>NC_140666.1:27545000-29945000 GCF_054131305.1 Coturnix japonica | reverse complement strand
AATATGAAAGTTGCTTTTGTCTAGGCAGCTGTTTTGAAGCTCACTGTAAATGAAATAACTTGGCAAAACCAACACTCCCTGTTGTTGCAGGCTATTCTTACAAAATCAAACTAAGCTTGAAAATCATCTGTTCACAGGATGACAAAGAACTGGAAGATTTTCAAGTAAATTTGACATTGTTCTGACTTCCATTCAGCATTCTGGTTTCTGGCAGACAAAAGATAAAAGCACACTAGGAAAGGGAATGGATTTTTTTTTCCTTATCTGTTTGTACTAATACCAAATAAATCACTTTTAGAATACCAGCAAATCCTGAAGTCTTGAGAAGAAAGTGAAAAAAGGTTGGTTTTTTTGGTGGTTTTTTTTTTGTTTGTTTTTTGGTTTTTTTTTTGCCTTTTTACTGCACAGATGGCTCATGACAAACACAGCAGGAGCAACAGTAAAACATTAATTTGTTCATTTCAAGAGATCTGCTGCTCTGCTGATAGTGTCACCAGCCATATTTGCAGCTGAACAAGTCGAAGAAGAGCTGAGACCTTTATGTTCAACTTTTCTTTAAGTTTTGTATAATTTCAGCCCTAATTCATGAACATGTTTAAATTTTAAATACACTTCTTAATAAAATTTTAATTACATTGCACTCTTTCATGAATGAGAAATGTTCTGTGCAGTGAAATCAAAAACAGTCTGAGTGCCACACAGACAGAGTAATAGATAAATGCAAGATGATTACTCTATGGATTTGTACTTAACTCAGTCATCAATAGAGTTTAAACAATATAGATTCTTTGTATATACTATAACTTCTAATATTAGGTACTCATTTGTATATCTGCAATCAATACCTTGTAGCATAAACATTACCAAAATATTAGCTTATTGAAAAACTAATGAAATGTGCATTTCTAATCTTTGGATTTCAGAAGCTGGATTTAATCAGTACTTAGTCTTAGAATATATTGATTCATAGTGTGGTATACATGGAATATATAAGCTACTGGCACCCACTCTCTGTTCACCCAAGTGACAGTTTATACCTGGGACAAAAAAAGAAATACTGTCATCTTTTCCTCATATTTATGTACTTGTATATCTTAGAATCACAGGATTACTTGGGCTGGAACGGACCTTGGAGCTCACCAGTCCTAACACACTGCTACAGGCAGGGACACCTCCCTCTAGCCCTGGCTGCTTATCACCTCATCCAGCCTGGCCTTGAATGCTTCCAAGGGGACATCTACAACCTTTCTGGGCAACCTGTCACAGTGTCTCACCACCCTCATGGTAAGGAGAGAATTCAATCAAATTTTACTTTCTAATTGAGTTTTTAAAATAATATTTGCATTGGAAAGGGGGATTAAAACACTCCAGTTTAGCTACCTACCTGTAAGTGTCTACACTTTCTTGGTGAGTGACTGAGATCTAGACAGACAATCAAGAGAACAGTTCACCCTGAAGAAAATCACAATTTTTTTTTTTCCACCACTGAAGTACTTTAGAGATCTTCATTGCAACTGGAGTTCAGATATCTTACAAATAATCATCTGTGTTTACGCATCTTTCTCTGTGGATTTAATCACAGTCCCCTTTTGCTAGATGCTATTATGGAAACAAACAAACAAAAATCTTGGCAGAAATATTTTAGTCTGACAAATGTGCACTATTTCTGGATTAGAAATTGGCTGTACTTTCTTGGAGCATAACCAGGAGAGCCATATTCACAGCCTCTGAGGTTACAAGACAGGCCTTACTACTAATAGCACTAGAGGCAATATTTCAGAGCTTTGGGGCTCCCTGGTCTGTAGCTGAGACTCTCAAATCTGTCATTAGCTTGTCTGTCATAGAAGCTGAGATACTCTATACCCAAATGCACTGCTGGAATGTTAGAAATAGCCATAGCTTCTACTATAGTTCACTGTCACTAATGTCTCTAGACATCCTATTGCCTATGGGAGGTGAAAAATGACTAAGATTGGAAAAATTCTGCGGGTTCTGAAGTAGGGTCAGAGCAGTATTGACACTATGAATGACAACTGAGATTTACAAGATATTTTTTTGCTCTTTGCCAAGAAGAACAGCAAGACCACATACACCAAAACTTCTACACAAATAACTCCAATCAGACATGAAAATTACACACAGATTGTACATGAGCAGTGAAACTGTCTCATCATATTGAACTAGGTATAAAATAAAAACTTTTTTTCATTCTCCTTGTCTTTGCTTCAGTGTAAGTGATGCTCTGAAAGTCATGCCTCTTGTTTTATTATATTGGCCCATGACACCAGAGGCAGATTCTAGTTGCATGGCAATAGAGGCTGAACCTTTGCACTAGCTCTGTTACGTTTTGTTGCTGTGTGACAGATGGCAGCAGGACAGTCTGACAAAATGGCATCAACTGTGTGGCACTGAATTCCTCCACGAAGGAAAAATGGCACCCACTGATATTCCTCAATGCTTGTTGAATGTTTATGGAGAATGAACAGTGGATGTGAGCACAGTGCGGTGGTGAGCGGTGTGTTTCAGCAATGATGCCATTGTAGCAGTTGTGGAACTGCGGGTCACCATCACTGATGCAGATTTCTGCACAGCATGCAGACACTTGCTCATTTCTAGCAAAAATGCACAGTTAATGCTGGTGACTATATTGAAAAATAATATTTTGTAGCTGAGAATGTGCTCTATCAAATAGAGTTATTGTTCTCCCAGTATCTGTTACAATTTCCATGGAAATAAATAGCATTAACTTCAGAGCAACCTAAAATCATCAACATAAAGAACTCTTGAAATACATTTTTCAGGACTTTGGAAACTAGTTCATGTTGCTTCTGCTTTCAGAAAGTCAGAATGACAAAATTTGTCATTTCAAATTAGCAGAGATGTGATTAAAAAGCAAACTTCTTCACTAAATCCTGAAGAAAACAAAAGATGCTAAAATCTTTCATCTCAGACTTCCAGTTTCTCAGCATTATCAGGTGGGAACAAGACATGAAATCAACAGAGTCCAGCCTAAGGCACAGAAAGGAGATTACATTAGTGGCATTAAACTGCGACCTACTTGCAACATCCTGGACATGGTAAGAACTTACTCAAAGTATTGCTGTCAGTGCTGCTTTTAACACAGAGAATTACAAAATATTTCTGACCTGCCTTTAAAACACAGGGGAAATAGATATGCTCATCTTCCCCAGCTAAACAGTAATATTGTTGGTGGATACCTGCTTCTCCACTTCCAAGCTATTCTCAGTGACATCTTATAAAGGGATTGTATTATTTCAGGTGTAGTAGCTGGTCTAAGGACAGAAAATTTCACTTCTTAAAGTCCTGGTGAGATGGCTACTAGATTTTGGGGAGATAACCAGATTGCTGAAAGGGATAATCCAAGACCTGTATATCAATGACGTTTCCTGCACTGCTCACCTGATTCAATATACAACTATTCCTACAGAGTTAAAAATTAACTTGCAGGCTGTGTCTTTATGAAGTGGGACAAAGGAAGCAGTTTGAGCACATTTACCATTTTCTATACTCTCCTATACATAAGACATCCACTGAGGTTTCAGTTATGTGCCAGTACCTATGACAAGCCTGCTCCCTGCAGGTGCAGAAGATGTGAGCCCTGTGGTTGCAGTGTTGAAAAACTTTTGAACTGGTATCTCATCATAATTTTGCCAGAAAAGAAAGGTTCTGCTCCTTTGTCAATAGCCCTTCCCTACTCCTGGCTCTGTGGTCCCACAGTTCACCCATGCCAGCTCTAAAACCTGAATTTCCTCCTGTCCATGGAACTTCCTAAAATGGAGGACATTCCGCTCTCCGCAAAAGCTGGGTATTTGTCTGCCAGGCTAATAAAGTAACTGATTCAGTGAAAGGTTCAAAATACTCTAGAGGCAGCATGAGGAAGAGGACAGAAAATGGTGATTTTGAGCACCAGTGCAACTAGGAGGAGTAAGGAGAGCAGAGGAAAAGGGAGAAGGAAGAAAGCAGCAAAATCTCTTCTCTTTGGCAGCAGCAAGCTGTTACTTTTGCTCCACTATCTGTGTGAGTGCTGCCTCATCTAATAAGGAGAGGAGTTGAAGTATTAAGTGGATTCTGCTTAGGAAGGGAAATGCTGAAAGTTAGAATAGGCTTTAATGTACCTTCCATTGCTTCTTACTACAAACAACTACCTCAGGTTGCAGTTTCCCTAGAGAAGAGCAGGAAGTCCTGATGCTCCATGAAGATACTAATGACTGATGCTGACTTAATAAAATTCTCTGTTAATCTCAGTGTGAACTGTGCAAAGTAAGCTGCATAAAATAAATAATAAAATGGATAAATAAAGTAATAATAATCACAAAAAAGACAGGGATTCCAATCAGCCACTCATCCAGTAAAATCTTAGCACATATATACTGTAGAAATAATTAACTGCATTCTGCTGTTTTGAAAAATTGCATAGATATACCACAAGTAATTTGGAGCAGCTATATGGGAAGTATTTGTAAAATGCTTAATAAGCTGTGCTTTACCGGAAAATGAAACCAGACAGCTGTTTTTGATGTTAGTTCAGTGACATCACTGTAAATGGCTACCACGTTATATGTGTTTATCTTCTCTGGTTTCTACACTGCTGTTTTTCCCCTCTGATGTATGTAATAGCAACAATAAAAAGAGCAGATCATGCAAAAATGACACTTTACTTGAGGAAATCTGAACTAGTCACACTGCAAGTAATCACAGGGATATAGAAATAAATAAGATAAATGTCACCTATTTATTTATTACCATCCATTGCAAAAAATTTAAGTTGCTTTTCTTTTTTAGTTTGATGTCAATTAGCCATGGCATACAGCATTAATGACTTGAATCTGCTTTGTGCAGGGTGTGTAACTACAACTGCATTTTCTGGGTGACCTTATATAATCAGTACATGTTAACTGAGCTGATTTTTAGATCTTGAGTAAATGGAAGTAGAAAAAGTCTGATTGGAAAAAGGGCAGTTATTTCACTTGTGGAAATCATAGAAGTTAGAAAATGAAAAGATTTAAGGTCAAGTTTTCTTTAGCTTAGCAAGATTTGGGTTTTGGATCATAATTTGGGATGTAACAGTTTAATTTTCCTCTAGACCATCTGTAAGTGCAAGTTTCATCTTTGAGGCGTTCTCAGATATTACCAAGAGTGATTATTTTCTTTGGTAGAACTGGTATTGAAAAGCACATGTATATTTGGCCTATTAGAAAGAAAGCCTTGTTCTGTGACAGTTTTCTCACAGACAGATGCTTTTTGAGGGCTGTCAGTTGGCCATTCTTTAATCCACTCAGTGTGGGTTGTATTTCTATTTCACAGTGGAGATTATTAAATCAGCTCAGTGTTCTTATGGTAGATTACAGATTGCTCTCTGAACCATCTGTGACTGTGTACATGAACACATAAGCTGGTGGATGACTGTTTAGAAACAAGACAGAAGGCTGATGGTGGTTAAGAAAGTAAGAGTAGCTTGGAAAAGAGTCTGGATGCTAAAGTTTGGGAGGAAAAATTGTACAGTTCAGCCAGTCTGTGGTCTGTGCAATGCTAGTACAAGCTTCCAAAACTTTCAGGAATCCCATTGAAAGTTACCTTTTCTTTAAATTGCATTTTATTAATAAATTCTACTATAAAATGTTAATGCATTTTATTACAGGAATCGGTGTTAGATATTTTCAAATTAACAAGCAAAACTTTTGTGGGGAAAAAAACCCAACTATGACTAGCAGATCTTTTATACGTATTTGTTAGGAATAAGGGGAGAACAAAGTAATTTTGAATTTCAAAGCCTTCTTTGCCTCAACTATTTGACTGAGTCATGCTTTTCATAGCAGAAAAAATTACCTATTCACTTGTCTTTGTCTCCTACTTTCTTGAGAAGTTGGACACGTGACAATAAGGATTTTGTGATGATTATAATAAAAAATGTCCTCCTACTTTATACTGCATTAAAATTATATCCTTACCACTTTTTGTTATTTTGTTATTTTATTATTTAGAAGATTGCATATCTGTCATTTTCCAAATTTTGACATATTCTCCTTATTCCAGTGACATATATCTCAAAGAAATTTGCTATAAGTCTCTTTAAGCACTTTTTACTTTTTGTTGTTGTTGTTGTTGTTGTTCTGTTTTGCTTTTTGTTTGTTTTGTTTTGTTTCCCTGAGAAAAATAGCTATAGCTTTTCTAGCTCTGAAGAAATTTCCTCACAGTTGCTTAAACTTCCTTATTTCACATGTTCTCATCATGCTTCTGACTTCCTTCATGAATTCAACCACTGGCTGCTTGCAGCTTCATCCCATGAATCAATTTGTGGACACTGGATATTTCCTGAAAAAGAAAATTGATCATGTCTTCCACAACCCCTGGATTAGCCCTCTGAACCAGAGAACTTACTAAAACTCAAACTGCCATTTTACTCTCAGCTCCTGTGTTTGCAGCCCTGGAGTGTGGAGCCCACGGGAACCAAGAGGTGATTTCTGCCTCCCCTCCCTCTGTCACAGAGCACAAACTTTAGTGCTTCATCTTTACAGCCGATGGTCCTTTGAAGGCTTCCTGTATTCTTAAAAATTTACCCCAGTTTTTTCTTTACCTCATTTTTTTTTTAAAGAACTCCAGACAGAGAATAGAACTAAATTTTTTCTCCTCATGAAATTTATTATACTTTTCAGGAAATATGGTTTGTTCATTATTGTTGTGGGGGTTTTTTTGATGGAAGAGGGGTTCTACCTCTATATATCTCATGAATTATCAATAATCTGAAATGTAGATGCAATAAGATATGATTATAAAAAATAATTTACTCTTACGTATTGAGTGGATCTTCAATTAAAAGATTAATACAGGGAAATGGAAAGCTAGATCACAAAGTTACAAACACAAGGTGGGTGATGGGACTGATATTTTGTTCAGAGGTTGATGTAGTGATGTAACTAAGAAAATACTGCTTTGTAGAATAACTATATCATAGTGTTACTTTTTTAATAGCTGAGTTGACATCATCTCCTCACTTGGCCAAGGACAGTGGAGCACCATAAATCTTAACAGCTGTCCTGGACAAAGAATTAGCAAAAAGGAAGAAATATTTCTTAAATTGCTTAAAAGCATATATGTTTCTAATTTTTTACTACCTAGAAGACATAGACCTTGCCAGTTGTCTTTTCCCAAGATGACAACCTAAAAAGGCCAGGCGTTGTGGGACAAGATGTTTGGCACTGTCAGTCTATTAACATTTGATTAAATCACATGAAAGACACATTCAAAATGATGATTCTCCAACTTCCTTTTTTACTCCAGTGACAAAACGTTTCTTCCATGGTAGCTGATTTGATGCAATCTGGTCTGCTCTGATAGAGCAAGAAATAATCAATTATACACTTGAAGAAAATAAAAGTGAAGAAGAAGGATTATTTACTTACTAAAGAAAAAACTTTTTACAATTTGAAAGGTTAAAAAAAAATAGGTGTTTGAAATCCTTGTACTCTTTCTTCCTTTGATGTGGGTAATTTTTCATTACCTGAGGGCCTAGGAGATTTTATTTTAGTCCCATCAGGTTGTCAGTACCACAAAAACAGTTTCTAATCGACATTGATTGCAGGAAAGAGACCTGTCTGCTCAATCATGAGGCATGGATCAGCTCAGGATCTGATGCACCACATGATGTGAATAGAAAGGCATTTACTTGACAGTTCTTTTTCTGAGGGTAAATTGCTGATAGTTACAGAGCTCTGTAAAGGCATTTGGGAATTTGAGAGTTTGGAGCTGTTTTACACACACATATATTCATTTTCCTTTCACTCCAGTTGTTTTGATCAAAATTAGTCATAGAAAGAGATACAGAAAGAAAAAAAAAAAAAAAAAGAGAGAAAATTTGGCTATGACTTTTTACTCTCTGCAGCTCTAGCATGTCCTGACTAATACTGCCTGTGGTCTATATTTGCAGAATGTAAGGTTCAGAGTGCTGTATGTCTGTTAGCTCAGCTTAACTTCTCTTTCTTGTGAGCTAGTTGGTGGTGGTTTTCAGTCTCTTGGGACTGACATACAGTACATAGGTGTTACATATATGATGCATAGCTTTTTTAAATTTAGAATTGAAGATGTAACATTCCTCCTTAATAACTTCCTGGGAATTGTATCTGTGTAAAAAAATTAACCTAAGAGGCAGCATCAATCAGTAACTTGTGTAAGACAAAATTGAGTGAGCTCTGCTTTGCCTATCCCTTGGGTCTACCCACATGTGAAGGAGAATAAAGCTACAAGACAACTAATTTGTGTTGCCTTGCTAATAGCTCTTTACATGTTGATGCACAATAATTGCTAATAATTGTAGACTAAATAGCAAAATGAAAAAACAAAGCAAAACAAAATGAAACACTTTGGCCCTTTGTCTAGCTTCTTACCTTGCACTTCACCTTGTATGTGTGATCGGTGATGATTGTTGCTTATTAATTTCAGATGTACTTTCCATTCTTTGTTCTAAGGAGAAAGAACATCTGCCACCAGATCACTTTGGGCCAAATAAGCCTCTTGAACTTTGATTTTTTAAAATTATATTTCATTTTCATGATTTTGCAATTACAAGCTACCCTGCACTTCAATCTCTTCTTACACTGTTGTGATTTCAGTAATGGAATATAGCTCCACTTAAGAAATGTAGTTTCTTCTGGGGATCACACTTCATCATGTTCATTTCCCTTGAGTGCTTAGAAACTAACGAAGTATTGCTAATCACTGCAGTACCTGCACAGATACCCCTCACTCACCATCTGAACTAGACATCAGATGATATCCAAGTGCTCAGAAAAAAAAGCATCACTAAAAAATCTAGATTTGTGCTTCAACAAGGACAATAAACCTAATTCTTACCACAAAAAGCTGTAATTAACTTGATATGGTGTGTACTCAGTGTTACACACTTACGTCCTCTTAGAATAATTACAAAGTGTATTTTATATTGTAAGAGCTTTTTTCCTCCTTCATATTGTACACAAAAAATAAATGCAGCCCATTGACTCAACAGACCAGTGAGGTAGCCCTGATCTGTCCTGCTATTTTAGTGGAGGGAAACAGATACCAAACGTT
Organism: Coturnix japonica; assembly: GCF_054131305.1. Classification (NCBI taxonomy): domain Eukaryota; kingdom Metazoa; phylum Chordata; class Aves; order Galliformes; family Phasianidae; genus Coturnix; species Coturnix japonica. The sequence continues at coordinate 29,935,916 of NC_140666.1, read as the reverse complement.
TTGAAAATGGACATTTCATGCTCGTGGGCCTCTAACTTCATTTTTTTGTACCCTGAGGATATAATAATTTCAATTCTGATACTAAGAAATAGAACACAGTTTCTTCTTCAAAGAAGACTGGATGAAAACACTGATACTGGAGAACTGTCTGCAGACCTTTACTTTGACCATATTGCTTTATACCAGTAACAGGATAAGGCCACTACAGTGTAGAACAGATCTCAAATTGTGGACAAGGCCTAATATACTTGCCTGATGTTTGAGTCTATTCTCAGAAGTGCCAGCTGTGAACAATATTTTGGGAACAATATTAAATGAGAGGCCCAAAGGGAGTACAGCTACTGACATTCAGAATATCTCAGGCAATTTTTTGGTTCAGATTGAGTTTAGTACATTTCAGTGTGCACTTGTTACAACAAAGGTGAAAGGATTCATAATGAGTTCATGAAAACATACTGATACCCTAATCCTTATTCTCTTATTAGCTGATGAGATTTAAGCAGTGCCAGACTGCATTTTGCTGACATGTACAGACACTGAACAGTCTCAGAGCTACTACTCTACATTACCTATTTTTAATTATTTGCTTACACCCCATTAACACATTTTTATTTTTTTTCATAACCATAACACTCAATCAGTAGTTTGCCTTCTTTTTTACACAAAACGATTTCAGAGAAGGTAGTAGATTAAAGTTGTGCTATAATGAATTGTAGATATATATATGAGTTTCTGAACATTCAGTTATTTAAGCCTTTTAATTATTCAAATAGAAAAGAGTCATTGCATTCTTCCCACGTTAATTAAGGCGAGTACAAAAAATGCTGGTTATTTCTCATTGAAATGGCATGACTGGAAATAGTTGGCAGGTCCTTTGTTTAAAAAAAATATCAGAATTGTCAAAGAAATTACTAGAAACATTGTCTTCTATTTGTTCTTATGTTGTCCTATCATTCTCTGCAAATATAGACTTACTGTATGTACTAAGAACTGGCATCAAAGACTGGTGGAGCAAATGAGATCTTCTAGAAAACTGTTAGCCAGTTTATGCTAAGTAAGAATAGGTGTATTTGGGGTGGTAGTGGGAAATAAAGTTTTGTACTTTTGCAGGCACTTTTGCCTGCCATTGTCCCTTGCATGTGACCTGCAAAACGGAATACTTCAAGACAACAGAATGAATCTTAGAAGATATATGCTTCCTTCATTAGATTTGTGGAGAGAATTCAGCACATCTTTTAGTCCTGAAGAGGCGCCTGCCTAAGGGGGCATAGAGGAGATTGAATTTCAATTGAGAAAAGTTACTTTATTAGCAGTTCTTCAGTAAAACAGAAAAGTAAAATTACTGAATTAACAGCAAAAGGATTCACAGTCCCTTAAGGGGTACAACAGTTAGCATGAATGAGTCATATCATTTAGCAGAGGATCTAGATTCACTTCATTCTTTCACTTTGTTTTTGCACAAAGATGGAATAAAACACAAAAGGGATATTCATCTTCAGAAGTAAAAGAGAATACCAGAACCCACAGGATTGCATATATTTTTTCAGAAAGGACAGTTCAGAAAAAATTTCCTAGTTGGTCTTTTTCTTTCATGATGCTATTTTATGGAAATATAAATGAGCAGCATAGTCTGTAAACTAAGCATCATAAATAGCATAAAGATTTAGAGTCAGAGATAACCTTGTTATCTTGTTCTGTCTTTCCATTCTCATTTCAAATCTCATTAAAGTGTGTCATGATTAGTGAAGAAAAAAGTCCAATTTGTATCTGATAGGCAAAATGCACTGCTGTAGAACTATGGCTTCCAGGCCACCCTGAAAGCATCCAGAACGTTATGGAATTCCTTGCCGTGTAACTAAGTGACACGTTATCTCTACGTTCAACCTAAGTTTGCCTTTCTATTTGATTAACACACACATTGCTCTGAAAAAAGTAGTTGTCTGACCTATTCTTGATCCTGTTATGGTAGTGAGAATGCATAAATGTCACAAGGAACAGTCTGAAACTAGCTGAGGCAAAGCAGGGGTATTGTGACACAGGCTGCTTCTGAATTAGGCTTTTTGGAGTTGGTACAGAAAACAATTATAGTGGATGAGACATTAGAGCTGCGAGTACTGCTGCAAGAGGGATAGTCTGTATTGACAACTTATCTTTTTTTTTTTCTTTTCTGTACTTTGAGACTCCTTCCATTAGATCCTATATTGATGGGGAAACGTTTTATGTTCCAAATTTCTTTCAAAACACTCAAAGGGCTGCTCTGAAAGTAATACTTCCTATTTTATGATAATGTCTGTGAAGTCAGAGGTGGATGCTGGTGATATAGCAATAAAGGTTGACTCTTTCTGCCAGTATTCTGAATAGTATTTGCCATGGAAGCGTGTATGAAATGTGTAGTTGAAGTCCTCCATGCAGAAAAAATTGTACCTGTTGAATATATATGAAGACCAAACAGTGGATGTAAGCACAATGAAATGGTGGGTGGTGTGTATGGGAAATTGGTAATCACAGCCTGAACCTCTGATTAATCATCTGAGGCAAGTGTCAGGTCAACTGTGGGAGCACAGGTGAGAGTAATTTAGCTGTGCTCCCAGAAGGAGTGGAGCTTGATTCCACCTCCTCTAGACCTTATTTAAGGGCTGACCACCACACAGCATCTCTTGGAGAATGCTTCCCAGTGGAGATTACCTCAGCATTTCAGAGTGAAGGCATCCATATTGGTGAGTTTTTCTCTATAAATAACCTTTTGAATATCTGTTACCATCTTTGTGTTGTTCCACCTTACAGTGGTGTGTTTCAGCAGTGATGACTCTGACAGTGCGTCACCTTCACTGGCACAAGCTGTTACCAGCATAGCATGCAGGCTCTTGTTCATTGCTGGTGAAAATGCATAACTAATGGTGTTCACTGTGTTGAAAAATAGTTTTTCTAGCTGAGAATTTAATCTATTGTCTGGTGTTCTTCTGCTCTTTTTATCTATTGTTGTTTCCATGGAAAAAGGGGGCATTACTTTCCAAGCAACATATATACTGTTATTTTGCATTATATACTACACTACAATTTAGTTTTGTTTTCCATTAGCTTATTTGGCTTTTCTACTTGAAGCCTTAATAACAAGAGTCAAATATGTTTCACACATTTCATCCATGCAGCACTGTGTTTGTTAAAATTATATAAAGGAGTGTAGTTAAATGCATGTAGACATACATTGATATTTACTTTATAAAATGATTTGAAAACTGTGCTCCAAATGTTTTTTTTCAGTGGTGAACACTATATATTTTGTTGATAAAAATAGCTGCCCTTTCCTTTCAGTAGCAGGATACTACAAATCAAACACTAACTGTAATTTTTTTCTCTTGAGAATTTTCCTGAGGCTTATTGCAATGAACTGTTTCATGCCCTTTGACTTTGGTAGTAGGACACTGAAACCTGCAGGCTGCTTGCCTGACTGGTTAGATAATTCTGTTGTACTGCTGTCTTTGTCCTTATAAAACAGTGAATTCTCCAGTTGCTGATATCTATTCTATTCTTAGTATGTGAAGCCTGTGATATATGGACAAGGCCATCTAATTCCACTATCTCCAGTTCAATGATGTTTTGATCAGTAAAATACCACATTCTCCTGCTGCTGCCTCTATGCACGTGTATTGGAATCTGAGGTCTAAAAAGTGAGTAGACATACAAGCAAGGTGAGAAAACCACTCCTAAGGTCTTTCTTCACAAAATTTGGGTACAAAGACAGGCCAACAGGCCAGGAAAAAAAGGGTCTTTCTTCACAGAATTTGGGTACAAAGACAGGCCAACAGGCCAGGAAAAAAAGAAAACTTCATTGAAGAGGAGGCAGGAAAAGAGCAGACAATCTCTAACTGCCCAGTTTTCTCTGCTGTTTACAAGTCAAAGATCATCCCCAAAAGTGCCACTCAGACACTCGTTTACTTCCCAGGTTTCAGCATCACCAGCCAAAACAGCCCTTTGGCACTCTCTTAACTGCCAAATGTTCTTCTCCCTTATACTTTCAGCAGCCTCTGGAAATGCTTGATGAGATGCTGCAAAATGATTTGTGCAAAACAACAACAAAAAACTAATGACATTATTTACTATGAGACTTTGATGTTTTATTGAATGAAACCATCTGCTCAGGAATGTTTTCCAATATTGTGGGATAGATCTAGAATTTACTGCTGCAATATTTCTTGTTTGAGGGAGTTTCGTGGCAGAAATGCCTATGTATCACAAATATGTGAGTCTCTAGATAAGAGGAATACTGAGAAAACTAATTTTTCCTGTTCTCCCATAAAAACAGTCAACTGACTTCTTTATGGTAAAGATTCAAAATACTTGGAATTTCTTTTTCATTCCAGTCCAACAGCTACTCTCTATGTGCCCTCCAAACCTGTAATTGAGTGTTTTTCCTGAGTGATTTCGCTGCCTAATAGGGCATTAGATGTGTACATGTAGCTGATGGCAAATTGCTCTGTAGCACAGATTTATGGTATGCCTTCTAAGATATTGGTAGCAGACAGAAGTTGAAGCAAGGTAAAATTTTCATTCAACTTTTCTATTACAGTGAAAGAAGTAAGAGCTTTCTAACAAGAAGAATAAATTTTGGCTTCTTCTTCAGCTTCTATACTGCTTGTTTCTTTGAGGTGAAATAGGAAGTAGCCACTGATAGAAAACAACTTTAAGATTTATTCTGAGGGTATTGTAGTTTTAGGGATGTACTTTAGGACAGCTCAGAAATGTGTATATGTAGCCAGATGATGTAAATTCTCAAAACCTTCCTTGATCTGTATTTGCAGCTTGGACCTTCCTCGTTAAAGATTTTTAAATATTTCATTGACAGTAGCTTGCATTCCCAAAGAATGAGGAAATCTGAAACAGAGAGCTGAAAGATAATTATTCTGTCTCCAGACAAGAACTTCTGTGAGCAGTAGTCTAAGAATGTACCCTTGAATGATTTATATGGATTTTTTTTTTTTCGAAACATGCTTGATTTAAACTGAAGTAGTCTGAGTAATGTGCAGTGAGATGACATAATCTGGAAGACTTCTATTTTTCAGAAATATATATGTACTTGATAGAAAGAATCCTGGTCTTGAGAAAGCTTATCCAAATTTTCTACCTACCACTCTGGCCCTTAACCGGAGTTCTGCTAGCTCACAGCAAGTTAACAGATCAGTTAAAACTAAAGAAACAAAAGAAACCATTCAATGTAAATAAGCTGCAAAGCATCAATATTTAGCTGGTACTTAACGTAAAGTTAAGTACCTGCTATTGTAGCTGCAAAGCTGACTAGATAAAGTAGGTTTGGAAAAGCTAGTGAGGTGTGTTTGCCCTTGAAAACGATTCATAAATTAATAGAGAAAATGTATGATGATCCCAGGCACTGCGATTACCACCCACTACTTATGAAACAGTCAAACAGCCAAGAAAGGACTAAGCCGGTTCGTCCTGCCTGGGCTTTTTTCTGCAAATTGGCTGTGCTCAGGTAACTGTTAGCATGAACTGTGTAGGATAAGAGAAATGTTAGCACTTGCCAGGATTGTATTGAATTTATTTAGGAATAGAAATACTCAAATATTCAGCCTTATTGTGCTCTGTCTATTCTGCACTGGATGGATCCCAGAACTTGTGACAGCACAGCAAACCATTTAAGCAGAAGTACGGTTTTTTTGTTGTTTGGTTTGTTTGTTTGTTTTGTTTGTTTTTTCCTGGATGGACTCAGCAGCTTGTTCTTCCGTAAGCCTGATGTTCACAGTGGGAATTCAGTGGTTATGTTACCAATAGGAGTTGTTGCATTTCCTTCTCCTGTCCACTTGTCCCTTTTCTCACCATTACCTCCATGAGTCACTCCACCAATGATGCCAATGTAACAATCCATTGAACTGCCGTGTGGTTTTGATCCATCAAAATAACCTTGAAAAAAACAATATAGGTCAGGTCAGTTCATACTTGTAGCATGCCACATAGGTGATACGTTACTTATATTAAATAAAGATTAGATTCAGGGAAGAATTGAATGTATTCCATCATAGAATTTGGTATTCATAATATTTCAACAAATTAATTAATATAAATTTAGTTTTTATTAGTCTTTGAAATGACTTATTTCCAGAGAGCTATGTAACTATTTGACAGGTTTATTTTAGAATATTTTTTATGTAGCAAGTCTTGTTTTTAAATCCTGTCTAAATATATTTATAAGTTGGTTTGTTATATTTTACCTCTGTCTTGTTTTTGCCTTTCTAGTTAGGGAAGGTGAACAAGAACACACACTATGACCTACTTACCTCGTTCCTCAGGCTGAGTTTTCTCAAAGTGTTTAAGTGGAAGATCTTGGGAGTAAGTCTGTTAAATACTTTGGTGAATCCAAACCTCTGCTCATGATTTTCTGCTGCCAGTTTCAGTTCTGTTCTGACTTTCTTGTTGACTTTCAAGAAAAACACAAGACCTGAATATGATGAATATTTTAGGACATGGGCTATAAATGCAAACAAAGTATCTACAAAACGTTCACTATGTAGTGGTAATCTGGATATCTTCAAAGGATCACTTTATGTTTAGCCCTATTCAAAAGCAGTTTAAGAACCAACAGAACAATTACAATTTCTGCACTCATTCTGCAATGTATTAAGCTAATTGGTTAGGAAAATTAGAATATTGGGCACAATATTTTTCCATTTAAAGGGGAAACTGAAAGTGTCGCCTTGAAATATGTTAAATAGTTTAATTCAGAAGCAATTCTAAAGTAAACGAGGACATTACATTTCATATTGATAAAAGAGTTGATTGTATAAAATATGTATTTCGATCAAATTACATATATATAGATGTGAAGTTGAGGTTGTTTTACTAATAGGCAAAGGAACGCTTAAGTCTTTAATCAAAATGCCTAGATGCTATTATCATGCTCTCAAATATAAAACTTGTTCTAGAAAGCCTAACTCATTTGAATCTTTGGTTTCTAACAACCTTTGTGTTTGTAATTTTTAAACAAATATGCTGGAGATCTACATTTTTTTAACGAATTTTATGGAAGTAATTTATACATACATACAAACAATATCTCAGTAAGTAGCAAATCCAACTTTGAATAAGAACAATATAAAACATTGATAAAAATATTTTGTAAGCCAGAACCAAACCTGTTAAATAGATATTTGAAACTGTGGTAAAAAGTATTCATATGGCTTAGTTTGAAAACAGGAATGCAGTTGTTGTGGTTTTGTAATTTCTGTTGTCGGTATTCTACATAAGAACATCATGCAGAACAGTGGCAGTTGAAGAGTTAATGTTCTGGTTCCATGTTACCGGCATTTTGGGTTCCCGGAGGGGAGGGGCGGTATCCCCGGAGGACTTGGTGAGAGGATGAAGAGGGGTCGGACTCCGTTTTGTTTGATTTGGTTATATTTAGTAAATTCCCATTCCTCCTCAGATCGTTGCCATTGTGTTTTCTCTTGGTTAGAACCATCTGCTGGCTGTATCGTACAGCAAAGTAACTTCTTTTATTTTTTTCTTTTCCTGAGTCCTGCCCCCTCCCCCCCCGCCCCCCCTCCGTCACAGATTTATATCTAGTGATAACCCTGTGACATCTTGAAAATTGTATTCAAATAACTTAAGTGGTTTTTATTTCTTTATTAATGATGGTTGCTTCGTTATTTTAAAATATTGCCAACTAGAGTCTGCTTTGAAAGACAGTAACCTATGAGCACTACTACAACAAGGAGTAGCATCAAACTCTGTGTATTAATATACTTAATTTATACATTTCTCATTCTGTAACATCTGTAGAATATCCGTTTACTTTCTTCCCACCTACATAAAAATGCTTTCAGTCTTTGGTTATCGATCATAACCTGCTGACCTCATAAGACTGGAAAAAGGATGATCTTTAGAAATCCTCAGAGATCAGAAACAAACCTACAAATTAACTTTTTCTTCTGCAGTAAAGGAAGCATCTTGGCAGCTGAGGCTATTGCTGCTGAACCCCTTTGAAAAAACACAGAAAACATGGAATCTTTTAAAAAATATTATGAACAAGGTAAATACTAAAAAAATTAGAACTGTTATTCTAATTTCACTACTCAAGAATCTCAGAAAAAAAATAAATCCTGAAGATACTTTCACCTCCTGTGACATTTGTTATTGGTCCATGGAGACTATTTTGATGCATCTGAAACATATCATCGTTATGAACTCTGTGTAGGAAACTGAAAAATCCACTTTCTGGTTGTAGGCAAGCATTTTAGGTATTCTGTTATATGAAGACTATAATTTAAATGTATGAATGAGCTGGTCGGGTTGACTTAAGGTTGCTTTTTCTTCACAGTATGCAGAAAGAACTACCTGTCTGTGTCTTTTCTCCCATAGGCCTGTGTATTTGTCTAGGATAGATTAAGTTTTGTTTAAATATCTTACGTGCTGGAGGAGTTAGATCTGTAGTTATAATTTCCCAGTAGTTTACTCTAATCACAGAGCTTTGGTGTGATTACAGAAACATAGGAGAAAGTCTCGATTCAACAAAACTGTTCTGTTTTACATAAGAATAATTAAAGATTAATAGGACCAGTGAGAGGCTGACTTTTTAACTTACTAATAAGGGAATGTGCTTGAGGGAGCTAGTGCATCATTTCACTTCCTAAGTTAACATCATAAACGTATGTAAATTTTATATATTAAGTATTCCAAACCATTCTATGATTATATAGCTCTATGAAGGAAGAACTTAAATCCAGGTTTTTCTTCTGAGGAACCTGAGTTAGAGGGTTTCTTTTCATAGAACTGTAGAATGGTCTGGGTTGAAAAGGACCACAGTGATGATCTAGTTTCAACCCCCTGCTATGTGCAGTGTTGCCGACCATTAAATCAGGCTGCTGCCTGGCTTTGAATGTAGGGATGTGGCAACCATAACCTCCTTGGGCAACCTGTTCCAGTGCATGACTACCCTCTGAGTGACAAACTTCCTCCTAATACCTAAACTTCCCCTTTCTTAGTTTAAAACCATTCCCCCTTGTCCTATCACTATCCACTCTTGTAAACAGGTGTTCCCCCAGCTGTTTTTCTTGGTGGCTATTTAAGTATTCCTTGAAAAGTGTAGCAGAATCTTCAGAAGAAATGAAGAGAGGGATTCTGACTGTTCTTTAACCTTTCCTGTAGGGTATGAAACTCATGTGTATTTGAAATATTTGGAGTAAGAACAACTTTGTGGTATGTGCTAGGTCTTTCAAACACACCAACTGAAAGCTAACATAGATCTATATCAAACTTTAGCCTCACTGGAAAACAGCTTCTTTCATATTGCCTGATTATGATTTTTGGAAGAAAAATAAAAACTAGTCTTTTTTCTAAGTTGTTTCTTCAGTGCTTCTAGCACTCAGAAGATATCAAATTAGCTGAAACAAAATTTTGGAGGTAAAGCAAATGCAATAATGAAAAAATATTTCCACTAAGTAGCAGTAATGCTCTGTTACAGAAATACTTATTTTCAGTTCAGCAAACAACACATGGCATTTATGCCATAGAAAACTCCTCACTACTCCTACCAGGTGCAGGGACAGATGGGTAGATGGGCCGTGGGAAGGAAGAATGGTGTGAATCCTATTAAAAATTTCTCTTATTTCACAGTGAATTGTCAACTGTCCCATGTGGTGAAAGACTTGAAACCACACTGTGCTGTAGAGATGACCGATATTATAAAAACTGAGTTATAGGCAAGCCCTTTTACTGAATATGCAGAATGAGGAAATAACATTTTGATAGCTATATCAGGGCTGTATATGCAGCCACATAAGTTGGAAAGCTCTGCTGTCATCTTTTTGACAGCAGTGGCTGTTTCTTAGAACTGTGTTAACCTGTTAGCCTGAGCTTTGCTAAATGAGCATCTAAAGCCATGTATTATGAGCATGGAAGAGTCTCATGACAGAAAGTGCAGAAAAGTTCTTATACTACGTGTAAGAATATATCTTCTTCAACTTCTAATATAGCCTAGTCTGAAACTTTTGTACCAAGTTATTTTTCAGAGAGTGATTCTCATTTTAACTTTTTTTTTTTTTTTTTTTGATATTAATTGCTCCCATGCTTTTGCTGCTTAAAAATTGCTTAGGTCAGAAAATGACATGGAGATTAGAGAATGAGCTATACGAATGGGAGAAAAGCATCTCACTGCATAATAACTTTTGTGAATAATTTATCTCCCTTGTCTAGGCTGCTATTAAAATGGTATAGTGCTTCATGTTGCCAGCTAATGCCAATTGTTATCAGCATCCAAGCAACTTCTCTAAAGTAATTTAGATGTTGTTACATGGTAGTGGGTATTACATACATACTTACCATGTACTGTCACTAGTAGGCTTCATCTGAATGTAGGAGAAACTAAATTGTTTGGCTTCAGTTTCTACTCTAACTTTTAGAAACTATGAAAAAAAAAAATAAATTGTGGATAGTAATACAACAATGTGGTCATACTGTAGTAAGTACAATGAAGAAACGTGAAGATGATTAATGAATTGGAGCATACAGGGGTACCAAGAACCCCTGGATTAACTTCACCTTTCAAGATATTTAAACCTTGACTGGATGTTGTCCTTTACATCCTGATCCATATGACCCTGCATAAGCAAGAAGATCAGACTAGCCCATCTCAGAGGCCTCTTCCTCTGATTCTATGAAAGGGTTTCTTTATTCATGAAATGAGTGTATTCCACTGAAGAGCAGTTCTATTCCTCTTTTCATTGTATGTAGATAAAAAAAAAAAAAAGATAGTCCATCTAAATCAGATTGTGCCAGTCTGAGTAGAAAGCATTCAGATGATCTGGTGAATTCTTTAACTGTGCCCACACTTTAGGAACGTTTCATCAGTATATTGTGGAATCTCTAAATGTTAACTGATGACACTTATAAACTGCTGCAAAGTTGCAAGTGTCAGAAGGAATCCAGTTTCTGCGAAGCACATTCATCCCCATGTAGAGACGGTTTTTGGCTTGTTATGGATCTAAGGTTTTTTTCCCTTTTCACTCCTCTTCAGATTTGAGTTCATACATAATCTTTAGAGGTGAAATAAAGAGACCTATAGATTCTCATATGGGAGACTGTATAGAGGAATCAGACAAATATAAGCCAGTTTTGGCACCTTGCTAAAGAAATTTAAGACCTTCTATGATTCTGATCACTGGCATGAGGTAAACAGGTCTACCTGAGTCACACCTTGAGGAAGTCTAAACTTGAATTCTCCTTAGGAATCTCAAGGAAACTCTCTGCCTTTGCTTTACAAGAATGAAGAGAGAAAGTGGTTGACCTTATTCTTTCCTAGTAATTTAATTTCTTTTAAGAAATGCTGAGATATGAAATTCAGGGAGTCGTGTGGAATGTGTACTGGGTAATTTCTTTTAAGCCATAAATCACATCCTAGTGATAGAGGCCAAAAGATGTTAAGACGACTTCAGTCATATAAAATTTAAAACCTTGTTCAGAAGAACCTACAAAACTTAAGGATAATCTTGCAGTTTTTTTAGGCAGCATTCAGTTCAGCACCATGCAACCCTGGAAGTATATACATGGCTTGAAAAATTGTTGAAGTACTTTGTATGCATCCAGGACTGAACAAATGTACTAACTCAGCTCCATGCTGATTTTTCTGACTAAAGCTGACAAGGATCTAGGAATCGTGTCCTCTAGTTGGGCATAATCCTCTGCTATTGTGAGATCACAGGCATTTAGTGTGGTTGTAATGACTTCAGTTTTTGGACTTCTGCTGGATAAAACAAATGCACACCAACCTTCTTTTTACATACCAGTGTCTTCAGAGGCAAAAATGCAAGTTCAGTTCTTCAATTGGTCTGATGAAAGGGTTTGGTTGGTTTGACTGTGTAGCTTTTAGTGAAGTTTCAGACTGTGAGGTATGTTTAAAGCTGATGCAGTTTTAGCAGAGTGCAAAATTTTGAAGGCAGTGTTTTATTCTTTCTCCTTCTCTCTCTGTCTTCTTTTTCCCACTCTGCAATGCTACACAAATTGATCTCTGAGGTTTTCCAGTTGTACTTATTAAATCTCTTCATTAAAAAACAAAAGTATTCTCAAGCATTCCTTACATTAAATATTTACAGTACAACTTGTAGACAAGATAAAGAAATAAAACCTTGATACATCTGCTACTGATTTTGACTGAAATGGTAAGGTGCTCAGTTTTACTCTAAAAGGCATCAAGACACAATGTGAATGATGAATACAGTATTGTGATTGGGATACATAACTGAAGACACTGCCATCTAATAGCTTTCTGTACTTTGATAGTCTTACATGCATTCTGCTAAATCATCTATGCTACTCTGATTAACATAAATAGAAGGAACAATGTTAACAACTCTTCCTATCAGTCTCATATGGAGTTCGTAAACTGAGGAGCATGCACATATTTCCTTTAGAAGTGCACATTGGTACTGAAGAGTGACTCAGAAATCTTATGAAATCCTGCGCTCAGAAGAAGCCAGTAGCCTGCAGGGCACTAGCGTCTTCAGTTAAAGATAATGAAATTGCTGAACCATCCATTACTGCCTTCTGTGCTTTCTGTCTTAAATACATTCACAGACAAACCAAGTTTGTATATTCTAGTTAGTTTCAGAATAAAAAGGAACAATCATTCAAAATAAGAACATTTCATCCCTTCAGTAGATTTTATTTATAAGACTATTTATGTAGAATAAATATGGCTAAATCCATCATATTTTAAATTTTTTTCTTTGTTATAACAATATTCAATCAAAGTGAATGTACTGCAGGAAAATCTCCCTGAGTGACTGGCTTCCTACCAGAGTTACCTGTCATGATAGAAAATGTAATTATTTGGTCCATGGCAAATGCTTGCTTTTTCTAGATATTAAGTTTTATCTGTGCTGATTCTTAGAGGCAGTAATTCCTGAAACAAATAATCTGTCCAAATATAAAACTGAACTTAAATTTATTTTGTACCTGTCAGGTGCACAAAGAGCACAAGTAAGGAGGGTTTATTTTTGAGGTTAGAGGATGCGAAGCAAAAAAATTGTCTCTAAGCTGATCCTTTTCTTATGACCCTCTACATCCTTTACTCAGCACAGAAGCATTAGATAGAAGTTATAGGCAGTCTGGTATTCATGGCATTATTCATCAACACCTATTACATTGCTCATGCACATCTTAATTGCTTGGGCTATATAGAAGAAATAATTTTTTAAAAAAGGAAACATGGAAAGAGCATTTCAACTTCAGCTCTACTACTTTGCACAGAACTACCATTACATACAGATATTATTTTTACATTGTTTGCATCAATAGTATAGTATTATATGTAAATATTATTTTATTTGGAAAAAAAAAAAAGATTAATCAAGCTAATTGAAAATGTTGAATTATTGATGTGTTTTGACATTATATCCCTAGGCAGGTTACATAGCTTACTGGGGAATAATATCAAATCAGACAAAGAACACAGCAATTTACTAAGAAAAAAAAATTTAGCATTAAATATGCATGTTGAGGACAGGTCTGTCCAATTTTGCATTACAAATCCATGTAAATATACCCAAATACAGACAACACCCACCAATTAGAATATATATTCTAATTACATAAGCTTTATTGTATGATTAGGTTCTGTAAAGACAAAGTTTTTTAACCATGTGTTGTTGGACCAGTGTCAAAACAGCCTTTTAAAGAAAGAAAATCTGTTCAGTATAATGTTTAACACAATTCTGGATTAAAAACATATTTGTGTGCCAATATCCAATAGTTACATCAAATAATGACTGGCTGTTCCAGCAAGAAGACTAATTGGAGACAGAATAAAATGTTTATTTTTTTGGAGTATATAATATTTTTGTAAATTATTTGTTCCAATGTAATGATCAGCTTTGTAAATCTGATAGAAAATAGGAATATTAGCTACATTATTATGCATAAAGTAAAAGGAATCTCTTAAAATGTATTCCATTTGGTTCAAAAAAAAACAACAAAAAACTTCATTTCAGTGCTGACCTTGCTGTATTGTAGATAACTTCACTTGGGTCAATTAGTTCAAAGTTTTGACGCACAGGTGTTCAGGGTACTTGAGAATCATCTGCTTGTGTTCAGTGTTGGGTGCTATTTAAAAGTTCTCTCTTGAGCACCAGCTGCCACATTTTCCAACAAGTGCAAAAAAAAAAACAAACCAAAAAACCCCGGCATTTTAATCTTCAGCAAGGAAGACAGCTTAGAAACTTCCTGCTATATCCTGCTTTTCCCTGTCATTGCTCCTATAACTACTGTTGTTCATTTGTCTTCTTGTATATATTGTACAAATGCAGTTATTTAGGTGATTATCCTGAGAAATGTCCTTCAAATGATCCTTGTTTAAAAATAGAATTAATCCAAATGAATTAATTTAGATCAACTCATTGGTCTGGCTCACAGTGCCCCAGAATTATGCTTTTTTTTCCCCCAGAATAACAGGAAGAGAAGTGTGAAGGGCTGAGTATGCTGGGAATGAGAGGAGTAAGGGACAATCTTTCTTGGGGCATTTCTTTCCTCTATAAAATGTATCCTACAATTATACACTCAGTTTTCTCTTTGAAGATAGTGGCAAGTAAATTTGCATTAAGTTCTGTTTCTCTCTCTCTCTGAGGCTACTACATAGGTTATGAATGTCTTTTGCTGACAAAAGTCTAGGAGAAGAGTAGCATTGGTTCTGAATTTCTTACTTCTTGACATTTAAAATATACCACACAGGCATTATTAAAAGTCTCTTGACATAGTTACGGCAGATTCCATCCACAGAGATGAGAAATGAAAATTCAGTGATAGAATATAAAAGGATGTAAAAAGTTTGATTACAGTTATCTGGACCTGCTTCAGTCATTACAATGTCGCTACAAGGTTATGAGATATTTCCATTTTTAACAGTAGTAATGGGTTAGGGTCCTGATGTCCTTACTAAAATACAGACCAATTGATTTTTCAGTCACAGATCTAGCCTGTACTTCTTAGAAATACATGGTAATGCTATCATGGGATTTAAACTGGATACAGCTGTAATTTCAGTACTAACAACGTGAAATAGTTTAACACCGAAGTATGACTCTCATGAAGTTTTTGAATGTAACACTGTCCCTGGCAGAAAGTTCCTGAAGCTTTCCGCTTAAGTTTCAACTGTGAATGCTCATTTAAAACATACATACAAAATAATAATAACAACAGTAATAATAATAATGAGTAAAGATTTGTCTTAAGGACAATTTGCAAACAGTTAATTTTATTTTTCTACAATCATATCAACTCCATAGTTTTATAAGAATTGGTAAGATATTGTTGTCTTGATTTTACCAATTTAATGCCTAACTGAAAGCCAGCTAGCCAACTTATATATAATTTATGTAGTAGCTCCTGCTGTAAGTCTATAGTCATCTAAATTCCATGACTAGGAAGTGCCAGGCTTAACACTGTGTAATGTTTTGCATAGAAAAAAATTAGCGAGCTGCAATGGGGAATTTAGAAAAAAAGCTATTTATGAGGAGTGAGGAGTGAGTCATTCCATTTTTTGTATCATTCACTTCACATTTCATATTACAATTGTGTAATAATTATTAAAGAAAAAACAGGTTTTACTCTGACACTATACCATAAATAAATTATTTTCAAATGCACAGGGAATTCCAGCCATGATTATAACTCATAATTTTTAGCAACTTGCAAATTCTTTAAATTAATTATCAAAATACGCCCTGAAAACAACATTTATAAGTAGCAGTCAAGTGAGGAATAATGCATGTATGTTATTCTATACAAATAACTTATTTTTTAATAAGAGCCATTAGAATTCCAAGAAATGACTGGGAAGTGTTAGTTTTCAAAGAACTCACTTCCAGAAATTTCCCCAGGTATAACTTGTTTTAATTTTTAGCATTTTTTTTTTTAAAAAAGGTATTTATTTATTTGTCTTTGTTCAGGTTTTTTTTTTTTTTTTTTTTTTTTTTTTTTTTTTTTTTACAGAGCTGTGAGTATACTTTTTTATTATTACTATTCTTTCCTGTTCTTTATGGAGACTAGCAGAGCTAAACTCTAGCATGCCTTAAAAATAAACTAGGATGATAATAGGAAAAGCAGTTTCATATTACAGCTACTCTTTTAATGTCTAGTTAAAGTACTATTAGTGAATCATACTATTAGTGAAGCTAAAGTGCATCTTCAGCACCTCATAAAAGCAAATCTCTTTACCTCAGAACTGCACTTAGTAAGGTACATTTAGAGGGAAAAAAAAAAAAAGAAGAAGAAGAAAAAATCCTTACTCTTGTTTAGCAAAAGACTGTCATCTTAAGAGCACAGAATTGAACAATAAATTATTATGGTTTTTAGGTTTCTTGATTCCTCCCTTGATATCTACCTACCTACCTACCTAGAGAATTATTTTTCAGGTAGAAAATATAGCTAAGATAACTTTATAGACAGTTATTTTAAGATTACTGAAGACCAAATTACATATATGTCCATATCTTTTCCCAGGGATTTTCATGGAGTCATGAATAAATGAGTAAGCTAGCAAAAGTGGAAGGCAGTGTTAGAGTCACTAGCGGAACATAGTTATGGCAGTGTCACATTGAATAATGGGCATGAAAATACCCACTGTAATTCACAAACAAGCATTGTGGCATTTGATCTAATAATGTGGGACCAAGGGACTCACATAAGCTAATGTGCTGAATGGAAGGATATCACTAGGTAGCTGCTGATAAGATAGATTATGGTTTACATGTCTAACTCTGAAATGAACACAGTTCCTTTTTTTTAATTTGGGTTTTAGAGTCCTTAACTTTTCCTAAAAATAGAACCGAAAATCTTACAGCACCAACTTTATTTCTACCTCTGCACCTTTGCTATGCTACATCACAATTATTTCCTTTACTATAACTTTTCTTATATTATTTCTTAGAACAAATTTCTGCTGCAGAAATGATCTGATCATATTTCAAATACAAACGTTCTAGAGAAAAGGATCTTGGAAAACAAAACGGAATAAATTTTCCCTATCAGCAATGTCACCTGTGTGTGCTGCTATTACACACCGTGGTTTTCCACCCATTCTGTATGTTAGAAAGATCAAATGCAGATTTTTAGCTTTCATGTAGCCTGCTGAATCTAGATTTCTGAACATTATTTCTAGTTTTAAAAAGTAGTGCTTTCACATCTCTCTATATATTACATAAATAGCTGTACTATGTAGACAGAAACTCTGATCATAATATTTTTTTGTTGTCTTGCATTTAATTAAATGCAATTTTCTTTTACAAATTTATTTGTTTATTTATTTATTTTGATGATGATTTACCCATGAATTATCCAGAGAATTACCTATGATATAATTTATTTCCATACAGCTTTGAAGGTTGTGCTAGTATGTAAGAGTCCATAAGTTTCATATATATGGGTAGAATAGTTGGCATTAACTGCACAGCAAAGTGTGGTCCCAGTTACATTACTGTTTCTAAAGATCTCTACTATGTCAACACCTGTGTACTCTATTTACATTAAACTTGCAAACTGTATCTTAGAATGTTTCTACTAAACAGACATATTGATCATTGAAATTTAAAACATTGCAGATATATTAATCATAATCATTATGATTAAAAAAACCAAAACAAACAACAACAACAACAACAACAAAGTTTGTACTTAGTTAAAGACTAAAAGATTTGAAGTTTCCTGGCAGTTTGGCAATTTCTCACTCATCTCATTGGTGTCTGGCTGTCAGTGTAAATTACATTGCCAGTGTACAATTTGCTGAAGTAGGATGTAACTAACAGTTGGTAATGTGAGGACCAGAAGCTTCCTACGATATGTCCTAAATTTGAGGAGATAGTAAGCAACATTATCCTTAGGATAGTAAAAACTTCAGAACTCAAGCTTACAAACATTTTCATTGTATTTTCTCATGCCTCAGGAAACTTATTTTCAAAATACAGATTTTTCTATAATCTAAAACATTAGTGTTGTTCTTCGCTATTATAGAGACTTTTATTTTCAAGCTTTTTAATTTAATGATAACAAAGCAAAGTTAGACCTGTCTCATTTTTGTGTGATTCAGCTATTATTCATGGTGAAAAGCAAATTGCACACTGGTCTGCAAATATGACTATTTTTTGTTTGAAAATGCCGGTAAATGTGACCTTGTACAATATGTTTTACTCATTGGTGTAGCCCCACATGAGTGACAGATATCTCTTGCACTAGCATTGAGACATGGACAGAAGTTGGATCTTACAAATTTGAGACATTCAGCATTTTCTTTAGAATCCTAGAATCATAGAATGGGTTGGTTTGGAAGGGATCTCAGTGATCCTCTAGTTCCAACCCCCTGTCAGTGGCTGGGTTTCCAACTACTAGATCAGAAACAAGACCAAGTTGCCCAGAGCACCATCCAGCCTGGCCTTGAAGACTTCTTGGGAATTCCTGGGTATTCCCAGGCATGGGAGACAAGAATCACGCCTGTTTCCAGGAGACGTGTGTTTATTTAATGCCTAGAGCAAGTATAAACCTATTCTTTAATATTGCCATACATTCATTCAATTAGCAATGGATAATTTGTCTCCTGATGACGTTCCTGCTAAAGACAATTTCCAATTCAGCATATTATTGGCTTCTGTAATTTTTGTTCTTTCTTTTTGCTATATCTTTGGCACAACTCACATCCCAAGACATTACAAATGACCAGAAGCATATAGATAGCAGGGACTAAAGGTCAAACAGAATTACCATACCAGGGCCTTCATTTATCTGATTAACCATTAAAACAAAAACAAAAACAAAAACAAAAACAAAAACACGTGTATATATATAGAGAGAGAGAGATATAGAGAGAGAGAAATTGAAGTTGAAAAATTATATCCCCAGTCTTTCAGATGTAATTTTTCTGAGTAACTGAGTAATCACCTCTACTACAGTTGTAGTTTCAAGCTTTTAAACATTTGGAATTATGGGAATATCTTTATTTTGAGTAAAATAGGATAAACCAGTAGTGTGAAATAAAATCAATGGTTTTTTAAAAAGAACATTTCAAATGACTTCTGCAAGTAGGGCTAAGCATTTCTTTTCATTTACGAGTAGCAAGCACTTTGGGTTCTAATTATTCACAATTATTATAAAGGCTTTCTAAAATAAGACATAATAGTTTAGACTAGCAGTTTAAAGACCTGCTTAATACATTGAAATGAAAAGTGAGAGTATGAAAAATACATTTCATTACTTCCTGCTGCCTCAGTATCTTGGGGCACTATGTTTCCAGGGAGAAATATTGCAAATGAAGTAACCCACAGAGCAATTTTATGATGGACGTTTTCCCTTGGTGAATATAGCAATTTGACAACAACTTCCACATATATGCATGCTGTATATTTGAATGTCACTTAGGGAAGGAAATGAAGAACTGCAAGAAAGGGTTGAGTCTCAGCGGATGTTAGAGAATCAGAGTGCAGAAGAGGAAGCAATTATTTACTTGAAATATGAGGAGAGTGCAATCTGCAATAGATAGATTGTATGCCTGTGCTCATGGGCGACCAATAAGAAATTTTTGATATGACACTACCACAATTACAGCACTGTCTCATTTGAAACATAATAAAGTTGGGGTCTGAAGGACATAAAGTATATAAAAAGCCTTCTGGTCTGGGAGTCTCCAGCACACTCCTGAAATTTATGAGGAATAGATGAAAATGAAAATTGATGTTTCTGCATTGTTTTGGGACTGCAGTTGTTTCCTCATTTGTATAGAGTTGCTTCGTAGGTTTTAGGACTTAATTTTCACAGAAAAAGACTGGTTTTTTTGTTGTTTTTGTTTTGTTTTGTTTTGTTTTGTTTGTTTTTTCCCCTTAAGAATCAGCACTGCAATCCTTGTTGCCTACTCTGAGGGTAATCATAGCATCTCTGGTGAGATGTTATCTTTTCTTACCATATTGTCTTGAATTACAGCAACATCAATGAATTGAAATCTATTCCCCTCTGTGGTGATACCAGCAATTATCAGGTCGCTCGCTTAGGACAAAACTCAACTGTGATATTTTTAAGTGCTGCATTTTTAAATGCTGCCTCTTATCATAGTAATGTTTTTTTCCCTGAAGCTTTACTGCTCTAGCTTCTAATCCAGCTCCTGGTGAATCTGGCCCTTTGTGAGATGTAGAAACTGACCGCAAGGAAATCAGGTCAACTTTCCGTTGAACCTCATAAATTAGGAACAATTTTTGTACAAATATCTGACCTACAACCTGGCAAAAAAATACTAAATTGTTCTGATATTGTCATTTCTTCATCATATTTTTAGCTCTCTACCTAGAGCTCTGAAGCTTAGGTTTAATAAGTCTTGAGACTATAGGCTGTTCTCTTGAAGTTTCTTCAAGAAACTCCTGTTTCTTGAAGGCATCGTGAATCAAATACTGTTGCATTAAGCATCTGAATAAAATGCTACTATTATCTTCAGTTAATCCAAAGTTGTCACTCTAGTGAATAAAATGCATGCTTACATGTAAGACACATTTCTGAGATCTCTTCATTATGTCTCTCAGAAAATTTACTGTATATCAGTGATTAAACCTAATGAAAACATTGCAAAGAAAATAGCTGATAAAAAATAGGTTTCTGGCATTTGAGTAAATTCAAAATGAAAAATGTTTTCTTCTATTTGAAAAAGCCTCCACATTCATGCATTCCCACAACCTCCCCTATCTCACACTCACGTGCAAATGTGAAGCCTTCACTTTCACAACAGGCTCTGAGAGCCATGAGCTGCGACATAGCCTTCTCACCGTTTGGTGAAATTTGAACTGAAGAAGAGAAAACTCCATCCAGCGTTAAGGAGCCAGAAAGGAGCCAGACAGACTGGGACCCACAGGGCATCTAACTAAAAATCAAAAACACAGCCACTCTCCCCAGATAGAATGGATGCAGGACAGCTGGCTCCAGTGCTGTTTTCTCTCTCAAACACATCATGTAAGGATAATCACAGTGTATTGCAGTTGACAATGAAAATAAGTTACAGTAACCCAAAGCAGTGTTTCTCAGCTTGGAACCACTTCACCAATCATGGTTCACATGTTTAAAGTATGTTACTAGTCCTCTTTGCTTACAGATATTAATCCAGATTTTAATTTTAAAGGAAACACATCAGTTGTTTTGCTGAAGTTATTTTGCATGTATGTAGCTGAAATTCAAATGCAATTCTTCTGCAGTTTGGCATTTAATTGGGTAAGGAAGCATCATGGTGTTATTAATGTTTTGTTTTGTTTTTCTTTTATTTTTTATTTTTTATTTATTTATTTATTTATTTTTACAGTTGAGGTTTAAATGATGACTCCCCTTTTAACAACTAACACATTCAAGTTCAAAGCTGGTTGGTTTTGAGATGGAAAGATTTAGCACAAAAATGAACGTGCAGTTCTCAGTACCAAATAGAGAGACTTCAGATGCAGGGAAGTGTTTCTGCAGGAAATAGAAGGGCTACTCCAAAATCAATGCCTCCTATTTTATTATCTTGGCCTATGATGTTAGAGGCAGATGTTGGTGGTATGGCAGTAGAGACTGAACCTTCCCACCAACATTGTTACACCTGGTTGTTGTGAGACAGATGGCAGCAGAGGGGCAGTCTTACAAAATGGCATCTGACATGGAAGTGTGTATGAAGAAGAGGTGTGTGCCACCGAATTCCTCCATGCAAGAAAAAATGACACCCACTGATATTCATCAACACTTGCTTAATGTTGATGGAGACCAAATAGTGAATGTAAGCACAGTGAGATGGTGAGTGGTGACAGCAACAGTGGACCATTTCTGCTGGTCTAGATATTTACAAGCATACTGGCTCCTGTCAAGTGCTGGTGAAAATGTACAGCTGATGGTGGTGACTATGTTGGAAAAAATCTGCTTTCTAGTAGAGAAGTTACTTCATCAATAATAGTGTTATTATCCTCACTGTATCTGCTGTAGTTTCCATAGAAATAAATAGGAGCCCATACACTTTCAGAACAACCCATGTACATTTATTACTGCTTTATACATTTTGCAGAAGATTTGGATAACTAGAACTTTTTTTTAGAACACAAATGTCATTGATGTGTTCTCATATTAAAGAAGAAACAATATAACTTTAGCTAACTGAATGCCAAATGGTGATGTGAGAAAGGAGTTTGTGTAAATAAGAAAGTAATGATGTTACCATTAACATTTTAAATCTCTTTTCATATGGGCATTCCTCACTAGAATTATAAAGGATACAAGAAACAGTACCACCATTAAGATTTTATTTTATTTTTCTAAAGCAGGAAACAGTTTCCATGAAACAGTTTTCCAATGCTTTGCACATTACATTTCTAATAGCTACAGATGTGAATGCGTGTGTTATTCAATTTAACATGTGAGTAAGTATTTTTTGTGTTGGGCAAGGTGAGTGCTTTTCCTTGTAGTAGCAGAGGAACGATTTTGAGAGAAGAAGAAAGAAAAAAGATGGAGGAACTCAGACAGCCTCTTTTGCAAATAGAGTTCTTTTATATAAAAGTAGAGCAAATGAGAAAAATGAAAATAATTTCTAAAAAGTCTAGGGAAATGTTTCTTAAAGAAACAGAAAAACAACCTACCAGCCCTTTGGTTTATTATACTGGTTCAGCTCTTCCAAAAAAAAAAATAAATTATGGAGATCTACCAATTTAATAGGCAAAAATGCCATTCATTATGAACAAAATCTGCTTATATTTTGGCAGGACTCAGAAGGAGAAAATTCCATGTGGATTTGTATTACTCTCAGTAATAAGTTGTCAGATACTACCCAGTATTCTCCATAAAGAATAAATATAGCCAACAGTGGGTTTTTTAAAAGTCTTATGGATACTTGCTGAATGAATGGTCTCACAGAAAAACAGAAATAAAGTAGTGTTGCAACCGCTGCCTGTGTAAGGCTTTGTGCAATAAGTTTGTGCAATAAGCCTATAATGAAAGCATCATTTTGCAAACTACAACATATTATAAAATTAGGCCTTTAAAGTTTTTGTTGTTTTTTTTTTTTGTATTAAAGTACAAATTAAGAGGAAATACAATTTTTTCAAACCCGAGAAAACTACATGCAAAGCATATATTTTTATGTATAGATAGATAGAGAGACATCTGTTACATATTTATGTAAATGTTAAGCTGTACAAGAAGAAAATATTCAGTCCAATGGCTGAACAACATTAAAAACAGTGGTTCAATAATTCCTGGTTCAATAATTCCTGGTTCTGGAATGAAGAAAGAATGGGATGCAAAAACATTTTTTGTCCTACCTGTTCTAGGAACTGACCTAAGTGTCCTTAGCAGAATGCCAACAAGTGTCATGGAAGAAAAAGCTGGTGCAATTGAAGAATCGGGTAACAGGTGGCACAGCATAACTTCAGGCAGAAAAATACCCAGGAAATATCTAGCAAACAAACAAACACACAACAAAAACATCATGAATGCATGATTGTGTAGTGTGTCTTTGTAATAGGTAATGAGGTAGGTACATTCAGTTTGTAGGCTGGGAAGATGCAGAAGCAACTGTGCCTCACTGAGGTTAAATGCTTTAATTCTCCTCTCCCTGACACACATCTTACATTTCTGTGATTTCTTCTGTGTGGATTTTCTATTAATGCTTAGGTAGATAAATAAACAAACAAACAAACAAACAAACAAATAAATAAGGAAAACCAGAGCAACTTATTCTCTGTGGTTAAAAGTGATTATGTTCTCCATTAATGATGCTGGCTTTTTGGAAGTAACCTACAAGATAGGTCTGAGAAATTATATTTATCTACTAAAGCAACTTCAGCGTTCCACATGATTCTCAAGGAAGCCTGTCTTCTCAGATACAAAATGGATAGACCAGTCATGAAAACTATTGCAGTATGAACTGATCTTGGTCCAATGAAAATAACTGCTTATCTGCTTATGAAAATGAAATAATTACAAAAACAGTGTGACAGGTAAAGCATAGTATTTATTATGAGATATTATGATGGTTTGCCACCTGCACTGTGCTGTGATCTTGTGGCACTCAGTAGCCTTTCACATTTTAATCCTGGAAAACTCATGAAATGGGACTACAGAGTCTAAATGTCCTGTGTACTTGGCATTGTTTCTACATTATTTTTTTTTCCACTCTGTTTTTCAGTGAGAACACAAAGAAGCAAACAGGAATTTTCAGTCCACAACATAATAAAAATGTATGTATAAGCTCAAGCGGCAAGATAAGGTGATTATTTTGCCTTTTAGTTTAAGGGTCAGATTGTTTTCAGCTGCTGTCAAACACAGTCACATCAGATGTCCATTCTATTACATGCTGAAATGTTTCAGTACATGACAGACATGGTACATGATTTTCTATTATTTATCTTTGAAATCATCAAAATACTTCACAGGAAAACTGAGCTTTCTTACATCCACTGAAATTCACATCACTGTTCTCCCATCATCTTTATTTCTCATGTTCATGGATGTAGAATATAAAGTTCCATCATTTCTAAGAGTAAGGGATCTCTCATGGCTCAGTTCCATCATATCTAAATGTAAGGGATCTCTCATGGCTCATGGCTTTTGTAGACCATTATTCACAAGCCGGTTTTGGGTTGTTTTTTTGGGTTATTGGGTTTATTTTGTGGCTCCACAACCACTGTTGGAAGTCATTAATACTTTATTTAGGCAAGTATACATTATTGAACCTGTGCTGATTATCTCTTTAGTCAGCAATGCAAACTTTTTATAAGCCTGTTTTAATTAAACATATCGTTTACATTGGGTTTGATATGCAATTGTAGCAGAAATGCTAAGTTGCGCCCTGAACCAGTGATTGAGCACCTGGTGGGAAGTCAGGGACAACCCAGAGGAGTTCAGGTGCATGCAGTGCAGCTGAGTGAATGGATGGGGGGACACCAGGGCTTGTTATCATTTGCTGTAGCCACAGACTTTGCCACTCCACTGTTACTGTGGTATTTTCCATTACATTGTAGCATAACAGCAGCTATGCAATGATATTTTTAAAGCTCCAGGTTTATTACAGCCTTTTGCTTACCAGTGTGAAGAAATGGAAGTGAACTAATGCATCCAACTGCAAGGCTGGAGTGAGTCTACATTGCTGACTGAGTAGTACAATGCCCTCAGACAGTTTGCTGTGCATGAAGAGAAAAGAGGCTTATGTCTTCTGTTGTTAGCAGAATTTAATGGGAAATGTTTGTCTTAGCCAGGGACCAAGCAGATAGGCACTGCTGGCCACTGCCAGGACAACTCATTAATTTGGTGAGAGAAGAAAAGCTCTGCTTCATAGAGCAGCACTTTTAGGCAGCTTTACCCACTGCAGCTTTTGGTGGAGTGCTAAGCCCAATAAACATAGGCTTTCATGCATTAGGAAACTGAGACAAACCAAACAAATCCAAGTACAGTTAATATCCATTGCCGTTCTTTATCAGTTGTTGCTTTTGCAGATCCCAGCAGCATGGAAGCTAGCCATCACTTAAAATATTCTATTACAGACTGGAAATGTGACTTTTTTTCCTTACTATGCAGTCTAAAGGACACAAATACATCTGTGAAGGAAGGTTTTTCTGAGAACAAGGTATGAATACAGAGGCAATTAATACAATGAATAAGCCAATATCCAATAGTAGTTGCTCTTCCATACTGCTAGCACTGGAGCCTCAGCAATGGAGCTGATCCACTGAATGGATTAGCTGCAACTAGATAGTGACAAATATGACTTGCATGACTATTTTGGCCTGTTCAGTTTTTAGCTGAACTGAACACATATGGTTTTATTGCAAGACAGGGGAGTGTTCTGACTGTTTTTATTTCATTTAGTTTGATCAATTATTTTAATCTGAAAAAGGAAACCAAAATCTTGAAATGTAATCTTAAAAGTGTTCACCTGAGGCTTTTCTCTCCTTTTTTCTTTTTAGTAAAACATATATACTCTGAAATGTGGAGGTAGTGTAGATTTTATTTTATTTTATTTTTTTCCCAAGGAAAGATTAATACACTTCCAAGGGTCAGAATAAACTCTTAATTTCATTTAAACAGTAGAAAGACCTTTGGCTGACTCAGCCTAGAGGTAAATTTCATCTTGGGTGCAGACACCAGTTACTTCATCAAATAGGGTATTGGCCATTCTCAGAAGCCCCAGAGGCATGTTTAAACACAAGTGAATTCAGACAAGTATGAAAAAATAATGCTGCATTGTTCCTTTCAGGCAAAAAGACAAGATAAATTATTTCATTAAATCAAATACAGATTTTTCCTGGGAAATCTGTACAGTAACAACAATGCAGTTTTTGTAGCTGTTTTTGTTTTCCAGTTTTAGTGTTTCTTTTTCAGACTTGAAGGCAATGGAGTTTATTCCAAAAAAAAGAGTGAAAATATATTTTATTTCCATTGATTATTACAATTAGTAAGGTTTCCATTATACGGTCACAGGAAGCTGAGACCTTAATATACACTTAAAGCAGGCCAATTCAGAATTCTCCAAGAGTTAAGTTGTAAGCTGCTTCAAATGATACAGACAAGCCAAAAAATGTGGAGAGAGGTAGGGCTTTCTTGTATGCAATGAACAGATTTTCTGAAGGAATTGTTGCCATTGGGTTTTTAATACCTTTATTGACTTTATATGGGTCTATGGGCTTTTTTAATTTCAGTGGAGTCTGAATTCTGCAGTTTGAATATCCACAGAACATTCAGCTGAGCAACTTTAACCTTTTTACAATAAGAGGGTGTCTAATTAACAAGAGGTGTCTAATTAATACTAACTGACAAACAGAACTGAGACATAAAATTGACCTGACTGTACATTACAACTTTTGGAGGAGAAAATTAACTTGTATATAATAGAATTAAATTCCTTAATGTTATTACAATGAAATTGGAGTCAAAATAATAGCATGCAAAATTTTTGATAATAAATTGAAAGTAGTTTTATTAAAATTTCATGTGCTTTATTTTTATTATCAGGCAAAAATTAAACCATAAAATATAGAATTATTTTAAGTAGAGTAAGGTTTCATATTCAACCCTGCTTTAAAATAATCAATTTTCTTTTTCATTTAGTTTTGTTTTATCTGCTGTTAAAATAAGAAACAAGTGTGTACTAATTTAATTAAGGTTTCATGGAAGAAAATGAGAAGTGACATATAAAATTACTTGAATTATTTGTTGTTATTATATTACTCTATATTTTTATAGTGTCTTAACATAATTTTGAGAAGTTCAACTTTACTTTTTCCAGAATGCCTTTGTTTCTACATAAAAAGTTGAAGGAGAAGGGAAAGGGGAAGGGTTTCCTATGTATCTCTTATTCTCAATCCTAAACTATCAATATAATCCTAATCCTATCTATATTCCCTTAACTTTGTGCTGTCATTTCTCTCAAATCTATTTTTAATGTATAACATGTATTGATGTTCTTAAAAATATCACTCTTCAGCATGCTTTTATGTGACATATTCACAGTTATTTTTAACTGCTTTCAAGACTGTTTTGGGAACTGCAAACTCTTTCTGAATGCTCCTGTCATGGTTTTGTAATTTTGTAATTTCGCTATCAGTATTCCACATCATAACATCATGTAAAGCATGGATAATTTTATCAAATGTCCAGTTCACAAAAGAAGACTACATATCCCAGAGAACATCACGGTCAGGGATAAGTCACAGGACCAGGACACTATATAATTTTGCTCCCAGGCTGGAGTTCTCTCTCTCTCGGACTTCTTGGAGAGTGTGAAGCGTTCTAGCCGTGTCACCTAGAGTTCACAGTAGGCCTCTTGGTTTTTGGGGACTCTCTCTGTGCTTTGTTTGATTTTTAGCCTCAATCATATTGTATTATATTGTGTTATCTTGTATTCTGATATCATATTTAGTAAAATAGGTTTTCCTCCTTAGATTGCTGCCGCTGTTTTTTTCTCATTCCCCTTTTCCCTTCCTTTCTGGGCCGGGGTGGGGGGGGGCCCTACAGGGTGGCTTCTCCCTGTCATGGGCATAGGTAAATCTAGGTAGCCTGTGACAGATTTTGGTGGAGAATGCGGGCATAGAGCTTCTGCTTTTTTATCTTTTAGAACAACTCTCTCTTTGCTCTCAAAGATCTTCGTTAGCTTTGTTATGGGAGTGTTATCTTTTCGTAGCTGCTCACTGAGAACGTGACCCTGAAATTCCAGGCAAACTGTCAACATTCAGGGGTAGCTGCACACTCTCACCATTGCTATCTCACTTTTGTAAAGAAAACAAAGGGATTTCTTTCTCCCTCAGGGCAAAGCTAGCTAGTTCTGACTTTTACAGAGCCTGCCAGCCATGAATCCACTCTCCACCCACTCCAGTATGAGCTAGAGTCAAAAGCAGCCAAATGGTATGTCACCATTGACATTGCCAATGCCTCCTTCTCTATTCCTTTGGCCACAGAATGTAGGCCACAGCTTGCCTTCACCTGGAGGGGCATTCAGTATACTTGGAACCGTTTGCCCCAGGGGTGGAAACACAGCCCAACCATTTGCCATGGGTTGGTCCAAACTGTATTGGAACAGGGTGGTGTTCCTGAACACCTGCAGTACATTGATGACATTGTTGTGTGGGGTGATACAGCAGAGGAACTTTTCACAAAAGGAGAGCAGATAATCCGAAAGCCAATAAACGATGCATTGAAGCTGCATACAGTGTCCTTAGCTGTAGGTAGAAATGTGTGCCCAAATACCATCCCCATGCAGCATGTTGAGAGGTGGTGACAGCTGGCATTATGTGCACAGCAGCTTCATAATGTTTGCTGCTATGACATGCTGCTCGTGCAGTTCACAGGTTGTGTAATGAGCTTTTCAAGCTTTGTTCACAGGAGTGTGTATACTGAAAATCTACTTTGGAGATACAGCTGGGGGATCACACTGATCCCTGGTTATGTCTTCAGTTGTCTTCCCCCTGAGTAACAGACATGACATCCAGCAAGCCTCATGGGCCTGCCAAACATTAATATTTCATTCTAGCAATCTACTAGCGAAGTCAGTCTGCAATAATGTAAGATTCAATCTGATTTACTTGGGCAAAACATATTTATTTCTTTGATAAATTGATTTAAAGATACAGATATGGACATGTATGTACTCTTACCTGTGCTATCTTTCTTATACTTCATTCAGTTCTCATCTGATTAATTTTGTTTCCATGGGTGGCCAGCCCTGACATCCCAGGCAATTTTTTCCTTGATACTGATTATCCCCTCTCCTGGTTGTATTATGTACTGTGGAACTGCAAGCACAGTCATGCTCCCATCTGCAAACTCTCTTGAAGCAATCAGGAAAAAAGCAACATCATTAAAAGCATGGCCACTATGTTTGGATACTAGTTGAAATGATTTTTATTCTCTGATGGAAATATTATTGAAGGATATTTAAGGTGAACACATTAAGCCTAGTTGGCATTTGTACAAAAGTGAGGGCTGTTCTACCTTTATTTTTTACTACCACTATCCTCCTCAGATGCAACATAGCCTACATAATCTGCATCAAACTACTAGCTAGTTGTCCAGTGTGAGCAACCTAAGATAAAATAGTGAGAGAGCTGAGTCAGGTGTGGGCCAATAGATCTATCATTTTTTTGAGAAAGAAGCTACTATTACAGTAATACATGGTGAGAATGATGAGAAGATTTATTTATTTATTTTCCAGATTGTTGGATATTGCTTAGAGAAATTGGAAAGCAAAGTTGATGCAGTAACAGTGGATCAACAGTAGCCCTTTAGCCTTATGCCATTTCCAAAAATCACTAGTACTCTTTGTCATGGTTTTGTAATTTTTGCTGTTGGTATTCCACATCATAACATCATGTGGAGCACAGAGAAGAACTACACATCCCAGAGGACCTCATGGTCAGAGAGGGAAATACGTCACAGAAGTGACACTGGCTCACTCTCTTTCACTGCCTGGCAGCAGGTGTGGGTGTGCTTCTGAGCTGTGGCACCTTCAATTTGAAAGTAGGCTTCTCAGTCTTCAGAAAACTCTCTCTCTCTTATTTTACTCGATTTATTAGCCTCAATTTCAATTAGATTGTATTATATTGTGTTATCTTGCATTCCAATATCATAGTTAGTAAAATAAGCTTTCCTCCTTAGATAGTTGCCACTGTTCTGTCTGTTTCCTTGAGCCCAGCTCCCATCTCCCTACCCCTTCCCATTTTTCGGGTCAGGGGGCCCACAAGCCTACTTTCCCCGTGTCACGGACATAGATTGATCTAGATAACTCTGTGACAATCTTCCTTTCTAAAAAAAAAATTAAAAAATCTTTTAATTCCAAAGAGCTTATGCAGTCAGATGAAGATTTTTTTCACATCTAAGAGTTAACACCCTAATAGTTCTTGATGACAGTCAAATTTTGACTCATTCCAATTTGTATGAACAATAAGGGAAATATATTAAATGTTTTACTGTACCCTAATAACATAACTAAATCTTTTTGAGTTCTTTAAACAAAAAATATAAAACAAAAACAACTATAACAAAAAACACCTTTTGGTCTCAAAATACAGCATTTGTCAGTATCTGAATCCTTCTTAGAGATGCTAGCTGCTTTCAACCTTAATTTCAAAAGGATGGGGAAAGTGGATTTTATTTCAAGTACCAAATAAATTAAGTGTATTTGAACTACATAATTATTTCATATTCTAAGAATAACTTTTAATTAATTAAATGTCAGTATAATTTGAAGTAATTTCAGTTGAAGTATGTGGCATTAATACCACTCCATGCATTTCCATTTTCACATGCATAATGTTAGAAGCATACTTAGAAATATTATGAAGTTGTAGTCACCAAGACTGACCATTTGCTAAAAAGGAGAATATTTTTAAAAACCTACAACTTTCTACTTTTGTTGAATTCAGAATTCCAGCTTCTTTAAACAAACACAGAGAGAGAAAGATTATGAAACTGTGGAGACTTATTCTCAGTGTTAACTTGCATTCCTTTTTTAATTTTATTTTCTTTAATGTTGTGTAATTTACTTATTTACCTTTCTCAAAACAGTAAGCAAAATCTTTTCATTTCATTTTGTAACAGAACTGAATACAGTGTATTACACAGGAAAAATATTCCCTACAATATTTTTTCAGTAACACCTCTGTTTGGGAGTCAGTTTTGCAAGAATATTTCCAGAAATGATGGGAAGAAAATTTTCCAACTCCAGAAACCAACATCTCACAGAACAGATAAAGGACCTCTGTGGGAGGACAAAGACGATCCTACAGTACTCTGCTGAGCTCTATATCAATAATTAAATAGTCATTCAAAGAAGGAGAAATGAAACTTGGAGTCAAGCAAAGGTCACATTTTTAAAAACTTCAGCTTTTTTGGTGCCTGTCAATCACAGTCCAGTTCCTCAACAGAAATTGTGCCCCTTAAGTTCCTGTATGGCTCAAAAGATCGTCATGGAAGAGATTTATAGCTGGATGGAAGCAGTTAAGAAATTATGAGAATACTGGTGTGTTATTAAGCCTTACTCTGGGATACAGGGATACCTATCTCCATGTGCCTGACTCTTCATTTCTATCCAAACGTTAGACACTTGCATTCTTATTTCAAAAACTAAAGCATTTTTACTTCTGTTTTTCAGAACACAGCAAGGATATTTCTGATTTCTTATCAGTTTTTGGCCCTGTAAGGTAAACGGTTGATCACAGCCTGAACCTCTGATTAACCATCTGAGGCAAGTGACGAGTCAGCTGTGGGAGCACAAGTGAGGGTAATTTAGCTGTGCTCCTGGAAGGGGTGAAGCTTGACTCCATCTTTCCTAGATCCCATTTAAGGGCTGACCACCACTAAGGTAGCATCCCTTTCTGGAGATTGCTCCTTTGTGGTGTTCTTTTTGTGAACCTTGACATTGGCAAGCATCCATCTCAACTGAAAGCCTTAGCATTGGTGAGTCTTTTCTTAGATATTCTCTGGCTATTTACTCTGTAATTACAACTATATACTTGTTTTATTCCAACTATGCTGGTCCTAAAGTATTCTTTGAGATATTTAAACTGTATACTCAGTATTTGCTGCAGCTTGAGTCTATATCTCACATATGTGTCCCATACATCATCTTTAAGGCCTGGTGTTCTAATATAAAAGATTTATTATCAGTGATGATGCAGCCATATGCAAAGTTTAGGAAAACCTGAAAGATCTCAGTTAGGTAATAGTCACCAAGTTATTCAGCTTGGTCAAGACTGGCCATCAGGTTTTCAAAGAGCAGAATTGAAGCAAGGGGAGATCACTTAAAAGAAAGTTTTAATACTTACAGAACTTCGGTAACTGTACGGGAGGTCTAACAACTACAGTTTTGGAGTTTTGCCTCTAAAGAAGGTGCTATGCAAGTAAGGTTTCTACAACTTCTGCCTCAGATCTTGTTCTCGTTCTCATTAATTTGTTCTACTGTTCACTAATTTGTGTTTGTTTTGGCGTCTGAGAGATGTTGTTAGAGCAGACTGTTTCGTGGATTCATAGTAGATCAGCAGAGAATCAGATAACTGATCTTAATTGCCATCATTGCACTGATTATTTGGTTGTGAAATCAAAACATCTGTCTTCTAATGATATGTCCTATTGTATAGCTTTTACTTTTTTCTTTCTAGCTGCTCTTAAATTTTCCTGATACACACAACAGGTTTCTATTTTGCAAAGGGATACTGAAATAAGGAATGCAATGGAGACAAGGTGAAAGGGCTTAACTTAATAAACTTTATTAAGTTCTGAGGTCTCCCATTTAAAAAAGAATTTGGTAAATTTAAAGGATATTCACAACGGTAAACTGAGATGCGCTGAGTATTATGTCTGATAAACACTAATCTAGCTTAGTTTATTTCATTTACAAGAAGATCACTAAGTGATAACTTGGTCATAGAGAACCAGTGCAAATGGGAAGATAGCTGCTGAAAGTTCAGTGCACTCAAATAAAGACACAGTATAGAAATACAGGTATGAAGTGATCAAATATAAGGAAACTGAAACTGGCAAATATAGGCTAGAAATAGACCTTGAATAGTTAGACAGCAACAAAGGCAAATTATAAATGGAACAACATATGCAATAGTGTGTATATATATCAAAGGTGTTAAAGCACAACCACTTCTCACTCACAGAATCACAGAGTCACCAAGGTTGGAAAAGATCTACAGAATCATCTAGTCCAACCATCCACGAATCACCAATAGTTCTCACTAAACCATGTCCCTCAACACAATGTCCAAACATTCGTTGAACACCTCCAGGATTTGTGACTCCACCACCTCCCTGGGCAGTCCATTCCACTGCCTGACCGCTCTTTCTGAGAAGTAGTATTCCTTAACAACCAGCCTGAACCTCCCCTGGTTCAGCTTGAAACCATTCTCTACAGAATAGAGCTACAGTATGGCATGGGAAATGGATAATCTGACAAGAATTTCCACCATTAAAGACATAGGGAGATGTCAACCTCCTTATTCCCTGCATCACATAACTCACAGCTGTATCAGTGAAGGTTCACAGGACACAAGGAAGTTCCCCAGACCCTTTTCTTTTTTTTTTTTTTTTTTAATTGCCACAGACATACAGTGTTTTTTAATAGGTTTAAAGTGTAAATTTAAAAATTATCTAATGGTTAACATAATTGTGTGAGGAAGACAGTAAATGTAATGTATGAGATTGGACAGATTAACTGGTAGTATATAGGTAGGTTTTTTACAAGTTATCACATTTAGTACTCTTTCCTTCTCTACATTTCTTGAAACATTCAGTGTATTGTATACAGAGTTAATTCTATATCCCTCTATTCCTGTGCTGACCTGACCTTTCAAATAATCTCCCTTTGGTAACCAAGTGTACTCTGCCATCACATCACTTCTAATCCTGGTATACAGGGAAGCAGTACAAAAGAGAGAGAAAGGGAGAGAGCAGGAGGAAAGGTGGAAGACAGATGGAGGGAAAGCTTTTCTCCTTTCTTCTTTTCATGTACTTGGGCCAGCAGCTAAATATTGAAGCACATGGTCTCTTTCAAGATGCAACAGAATAGCATTAAAAAAATCTACTCCTATTAATTACTGTTTGTTATTAAGTAGTCCTAATGTTCTCTTTGAGGTACAAATGAACAAACAAGCATTTTACACTTAGTGCAAACTAGATTTATCTTTGATTCTTTCATTCCATCAAACTTATGGACATCTATTGGGAATGAGAATTACATGCAAACAGTGGAATTGTTTTTAGAAATGGTGGATGTTTCATTCAAAGTTGTCATCAGTATACATATCCAGCAAGATTTGATTAAACTGAATAATAAATACACTGCACTGTATTTTTGAATTTTATTTTCTAGTTCTTGCTGTTCCTGAACAGAATGTTATATGTAGTCTTTACAACTATGAAAGCACCAGTTTTATTTTTGCAAGGTTTTTAGTCACCTGATGATGTGAAGATTTAAAAAGAATATCCGATGTCATGAGTGCTTTGACAGAACACTGGGAAGGAACTGCACAATCATTTGATACTTGAATGACTGACTACTGCTGTGGAAATATCTTCAGCTGCACAGTCTGTTATATATGCACGACATGCAGATCTGTTTGGCATTAGGATGGGCAATGTTGTGGAAAAATGAGCTGTGGGAATGTAGTTTGTAATCCTTAGAGAAATTACATCCTATGACAGCCAAGGTATTTAAACATTAGTAATAATAAAATTTCTGTCCTGGACTCAGCATACAGTACACTTAAGATTTCTATGTACTGATGAGCACCTGTAATCAGAAAATGTGTTTTCAATTAGGTACTTAGCTTCAATTAAGTATGTAGCTCCCTCCACAGAAATTGTGGTATTAAGAGTAATAAGAATCCAGGCACAATCTCTGTAGAGATGGTGATGTTAATACTTCTAAGGTGCTAAACAACTCCTAAAGTTAATTTCAAACAAATCAAAATTGCCACACCACAGGAAAAGCAGAATTTTTTATGTATATAGGAAGTAGCACAGATTCTAAAATAAGTCATTTTGTGAACATAGCGATAAGGTTATCAGGCAGGAATCCTAAACTGGTTTTTTGACACATACAAAAGTGTATGTGTCTTCTTCTTGAAGAAGAACAAGCATTCCTGACCATTTCTCAAATCACTATTTACACAATATTGAGGACATCTGTTGGTATTCTGGGACTCCTAATAATTTAACTAGAAAAACAAACAGCATGTTAGAACCTTGGTCTCTGCCCAACTTCTTTTTGAGGATGTCACTTTCTTTCCAACCGAACACAAAATGATCAAATAAATGAGATCTTTGTCCAGTATTCCTGGTGAAGAACTAGGGAATATTTATTTTTTTTTATTTCACTGCTTGCTGTTCATCTAGTGATGGTAGTCAGTTTCAGGCTCAGTTAGTTTGCCCCTGCCTTTTATTTATGTAGTATTTTCAGTCTACTAGTATACTTAACAATAATCAGACACATTCGTTTATACAGTAGCATGCTATCTGTGCCATGAATGCTTGACTGTCTATTGAGAAACAACTGTCCTAATGTAAAAAGTACTCTTTAAAAGATGACATTATTGTTACTTGTGAAAGTTTTAAGACTGTGTTCTGACCAGGAAGAAAGTTCTCTCTAGGACTGAGAAACAATTGTCATTCAAGTGCTCAACTCCACTGGGAAATCCTGGCAGGTAGTACACTACCATAATTCTCTGGACAGCTTGTTGAAGCATTCATGACAATTTCAGTGTCAGTGGCTAAAAGGGGAGAAATGATTCCCTAAAGGACCTTTTTACTGATTATCAAGAATCCCCAAAGAGATTTGTTAAAAGCTGGGTCAGTTCTCCAGAGGGGGTCATTCCACTGTGCTTTCTAATGTTTCTCTTTCTATTATGCTGAAAGAGCCCTGTTAATTATGCAGAACACTCATTCAATTAACATTCTGTGTCATCAAAAAGTATTTAAAGCTAACTTTAGGCTTTCTGTGTCATGGCCTATTTTTCACACTGCACCTAAAATACAACCTTTTTCTTTTACTCTAATTAGGTTATTTCCTACTTGAAATGAAATATCTATTAACTACTACATTTGAGTTTTAAATTCAATTTTTAAGGCAATTTTAGATGGAATTCTTGGGTAAAGATAAAAATAAGAGCCAAAGACTCTTGGTATTATTTTTTCTGTGACTTCTGACTCAATAGCAGTCAGCTTCCAGCTGTCCCATTTATAAACAATCTCTCTATTGATAAAGCAGTCTGTCACTAGCTATTTAATGCATTATGATGATGATCTATATGGTATTAAGTGCACCGCTGCTGTGCATCCCTCTGGGAAAGTGACTGTTGTGAATTACAGTAGAGTCCTTGTTCCACAGAGCAGTTTCTCTCATGATAATAATGCCATTGCTTGAATAACAAATATCATCCAGCTCTTCCAAATACGATGAGTCTTCTGTTCATGTATCCTACTGGATAAGGTATTTACCCCATAAGGAAAACTTCAGATGATTTTGAACACAGATCTTTCCATAAGCTTTCAGTAACATTCTGTTGTGTTGTCCTTTCAAAACAAGGACAAGACTGATTTGGCAGAAGGCTCCCATTTTTGAGGGCAATATTGAAGAAAGCCAGAATGGTTAGAAAATTTCCTGACATTCAGAGATGTCCCCCATATGGTAGCTCAAATACTGCATCTTAGAATGGAACATGCTTTCTGTGTAATAGCATTACATACTTCACTCTGAAAATAATACCTCCTATTTATTGCATTGGAAATAACAACAGATACAATGAGCACAATAACAACAATTCATAGAGCAAATTCTCAGCTACGAAATACTAATTTTCAAGGTAGTCACCATCATGCTATATATTTTCCCCAGTTATGAACAAGAGCCTGCATGCTGTGCTAGTAAAAAAAACTGTGTGGCCACTTGGAACATGGCTTTTGATGATTTTTTGCACATGTGCTTTTCTGTCATGGCAGAAAGTTTTACAGCCTTGGGGGAAATCAGGGTAGTCTACACTGTGCCAGTCTCAGAAAGCTCTGTATGCAGTGCTTGTATTTTTCTGTTGACATACAAGAGATGTACCATTACCTACTGAAACTGTCTGTTTTATTGGAAGGAGACAATATGCACAGAACTGACGAACAGTCACCTTGTCCAGGACCATGCAGCTTACACTATCCTAACTAATCCTCCTATAGTAGGAGGACCTTTGCAGCACGCTTTCTATATTACTGGAGATATTTATTTTGGTGTTGAATGCTGAATATAGATTAGAGTATCCTGAGATACTTATGAGTCTACGCTTATGCATCTTTTTTTTTAATATCTCAGATTGAACATTGACACAAGTCTTTATCAGTGTGAAAATTTAAGAATTCCATTATTCCTCTAGGCTTGTGCAACTACAAACATATTTGTTATTCCAGTGTTACATAATGATCAGAGGTTAACGAATCCATTTTTCTCAGCTAAATTTCTTTTCTAGAACATGTCCTTTGATATAAAATAGAGTCTGATAGTGAAGAAAAAATATAAGACTATAAGCTGAGATCTTAAAACAGAACTTGATGGAAAGGGAAGGAGGTAGTAGCTTACCCTAAAACTCCTCTTTTTGTGTGTGTGTGTGTGTGTGTGTGTGTATGTTCTGATATCCAGTAAACATTATAGGTCATTCTGAGTAAGGAAAAAAACAAACAAACAAAAAGATACTAATTCATCTAAAAATTCTGTTCTTCAGCAGTAGTGACACCAGATGGGGTATGAGAAAAAAAAAAAAGAGAGAGAGAGAGAAAAAGCAGTAAAGCTAGACTCTAAAATGCATCTAACCTGCTTCAGTTTCTTGTTTTCTTATTTCTCTGCCGAAAGACCTTTAGGAGAAGCTTTCCAGTACTTTTTATGCATACTTTAGTATGCATGTTCTTCTTTCAGAGTAAATACCTTGCTTATTTATTCCAGTGATATAAATAAGGTATGGCTTTTATGCAGCACTATTAAAGTAAATATGAAATTTTAGTACTGTTTCATTTCTGTACCATGCCTTTGTTTTACTGACACAGAATAGGATCACTTCCAACCCCCACCCCTCCCCCCTCCCAGTTCTATTGGTTACATTCACTGTCTTTCATTGCTTA
Organism: Coturnix japonica; assembly: GCF_054131305.1. Lineage (NCBI taxonomy): Eukaryota > Metazoa > Chordata > Aves > Galliformes > Phasianidae > Coturnix > Coturnix japonica. The sequence goes on along the minus strand of NC_140666.1, from coordinate 29,897,792 downwards.
CTCTATAGTCAATGCATTTATACCAGATTGTGTGGTTGCCAGCAAGATTTCTACCTGTAAAACCAGGGTCAAATGTGGCTTTCCTGATCATCTGGGTTGACATAAACCTAACTAAGAAAATTTGAGTTCAGCATTCAGAATTACAGCACACAGAACAAAATGCTATTATAAATCTACATCTTGCTCACAATCATATGTTATACAGTTTAGGATATGAAAGGTGTTGCTTTGAGCCATCTAAGAGTTGCATGTTTTGAAGCTTCAGCATTCCCATTCTCCCAAATCTTGAAATGGGCTGATGAAAACTCAATGGGAAACTCTTTCATTTTTGAATTTAATCAGACCCTGGGAGACCTGAAAGTGCATTTCTGTTCCTACGATACATGCTTTTTAGCAAACGCTTGGAGTGAACTCAGCAGGGTGTGTGCCTTGCTGTATTGTGCTGTATTCACCCTGGTAAGTTTCAGCAACACACTGTGTTCCCCAGAGAATTGAATGAGCAGCTTCAGTCCTGGAATAATAATTCTCTCTGGTAGCTTGCAAAACTCATTATTAGTTCCACTGAAATAGAAATGTACATATGCACGCACTCATACATAGAAACACACACTCAAAGGGGAGACTTAGCAGCCCATTTGGTGCTCAAAGTCTCAAATATTTTTCCCCATTTGCTCATACTTTCCTTTTAAGTGATCTAGCATCTTCAAGGATAGAAGCAGGAACAAGAAATTTTACATATGTGATCAGGAGGAAAAGCTTGTATCTGTAAGGCAGCCTTTGAAATAACACCAAATGTCAGGGTATGAGCTTTTGTGGAAAACTAACCACAGCTTGCAGGTAAAGTGGATGTTTTCTTTCAACAGCTAGGGTACATGAAGATTCTGAACTGTCATACATAAGACAGTGCATGTACGGAAGTCAGCTGAACTGAGACCTCATGTGTATTACCAGACTAAAGTTTTTGACTCAGTTTTTAGTGCAGCTAGGGGAATGAGCAGTCCTCGTCTCTATTCAGCAAGGATTCAGCGATTCAGCTGGCCTAGTTACATTGTCTTCAGGGGAATTTGACTTACAGTGCTGCCTTTGTCCGTGCTGTTCATTAAAACAACACATAAAAATCTCAGGGCAAAACAGACTGTGATGTAAATACTAAACATCAGCTCAGTGTGGCCCAAATGCTCCTGGGAGGTCTCTGAGACTCTTCCTGAAACTCCCATTTTAGAAGCTAAAATTCTGAACAGATGCCCTTCTTGCATGTTTGCTTAGGCTTCCTCCTCATAGTGGCACTGTATTCAATAGCAATAAAGGGAACATATGATGTTTTCCAAAGAGTTGCAGATGCACAATAAATTTGGCACTACTCTCAGATTTTTCAATACATCACACCCTTCTATCACTTCTCATTATTGGATTATGCCCATTTCAACTCCTTACCTTCTGCCTAATTCAATCAGCTGCTCCTTTATTTGCTCTTCCATTGAATCATCACACCAAAACTTTTGTCTGTGAGGCAACTTTATCATAAAAACTTTTTCTCTCAGTTGCAAAACCATCAGGAACCGCAGAGACCATTTTACATGCTGTTTCCTATTTCATATTTCTAACCACAGTAAATGTTTTCTCCAGGATTTAAGCTATTTTTATACAAGGTCCACCTAGCACAGTTAGATGTTACCACACATTAACTCAATACTGTTAAGATTTGTCTAAATTGAGCCAGGTATGTCAGAGCATATCCTAGGTTACTAGTTTCCAGACTTGGGGCTGGAGGGTAAAATGTCCGAATTATCTCCATGTATAGGCGTAGGTGCTTTTTGAGCTTCTGTCTCTTCAATATTCAGATACAATTTCTGTCATAAATTTTGTAGATTATCATATAACAAATTTTGACCTATAATTGTGAATATCAGGTTTGATTTTGAGGAGGGAGGAGTTAGAGCATACAATTGAAATGATTTTCATCTACCATTTTTATACTCTAGTTCTAATAAAGCAATGAAAACTAATTTTTAGTATCAAGTAGGTAAAGGCTTGAGGAGGTGAATATTAGACCATCTTTATTACATTTATGTGGTAATTCACTTTCATTTTGTTAGTAAAAACTTTCCTGAATTGACTAGTACAGCATTGTCAGACTGCTTGCTCTTTGTACTAGGTTCCTGTGTGAATTCTAGTTTCCTTCCACAACTGCAACATGATCTGTTGAATTGCTCTGTGTCTTTAAATTGGAAACTGGAACTGTAGATTTCTGGCCATGGTTCTGTCATCCCTTTTCTCTTTTTTTTGGGAGCTGTGGTGTCTAAACTGACAATCGAGAACTATTGAGTGATCCTCTGCTGTCTTTTCCAACAGACTGTTGATTGCTTGCTCATTTCCATCCATAAAAGGTCAGGAGGTCCAAGTGTGTCAAAATTGCTTTTTCTTACTTGACAAATTCAGAGTTGAAACTTTTTGCTGAAGGCTTCAGTTTTGTCATGAACATTGAAAGCTTTCAGTTCTAATTTGAAGTCAGTAAATCATGGGAAAATATCAGACATAAATGACTAGCAAGGTCATGACTCAGTTTTAATATGCAGGAATTGAGAAGCTGGCCAATCAAGAAAGCAAACAGCCTGTTTAAAGACAGATAAACTTGATTACGTGTTGAATATACACATAGCATTCAGTGTCTTCACAGCTGAATTATTCCTAGAGACACCTACATTGCTTTTCACACTGAAAGATGCTTTCTTTTCAAGTAATACTTTCTGTTGGAGGCTGAAATACTTCTCATGGATGTTGGCAAGGACTTCATGAGTATGAAGCATCAGCAAGGTTTCTATCCCTGAGCATGGAACACCTGGGCAACTTCCAGGTTAGATCTCTGGAGACAGTGGCAAGCTGGAAATTTTTCAACATTATCAAGGTTTACAATGAAAATGCTTCTATAGATTTTAGAAATTCTGTGAAGGAGGATAAAAGACAAATAAAATCCCTGCACAGCAGTTGTTGATATCACGAGGTTGAATATGCTTTTCTTTACTACTCTTTCTTTACTTAGAAAAATACTCTTCTAGTCTGCACAGGAAACATTTTCTGAGAAAACACATTTGTCATCTCACAAGAGATTAATGTATGAGTTAGGACTAAAATTTGCACAACTGTCAAGGTATTAAAAATGACTATACAATAGAAACCTCAGTGAAACACCCACATTCAGTGGAAAGCTGTGTAACGTCAACAGAAACACAAGACTATTTGTAATGCTGTTATGTGATTCTTATATAAATTGCAGGCAGAAAAAAAAAAACACAACAAAAAAAGCAGCAACAAATAAAACACAACACACAGAGAAAGTATTAGATTTTCAAGTAGGCAGAGTGACTGCATCTAATTAGCCTTTGTTATGGATCTCTGCTGTTTTAACAAGTTATTTTGAGGAGGTAGTGCCATCTTCTACATAAGAAAGAAGCTTGCTCTGTGTTAACAACTATTCTCTAACTGTATATTAAAGAACTAGTTTGCTGCACATATTCTTTTTTTTTTTTTTTTTTTTTTTTTTTAAAGCATGGGTTTTTTCTGGAGTCATTTTTAAGCATCATGATCTATAGTTATACTTTAATAATTGCACTGAGTTCAGGAAAAGTGTATAGTAAGGAGACATACAAACATTATAATAGGCAAAATATTGCCATTTCAGTACCTTGGTAAGTTAAAGAAATAAATCTGCGACTCTCTCCAAAGGGAAAATGCTAAGTGGAAAAGAAATAAGGTGGGAGATGAATGGGGGCAGGGATATGAGGTAAGGAAGAGGAATAAAAAACAAACCAACCAAAAAACCTCAACCACTTGGTAATGCTTTGGGAACTACTTCTCTTGGAACTGAAACTAGAGAACTGCGAAGAGTAATTCAGAGCTAATGCATTCCTAGTTTAAAAATTCATAGAGAGGAGGGACACAAAAAAAAAAAAAAAAAAAATCAAAAAAAAAAAATCAGTATTTACTTCAACCACAAATCTGAACAAATTTTTCACAAACACCCGCAAAGACATCTGACACTGTGGAACTAAGAGTTTGAAATAATTAAGTGTTCAAAGAATAGAAAAAAAAATGTGTTCATGTGTCAGTCAATGGGATACAGTATTGGGATGTATCTTCAAAACTGACTGCTACAATAATACCATGAAGTTAATGAAAAAAATACATTACAACTCATTTCTTACTGGGAAAGTGTTTGCACATCATGCTATCCAAAGCCAAACTGCTTAAGGCAAGTCAGTATTTCAGGCTAGACCCACTACTTGACGTTTTTGTGTTTGAGCTGTTTAGTACTTGGAACAGATTATAGAATATAGAGATAAAAAGCTTAGCATTTGTTGTCCAAATTAATTGCTTCTCTGTATCTGCTTCTGCTTGACTCATAAGTGGACTAAAAAGGCTTTGAGTATCCTGCCTACTTAATTGAAAATATGTAAAATCATCTCTCTAGTAACTTGTGGATACATCATTATTTTGAAAGCAATCTGAAACCTAAGTGATTGTAGTCTTAAAAATGGCAAGAAAAACATTTCACATATGAAATTAAGCGGAAATTCCACATATTAGTTTCAAAACAGTGCTTCTAATTTACCTGACATTTTTTGAAAAGTATATGTTTGACACTTTGAGCCCTATAGCAACTGCAATACAAGAATTTTCAGTTTATCAAAAAAGAGTATTCTGTAATACTATAATATTACTCAAAAGATTTATGGTATTTAACACATTTAAATACAGGCAACTACACTAAATTAGAATATATTTTTTTTCTCAATCAATGTGTTATTCAAGTTATTCAACATGGAGTTATTTATACAGAGAGGCATGGGTTGGAAGAGATGTTAGAGTCCAGTCCAGTTCCAATCCCCTGTCATGGAAAAGGTTGCCAACCACCATCTCAGGCTGCTCAGGGCCTCATCCAACCTGACCTTGAGATCCCCCCAGGGACTGAGTACACACAGCTTCTCTGGGAAACATGCTCCAGTGTCTCATCACCCTCTAAGTGGTGAATTTCTTTCTAACATCTAATCTAAATCTCCTTCCTTTTAAAATCTTTCCCCCTTGTCCTATCACTATCTGCTCATGTAAATACTCACTATCTTTCTTTTATAAGCTCCCTTTGAGTACTGGAATTCCATTATGAGATCTCCCTCTAACTTTCTCTTCTCCCAGGTAAGTAAGGCCAGTTATCTCAACCTGTCTTCATAGAAAAGGTGTTCCAGCCCTTCCATCATGGTCTCCTCTATACCTGATGGAGCAGGTAGATTTTCATCTTGTAATGGGGACCTCTTTGGGCATGTAAGTGGGTAGTGCCTGCTCCTGAAAATCTTTTCATTTACCAGAAACTCCAAGAGCTTCTCCATATAGCTGCTTTGAGGTGGCAATGTGCAGTCAGTCATGTCAAATGATACTAAGTTGCTACTTATGACCTTGACAAAATATTCACATGCATAATGTTAACATGCATAAAACATTCAAAGGATTCAAGTGTAGAATTTATAAATTTTTACTTCCAGCTAACTGTGCTGAGTTTTTGAAATAGAAGAGAAGCATTATACCTTACAATGTATTTTTTCTTTTTATTTGTGTCAAAACATTAATGATTTGTTTTGAAGTACAAAGTTTCAAGAAATATCTCTTTATATTTTTTGTTGAAATGCCTGCTTCAGACATTTCTCAAATAAACGTAAGAAGATTATATCAGTTTACAATTGTCTGAACTTATACCATGTAGACAACATGCTGAAATTAAAAGAAAAAATAGGAAATAATCAAACTCTAAATCTGTAAAATCTTTTGCACCCGACTAATACTACTAATGGGCCAGTCCAATCGGCCTTACTGGACTATTTATATATAGAAAGTTAAATATATGATTATTTCAAAGAGTTGTCCATAGGTTTCCAATATTAGATAAATATTTAGATTCATAGCTTGCAGTTTTTTTCTGCCTTTGTTTGTGTCCACAGTTGCTGTACTGTACTGGGGCTTGTTCTCATTTGCTACAGCCTAGGACTGTGCCACCCTAATACCATCACTGTATCTTCCATCACATGATAGCATTACAGACATGCACACCAAGTTTTTAATATGTACTTTGGGGAAAGGTATTGAAAATTGTTGAATATCCTGAAAGGTATGATTTCTTCCTGTGATCTCACTGGGACATGTTCCAGTTGGCTAAAATAATTTTACTAAAAATATTAACCCTGTTGAGATGCCAATCACGGATGTGGAGAAGCTCCCAGTTTCACTAGTGTGTGCAGTAATATAATTAATTCAACATGAAAGAATTCATATGGCTGTCATATGAAATGACAAACACTGGTAAACGTACTTCCAACTGTATTCATTTAGATAGCTAGCTCTCCAACAAATCACTTAAACCATTAATTCAAAAGCTTTTAAAATGAAAAATAGAAATATAGCCCATTAATGTCTCTGATTTTCACTCTTTCTTTGTGTATTTACATCTTCTCTGACAGTTTCTATCTCTTTATCCTTGATTCTGCTCTATCATCCATTATTTTAAACTTCTCCTTTTCTAGTGCTCCTTTTTCTTATGCTCTTTGCAACCTTATATTACTGTTACAGCTACTTTAGAAGCTAAAATCATAGAACGGTGTGTGTTGGAAGGATGTTAAAAATCATCTAGTTCCAAACTAGCTGGCATGGTCAGGGACAACAGCCACTAGACTGGCTGCTGAAAACTCTATCCAGCCTGACCTTGAGCACTTCCAGAAATGGGGCATCCAGAACTTCTCTCATCAGTCTGTTTAAGAGCCTCACCATCCTTATAATGAAGAATTTATTTCTAATGTCTAAGATTAATTGACCCTCTTTGAGCTTAAAATTCTTATTCCTCATGCTATCAAGTAGCAATGACTGTGCATAGTGCTTCCTGCCAAAAAACGCCCTTTCTCCAAAGCCAAGAAAACACCAGCTCTTTCTCACTTTAACAAAATCAGCATAGAAAAATATGTAGTCTTTTCCAACTTCTCTAACTTCCACAGCTAACCGCCCTCCTTGGGAACAATTTGTTTACATCTGCCTTTGTGATTTAACTTTAAGACAATAAAGCCCCGAGGCATATCTGTACTTACACCAATTTTGTGTCACTTTATCCCCCCAAAGTTAAAAATCTGAAAATTTTCCCTAAAGGTCTTCTCATTCATCCTTGAAGATACATGTCATCATGCTCTTTGTTTCTGGCTAAGGGGCAAGTGATACACATTTGTTTGGATGCTTAGTTCAGTCAGATCAACTCTACATCAAGTCAAGATACCACATATACTATGCAGTGATAGAGAGTCAGGAGACATGTCTGCTTCTTCCTGTAGCTGTACCTGAGTGTGCACTTGAAACCCAAGTCATTACTGTACATGCTTGTGATATAATTGGAGAAGACTCACAGCTTCAGGAATTTGCTTGTTGCACCCTTAGCATTTATGAAAAAAGGGTACTTTCCCCCCTGGTTATTGCAGTCTCAGTACAGTTCATATAGACCCTGTTAACTTACGTATAATATACTGTTCCTTCCTGACTAATCATGCCCCTGTGACTTAGCTTGTACAATTCATTTGAAGATTTACACTGAAGCTCTTCAAAGACCACTTAGACACTGCTGACAGATGCACAGCTTCTTGAGTCTGGAAACATCTTCATCTCAGAGAAAAGTGAACCCCCTTGTAATCATCTTCAATCAAGAAGCAAGGAGTCAAATGAAGTTACAGTTCTCCTAAACAGCACTGTCTGTTCTGCACACAGAGAAACACATAACACCCCAGTAACCCTGCAGCCAAAGGTGAATTCAAAACCATCAGTGCCTTGAATACAAAAGGACCTAATTACCCAGTTGATAGCCTCTTTCTTCTGTAACCTTCCTCCTTAAACTTTTCCTCTGTTTCCAGTGGAAGATGCCCCTTTTCCTGGTCTGCTTTGATATGGTACAGCTGTGTACACTTAGATCCGAGTGCCGTGAAATCAACAAACCTGTACAAAACAACTGTGGGAATCTCTTCTGGGCCCTCCACTCATGCATGCTCTACCTTGAGAGCTGCAATTACTGAGGCATGTGCCCTTGGCCCTTGTCTGACCTACGATGCAGGTGCGCTGCAGTTGTCATATTTCTTTGTCTAAACCCTTCAGGGTATTAAACCCATCTGCAATGCCAAGCAATATTGCATCCATATGTGCAGTGGCATCCTGCAACCTTCACTCTATTCTTGTGCCCACAGAAGTGTACCTCTTCACCCTTTAAAGCATGAGCATTGCAGCATGAGGTAGATGTGCAAAGCCATCTGTCATCCTGCGTGCTGCAACTGGAAGAACTCAAGGTGGTATTCTAGATCCCAAAAGTATTCTGATGTCAGATTTTCATAGCTGTCCAGCATATGGCCTCCTGGTTGTTGTTGTTTTTTTTTCTCTTTCAGATTGCAGTCTCAGATTACAGATTCTGTGATATCAGATCCTGTTTCAATTTCTTTTTGATGTTATTGCACATCTTGGTCCCCTCAGTCAGACTATCCACTCATTTTATGTACAGGAACTTGTTGCTGTACGTGTCTAGAGAATGGCATTTTGTGTTTATAAATCAACGATCCCAGTGCTATCAGCTTTGTGACCAACCGAACTCCCCAAAAACACAGGGACTGCTGACTTTCCTTGAGATCAGCAGAGACACTTTCATCAGGACTAGATGTTATGGAACACTATTATGTGCAGGAACTATTTTTTCTCTGACTGGTACTATTAATGGAAGTATTAGAGGCTAATGTTTCACACTGTTCAGTAAGAACAAACTGGAGTTATCTGCAATATATTGTGCACATTACAATTAGGGAAAAAAAAAAAAAAAAAAAGAGTAGACATTCAATGACAGGAGAGCCTCCTAACAGTATTTTAAACAACACATTAGTAGGTATATAGAAAGATACATACATTTCAGAATTGCCTTCATATATTCATACAGGAAAAGCAAAAACTGCTGCTGGAAATAATGAACTCTTAAGAAAAATACATTCACACTGAGCAGTTTTATAGATAGAAAATAGAGAGAATATTTCCTGTTGGAATAATAGTTTACATGTAACAGTGGGCTTACCTTGAGTGATACACCTGCTGAGAAGGAGGTAGCGCTGTCATGAGATGAATGCTAAAATATCTCTATTTACATATTCAGTCTGTCAAAGTGACTGTAGCCGCCCTGTAAAACACACAAATGCATATGTCTGTTTGATTTAAAGAGAAATTCCTGTATTTACAGAAATTTTAAGGGGAAAATAATAAAGTCTCTCTTAAACAAGGCTGTAAAGCCAAATACCTCCAGGCTGTATCAATGAAGTTCAGATATCTGATTAGGTGATTAACACTGGAAAAAGCCGTTGCATTTTAGAAAGGAAAAAAATCTGCTAATAATCTTCCTAAACAACAGAACAAGTGGCTTGCTGAAAACAAAGAAGTGTGTGGCACTAGCAAAACAACATTCAAGATTTTATATCTGGATTCTAAGCCCTAACAGCAGATGGTCTTCTGTGACATTTAATGTCACCAACATATTAAGAGCTTTCAAAGTGTTATCTTTGGAAGCATTAAAAATATTAATACTTTATTTGCTGTGAATGAAATACATTTCATACTGAATTTATTCAAAAATTATTAAGAAATTGATTAAAATTAAAGTCAGATTATATGGAAAGAAGAAATATTATATTCTCACTCATCTTTTTTCTCTTCCAAGTATGGAAATAGCAGCACAGCGAGATAAGCAAAGTGACAGGCTCTAGTCCATGCATATGGGGTGAAAACAGCCTGAGCTATTGGCCTGATGGTAATTTAGAGTAGGGCATAGCAAAGAGGCAGATTGTAGATTCTCAGTCTTTCATGTTACAGTCTGGGGCAGCAATGTAACAGCTCCATGCTTAGGGCAAAGCTACAGTTGAATAAAAAGCCAACAAAGTCCAACTGTCTTGTATATAACATATTGGCCAAGTTCATAGTGCAGATTTACACCATGGGCTACAGCAGTGAAGAAAGACTGAACTATAATGCTATTCATTAGTTTAAAATTAAAACTTTCTTAGATGTAAACATGTTAAACTAATATTTGGAAACAAATGCTGGTTTAATCAAGGGCAATTAGATGATCTGCAAAAATCATAATAGACTAGAATGAGTTTTTGAACTTTAGACACCTGGCTACAGGTATCAGTCTTATTCTATTTCTGCTCTTGAGAATCTTGCAGTTTATCTTTTTTTTTAATCCAACTTCAAAAGAGCCAACTTCCCTCTCTGTACCATCTTCTGAATAACCAATAGAACTCCATGGAAAAAGAAGAGAGAGTTAAATTTTTTTTTTGTTATTATTTGGTAAACAAAACAAGGAAGCTCATGGCAAGAGCCATGAGGAGATTGCCTAGATCTCTTCCATCTTGGTTTCTAGACTAAAGGTCACTCCTGCCCTTGGAGTCTCCTTGAATTAGCAGAGCTTAAGGAAAACCTCACTGCAAACTTGGAAGTCTAGAAAATTCCCAGTCCCTAGAAAGGAGGAGTTTGCAGACAGGTTTCTATCATTAGTACTTCCTATGGGAAAACCAACCAACCCCAAAAAACTGTATGGACTGAACTTCCTTACTCAGTAAGTCGTACCTAAAATTGGGTTTTGTGTACCAGCATCTGAGTGAGGCTCATTGTCTCTGGCTCCTGAGCTATTGTGGAAGAAAAATACTTTCAGTGTTCAGTTAGATAACTGCCAATGATGGTTTTTATGAATACAATTAATGTTATTGTTCACTACTATTTCACTACTATTTGAGTCAGTGGAATTTTATGTCACCATATTTTTCTTTTTTCTTTATTTTTTTTGTAAGCGGGAAAAGGGAAATGTATTTTATATTATGATTAATTATATCCTTTCTGGATATGCCAGCTTTTTCCCAAGACATTATTCCTCATTTCCTAAAATTTTTCACATCATTTATCCCTATATTGACTTAGAACAAGTATTTCCATAATTCAACTCACCATCCAGATGAAGTCCAAATCTCCCATTCCAAATGTGCAACTCAGTAATCAAATATTCTACAAACACTACTGGTACCTCAGGATACCTTGAGTTGGCTTATATACTTCAAATTTTCTCTCTTTTTGTTTTTTAAACATGCTTTCCACTTTCTGCAGTGACTTCCCCTGAAGGCTTCTGAGAGCGTTTTCTTTAACATGATGTCACTGTCTATTCTTGCAGCATCTGAAATATCAAACAAATATGTTACATTTCATGTCTTAGCAATATTACTTTCAATACCTAAACCCCAGAGTTTCCACCTGTTCCTGGCAATTTATTTATTGACAGGCTCTGCAATGAAAAATATTGCAAACTGCAACCAGCATGAACATCCAAGTCTTTATCTGAAGGACATAAACCAGCCCACCCACTCTTACTGTTTGACAGTTTCATCTTTGATTTCAGCATGTACGATGATTGCCAATAGTATTTGGGATGTCATCTTGGGTGACTTTCATCTGTCAGCTGATGATTTACCCTCTGCAGGATGATCCATTCCCCAGCAAGTTAGCTGCCCATTTGAGACATCAACTGATAGGGTACTCTAACAGATGTCCCACTGTTAAAAAATTCTGAAAAAAGACCACCAAATTCTTTTTTTGCTGGACTCTGCCCAATCATCAAGTTACATTCCAGCATGTTAAACTATAATCTACTGTTAAATGAAGCTATAAATTAGAAATAATTTATCATTTTTGGTAAGATTTATAAGATACAAAAGGCAGAAAATGTCAGAGAGGTCCATGTGAAAAGGAATCCAAGTGTGATATAATTACCAGCCAAAAGAGGGCCTTGATATTGTGTACTTGCAGAATTTCAGACAAAACTGAACCTGAAGAGATGTCTCAAAGAAACCTGTGATAAAAATGAAAATCCTTATTTTTCTATATGGCAAAAGGTCTGGGACAGCTGGATGATTGTGACACCTTCTTAGACATCGGGAATCTGGAACTGTATTAGAATTCCTTTTCTATTACAGTGGTTATTTCTGTAAGTTAATAAATAAATAAATAAAGTTTCCTCTTTTTGCTAGTGATATGAGTATATAGTCCCAACCAGCTGTAATGAATATACTTAACTCTTGGCAGCTCTATGTATATACTGTTGAGCTGGACACGATCATTCTTTTTTCATGCTTTGTCATGGTTTTTTGATTTGAACTACAACATGAGAACATGTTGTAGTTCTCCCAGGTGTGCATGTTGTAGTTTTTGCTCTTAGAATCCACGGAGAAGGTGCTCTGTGACTTCATTTGTATCTGTGTTAGAATAATAGAAAAATCAATTTCCTAGTTACTGCCCATTCACATGAAATATTATCTTCTTGTGTTATGCTTTTGTACCATTTCTTTCAAGTTTAACTTGTGTTTAAAAAAAAAACAAAAAACAAAAAACAAAAAAACACGCCTTAGAACTTCCAGTATGAAACTGACCATTGAAAGTATGTAACAATTTAATGAGTAAAGAAAACCAGTCTGTAGGGTTGTACTCAACAGTTTGCTTACTTGATGAACAAAAATGTTGCTCAGTGTAAGTAAAGATTTTCACTGTAATTCTGCAGCTTTATATTGCTTCATAGTTAGCACAAAGCGGTATTTCATCTTGCAAGCAGTCTTACTGATCATTATTCGGAATGCCACAACCACACCTGAGCTAAAATTGGTTTCACAAAGACTTGTAGGGCTCATTAGCTTGAGTAATCTAGTTACCTAATACCCTGAAAGCCACTTAAAACAGATCAAAAACAGCTGCTATTAAATTCAAGCAGTTGTTAAATTGGTGGTTGTTTTATAATTGCCATTGCCTGGGTGTTTTTAGATTTAAAACACTTCTATAAATGTTTCAAATAGCATATATACTATATGCTATATATATATATATATATATATATATATATATATATATATATATACAAATACCATATATACAAATACAAATACCATATATACATATATATACCACAAATACTGCCATGAGCTACCAAGACTGTTGACCATCAAAGCTGATGGAAAGCTAGGCCCCTGAAAGCTTAAATAAATAAATAGATAGCTAAAAATAGCATGAATATTTAGAAAAACAACAACTCATATTCACACTGAGGGTTGTCTTTTTGTTTGTTTGGTTGGCTTTTAAGCCTCAGGAAAAGAAACACTGCTACTCTACACATAATTTTTATAAATTACATTCCAATGAACACAAAACTGGAGGGTGAAGTAGGAAATTGCCTGTATGTTTTCACAGCTAAAATAACATTAGCACATAAAAGTTAAAGTATGCAAATACATTGAAGACATCCTGATGTTAGGATATGATTCTGTATATGTAGCTAAATACTGAATTAATGCATCTATGTTTTTTTCCATTTAATCTTTCTTTTAGTAAAGTGGTTTTGAATAAAATATAAATTATATAGGATATAGTTTTACAGTAGAATCTAAGTAAAAATTATTACCAGTTAATCTATTTAAGGAGAAAGTTAGTATTTAAGTTCTTTCTAAATAATTATTTATATGTGTGCATACTAAAAAGTATCATTCCAGCTCTTCAAATGAACATATAGAAAAGCAGTTTTTCATGGCTAAGTCAACAAGTTAATTTGTTATCAACATTCAGCCAGATGTTTCAATTCCTTCCATGTTTCTTATGTTCTCATAATACCGTTCTCAGATTTCAGTCAGGTCCTATATTTATTCATTGAGTTGTGTGGCATTTGATATGTCAGTTATTTTTTCTTACAACAAAATATATATATATTAAAAAAAAAAAAAGGAAATCCTTAACTTATCAAATTTCATCTTATCCCTCTTAGCAGAACTGTACACCACATACTTTGAAGTCTTTAACATAATTATCATTCAGGTTTAACTTCTAGATACATTAGAAGTGAACTCTTTATCACTTCATCAGCTTCCAAACCTTGAATCTTTCAGACTGCCTCAGAAAAGATGATACATGGAGTCACAATTGACTTGGATCTGGGGATATGCTCTTCCTCTCCCCTAAGGTTCCTAGGGTCTTCAGTGAAGATTCAACTCTAATAAAAATAATTCCAGAGACATTTACCAGTGCTTTTTGGATGTGAGTATAGGAAACACGTGTGCTTGCTCCCTGCCCCAATAAGGTTGGGTGATATTTCTGCTCAAAAAAGCCTTGTAAGAATTCAATTGTACAGCAAATCATATTCCCTTACATATCCTCCACAGGAATGGCAATTATAAGTATCAGTATGAATCTGACCAGTGTAAATATCTGACTAGATATTTTACTGGAGCAAAGCCCATGCTCATTTAGAATATTAATAGCTAAGGCAGATCTTTGTAGTGAAACAACTCATGCTGCTGCTCATCTATAGACTCAGCAGTGAATGGTAAAATAATATCTCTTAATTAAACAGACAGAGATTACAGTATTGATGTTCATTCTGTAATCAATGGAAATCTTGTCAGAAATGAAATTATTAACAACAGCAATGTGAGACTGGAAGTAATGGAAATTAACCTTTATCCATTCTATGTAGTACCCTGTCCCACACTGTTGGGTCCTCTGAAGTTATTGTGGTTGTTTTATCATCTGAGCACCTTTAGATGGCAGCATAGCTATTTTCTTACAGTCTTGTTCAAATTATTTATCAGAAGACTGCCTATAGGTCTGGCCATTATCATGTGAACACGTTGAATGAGAGTTTCAACCATTCTTCAGCCAATTTGAACTATATAGTGTATTTAAATCAACAGAAAGGCTGAGGAGACTTTCATTTAGATTAACACTTGAGAATAATTTATATACTACATCCAGGCCCAGGCCACAAGCACAGGAAGGACATGGAGCTGTTCAAACAAGTCCAGAGGAGGACTACAAAGATGGTCAGAGAGGTTTTCCCCTACAAGGAGAGGGAGTTGGGCTTGTTCAGCCTGGAGAAGAAAAGACTCCAAGAGGAACCTAATTGCAGACTTGCAGTATTCGAAGTAAGCTTATAGGCAGGAGTAGGACAAACTTCTTGCATGATCTAATAGTGATAGGACTAGGGGAAATGGCTTTAAATTAAAAGAGGGGAAATTTAAGTTAGACGTTAAGAAGAAATTCTTTATTCAGAGGGTGATGGAGCATTACAACAGGTTGCCCAGAGACATTGTGAAGCTCAAGGCCGTGTTGGATGGGGCCCTTGGCAGAACCTGATTTAGTGGTTGGCAGCTAGCCCACACTAAGGGGCTGGAATTAAATTATCTTTAAGATTTCTTCCAATCTGGGATATTCTATGATCCTATGATTCCAGACAGAGTAAATTAAGATTAGAAATATATAAAGTTAATTTGAACTACTGAATCTATTCCTCTCATCACCAAAATTTTGTACTTTAATTTTAAGACATGGGAATGGTCTTTATCCAAGCCAGCATTACATATGCATGTAGCTATGTCTGCACTGAAAAGTGCACCTTCCCCAAGGCACAGACACTGGTCTTATTTTCATGAAATGAAGGCTAGCTTCAGTCTGTTTTCTGAAATCTTTGAAGAACACAAGTAAATCCTAGGCTTGTCCAGACTTCTAGGTGCCTGTGGTCCCAATAGATTGTAATTCTTTCTTTGCATTTTCTTTGTCTCTACAGCCTCCTGAAGGGTGAGAGTGCAGAGGGGCTGGTTTTTTTACTCTGGTCACCAATGATGGAATGTACAAGAGCAGCACAAAACTTGCACCAGAGAACTTGCAGAGTCTCCTCTGGAAATATTCAAGATCCATCTGAATGCCTACATGGGAGACCTGCAGTTTGGAGCGGCATTAGCAGGGGGTTGGTTTTAATGATCCTAAGAGATCCTTTCCAATTCCTACCATTCTGTGATGCATATTGCAGTTATGTATAGCATAAAATTGAGGGTTTACATCATTCCACAACACGAAGTGTGGAATAAGTTACTTTGATGAACACATATATGAGTCAAAAGCCCTTGGAACCTATGAAGGTCAGATGGAAAGAGAGCCTGCAATCAATCTCACAAACTGGGAAAGATGTTTGAATCGAACTATCACCAGACCAACACCTGGACTTTGCCCTGTGGGAAAACAGTTTTCCTCACTCAGAAGGGAGCCCAGGGACAAAACAGCATTTGTTAAACTACAAGAGAACTGGGATACATCTGTGAACCAAGTTTTCAGATGGTGCAGACCTTTAGGTTAACATTTCTTTGTCTATTTGACTGAGTTGTACAGTAGTTTTGAAAATGAGATGTGAAAGATGGTAATACAATTCTTTAAAAATTAACAGTGGTTGTCTTCAAATTGCTTTTCTAAAATCCTAAGCAACTCCAGCTGGTGGTCTTAATATAACCACTACAATAAAAACTGCAAACAAACATGAATTAAAAGAACACCAAATCCTAGCAAAAGTTTGGAATTCTTATTAAAAAAAATTTTCTTGCTGCTTCTATTGACATCCAATTCTTATATTTCATTCTGCATTTGTGGATATTTTATGTTCCCAATCAGTTTCAATTCAAATCTTACTTCAGACATTTCTTTTAACTAATAGACGTATCACTGAAACAATAGCAAAGTAATGTGCAACAATTTAGGCTGTTAGGTCCTTAATAATAAATAAATAGAGTCCAAACAATGTGTTCTTAAAATGAGCTATTCATTTCACATTCTTTGACATTTTCCTCAATTCTGTACAAAGTGTATTTAAAGTTGATCTATGAGTGACAACCATGATATTCTTGCCAGACTCTGAAAACCTCAAATTAGATATCTAGTAATGGGTTAATCTTTAAGATAATAAAAAGGAGTAAATAAGAAAAATATTCTTTGTCAGTATGCATGCCTCTCTAAAATTTTATTTGTCAACCAAGTATCTATCAAATTATTCAGGTACAGTATTTATAAAGACCCTAAAGACCCAACTTGAGTTATAATACAAAAGTTGTGAATAAAAAGTGAGTTGTAAGTCAAAATGTAAGTCTCACCTGGATAAACAAGCACATATACATGATGCAACTATAATAAACTCAGGTGTTTTATTTTTTTCCCCCCTCAGAAGCAAGTCTTTTAACTAGCATGATTGAAATAATGTAAAAACAACTCTTTTGTGTGTGCATGAAAAACCTTTCTACCATAGTTTTAACTCCAGCTGTAAAAAACACTGACTTCTAAAGTGGAAATATTTGTAAATATTTATTCCAGCCAGAAAGAGAAACGTGAAACATAAGAATAAATTCATCTCCTCTCTTTTTTTATAGCACACAGCTGTAAAATTATATTTCCTGATTCTTCATGGTGTTAGTGATTCCTTTACTGGGTAGATGAAAATCAGAGAATCATGGAATGTCAGGGATTGGAAGGGACCTCAAAAGATCATCCCCTTATTACAGAAACATTCCTTCTATTTAAGTAAAGCATGATGTCAAGTGGTGGACACAATTCATAGAAAGAAAAAAAGAACTTTTACAAATTATTTTTTGACAAATCATTTAATCACCCAATGGCACCAAATAGAGTTATCATTCCTTTAATTATTTCAATTGAATCATATAATGAGAAGTACTCTTGCACTCCTTCATACTCCATACTAATTTTCTAACTAGATTTTACTGAAATTTCATCTCATCTACATTCTTAAGATCATTTAGGGATGTATGGATACAATTAGAGTTTTATATATATATATTCTTTTATAACAGAGCTCTGGAAAGTTTTGAGTTTTTGTAGAAGTGTTGTTTAATTTAGGTAGACCACTGCATTACTTAAGTCTGAACAACTGCTCACTTAGAAAGAACAGTGGAAATATCTGAAACTCTCACAGTGTCTAAGATCAGTGCATGGAGTAGATACTTGGGGTGGAGGTGAGAAGGAGTACTCGGAAGAATTGGAGATGTGAGGGCAGTGCACATTTCTGTGCTGCCAATAGACGTGAATTCAAGGCAGTCTCTCAGGAAGGGAGCATGTATTCAGATCATCTTTAAGGAACAAACTAAATGCAACTTTTCTGCAGGCTAGAGGTAGGTGTTGAAATTCAGAGAAAAGCTCAGATTTGATGCGTTCCCCCGTCTTCACTGTTTTGCTTTATCAAGCTTACCCACCTGACTGTTTAGATGTTTCCAGCACTGTTTTGATTATTTGGGGCAATGCTGCACAGTTAGCAAGGTATCTAAATTGGATGTCATTAAATCTGAGACTTGATATTCAAATACATTGTCACTGGCGTTATGACAGGTAATTCACTTTTACAGATTAGTCTGTAAACCAATTAAGTTTTGAAACATTCTTATCAGTGTTGAGTGCAAAGACCGTGGTCATTCAGATCTTTTTATAAAGAAAAAAAAAAAAAGGTGAAGGAAGGGGAGGCAATGGTATCCTTAAGACTTCCTCTGAGTAAGAATAGGATAACATAGAAACTGGAAAAACTATATTTCTGCTGTAAAATGGGACAATCATTTATGAAAAATGTGGGCCTTTGTGAAACAGAATTCACAGATTATCGAAGACAAATGCTTACTAAAATTTAACAGTTACACTCCCCTTTTTCTGTCAGTTTGCATCTTAGCACAGTTGCAATGATTTACATTTTGTTTTCTTTCTTCTTAATAGCTAGGAATACGATTATACCTCAGAGAAAATCTTTCAAACAAACTGCTTTAAAACGCTTCTACCAAGACAGTGGTGTCTTTGAACTATTATGTGAGCTTGTTAATATGCTTTTGTATTGATAGATAAAGATAGAAGTGTGTGGTCAGGGAGGCCAGAGTTGTTTACAAAGATACTTTGGGGACCAATAGACAACCTAATCACTAATATAAATCAAGAGCTGGTAAATCAAAAAATAAAATCTCCTTCATGGGAATGAAGAAATCGCCAGACATCAATGGAATTACATTTGGTGTGCTTATGTATTATTCAATAGATTATAAGGAATGTAGTAATTGGTTTTGAAGAGAATGAGATTTGTCCAGATTAATCTTTTAAAGATATTCTAAGTATTTGTTACCCAACTAGTATCTCCAACTGCTCATATACACCTTAACTCCAGAAACACTTGGAAAAATGAAGCCAGTTAAACAACGCAGAAATATAGTAATCTACCACATAAATAGATTTAGATTTAAAAATAATTCCACTTCTGAACCTACTTCTTTACACTGTAAATAAGTTTTCTAGTTAAATGCAATAATCCTGTGTTACTTATTATTATTGTAGTAGCATTGCCTGCTGACCAGCAAGCATAATACAAGTAGATTTAGCCTCAGTCTGGTACTGCACCTTCATCATAGCTCTAACTCACAGTATGCACAGACATATATAGTCATGCTAATTACACTCATGTTGCCCATTGTATTCATATATTAAATTCTGGTGCTTGAAGTCTTCAATATGTTAAAAAAATATAAAAAAGAGAACTATAAGAAAAATATGAAAAAACCATAAGTGATATTTTCCTTCCCATGTGTTGATCTGCAATTTTGTTTACAGCAACATGAGGTATAAATATAGCCTAATCGTTAGATATTGTTTTAAAAATGTAAAATGAAGTTATGTGCAAGGACTAGAAATAATTTTCCGAAGCTTTCCCATCTTATCCTAAAGTTTGAGTAAGATGAATCAAAGCTTTTTGCAAACTTTTTCCTCCATCCTCTCTCAATTTTCAGTTCTTCATCTCTTGTTATGATTCAAAATAAGAAATTTTACCATAAATAGGAAAACATTTAACATGAAAAACAATAAACCATGAAACAAATGACATACAAATGTAGTATAGATCTATCAATAGCAGGACACCTATTGCAAATATTTTTTTTTGCTTTGAAACATTTTTGCTTCTTCAGTCCTCCTAAATTTACTCACTAGTTTTGATAACAGAATTCTTCAAAACTGAAAACAGAATTAGGCATGGAAAGTTAAGATTTCAAGTCAAAATTTGAAGTGAAAAATGGTGTGGAGTTATGAAAAACTTATCTTTTACTTCACAGTGTTTAGAAACAAATAAATAGAAAAACAGGGACAGCAGCAGAGGTGGTACAAAGCAGAGAGAACATATACTAAATTTTACTCCTCCTGGCTATCATGGTGTACAGTGGAAATGATACAAATATGGTATCTAATGGTTGGAATAAGACAAATATAGATGGAAATGAATAGCTAAAGGGTAACTAAGGAAAAGCACTTCCCAACTCTGAGGCCTTCAAGATAGGTGCTTGCCTGTGTCAAGGTTCACAACAAGAACACCACAAAGGAGCAATCTCCAGAAAGGGATGCTACCTTAGTGGTGGTCAGCCCTTAAATGGGATCTGGGAGAGGTGGAGTCAAGTTCTACCCCTTCCAGGAGCACAGCTGAATTACTTTCACCTGTACTCCCGCAGCTGACTCATTGCTTGCCTCAGATGGTTAATCAGGGGTTCAGGCTGTGATCAACTATTTCCCTTACACACGGGTTGACTGTTAACAGATGTGATTATTCAGTTCATCTCATATAATGATCCAGATTAGTATTCATTTTTTTCCTTTTTCAACTAAACAACAATATATCCTAAATAAAATATTTGCATTTCTGAAGGTTTTGTCTAAGAAATACCTAAATAAATATCTAATAAATAGATGCAGGGATGTAATTGTACAACCTTCCAGACAATAATGCAGATTTGAAACATCTTCACAGAAACACTGAGAAATCAGTTCTCTGACTGCTACTTTACCAAAATATTGGATATTTTTTACCTGCAAACTTTTTAAGAATTAAGACCTTCAAAAGAAGTATTTCAAGATATTGTTCAAACATTTTTATTCAGTTTCTTGGCATATCTAGTAAACTTTTCCATGAGGAATCATTCCCTTCTTGTACTTCTGTTAGACATTGGCATATCACTGATGTATGAAATAAAATAAATAAATAAATAAATAAAGTGAATAAAACTAATTCAAGAAAAAAAACAACAATGAAAATAAAATATGATTAACTGACAAAGGACAAGTTTAAGGTTCCTAATAGGTAATGATTATTAAATCACTTTTCTACACTCTTTTTCTTGACTCCTCTCTGGCCTGTCCTTGGAGAAAGTGATGGACAGTGTAAATGAGATAGGATTCCCTGAGTTCTCTATGATGTTTTACTATCTCAAACAAACATCCTTTCTTCATTTGTCCCCCATTTGGATCTTCTGTGGCCTTTATCTTCCAGTTCCCTGTCCTGGCATAATTCTGGAGTCTGACCTTGCTCTTTCCAAAGTGTGCTTATCTGAATCTCCTCCTCTGCCCAGCTCCAGGATGGTGATGGAGATCCAGCAGTGAGTCTTTTTTTCCATAAGCCATACCTTCAGGAGTAGAGACAGACCTCTTTCCAGTGAGCATGACTCCCCTCTTAAGCTAGATGCTCCTATTCTGTTGTACTCTTCTATTCAACTCCCAGCAGATATTCTCCCAGTCAGACTACATCTGTCTTCCTTAATTTGCTGGGCAGGACTCTGCAGCATGTTGGCCAGGGTGCTTGTTCCCTGAGCTTAGAAGTTTCCTAACTGACTCAGCTCAGGTTTCACATATTTTGCAGCCTGGCATTAACAGCAGACCTACAAGGAGTAATGTCAAAGGGTCTTCTACAGTCACCTTCCCTCTTAGCTTTTAACAGTGACCCTTGCAAACTGTTACAGGAGCTAAGAGACTTTGGGTGTATAAATATTTACACTATAGTCTGACAAACCTTAAAAATAAATCAAACCTAAAAATTCTGTAGTCTTATCTGATTTATAGATAGGAATTTAAACTATCCCTTGCCCTTGGCTAACAAAAAGCTCCAACAATTGTATCTTTATTTTGACAGTGAGCCAATGTAAACTTTATAATTTAACCATTTGAGGGAGAAAAGGAGCATTATTAGCAACAGGTAAGATTACTTTATCTGCTCAAAAACATGTAGTTAATCTACACAGCAGCAACCATGTAATCTTTTTCAGGAAGTATAACTTCAACTTAACTAGAGGTTAATTCTACATGGGGGTTTATAATCCAAGACAGCAATTTTGCATCCTTTGCTTACATAATTGGACATCTTGTCTTAATGGCATTTACAGGAGCAGCATGACAGTGTCAAACTCAAAGCCATTGGCTCTTTGGGTGATGTGTCTGATAAAACTCAAAACATGTCTACCACACCAGCTTGCAGCTGTTGAAGGTCTGGTCTACAGAGAGAAACAGAAGGCTGTTTAGGACTTCTTTGAATATGGTGATTCAGTGAGGTGCACAGGTCTTCGAATATGTTAGATTTTAACAGAAACTTCTTCTGAACAGGAAAATTGACTTAGTAGTTTAGGTGTGGCAAAGAAAATAATTTTTATGGGTTATTTAAATGAGTATAGCCTTCTGAGGAATTTGATGGGAAGAAAAATATCCCCACATCATTGACTATTTTCATTTATTTAATTCTATTCAAAGGTCCTTTAAGATCAGCAATGGCTGAGAAAGCTACAGGTACTGCTTCAGTACAAGTGGATGCATATGTTAGTTTTCTTTACACTGGGTTGATGACAACTGTAGAATAGATATATACATAAATATATATATATTTCTGGAAGCTGCTTTTACTTTCCTACTGTAAAAAAGGCGCAAGGAATCTACTTTGATACATGCTTATCTTTCTTCATTACAAGCACTGACTCACCTTTCTTTAGATGTCAGATGACAATAACAAGGCTTTTATAATAAGACTGTGAGAAAGAAAACAATTTAAACACACCCTTCTCAAGGCTGAGATAAGCTTTTAAGGAAAGAAAAAAAGAAACAGGGTTGAATTTCAGTGTGTATATCAGTAATATCAAAGTCATTCCTGTCCTTTGTGAGGATAAGAAAATCAGAATGGTACTGCAAATTTCAATCTGAAAACAGCCTCTATAAATGAACTCCATTTCACTGATACCAGCCCTAAGTCATGTTGTCTGAATTCTAATGCATCTCAGGCACAGGAAACAGGGTTTGTAACAGTGATGGGATTTTATTGTCAGGCTATGCTTGTATTGATAAACCTAAGTTTAAAATTTGTCTGCAACCAGTCTGAGCTCAATACAGAATCATTCAGTTTTTCAGCTGTGACCTTTGGTCCTCCAGGCCTCTCCTTGACCCACTCTTTTTCAGGATGGAGTTCTGCTGAAAACTGAAAGCCATCCCAAAAACTATTTCATTTTTGTACTACTTAATTTTATTAGAAATAAAAATGTTCTTTTGTTCTTTTGGCCTGAGATCCAGACAGTTTCATTTTTTTCACATCCATTAAGGATCTTTATCTTGCCTTAAGTTTTACTTCAATACCAATCAGCTTTAAGAATAAATGAAAAACAGCGCTTAAGAAAATATTTATAATTAACTCTTACAACATTCTTCTGGAGTATAGAACAAAGTAAAATAATTTCTGTCTCTGAGTGGGATAGTCAGAAAATGACTTATCTAAAGCACATTTTTGTCTGCAAAAGGAAAAAACATAGCAAAATGCAACCAACAAAAAAGCCAACGAGCAAAATGATACAACAGCAAAACACATAACTCCAGAAAATGTTTTCTTGGTGAGACTCATGGTTTTGTGATTTCTGTTGTCAGTATTCCATATCAGAACATCATGCAGAACAGTGGCAGTTAAAGAGTTAATGTTCTGATTCCACATTACTGCCATTAGGGGCATCTGGGGTTCCCAAAGGGGAGGATTGGCATCCCCAGAGGACTTGGCACAAGGAGGAAGCACCCTTTCACAGATTTACATCTAGGGATAACCCCTTGACAGACTGAACTGAAGCAAATTAACCCACAGGCTACTTTTGTGAGAAGCACCTTATCCCTCCTCTTTCGTCAGAAAGTAAATTACTTTCCCAGGGTATGCTGCAGTTCCACTGATTTCCTACCTGATTTCCCAGCCAGCTAACACAGTGGTTCACTGGCTTTGCACATAGTGCACTAATTCAAAAACTTCAGGAAACCAGCACCTACGTTGTTTTTAGCTCAATTGCTTCACATGATTTTCTTCATGTTTAATCTAAGAGAGAAGAAAAAGAAAAGCCATAGAAACATTATTTTTACAATAGGACACTGCAGGTGTGTTTCCATTTAAAATCAATAATAAACGCTATGTTGGTATTTGTGGAAAGTAAATTATATCTTTAACTGCTATCCTGAGATCATAGGCAACAAAATCAAAGAGACACTATGAAAGTCTTCTTCTAGCCAATTAATATCCACTTCAATTGGTCCTCTGTAACTTTATGCTGTTCTTTCCTTCTTTACTACAAAATCTTCAAAAAAAAAACAAACATAAATATTACATTTTTTAAATGAAAATATTAAAATTTTGCAGGGAAAAAGTTTTCAGCAGTAACTTCAAAAATATTTCTTGTTCTCTGTATTTATCTTTAGCAGAAACATTTGTTATCACATTTGGATAAATTTCTTTGTAATTTTTTATTTTAAATAACTCTACTAATACCAAGATATATATCACTCATATGCTCTTTCTAAGGATGGTAAAAGATCAAAGATAATAAATGAGGGCTTAGAGATATTAAAATAAAGGTTTAGAGATTATAGGTTTGATATATACCTTTGCCTGAAGTGTTTATATTACTTAAGTATATAGCTATAATTTTTGAGAAGAAAATATAATAACCTTCTGGTGCTCAGACAGGACTCGCCACAGTCTATCAAGTACAGTCTTGTTTAAACACATACAAATAAAAGAACTGATGTATTTCCAGTGATATTCACATTGAATACTGTATCCTCACTTGTGTGCTTTTTTTCTAGATGTAAAGCGGAAAGCTCATAGTCTACCTGTGCTGGAAAGAAAGAGAAAATGGGCAAATTTGGCAAAGATGCATTGTTTTCCTTCTGCAGTCAGAAAGCAACCTGTTTCATATTGCAAAAAGTCAAAAGGCATTATTAGCAAAGCCTTGAGCAAACAGTGATTCCCAGCAGCCTCTCCACAGTCTGCTTTGTGCCAAGACAAGTCATCACCTAATGTGGTCAGCAGGGTCTCACGGACTGAGATTTCTGCAAAGCACGTAACAGGATGATACTTTCTGCCAAACATGAGTATTTCAAGTTAAGAATTTTGCTGCTGGTTTATTTCTCTTTGAAGGAACCAGTGAACAAAGTGGAAGCTACACCGACTACAAGAAAGAGTATAGGCACCTTCTGAAAACACAGAGAAAATAGAGAATAATGAAATGCATGAAGACTTTCACCTGACATTGTATGCAATTTTTAAAGTGTTTCTCTTATGTCTTGGATACATTTACTTCTTGGTTCACTGAATACATAAAAGAAAATGCTGTTGATCATTATCATTCCACTCAGTTGTTTATTGGACATATTATCATTCAGAGAAACTTTACAATAGTTCTGCAGAAGAGAAGTAAGTATTCTTATATTTTGTTACTGACATGGCTTCCCAGCATGCAAGAGACAGAATGGAAGATGGAATAAAATTATGTAGTGGGCAAGTAAAATGAGAATGATATTTGTTACCTGATAGCTTAATGAATATTAGGAAGTGTGAGATTATAAGCCAAGGAGAAAAAACAGCATTTAGAGTAACAAATGTAATTCAAAGGAAAGGAATGACAAGACAAAGGAATAAATTCGTTTGACAACTTCAAAGCCAACAGGATCTGGGAGAGGATATATACGTAGGAGTTTTCATTTTTCTGCACTGTATTAATTTTCATGGTATTTTTCTGTTATGAGCTTCTTAATTTCTATCTACAAATACATTACCAGCATGGAGATCTCAATTACCATGGGAACTGTAGTAGTACCTTGCGCCGAAAATAATATAGATCACAGTATTTGCAGAATTCAGACCTCTTGCATGCACTTTATCATATTAATATTGAACATCAATTCACTTTAACACACTAAGGAAAGAAAACATATGCATACATTCTTCTAAGATGCAGTCACCTTTCAGTAAAAGAAATGATAGCTGTAGAACTGACTAGGCTGACGTGGACTGGGCTGACCATGCTTTCTCACTGTTTTCCATAAAATTTGGAGAGAACCCATAAAAAGACTTTCATTCAGCATCCTGGTTTATGGGCAGATTATTTTAAACAAGAGATATTAAATGGAGGCTTTCCTGGCAAGTAGAAGAAAAATATTCTACATTATTTAAATACTGCTCAATAAAGAATGCATCATTTATGCTGAAACAGATAAAATGATACAGGTCAAACTCCCTTGTGTGACTCTCCATGACTGCAAACAAGCGTTTTCTTCCCTACTTCATGCCTCAGATGTAGCTGTGCTTCTGTCTAATTGTCTGGTGGAAAGAGCCCAAGAGGCTGAACTAAGGGAAGAGATCTATAACTTTCTTTGCATATCAAATGGCTGTAGATATGTCTCTAAGAGCAGTAATGAAACAGTTCAACTTGCTGACTGGCAAAACAGAAAAGAGATGATAATGAATGTGGAAAACCAGAAACGAGTCACCTTTTTATAGTGAGTTATATAATTATATAGATTATGTATATGCATACATATATATATACATATATATGGACATCAATATGTATGAACATAACTTATATGCAACTAGCTGGGCCACTGCTTAGAATAAGACATAATGAATGGTAAGGTTTTAGGGGAAAATTCCACTGTTAAATTCATGAAATAAATAAATTCATATAACAGAAATATCTAATGGAATACATTGCATTCAATATATATATATATATTGTCTTAGTAGAAATAAATGAGCTTCATATAATGTTCTTGATGAGCATGCTTGAATAAAATTCTAATTATATGTCTGTAAAAATTGTGGTTTTTAGAACACCAAAACTGTACCATACTTTAGCAAAAAACACTCAGGCTTATAGAACAAAATGTATAAACAAGCTCCAGAAAGTTATGGAATCATAGAACGGTTTGTGTTGGAAGGGACCTTTAAGATCACCTAGTTCCATCCCCCTGCTATAAGCAGGGACACCTCCCTCTAGACCAAGTTGCTCACAGACCCATCCAGCCTGGCCTTGAATGTTTCCAGAAAAGGGGGGCATTCACACATTTTCATCTTAACGTTAACTGGAATTACAGAAGGTAACAGTCCTGAAAATAAGATCATTTCTTTTGGTACATAAAACAGATATGAGAATTTTGGCCTTATTGTCTTATAATGAGTGATTAGGAGAAATGAAAACAAACAGCAAACATATCAGCCCTCAAACACCTCAGCTCTGTATTTTATTTTGAACATTTTGCTTTTCTTTGCACCTCATCTTTGCACTGCCTGACTGTTTCAATATACTTGCTGAAAATACATAATGCAATGTGTAAATAAATACAACCCATTTCCAGAGCTTCTGGAAACATGTTAGGAACTGAACTGTCCTAGCACATCTTAATGGTTTTAGACAATGGCTCTGTATTTTCCTGCCACTATTGCAAACTGACAGACTCTACTCCTGGGAGGAAGGTAGAAGCCAACATAATGTCTGCCAGCTGGTTCACAAAGATGCTGCCGTGTCAGCACATTAGGGAGCCAATGGGCCAGATGGTGAGAAAGACCAGACCTTTGAGTAGATTCCCATTCTCAGAGCTGCAATCACCTATAGCTGTAGTTGGGCCAAGCCAGCTCATTTCTGTCCATTTTTCCTGTAACTACCACTTGGAAATAAAAATGAATAGCAAACTACTAAAATTTACAAAGTAAAATCTCAGTGTTTCTCCCTAACAGTACTATATGCAACAGTCTAATCTATTGATCCCACTCAAGCAATATTTCAGCTTGTTGTTTATAACTCTGTTTTCTCTATTTCCTTTCCAGTGCAGCTGTATGTAAAGCTACTTCTAATGAGCTTAGTACCCACCTGCTTCTCATTGTTGTTGACAATAAAACCTTGCTCTAGATGAGAAAGTATGTAAAGATGTAATTAGAGCTTTTCCTGCAAATTTTGAAACTCAATTCCATCCCACCCCCATAATAGTCTCCACGCTCACCATAATAGCAGATATGAATCACACCATCAGCCAGTTCCACTAAGAGCAGAACTCCTAAAAGCAGCACTATTTCCTATTATGACAGGAAAAATGGGATGCATTAAACAATTTAATTTACAACCTTTATGCATAGAAAAGCTTCATCTATTCCTCCATACTAATGTATATTCCATCTGCTGAGAACAATCGTAAAAAAATATTTTCACTTTAAAATGTCTTGTATCTGTACTCCTCCTGTTGTTAAGCCTTTATAAAAGCAGCATCTCTTGTATTAGTATTATTATAATGTCCTTTTGAGACGTGCACAGTAGCCTGAACCTACTGCAACAGGACCCCTGCAACAGAACTGCAAGCAGTTCCCTTGATCTGCACCCAGACAACTTCTGTCAAGGAAGCTGCATTTGGTAAACTTGTTTAAAACCTTCCTAAAAACAAACATCATTTTTGGCCTTCAGATATCTTATTTGGAACTCTCTGATAGTCAGAAACTGCTGTAATTTTAGCTTATGTTTGTTCAAACATATGTTATTGTTCTGATGCAGTCTTTGTTCCTTACCTTGTGTAAAGCTTTTCCATCCATTTCCATATTGCTGATTCATTTACAGTAGCTAGAGGAGGCAATGATACCTTCCGCTAGACTTCACTCTTGTATCTCTATAGCTTTCTATTTCATCTACAATCCAGGTCCGATATTTTTCCTTTCCTGTTAAGGTATGAGAAGTACAGGGAAATTATTAGTTTCATATCTAATAGAAGTGGTAGTCTCAAAATTTCTATATGGATAAGTATTCTGATCATGATCAATCTTCAGGGTTGTTTTTGTTGGTTGTGGGGTTTCTTGTGGATATGTTTGGCTTTTTTTCGAACTAAGTCAAATTGCTGACCAAGTTACACAAGGAAAATCAGGCTTGCTTATTATCATAATTTGTATTGCATTTAAGCTCTGAAATTGTATCCCATCAGCATTCATTTTCACATATTTCTCTTAGATTATATTCTTAAATAACACAATAATATTTCATACATTATACATCTAAAAAAAAAATTTTTTTTAAAGAAACATAGAAAAAAGTGGACAGCCATCCCCTCCTCATCCAGACAAACAAAGAGTTTTCTGGTAGAGCTATATCAAATATTTTACCCATTACAAAGCCTCATACTATTTTCTTGGTTAAAAACTCTGAGAAAGATAATAGATAGATTTTTTACTGTATAGTCTTTCCTTGTATGTGAGCTATGCTACTGCTTTTCCAAATTACTTCATAGCACACTGGCAAAGTAATCAGAAACCAGCTCCTTTAATTTTTAGTCTTTTGGCCTATCCTGTAAATCACACTGCACATATTAGGCTTCTGTACAAGTAAGAATCTGGTTAAAAATTTATCTTATGCTTTGGTAAGAGAACTCTCCTCATGCTTCTGTTTCTTGTGATTATTACGACCTAAAGCTGTTGTATAGATATTTGTTTTCAGTTATTTCTCAATTCCAAATTGACAATTAAGGGGTTAAAAGAAACTCCAGATCTCTGCTTCATTTTCCACACTTAAGATGTGACATTTCTCCATCAAATATTATGTACTCTAGCTTTAATCCGGTACACACAGATGTTCTATCATGTTTAGCATAAATTAAATTAGGTTTACTCAAGAGAAATGCAAAAGTGCTAACGCTAGAGTGCTGTTTTATATTCAGAGCAGAATGGAATCGTTTAAAAAATAAACATTTGTTCCTTCAACTACATTCTAAACACTTATATTCACCTGTTTCTAAAAGAAGAAGGCCAGTGAAATAGTTTCCAAAGCCTCTTAAACGCAGTAATCAATTTCAAAGGCAGAATAATGAGCATCCTGAGTTGCAGAAATGCAAAGAAGTTGAAAGTTTTTTTGCAAGCCAATGCAAGAGAACTGGGGAAAGCATGAGGGCTAAACAAATGCTAGGAAGATGTTACTAGAAAAAGGAAGTGGGGGACTTTCTGCAGGCACCACAGTAGCAAGACTATCCCTGGCTAACCAACAGTCCTTTGCCTAATTTAAAGTTTGCATGTAAATACTAACTGTAAAAACATGTGCAATTCTTTTACTGAGCCTTTAGTGTTAAAGCTGTAGCTTTAGTTCACAAATTCACTGAGTTAAAAAAGTATCACTTCTGCAACACTGCATAGCAAAGACTTCCATGTCACCATGTAGAAGAAAACTTAAAACAATGGAAAAGCTTGGAATATTTAAGTGCCAGTACTTTGCTGTCAGACCAGAGACTTTCTCCTTTCTTAAATCAACTTATGTGAAAAGAATCCCTTTGTTTGAAAAAAAAAAAAAAAAAAGGAAAACCCATTATTTTCCACTAAATTGGTATATAGTTTTAAGATGCAAGTTCCCCTAAAAATATTCTTTCTTAAGACAATCTGAAAAAACAAACAAACAAACACGGAAATGAAGTGCTTGATTATATGTTAGAGGAGTAAGATATCATTTCAGAAAACCTGGAATCCATGACAATGCAGCAGATTTATTTTATTCCGAGAATATTCCCGTGAACGATTCTTAAAGAAGGCTATCAAATCTAAGATTTGCTAGGTGACTGGTTTTGAATTAGATATTAAATACATTCAAGTTTGTAATTCAAAAATAGTTGTTTTTTATTTTATCCCCACAATGTGTGTGGATATGAGTTTCTTCTGTTATGAGAACAGTTTCTTACTAATGGTCAAACACAAAACTACCCCCCAGGCTATCCAGTTCAACTTCAATAGGTAAATTCTCAAATATTTCAGCACTGGGGTTTCATGTCATGTACATAATAATGCTGTCAGAATTATTCCCCCAGATTTAAACTGCCTTTAAGCGTTTAAATGTTCTATCATATATATATATATATATATATATATATATATATATATATATGTTGCCATGGACTTAAATAAATAAATAGAAAAATTTCACCTTAGATGAAAGATTCAAAGGACTTATGTGATTTTAAGAGCGTGTATTCTGATGAAAATGTTAAGCCAGAAATCAAGGAGCTGAATCTTTCTTACACTGCCAGTGGGCAATTTGGAATAGGCTTTATCAGACTATAAAACTTAAACTTCTATAGAAAACAAATGATAGAACTTGCAAGGTGGTGTGACAGGCCAGTTGGACATTGGCAGGGCAGTTCCTTTAATATGTTGAAAACCACATGTCTGAAAAGCTTGGTTTTGTAAAAGAAAACGTATCTGAGCAAAAAAGCTTTAGACGCTAAAGGCTTTTTACTAGATTGTCAAATAATTAATCTATCAATCAGCTTATTACCTAGTTACAGATTTATAGTGTGCTGGAATTAGAGCACCTTAGAAGTGAAAACCATATATCCAACAATAAAATCTGATTCAAGACCATTTGTATTAAACCATATCCTCACAGAACTATGCAAAATCAAAATTATCATTTCTAACTTTTGCTCGTCTGTACTTTCATCAGTATTATCAGTGTTATGTTATTCCTTCTACTAATCCTAGTCCAGAACTTTGAAAAGATTTAGAGCTGCCACTTTTTTTTTTTCCCTTCATAATCTCCAACAGAACTGTTTCAATTTAGCAGGCAACAGCAGAATCTGTTTTGCACATAGATGTAAGCATGTTTTAAAAAGAGATGTACCTATGAAGAACAAAATATTGAAGAAACTGCTCATCATTTTAAAGGTAGAAGGACCAGATAAAGTTACAGAGTTACAGATCAGGAAAAAATTTAAAAAAATCAAATCAAACATTATTTGTCCCCTCTTAACTAAGAAGGAAAAACCACTCATCACAGAACAAGGCTGGGGTTGATGAGCTACAGAGTTTATACATAAGTGATGATTTTTTCAAGGTGGAAGAAATTTAAAGGTCTTATCTCACACTGATTTTGCCTTATTCCATATCACAAAGTTTCTTAAACTGGACTGTACATATTCAGTAGTTTTTAAGAGACTTGCTAATCTCTTTTAGAAAATTTGCTATCCAGTAGTATGAATATAGAATGAAGTGGGAGGAAGGAGAGGCTGGGAAAGCAGCTAAACCTTTCCAAGTAATTAGTTATGCATCTGATAAATTGTTTGCTAAGCTTTGCAACTGAACTTCTTTTTTGATTTGAGATTCAAATTAATTCATAAATATTGAAATTGTAAGCTTAAAGAAATGGTTTTATGTGATGCATGGCTTATTTCTAGGAATTGGTCTAATGGAAAAATCATGGCAAAAGCATTACAGTTTTTTTGCACCAGTACTGCTATTCAGCTGACACCTCAGCAAGCCTCTTAATAAAAGGCCCATATAGTGATTATGGTACCTTTGACCTTCTGTTCCTAGTAGTGCATTAGTTTGGCTTTTCATTTCGAAGTGTTTTCCTCACTGTTAATTACTGTATAGGACTACTTGATAAAACATTCATGGAGAATCTATGATACTGTCTTTTCTAGTATTTTAGGGTTTTTACAATCCAGGACCCTGGGAATAAAGGACTGGTATTGTTTTTCTAATGATCCTTTTGAACTGCTGTGCTGTGTTCATATCAGGTTGCTTTGCTTGAGCTACTAGGTTTGTAGCCCACAGCTTGCAAGTCATCATCTCGGCCTACAACTTCTTCTTGGTACCCTACAGCTCCTCGCAAGGAGAGCAGAGGGGCAGAGCTAATCTCTGCACTCAAGTGACAGCGAGGGAATGGTATGGAGCTGCATGAGCAGAGGGCTATGCGCGGCATTAGGAAAAGGTTTTGCACCAGGTGGTGGTCAGGCACTGGATCAGGCTCCCCAGGACAGTGTTCATGGAACTGAGCTTGCTGGAGATCAAGAAGCATCTGGACAATGCTTTCAGTCATATAATTTGATTTTTGAGTGGTCCTGTGTGGAGCCAGAATTTGGACTTGATGGCCCTTGTGGGTACCTCCCAACTCAGGATACTTTATGATATTATGATGCTATGATTCAAATTGCCAATGTTTCTTCCTAACAGACAAAGTTTTTGATCTATCAAGGTGTTAAAACTCTTACCTTTTTTGAACATCTAATTCTCAGGCACATTCATTCATGTCAGTGATCTACTCATAACCTTTGTTCCATGCTGTCACCCTGTTTCACTGAGGCCTGCATATAGAGATGTGTCACAAATTACAACACTGTTTAGAGTGGAATCTGATTTAAAAAATCAATATTTTCCCCATTTGATAGCTTTGTAAGGAGTTGATGAATTTGTGTCCCCATGTTAAAAGTTTGTTTCTTTGACTCCCGCTGTGGAGCACATCTGCCCTTTAGCAAGTGCTTTTTCACTCTGTTGCTGATAAGTAGAATTAACATTGCACTGCAGCCAATGTGGGGGCACTTGAATATATACATTTTATAATGGACCTGAAAAACATAACCTTTAGTATATTATAGCCTGTAGTAAATACAGCTGCCACAAGAACTGCAACTCACATAAACTTAATTCAGTGCATTCTTTCCCACCCTGAGAATATTAAACACCAACATCCTGTTAATCAACTGTGCACAAAATTATTTTAATGAGTCCTAAAACAGACCATGTGCTTGGAATAGTATCTCAGTTGTATTTAGGCAGATCATAAAAAATTTGGATTATTCCCTGCAGTATTTTGTTGAGATTTTGTTGGAAGTCTAATAATTACCAGGAAACTCTGGACTATCATGAGGTCCCTTCCAACCCGGGTCATTCTGTGATTCTGTGATTCTGTGATTCTGTGATTATAACCCTTACGCATGGATAACCAGCCAAAAACTCTAGGTTAAGTTTCTCCTCATGTTGAAATTACTTCCTTCAGCAACACATATTCCTTGGTGATCTTTCACCTTTGTCTAAATAAGGCTTAGCCACAGACTGAGAATACTACTGAGGTTCAGTCCTGCTAGTATTAGGAAGTTGCGTCATATCACAATGCAGTGAGGAATATATGTTTACATTGGTATTACCAGTGTTGAAAGCTTTATAGTCTTCAGCAATTAATTTCAGTTTTAACTGCATTGCTTTTTTTCTCTAACTAATTGTGATGTCAGGGTGGAAGCCGGTCATAAGCGGTCTTTCTAAAAAAACATGATAGATATACAGAATGAGGGAATCTGCCAAGACACGTAAGAAAAAAGGCATATCTATTAACTGCATTCACACTGCAGGATGATGTATTTAGATTTTACAGTATTCTGGAAGTCTGAACATTTCAGAAATCAATGCATACTTGGTCAGGCAGTTCACAAACAAAATGAACCTGCTGGGTATAAGAAATAGACCCTGGGATGCAAACAACTGAATGAAGACACAACTCAGCAGTCAAGTTACAGTCTTCTTACCTAATCTTACAGTAAGTGCATTCCTGCTGTTAAAATATTTCCTGGAACTCCCAGGGACAAGATGATACTTTAATCCAAAATTGCTCATACTTCGTATGAATCAAATATAGTGAAGAATTCCAAAGCAAGTTGGGTTCAAAATGACCTAGTAGGACCAACCTGAAAAGAAATTGAAATAAGATAGAGAAATAAGAGAGTGGATATGCAGTTCTCAGAAATATGAAGGAATTCTAAACAGAAAATTTCTCCCTAGAAAGCATTTAGACTATATAAACCTAAATGGATCTACATAACTTTATATTTGGAGATTAAAAAAAGTTTAAAGAGTGATACACTAGATAGGTTTTTCTCTTTTTTGAATATAGCCTTTCATTCTATATTCACAACAATCTTTGATACATCTAAATTTAATTCGGCTTCTGTAATTTAAACAATTATTAGAATTTTTGTGCAAATTTCAGAGAAAGGAGAAAGTATTATCTCTTGTGGGAACAGTAGCAGAAAAAAAAAAAATAACATGTACTCATCAACCTCAGGCAGAAAGGTAAAGAAATAAAATTGCATTTATTAAAGCCTTTTTGCCTGCCTGGAAAAGGCATTGTATACTCGAGGAAGAGCAGCAGTTTCCCAAAATAACCCTCCCAAGCCCAGGTGTGAAATATCTTCTGCATGGACAACATGAGTCAAAAATGCAGATAGCACAAGCCTTATTTATACTGTAAATAGTGGTGAGAACATATGCTTTAGCATTTTCTTCATGCCCAGATTTCCTGAGGCTAACCTATTTAGTACACCCTAGAAGAAACATGAGCATGAATTCAGCATGGGTGATCAGTGATCATTGCATCCACCAAGAGATACAGCAATTTTAAGTCACCAGTAGTGAGATTTTTGCTTGACATCAATCATCTTCTAAAAACTGGCATGAGTTTCCAAGGCAAGACAGACCTAAAGGAAAATCCATGAAGGAGCTTCTATTTAGTTACTCTGATGCCCTCATTTTTTATAACAGGTGAAAAGAGAGCAGGTTTACTGAATATTCTCTATCTCAGTTCAGAAAGAATATAAAGTAGTTCAGCGCTTGTTTTGAAATGCAGGCTGAAAAGAATCAGGGATTTTAAAAGGCTGATAATTCTAAAATATTCAAAAACTTTAATGTGAATTTGAGTGCTTTCAAGCCTGTATGTCTGCGTCATAAACTTCTGAAAATGGTTCATAACTGCAATAATCCCAGAGAGATTTACTGTTACTGCAGTTCCTTCCTCCTTCAGAAGAATGTTCTCTACTTTCAGACTTGCCTCAGGCCATTAAATAATAAACCAATAATTACCAGAAAATTCCTCAGTAAATGTTGCTTCATTATTAAAGAAGGATATGGTTAAAAATATATTTTAAATTATTATTTTCAGAAATGACTTCACATAAAAAAATAAACAAAGGCTGATTTGTTTCCAGTGTTAATTTTGTGATTGCAACTCAACTCATGTGCAATGAAGGCAAAATACCCTAAAAAATAATGGGTGATATTAAAGTAAGGTTTGGAGCTTCAGGAAAATCCATCTGTGGAAAGAAAATGTCAGCTTTGAAAACAGTTTTCTAAATAAATTGTGGATTTCAGTCTGAATGAACTATATAGTATACAGACTGAAAATGGAGGCCCAGATTGCTAGGTTTTAGTTAAGTACAGTCTTACAGAGTCTTTTTCCCATTTGTACCTTCAGCAGCTCTGTTACTTGCTTTGTCACAAATTCTCTCACTGTGCATTTTACAAAGGCACAATGGGCAGAATTCAGTTACCAAAAGATAAATAACTGAAGTCTTTATAAGATGCTTCACTGCGCACTACTAGGCACCTGGAAAGACGCAGAAGTCCACTACTCTTGTGTCTGTCTGCCCCTGTAGATTTCTTTGCTGGCTGAAACATCCACAGCACCAAATGTTCCTGTTCAGGCCATTGAACCTAGCCCAGTGTTTCTGATCCTAAGTTCCTCAGCTTTTGTTGATACCAGTAAGACACTGAGCGAGAAACAGAAGCCAACAACAGCTATCTAAATTTAGCTGGCCATAAGCAAGACAGGAATCTTTTACTGTAAAGGCTGGAAATATATGACAGAAGATGAAATACATGATTTTAAAGTATTACATAATGTCTCAGCTCTGCAACCTCTTAAGTTCTGTTTGAGTCTTGATGCTGATTTGGTGTAAACATTGTGCTCAATGATATTAAGTCCTTGAGAATAACAGATCTGTTTCTATCTAAATGCAACATGAAACAAAATAATAATTATATCTAGTTATGTTTTAGGATTGTTCAGTAACTGATAAATTATTTCTTTACTTCCTTCTCATTAAGTCTGTTGCATAAAACTCATGCAACTAAATAGTACAATTAAAATAATAGGTAAAATAATAGGTAAAATAATTTGGACACCGCTGAGAATAACTACACTGAATGGTCCACAGCAGAATTAGAAAAACTTAAGTCCTATTGTATTCTACTACATAATCTCCATGTCTACATATACATATAAAGCTATGATAAAAAAATTAAGACACTAGTACAGTTTCAGTATGAATACAAAAAATATCCATGTTCTCTTTCTCATAAATAGACTTCTGAATATATCACACCTGAGGAATGCTATCACTGTGTAAAAACTGCCCAGGAACAGATTATTAGACAAATTACTATATTCACCTGAGTTGTTTGCCTAAGAATACACACCCATGTAACAAACTGCTCTAACATTTTCAGTGGTTTACAAATGAACTTTCTATATAGTATTGCATTATACAGTTAAAGCTGTTTCTGTAAAATGCAGGAAATTGCATTCATGGTTAATTACATAATTCATGAAGTCAGGAAAAGTGTGAGCTTGGTAAATATGTAAAACTTTTCAATCAACTCAAGTAGAATGAAAGAGGAAAAACACATTATTGTTGGATCTTTATATAGAAAATAAATGCTGAGTAAAGAAATGCATTTTGTTTTATGTTTTCATTCAATATTACAGAGAAAAAAGTGATGAACACTATAAAAATAAACAACTTACCTTGATATTTTTCTTTTCCCATTGTGGTAGAGATAGAAAGATTCAAAGACTTCAACTACTTATTCAATCTAGTGTTAATTAGCTTGGCTTACAAAGCTTCTAACAAAAAAAATTGATAGCACTCTACACATTTAAATTTTTATTATGTTTGATAGGAGCAGCAAGAGATGAAATGGGAAGAAATATATTTTAGGTGCATATATCTTTAAAAGTTATCTTATTTCTTTCTTATTTCTTTAAAAGTTATTATCTTTAAAAGCAGGAAAGCTGCAGCAAAACTTAGAAGTGGAAGGTAGTGTTCATCTATCCTTCTATAAGCACATCCAGTTCCTGTTTTGGTCCTGGCTCTATAGAAATACTTTGACCTAGTCATATAAAATATGAATACATCTCAACTGTTTAAGAGTAGTGTGCTAAACTCATTGAAGCAGAAAGATTCTTGCTTCAGATGAATTTGGAAATGTTATGGTAATATCCCGAGATCCAGGGAATCTGCCCCTCAAGGTAAACAGAGCAAATTTTAAAATACAGAACACTGTTTTTCAGCACAGTCAACACCATTAGTTATGCATTTTTCCAGAGATGAAAAAAAGCCCCCATGCTGCGCTTGTAACAATCTGCATCAGTAGAAATGAACCACTTGCTGTTGCCACTGCAGAAATACAACATCCACATCACTGTACTCGCGTCCACTGTTTGATCTCGATAAGCATTCAGCAAGCATCACTGAACGTCAATGGATGCAATTTTTCCACATAGAGGAATTTAATTCTGCACCTTTTCTTCATATACATTTCCATGCCAGATGCCACTTTGTCAGACTGCCCTTCTGCTGCAATCTGTGGCAAAGCAACAAAATGTAATGGAGTACTGGTGGGAAGTTCACCCTCTACTGCCATACCACCAACAACTGCCTCTGCTGTTGTGGACCAACATCATAAAACAGGAGGCATTACTTTTGGAGCACTCCTTGTATGTCAACATTCATTTCTGCAAAAGATTTTGATGTCTATTGCTTGGATATATCAGAATAAGGAATTTGCCATAAGACTGATTATTTAATCTCTGAAGAAAATAATGATTAGGAAAGAGAGGACATGTAAGCTAAATTTTGTGAAGGTGCAGGTAGGCCACATCTTTCTCTTAGATGCATTGAGTATTATTTGGAACACTTTTTAATAAACATTGCCACTAATAAGCATGGCTGTGTCTTCCAGCAGACTGCTTTTAGTCAATGTATTACACATATAAAATCATCCCACATGGAGTCAGTGGCACAGTACAATTCATAGAGCTGGGAATAATTTGCCTTCTCTAACAACCAACTCATTGTAAAATATTCTGTGGTGCTGCAGCAAAACTAAAACATTTACACAGAAAAACTTGGACAACTATGGATTCATATGCTAAAGTTAACAGTCCTTCACAATGCTTGCACACAGAATCTGATATATTTACAAACAGAAAAAGACGTGGGTTTTTCGGCCCCATACATTTATTTACTCAGTGCTTAAACTTCAAAATGCAATTCAAACTCCAAAGAATATACAAAACTGTACTAATCCTTTACTGAGACATACAGCAAATGTGAATTGCAAATCATATTGGTCTCACTCCAATTTATAGGAGAGAGAAGAGGTTCTTTGGTATATTTATACCCAGTGTGAGATTAATGTTGGTCTGACCAGTTTATTACAAATCTTAATCAGGGAGATGGGGAAGGGAAGGATGGACAATTTAGGGTGATGGAGAAGGGAAGGCAGGTGATAGAAAAGATAGAAAAAGCTAGAATCACGTGAAGCAGGGATAGTCACCACTAGGATCCAGCAGTGGTCCCGCTGCAAGATGCTCTGATAGTCCGAGGCAAAAGTGCAGGGGGGAAGAGGAGCAGCAGCAGCGTGGCAGTTCTTGGGCAGCAAGTGAGTAGCCAGAAGAAGCTACAGGGTAAGTCCAGGAGCAGGCAGTAGGATTCAAGTAGGAGGTCCAGGAGAGTCCGTCAGCAAGCAGGACTTTCATAGTGAGGGATCTGATGGCAGACACCTTCTTCAGCATGCAGGTCTCAGGTGGTGAGGAATCTGTTGTCAAAAACCTTTCTTCCTCAGCATGCAGGTATCGTGTGGTGAGGAACCTGATGGCAGAAAACCTCTCTTGTTCACGTTGTAAGGAATCTGATGTCAGAAAACCTGGCTTCATGGTTGCTGATCCCTCTTTTATCCTCCTTTTTCCATGCCTTACAACATTGTCTGGAACAGAAGTTGCCACATGAGAAAAACATTTGCATTACTCTTCTTGCTCTCCATAAGTTTCTGTGCTTGGCAAACAGAAAAAAACATAAAATAGTTACTTCTAATCTTAGAATTAGGAATCCTGGTTACTTTTGGGAAATATTTAGAACACTTTTTTACCATTTTTTTTCTCTGCTTAAGAATTTCAAAGCATCAAAGCCTTTGACGTAGTCCCTCACCACATCCATCTCTCTAAATTGGAGAGCGGTGGATTTGAAGGATGGACTATACAATCGATTAAGAATTGGCTGGTTGTATGCAGCCAAAGTGTTGTGATTAATGGTTCTGTGTCAGGGTGGAGGCCAGTCATGAGTGGTGTTCCTCAGGGGTCAGTCTTGGGACCGGAGCTCTTCAGTATCTTCATCAGTGACCCAGACGATGGCATCGAGTGCGCCTTCAGCAAGTTTGTGGATGATACCAAGCTTTATACCAAACATTAAAAACAAACACCCAAATCTCCAATAAAATATAACAAGATTTTAATACCTGCTACAGATGGGTAGGTTTTCCTAATGCAAAAATTTTTAAAAATGATTTTGCAACAATAAAACTACTAGCTGTGAAAAAAGAGACTAGGTGTTTCCAATAACATTAGAGCATCCATT
Source organism: Coturnix japonica (assembly GCF_054131305.1). Lineage (NCBI taxonomy): Eukaryota > Metazoa > Chordata > Aves > Galliformes > Phasianidae > Coturnix > Coturnix japonica. Next base: position 29,857,505 of record NC_140666.1, on the reverse strand, counting down.
AAAAAAAGGCTCAGAATTAATTGTGAAAACTGGGTAGAAAAGAATAAGTGTGAATATTCCAAATAACTATTCGTATAAAATGAATCATCTCAAGAGACTGGTTCAACACAAAACAGAAACTGAGTTTTTACTTCCTTCTTCTCAGTCTGAACCTAACAGTCTGTCAGACAGTGTTCTTGTCTGGATTAGGATGGAAAAAAATGTTTTACCCTTCTTGAAAAAGGCTCCTCATAAGGGAAACTGGGAAGGTCCGTTTTCTGATTCTTCAGATTTGCCAACGTGAATGTCCTGTTGTAAGATCTCAAGTGATTTTTCTAGTTGATCTTGACAGCTGAAGGACTTGTCATGACCTTTCCTTAACAGCTGTTGCAGCAGGTGCTCTTTGTATGAAACTGTACTGAGCTTGGGATACAGCAAAAGTTTGCTATTCTCTTATGCATCTTTACTGTTTATTGAAATGATCACCTGTTCAGTGTCACTGAAGATATAAAAAGAAAATAGCCCTGATGTAAAGATTTTCCAATCTAAACTTCCTAATGAAATGCCAATAAAGAATTATGCTGTAAACAACAGAATACCCTGCCAGGGACCAGCAACTGTTCAATGAGCCTTAGGTTTTCTACAGAAAATGTAATTAATTATAAGCAACCTAATCAGAACTTGTGAGTTGACTCCAGCTTTTCTGTACAAATCTATTCTTTCAGAGAAAAGTTTAACAAAGCCCCGAGCCCCACTCATTTATAACAGTACAAAGTAAAGTAAGGTGAGATAGAAACATGGTATTGAAAATACCATTTAAGGCAAATGGAAGAGAAGAGTAGTTTGGTAAGTGAAGAAGGAAACGGTAGGAGCTGGGATGAAGATGATAAAGTCTGACAGAGTTGTAGCTATTGTAAAGGAAAATAGCTTTTAAATAGTCGTGTGTACAGAGAAGGAACATACAACACTCCAGTCAAAGGGATAAATTAGATCACTATATACATAGTATAAAATGCAGTCTATGATTTTTATAGTTCTCTTCATGTTCCATTGTGCTTTCAGGCTTAATAACTCTTTGTAAGCAATTTTACCTTTAGCATTCTGTATTGTTCACATATAGTGTTATAAAAACATAACTAAAACTGAAATAAAAAAGCATTAGGGAGTTTTTATTGCATATATCCATACCTCTCTCACATAAAAATGTAAACAGTTTGAAGACAATTTAGGACAGATGATCATCTGAAGCTAATGCTCCTGAGAGAGATCAATACTTTGGAAAAGTGTTTTTTTTTTCCACTTATCTGGACATCAAAGAGTAACCTTTTAAAGGAAATACAAGTTAATTGTTATTTCAAATGCATTTACACAAATGAAGCAAAGACTAAAGTTCACGGTGTTTTTTCTCAGTAGCGTTTGTATGTGGTTATCAGTAGACATAATTCTATCATCTATGAAAGAAAAGAAAATCTGCTATCTCACTACAAATTGCCCATTAAGGATAGTTGGCAAAATCCTTGTACTAGTGATCCAGGAAAGCACTTTCCACAACCCCCCCATTGTCTTTATGTGTAACGTTAAGAATAGACCTCCTCCAACTCAGAGCAATAAATTGCTATAGATATGTCTGTTGAAGAATTCTTAAATTTTTGATGGGGGACTGTGAATATAAAATGCTCTCTTTCCAGAGAAAAACTCCATATTGGAAGTTGTTGCTTAAAGTTAAAATGATGGAAAATATGAAATTCATAACCCAGGCTAAATCAGTATTGCAACTATTTCTGCAGTAACTGGGAGCTATGCAAGTGTTTATTTCTAACTGATGCTCAATTTCAGGTGCAACTTTTGCAATATGGAATCTGCGTGACTTTTTTCTCTTCAAAATAAAAATTATAGTTACAACCTTTTTATTGTTTTGTATCACCAAAAATTTGTTTCTAAGACCACATTGTATATTCTAAAACATTAAAGAAATTCTCTTGATACTCTAGTAGTGGGCATCACTATGTATAGACCCATGCAAACAACACTGCTGTTTCCATAGTAACTAATGCACTTCAGATAGGAAACAACAAATGAAAACTGGAAAAGAAAAAGCCAAAAAATAGCTAGATGAAGTCAGCTCTCTGCTGTTATGGTATATTTCTGCAAAATGCTCATTACACTCTTGGTTCCAGATAATGAAGCATCTCTCACCTGTTCCACTGCCTTTGGAATAAGCTTACTCTAGAGGGAAAAAAAAGTCAAAAATAGTTTCTGAACCTATATAAAATTGTGTAGAAGAAGACCACACTTTAAGAACTCTGATATTTTACCCAGAGATTTTAGAAGTTCACGATAAGGGTAAAAAAATTGAAAGTAATAAAGACATTGTAGTGAAAAATGAAAAAAGAGAAAAATTACAATTTTTAAAATTCACAGACAAAGATAATGAGCTGGGAAAGGGAAAAAAGAAATTGGCCTAATTCGGTTTAGTAAAGACTTACAGAATCTTATATTTGGAACAGATTTGTCCATGCCTACTTTGCTTAAAATTCATAAATGTTAAATGAGGGTAAGAAGGGGAGCTGGCAAATGCAGATGTTAAAGAGGAGCTGTACAGAATACATTCCCTCTTAAAAAATTTTTTTATGTCAGCTTCCCTAAAGCAAACCGTACTGCTCAAGATGATCAGACACTGGAATGCAACAGATTTAGATGTTATCTACTGCTCCTTAGTGCTATCCATTCAAAAGTAAAAGGAAGTCTATTGTTCCCTAAGTTGAAAGTGGATGTAAATTGTCGTGCAAAAGGAAAATTTAGAAATAGTTACCAGTGATGAACAATGTTATTTACTCTCCTGAACATTTCTGCTAGGCTTCTAACAAAGATGTAATGTCTTTGACACAAATAATGCTACCATAGTTGCATTCCTTTTACCATCAATTTATGCTTTCTCTTACCTACAAGATGAAGTTTACTGAAAATTGTATTTCTGTACATTAAATCAAAAGCATGATGGTACATAGTCACAAATAATTAATTCGGAAACTATATTTGATAGTGCCTATTCTGATTGTCATGTGTGGTGAACACTCTCTTCTGTTTTAGCTGCTTAGGCAGTATTTCACAGAGATCATGGTCTGTCTATTTGTCCTTCTCTAGTAGGCCATTTTCACTGAAAATATTAGAAAAAATTAGTTAAAGAATCACTAATTTCAGAAATATCTGCTTTCATCTTTGTAATGAAATGCATGCACGTGGATAACCATTTGTTTTCATTTTTTACTGTCATACGAAGTATATACAGTGACAGTGACCTCATCACATACATTCCCTTTTATGGCTGCTCTTTCAAGACTGATCAGAAATAGCTTAACAAATAACCTCTCTGCAGTTTTTACAGCACATTAACCACATTTTGAGGCAGTTACCTAAGTCCAGAAAGATGCACATTAAAAGCCTGCCTTGCCTGATGATTGGTATATGGCTTCACTGAAATGAAATAGTGTTAAATGATAAGCATCAGAGCTTGTCAAAAATGAGCAAAAAATGAGCACTGGTGCTCATTAAATATCAGTCTAGGATCAAGTGATAATGGGCACAGATCTACCAAGTTATTTTTATTTTAGCTATCTAAAGCCTGAAGATAGAATCAAACAGCTTGCACTGAAGACAATTACCTAAAGTAGAAGAAAGAATCTTTTAGGAAATGGGTATCAACTGAAATATGATAGCCAGCATATACGGTTCATTTCCATGTCTGGTCCCTTTTATAAGAACATTCTGGAGAATTTCAGTGTGCTTATTTCTCTGGCCATGAGAATATCACATTATGCGTCCACATCCCTACAATCGAGATTTGGCCAAGATTGGTTGTCTGAAAAACACGTAAATATAGAAATTAATTTGCCATGCATAGATAAAGAACATCTTGATTGTAGTTTCCAAAGTTCTCACTGAGCATATAATTAAACTTGGTTTTATTATGATGATGCAATGCATTTAATGTGAAAAATGGAAAGCATCATTGAGTAAAACTGGAAATAGCCATAATTAAAAATCTAGAAATTAATATATATGGTCAGCCTGTGCTCTAAAGGATTTTCAGGGCTCAAAGAAAACACTTCAAATGCTTTTAGATGCTTTAGAAAAAAAATATTTTGCTGAACAAACATCAAACATACGGATTTAATTCCTTACCTTCAGAGTACATGTGAAGTTTGAATATTTTCTCCCTTAACAGCCATAATACTGAGTTCACTTTAGTGCAAGCATAAAATCCAGTTTTCATGATGTGAAGGAGTGCTCTAAAATGACCAAACTGCAGAAAAAAAAATATCAAAAGATTAATTTGGATTACATCCATGTGACATCCTACTCACTTTTGGTCACTACCTGGAAGCAACCGATAATGAACAAAACTGTCACTGTTACTGGTTCCTAATCACACACCCTAAGGACTGTCCTTTCCACAAGACAGTATGTGGACAATACACTCTTCCATGTGAAAACACTGAAATTAGTTAATTTCAAGTGAATTGTAGTTGTGTATTTAAGTAGGTAGGAGAGAGTGAGCACTAACTTCTCCATGTATTGGTGGTAGCTAGGAAGAATACTACAATATTTTCTTAGCTATTCATCCTTGGAGTAACTAAAGCCACAAAGACTTTGTGTTGCACAATTCTTCTTGTTCCTCTCTCTATATTAAACTGACTTTTAAAGCCTCCGCTAGAGTTTGTTTGCTAGCTATGGCTTTTGTCTTGAAATCAAAAATACAAAATCTCTGAGGAAGGGAATGTTCATTTGATGATATTTAGGGATTCTGGTTGTTGCTGAAAAAGAAACCATGAGAGATATCTGTCAGCATCAAGAAACAAGGAGGTGGTTCTAGGTTCAGACAGATGAAAATGACAAGTGACCAGAGAGTACATTAATGTAAATCTGGTCTGACATATATACAAAATTATCTGCAGCTATTTCCTGAGAAAGATGCTTTTGCTTACATTTGAGTTCTTTTCTCTGTGCAGTCTAGTACTGATTCACCCATGGCATTCACCCCAAAGATCTGTCCTTTTAACCATGTAGCAATAGCCAGATGTCCTTCTCCTAATTTTGGGGGAAAGTCATTCAGAGCAATGAACACCCTCAGGTGCACTTTGTGTATTCTCCTCCCCTTCTTGCAGGCCTACAGCCATGGATAACCTCATTCCCAATATAACCATTGCCTGAGGATTTGCAGGCCTGATCTAGCTTCCAAACTACAAGGATGGCAGAAATGAATGTTGAGTGTAGGAAATGCATTTCATTGCTTGCCCAAAAGCTCAGTGTTATCTATGCTGTGCTACTAAACATAAATGCAATTGTGAACATATTCCTAAATGCAACAAACAGCTACTAACCACACACAATTTCCTCTAAAATGACTATAAAATCAGATTTTTATTCTGAAACCCAGAATCAAATCAGAAGAAAAAGAATGAGCTACTCCTCATTTCCAAATTGGTTTAGATAATTGTCTTAAAACAATATTTTATTTCAATTAAATTTTATCTCATAGCTAGCAAATAAGTATTATCTTTATACGTACTTTTAAAAAACTCCTTTTAAACAGTTGTTTCCTAAATGGAGTACAGGGTGGAGGGATGACAGAAGAAAACATGGAACACACCCAGAGAACTTCCCAGTTTGAAATATCGTGTTTCAAAACAGTCATGAAGGAGACACTTCAGATGAACTGTGCTCTGTACACTATTTACAACTGTTAACAAAGAATGAGAGATTAGCCTAGGGTCTAAATCACAATAGTTCCAAACAGATATCTGATATACTGAAGAACTGATAATTGAAAAACAGATTAGCTCTACTGAGATATAACTTTCCATTTGTCACGAAAAGACTTTCAAGAGACATATATAAAGTAAGGCATACTTCATGAAATTCTCATGCTTATCATATGGGATTATATAAAAATATTCAGGTGTGCAAAACCATTAATTAGATTAAGTTAGTGATAGATGTAGGAAAAGGCAACAATTCATAGTTAGTATCATACAGCACAAGACATTATGACCAGTTTCACAAGACAGTGTATACTGTCAATAACTCAGAGGTTGCCTCCTTCGAGTATAGTGTGGTATCCCTGGACAATAATCAGAAATCGAAAGAACTGAAGTTTAAGATTCTGACCAGAGATCAATATTCCTAAGAGTACAGGGTATTTTGCAGCAGATCTTGCTGAAATATATGTAATTTCTAAATAGATAGAAGTTGAGTTTTCATGAATTATTAGAGCAAATGCAAAATGAACTCTGCAAACTGTATGTAACCTATGCTGCTCATTGAATGACAGTATTAAGCACAACTAGTTAATATGTTTGTGTATCACTTTCCTTTGCTACACAAGATGTCGGATGTTTTCATACATGTTATTTATTGTAGAAGCATAGAATGCCCTCTATATATAAACCTTTCTGAGCTTAAAAAATTGATTGCAACTCATTTTAAAATGAGATAACATAGGAAATAATTATTCTTTCCTTGAATAATAGTCAAAAGCTTAATCTTCTTTGGTATAGGAACATCTTATCTGTATTACACTTTGATGTACCTTGAAAGTATGCTGTTTTTTCTGAATAATTCTAGGTCAGGATAGGCTCTTAGAGATTTATACAAAAGTATGTTTTCTCTTGAAAGAACTGCACAAACAGTTGATTATGTATCAAAATATTTCCTTTATTTAGATGCCATATATTTTCTTGTCTTATGTTAAGGATGAATAATTTCAAGCACAGATGAATAACTCACTGAGTTTCACAGGGAAAATCCAAGCAGTGGCAGAATCACAACTGAGACACTTTTGCTTCTAGCACTTATTTGACCTCATTGTTCCTCTCCAGTGCATTTACCTGCAAAAAAGGTCATCTGAGGAAAACAGGAGTTCTACATGCTGTAAACAGAAAAATATTTTTTTCTCATTAATGAACAACTCTATTCAATAAGCACTTTTTTTTGTGTGTGTGTGTTCCACGAGCAAAAGGGGTACCTAAACCAAAACATCCCTGCTAAGATACATGTGCATGGAGAATTTTGCATAAACATAAGATCTCTGAAGAATTGCAACTGGCTCTAAAAATAGCAAAATGGAGATTATTAGGACTTCTTTTTAACCTGATAGGTAGTTGAATACCACACGATTGTTCACTCCCCCTTGCCCTCCCTGTGGGATAGGAGAGAGAATCAGAAATAAATTTAAGTAGAACAGATTGAGATAAAAACTGTTTACTAGAACAGAAAAGGAAGAGGAAAACAAGAATAGTAGTAATTATAATAATGTATTTATATATAAATATATATAAATTATATATGTGTGTTATTATATATTATATAAATTATATATGTATATATTCATATATATATGAATATATATATTCATATGTATGTATATATGCATACACAAAATATATGATGCACACATAGCTACTTGCCATCCACCAACCAATTCCCAGACACAAAGCAGCAGCCACCTGCCTACCCAACTCAACACCATTCTAATGTTGCATGGTATGACATATGGTATGGTCATTTTAGGTCAGCTGTCCTAGTTCTGTCCCCTCCCAACTCCTTGTAACCCATCAATCCTATTACTGGAAGGACAGTACTAGAATCAGAAAAACTGAAAAGTCCTTTGCTCTGTGCATCATTGCTCAGAAACATCCAAAACATCACTGTGTCTTCAACACTGTTTTTCTCCTAAAGCCAAAATGTATCATCATACCAGACCCCATGAAAGAAAAACCATCTCAGTCTCATCAGAAACCTAATGAGTCTTTCTCTTGGAGAGTAGGAACTCATGTAAGAATACTTGACACTACCAGGAGCTCATCCAGGAAGTGCAGTATGGAATACTGACAAAAACAGGACGAGCAGACAAATCCCAAGTATTTAGTTCTAAGACTGAAACTTGTTTTTTTTGTTTTTTTTTTACAGGAAAGAAAAGTATGTTAACAACTGTTGTTTCTCTGCAGTCTAGCAACATTTTGCTGAAGTTCACATTCCTACACTTGAGTACTTCTGGATTTCCTCAACCAAAATCAGATAGTTAGGTCTTTATGATTTAAATAAATAGGTATTTCATGCTAACTCAGATTCCCTTCCATGAAGTTGTAAAGATAATACTCGTAAAGACACCTCTACCAATCAACATATCTCCATATCAATGTGGCAGGATCCCATCCACCACCTACAATAAATATATCTCTCATAGCAAATATTGTTGCCATATAAGTCTGAGTCCCAAATTCTACTATAACAAGAGTGCCCTCTCTTTGTGAGAACGGTTGTTTCATACTTACTCATTTGGTTTATAAATCTTTTGTACAAACATTAAGAATCTGACACCAGTGTTAAAAAATGGAATTGTGGAGCTCAAAGGAAGTAACTAGCAAAACCAGTAAGAATTAGTACCTTGCATTACATTGTCTATTTCTTAGCTGCAATAGATCTTTAAATATGGCAAAATCTAGGTGTCTTGGAAAAAACAAACACAAATCAGAATGCAGTTTCCCTCAAAGCCTAGATAACATTCTTAAGCAAATTATTAAAACAACATATCTGATGGCAGAGTACCATTGAATGCTTCAGAATTCATTAATGACATTAACTCAATTAAACAAAAGTATCATCATTTGTCAATATGCCAGCATTACACAGGGAGAAAGAAGAAGGCAGCAAGATTCTGCTCACAAAGCAGCATTTAAGAAACAGTAAAATCTCTCTTAGAACTGTAGAAAACTTTATCAGTGGGCTTTATAGGAAAGTTGTTTTGTCTGTAAATGGGTATATTCTTTTCCTAAAGCTACTAGAACAGTAATATTTGCTTGCAAAGCTAGTTTTTGTAGGAACTTGCACTGTTTACCAGCTGTGAATAGCAAGGTTTATGCCCATGCTAGACAAGTAGCAGTCAGCCATGTGGTTACATGTATGGTCAGAATCTGTACTACAACAGCATGTTCATTTTCTCAGTTGCAGGAGCGTATAAAAAAATGCTGTGACCTCTTCTGGTGTGGGTTTTCTGGGGTTGTATTTTGTTTCTGGGATTTGGTTTTTGGTGGTTTTTTTTTTTTTTTTTTTTTTTTGTTTGTTTGTTTTGTTTTGTTTTGTTTTGTTTTTTGTTTTCTTTTTCTGGCTGTGTTCCATAATCACTGAAATGTACTCTAGGTAAACCTTCAGGCAGTTAACCCTCATTCAAAGTCTGTTCCCATCCAGATAAAGTCTCATTCTCGCAGTAAATCAGCTAATGTCATCTTTAATAATCATCACAGTGATTTTGCAGTCAAATTAAGGAGGCAAAGATGAGACACTTGTCCAGAAGTGCTTTCAAGGACAATATTTCTTAGCTTTTTTTAGTCCAAAACTGACCTGACTTTGTCTCAGAAATCACCAGCCCATCCTGCCATGAGAATCATAGAAAAAAGCTTAAAGATCATCAAGGCCAACTACAACCTAACCATACTACCCTAACTCTAACAGCCTTCCACAAAATAATGCCCCTGGGCACCACATCCAAACAATTTTTAAACATATTCAGGGATAGTACTACCTCCCTGGGGAGCCTATTCCAGTGCTTAATAGCTCTTTCTTTGAAGAAGTATTTTGTGATATCCAAATTAAACTTACCCTGGTACAGCACGAAGCTATTCCTGTCACCGGTGATAAGAGACCAACCGCTCTCTCACTGTAAGCACCTTTCAGATACTGGAAGAGCAATAAGGTCTCCCCTCAGCCTCCTCTTCCCCAAACTTAACAGCCCCAGTTTCTTCAGTCACTCCTAACAGGACACATTCTCCAAGCCCTTCACAAACCTTGTTGCCCTTCTTTGGACCTGCCCAGTGCCTCCATGTCCTTTCTGTATTGAGGTGCCCAAAACTGAAGACAATACTCAAAGTAAGGCCTCACCATGCCAAGTACAGGGCAGGATTACTTCCCTAGTCCTGCTCACTACACCATTCCAAGCTAGGATGCAAACCCAGAGCACCATCATAATGATTTCCAATATTTTAACCCAATGTTGTTTAGGTTAAATTTTAAATAATAGTTTGGTATTTTTACTTTTGCTGATGTGGGAACAAATGTATTCACCACGTTTTTTTCTTCCATCTTCTAATGTCTGATGTCTAGAACATCTTTCAAATTATTCTACATCAATACACTATCTAGACTACATGTGCTGCTGACATGCCAGAGATAACCATGTCACATCAATAGGAGCTGTAGCTCACCTAGATTAGATCTGAAAAGCAAAAGAAATTGCTAATGATCCCTTCAGCTTTGCACATGTAGGATCTGGCTGATGTCATGCACTGAATTTTCATTAGTTTTCATAGTGTGCTGGGTCTGCCCTTCAAGCTCTCCTGGTGTATTTTCCTCAGAAAGGCATCTAATTTGAGCAGGCCAGCACCTCTTCCAGCTGTGACAGCAAAGCATGGGTAGTGGGGCAGATCAGGAAACTAGGTTTAAAACTATAACTATCAAGTAAACACAGCTGGTATGGTAGAAAAAAAATGTGACTTCACTATCATTATAAAGGCCTAAAATCAAGTCAAAGAAATCTACATCAAACCTGAACGTGTGCTGTATCCAGTGCTGTCATACCAGATGAATAACACAGGAAGAATGGGAAAGCCATAAATAGCGTGAACTAAAAGAACAATATCAATAAATCTAAGCAAAATCTTCCACAGAAAATATCATCTTGTTTGTTGTAGCTCTCAGACTATACTTGTTTTCAATGAAAAATTAAACAGTTATGCAGACAGCAACAGCTTCAACAGGAAAGAAATGTGTATATTTCAGTTGGAAAAATTGCTGTAAAATATTTTTACTAGATACAGAAATGATTAAAAGAAAGGAACAGATTTTAGATGTCAAAAAGAGGACTGGTGAATCTGTATATCTTAATCCTATTCCTGGATTTTCTAGGACACAGCTGTGTAAGCTTCTATAGCCTCCTTTTGCATTACAATCAGCACATTCCTAAAATATAGACTACCCATTTATTGCTTAATATTCTAGGTTATTTGAAGAGCCCTCCTATATTCTTGAAACAAAATTCAGTGAACCAAATCTTAAACTCTTTTTTCATGCAGACAGACTAATAAGCGTTTAGCTGCAGTTAAATAAAATTGAAGAAGTTGGTATTTTTGTCTTAGCGATCAAGTGTGACTGGCTTTATCTGCAGGCAGCTCTCAGAATGTCTTTGTGAAAGAAATAGTTAAGGATGATTAGGCAGTGATCAAACAGGAGTAGCAGACAAGGCAATGTTCCAGGAAGCCTGAAGTGAAGTGGAATTAGTATTTCCTCTCCTGTTCTTGTAGTAATAAGAAGCCTATGTTGTGTTAAGCGGTATGCTTTTTCTGCTTTACTTCTTTTAGGGAGGATGTGCTGATAAGCAATAATACCTACTTTAAATATGCACCACTTACCACCCAGCTAAATACTAGAGAAAGTATTTCTTGTAAACAAACTGGATATCAGAATTCCAACGTGGCAGGTTGCCTGGGCAGCTTTCCTCCAAATCTAGGTGTACTACTAGTTGAATAAAAGAAATAGAACAGTGTCCCAGTAAACAAGGCAATATAATGTAACTGCAATATTGCATAATGATTGTAAATAATTATGATCAAGAAAACAGTGTAGGATAAAACTCTTTTAAAAGAATACTTTTAAGTATCAAAAAGTATAAGTAAACTATAGAAATTCATTCTTCCATTTACACATTGGGTATTTTTACTTTACAAAATCTATTCTTTCATTTTGGAAGAGTCCCTTTGACTTTTTTGGCATCGCTGAGAGCAGTTTATATTAAGTAAAAAATATCCTTCTCAAAATTACATATGAGTGATCACTATATTTTCCTAACTAGAAATCCATTTTATTATACAACAAGGCAGTGATACAAGGCAAAAACCTTGATGAAGAAGCTCACTCAAATCCATACTTCAGTAAGCATCAATATTAAATAGGGCTTAATGTGCAGCTGTTTCTTTCAGCTTTAATTTGATTTTATTTTGGTTAGAAAGGACACTCCATGGTTGTAACCCCAAAATGCCATCTTTAATTATTCTCTATTCATCTTTTCTCTATTGTGGATGTCCAATTTCAGCTCAGCACCTTTGCATTCTTGGAGCAGCCATGGCATTCCTGAAACCCCCCTCCCTTTTCTCTCTGTTTTCTCTGGTCCCAGAATTCAGGCCAGCTTTGGAATGAGCTGACATGTGAAAGAGTAATTATCTTTCAGACACAGTCTGCATGAGGAATTAAGACATCAGTTGCAGACTGGAAATCCAGCACTAGCCTAACCATCAATTTGTGCCCAAGCACTTGACCCAGCTGTAGTGCATGAAGATTAGACATGATATTCATTATTGTGTTACTTGTGCTGATTGACAGCCAGATCTTTTGTGCATGATTTGGCGTTTGAGTACTCACAGATAGAGAACAGTTATTCTGACATTCTTATTAATTGATCGAATGTTAGTTAAAATGTTAGTTTAAAAAAAAAAAAATAAATGAAAGAAAGGGGGAAAAAAAGGAAGAAGCAATCTTCTGTGTACTGTAATTTCTTTTGTGAGTCATTCAAAGTGAAAAATACAAGGTGTTGTGGGTTTTTTAATACTTTTTCTAATTATTCTATTCTTCCTTGAGTGTCTACATGTCTAAACTTCCTTCAAATAATTAAACCTGTTATTTTACCACTCATGTCTTTATGGCTTGTAATGGCTGTTAACATTTACCTGAGACATTTAGCCAGAAGACATAAGACGTTAGATGACACCAGGGATAATAGGAGGAGCACTTACTGCTCTGGAAACTGAAACTGATTAACAGTTGATGGGAATCACATTTAACAGTTCTAACAGAAGGAAGGTGCAAATAGCTCTGCTAAGAATGTGTGCTTCAATTCAATAGCCTTCAACCCTGTATTGTGCATAATCGTTATACTGTCTGAGACATCTTATTAGGATGGTTCATTCAGTCTACTTGCGATTAACCCCAGTGAAGAATTATAATCAGAAATACAGATCAATCTTATTCAGGAGTTACTTTTCTTTAACAAAAGAAACTGCAAGGCCCTTACATGTTAAGTGTAGACTACTTTAAAGATTCCTAAATACTGAACATCATAAAAAGAAGGAAACTGTCAGATGAAGAGAGAAGTATATTTAATTGATATCAGTGGGCTGAGGATTTTACCCAAGATACTTTATCAACAAGCAAGTGGAAGAAATGCACAGCCTCACATCAGGGACCTTAACCATATTAATAAGCATTAACTAAAGGTGGTACCAACTGCTTGAAACACATAAGCTGTTCAGTCAATAGATTCTGAATTATATCCTTTACCAGCCTGTCAAGTTTGGTTATGTAAGTAGTAGTTCTGTGTGGAAAAAATAACTAAGGAGAAATTCAAGTAGCATGGGCCTTTTAGTCTGACAACAGTGGAACACAGATATTCTTGAGTTTTCATTGTATATCAGCCAATATATCATTATGATCTACTGTTGGAATTAAGTCTTCATGCATCTTACTGCTATGCAGACTTAACTACATGTTGGAATACTCTTTTTTTTACTCTGGTTTTCTCTCTCTCTCTCTTTTTTTTTTTTTTTTCTTTTCATTTTGATAATTCTGCAGGTTTGGAGGTTTGGCTTGTTATACTATTGCTGACTTCCCAATGCATGAATTGCAGATTTTGCAGTTTACTTGGTTTTTCTCTCCTGTTAGCAACATCTAAAATTAATTGTGTATTAGAAGTGTTTTGTTTGAGACTGTTTTCTTTTATTTAACTATTAAAACAAGACTTACTGAGCCAGTATTATGCAGAGATTTGCCTTTTAGTTGTTATTTTCTGAGTTCCAAAGATAAAAATTTAGTACTATCTATCCAGCTGCCAACGTGTATATGGGAAAGCATGAACACATGGCTACAGCACTCTACATATAGTTGAACCACAGAATATGACAATTATAAAATACTTGCAACCATGTTTTCTTCAAGTTTTTGAGTTTTATACTACAATGTAAGGAAAGAGGACATAATAATGAAAATGAAAGTGCTTACCATGCAGCAGTGGTAGAAATAAGTGATGTCCTGCAGATGCCTAATGTATTTTCAGGTATTTCCCTAATTATAATAGGTAGAGAAAACACAATTACTTAAAAGATTCAACACATTTGCCAGAAAATCAGCATTCAGCAAATCTAAGTAAAGTCTGTATCTACAGATGAGTGGTTTTTGATCAAAGAAATTCTTAGTTGTGCATACCTCATATCATAAATAACAGTTCACAACAGTTTCCAGAGAAGACTGACACAGAACAGGCATTAATAAATTTATGACTTTAATAGTGTAATATTCCTCACTTCTCAGTGACTTCTCCATCCGAATCCTTAATATGTGGCAAATTAATACCTGAGAATGCTGTGGATTTGTACAAAAATGTAAAAAATACAGGTTGACATAGTGATGAAGAGCACATAAATGACTGGTGCATACATTTAATTCTTCTGCCTCATGTCCTAATTGCAAGCAATCCTCAGAATTGTACAAGAAGCATCAAGTCATATTTTATGGTCACTGTGTGGCTAATGAACACAATTCAACCAGATTTTGATCAAGTTTGGCTTAACTAATGAAACCCAAACAGCTCCAATCTAAACTAACTGGAAGATTTGTAATTACATGTACTACCAAAGTAGACTGATATCACCTAGCAATCAGTTAAAATCTGCAGGCTTGGAAAAGGTTTTGAGAAATAAAAAGCCTCTACCTAGCTTCTAGTTCACAGTCTAACTGAGACTTACAGAGAACTTCTAGTCTAATAGACTCTTTACTATTTCCATGCTTTCTCTTTTCACAAAGTGCTTCATTTTCCCTTGTCACCCCAAGGTTAAAATTAAAATGTGATAAACAGCATGTAGCAAGAGCTAAAATCAGCTGCAGAACAGAAATGTCAAGGTAGTTGTTTCTTCAAACTGAGAGCATTAAAGCTTTCTGCTTGCAGGGGAAGGCCTTATTTCAGCAGGAGGGTCATGACTAGTGATCATACCAGACGGTACAGTGATAGCATATGGAGCATTTTAGTTCTGGGTCATTGGGTTCAAATCTGACCTAGCTCTCAGTATCCAGTAGTAATTACCATCTGTTAACTATTAGTGGCTATTTGAATTGGTCCTCTATTTAAATCCTAGTAAAATAATTCACTTTTACAGGTAAAGATAGTACCTCAGATTCTGTTAAGTGTCCCTCCATCTTTTTGTTGTCCTGCAGAATGGCTACTTCATAAGAAATCATACCATTCTCAGCAAAGTTGGGCCCTAAATGAAGAATTGATGTTAATCAGAGAGGATATTTGCACTGGTGCTTATCACGTAGCACCTACTGTGCAGATAAAGGAAAAGTTTCATGCTTCAGGGCTGGCAATCTGGCCATCTTTCACATAATCAAAAATTTTAACACCAGGGAGGAACATGAAAACCATCTCATCAAACCTCCTGCATTTTATGAACTGTACAAAATAGCCTGATAAGCTCTGCATTCTTCAATATTGTTTTAAGCTATAGCAATCATATGTTGTATTGTTCTACTCTTAGTGACCTAAGAGTACTAATAAAACGAAGTAAATGAACAGATTTATTAGCATCACCACTAATTACTTGTATATTTTGAACCTTAAATCCTCTGTCTTTGGCTTTGATCTAGGCCATTTTCTATTAACAGAAAATCTCCACAGAATTTTTAGCTTCTAAAAGCAAGCATCTTTCAAATTGCAAAGTATTCAGGGATGCTTGGAAAAATACTTTATTGAAATAAAGAAAATTTTCAAATTTCATTCTGAATACAAGTGAGATTTGTAGGGCTATAATTAGAGAAAATGCTATCTCCTTACATCTTGTCTTCAGGCTTTCTTTTTGGGTCTGTTATGTAGGTATTTTAGTCAGTCAGTGCACTAGAAATTCATTTCACATAACCTTTAAAACCAGAAGAGTCTCTAATTCATGTTGAAGAGTATTTTACAAGGGTACAATCTTAACTCATACCTATGTCGATTTGCAACTGATCATCAAATGAGGTCCCACATTAAGGAAACTAAATGGTTAGACTACCCAGCATGTTTTTCCATTTCTGTGCCACCTGAAACTGTGGCAACTGAGACTATGTTTTTCAAAACATTCTCCATTCCAATGGGAATTTCTATATTCAAAACAGAATTCTTTGGGACACAAAATATAATAATCATATGTTTCTTACTCTATGTTTTACTTATAAGGTTCCATTACCTTATACCACAATTATTTTCTGAGATATGTTGTTTAATCAGATTTCCATACATATCTTGTGAGCTCCTTTCTCTACTGTTCTACCAGAGCAGCTGTTGGTCTTAGAAATGATACCATTAAGAATTCTGCTAAATACAAACATTTGGGACACAAGACAAACAGAGATCTCAATTTGCATGATGTTTCTGGGGCTCTCCTATACTGATTTTTTTTTTTCCCCAGGAGAAATAAGTTGTTAATAGAGCAACAGTTAACATATAACACTTGATGTAAGGAATTTTAACAATTATTGCTTTTACCCATTTTAAAAGAATCAGGTAACAAGTTATTGCTTCAAGAAGAAAAGTTCACCTTGTTTCAGCAAGTTTTATTTGGTTGAGCAGAGGATGTGGCCTGCTCTTCAGTTTTCATGTAGCAAAAGCCTGGAAGGGACAGAACACATATGATAGATGATGTTTCTGAGGACAGTAAACTGATGTTTGCATGCTTGTTGTATTAGCTGGTATAGTAAGAGTCTCAGAAAACAAATGCAGGAGCACAGTAACAAAGACTGGTGGGAAGCATGATCCTTTCTTACCAGTTAGTGGGAAGTCAAGTAGTAAGAGGCAGTTAGATGATCAGTAGTAGTTTCTTTGCTTGCTCATTGTCTTTTGTCCTGGGGAAGAAAAAATCCTGGGGGGGGGGCAAAAATAGTTGCTTGTTATTAATAGTTATTATTAATAATAAATTGCAAACAGTTATTTTTAAATACTTGGCATCATAATTATCTCACAGGCAAAAACAAAACAAAAACAGAACAAAGAAATAGTTCTACAATTTTACTTCCAGAAAGAAGCTTTTCTTATTCCTTTTGTTTCTCCATCTCTGCAAATGGGAAATAAAAAGCAGCAGAGATTCCCACCATCTCCCATAGGGTTTTAATTCTAACTAGTTTAATTCAAGCTAATGATGAAACTGCAGGATATCTCACAGAAACTCTCTTAATACTCCTATTACTCACACTCCAGGAACAGCTGGCAACAGCCCAAAACCCTTCTGTGCAGCCCCAAGCAAGACTTTTAAACTGTAGTGTCTCTCAGCAGAATCTACGGCTTGTGGTTAGTGAGGGTCTTCCTCCAGCACCAGGAAAGTGAAAAGTCCAGAAATTGAGGTGACAAGATTGGTCAGCCAGTAGGAGCAGAGAGCACAGGGAGATAAGTAATCACTAATCCAGAATCCTGCCAGCTCCTCTGAACCTTTCTACAGTCACACAGAAATAAATCTGTATCTGCTGCAAGACTACATCATTAAAGGCAGGGCAGCTTGCTATCCTTTCCTTCCAAGCATTCCACGGACCCTTCGCTGAGCTAGTCCCTTGGAATCTCTGACTTGATGTTTCACCCAAGAGTTCATCCAGCGCATGGTTTTCTTCCTATCACTGAAGAGTACAATCATTACATGATGTGTTTCATTCCTTTTTCCTAGATTAAGGTTCATTATTTCCACAGTTTTCTTGGTACCTATCTCATTTTTGTGAGATAGATAAGATTCTAAGATATCACAGGCTTTTTCCTCTTCATTTTCTCCTTTGATTATCTGAATCAATGTAATTGATGCCAAGGCTTCCAGTCATCAATGGGACTTTACCGCATTGTTCTGAATCCCATCATCCCTCTCCCTGAGATAAGTTTTATTGCATCAGAAAAACACCACGCAGGCTTCCTGACCCACTGCTTAATGCTGAGTGCCATCTGTTGATCTTAATGTCAAGAATGTTGGATTTATAAAAGAAAAACATAAAAGTCCACATCCCACGAATGCAGTTCCCCAAAAATGTTGATGTAATACCTTCAACACCAAATATCTTCATTTTAGCCTACCTCTGTTCTTTCTGTCATGTTAGTTTGGAGACAAAGCTACCTTCTAAAAGATGTGTGCTTTTGTTCAAAAAGAAACAAACAAACAAAACAATACATAAAAATCCAGAACTTTACATTTAAAAGGATGGGGGAAGTTTTATGAGAAGTGTCTGGGCGCTCCAAGTTTGTGTTTGTTGCAGTAATTCCTGTCAATACATAATGACAGCTAAGTATTTTCTACAGTGAATTTCACAATCAGAATCAATCAGGTAACAGCACAAATACACAGAAGTACTTACTCAGCCATAAATTGGTTTACAGGGTCATTAGTCTTTTCTCACTGCATTTAAGGAGCAGTTCCTATTAGTGACATCGAGAGATGTTTGGCATTCAACTGCTCATAAAATAATAATACACAGAAACGAGACTGAATCTTTCAAGCCAATCCCAGTGTTTGGTAGGAAACTACATTTAAATGAAAGATAACATAACAATCCAAAATTCCAGAGTGACCATGATAAAATAATAGCTCAAATAATTTACCTGTCTGAGGTGTGTATTACAGAATTAAACTTTACCATGGAATGATTTTACATCTATACATACCTGAAAAAAATCATCAGAAATATAAAACGAAATTCTTATGACAACATACCTTACTACCTATAGTTTATATTAAACAAAACATCCCAGTTTCCAGGCAGTTTTATAATAATTATACATTCTCCGGTTCCTGCTTTAATTGTTGATAATTTTCATGACAGACTTCTTTCTTGTAAATATGAGCTGTCACTGCTGCATTAGCTCTGTGTTCTAAGATTTCAAAGCCAAAGAGTTTAACTGATCTTTCAGTGTTCGGCAAGATTCATGTAGTTTAATATGCCATCACCACCCTTATACTGCTACTTTTCGATGTTCTACCACCAAGTCTATGTTCTGTACTTGAACTTGAAAGTTGAGTCTGTCTCCTGTACTTCAAAGACTGACACTTCAGATCTTTTATGTTACCACATGTGCTTCTCTTGACACAACTGAATAAAGATTTTACTCTCAGAGCTCACCCCAAACAGCTCTAACACTGAAAGTCTGTAATAAGTTTCCTCTTGCTAGCCCAACTCCAGTATCTCTTCTCCAATTTTACAACTGCTTTTAGTGTTCTCTGAATTCTATTCTGTCACTGCTGTCAGAACAGTGCAATGGAAACTGTAGGCCCACATCAATGGGCTACATTCTCTATCTGTTTGGTTTTACACTTCGCTCAGTAACAGCTCACAGTAGTCACACAATGAGCATCATGTAGCCTGAATATTCAAGTGACATTCCTGGAAATGCATATGTATTTCTGAAAAAGTATAATTTTCCTCATAACTGAGTTGATTCTGGACATCACTGGGTTTTACAAAAAAAATTTAATTTATGATGTGAACTTCTCTAGTCTTCTGGACAAGTCCAAGCACTCTCTTAAAATCCTCATCGTTTTTTTAGATGAAAAGAATTGCAGAAGATTTTGCAACAGACATTTTTCTGTTTAAATTTTTCTCTAAAATTTTAAGTTTGCAATAAGATCATGTGCCAGTCTCCATATTCTACTCACACTCATCTCAAAGAGGGGATTACTTAATCAAAGAATGTGTTCACATACTTATAGGCTTCTTCCACAACTACATTTGTGACACGACCTTTTTGTTTGCTGTTCTCCATCTTTAGCTCTTCCCATGTCCATGCTCTTTGTTCTGTATTTAGATAAAAGCTTAATAGCCTGTATTTTCTCTTCAAGAGTAGGCATCTTTTTTTACACAAGTAATATTCACTGAAGGATCCTGGATAATTCTGTAGACAATAACATCGCTAAGATTTAGCTGTGTGAACAATGAAATAGTGCCTCTGTGAGCTTGCACTGAGTATTAGAGTAGTGCTGCAGTAGAAAGGTTAATGCAAAGAGTTAGACAAACTGAGCTTAAGTCCTACATTGGTTATTACTTTTTACTGAATGTACAGGTTGTATCTTCTCCCTTAGTATCAGGTTCTTTAATTGTATCATAGGGGCAAAATATATTCCAGTTTTATAGAGCCTTTGGGATTTTGATGAAAGGAACTATAGAAAGTGCTTTAAGACTATGTAAGAATCTCAGAGTTAATAAAGAGAAAACAAGAACTGCCAGAATAAAGGAACATTATTTTCTCATTTACCTTTTCTTTGTCTTTATGAATAGAATCCTTTGTAAAGAACCAGCTCACTGAAGTTTTCAATGCTGTACAAACACAACTTCTGGCACAAAGTCTCCATGACATAAATATATGAAACAGTAGGTGGATGCTGGAAGTGAAAAAAGAATGGAAATATTTAATAATAATAATAATACATATACATTTAATTGAACTAGATATAAGGGATTCCTGGAAAAAATAGAAATGGAATTTTACAGATCAGGATTAACAAGCATGGTCTAGCATCTTTTTTCAAGGTTTTCTGTGAGTAACAGTGGAGAGAAATTTTAAGGAAGATAACGAAACTGCTTTGTGGCTATATTTATGACAATTCTTCAGTGTTGAAGGGGCATCATGGGTCAAGGCGTAAGGAAACTTGGAAACTTAACAAGTGGGCAGTGAAGGCTGTTGCCACAATGTGGTTAACACTGTTGAAAGAGAAGCCTCTTATTTGCACAGAATGCTTCAGCTACAAGGAAAGTATGATTTTCTTTGGGACTCAATTTTCTGCCACAAAACAGAAAGTTTCTGCTTGAGAAAAATCTATCTCCCTGCTGTGTGTCATTCCTATTTCCACAAATAAACAAGAACATTTCTTAACCCAGTTAAATGTTCCTGCTACAAAATTGCGTGTTTGCAACAGCACATAGTGTATGCTAACAATCATCAAAAAATATGTCAATCATCTATGCGAGCCATTTTTAGAAAGTAGTATCATTTTTCACTTTAAAATAGATCCAGTGGTTTTACTATTTTCACAGTTTTTGCTCCCCATTTCTGCCACTTATTATGGGAAATATTCTCTATTCTTAGGGACTCTTTCTTCCTCTGCCCTCTGCACAAGCAGAAAACCAGCATAATTCTCCTGGTACTGCAGTTTAAAAGGCAACATGTACACAGTGCTGGTTTTGAGTTTCCTACACCACAAGTGTATGGAACAGATTTTACTAAGACAATACTGCTGTTATCAGTTAGCACTTTGACAACTGGCCAAACATAGAACCTGGGCCTGTTGCAGCAGGTGATACAGAATTTTCAGTTATATCTTTCTATTTCCCACAGCTCCAGCACTAATAATGCACTTAAGGAATTCTGGTGTGAGGATGACAGATATAGTTTAGCTGTAGTAATGTTACAGTTTTATGATTCTTGTTATCAGTATTCCACATCATAACACCATGTAGTGCACTAGGAGTTAAAGAGTTAATGCTTCAGTTTCATGTATAGTTCTGGGTACCTGCTCTCAGAAGGGAAGAATGAACTACAGCTTCTAGAAGACTTCATTATTCTGCTTCCATTTTCCTTGCATAGGGAAAGATAAAACTGCCTAGGAGTCACAAGACCGGCTCTTTTTCTCCTTGTCTCTGCTGTGTGTGCTCACTGGCCATTTCACATACAGCATTAGAGTAAAGCCTTCAGTCTTTGGACAGTCTCTCATTTCTTTGATTTATTACATTGTATTATATTCTGTCACTATCAATTCTGCTATCAAATGTAGTAAATTAGTTATCTCCCATATCTCATTGCTGCTCTTTGTTTGTTTTTCCTGACTAGGCCCATCTCCCTTCATTTTCCCCTTTTCCTAGGGCATGGGACCATGAGTCCCTCCCTCTACCCTGTAAGTCATGGAACTAGACCAAATTGGGCTGGAACCATGGCAAGTAACAAGAGAAGAAGAAAGAATTCAGGTGGAAAGCAACTGGGCTTTGCACATATAAGCCATATGCCCTGTGAGACAGCATTAAGATATTGTTACCCTTTATCAAACAGATCAAATAAACACAGGAGACTGGAAGAGACTTCTGGAGATGATCTAGGCCAACCCCTATTTATACATTTGCCTCACAATGTCTCATAGCTACACTTCCATAGAATTATAGAATGGCTTGGGTTGGAAGGGGTCACAAGGTGATCCTTGATCATTGATCAAGCTCCAACCCCTTACCTTCACCAGACTTTTAGAGGATCCAGGTAAATCACAAATTCCTGTGTTGGCTGGTATATGGTATACACACCCATTTTGCTAATCTAGAACTTACCTAGCATATGAATTCACTCCTTTTCTTTCCATTTATGTCCCAGTAGTGCTGGCAGCCATATCATTGTATCTGCACCTGTAAAAGGTAAAACTGCTGAATAAAGGGAAAGTAACCCAGGCAAATAGTTCTCAGGACTGGTGAAAAAATGTCAGTAAGAGTCCATCCAAGTGACACTGTAATGGTAGTTTGTGAAGGTGAGAGGGATATTTGGGAAGGGACTGTTGTATGTTATGAAAGGCGCTCTTTCCTAAAGGTACTTGAGGAAACTAATATATCAAGGAGAAGTAAAGGAAAATAAATGGAAATCACTTAGTATTCTGGGAGAAAAACAAAGAACAACTACTACTATTTTTCACAGTCCTACCTTTCCCATAACTCAAAATATCTAGGTTTGCTAGAATTTTACAATTTTAACAAATGCATTTCTTAACATCTGTAAGCTTGTAATCAGTCACTGACACCATCAGTGTGGAATGGGTCTGAATTTTCAGCTACAAGAACCTACAAAGATATTTGTTTCTTTATCACAATTGTTGTTAAGCATCTGGAGAAAGAAAGAGCAGACCAAAGGTAGTGCCATAGCATTTTTGTGTGTGGCAGTCATTTATTTATTTATTTTCAAAATAGCTAATATTAGGTTTAGAATATACTCCCAGTTAAGACTGAAGCAATACAGTCTGGAGTTGGTCACCCTAAGTTCCATCTGCTTTGAAGCATGAATGTTTCTTCCATCCTTGCTTGGTTGTCCTTACAGAATCTGTATGAAACTGTGAGAAATGACAGTCTTTAGTTATTCCTTAATGATGAATTATCTCTCCAATTACTGTGCATCTTAACATCACAGCATTACAGGTGATTAATAGCGAATTCACACATCTCATCTTAAATGGTCTCATCTCTTCCACATATTGCAACTTTCATTCAGGTAACCACCACTGGTTAAATGAAGAAATCTCACATCTTTTTCTTGTAATGTGAAACCTGAGGCAGCACATGGAGTATGTGAAACAGAAACAAAATGTTATTCAATTTAGAAAAAAAGATGGATGGAAAGATGGACAGAAAGAAAAAACTAATTTCCTGTTTACGTTGCCCTCTCTCCTATCTCCATTGGTACCTACTGCAGCTACAAGACAGAAAAGTGCTACTGAGTAACCTTGTCACTTGCATTTTTCCTACGCTGTGCATGTGTTCTGTAACTCATCGCTGATTCCTTCCCCTCAGCCTTCTGCCATGGGCATTATTTTGTAGCAAACTCCTGTATGAAAAATTTGGAACATAATGGAAAGCTGTAAGAAGGGATAAAAAAACAGAAAGCTGGTTCCCATTTGTCTTTTTTCTTTTTATGGAACACAGTTTTGGATCACAAAGAAAATCTTACTAAAAGCTGTAGATTTTCCTGACATTTATTGTTATCCTATCTTTATGCAGATTGATCCTTCTAGAGGCAATAAATATCTGTTACACAGCTAACAAAGAACTAACCAACAAAGCATATATCATTAAGTGTCAAGGAAACCACTCAAACAATAAGCACCAGCAACTATATTGCTATGCTACTTTCATTTCCAAACTTTCAGGTTGGCTGATAGCTCAGGCAAAAAAATCCTTTCTTCAAGAATAGATCAGAACTGTCCAGGCAAAAAAGCCATGCACAGAAATGACAAAGTCTCATAAAGCTACCCCAAACCTCTATGCATTCAGGAAGAGATCTCTGTCTTTCAAGATACATTCCTATAATCCTCAACAAGGTGACAGTCTCTAGTAGGTATTCCTGGCAAGGATGTAGTTAATGTGGCACTAAAGTTAGAGTTATGGAGTGGCAGAATTAAGCACATTTCAGGACATGAACTATCTTCCCTTCTCAGCTCACAGCTGAACTTTGTGCACTCCCAAGCCCTGGAGGTTTCTTTCAAATCAGCCCAATAGGTGCAGCTGCTGCCATACCCATCTGCAGGTCTGGCCAACAGCAAGACACCAACACATACACACAGATGATACTAACACTGACTCTCAAAGACTAACACAATAGTTTTTCCAGCATCTGCATAAATAGTAGTTGATCTCCCATAAACAAACAGAAATAGCCAAGGCTTGTTCCCCCTTTTCACATGAACAGTATCAGAACTCTAAGTGGAAACAGCTAGAGTCAATGTCACTCTCTAGATTCACAAGCATGTCACTTTTCCTCGGACAGTGCAGGCTTTAAATCACCCTCATATGCATGCCTGGACCCTGAGTTGCTTATCTTATCACCAGCTCAGACCTTAGGAATTTCTAGTCGCAGACTGTACACCCCAAATGTCCTCAGTGCTCCCTTGAAATTACATGTTAACTGGTGTCATGGTATTATGATTTTTGGTTATCAGTATTCCACATCATAACATCATGTAGTTCACTGTTAGAGTTAATGCTCCTGTTTTGGGTACCTGTCTCAGAAGAGAAAAATTACATACTCCAGAGGACTTTGCATTCAGAGAGGAGATAAAGCCCCTGACAAGGTCACAAGACCAGGTTCTCTTCCCTGCTGCTCAACTCAACTGCACATTTTGCCTCAGCATTAGAGTAAGGATTTCACTTTTCAGACAGTCTCATTATATACGATTCATTAGCTCCAGTTCTAATTATATTGTATTATAGTGTGTTATCTTGCATTTCAATATCTTGTTTAGTAAAATAGTTTGTTTCTCTTCAGATCACTGTCACTGTTTTTTTCTTAAGCCCATCTCTATCTTTTTACCTTACCCCTTTCCAGGGCAGGGGTCCATGGGTCCCTCCACCCTGCTAGTCACAGAACTGGGCAGAACAGCCCAGCAACCCACTAAGAAGTAGTTTTAGGCTGCCTCTATCCACTTACCCAGCTGCAAAATTCTGTTCTCCTTTGTGATGCTGTAAAAAAAATTTGGGAGCCTTTTGCTCTCTTATGCATATCTGAAGTTTCTCAAGACCTGCTGATGTAGATAAGCCCCATGCCATGGCCTGTTAAAAACAGTGACCAAGATAGTACTTACCTGCATGTATAAATTTAACTAAACCTGAGTTTAACTGAATCCCTTAGTTGTCACTTTCTACTGAAGAAATAAGTAGAAATAAATAGAAATAAACAGAAATGAGAATGGTATTTTGAGCAGTAACCTTTAGAGCCACATTGCAATTACTTCAGTTAATCATAGCTCCACAAAACTCCCTGTGTTTCTATTTTCTATCCCCATGTGTAGAGACACTATTTATGAATAAATATTATGAATGAATAACATGTTTTCTATAATATTTAAGAACTTGTGACACAATACAGATGTAGTCTTTAATAAACCTTAGTGACAGCTATAGCCTCACATCTGGAAACATCCAAACTAAGATTCCACTAAGATGGCATCTAGCTCAAGAGCCAATAAATCCTCATACTTCTCAAGGAAGTTCAAATCTACATCAAAGTAGATAGTAAATACACACACAGTCATGCATATTTATATACCTATGCTTGTATGCATTTACTGAAGCCAGGGGCATCCTTTTATAGCTGATATGATATTTCCTAACACTTTCTCAAGCATGTAAACACTTTCTTTAAGCATGTAAAACCAATGCTGTACCACTTCAAAAGTATACTGTACATGGACAGGAAGAAAGTACTACCTCTTTCTATAGAGGAATGTATTTAGACTTTCTAGTAACATTATGTTTTACACTTTATATTTCATGAAGCAGACAGCATTGTACCACAAATCTGGAAATAATTTCAATTCAACATTTAACACACTTACTTCTCTTCATTGATGATATTCAACAGCATGTTCTGCTTATTTTCCTAGTCATTATCGAACTCCTTCAACTGCTTGTTGAGGAAGCCATCTGGTATCTGGGCATAAGGAAAGAATTCAGCCTGTAGAACTGTTCTCAACTTCTAGCAGCAGCTAACTTCAGTTCCTTAGTGGAGGTGGGACAACACAGGACTTACTTAAGAAGGACAGTAAATTTGAATGACACTTGGGGTGAAAAAAACACTTCTAAATCTGTGTAATTTTACACCTGTCACTAGTTGAGTTTAGTGTCTATAGAAACAAAACTGATGAGAAAATGAAATGTTTGAATACAAAATAAAGCCAACAATTACAGAGGTTGCTTCTCTCCCAGAAGAGTGTCAGAGTTATGGAATTCCTGCAGTTAATTATGGATTTCAGTAGTGCTAGAGCAGCTGGGTTCAAAATCACATGCATGCCAACTGAGCTCAGAAACTTACTAGTCGGTTTTAAAATCCTCCTTGTTCTGTAACCACTGCATATGGTGAAGAAGAAATAAGTGACCTAGTCAAGTGAAAGTTTGCCCTCTGGCTTTGGCCTGTTCACTCAGCTGGTGGAGCCCAAGACCTGCTGCAGGGAATGATTAGCCTTTTTCCAAAAAGTTCAAACACACACAGCTTAGGATCTGTATAAGAAGGAAGCTGAATTCCATTCTTCGCAAATCATTATTGTTCTGTATAATTACTATGATGGAATAATACCTGTGGGATAAGCATCTGTTTCTCTCGAGTTACTCTGCTGTACATTGCAGAAAAAGATGAGAAATGCTTTTAAAAATCATATCATTAAACCTTAACTGTAAAAGTAATTCCAATTTGAATAAATTCTAGCATAATTAAGAGTAATTTCTTCTATAATTTTGATTGGCACACATTTTCATAAACATAAATTCTTATTTTTAACTGAAAAAGACCCTATTTTGTCTGGTGGCATTGTACAAATTAGTACAAATTTGATCATACAACATGCAAAACAGATAATGACTTTATATTTTCCCAGATTTCTCCAGCCATAAGGAAAACAAAGCAAATTGTTTAGCAGAACAAGTCTGTCTGGACATTTAGACAAACAATAGACATCAATTGCATTATCCGTTTTGTCTGTGTACAGACTGCTTTCTTTTCTTCCAAAAGCAACTACTAAGCTATCATGAAATTATTTAGTAGCATTACATCCTTTTTGGAAGTGTTAAGTGTGGCATCTACTTAATGCTGATATGGAAGATCAGAATTTCTCTGTATGGTAACTACTGAATTGTGAAGGAAAAAGGAATTTCAAAGAAAAAAATCTAGTCATGGTTAATAACACACTTCACGAATGAATGCTAATGAGGCAGCAGATGCAAAGGCTTCAGGTAAATATGAAGGCAGGCAGGAGAGATGATAAGAAATCCTTATGTAAGGCATATACACAAAAGACAATGATCTGGGAGCTCAAGCATATCAGAAATCTAAAAAATAAAGTGGAGCTGAAGTGGAATATGAACTACTTGTTCTCCCTGATTCTCCATCGGTGTAGAGTATAAATGGATGAGGGAGGATGACCACCCATTTCTGATCTCTGAAAGATCTTACTTTCATTAAATCCTCTCTCTTGCTCTCTCACACACTTACATAACATACACAAAGATACGTGGCTCTCCCTAGGTAAAAGCAGGGCATGCTGCTTTCTGTAAGTATATCTGGAGAGGTGGCAGAGAGGCTAACGCTTTGCTACATAGGCTGCTTGTGCCATAAACTTTGAGATAGTAAATTTTGTCTGATAGAGCTCCACTTATATCTCCAAAATACACCCTGCAACTTCTTTCCATGGCAGGATCTGTCTATTTCTAGCTTATGTCTCTTGGCATTATGGAATTCATTGAGGAGCTGAGAGATGTTGAGGAGAGATGATTCAGCGCACACCCCACAGAACTGTTACATTACATGAATGACTTACTCAAGAAGCTGGAAAGAAAACAAGACAGGGGACTCTTTGTACCGGTTTTAAATACTCACAAGTGGTAGATGTTGGAGGCCATATGAGGAGATAAATAGAAAATGTCTGGAAAGAACAAGAAGTAAAAAAACAAAGACATACACTACTGACAGGAGGAGGAAAAACAAAACAAAACAAAAACAAAACAAACAAAACAAAAGAGAGCTGATCAAAATAGATGCAAATAATTCTAGTTGAAGTAGAGAGGGATTAACAGCTTCTGACAGTGTCAGATGTGGGTGGCAACCTAAACTGGAGAAATAGGTAAACCTCAGTAAATGTGTGACAGTTGTAACTCTGGTACACATCTCCAGCTGAGGAGTGTGCTCATCAGCCAAAAGCAGGTCTCTTTACGTTCTTGAAATGTCCTCACAACAAATCTTCAATTTTAAGACACCTCGTTCTTGCTGCATATCTTATGAATGAAATATTATCTCTCAGATAACAGAAGCAGTGTTCAGTCAGGATTGACATCTATCAACTTTTTGTGCCTTTACATAAGAAGAAGAAGCCAGGCATGAGTGTTCATTTGCTTTTGTATTTGTTTACAATATAAGGTTTTGAATTTGATTTGGTTTACCCGTGTTCTTCTAATAGGCAGAGACAAAGTTTCTACTTGTCATTAGCCAGTTTGGATTGCTGAACAGTTTCACATTATCCTTCACTGCTATATATCTTGCGTTGAAAATGTTTGAAGAATGTTCACAGCCACAGTGTTCAGGCTGTCATTGACTGTCAAGAAAAGATGTATCTTCCATGCTTTTTACAGGTGCCATGGCTTAGTCACACATCAACCAGAAGGAATACTTTCAGGCTGCAAACTGCTCTCCTGTTTGCACCGCCAGCACAACAGCGTTTTATAGAGAGCCTGAGGATCCTCAGCGGTAAAATATGGCCTCTACGTTTAAAGAAGTGTAACAGTGACATCTAGTGAAAAAAAACGGCATGGCAGGGCTCAGAAATACCTTCACTTTTTCTTTTCTCCAAAACTGACGCAAAAGTAATCGCCTGTCAATTTTCTGCAAACTAAGATTACAGAATTATCTTAGAGGTTATATTTTATCACACTGACATAAAAGGTAATCGTATGTCTTCTTAAACCTGTATACACAGTGGAAGAGTCTGGAAAGTCTGGAAAGATGTATCTATCTGTTCCATGTGCGGGCAGATAGGCAGCATAACAGTCCCATAGTCCTTATTTTGATCAAGTAGGTGGTAGTATTTAATCTGGTCTGGGGGGGAAGGGTGGGGATTCATAAGTGTGAAAATAGGAAGATGGTATATTACAGCTTACCTGAGAAAATGACTGTACTGTGTAACACCTGTCAAGGAATACTCTTCTATGGAGAGGGTGAGTGTACATGAAGTCAGGCTGATGCCAGCTCCTTGTAACTGCATAGAAAGAGAATAATGGGACTCTTACTAAAAAGGAGAAGGGAAAGAAGGCTAGGCTGAAGATAGCTGTCAGTATAACTGAAATGCCGAAGAAACTTCTTCAGTCTTATGAATACATTAAACTGATTCATCGATTCTTGGGCTCATGTCAAGTTATCTTTGTGGTTAAGAAGAAATTTTACAAGTTAATACTTCATCCAAAAACAGGATTCAAAAGAAAAACCTTAGAGTATTTCAAATGCAGAACTTCTTATAGAGTTTAAAAAAACAGACATTGTAAAGAAAAGTAAAAAGAAATGTGACATCATTAGCTTTTGAGATTTGAAAACAAGCTTGATTGAGAACTACTCTTAAAGAAAGAGAATACAGTCATGCTGCCCTAGAAGGCATTTTCATGTTACTGGTTGGGTGACCAATCTCAGCTACCTCTTAGACTTCTTATGCAAAGGAAGTACAAGAATTTAAATGGAAATCTGAGTAGGTGAGGGAGGGAAATAAAATACCATGCTTTGAAATTAAAAAGAAAAACTTTTACCTGGTAATTTCTCAGCAAATAGAAAGAGAAAATAAGAAACCTGTAAATCAAAAGGAGAAACAAATCCAAGCCATCTCACAAGGGTAAAAAAACAAGAGAGGATACTGTGACCTGACAGTGAAAAAAAGTGCATCAAACTAAATGGCAAATATAGTAACACTGAAAAAAAAAAAAAAAGGGAAACAAAATTAAATAAATATGTTTTGCTAATTCCAACTGTTTTGTAACAAAAACATAACCTTAACATGTTCCAAATTTGTATTCCTTATTTTTTGTGGTAAAAACAAAAAACAGCAGCAACGATCTGAGGAGAAACAAACTAATTTACTAAATGTGGTACTGGAATGCAAGATTATTATAATTGATGCCAATAAATCAGATATAAAGAGAGAGTATCTGAAAGCTCTTACAGTAATTGCACAGTCAGGACGGGCAGCAGTGAAGGAGAAGAGTAGCAAAGGGAAAAAGCTGAAGGAAAGCAGCAGAGCGTCAGATGACCCAACACCACCTTATGTGTTCCCCCTGTGCAGGAATGATATCAGAAGAGTGAACAGCCTTCTGGCGAACATAGTTTCTTCTCTTTGCTGTGTGGAACTGGGGCACTGACACTTTAATTCCCAGTACACTACATGATGTGATGATGTGGAATACC
Organism: Coturnix japonica; assembly: GCF_054131305.1. Lineage (NCBI taxonomy): Eukaryota > Metazoa > Chordata > Aves > Galliformes > Phasianidae > Coturnix > Coturnix japonica. The sequence continues at coordinate 29,826,763 of NC_140666.1, read as the reverse complement.
AATGATCATAAAACCATGACAAACAGCAAGGATACTGGTGAAAGGATTTTGTTCTTGCCTGAGAATGTATGCAGTAATAACCATAAATAAACTGAATTTCAGAAAATTCTGAAGTAATGACTGATGTTCATTCAAACACTGTGTAGTTATTGTAAAAGGGTTGTATTAGTATGGAGCCCCCTAGACATGTAATTTTCTTGTTAAGCATTAATGACTCATTGGGTTAACTTATGATGACACCTTGCTTTCATTAAATGCATGATCTCATGTGAATATATTTGTTTAGCTGCTTGTTGTGAGTACTCATTGATTCCACAATGACTTCTTTTTCTAATGTGTATTCAGTGCTAAATGCATTTTGATATGATCAAATGTATAACAAAATTATTGCTGGACTGAATGTATGTAAATATACCAAAGCTGTGATCTGAAGGAAGGAATAGTTGTTTTCCTGAGTGATCTACAGAGGCAGGAATGTTGTTTTTAATCAAACATCAGCTTTGCTAAGCACTCAACTAACATCGAAGGTATAATTATATTGCCAATAGATGGCAGCATTGCTCTTCAGGAGAATACCATAAGGTACTTAACGATTAATGTGGATGTAAATTACTTCAGCAGAAAATTGTCTGAGTAAATGTTGTTCTGCTTTTTTTTTTTTTTTTTTTTTTTTTTTTTTTTTTCTCCCAAGTTCTTTACCTATTTTCACTCTAAAATAGAAGGAAACATCTTGGAATGGAGCAGAAGTTACGGCTATATTTTATGACATAATATATACAACAGGAAATGATTTGAAAAAAAAAAACACGTTTAGTATATACATGAATGTATTTTTCAACCCCAGTATATTAAGTTAAGCTAAAAATCTTGATTAAGTACTTGTTTGTTTTTTGTGGTTTTGTTTGTTTGTTTGTTTGTTAATTGAGAAAACCTACCTTTTTTCACAGGGCATCAAGATCAAATATTGAGGACTTTGCTTGTGAAGGTAAAAGAACCTGAGTCAAGCAGTACTTTAAAAAACAAAACAAAACAAACAAACCTCAGTGATATTCTGTGACACCCTAAGATTGTTATGTGAATAGAACCATATTTTAAAGGAAAGATTTTTATAAAGTTTACCTTAAGAAACTTGTTTTCTTACTCTGTTGTTAGTCTCTTGAGTTCGGTCCCAGAAGTCAGGATCTGGTAGTACAGGATCCTATTTGGACTTGCTGAAGAACAGATTAGTTTGGAATTACAGTATTCAGCCATTCACAAATAAACTATTAAATGTATACTTGCTCAACACAGATTGACTTTGGCAAGGGGTGGAAAGATGTGGGGAGAAGCAGGGCAGTGGAGCACAGGAACAAAAATACAAAGCTTTTTATAGTACCATTTCTGGGCTTAAGCCTTTCAGTCAGCTCCCTCCATGGGAAGGCACAAGTGAGAATTCCTGGAGGGAAAAAAAGACATTCATGAAGGGCATTTGAGGTTGGCAGTAGCTGGAAGCTTTCTGCTGAAATGCAGACAGTGTTAGACAAGAAGGCAATCAGATCAGGGGAAGCACAGTTCATAGCATACAAGTTCTTCCATTCCACATCTTTTCTTGGAAAAGACCTGCTTCTCAAAAAAAGTGTTCTACCTTCTGGTATAGTTTGCTCTGCCCTAATTTCCATTGTACATATAATCCTTGTTTTCCATCTGAGTCTGTATTTAGTTTTTATTAGTGTTTTAAGTTTCAGAAGGGCCATGTTCCCTATCTCCTACTATCTGAATTATCTTGATAGGCAGAGTAGAGCCTAGTAGATGATTAGTCCTGATCTCATCAGTCCTAGGCTCTCCTTTTTTCACTGTCATACTAACTACTTATTTGCAATACCTATGTTGTTGGTTAGGTTGGTTGTTTTTTTAAGTTTTTGTTTGCTTGTTTGTTTGGTTGGTTATTATTTGTTTGTTTTAATTACCATTAATTGAGATACTTGAGTACTATTGTAGGTTATTATAGGTGAAAGCATATTGCCTGCTTGTAAGCTTACTGCAAAGGCTGATACACAGAGTGGAAAACGTGATAGATAGATAATCTTCTCTGTCAGCCTTAAAGCATCTGTACTTGTCAGCCTTTCCATTCAGGAAGGAGAAGCCTGCATAATCTGTCACTTTCCTGTTGCCTTTGATTGGGAATTTATCGTGACTCCTGACAACAAGGAAATTTTTCTTGTTACAAATTTTGTTGAGATTAATGCATCTAAGAAAGGGTCATCTTGATTGACTTCTTGAGGTTCAGCAGATTACATGTTTTATTCCTTTATTAAAATATTAATTTTTCATACTAAAGTATTCATATGTGTTCTGCAGTAACTGTGGGAAGCTCTAGAACCAGTGCCCATATCACATTTTATATTTCTGCTGTAGAAGACTCATAATCTATCCATTAACATAAACGATATTTCTGAAAGGAGAATTAAACCAGTAGGAAGGTGAACTTTTCAAATTTCTCTTGTCCTTATGGTTTCAGAGTATCTCTTATTTGTGTATTTGTTTATGTGGTCATCTGTTGTTTCTTTTCTTTCGTCCTAAGTGAAAAGCATGCCTACTCCTGATGAGTAGGATTTTGTTGTTTTGATTGTTTCAGTTTTATAGGTATGTGCTACAGGCAACAACATCAACAAGACATGTCTTGCATTTAGAGCAGAGATTGATGAAGTTTCTGATCACATCCACTTGCTGATTTTTTGAGGATGATAAAAAACTACTGGAAAATAGTGCTCTTTGTATTTTCTCAGAAAGGGTGGTTATTACTGCTTTGAGGGGAACAGAGTCACTAAGATGAAGAAAGTCACTGAGTAATCACCATAAAGCAGAACCTACTGAAGTGGTAAAACAGGTTTTGTCCCCAATAATTTCTTCTGCTGTCTGTTTATTTCAGTTCAGTAATTTGTTCACTCAAAGTTGAAAGCCAGCTGGGAAATGAAAAGAGATTAAACCTAGTTTCCTTCATAGAATCAGTAGAATTAAAACAATGAGATTGCTGATGATCTTTCCTATTTCTCTTTGTCATATATGAGCTAATCAGAAATAACCACCTCAACTCATTAACAGTAGATAGCACTGTACAAAATTCTTCATTTATACTTTTTTTTTTTTTTTTAATCTTAAATATGAGGCATGTTAAATGTAGATGTTATAGAATCACAGGTGTTGGAAGAGACCTCTGAAGATCATTTAGTCCAACCCCCTGCTAAATAAGGTTCTGTACAACAGATTGAGTAGGAAAAAATCTTGAATATCTCTTGAGAAGGAGACTCCACCATCTCTACACGAAGCCAGTTCCAAAGATGTGTACCTAACTTGTGAGCACTTTCAATTCAATTTTGTGTTCTTTCCATAAGTGAGTTCAAGTAATATGCCAAAAATAAACTTTAAATGAATGCCATCCTTTACTTTATAATAACAGAGATACAAAGGCAAAGCAAGACTGAAGTCACAACTGATGTATATCAATTCATTTCAGTAGAGATGCTCACTACTTTATGTCTAATACATCCCTGTCAGATTATAAAACTTAAGAAAACAAAACAAAACCAAACTGAAAACAAAACTCACTACCACCAAGTGAAATCTATGGTAAACTTTAGAGATGATCACAAGACATTACCTCATAGCTGTCAGCGTACATAATGAAGTGACAGAGGAAGCTGCAACTCTGCATGTCATTGCCACTGCTGGGGAAGAAATACATTCCTTAGTTATTTCAGAAGCCCATGAAGCTTAAGTCTGAAGCAATACTTCAGGTATTTTTAATAGCATCACACACAGGATTACGAGTTAAGTGGCTAACTAACTGAGGGACAGCTATTTCCATATCCTTCTGCTAACACACAACACCTTAGTTATTCTTTTTCTACTAACTGAAGAGATATTTGATGAAAGAAAATGTCTTATCTTGGGCATATACTGCATTTCCTCAACCAATTAAAAAGATCAGAATTTACAAGTTTGCCCTTCAACCTACAACTCTGTTCATGTGATACATGAGATGAATATTAGGAGACTGATTAGATCATGTGAGGTCACATGAGGACCGCCTACAAACGTGTTTTCAGTGATGCTTATTCAGCACCTTGAGTTAAATCTCCTTCACTGATTCAATGACAAAGTACACATTGCTTCCACTGAGAACAAGAAGCGGATCAGTTTTGCTAGCACGGAAAGGTTCAAATCCCAGCTAAGATGTTCATGGTAACAGAATATGTTGATTTATATTCTAGAATGTTTCACTCACAGAAAGGTTTTCCTCAAGCTTCATGGATGGCCTGTGAGAACAGCCCACAGTGCTAATTTGTATAAAGAACTAATTGCAAATCTGCTTCATCCTCACCTTAAGGACTACAAAAATGCAAAAATACAAATTAAAATAAATTAAATTAAAAATCCCGCAACTCAAACTAATTTATACAAGACTCAAATTCCTTAATCAGCACCATGTAATGAAGCAGTAAATAGTTAATAGCAAAAGAGTGACAAAAAGCAAGCATTTGGAAAATGCATTTCTTGGAATCTAACTGCAGATCAGTGGTGGGTTTTATATAGGCTTATAAAACCTGTTCTGTGAATATGCTGGTGTATAACCTGCTATTTATTAATCCCATGTTGAATTCCACATAAGTTTTGTACCTTGGTGCAACTTTCCTGCAAACAAAGAACAATCATGAATTTATTTATTTATTTATTTTCTAAATTAAAGCTCGGCATAAACAGATATGTTGAGCCCCTAGTGCTTAAGAGAAGTAATATTTATTAATAACATATATATATCTGGAATAGTAATATTCCAGAGGGTGGAATGCCTCTGTGGAGTTTCTGCAGTGAATTGGGTCAACACTTCACCATACTGGTTTCAAGAGTCCACAAGCAGTGAAGTCTATTTAGTACTCAATTGCCTTGAAAGTTTCTGATCAGCAGGTAGAGCAGATTGACCCTTGCGCTTCAGTTCTTGAGTTCTTTCAGAGCAAGAAGCATTCCTGAACAGCTCAATTGCTGCTTTATACTATTTATTAATTTGTTTTGTTACCCTTCTCTCCCAGCCTCCAAACAGGACATCTAGCAAGATTACTAAGGTATTTTTGCTCCTCTCCTGCGTAGGGAGAAAATCATCAGTTTTTTTAGAGATCCTAAATGAATGTGAGCCAATATTGCTGTTTTTTGTGCAGGTCTAAAGAACTTGAGTCTTGTAATTGATTTGGCTCCTCATGTGTAAATTTGAATTGTGATAGACTTTCTCTCTATCAGTCTTCAGAGCAGTAACAGCTCCTCAGGCCAGCAGAGTTGAGGATTTCTGCCCTGCACACATTAGAGCTCAAAGAAGAAGATGGAGATGACATTAGAAGGGAAGCGGATGTGTAAGAACAACTTCTAGGACCCTGTTGTCCCAAGACAAATTCAGTACGCTCACTCAAGGAATTTTAGGAGAATAGATTGGTAAAGAATGTATTTTATTTTGAGTCTACTTATGTATTTTTAATTGGTCCCTGCAAATGTCTTGCCTTTATTTTTTTTTTATTTTTATTTTTTTTCTTTTAGCATTTAAAGGCTAGACTAAATTTCAGAGATGTGATATATTTGCTTCGATCTAGATGTAAAAAATAAAGCTGAAGTCTTTCAGCTGAGGAAGGATATTAGGTGATAAACAGTAAAGGTCACATTATGACCTGCACAGCCCCAGCAGAGAAGTTCATTCCTCAGCTGTATGGAGAACTCAAAGAATCAATTTCCTAGTGGTCCCAAGAGACACAATGGTTGACAGAAAGATAAATAGGGAACTAGAATTTTAAGAAATATGGACTATCTTTGAATTTAAAGGAAATATGAAAAACAGAAGGGCCTTTTACAGTATGAGCGAAATGCAAGCTTAAGAATAAAAGGAATAAGAGTGATAAATACTCAAACAAATATTTAAGCCAAGAGAAAAGTAAATTATTAAATCATAATATTCTCTAAATCTGGATTAGTAGAGACTGCTGCTCTTCATATGAAATTATATATTGACCTTCAAAAGAGTGTTTAAGCAAAATTGGAGAAGCTGGATTGGCTACCATACTTCATTTTTTATTCTGATGATGTTAAATGAAACCTATGTTTTAAAGAGGAAAAAAACCTGATATGTTTATAGAACATAAACATAGAGAATCAAAGGAAATACTGATGAATTTTGCCTGCTAGAAAATAAAAACTAAAAAGAAAACTGGCTATTATTCATTTCTATTTCTCTGAACGCTTATTTTTCTCTCTGATAGCAGCGTTAAAGACAACAGAGAGATGTAAAAAAGCACATGAAGAAGTTTCTTTTAGATATTTCCCAAAATAAATTCCAAGGGAAAAAATCCTACTGTTTATTCCTTTGTGGGATATGACAATTATGGAAAACCAATGGAAGATATCATTCAATTTCTCACAATTTCAAATGTCCCAGTGTCCACAGTTTCAATTGTCCCATCTATGTGTGTCTATTTTTTAGATGAGATTTGTCTTCAGAAGGACTGGAGAAAAAAAAAACAACAGAAGACCTGTAGGTTAATTCTATCACAGAAGAGTGAATAGAACTTAACAGTATCTTAGAACAAAATGTTATATTGTTGTCAGCTAACATATCTTTTGTTTATTTATGTTGTGTATTTGTTATTTATATATTTGCAGCAGAGAATATCAAATTATTTAAAGTAACAGTGATTATACATGAGGAAATACTTTCTCACATTTAATTCTTTACTTTTATTTCTTTTTTAAGTTGTTTTTAATGCTTTTTTGCTAATTATTTTTTGTTTATTTGTTTGTTTGAGTTTTTGTCACTTTATCTGTATTTTGGATAGAGTTGCAGGATGAAGATACTGGAAAAAATGTGTATTGTCTGCAGATATAGCAGACAATATACATATATATATATATATATATATATATATATATATATATAAAAGCACGCATTGGTTATCTCAGACACAGAGAGCTGCTCATGATAGGCTTTCTCTGCTGAAATAATTGGGGAATACATTACCAATGGGAAGTGGATACGAAGGTAAGGCACCAAGTTAGTTTGGAATTCGGTGAGATCCACATTTAAGGCACCATCGAATCTGAGGGAAGCAGTAATGGAAGACACAATCTGACCAATGAGGCAATTGAGGTTAGTGTAGGTGGGGAGTTCAATGTCCAGATTCCTACAGCAAATGTCATAGATGGCCTCATCATGAAGGCACAGTCAGAATGCTCCAGAGTGGTGTGGGTGGTCAGGATGGAGTTGTACAGCTCAACAAAAGCTGTTGAGACCTGTGGTGCAGGGTAGATGGCAAATTCCAATTTAGACTTTTTCCCATAGTCCCATATATATATATATATGCAATATAGCATCTACAGTATATAACAATAAAGTTACTGTAGAAATGCTCTGCTCATTAATAACAATCATCATCTCTTTAAATCAGGTTCGATCTTACTCATGTAACCATGTGTTCCCAAATGAATAACACATGGTCCTGGCAAAGACTATGAGAAATGTGCAGAATCCTTTTGGTTTCATAAAATTAGGTAGAAAGAAGTAAGCCTAAAGCCAAAAGCTGTTAGATAAAGGTGAATTGTTGTGACCAACTCATCAGAAAAATAAGGAAAAGAATAGCATTCCTGCCATCTGAAGAAACCCTTTTCCCTCCAGAAATCAAGTATTTGCAGCAGTATTTGTGGAGAGCCTAGCTACACCAACTGTTTCCATCTCCTTTTCCCCTGAAACTTAGTGCTGAACTTCTGTTACTCTTCATGGCCTGATTTTGTCAGTCTTCCACCACAGAGGGAATTCCTTATAGACTGCAGTAACCAGATCATACTCCCCTACAGAGCCATAGACATACATAGTTTAGAGTTACACTGCCACATTTGTAGTCATTAATTTACTGTTCTGTTTCATCAGCTGCACACAGATCTAGGCAAAGTAATAAAACATTATGCTTTTCTCAGCCTCCCTCATTCGACCTCTCATATGTTCCTTAGCACAGCTGAATCACAGCTGAAGAAAGGATAAGTTCTTTATCTTCTATTTCCTTCTAGAACTACTAGATTTCTCACATTTCTATAGTTAATACTGAATGGTTACTGTTCCATATATACTCATTCTCTATTGCCAATCCAGAGGCAGGAACTCTCCCTGTCCAAAACACATTAAAGTAGAATTCATCAGAGACAGCAAACAAACTTCACGACCAAACCACAGTCTGTACTTTGGCAAAAACATGAAAGAGTTCTCAAAATTAAACCAATGTGAACAACATCTTGAGCTAGGCACAAGTGGACATTGCAAGTGTGCAACTAGTTATATTAACATCACTTTATCCAGCTTAATTTACAGACAGGGATGTTTTCAACATATTATAATTGCTGGATGAGTCTAGAATATATATGCATATATTTCGCATATCCATTGCCTATAAAGTAGCTGTTGATAACACATAAGTAATTCTAGGATTTGAAATAAAATACATTTCCCTCAAAGAAAATTTTTACGCTGCTTTAGTTGCAACTATTAGGAAAAAGTAAGTAGACAGATTTTTTGCTGTGATCCAAAGATTAGCATCTGAATTCTTGAACTGAAAGGTCTAATAAAAATTGTCCGCTCTCCCCGCCCCCTACCCCCCCTTCCTTTAAGAATCATGTAAAACAATAATCTCAAGTTAGTCTCAACCCTCCATGCAGGGCATGATGAAAATGAGCAACAAAACATTTAAATGTTGAAGCAGACCATACAATAGCACTATAACATATACAAATTATGAACTTTTACTGTACAGTTCAGCTGAAAGACTCACTCGTTTATAGCACATGCTGCTGAATTCACATGCTAGTAATGAAATTCTAGTAGGTGAGGTACCTTTGTGCTGAAACATATTAGAGACTTATAGGAATAGAATGGAAACTTCTACACACAAATAAATAAGCAAAGTCAACTAACCAATATATAACTCACTCTTTAGTGTTTCTGTTTCAAAATACCCTCTTCAAAGGACTCACAATTTATTTCAGTGTCCATGAGGGAATAATCAAAAGAAACAATGCCAAAAGCCATGAACTGTTTCTCACTAAAATTGAGCATAAAACAGTATAAACAAAGTCTCTCCACATGTCTGATTAAGAGCACTTAATTACAATGGACCAGAAGAGATCATTTCACACAAAACAAATTTCCAGTGGAAAAGATGAAACCAAACTTTAAAAAACTCGTTGTCTGGGTGGGGATTAAATTCACTTAAGAATCATGACAAAATACAAAGCAAGCAAGATGTGAAGGCAGACTGGGGCAACAGTAGACCTCTTCCAGAATTCAACTATTCATGCCAAGAATCTGTTTCTTTATGAAATCCTGATCTAATTTTACAATAAATTTTGCTTCAAACTCATGTCTGCTTTTTACTGCATTAGAAAAAGTAAAGTAGGAAGCGAAACAACAAATTCAGAAGTGTTTCTCAGATAACATACCAGAAAAAGAGCTCCATAGCTCTCTTTTTTGGAGAGACATCAGGCACTGAAGGTTTTGGTATTATTGTACATTTTTCATTCAAACGCAGAGATCATTTTTTCACTTGAAATGATCCATTCCACTTAGGATGCAAACAGATGTTATTCATTCAACAGTTTCACACAAAAGAAGGGATTTTAAAAGACACATTTGGGATATTTTCCACAGTCCTATAACCGTTAAGTTCATAATAAAAAGTAAAGATAAAAAGCAAAGGATACTTGTCATCTTGCAACTAGTCAAATTTAGTTCAGTAGTGCTAATTACAAAGCAATCATAAACCTAATCCACTTTGCACTTTTAGATATTTTCCTTATTGTTTTCATGGATACCCATCAAATACACCGAGCAGCCTGAGTCACCTGGGTAAAAATCAGCATATACAGAGATAGCAAGGAGCATTAAATTCAAGGCAGCAAAGAAATTCTGCTTGGATTGCTAGATGCATGATGTTCATCCAAGACTCTCTCTTTATGGTAGTCTCACCACAGGATGTTTAGACTCCTAGAGGCCATTAGAGGCACCTGCCATATAATCATAGAATGCCTTGGGTTGATAGGGACCCCAAGGATTATCAAGTTCCAACTCCACTGCCACAGGCAGGGCCATCAACCTCCAGATCTGGTATCAGACCAGGCTGCTCCATCTAATCTGGCCTTGAACTCCTCCAGGGATGAGGCATCCACAGACTCTCTGGGCAGTCTGAGACAGCACCTCACCCCTCTCTGTGAAGAACTTTCCTGACATCTAATCTAAATCTGTCCTCCATGAGCTTAAAAGAATTCTCTACGCACATCTTGCCCATCTTTCCCTTTTACATCCATTCCTACATCTTGCAGTCACCATAGGAACACAGTACAGACCACAGTACTGTAAGTTACCCCTTCGTTTTTGCCTTCAATGTTCATCATAAGTAGGGTCTATAGTAACTAACCACATTCATAAGTTCCTTTAGTAGTCAGGAAATTTCTCTAATGTTAAGATTCTGCTTTATCACACCAAAAAAGATTGTTTCAACAATGCAATTAGCTGTTCAGCTTATTCTTTAAAAAACTTGTAAACTCAGATTAACACTAAACTATTTTTGTTATTAGTCAAACTGACCAAGAAACTCCAGAATATATTAATCTTTTTCTAAAATGCATATTTTTCTAAATATTGTGCCCATGATATAGGACTTCAAATGAAGATTCACAGAAAAATATAAGAAATTGGTATATTTCTAATGATTACCTAGAAATATCCCCAGAACAGTTGCCTTTGATGACGTCACAACAATGAGAATTACTTCAATAAGTAATATTCTCCCTTCTACTCTTCTTACATAGAGCTGAACTTATGGATTTCACCAAAAGAAATTGTTTGTATCACAATAATTCGAAAAGATAGCAATGTTAAAAAAGGCAAATATATTAATATCGCTTAGTATTTCAGATAAATTTGTTTTTCACCTTCAGAATATCAATTTAACAAACGCTGGTCAGCAACTTTTATAAGCAGCTATACATAATAACTCTGGCTTTGAGTTTAGTTGAGAAGTGTCCGGATTGTAGATGTAAACAATTACTATTTTTTGTCCACTACCATAGAGCTTATATCTTCACCAGTTTTAGTTATTTTAAATACTGTGCAGCAAATGCTTTGCACAGATTTTATTGCTGACTTTCACGACTGAAAAACCCCTTTGCATACTGCTCTTGCTTCTTTAGTCAACACTCAGTACAAAGTAGAGCTTAATATTTGAGAGGGGGTTTTCAATCCCAGGGAACTATTCCATCTCTAACATTGGAGAGTCTCCTGTGGCTCAGCTTACATATTTTATTATTCAAATCTGTCCTTTTACTCCTGTATATATTCTCATTATATATCCTAAACCATTTTACTCTTCTCTGTGAGAATCACATGCTGTGCGAGAGACAAAATGTCCTTCTCTCTTTGGAAGGAAATTTAACCTCATTTCATTTCACCACGTGGCCACTTATTGTGATGAGAAAAGATGAACTGTTCTGCTGGAAGAGAAAAGCCAGGGTGCAAGCTCTAAGAGAAAGCCATACATTCACAATGATTGGTGGTATTGTATTTCAGATGTTGCCATCACATGGCAAGTACTCTCCAATATAAATGCATAGAAGCGATAATCCTTCCTGAGAGTTCCAGCATTACAGGACAAATTATTATTGTCCAAGGGTCACTGAAGAGGAAAAAGAAGCTTATGTACTTAGTCTCGTAGATTAGGATGGGATTTGATAAGTTACAAGACCATCTGCAAGACAAGTAGAAAACATGAGAAAAAGCTGTTGTAGTTGTGGGATTAAAAGAGACCTATGCCTATCCAATGTTTCCCTTTCACTGTTCACCCAATACTACAATATATTTTTGCATCTGCTTGGCTTGCTTCCTTTGCAAGCTCAAACAAGGAACTAGGAGTAATCAGGTAATTGTCTAACAAGGACAAAGTTGCAAAATACATTAGCCTTTGTTCTTTTTGCTTTAATCACGCTTCATTCAGTCTGTTATTCCATGTAGTAACTAAACACTTGCCTATTATTTTTTTTCAATTAGACAAACTAGAACACAAAAATAAAATAAGTGTTGTCCCAAATATTCAACTCAGGACAGCAAAACCTAATAGTGACAGGGCAGGTTTTGGGGGGTGAGGGGGTGAGGGGGAAGAGGTGAACAAAAATGGAAGAACTATTGCCCACTGTTAATCCTCCTTACAACTCATGCAGTTACTCACCATTAAGATTTAAAAGTCATTTCTTAGGTTATCTTCAGTTCTCTGGTAAAAAATACAAAATAATAAAAAATTATATTGTCCAATTTAATTAATCATCTAACTTTTCCCTCAGGTAAGTGAAAACAATATAGTATAAAGCATTTTTAATGCGCACAAAGGATGCATTGAATATAAATAATGGAAAGTGTTGATTCTGCTAATGACTGCACCTTCCCTTCATGTAATGTAGCAAAATTACAGGTTCAATCTCCCAGACAGAGAAAGTTTCCATCCAATTAATTTATGTATTATTATTATTATTATTTAATTAAGCTGCTTAAAATGAACTATGCTTTAAGCAATGCTGTTTTGTGCAGTAGTCAACACTTAAAGGTAAGACCTTTAAATACTACATTGTGAAAAAATTTCTCAAAGATTTTTTGGGGAACTCACATTGTTCATCACAATTTCTCCAGTATAAATTACTTCTTTCATTATTTTCTCAGGGTTACTATAAACCATGCTCCATTAAACCGGGAGTTGACAAAATACGTGATTTTCATTACCTCAGGAGAAACCTCCTTACTCAGAAGTAACTCCTTTTTATAGCATCATGAGATATCTACTAAAATCGTGGTATATGAAAAGATGTAATCAATATTGAATTTTAATAATCAAAATAATCATTAAGAACACCTACTTCATTTTCACCACTGTTATATATATGGAATCTACAAGCATGCAATTAGAGAAATAAAATTTAACTTTGATTACAAAGTTATGGCAACCTTCTTATGACTTCTATATACACAGTGTAAAATAAGCCTAAATATACTGTGCTGAAAACTTAGGTTTTATATGCTCCCAGACAATCGGTTTCCACAGGTCTTGGAAATATGGTGTTCTTGCTCTCAGTTTGTGTAGTTCCCCAACTACTCCAGTGGCACTATTATACATACGATAGCAGGATTTGTACACACATACCAGGGGCCTGGGTGAATCAACAACAACAAAAAAAATCCACTCCAGAAAATAATAATCTTGGTTACAAGATCTTAATCTGTGATTGTTAAAGTAACCTTCAGGGGAAAAAAATAATAAATAAATAAATAAAATAATTTGAAAACCAGGTATATTTTTTAAAACAATTGTTCAGCAAATGGTACAGAAATTATGTATCAACATTAAGAATATATATTTATTGTTACATATAGTCTAGATGTATAAAAGGTGGTTCTTATATATATGCACAAAAATTTCCTAACTGGATTTTGTAGTAAAAGACCTTGAAAAAAAATGTACTTCATGTGCAAATAACCTGTAACGTGAACTAAACAAAAGGACAATGGATCAGCATTATAAAAATACAGAAATCGTTTGAAGTTTCATACACATAAGCTGTCTGGAAAAGAAAATGGTAAGATGTAAACAGTTCGAGGTGTTAAAGCAGCCAAAGACAACTATACAGACATTTGGTTTTTTATTTTTATAAAAAAAGATCAGATTTATTAGTGCCAATGTATGGTCATAATAAGGTAACAGAAACTAAGCTAATCTGAGTAGCAACTTACAAGAAAGGATATCAAAATAGTATTTCTTGTAGAGTGAAACATAATACTTTTAACTTGGTTCTTGCCAGCTAGAAGTCCCGTTATCTCTTTATGAAGCCTTTAAAGAAAAGTTGCTACAGTCAAATGGGGTCCTGGTAGAACTTGGCACATAAAGAAACAATTCAGTGTTCATCCATACAATACCTCTCACTCCCCTGAAGCAGTCATACATACAATACTTACATAAAGCATATACATTAAGACTAAAGCCGTGTATGGCCTAAAGCACATAGAATACTTCAGTTCTAAACATAACATATCTCTACATCAAAAGCAAGTCGCTGTGTATTTACAGGCAGATGATCTCATTCTGCAGATGGGGATTTTGCTTGAAGATCCTTCTATTAGCATATGCTAAAATGTCCAAGTCATTATTTATCAAATTAGAGGTGTATCCACAGGAAGATCTGTCTGATAGTGTGCGAGGATTCTAAGGCAATAGTAGTATTTGTTCCACAGGACTAGTGCTGCCATTGCAACCTGCCCTCCCTCAGAGCAGCAAAGACTTCCTTTTCTGGATTCAGCCAGGCATAGTGAGACATTCATGATCTTGCAAGCTGTTGGCTCAAAAGTCCAAAACTTCTTGTTGGTTATTTTTGTTGCTGTTTTTAATGTTCACAGAATAGCACCATAAGAATTCACACTTGGTAAGAAACAAAGCCAGGATCCACTGTTTTGATTTGCTTTTTTCATCATCACAGATACTCTTCCTTTCAGAGAAAAAAAAAAAATCTTAAGGAAACCTCCCACTTGGATACTACTGTAGCTTCATTTCTGATTAGCTAAACAAGACAATTAGCTCAGTAATAAAGAGGTCCAATGAAATAAAGCTTTGCAGTGGCTCCAAGTATACTGTTGAAAACAAATTCAGTAGAAGTTTCAGACAAAACTATATCTCATGGATACAGATTTGATGAAAGGTTTTCATCTGTCTATATTCTACGTTCAGTGCAAAATAAGAGCACATCATCAGACACAGCTTACTTAACCAGTAAACCTAACATTTTCAGATGCTTACACTGTTCAAATTCAGTTAATCAAGCTAATGATGACCAATGTGACAGTTCAGACTCCTCAGTCATAAGTAAAACAAAATACTATGTTTCAGAAGTAAGATTTTCCAGTTTCAAAATGCTGATAACCTGATACGATAGATGAACAGGTAAAAAATACAGAACAATGCAGAAAACCTTTCAATTTCATATCTTCTTTCAAGTCCTTGTACACATTGTCTGCAGGATACAAAGTTAAAGCAAGTAGATATAAGGACAGTATTTTACGAGCGTGACCTGAAAGAGTTTTTTCTGCTTTTCTCCTGGACACCATACAACTGTCAGAAGGAAGAACGTTTTGTAGGGTCACCTCACCTGAACATAACTGATTGAATGTTCACTCATCTATGACAAATGTCAAACCATGGACAAAAGCTTTCATATTCTCCTGGAAGCGTGCAAAGTCCTTTCACCATCTTTGCAGAGACAGTCAAGTATGGAGCCTGCACATCACCATCATGTGTAATCCACTGGGATAGGTAAGTGTTTTTAAATTTTTGTCTGTTTGTTTTTTGTCTCTTGTCTTAGAAGTCATCATTTCAATTGGACTCATATAAAACATTTGTGCTAATAACTTCAGTTAAATAAAAAAGACATGACTTCCTTTCCACTGTGCATTCCTTTTTGTCGCACTCTCCTTCTCTTGAATAGAGGTTCTTGTGTTATTTTTTGGTGCGCACACTGTCCGGATATTTTATACTTCTGTATCGTATATGGAATCCTTTCTTGTTGATTGTATCATCGGTGTGGAAGTGAAGTAAAAGATATTCCCCTGCTGAATAGATTTCTTCTGGTGGCTAAAATAAATAAAAAAAACAAAAACAAACAAACAGTAAGTAAATTATCTGTGGACTCTGCGTATTTATCCCCTCAATTCAGGTATTATTTATTTATTTATTTTCTTATTGATATTGTTCTTCTCCTGTCACAACTTCTTGTGTAACAGCACAAGGTGGATGGGGCCCTGGGCAACATGATCTATTAATTGTGGAAGTTTGGTGGCCCTGCCAGGCAGGGGAGTTGGAAGCTCATGAGAGGTCCCTTCCAATCCAGGTCATTCTGTGATTCTGTGTCACGTGGTGTCATCTGACCTCAACTGAGAGAATACTTCTACACATTCAGGTCTAGACTATAGCCTAGGAATTTTTTAAGGCAGACAGAGGAAATGATGACCTAAATTCCTTAAAACTGGACACCAGTTTAAATCATGATATTTGAATTTTTGTCTGCCAGTGGAAGTTCACTCCATTAAAATTTTTGGGGGGTTGTATTAGTGTCCGACCTTCCACAATCTTGAGCTCAGGGACTGAACAGCATCTATATAAATGCTATATAATACTTTTTGAAGCAATAGATGAGTACATTATAAATGCCTTCTGGGAAGCTCTTGCCTGTAAAACATAACTTCTTCACTCAGATTTATGGAATGTGTTATTTTTCAATACCAATGCATTTCTCTGTAAGGGAATATGCTGCTAACTTTCCTAGAGGAACCGATACACACTCCACTGTCAGCGACCTAAAACTTAACATAGTATTACAATGTTTTGTTTAATAAATAGACAGGAATATTTACAGTGGAAAACATTTCAATGAAATGCTTTCAAATACCATATATGTAAATTTCTTTCTTTCTTTTTATTTATTTATTTTTTTAAATTGGATTAGATAATTTGTTATTTTATTATAACATCTAGTAACTCAACCTCATCTCTCCTTATTCTTTTCCTTCTTATGCTTTTTCCTTCTTTCTATTACTTACTGTGGAAATAAAAAGAAAAGCTTTAGTACTTGGTTACTTACCCCAGAACCACAAAATCGACCAAGTCTCATAGCTGTCTTATCATGACCATCAAAGAGCTCCACGTAATCATAACCACAGTCTGCCTCTTCTTCAACCTCAAAAGTCTGGAATATTAATTCAACTCGATAGCCACGCTCTGCCACCAGGAGCCAGTCACAGTCTGCCTGAACCGGATAGTTGTTATCACCAAACTGAGCATGTGAGTACAGGTCTTTGGGCTTGGTTTCAGCTTTCAACCGACCACCACACTCTGAAAATTAAGGGGGAAAAAGTGGACTAAGCTTATTCAGTGAAAATTAAAATTTTCTTTCCTTAATCAGAGGATGCACAGAGTACCATCCAGTATAAAGACAGACTCACTATTCCAAATTTTCACTATATACATCTTTTTTTTTTTTTAATAACTACAGAGACTTGAATATATTTCACCGTTTCCAAGTAAAGTACTAAAAGACAGGGAAACCAAAAGTTATAAGGAAAATGGTACTACTTTCTTCACGTAGACATTTGAGAACAAGCCAAAAGCTCTAAGTGGGGTGTCCACCATCCAGCAGCATCAGCCTTTCCACATGGATTAATGACAGAAGTGGCAGGGACATATCAGTTTTAGCAGATACAGTTGGTGATCAGCATGAGCTCATGCATGTGCCCTGCATTACAAAGAGTGTCAGATTTAATCTTCATGCTGTGATTGGAGAATTAGCTCTTTTCTAAATATCACAACTATACTTGCTAGCTTGTTTACTACACAGTATGATGGACAAATATTTGTCAAAAGATCCTGGCTTGGAAAAAACTGCTGCTACCAGCAGAAGTCATGTAGCTGTAAAAGTCTGTTCCTCAAGCAACTCCTAAGCTGAAGATCCTTGTCCTACACCGAAGCCGAAGTTTTATTTAAAAACTCTCTTTCCACACAAGCATAAAACACATCTTGCTTTCAAGACTGTTTACAACTACTTAGAGTGTTTGTAATTTAAATAAGACTATACACTTTATGGTGCAGTCCAGTTTAAACAAGAACAGAAACTGCTGGAAATAAACTGAATAACAACAAATAAATACAGGTGCTACTTCTCTATCCATTCTTTAAATTTTCATTGGCTATAATTAAAATTTGCTTATTATAATAAATATCTAATGAATTTAACTTTTAAAAGTAATTTAAACAGAGGTGCTGTGCATTTCCCAATTGAAGTGTCACTACAAGGTAATGTAGTAGTAGGTGTCAGTATCCACCTGAATCATGGGGAGTTTATTCCGTTCCCCATCCACGACTTCCAGGTCAGGGGACAAAGTACTCCAAGGATAATTAGTCTGACTTTTAAAGACAGATGTAAAGAAGGCACTGAGAACTTCAGCCTTTTCCTTATTCTCAGTGGTCACATTCCCTGCCATATCCAGTGGAGATTCTCCTTGTTCTTCCTCTTACTGTTAATATATTTGTAAAAAAGTTTTTTGTTCTCTTTCACCCCAATGGCCAAGTTGAGTTCAAGCTGGGCTTTTCTAATTTTCTCCTTGCATATCCTTACAATTTCTCTGGACTTTCCTCAAGTTGCCCATCTCTTGTTCCACATGTGGAAGATTGTCTTTTTCTCCTGGAGGAAAACTCCCTTTTCATCCACACCAGTTTTCTTCCCTGCCAGCTCATCTTTTTGGGACAGCCTGCTCCTGCACATCTTAAGACTTCCTTCTTGAGGAGTTCCCAACCTTCCTGGACTCTCTGCCCTCCAGGACTGAATCCCAAGGGACTCTCCTTACCACCATCCTGAATGGTTCAAAGTCCACCTTCTGGAAGTCTAAGGTAGCAGTTTTGCTGCCCTTCTTCCTGATGTCACCAAGCATCAAGAACTGTACAATTTCATGGTCATTCTGTCCAAGACAGCTCCTGACCTTCACATCTCCCACCAGTCCTTCCTTGTTTGTGCACAGCAGGTCTACTGGGGCACCTCCTCTGGTAGGCTCTCTTACTAGCTGTTATAACTAGGATGTTATTCTCCTTACACTATAAACCTCCTCAACTGTTTATTCTGTGTATTCCCAGAATATATCATGGAAGTTGAAGTGCCCCCATGAGAACAAAGGCTGACTACACTGCAAATTCTGCCAGCTGTTTGTAGAACACCTCATCTGACTCTTCATCCTGGGTAGGTGCTCAACGTCAAATAACACTCTAACACAGAAAGCCACACCAACACCCCTCCTTTCTTGCCAGTCCCTTCAGAAGAGATTGTAGCCATCCATTGCAGTACTCCAGCCATGGGAGCAATCCCACCATGTTTCTGTAATGGCAACTAAGTCACAGTTTGCCTGCCGCACAATGGCCTCCAGCTCCTCCAGTCTGTTGCCCATGCTGTATGCATTGCTGTAGATGCACTTTAGCTGAGTCCCATGCCTCACCCCCAGTCCTGTCACTGTTCCCCAAGGCCCACCTCTAGGAGGCCTGGTTTCATTCCCATCTACCTTCATACCTACTTTAAGGCCCTCTCAATGAGCCCCGCCAGCTGCTGGGCTAGGATCTGTTTTCCTCCTTTGAGACAGGCAAGACCCATCTGCAGCCATCGGGCCAGGTGCCAAGTAATGATGACAATAATAAGCAAATCATTATTTTTTAACAAGCAAATGAATGAGTCAAAACAGGAAACATGAATAACGTAAGTAATCTAATCTGTTTATGCATGTTCTATTGTTGAATTTTATTTTTTAAAATCCTTCTATATTTTGAAAGTCATAAAAGGCACGTGTTAAAGAAAACATGCAAAATGAGATACTTCAAGCTTTTATTTCTCATTGTTATTAACTGATTATTATTATTTTTTCTTCAGTATTTGATTTCATTTATGTTTCTGTGACTTTTTTTTTTTTTTTTTTTTGACTGGAGTGTTGCCAGCATTAAGAACATCTCCCCGCTTCAGACACAGAACAGCTGCTAAATGTTTAATGAACTGTCTTCATTGTTTCCTTCTTTTTGCTACAGTGGACATGACTCTAAAGGAAAGCTGTTACCATACCAGCAACTGCAGAAAATGGCAAATTCTCTTTCATAGAACGTTTTGAGTTGGCACGGACCTTAAATATCATCTAGTTCTAATCACATGCCATAGGCAGACACGCTTCTCACTAGATAAGTTGCCCAAATAAATCCTTAAGGAACCTTCCCTTGAAATGCCTCCAGAGATTGAGCATCCACAGCTTCTCTGGGCAGGCTGTGCCAGTGACTCATCAAGTTCTGAGTAAAAAACTTCTGCATATCTAAAAGCAATCATGCCTTCTCCTGCCACTGCATTCCCTGATAAAATGTCCCTCTCTAGCCTTTCCTGTAGGTCCACTAAGGTACTGAAAGGCCTACTGATCTCCCCAGTGCCTTCTCCAGTCTGAACAACTCCAAATCTCTCATTCTCTCTTCACAGGAGAGGCTCTTCATCCCTCTGATCATACTGTTGCCTCCTCTGGATTCTCTCTACCATCTCCTTCTTATGTCGGGGCCCCCCACGGCAGAACACAGGTTTCCTCTACCCTTCTCCCATGGAATATTGACTTTTACTGCTTTAGAACAAAATATCCTAAAACTCCCATTTTAGAAATTCTACGATATTTTTTTTTTCTTTTCGTTTTTTAAGGACCAAGTTGTACTTTCAAAAGTTTACTTTCGCAGTGCTGCATTAGCCTGTATGACACAGACACTATGATAGGACTGCATCAGAGGGCAGTGCCAGAAAGCTGGGTTTAGTCTAGGTATCATTTGCCTGTACTTGTCATCACAGAGTATTGCAGGCATATCTGTTGTGCTGTAAAGGCAATGTACGTATCTGATTGCACACAAATATGTCTGACTTGTAAAGTATTATTTTTATAATAGCTTTAGGTGGGAGATTTTTTCTAGATCATCTAAGAAACAAAAACATTTTACGTATCTCTTGTTTTGAGGTCTTTTAGGTTCTCTCAGACTTCTTGTAACAATAACAGAAAATGGAGCAGTAGACTCTTGACTGAAAAGTTGGATAGATGGCAAAAGGTTTAAGTTTCAGGTTTAAACCCACAACGTCCCACTCTACCTGAACAAGCAAAACAAGAACATAACTTTGATACGTCACTGCCATATTGAACTCTCAGAATTCCAGTAGTGAATTAAAAGCCTGAAGTGAGATATCTGATATACCCAGATTTGTTCCAGGGCTGGCAGATAAGAATAGGACCTACAGCCACATGGAACCTCTTGCAACAGCAGCTTGTGACTAGGCAACACGAACAAGGCTATTCAGAAGGGATACCCAGGTGTTTAAGCGACCAAGTCACTCCTTAAGCATTGATCTTTAATCTTCTGTTGTGAGGACCTTTATAAATTCCTTCTTAATTATTTTCCTTTCTATGTTACATTTCAGAAACATTATTTTAAAAGTCTTTTAATTCAATCTGGTTTTTGATTCTTTATTTCTGCTATATAGTCATATCTAGAAAAGAATAAGAAAATAAAATCCATAGTTTAAACACTTGTTAGATATATTAATGAATGTGTCCAAAGCATGCAGGTAATATTTCTATGGAACAACAGTTTTGGCCTCAACAATGCAAGATCTGAGGTGTCTCTCATTCAGGTGGTATTCCAAACCTCATACTGGTGACGTGCTATTCAACCTAATGAGCATTTCGTGCAACAGCAGACTGGAGAAATAAACGTCCTAGTTTTGCTTCATGAGGCAAACTTAATAATTTTTACAGCATTCTTTAAAACTGGACAGATATTATTCTCCAGACTTTCTCAGAAGCGCACTATTATGCTTGCTCAGAAAATTTTTACAGTTAAGGCATATAAAACTCAGCACTTTTATTTGGTAGTTTCACACCACCTGTTTCTAACAAGACTTCAGACCTTTAATTACTTACCTCATGGTAATTTAACAAATGTGTAATTGTTACCATTTCTATCTAATTTTCTGTTGAAGGGGAAGGGTTAATCACGTAGGGACAGCTAACAAAGATGTATGCAAAGCAGGTTTTTCAACAAGAAAAACATAAATTGAATGACAGGTAGTTAAGCTTTTCCCTTTCCAGGCCCAGATCATGAAAAATGAAAAACAGTGCATATGATGTTTCCTACTGCTTTTCTCTGAAAATTTAATACAGGTTTATTCTTAATAAAGGAAAAAAAAAGGAGAAAAATGTTAACACTGCTGTATGAGGAATTTTCAGTTGGCTATTGCACGTCAGTGAAAAAGTAAAAGTAAAGTGAAGGAATGTACTGAGGTAGAAAAAGTGAAATAAACAAACAAAGAAATGAAATAACACACACACAAAAAAATCAACCTTGTTTTACAGCAGGCAATGGAAGTTCAGAGATTCAGCACTAGGGGCCACTGTAAGACAAACAATGCCAGGGAAATTACGCATGCATACTGAAAATGTCCTTATCTATCAATACAATTGCACTTTAGATTTCATGATTTCTGACAAACAATAAAGTTAAATGGTAAATGGGAAGGAAATTATTTTCCTAAGCTCTTTAGGCAACGTTTGGTATTGTTTTTCTTACTCTTCTTTTGCTTGTCTTTCCCTTTATAGCTCTGCAGGAAAGTAATAGCTGTTTATACAAAGCCCAGACTCTTGTTTAAGTTAGAACAAAAAAGTAATAGGGGTGCATCACATGCCTTAGTGAAATACTGCCATTTAAAATACAATGAAAAGCTACTGAAACTTTTATAAACTAATGAATCCTATGAAATATCTCTTAGACTAACTTATTTATATCAGATCTTACTTAAAAATGTTTTAATTGTTTACCTAGAAAACTGAAAGAGAAAGAAAGAAGGAGAAAAAGAAAAAATGGGAGGCAAAAAGGGAGAAAGAAATGTCTAAAATATTAGAGAATGTTTTCTGCAATCTCCAATTTTTCCTACTGTTTCATTAGGTTTAGTTGTAACATTGTGTTATCTTTCAAATCATCCTGTTCCTATAAAAAGAAATGCTTGAGTATCTTCCACTAAAGAATGAAGGGGAAGTTATTAGTAAGCCACATCCTGATATCCTGACCTGTAGAGTGTGTTGCTTGGAAGCCTTTCCTTTGAACTGATGCATCAGAAATAAAGCGGAGAAACATTTTGTTTCCAGTAGCAATAAGAGGCTCTGGTATCTTACTGCCACATAAGCGTCCCAGAATTGGTGATTTTTCACTTTCACCATCAAACACTTCCAAGTGGTCATAGGCACATTCTTGATGTTGTTCTATCTCAAATTCATTGAAAGTCTGGGGAAAGAAAAGCAGAATGAATCAGTGTAGTACTGTATTTACAAGGTACGTATGTAGTATGCTTCAGAACACAAAGCAGAGACAACGGATAATAGCATTAACTGCTTCTACAACTCCATCGGTTTGAATCACATGTGAATATCTGTGTAACAGAGTTTTAAATTTAGAATGTTGGGGCCTTTCTTTTGAGTAATTATTCTTTGTAAGATTATTCTAAATTTCACAGAACATTTGAAACAGAGCAAAAAAGCAGGAAGTCTTTTGGTGCCTCAGATAACTGAGGCCTTGAAGCATCTGTGAACCGTAACACTTTCCTTTTTTTCTTAACCTCGCTTCACAACTAAAGCCTTTGAGGATGACCTTTCCACATGTCTGGTTATATGTGATAATTTCAATTCCTAATCTATTATTAATGATAGAATTTCTATTATTACAAAACTAAGACTACTTCAAGCTGCATCCTTTATGCTAACACCACATTTTTGCTAGTGAAAATATGAAATATACAAAAATTATTTTGTCTATATTTATTATACATATAAAAAAAATTAAACACTTTGGCAGACTACTTTGGTTTCTTCACCTCACACAAGAAGATTTAGATTATTGCAATGGTCTGAACACAACGATAACAAACTACTTCATTTCAAATCTAGGATGTTTCTCCTACACTATAAAATATTCGCTTTAATTTCTGAGTTCCTAGGAATTCTCACAGTCTCTATCAATGCTCAAGGAAGCTTGTCAGGACAAATTCAGTTCTATTAACAAATGCAAACTGTGAGCCATTTGAAGCAGAGCCTAAGCAACAATCTCATAAAAATTTCTGGCATTTAGATTTCTAAAAGTGTCTAATCAAAGGCATTTCCCAAAAGCATATGCTGCACCCTACAGAAACTGTTAAAGCATAGAGAACTATTAGTTGCTTTTCAAATAAGGAAGAGTGTCTTCCAAAAACAAACAAGTGGAAATAAATTCATGTTAAGAGAACATCTAAAAGACTTCAGATATGGCTTTTTGACCAGGGCCAAATATGAACCCGATTAAAATGCTGGTACTTTGGCCTCTCATGTGAACACTGAGAATGTAATACACATACACAACTATGTGAATCTTCTACAAATAACCTACTGTTCAAGGCAGAACTGAAAATATAAAAACACAAAGTAAAAGTGCTCTTGCGAGTAGTCACACTTCTAAGTAGCCATATAGCTATAAAATAAAAACACACAAAAGAAACCATTAAACAATTAAGAAGTTATATAAAAATATTAAACAAAACAAAAAACTGCCCTGTTAGTTACTGAACAAATACCTTAATTAAGCATCGTACCTGGCACACCAAAGGAACTCCAACCTACATTTCCTTACAGAATCCAGACAATATAAAATATGATAATTTATGTTTAACAGCTGACATAAAAGAAATATCTACTGATGACATATAAAGCCTTTTTGCCCAAAGAACTCCAATAATAAAATATTACATAAGTTGCTCTGAAAGCAATGCTCCCTATTTATTTCCATGGAAACTGCAAAAGATACAAAGAACACAATAACATCATTTGATGGAACAAATTCTCAGCTACAAAACAGGATTTTTCAGCATGGTTGCCACCATTAGCAGTGGATCTACCCCAGAAATGAACAAGACCCTGTATGCCATTCTAGTAAAAACCTGCACGGCCATCCAGAACATGGCTTGTCTTCTCATCGCTGTCACAACTGCAGAAACGCAGCACCCATTGCCTCACTGTGCTCACATCCACTGTTTGGTCTCCACAAACATTCAGCAAGCACAGGTGCCATTTTTTCCTCATGGAAGAATTCAATTCCACCCCTTTGCTTCATACACCCTCACGTCAGAAACCATTTTTTGTCAGACTGCCCCTCTGCTGCCATCTGCCACACAGTAACAACATGTAATAGAATACTGGCAGAAAAGTTCAACCTCTACTGCCACACCACTGACATCTGCCTCTGATGGCACAGGTCATCATCGTAAAACAGGAGGCATTCGTTTTAAAGCAGTCTTCATATTTTTGTTTTGTGAAAAGTGGAAAGTTGAACAAAAAGGTAAACATAGGTTTGCTGCATGGGAAACTCTGTTTTCTATTAAGAGAACAAAACTGCAGAAGCAGTGAAAACAGCTGTACAGCAGTTCTTCCTGCAGCTCTTAAATTGTTGTTGGACATCCTACTTCTATGATGCCAACTATATGCAATCTCTTATACCTGAATAAAATTTAAAAAACCCACAAAACAAGTGAGACTAACTATAGGGGAGTTATTTAAATACAGAATTGAGAGAAGCCAATTTTCAGTCAGTGGAGCAATAGATGTGATCCAGTTTCCAATTTCTTTTAGTTTATTTATTTCTCATCAGCATAAACATATCACTCTCTAGAAAAAAAGATTCCCACCATGAACTGCAAGATGTCTATTATTTTGAACTTTTTTTCTTTCTTTCTCTTTCCAGTCTTTCTCAAAAACAGAAAACATTTGTAAAGCTTTTGAGTCTAGCTATTGAGTCTAGAAACTGTAAGTAGAACCAAAGAAATTGTATTTAAAAGGAAACACAAGTCTAATATTTCCAAGCATTCTGAGAGAACTTTTTTTTCTGAGGTCAGTTCCCAGCTATGGACTAGGAACGGGCTTCTAAGAGAAGAACTAACATGAACTTCCTCCCTACTATTTAGTTTCAGCAGTGTTCACGAATAACTTAATAAATCTGGAAATATAATTAAGTCATACCTGGCCTTTTCTGGGACAAATGCTTTTGAATATCTACTCCTCCACCACTCTAGTCCCCATTTTGGTTGTCTTTTTAGTCAGAACAGTACTCAGAAGTGTTACGTACAGTTTCTGAATAGCCAGCCTTTCTATCTATCTACAGCACTTACTGAGTTGATATGTTGGTGGCACTTACGGATAGCTGCCTGAATGTGACACTTAAGTCTGTCTCTTATAAACATCCGGATGATTAGCTTTAGAATATTTCTCTCCGATACATACATTTTCAAAGCCATCTTTATCTGCACATTTCATTTAAAAATTCAGAAGTGCATTTCTGTTTTTTTCATTGGCTTTTTAATTACACCAAATGCTTAACTTTACCCTTCTCAGGAAGAGCCTTCAGTGATTATCAGAGTGAGAACAATCAGAAGTGATTTGTTTCTGCATAGACAGCCCCCTCAGAAAATGAAAAACAGCCCCGCAATTCACTTGGTTTGTCAGCATCAATTCTCTCCTTGTTTAATTTGGCTAAGTAAACTGTGAGGAGTAAACTTTAATATGGTATGGAAGCCCAAGAAAATTTTTTATCTATAGTGCAAGTATTGCTTTAATATTATTAACATGACATTTTGTTGCACTAGACAGATTTTAAAGATCATACACATACAGAAATCAGTAGGCTGATGCTACTGGCCATATAAAAGCGGATTTCAGGCTCTAAACTGTGGGGCTATTTTTTCAAATTTTACTTTGCAAAATTTACTAAAAGAATTTAGTAAAATTCTATTTTCTTTTTTCTTTTTTTCTTTTTCTTTTTTTCCCCCCAATTTCATTGGCAAAAGATCATTTTAAATACATTTCTTTTAGAAAAGTATTGAAAAAAGCTCTCATAGTAACATGCCCCTGTGAATGTTTGACTGGCTTTTGCTATTGCAGACGGTATGAAGTGCTGTTCAGAGTTGGCAGTAAGGAAGGATATCTGAAACAAAAACCTGTTTTTCACTCTTTGGATGGACAGATCATACACCACTTGTTCCACCCCCTCCTACTCTACAGAAACATATTAACCTTTTTAATTTTGGAGATCTGGAATCAACAAATGACCTCACATCAGCACTAGTAACAGGGATTATGGCTGTGGTTAAGATCAGGAGTTATGAGGTGGCAACATCCCATTCATCCCCATAACAATTTAGGCTACTGCTTCTACTTCCTTGAAGCAGAGACCTTAGGTTTCCTTGCTCCAAAATTTTTGTATACAATTTCTCTCTCCCTCCATTTGCACATCTACCAAGTTCACATTGCTAAGACCTTCAGGACAAAGCCTGTGCATGCCAGCACAACTAATGGTTGTTTTTTCTTTCTCTTGAGTATTACTGTATACTGCTCAGAGCAGATAAGCCCCATAAGGGCCATGCTATTGCCTTTGTTCAGATGCTACTCACCAATTTGACCCTCTGCCCAGGTGTGGCACTGATTTCCCAGGTGCACTCTTTTCTGCTGGGATACTTGTCAGGCCAGTTGGGACTCATAATGATGCCATTGGGACTGTGGATCTTCTGTTCACACTCAGCTGTGCCAATAGTGAGAGTATCAATTAGTCTGGGAGTTCTGTATTCAGTAGTAGCCAGAAAAGTACAATGTTTGTTAGGTGACCCACTACTGATTGTTAGGAACACAGCTAAACACCCTCCCAGGTGTGAAGGATCTTATTTCTCCTCCTTGACAAGCACTTTATGGGAATTAACCTAGCATGCTTTGATTTGTGAAACATATACTGTTGTTTACAATGGATTTTTTAAAATGTAAATATGTAAATACACACAAACTAAGCATTAAAATGCAGTCAAATATTCTAATCTTTCCCCCATTCCACTTACAAATAAGAATGAAAATCCACATAAGATATCTTGCCTATGCAACATGAAATGATATTTCTTGAACAACGCAGTTTTCTTCTCACAATTTTTCATATTGCAACTACAGAGCTAACAGCTAAATAACAACTTAAAACACAGTTTCTAGGGAAAAGTATATAATTGCTAAGTCTGAATTCTTATTATGTACCAAGAACAGTTGTGTCATTCATATCAAAATTGAATCCAGAAGTGCCTTTCTCAATAAATAAAATACATAGCACATGAAGAAGGCAAGCAAAAAGACCTGTTTTTTTGGTTTTTTTTTTCCTTAACAATCTCAAGTTTCTTTCTAAGCATCAGAGAATTATTTAACGAGAATCTTTTAGAAGAGGCAAGTATCATTCCAAAATCAGGGATAATACAAGTGATTCACAAAGGAGACATGATAGGAAACAGCCTTGAAAAATTACAGAAGCCCATAGAACATTACACACTTAAGGATCATTTGCAGATCATCTAAATGCTACTTATATCACCAAGCCTACTATGCATGGAGGTAGTCACAACTTCAGACACAAAACAGGAAAAAAGATGTGTAGAGACTTGACTGGAATTCAGATTGTCTGAATATGTTCTGCAAAATAAACCCTGAACAGCGACTCATATAGGCAGATACAATGCCAGTCTAAATGTAAGGAGGCTCACAGCCACTGATGGAAGCAAATGACAACTTTACCAGGCTCCTCTTCAAAAATTCAGTCTCTTTTTTTTTTGTACTGCTTTAGATTAATATCTTGTCGCAGCTCTAAATGCTCTACACCTCACAGCACTACTAAAAGTAGCATTGTCTGCTGAAGTTGAGTGATCAGTAATTCCAAATTTTCTAAACCTATGGAACCTCAAACTCAGACATACACAAGAACTAGGGATGGAGGGAATGAGGGAACAGAGAGAAGGGATTGTTTCACCCAAATATCTAAGGTGGCAAGACACCATTTTAATCTTTTTTTTCTTTTTTTCCCCTTTTTTTCCCTGCCCTGGAAGAAGAACTGCAAAGACCTTGCTGAAAGAACTGTATGATCTACTGTCCAAATACCGTACAACTTACCCTCCTTGCAGTCATGCTTGTTTTCATGTAGCACAAATCCATTCCGGCACTGGCAAACATAGCTTCCTACTGTGTTGATGCATTCATGCTGGCAACCGCCATTGTCCTTCGAGCACTCATCCTTGTCTAAGAAATACACAACAAGAAGAGGTGAGCAGACAGAAGAAGAGCTCGTCCTCAAAAATAAAAGGGTTTAGCACAGACCTTGAGATCAGGAGAGGATAAGCACAGTCATTCTTCTCAGCTTTGTGCTACTTTACTTCTATATGCTTATTGCTCACCCTACACCACGGCTCAAATATTCTGTCCCATCTTTCATAGAAGAGAGGGACAGATCTCTGGGAAGGGGAATGCTAATAAATCAAACAAGCTGCATCAAAGGAGACAGTTACCAGCATTTATTCCTTCAAGTGGTCTAGCTGGTAAAGATTTCATAAATATTTAATCCAGAGCTTTATTCTGGTAAACAACAGGAGTGCAATCTATGACCAACACAAAATATCCCAGCTCTATGCAAATTCCACAATTTAGCAGTGGTGTGCTGAAAGGCAGACAGAGGCCAAACAGGGCTTCAGGCTCTGCACATTAAAGATGTAAGAAAAGAATGACTTAACATAAACTTTCTGAATAAGTTGCTTTTTCTTTCCAGCAGAGTGGCAGTGTGCTTTACTTTATATGAATCTAGACATTAGAGAATATCTTGAAAAGGAAAACATTTCATTGAAAAACATACAAAAGAAACTGGCATTAATTATTTCAAGGCGATCTACAATATAGCGTGCAGTTCTGTTTATTAACATATAATCCCTAAAAAGAGCTTTTAGTGTGTTAGAAGCAGAGAGTAGGGGAGGAAATATGACCTGCATTAAACAGCTAAAAATTCATTGCATGGAAAAAAGCCAAACTAGATTAACAGCCTGTCATTCTAGCAAGAGGCCTCAGCTGCCACCCTTCTATGTCATTCAGCTGTTGTCATTTTAGTCAAGGCCAGTACATTTGAGATAGGGAGACTGCTCTGGACGTGTGTGTACATATATATATATACGCACACACATACACACACCCATATGTATATAGATATGGTTATATACATTTATATGCATATGTATACACACTAGTATAAAACCTGACAAAATGTATACAATATTAGTGTGTGTGTGTGTGCGTATACACAAATTTTTACATACAATGGCATCTTAAAAACTCCGCCATTTCAACATACAAAATAGAAAAAGAAAATGTGCAAAGGAATGGTCATTCCAGATGTCCATTTATTACAAGGCTGGAATGCATAGTATGCATTCCCTTCAGCCTGATGTGTCTTGGAAAGCAACAGTAAATGTTATCTCTCAACAAGATGCTTCATGACTTCATTAGGCACAATCAGAATTTCTACAGACTACATAATTTTAGTCTCTTTTGTCATGCTTTTTCTTCAGTTTTACTGTTGCTTGTATTCAGTAAGACAACAAAGTAAATCTGCATTATAATTACACAGATATCAGTTTTATCTCCAAAAATGTATGCAACACTGGACTCAGTGACTTGCAGGTGTTTCAGTAAAAATCAATTTCTACTTTTAATAAATGATGATGATGTAGAGAAATCCTGTCAACCTAACCTAAGTATCTACAGCATTTTTTGCACTGTAAATCTCAAATCAGTTTACACTGAAAGATCCTGAAAGGTTTCTGTAGATGTGAACAGATTTGAAGATTAAGAAACAGCAAAAAATGTGTGTTGGTCCCAGAGTGACACATCCAAAGCCTGGTATTATTAGTGGTTGTTTTGATGATGAAAGAAGCATAAAAGCTTCCACAATATACTGTTTACGCACCTTGCAATGCATGTCTGAAAATGAGGCAGTAAATCTACTTCATTTCAAACAAAACTTTAAATCTTTCATCTTTGCAAAAGCAAGCACTATCATAAATTAATTCCATGTTGCAAGTGAAGAATAGTAACAAGCAAACAGGAAATTAAATGTATTATGAAGAAAACTCCTCAATATTTCCCCACCTAAGTATTAGTTTGCAGTTTGCTACCAAAATAACATAACAAATGGAAGGCAAGCTCAAAATGCGTTCAAGTTTGATTTTCAAGTACATAGTAAGTATGCAAATTCTCAGTGAAAGCCCTCTCCGTTTTCACCTTCCATCAAACTGTGAAAATAGAGAAAAGTACGTTGACGTTGAAGAACTCTACACAACAATCTCTTGGAGACAAGTGCTTAAGAAAACAGTCCCAAATTGGACTTCTTCAGAGACGAAACTGATATAAACCATGGACAGAAGGTAGAAAAGAGAAGCTTTCAAAAATATCTGAGCTATAATAATTATTTGTAGGTGGTTAATCAAGGATGCAACTGCTGAACAAGCTTTCCTCACACTTCATAATTTGGAACAGATTTTCTGTCAAATTGATTGCCCAGTTTTAAAAATTCATGAAAAAAACAATTAGTCTGTATTAGTTATAGGAACAAATGTTTTGCCATGTAGAAACAAAACCATTTGTTACACTGACAGATGGAAATGAGTTTCCCAGTTCTGAATGGATTCTTTTTTCTCATTTCAGTACTCAGAATAGGGAAAGATCCATTCCCAACAAAATGTTAGACTGAAATCATTCAGAGGACAAATGGTCGTACCTCTGAGACCCTCAGAGGCCACCAGTCTGTGAATAATACGTACTCGGCCTGAAGGGACCTGTATCAAGTCCTTGCAAGATTCGAAAACAAAAATTTTCTCTTTGCAGGTAGTTTTCTTGTCTGTGGAAAAAAATGTACCAGGATGGCACCAGAGATGAGTTTGTGCTCCAAAACAAATCTGCTCAAGGATAGAAACATCCTAGCTTTCTCCTTTTAACTGATCAGTGAATCATCATGCAAGAAAAAGATGTCCCAAAAATCATTTCTATATTACATCAATTAACACACCTTGAATGGTCATGTGAAAAATCACATGCATTTAAAACTCTAAAATTAGTGATAAATGGAAGCAGTTTAATAACATTACAACAATGTAATTAAATGTACCACTAAATAAAGACTGATTTAAAGAAATTACTAGGATAGATCATAGGAAAAACCACAGAAAAGGATACATTTTAAAAAATTATTTATATCTTTCCTGGAGTATATTCACTCATCTATTCCAAGCAGGTTAGAATACGTTACTGTCCTCCAAACAAGAGCAGAGGAAGAGAGCAAGCAAAAGAAAGGACAGACAGAAGAGAGGAAGGTAGAAGGAAAACAAACGCATACACATAAAAAAAAAAAAACCCTCCCAAAACAACACACACACCTTGTTTCTGGAAGCTTTTAGTTTAG
The DNA here is from genome assembly GCF_054131305.1 of Coturnix japonica. Lineage (NCBI taxonomy): Eukaryota > Metazoa > Chordata > Aves > Galliformes > Phasianidae > Coturnix > Coturnix japonica. The sequence goes on along the minus strand of NC_140666.1, from coordinate 29,794,772 downwards.
AAGCCATTTCCAAAATGTTTTTCCAAAATTATTTTAAAATGAATGTTACAACTCCTAATTTCCCCTCTATATCCAGGAAACAGGATTATAATCATACTACATTCTCTCTGTTGCTTAGACGGCTGCTGCAATGGATACCAATTAAACTTTTTTCAGATCTGTCTCATCAAATGTAAATTCTACAGAATGTTAAAAATAAATAAATAAAAAAAATTCTCACTTTCCCATAGCACCTGGCTGGCTGTTAACACCATTTTGCAGCCAAATAAGCAATTATATGTCTTCTTATATCAACAAAAATAGCTTCCTAGTGCAGGTCATTTTTGTGCCCTGTGTCACTGTTTGCTTTCACAGTTTATCACATTGGTTTTCAATCACCCAAAAACTGCTTTCTGTCATCTATGCTGGAGCTCAGCCATATTTCCTCAACTCTAGTCATGGCTGCAGAATTCAACAATGAAAGGGCTGCAAAAAACCTTCTTGGCTGTGCTTGAGGAACACATTAGTGTTCTTAATCTTCATACAGACTTGAATTATCTAACTCCCTTCTGCTGAGCTTTCTAGAGTGAATAAATTGCAAGGCGCAGTGTTTTACTCATTACCAATGTTTTCACGAGGTATGGTTTTACAACTAGATGTTTACAAATATTTCTTAAGTGTCTTCTAGTAAGCATCCTGTACACCACTATCATTAAGTATTTCTCTACATATTAAATTCTCAATGTACTTCTTTCTGAAGACAAGCTTACAAAGAGGCAGAAAAAAAACAACACAGTCAGCTGAACAGTGATCAGCTGTTAACTCCCAAAAGTCAAAATGAACAAGATGAAAACTCAAGTCCATGCATAATTAATGCATGAACAGAATATTATATTCACATTAAGGAACTCAGAGATAAGAAAATTATGTCATTTTCTGACTGACACAAGAATTGTGTCCAATGAATTACTCAGATTAAAGTCTTTTGTTTAAGCTTTAAGTCCAAAATTTGAATTGTCTCAAAAGCATTACTAAGTTTCTGTTTTGATCAAGAAATACTGTCAAAAGAAGAAAGCCAGGTAACATATAGGAATATAATCTTTTAGAAGGGATAACCAGAAAAGTTGAGGAAGAATAAAAAGAAAATACAGGGCGGTTGGACTTGTGAAATGAAAGCAGAGATTGCAGCAGAAACGCATCATGAAGCATTCAGCACATTTATATACTTACAGACTCAAAGACTATTTACATGAGACTACATTTCTTTGAGGAGGATTACATATACTCTATCCCAGCACACATTTCTATTCATTTAAAAAAAAAAAAAGCCACATTAGTTCAGACTCAGTCCTGACTAATGGATTTATTCTGGTGATCAGTGGAAACATAATTCATCTAGGGACAAAAAAAAAAAAAAAAAAAAAAAAAAAGCATTTCATTCAAAACAATGGAAACAGTTCTGAAGGACTGCAGCATGATGCTTTTGAATTGCATGAATTACAGCCCAGCCCTTCCCAAACATACAACAGTTATCTAGAAGGAGATTATCTGGAAGTTCTTTCTAGAACACATTCATAATATTAATTACATAAACTATAATGAAAGCTTAAAAAGCAACAACAGCAACAAAAAACAAACAAACAAAAAACAACCCACCAAAAAACAGTGAAAGCAGAAATTTAAGTGAATTCCTGTGTGTCATGTTCAGCATGGCCACAAACCATAATTCCTGAACTACAATGCTTACAAATTTCAGAGTCAAAATTTCCAAGCTTATCTGTCATAGCTTTATAGATTCTGAACTACATAACAAAATTACCTTGCTGGCTATTTTTAGAACTGGAACACCAATATTTAACTGCAAAAATATTTATTGCAAAAGGTCAATGTCTGAGAGCACCCCTGGTTCTCCATGAATTGATTAGTTGTGTAAATGCTTCTATGAAGAAGCTCTGCTGTGTGCATATACGTTTCAACTACAAATACTGAGCAAATCTTGATAGTCTCTTGTTAACACAATGTATTGTTTTAAAACTTCATAAAAGGAAATACTACATGCAAAGACAGATCTGTCAGTACTTCTGACTACAGAAATGTGATGATTAGGATAAAATTATATTTTCAAAAGCTAATTTCTTCATCTGAGAGAAAACCCTTATTTCCATTCTGCATTATTGCCTTAAAAATAATAATAAAAAAAGTCATAATGGAAAAACACTGGAAGTTATGTTGTCTTTTTTGACAGTGCCTTTCCCCACTTTCCATTCCTTATACTTCTCTATCACTCATGTGGCATGCTGATTCACATTACTTTACTTTGTTATAGTCCAGATTACTGGAACTAACCAATGCGATACCACTTACATGACAGGTTTGCTAAAGCATTTTAGCGAACAAACCCTAACAATGGTGATTGGTAACACATTTTGTTACATGCTAAAAATAATAAGAATTTTTCAGATTCAGATTTTTAAGAGCTACAGGAAAAAAAAAATGCAGCAAAATGCAAATCCCAGATGTTTCTGGATTGCTTCCAAAGTTTTCAGAGAGGGAAATGTTTTGTTGTTTTGTTTTACATGACATAGCATACCTATGCATATGTGTGAACAAGAAAAGCATGATGCAAAATGACACTACTAACACGAGTTGTTACTCTGCCATAGCCAGATTATCATAATCTAGTCTCAGCAGGTAATTGCAAAGACCTCTGTTGTGCAAATCTGTCCACAGATCTGGAACTTTGCTTATGTCTAAATTACTTCATTCAACAGTCCTTCTACAACATCAACTGACAGCTCTGATCTGCTCCAGAGAAATTACAGTCCAATAAAGATAGACAAATTTTTGGAAAATATGAAGATCTGTTTTTCTGCAGTATGCTACGAAGTGCAAAGTTTGGCAAGAAAGAACCCATAATGCTAAGCAAATGTTCTATCACAAGTTACTAATTTTATAAATAATGTAATATATTAAGAGACCTGAGTGAAAAAAAGGCAAGAGTATAAACAGCATGTAATTCATATCACACATTAGAAGTGGGATTTGGAATACAACTTAGCAATAGAACTTGAGAGAAAAGAAATCTAACAGAAGTTTAGGAACACTCATTAGATTTCCTTTCTCCGTCTTATCTTACAAAGCTTATTTAAACTCCTTTGTAACGCAGATGTATGAACGTGCATTCTATGTATTTTCTGTTATATGTAGATGTTACAATTCAGAAAGAAAAGTGGATTATATTTTTGCAAATAAAACAAAATTAAAACTGTGGTGAAAATTACAAGGGAAGGACAGCTCACTTTCATACCAAAACACAATATTCATTCCCCCCAGGCAGTGCGTGCTCAGAGGCTCTTGCAGGTACACAAGAGTGATTTTCTGTACCTGAAAAGAAGTGTGCCTTGAAGCCTTTTTTTGACACGGTATTGTCAGACCTGAACTCAATTCGCATGTTGTTGTACTGTGAGGTGATAACTTCAGGCACTTCCGTACCACAGAATTTACCATGTAGTTTAGAATCAGAAGAAAGGCCACTGCGAATCTCCACATAATCATATTTGCACACCTGGGAAAAGAGAGACCTTTATTTTTTTTTAGCTAACCAAAGGAAAAGCATGAAGTTATTTACAAACGCGAGAACTTCAAATACACCTGAAAACATTTGTAAATGCTTGCAGTTGTTCACTGACTTTACATGAGCATACTTAAAAGCCAGTAAGACAGCGGTCATACATTTATACTCAAAATTCTAATATTTTTCACAATCTATTAGGTATTTCAATTTTAAAATGCTTAAAATATTAACTAAATCTAAAAAGTAAAAATATTGGTATTAGGCTAAAATCTAGAAATGTTCATCCTATAAATTTACAATTTTCTTTATGCAATAAGCCAACTACCCAAAACCAACGAACAATCAACAGTTTGCTCCACAGAAATTAAAAAGAAAACTTAGAATCATACAAGAGAGGTTTTTATGACAGCATTTTACTATAAGAAGACTGACCTAGCTGTAGATATCCCTCTTCATTGCAGAGGAGTTGGACTAGATGACCTTTAATGGTCTCCTCCAACTCAAATGATTCTATGATTCTGTGATCTTCATTTACTCATTAATATATAAATCTGCAACATTAACTCTACAAATCTTTCTTTAAGTGTAGCATAGCTATAATTCAGAGGGCTAATGTGTGTGGTTTTTCCTGAACAATTAAAAAAAAAAATAAAAATAAGATACAATAATGTAATAAAAAGCCTTATGCAAGGCCCATGATAATACATTCAATGCATAATCCCTTGGTCGACATAAAGCCCTCCACTTAAAAACTTCTAAGCTTCTTAGGCTCAACTATCAATCATTTAATCAAAAACATCCCAGCTGCCTGCAATTAATAGCTTAAGAGAAAACAGTGGCCAGGAGGATTCATACCAAGCTTAGACTGTCCATTAAATATACGTTGTATTTGATAAATCACAATTTATAATCATAAAAGAAATGTTGAAGTCATATTTATACAACAGAAGAAACAAAGATATATAAAACTTGAGTTTCTATTACATGTTGATTTATATTAGTTGTAAGATAAATAATAATAATGCCTACTGCTTTCAAATATAATTCACAATATCTATAATTTCAACAGTATACCAGTGATGAACTTTGATGCTCTTATAGGTTTAGATAAAAAAAAATGCAATGTAATTTGAGATTGGTCTTACTTCCTTTTTACAGCCCTCTATAAAATACAAGTAAAATTAAAAGATAATTGCAAAATTAAAATTGAAAAATGTAAAAGCAAAATATTACAATTTTTATATTTGTACTTCATAGAGCTCCTAAAACAACAACAAAATTAAAGCATTTGCTAATTGTACACAGGCAGACATTAAGTCTGCACTCAGAAAATGTCTGAATGTCCCATGTATTATTTATATTTCTTCTGATTTTCACAGATGAACGTACTGCTAGTTAATAATATAAAGCTGAAGTTGATTTAGTACCACTGGAGAGGGTCAAAACAAAGCTATAAACATTGAAAAACATCTATTTATGTATTTTTCATATCTGTAGAGTCCACATGTCCTGCATAACCTTAGAAAACAGATAAAACTTCATGGGCCTTAATGCAAATCTGGTGTAAATATCAAGAAATTGCAGGAAAAAAAAACACATGTATGAGTGTAGCAAGGGAATTCGATGGTATAACAAAGCCAAGCCTAGGAAGCAGAGTTTAAACATTAATGTGAAACCCATACCTCTAGATAGCCAACAAGCCCTACAACGTGCCCACTGTTTTGCCTGAAGCTAGAGGGAGCAGTGATCTCTGCTCTGTTCCTCTCTCCTGGGATGAGAAAGGATTTAGGGACTCCCTGAGCTTCCCTGCTTGGTGGGTGCCACCTACAGCAAGCACTACATGCTCCTGGTCTGCACCAATAAGATGCTTGGAGAGAGTCCAGCCCAGTGGTGGAAGCTGGCATGTGACTTGCTCCTAACAGAGCTTTGGGCAGAAGTATTGCAGTTGTGCTGTTTCAAAGTCCATCTACTAAGTAGACCCAAACCAGATTCACTCAGAGAAAAATGCCATTCTTCAAACAGCTCTGTTACTCCATTGTGCCTTATTTAGAGTACTGTTCCTTGTAAAACATTCACCCGTGAGATGCTTATAAGTGATTTAAATGTTCCTTGTCTCGGTTGCTAACCAAACTTTAAGCATATTCTTTGTAGTACTAGTCTGTAAAGATGATTTGGTTTCTTCAGATTTTCTTGTCTTGAATTCTTTCCAGCACGTCTCAGACATTTGTTCTGTTTTACTTTGTTGATAAAAAAGAAAAGTCAGCTGAGACTCAGCAGAGAACATTTCTTCTAAATTTCTTATAATACATATACATTCAGTTGATATGTAAAAGAAAGATATTCTCTCCATGTTTGTTTTGAAAGAACCCAGAAACAGTCCCAGAACAAAAACAAGAATATTTATGGTTATTGTCAGTGTATGAACAGTTAAGTAAGGGTTTTATTAGGCAATATCTATTTCTAAATGCTCATTAAACTGTTTAGCATATAACGGATTGTGAAGCTTTTTGTTCACAGTTACTCACTTCATTGCCTTCTAACTCAAAAAACTCAAACTTCATTGAAATTCGGTACTGCGTTGGGGCAACCACCTGCCACACACAGTTTTTGTTTGGAGGATATTCTTTGGGCCACCCTGGTGTGGTTATAGTCCCATTTAGCTTTGTCAGAAGTCCTCCACAAGCAGCTGTAAAATGAAAAGGGAGAGCATCATTTCTGGAATGAAACTGTGTTTTACTGTAAACAGAAGCACACTGAGCAGATTCAGTCCTCTCATTACTTACACTATTGTAATGCCCAGACAGACTAATCAGAATCTTGTTTTATCATGCTTGGTGCAAACAAAGAGAAAGAGACAGCCCCTATCCTGAACAGCTTGCAGGTTTGTGGACATAGATAAGTTTCAAGACTACACAAGGCTTTATCATATTCGTTCTTTTCCCTTCCCTCCAGAGACTCTGGTTATTCTCTCACAGCCTTTCCCATGCAAGTCCTCTGACCTCACTTCTCTCCTCAGGACCTTGATCACCCTTTTCTGACAGACAGGCTACTCAAGATGCAGTTCACATTGCCCTGGCTTCTTTTATTGATCACTGATCCAGAATCTGTCCTATTTTAGCTCATATATGTGCCTCCTGATAACCTACAAGGTACAGTCATTTCTTTAGGACAGCAATCATGGACTGTTCAGACATAATTATGTTTGCTGAAATACAGATGTTCAAATAACACAGCAAATATCTATTTGGAATGTAAAATACTGTACAGTATGTGTGAATGCAGTTCTAATAGCAAAAGATAAACATATTAATCTTTTCCATCTGAGAAAAAAAATGTTGAAAAAAAAAATGTAATGGGATTCACAGTGGTTCTCATCCATAGCCTGTTCCATTTGTACCATCATGGCACCATGACAGTATTGAAAACCATCCACAAAACTTTCAGAGAAACGTGGAAGTTCTCTTCCTTCTTTCAATTGCTGTGTGCTAATGCTCAGTACTTTCTTGAACATACTGAAAACCGATGCCTGTCATCTAGCTGATGGCCATGCACACTCCATCAACACTAACATGGCTGGAAGAAGTCCCAAAATCACCCAGTCTGCACAAACTACATCAGACTACTGGGTTTCTGTTTTTCAGTATCACTACATTGTTCCTTGAGGCAGTGGTGGGAAATATGAAAGTACTGAGGAACTCTTAAAGCCCTCCAATATGCTGCCAGCAAGGGAGATTTGGATTAAACAGCATGAAGCAATTTTCTGGGCATGTCAACACTGCAGTGAAGCACTGGGCAGAGTTTGAGTTGGAGGCTTCTAGTCTGGCATCATATGTGAATTAAAACAGCTGAGGCACCCTTCAAATTGCCAAACTGTACTCTAGGATGTAGTGCTGACTGTAACAACATAGTGACTTTAATTCAGTAATCCCAGTGAGCATCTACAGATGGTAGATAATACATCATGTGGAACAAATGCATTTACACTTCTAGGGATAGCTTGGGGGTTTTGCTCCATGCTACACTGCACTATTTAGCATGACTCCTCCTTTTTCCTGAACTGCTTTCTTGTTTGTGTGCTGAAGAATTACCGCTTCTCTCCTAATTAGAGGAAGAAGGAAGCATTTTCTGAAAGATGGGTAATCTTCCCTAATGTTTGGACTCAGATCATTAGACAGACTAAGCCAAATTCCTTCCATATATTTGGACTGATGATCAAAGGGCCTACCTCTGTCTGCCTCTGCTAGATTAACCTCATTTTCTGCATGCTGACTAATACACAGATATTTCAGTACACCAGATCTTCTAAAATAACTTATTTTTTCCATATGCTCACTATTAAATTTAAGGAGGGGAGAAAAAAATAAAAAAGCAATCAGCTCAATGACACATTCAGACTGCTATGCCTATAGTCACGATCTATGTCTACCTCAAACACAAAAACCAATCAACACCCACAGAATCAAAAGCAGAACAATAAATGCAAAGAATCCAGGCAAAACTACCCCAGATTGTGACAAATCATGAGTGAAAGCCAGGGAATTGAAAACTAAATAGAGAGCAGTGAATCATATCTGAAGGAAACCATAGCACAGAACACTTCAATTTTCAAAATCTATTCACCCCTGAAACACAAATAGATGAACTTAGGTAAGTGTAACTCATGCTATCCCTGAATGTATTAATGTTTATGAATAAAAATCTAAATAATAATTGCTACGTAATGATCAACAGCTTTTGCTTCTTTCTCTTCATATGAAAAATATATATGAAGAAAAAGCTTATCTCAGTTCAATCCTATGTTTACAAAAACTTCAATTTATCAGGTTTTTACTTTTCCAATTGATTATGTGAGCAAATTTCACTCATCCTGAAATGCAGAATTTTTTTTCCAGCAATAAAAGCCCAAAATCTGACTAGGATTAGGGAAGATTTCTCTGACTTTCAGGATCCTGACAGACAGAAAAGTCAATGATCAGACTGGCAGTGGTGGGGATTTATCTGAGTTTTGTGCTGGAATAAAAGATCCTGCTAAAATAATGGATCTACTGCAGTCAAAGGCAGTGAGGGGGATCATTCAAGTTCCTGACAGCAGCACACTGCTCTGCTGATAATTCTCTCTTTGCACAAAAATGGAGGCTTTGATTTAATCAGGATGAGTAATATAACATGAAGTTGGGGAAAGTATGAAGTTATTTGTAGTGTTTCCAACCGACTACCAGGAAAACCTGAAATGTTAAGTGAGTGACAGCCATCCAACAAAAGATGACTGCTATGGAGAGAGACATAGCCCAAGTACCATTGCTTTCAAGGTAGCCCTGGTTTTCCAGGCTTACTTCACAGACCTTACATTGCTAGTAGAGAACATATGAATGGCAAATGATCGAAGCCTGGATCTTCGAGACCTGAGAGCATAGCAACACACTGTACCTTCACAGCTCTTTTTGTCAGGACCAAGTTCATAGCCAGGATCGCAGGCGCACTGGTAACTGCCCAGAGTGTTAACACAGCGCTGCTCACAGCCACCATTGTCAGGTTTGGCACATTCATCTTCCTCTGCCAAGACAGGGAAGAATGAAAAATGTGTTAAATAATTACCTTTCTCAGCTGTAAGTGATGGATCACTATTAACACCAAAAGAAGTATATGTGCCATTATAAGGTGTGCTACAAAACACACTGCGGATGCTGACTAGAGCACTTTTAAACACTAAGGAGGCCTGTAATGGAGAAAATAAGAATGTGTATTTTTTTGTGGATTTGTTTTGCTTTGCTTTTTTACAGTATCTGCTGACAGCTGCAGATCTAATTTATAAGCACTTTGTTGGCAACACACAATAATTTAGGCAGCATTAATCTAAAGGTTGTATACAGTATTGAAAGAAAGATTGAAAATCCGCAGCAGGGTCACTTGAAGGGCACTTTATCTCCCACAGAATCAATTTGTGCATTATCCCGAATTCATACTCAAAAACAGATTAACAGAATCCTCAAATCCCAGGTTTTCATTCTATTGATATTAAAGTGAACAAGATACATCAAGGCGGGGGAGGGAAGGGAATAGTACATTGTCTGTACTAGCTGTGAAGTATACCCATGAGGTTCATTTTTAAAACACTCCTCAGATGTTGAAATATTATTTCCTTAAAATCTCAAACAAGTAATTCCTGAAGAGTAAAACAGAGCTCCCACCCTTATGTCTACAGCCTTCAAAGTTTTAATTGTCTAGAGTGAAAACTAATGGAGTAAGTAAATCTTATGCAAAGCTTGGTGGCTTTGCAAGGGAGCAAAAAGTCTTTCCTTGTGATATGACTTGTATTCTAGGGGCTAGCATGGCCCAGTAGCTGCTGTTGCCTTTCACTGTGCCTTAGGAAGCACAGAGCAGGAACTCCACAAACTAGAGGCAGACACTGAGGCCACTGGTCACTCCATGGTTTCTCAGCTCTTTTTTTCACCTTGATGATGGACAACAATAAGCTGATAATTCAGCAGAATAGACAGAAGGAACATGTAGTTTCAAAGAAAACAATTTTAATAGAAAAGACCTAGTCATCTCTATTATTGTTACATTATTTAACTTTATATTTATATATAAATATATATAATGTTATATATACAAATATATAACATTATATTTGATAATGCAATTAGCCCAAGGAATGTGTTTTGCAAGAATAGATATGTTTCAAGGTGCTTCCAAATCAAGTTGATATTTTTAATCTGAAGAGAGCAGATAGTTGGACTAAATATCTACCTCTACTCTTCGGACATATTTTACAATTTTGTTGGATATAAACTGCATGTCCAGGTTTAAAAACAAACAAACAAGCAAAAACAAGAAAAAACAAACAAACAAAAAACCTGCAATGTTACACAACTGTAAAAACAGGTTCAAAAATATATTTTTAATCCCATTATATATATATATATAAATATATATTATTTTTATATATATTTATATATTTATATATAAAAATATATATTATTTTTTTTAAAGGATAGAACACAGAATCATAGAATCATTATGATTGAAAAGACCTCTAAGATCATCCAGCCCAACTCCAACTTATTCCCACCATTTCTACTTGTCATGTTCCTCAGTGCCACATCTCTATGATTCTTTAACACCTCCAGGGACAGTCCACTGTCTGCTTGTGCAGCCTGTGCCAATGCCTCACCACTCTCCTGAGAAGAAATTTTTCCTAATATCCAACCCGATCCTCCCCTGGAGCAACGGGAGGCCATTATCTCTCGTCCTATCACTGTTGTCTGTGAGAAACAGCTGACCTCCACCTCTCCACAATCTCCTTATAGAAAGCAATAAGGTCTTCCCTGAGCCTCCTCTTCTCCAGACTGAACAATCCCAGTTACCTCAACTGCTCCCCATAAGACAGTTATTATGCTTCAGACACTTAACTAGCTTCAGTGCCCTTCTTTGTACAGGCAAATGATAAGAAGTTCACAGGACTGAAAATAAGCTTTAAAATTTACCTTTAAAAAAGTTAGCTGCAAATCCTGCTTTGTTAACTGTTCCATCAGAAACAAACTTCATCCACAGAGTATTAGAGGTAGATCTAATGTCTTCTGGCTTGTCATAGCCACAGAAGTGACCAATCAAAGGGCTGTTCTCATTCATTCCATCTCGAATTTCCAAGTAGTCGTATGCACAATTGTCATGTCTTTCAATCTGTAAAAAAAAAAATAAAAATATATATATATATATATATATACATATATATATTTGTATATATAATAATACTTTTTGAAGGAATTTATTTCAACTTGACCATATAAAATATAAATCACACAACAAAATAGAAAATTTTATAAAATATTTTGGGATTCAGACACTTAGGAGGGTAATGAAAAAAAGCAGAATCACTGTTTAAAATACTCCTTTTAAAAAAAAAACAACAACAAAAAACAAACAAGAATTAAAATTGGAGATTATTACAGAGGATAAAACAATCTAAGTGGGACAAGTAACTAGGGTGAGACAAGCTCATCTCCAAGCTTTCCAATGTTCTGCCAAATTCCTGTTGCTCTGAGTTCAAGTAAATTCTTCTCTCATGTACTTGCACGTACACATAATTAATGATTCAATAACTAAACAGTTCAGAAATATCAGTTGGTTTTGAAATGTTATAAAGATCATTTTTATTAATATGAAAAGATCTGTAGACGTTGCCAACCTGCTCAACTTCAGATGGAGGTCAATATTTTATTTTCTGTCCTTATTGTAAACACAGCATAAAATTTTGCATTTGTCAGCACCCAAGGATGTTGCAGGGCAGTTGAAAAAAATCACAGTGAATGAAGAGTTTGAAGCATTTGTACAATTAGACACAAATACACTTCTAAAATTAGCAGCTACTTAACCAGCCAATAGAACTGAAAAATATCATTGTTATTTTTCTGCAGCCAAAGAACTTGGTTTATGTTGCATGATTCCTGATTTCAGGTGACTTCGTCTTAATTCCAGAGTCAAAAAGTTAATCTTTTTCATACTGTCAGAGCGAAGTACTGAAACCAGAACAACTGAAAATGTACCTCTCGTTTAAACAACCTGCCAGAGGATAGCCAGCCACAGACCAGCATGCCAGTGGCCACATTTGCATTTCTACTTGGGTAAGTCCTAAGTTCTTTACGTAACAGAATTTTCAGAATCAATCAGAGGAATTGTTACAACAGAAAAAGCAAAAGCAGACTGAATGGGATCCTATCTGAAGCCTAGATAATAACAGCGCCTCTGTTTATGACAGAATATCTTTCCAAACAATTGAAAATCTTCTCAATCTGCGTCATTTACTTCATGTTACTCAATATAGCACCCCAGTTATGAACACATTACCTAAATCCAAGTATTCAAAACTAAATCCTGTATGGAAATAATTGTTCAACCAAGTGGCTGAATCGTGGAATGTGTTTGGGGCATAGAGAGAACAGTTAGGGAGATGGGGTTGGAGAAGCCTCAGATTCAATTCAACACATATCAGCTCTGTTAAAAGGACAACAATCAATTCCAAGCCCAGAAAAATCCACATCTAATAGTCTGACAAATCTTTACTTAGCTGCACATTCACATTCTGCTCCGGCTGAGCATTATGACTACCTCTAAGCTCAGTGACCACCACAGACTAAGGAGCTTTCATTTAGCACATTAGGAATTCTGCTTCCTTTATGTAAGAGTGAAATCTAGGAGGAGGGGCTGTTTGATTTTATTTCATTTTAATGGCATCAAAACATGGCTCTTACACACAAAATTTCTCTGTCTTCTTTCCAGCTTTCCAATTCTTCAAGTAATTTTCTCCCACTCTTTTCTCTGGCACAAACCATATTACCATTTGCTGTAATTTTTCAGTTATTTGCTCAGTGGTTATTTTGGGCCAGAGTTAGAGAAATGAGAAAAGTCCCAGAGATTTAGGGTGGAACTACCTCTTACAGACTTCAGTGGCAGCTGAGTACAACTAATGTGGTCAGACATGCACATGAGCACTGCTAAGTCTCTGGCACTGTAATACAGATTGCAAACTTTCATTAATCTTGATAAATGCATGACATCATATACAACTTGCCTTATAATCTCAAAAAAAACCCACCAAAAAAAAAAAAACAAAAAAACAAAACAAACAAACAAAAAACCACAAAAAAAACCCCAAAACCTAAAAAACAACTCATAATGCACTCTGATGTAGAATGAAGTAACCTGGCACAAAGCCCATTAAAATCAAAGAAGGAATTGTGTATTTTCCCCCACATGTCTGCAGTCTTTACACAACTCAAACTTTTAATTAACATCTGTTTTTTTCCACATTTTCCATGTTCTATAGGGCATTATGGAAATTATTATTTTTAAAGGTGAAGTGTAGCTCTGAGTTACATGTACCAAACTCATACTGAGGTAAAATGTAAGGGGTTTTCTTTCTTTTTTCCTTTTTTTTTTTTTTTCCTGAGAGTCAGTCCTTATTTTTGGCAGAAAAAAAATGCTAAAAATCCATTTTGTATAACAGCAAGTTGCAAAGCTTCCAAAGGCTACAAAAACCAACCAACCTAGAGTGCTATTGATTTCTAATAAAGTAATTCAAAGTGATGGCCATTCTACCATAATATTTTATTTTTAGAGTGCCACTACTTCAATTGATGCCACTAACATTAATACACTAAGGGATTAAATAGTTATAGCTATATATAAATTAAAAAATAAGAATAGTGTTTCCGAGAAGCAATAAGTGGTTTTAAGGCTGGTAAGTAAGAGTAGCAGGTAAGCACTTTTACCTGTGCAAACCTCATGTTTTACAATATTGTGGTAAAATATTGGAAATGCAGCCTTATAAAGTTCTATTATACTTTCAGAAGTTTTTCATTCTTCCTTTTACAATGGCAAGAAATCTTCCTAAGTTAATGACAGGACAGCCAGTAAGCCTAGTTCTAATTGGAATGATCTGGTAACACTTAATTCACTGGAGCAATAACATTTCATAAGTTTAAAGCTTCATGTGGACAGGAAAAAAAAACCACGTAAAATGTCAGGGAAAAAAAAAAAAAAGAAAAAAAGAAAAACCAAACAGGCTTTATTAGAGAACGGCAGTCCTTTTAAGAGAATGAAAGGTACCATTGGATCTGAAGGATTTGGAAGAAACCCAAAATTTGAATGGCACTGGTGTCTTACATTGAAAAAAATGACAGAAAAATTCCTAAGTCAGTCCCATAAGCACAAAAAAACAATGAGAAATCTCCTGATTAAATGGAAAGCTAGGTAACTTCTCAACATCATTCTCATGAGGAAAAAAAAAAATTCTTTCACATCATTCCGGCTTTAAGAAAAGAAGAAAAAGAAGAAAAAAAAAACCCTCACAAAAAACCAAAAAGATTTTATCAAAAGATAAAGATTCAAGTAGCAAATTTGAAAGCAATCACATTTGAGGCAAAATCATTCCATTACATTTTTTTTCATTATTATCTTTTTGTTGATACAGTTGAACTCCTGTTCAGGTATACATATCTGACTCAGGTAATGGACTTCTGTCAGAAAAGGTGGGATGTACGTCTAATGGAACTTCCAACATCACTCCTTCAGGAGATTAGATGCATTTTATTCCCACAAAAAATAATTGAAATGAACATTATTTGCATGGATTTAAAGAGGGCCACTGACACAAAGAAGTTTAATGTGGCTCAGCCATGGAAACCTTGTGTCTTGTCTTGGATTGTCAGTATTTGTCAACACAAGTCATTAAAAAGATAAACACAAGGACCACTTGTTTTCAGAGAGCAGTATAATAGAGGAAGCCATAACAATGAAATGCAAAAAAATAAAAATAAAAATGGAGTTCCCAGTCCTCCCATCTCTGGCATTATACAGGAACCGGAAAATGGAGCTCCCCCCAAGGCAGCCAAGAAAGAGGAGGCAATCCCACACTTGGTGGAAAACTCATGGCCCACAGCAGGCAAAACAGGATGACTCACTGATGCAGTCTGAAATTCTCAGTTTCCCCAGTGCTTTCATTTCAGAGAGGAGGTTATTTATACAGTTATTTTTTCTAGCATTACATATGGATAATGAGAATTCCTCATACTTAAGTGTACCTTTCAAAGGACAGAGAAGTAATTTTCTCACAAACACACTGCAATAACTCTTTGGCCTGACATTTACTTTTTTTGATCTAAGCTGGCACAAAGAACTGTGATTTTCAAACAGCTTTATGTTTTACTGGGCAGCTCACCAAGGATTCAGTCCAGAGAGGGACTTAGTACCAAAACAGAGAACACCTACGTTCCCGTGCTTGGACCTGAAATGGAAATCAGCCCTGACAACGAATGTCTAGGCAGGGCACTTCACTTTCCAAAACAACTCCAATTCTTTGCAGGCAGCCCTGAAGAACAGCCAGTAAGAAACACAGCAAAGATATATGTAAAAGAACTCCTCATTTAGTACTCAAGGGCATCTTGTCACTCTGGATTCACATATCAGAAAAGTGTGTGCCTTTCAAGTCCTTAATTGGGCCACACTTCAAAACAAATTGAGCAGAGGTGCTAACTTCCTTTTGACTGAAACTATCACCCAACTATACTGCCCAGTTTCTTTCTTAGGAGGAGTCAGCCCATGACTCGCCTCTAGAGAGTGCCATAATTCTAAAGTCTGCAGAACTGCAGTGTAACAGATCTTACTGCAGCCTTAACCACTACTAAAATGGTGCTCATTTTCCCTGTATAGATGAAATTTAACTACAGTCAGTGCAAGCAATAACGTAATATGCATGTAGATCAACTCTAAGCATCTGCATCTCCTGCACAGTGTCATTCCCCTTGTGATTACAATAAAAAATACTGAGCAGCAATGTCAGACTAGTAAGGCTCCGTATCTGTCCATAAACTATGTTATGGAGGTTAAGGTTAGTGCTTAAAAGAAAGTTGAGTGAATGAGGCCATACTCTTTCCAGCGATGTATAGTGACAGGACAAGGGGCAACAAATACAAACAGGAATACAGCCAAGTTCCATACAAGCATGAAGAAGAACTTCTGTGAACAGCATTTGAAAGGTTCTTTGGTAGGAAGAGCTTACCATGCCTGCACTAGACCAGACCAGACTAACCATATTACTAAATTTACCTACAAACTTCAAAGCAGTGTACATGTACATATATATATATATATATAATGCATTAATATTGTTTTTCTTTTCTGTTCTTATTATTTACTATTGTTTAGCAATGTTTACATGGAAAGATGTATTATAAAGGCACATGGATATGACTTGCCACAGTTTTGATTTCTTCCCCTTCTAAATATACATTTGTAAACTGCACCTATGTAGACTTATATATTTTTTATGTAACATTTTGTTTTCGTACAATGCCAAACATTGCAATGTTTTCTTTTGAGATTTCTTTTTTAAAGGTAAGATTCAGCAAAGACACAAAATTCCTTTCATTTAACAGGATTTTGAAGCAGACTTGCTGAACTGGATTATGTATTTGTTAAACTGCAACAATTGCCAGCACTTGAAACATTCCAAATCCAATAGCATAGGTAACATAAAGACCTTTAATCTTCTCAAAAATTTCTGCAAATAAAGGAAGATCTCATGGAGAGCTGAATTGGATTCTGGATGTTATTTATCATAGAGAATTCATAAATTCCCTCACAGGTTTAAAGGATTTCACTTTAACGTCACTGCCATTTATCCACTAGATGGTTTTCTGAGTTAGGTTAAATAAGTTTACCTCAAATGCTTGAAAGGTTAATCCTACATTGTAGTTTTCAGACACTGTTATTTTCCACACGCATTCCTTCATTGGTCTGTAGTCATCAGGGTAATTGGGAGACTGGATCTGGCCTTCGTTTTTGTGGATTTCACCTCCACAGATTGCTGGTAAAAAGCATGAAAGTCAAAGTCAATAATGACATTTATAGTCCCCCACACCCAAACCAACATTTTTATGTCCCTCTTCTTTTAAAAACTAATAAGAAGAAAATACTTATAAATCTAGCAAGGACAAATTTTTAACATTTAGTCTACAATACATATTTCAGTAAGCAAATGCTGTAGAGCACCATTTCTAGTAGTGCTAAATGTGCTTATAATGTTGAAGGCAACTTTGAAATCACTGGTAATCTTTTATATTATTATTAATTAATATATTAATATTAATTATATTTTACAGAATATAATTAAATGGTCAAAATAATGTTCAATTTTGTTCACATTTAAAATATATTTAATATACCTTCTCAGTTTACTAACCTTTAGAAAGAAAAATAAAAAAGAAACCCTATATTTTATAATAGCCGAGACATTTTGGCCTACAGATTATCACTACAAGTTTATACTAAGTTTGAAGAAATAGTTCATATTAATAACAAATATTTGCATGAAAAGTAAATGCACTGTCTCAGGATCCATACCGATAGACACATGGAGAGCTGTAAATAGCAATTTAATCCTAGGGTTTACTACCATGGATTCAATATTTAAGAAAACACGCTCTATTTTAAACAGGTGAATGTAGACTTCATAATACACTCAGTGTGTGGGAGTACCTCTTTATTAAGTTATCCCAGAACATATGGAAAACTTTAGTCAGATTTTCTGAAGAATGAACAGAAAGTACTCAGATAATTATTTCCTCACACTGAGCACAAGAACATGAATATTTAGTTAAGTAAAGAACAGGCAAAACATATTACGAAAAATATCAGTGATGTCTCTGAAAAATAGGTCATCTGAAAACTGATCCCAGAATGTTTTAAAATGTCTTATCTACTAATTTGGCATATTCTACTCCCTTTTACTATCAAAATACCAATTACACATTACTATTTCTGACTATAAATGTGTATGTATATGTGTAAAAACACATATATTTACTTTTTTGCAAAGGCATCCGGTCAATATTTTTTTCTCCAGAAGCAGGTCATTTTTTAGTGCTGTCAGACACCCACCTTCATAAACTGCTGCAAAGCCTTTTCCAACCCAGTTGCTGCTGCTACGGAACTCAATCCACATCCTGCTGTCAGAGGACGCGAGGACTTCTGGCAGTTTGTCACCACAAAACCTGCCTAAAAACATGCAACCAGTAACTGTATTTTCTGTTGCCTCAAACGCTGCAAACATTTACACATGTGTTTAACATTACAGACATGAGTAACATAACCAGCTCAGTGGAACTATTCACACACTTATGACTGAGCACACGTGTTTCTGCCGATTAGGACCTAAATACACAAAGATTTTATTATGAAGTGTTTCATTGCTGTCAGGATAACAAGTCAAAGTAAAAAAAAAAAAAAAAAAAAACAAACCAAAACAAACAAACAAACAAAAACTTGGGGGAATTAAGTTGAAAAATGATTGTAATAGATTTTTTTGTATGTACACAGACCCAGGCATTTTGGAAGGGCAGAGTAAGAACTAATCTTAAAGAGTGTAACATCCAGGTCACAGTAATACTGCTCATCATGTCTAAGAGCCAAAGAGATTTAAAAACTAAAATCCAAGTGACCCTGGACTATGTTATCCTCTTATTTCACTCTAGGTAGGTGAAATCTCCATTTATCTAGGTGATAGAGAAAGGGTAATTACTATTTGGTATTGTTTCCTCTTTTCTTTTTAAGATAAAAAGTAATTTAAACAAAATAGGTACTACCATTAAAATTATTTCCTCTGCATCTGCTTCCATTTTATCTTACTACAGTTATTTTCAAATTGTGGTTGTGAAGATGGAAACAAATATTTTATTCTTAATTCTGAAAACAGAGAAAAGGACTAGTACACAACCCACAGGTGAGATGGTAACATACAGAAAACACATGGGCAGCATGAAGTAAAGCTTACAGAATCATATATACCAATATTCATTTTTTTTAAAAAAATAAAAAATTACTGAAATGAATTCCAAAATTAGTACTTGATCGTTTGGAAGAATTCTGACCTAGACTTTAATTCCCAATACACAGAATTTGAGATTTGGGTGTCTTGTCAGCATAAACTGCATGCTATCTGAAGTTGAAATTAATCAATAGCTATTCTTTTTCATTATTATTATTATTGTTGTTGTTATTATTATTATTATTATTACTACTACTACTATTATTATTATTCAAGAGTAACCAGCAAGGAAGATGTGGACAGAGTAGGCTTACATCTAAAGGCAGCATGATGGGGTATGTAACATCTCCACCAACCCTCTGAATTAAGAAAAGATACCTGCGGCTTCCCACAGGTTAGTTAAACTCGCAAGACTAAAGTCATCATTGATTTGCATGTTCTTCACTGTTTTTGCACTGAAGAAGCAAAGAATATCTAAGAGTAACCTATTTTTAATTTCAAAAGCACAGGAACAGAGCTAGTAAGTACAACTTGATAGTGGGTGTTCACACCCACTTTGCATGCGCTCATCACATGCTCTATGGATTCCCTATCAAATGTCCTGCAGCTCTGTCATTATACTATTTCCACATTTCCGTAAAACATCTACGAAAACACCATAAGCTAAACAAAAAGTAAAATGTTTTTCAGTTTTCATCTTTCCACACATGAAGCATGAAACATGACACATGTAATGACAACAGCTAATTGTAGGGAATGCTTGAGATTCGAAGTCAAGTAAACAAGGTATCTGAGACCATTTAAGTGTTTGTTTCTTTCCCACCTTAGTTTATATGCATTCTAGGAAGCAAAAGATAACTCACAAGGGTATTATGGCTACAATAGCAAGCAGTAAGTCCACTGAACTTTATGACTATAAGTCAGTGCAGCATTCACAAATTGCATACCAAGCAGAGGTGATTTTCTCCAGTAGCCATCTCTTACTTCAATGTAGTCATACCAACAGAGACTGCTCTTGTACAGGTCCATTGTGGTGAAGTTTAAAACAATCTACATCAGAGGAGAACGTGTCAGTGATTAACAATACAGTTCATACTGGCGAACATTCCCAACAGCATTCTGCAGATCTGAAGCCAGTGGTCATTCTTAACAGGAACTGTTTAGACAATTAATTAACTTCAGTTATTTCTTACAGTAAGTAAAAATTTTATATGAGAACATTAAATTTTTTTCTTTAATTTTACAAAGTTGAGAATATTCAAGACAAATTTAGTTGCTGACAAGGAGGTTTTCACTGAAAAATAGGAATTTGAGAATGCTCATACAGCAATATGAAATTTTAATCTCAATTTAAGTATGTCATTTGATAATACTCCTGCCAATTCTTCTTCTATTCCATTCTGTGATTATAAGCTGCAGAGACAGGTGTAAATTTTTTTGTTGGTTGGTTGGTTAATTTGCGTTTCCATTCAACTACAATTTTGACAACATTTTTTTACTTTCAGAGAAGTTATGTATTGATGGTGGTGAACTGTTGCACTTAAAAAAAATAATTAAAATAAATGGCACACATTTTCCCTCTTCACTCAGACTTGTAATGAAACTGCAATATAGATTTTAATACAGCGATCTTTGCATTACCTGGAAATTTGTAACTCGGATTTCCAACTTCATAGAGCATACCTGCACATGGGCATATTTTCAATACATAATGTTGGGAGTACTGAAGACTATCACATTATCCCACTTTGGTTTAAAAATACTCATCTTAAATCACCATAACATTACACTTTTAATAAAGAAGTAGGTTTTAGTTGGATCATAGGTTCATACTACCTACAGGCTGGGCTCCAAGGGACTGGGACAGTCTTAGCTTTATGCTCTACAATTTGAAGGATAAGTTAAAATATGAAGATTAAAAATCATTCATATTACGTATTATGAAGTCATTTCCAATTCATATCCTTTAATTGGATTTAAGCATATTTGAAAAAGAACACATCTTTGAGAACATTTCCTCAGTATACATTAATAAATATTTCAGACTAACTATAAAAATCTTCTTTACTCACTGATGAGCATTAAGTGGTTCTATTTTTAGTTTTGATCCTGGGAGCTCACAATTGAAACCTGCTATTATAAAGCAACCAGGAATTGCCACACAGCAGCGAATACCTCAGAGTGCAAAAATATACCTCCATGGCAGCCTATAAACAGCTGTGTGTGTCAACTGGCAGGATAGGAATTTACCACTTGATCAGCTGCAGGGAGGAAATACAGCATCATAATAATAGGCCCAGATAGCCATACCGGATGCTTTTCTTCCATCTTTCCTGAAGGCACCATACATCTCTCCAAAGACAATGACGTGTTACAATATCAAGCAAATATATATATATACATATGACTGTTAAATTCTCAAAAGAAAAACAGCTATTTTAGGAAGCTCATTTAAAGCTAACATAAAGTCCAGTGGTGTGGTTGTTCAGGTTAGAGAATGGAGAGTTGAGGTTGAAGCTCCCCTCTAAACAATGTTACTGGAGATATAATCTTTCATAGCAAAACTCTACATGTCTTAGCATTGAACTACCAAGGGTTTTGTTTTAATTTACTTTTCACAAACAAAAGAGCGCACACACATAAGTCACAGTCTCAAAACTCTCTTTTGTTTTCCACAGAAAATGGAAAAGCTTCTGACTGTCTTAAAAGGCATATTGCATCTTCCCCCATCACGTAAATGATGGCAACTTTCAGTTTGGGTGGAACACAAAGCTCACATGTAGCTTCCACCTTTACTACGTTGATGCAAACGGTAACAGAGAACATCTGTGAAGCTGCATATAAATCCCAATAGGCAGAACTCCCATACAGTGAGGCACGTTAACGTTGGCAACTGCAGCCTTGTGGGATGAAGGTATGAGTCAAGAAGCATGCCAAGGACCATCAGGATAGCACTGAATAAATGGATACCTGTTCTGATGATTGAATAAGGCCAAATATTTATGCCCACAATATGCTACCACAACCACAAAATCTCCAAGAGGGTTGCTTACACCACAGTCTGCCCCTAGCACCGTGTTCTTCTTGGGAACATCCTGCAGGCTGCTTTGGAACATTTTCAAAGTAGCAGATGCAAAAAAAAAAAAAAAAAAAAAAAAAAGTCTGCTGTCTATGTCTTTTGGCCCTTTCCTCATATCACTTTGGGAATAAAAAGTGAGACAATAATTTAGTCTCATATTTTTACACAGAGTTAATTTTACACTTTGGAAACTCCACAACATTTATATAATATTAACTTATCTCTAGAACTGGTATTGGCACTCTGGATCACAAAGACCTATAACAATGAATAGTCATGATATTATAGGTTTCCACCCAGTGATCCAAGACAAAAATGGACTGATCTGAAATCCAACACAATTGCTGTATAACCTCTTCTCTCCACACCAATAGTAACTTCAGCAGAAACGAACATACTTAAAATTATATATGCATTCCTTATACTAAAAAGTTTTCAGGAAAAGATTTTTTTCTTTTTGAGCTATATTTCAATAATCATATTGCCTGTCTTTGGGTACAGATTCCCCTTCCCTGAACTTCGAAAAACAGAGCTAATAAAATCCTAATGAAAAAGAAGAAAAAAGTTTCAAATACTTGCATCTTGTGTTATGTAGATAGATATGCTTAAAATTATGGAATTAGGAAAGAATGAAATACTCATGCTTAATCATTTGGTGAATTATAACAATTAGAGTTTTCTTACAGAAACTACAGCAAGTAAATCAGAGCTATTAATAGCTAGAATAGGTAAGAAATTCAGAGGGAACAAGGAGAAAGTGTTCCTTGTTGGGCAGAGGAGCAGATCATCCTCATTGTCACCATTTAACTCCTAGAACTTGCACCAGTGAGACATCCAAGACTTGATTCTAGATGTTCTGTGTCTCTGCAGGTTCTGTGAACTAGATTTTAATATTGTTTTACCATTTCAGATGTACCTATACAGATTAAGCAGAACAAATTTCAATGCCAGAGGGCCAACTCAGATGATTCAGGTAAGCACAACACACTCCAGGTGCACAGTCAGCAGATCAGGTACTATACCCTGGGTTTCTAATAGCCTATACTTTAAATGCATCTCTTAAGCTACATCTCTTTTTGGACAGTTTTTGTTTGTTTTTTCTCAATTTACCAGTTTTTCAGCAGGTAGAAAATGATACTTAAAAAAATTCTGAAAAACGGGAGTCTGTTTTCATTCCAGTGTTACTGAGATATTTGACTGAAATCATTCTACAAACATTCAGATTGCAGATCATTGTGCTTTTTTGTAGGCCCCAAAATAACATGAGTCAATGCATTGGTTGAACCCCTCAGCTGGCATTTACTAGGCTGGTGTAGATGGGCTATCAACATCTTTGCATGTTTATCTCAGTCTATACCTTCTGTTTCATCAAATTCCCTGGATGCAGAGTTCCCCTGCTATTCTCTCCCAAAAAGGAACCTAACAGCTCACCTCCTTCCCTTTGGCTACCAATACACCCCTCAAAATTCTCTTAGCTTTCCCTGATGTCTAACTTGCAGAGCATTTTGCCTTTACAACTCAGACAATTTCTGGTACATGTACTGATATTATCAGCATCCCCACACCATTTACTTACCATATTAGTCTACATGAAAAACATGCAGATCCAGCTAAAAGTACAATAATTCATATGCCTCCCTGTTTCGTTTTTTTCTCCTATTTCCAAGTGCTATTTGAATATACCTCTGTGAATTAATGGCAGAGGCATCCTGTATACTGTTCTCTCATTCACAGAGCAAGTTTGTCTGTCCTTTAAATCACAGAATTATAGAGTCCTTAGAGTTGGAAGGGACCTCTGAAAGTTCTGTAGCCCAACTCCCCTGCAAGGAACAGAGACACCACAGGTACATCAGATTGCCCAGCCTCGCCTTGAAAATCTCCAGGGATGGAGCGTGAACCACAACAGCAGGTAACTTGTTCCAGTGCCTCAGTACCCACACTGTAACTTATAACTAACCTAAATCTACCTTCTTTGAGCTTGAAGCCATTTCCCCTTGTTCTACCCTCACAGACCCCACTAAAGAGTCTGCCCCCTTCTTTCCTGTAACTCCCCTTCAGATACTGACAGGCTGCTCTCAGGTCACCTCACAGAGTTCTCCAGGCTTAAGAGCCTCAGTTCTCTCATCTCCTCGTAGGAGAAATGTTTCATTCCATGGATAATTTCTGTGGCCCTTCTCTGCATGTGCTCCAACAGCCTCATGTCTCTCCTGTACTGAACACTCCACTCATGTATGCAGTACTCCGGATGAGGACTCACTGGCACATAGAAGGGAAGGATCACCTCCCTTGCCCTGCTGGCCACATTTCTTTTAATGCAGCCCAGGACACAGCTGGCTTTCTGGACTGCGAGGGCACATTGCTGGCTCATGTCCTGCTTTCCATTCACCAGTACCCCCAGGCCTTTTACGGCAGGAATGACCTCAATCTTTTCATCCCCCAGTTTGTACTGGTAATGGGGGTTGCCTCAACCCAGGTACAAGATCTTGCAATTAGAGATATTGAGGAGTATCAGCCCCAGAACAGACCCCTGGGGAATATCACTTATCACTGATCTCCATCCAGACATAGAGCCATTAACCACTGCACTCTGGACTCAATAGTGCAGTCAGTTCTTTGTCCATCAAAGAGTTCACCCATCAAATCTGTATCTTTCCAATTTGAAGAGAAGGATGCTGTGGGTTACTAAGTCAAAGGCCTTACTGAAGTCAAGATAGGTGACATCAGTGGCTCTTCCCTTGTCCATTGATGCAGTGACACCAACACAGATGGCCACTTGGTTTACAACCTGGAGGTCTCTGACCAGTCCAGCTGCAAGCTTTCCATTTTCCAGGTGACAGATGAAAAAAATCACATTTCTCTGTTTTCTGCTTGCAAATTTGCCTTTCTCCAAATCTTAGGCACCAGGACAAAATTGGGAAAGGGTTGATGTTACTTAGGTGTGATCATGTCATTGTGTGCCCCAGTGGCGCAAGTGGTAGGAATGCTGCGTTGCAACACTGGAGGCCCTGAGTTCAAATCCCCCCTGTGGCGCAAGTGGTAGAAGTGCCGCTCTGCTACACAGAGGCTCGAATCCTGGGGGGTTGGACTTGATGATCTCTAAGGTCTCTTCCAACCCACACGAGACTATGATACTATGATGATGATGTCACTATCCCAAAGAGCTACTGAAAACAATCCACTAAAATTTGTTGAGCCTCCTTAACAGTCTCTGCTTCTCAAACTATATGAAGTAATCTTCATAGCTTTTCCTGACTCTAACATGCCAAAGTATTTGATGATACAGCAATTCCCAAACATTAACCAGAATTCGTGAATTGTACAGAGGCAGAACCCTCAGCATGTCACAGCATGATTTCTGGTCAGCAACCAAACAAGAATATATAAAAGCCTGTTTTGCAGTTCTGGAAAGTATTTGAAAGAGCTGCAGACAAGGTAGAGTTTGTTCAAGGGAACAAGACGGCTGAAAGTCTGACAGTGCTAGTCAGCACAATTAAAGAATTATTGATTACACAACTGATTCAATTGTACTACTGCAGCGTCAAAGAGAATATATCATTCCTCCTACTACCTAGGATATATAGCGAACACCAGTACTAAGTAAATTCTCTACTGTGGAATTTTTTCCATCTCAACCAAGGACTTATGTGCTCTCTTTCATCATTAATTGTACAAGTTAATGAAAAAATAGAAGGTAATGTGGATTATTCAAAGGGACAGATACCAAAAAAAAAAAAAAAAAAAAAAAAGCAGCACTGGCACAGTTGAAATGCTCCATGTCAAAAATATCTCTCCACACCCGAAGGACACATTTGCTCTGGCTGAGGGCATACAGTGTTAAAAGCACCATCCTTCCACAGATTTTTCTTTCTATAGACATACTGTGTACGGCTGGCAGCACATACAGTTGTTTACTGTGTAGACTTCAATCTATGGAAAAAGTACAAGGTGAATGAACTGCCTTGTTTTAGTCATAGGGATGTGAGTATTTTAGACTGGGCTGGTAGTTTATGACCTCTATCAATAAAACAATTACTGCAGCCAGTGTATACCACCACAATCCCATCCTTATTTGAATTTCCTGCCAAAGATCAGAGGTGTCTCTACTTATAGAAAGCAGCACAGATAGAATACAGTCCTTTAAACTATGCTAAAACAGTACAATGTTAAATCTCAGTACGTAAGAGACAAGAGCTAGACAATCTGGACTGATGCTTTTTCAGTTTATTTTTAGGTGACTAAAGTGCTCACTGACATTTCAGAACATGATGTGATGTACTTGTACGTTCTCTAACCCCCATGCAATATTTTTGAGATCTATTAGGGTCAAAAACAGCAAACCAAAGAAGATATAAATTTAAATATACATTTATATCCCGTCATAATGTAAACATGTTACCAAACATTTGCTGAGAAAGCTTGTGATCAAGCACAATACATGTGTCCAAGGTACTGTGCTATATGCATTAATTAACATTAGTATCTCTTTTCTGCTATCTGATTTTCACATCAAGTACTTGCTGCAAATAGTATCTTTTATCTCAAATAAGATGCTATTCTTGCGGGAATAGCACTGACTAAACAGATCTTTTGGAATTAGCACAAATAGAATTTACGTCATTCTTGCTGAATTCTATGGAGACTATGAGAGCTTGAGGTCAGAACAGCGCCCTACAGACAGGACATATCACATCAGATGGCAACTAGAAAACAAGGTTTAGTCGTTTACTCCACTGGAAGAAAGGCTAGAATGGGAAGGGAGCTGGTCTCCTTGCACTGTTGATTTCAAGAGAGTGGCTTAACCTTGTACAGCTCCAGTAGTCATTCCAATCTCGAGACATGATAATAATATTACAAATGTATTACAGCTGCACTGACATCCACAGCTACGGTTGCACAAAGTTTTGAGTATGCTATAAATTCTACACATATTTTCCAACTCATACACAAACATTATTTTCAGAAGCCAATAGTAATTGTAGACGACCACTTCAACTTTTTTTTTAATCGAGAAAAAGGAAAAGAAACCTAAACCACTTTGGTTGTTAATATGCTGTGTCTGAGAAGCAATACAAACAATAGGGATATAAAATTACCTACCCAGATTAATTTGCATCTTTTGTGCAACCCTTTTCTTATTCATCTTTTCATTTGTTTTTCCCTGCTAACCTGCAGAGCCACCCACACCCTCTCAGCATGTTTATTTTTCCTCCTGTCTCTGGATCCTGCCCAGAGCAGGGTGAATGCATTCCAAATGACTTTGCTCTCATCCTTCATACTGGCAAATGCTCTTAGAATTCCTCAGAATACATTAGCACATCAGGGACACATATTCTTGGTGTGTTCCAGGACCCTAACCTGAAAGAAATAAAGTAATCCAGCTGGGGAAAAATTATGTCCATTGCTGAGTGGGAGAACTAAATATCTTGAGGCAAATGCTATGTTTTCCTCGTCGGAGTCTCCAGTATTGACACAGATGCAGAGTCCTGTATTTCAGGCTATAAGCTATATTTGTTTAATATTGCCTACTGCTTCAAGTAATATTTATTCCTGAATAGTTTATCTCAGGTGAAATGTCCTACTTTTCTCTCTATCCTTATTTACTCTGAAGCGGGCTAATATTTGAGCCAATAATTTAAAACAAGATTCAGCTAGCATATTTTGAAAGCATACACAAGAAGAACAGGTTTTGCTTTCAGTAGCATGGCACACTTCCTTTCCCAGATGACTGTTCTCCCCAGGCCAATCTCTTTATATGTATATTTTTTTGGAAGGGTAACATTTTCCTGACACTAACACATGGAAATTAAAAGACTATGCACCAGAATGACATAGGGGAGTATCTCACACAAAATTGTTTCCTTCATTTAGGTTTCAAAAGATCTCTTTCAGTATAGGAAGGAGTTCCTAGCCCCAGGCAGCAAAACTTGCCCCAACCCATACCACATAAAAGCGCTTCCAGAAGCCTGCACTACCTCTTCCATGTCTATGCTGAAGAACCAGCTGCATTGGAAACCAGTTTTGAAGGGGTTTCTTGACGCAAACACGTAGCAGTTTGAAATCAGAATTTCATTTCACACAAAAAGACACCAAATAGATGAAACTGCATTTCTAATCCCATAGATCAGAGTCAAGTCAATGGCAGAGCTTTTACAATCCCATTCAAAACACTGTTCCACAGCTTACCATCATTTTCAGCTATTCTGCAAGCTTTAAATGTAAGTGAAAAACTGGATAAACACAAAATTTTGTTCCAAAAAAATATTATCTACCTTTATCTGAGAGAATGTTAAAATACCTTTTCCCCTGGAGTCACAGAGATTCGCCATATGCAGTGTGTGTAGGAAGGATAACCGTTTGGAAATCCTGGAGAAGAAAAGTTGCCTGTAGATTCCTGCAGTGTTTCTCCACACGCTGAAAGAATCAAAATACAGTAAAAATATGAAATTGAATGTGCCTAAGAGAGAAAGATGTGTCCTTCCAATATCTATTTAGAATCCATTTAACTCATTGCAGATGCAGAGTGGAAAACAGACTAGTTGTTTTACAATTTATTCAAAAC
The DNA here is from genome assembly GCF_054131305.1 of Coturnix japonica. Lineage (NCBI taxonomy): Eukaryota > Metazoa > Chordata > Aves > Galliformes > Phasianidae > Coturnix > Coturnix japonica. The sequence continues at coordinate 29,766,256 of NC_140666.1, read as the reverse complement.
GGATTTTAAGCCAATCTGACGTTCATTCCATTTTACACAGGATGTTTTTATTCCATGAACTGCTTCACTTGCATACTGTCTGCTGACTTAACCAAAATTAGAGCAGTCTTAAAAATGTCACTGCTGCCAGTCAACTGCAAAATTATACACGTAACTTTATTTTGGAAAAAAAAGTTAGCCACACCCTCAGGCACATCCTTTATGAGCAAAAACAAAACCACAACAAAAACTGGCATAGCATGATTGGCACCACATTGCAGTTTCATCAGTGGTTTCATTTATTTTAGTACTTCGCCCACATGAGAGACAGCTCTTACCAAAAATTGCACAATCATATTGGTATAGAAAACTTAAATCTTGCATTCAACAGAATATCTTGCAACAATGATTTGTAGAGGTGAGGGTAATAAAGCAAAGCAAATGTGAAGTCCTGAAATACCAAGAGATTTTGTATTCTTTACTATTAAAGCTTTTAGCACCCATATCTCACCTGTCAATCATGCTACAATCTGCTGGCTGACTAATCAGTAATTCCCCCTCATGCTAAAATACATCATTAGAAGCTCCCACTCTTCTACCCCATTAAAATGATTCTGGTGGGATGTCACACCTCAGTCAGTCATCTTTTCAAACCATCAATCAAAGTTGTTTCACCTGCTGATCTGCAGGTGGGTTATAAGATGTGAACTGGAGAGTATTATCCCATGACTGACAGCGTAATCAGATCTTCAGTGCTTTCAAATTACAGCACTACCACTGCCAGCAGGTGAACCAATGTATCATCAAAAACTCAATGAATTATAAATGATCTGGAAAATCTTTAAATAAAAGGGGACAAAAGATTGTTTATGACAAAGAGACAATGCAGCTGTAAAGGCTGTCATGTTAAAATGCTTCTAAGATGTAATCTGGCAATGACACTGTAATATCAGGCATAAGCTACATTCAGGGTATTAAATATGCTCTCTGACACTGAAATGGTTATTGTGAGGGAAGAGAAAGATTAGTGCAGCCTCCCAAAAATTTAATAGCTGAAGTTACTGTCACCATGTCCTTCAGAAATGAAACAGACAAAAATTAAAAAAAGTTCCTTCCCCTCATTAAAAAAAAAAAACCCACAACATTTTATCTCTTCAAAATTGCAGGCATTCACAGGAAATGACATATACACAAAAGGTATTCAATGCTAAATAATTATTTCTATATAAAACCTTCCCAGTGAAAATGTTATGCCCATAATTAACCACAATTTATTTTTCACATGGCAGTTAATGAAAACTTAAATAAATTACAGAGGGCTGCACTGGGCTCCCTGAGAGCTACTGAGCTGTATCACAGCTTACAATAAATATTTAAAGCACCTAAGAAAAGGCCAAGAGTAAAACAGCTAAGACAGAGCAGAGGAAAGCAGAACCCAAAGAGATACAGTGAGTCCAAATGCTCTGCTTCCGCCACAAAGAACCTTCTCTTATTCTTCCTCAACTCCATGTGTGGCTTCAGTGAGGCTATGTTGCATAAAGGTACTCTCAGAAGGAATACAGTCAGATTAAATGCAGCCCCACAGTTAGTAAGAAGGATAGACAGGATATCCTAAGTTGGAAGGGACCCATATCGACCCAAATCGAGTCCAACTCCTGGCTCCATACAAGAACAGTTAAAGATGAGACTATAACTGAAGACCCTGGCATAACTAGCCCTGATGTTACAGTCCTTAAGTTATTCATTTTATAAATAAAGTTACTCATTTTATATGAGCGCAGAAAAATAGCTTTTGAAAACAGTTCAGAATTCCTCCCAGTCATACAGACTGCAAGATTATTTTTGCTGTGTTCCATACAGAGAAGTTGTATACAGTCATAAAACTATGTACTTCAAGTAGCTGCTACTGAACATTTTCCTTCTGTAAGAACTTTGGAATAAAGCTGTACAGCATAAAGCTAGCTTCCTCAGTGGTTTAACTTCTATCCATATTAAACACCTCAGAACTCTCTAATAATCAAAATTTTCAGAAAATTTCTAAACATAAGGCAAACATAAGAAAAAAATTAATTGGATAACTTCTACTAAGAATAAACACAAGCAGAAATTATAAAATAAGGTTGGACTTCATGTATTTCACAGTATTTAACATTTTTAATTAAAAATTCCTGGTTACTCAAGGGATATGTGACAAGAACAGCTCATACTAATCAATAGCTGAATTAATTATCTGTGGGATCAGACTACCAGGCTGGCTTCCAGAGCTGCTGTTGATAAGTTGATATTTGGGTGCTTCTTGCTTAAAAGCACATTTCTCTGCAATGGGTCAGTGATTATTAAAACAATGAAAATCTTCCTGTTAAATAATTAAAGGTTTATCTCTTCATTATTAGTGATTAAGTTTATAAGATAGTATATTATATGTACTTTAGTGAGCTACAGTCCATTAGCAATGGATTCAGGTTAAGTTTAGGTATTAGGAAAAATTTCTTGTCAGGAAGAGAGGTGGTGCACTAGCACAGGCTGCCCAGGGAGGTGGTGGTGTCACTGTCCCTGGAGGTGTTCAAGAAATGGATAGATGTGGCCCTGAGTGACACGGTTGGAGGGCATGGTGGGGGGGTGGGCTGCAGTTGACTGGGTGATCTTAGTGCTCTTTCCAACCTTAATGATTTTATGATTCTGTAATTCCAAATTAAGAAAGGAAGGTAGTAGTAATAAAATAGTAATGGCCATTTATTTAATTTTCCTCAGATCTAGTTTTAGCATGTTTCATGTCAGAAGAAATTGATTGCTTCTTTTACTTTTGCTAGTCTAGATCACTTATGGCTCTTCAGCTATCCCACCACACACACTCCAACCAAAAGTCAACCTACAGCTTGAGAAGCCTTGTCTTCTGGTGGGCCTTTCTGTGGTAATGAAAGGGAAAATATTTTTCTCCTCTTTGTAAAGATTAGGAATAGATGCAGACATCAGGAGGATTAGATTACAGAAAGCAATTTCTTCTACTGAAGCCTGCCAGTGTTTAACTACACAGCCAGTGTACGACATCACTCCCATCTGGCCAATACACACAGTATCATAAGAAAAACAAAAAAAAAAAATAAAATCAAACCTGCTGCTCATAGACCACTGAGCCTTGGCACTTGCTCAGCTCATGAAAGACAGCTTCACTGACCTCAAACCTATTTCTCAGTCACTAATTCCTTTTCTAAAAAATGACCCTGACTATCCTGGCTAGTTAAATCTACTGAAGAGGCTCAGCTGCCTCAATAGTGAGCTGATCAGCTTTTTTCTCCAGCATCCCCAAACTCAGCTTTACATTCACGGGTCCCAGAAAATGCAGTACACTTCTCTAACCAGAAACTGCTTATAGGAGCATCTGGAACTCAAAAACAAAACAAAACAAAACAAAACAAAAACCATACAAAAAACTACAACATTTTTGACTCACTATTTTCTGTATTTTCACAGTATTGCATTTAAAGTTAAAAAAAAAAAACCAAAAAAAACCAACAAAAAACAAACCAAAAAAAACCAAAACCAACTCTGAACATGTGAAAAAATGCAGATATTATTAATGTTTGAGACATTAACTGAGCTATCATAGGCAGATATTATGATTAACATATTTTGTCTCAAACAGGAGATACAGCACAGCTCCAAAAACAATGCCACGGATGGTTACTGCTGTAATGAACATATATGTTTCACGAAATAAAAATTATATTGTCTGAACTATCAGCCTTGCTATTTTCTGAAACGTTTCTTAGATTACAAATACTGTTGAACTTGCAGAGTTGCTTTCCTTACTGAGTGTTTTGTTGATGGTGGCTTTTATCTTTGTATCATGTGTTATTCAGTAACTAAAAAATAAATTGAAAAAATGTGATGTTAAAGAGTACAGCATGTAAAATTTGTACCAAAACCTTCAGCCTGTCTCTCTCTCTCTCTTAAAGCTCTCTTTTCCAAGCTTTATTTTTACCAAACTAAGGCAAGAAAACTAATGTGCTTTATCCCAAACTTTGCCAAAGCATAGCACAGAAAAGAAGCATGATCCTGCAACCACTCATCATTTTTGCTATCTCTCTGAAATGCATTCACCAGTACTGCAAATTTTATTAAGTACACTACTGCTGAACAGCAATGTTTTTACAAAACCACGAAACTAACTTTCCAACAAGACTGTGAAAACATCAAATAAATGGTAATTCATTATCAAACACATTCATGAATTATATGTGAAAAGCACTTTTTTCTTTTTTTTTTTCTGAATAACTGTTTGAACTTTAGCTCAAAAAGCACATTCTGTCTTTGCATGTTCAAGTTATCAGAGTATCATCTATGCACTCAGCTGCCAAGGTGGTTTTTGAGGGTTTTCTTTTGGTTTGCTTTATTTTCCAACTTAATCAAAGGGATATAAGACACTGGTTATATTCACAGAGATCTAGGTTTCATATTCTATTTTTGCCTTCAAAACTCATCTTTTATCAAATACATTTGTATTTTCTGTGTTTATGAAATAACTGTTCTCCATATACTCTTATTAGAAATAATGCTACCAATGAGAATACTTTTATTCAAATACAGTCTGCATCAAAAGAACATAACAAAAATTAATCCAGAAGGGATAGCGCTAAAGAAAATGCGCTATTTTATCCTCTGATAGAGCCATAAACACTGTGCATGTTCTCTGTATATAGACAATTATAATTTGATGTACTTGGAGCACAAAAATAAAAGCATTATTTCAGCAATAAAATGTATATCAGAAACTCCAGATCTTCAGTAGATCGTGCTGATGCTGATACAAATCTAAAGCAGCTCCCACACTTCAGTCCTGATCCCTCTTTATAGTTCTTGTGCATTGATCGGGTGGTAAAAAGTAGCCCTAAAACCTGTTTATAGATAGTTTACAACTGAGTTATCCTGGCTTGTAGTAATTTATTAAATTTTGAAAAAGCTATACTGAGTTCAGAGTCAATTGCAACAATTTAATTTGCTCATTCTGCCCTCCACTCAAATTCAAAAGAGTAACGACCCCAGATGCATACTAAAACTAACTAGTACAGTTGAAGATTTGCACTGCAAATACGTAACCAGTAGTACCATCAAACATTATTTCTTTTCCAGGCATTGAACAGATAAGGAAAACATTCTGAAATGGAATGAAACTAAATATTGTTTCATGTAGTTTGTCTATCTTTAAGTGCTTTGCATATGAGAGACCTTACCTAAAAGATTTTTCATGATTCAGCTCTTCTAATGCCTACGTCAGTTGCCAACATGGAAACAGAGTAATAAAGCAACTGATTCAAAGATATTATCATTCTTCTTGAAAAAAATGAAGTCAAACAATTGCTAGTATGTGGTTTTTGTTTGTGGTGCAATACCTGGACATCTATACAGCTTTCTTGCCTGTGCAATATCTCCTTTACTTAGACGGGTACGTTGGCCAATAGCAGGTCGTATACCATTATCATCACGGGAAGGGAGAATGGTATCCAGAAACATGCCCCTAAAAAAAATAAAAATAAAAAATAGACCCCAAAAACCCTATCAGATTTCTGTCACAAAACTTGCAGAGTTTGATGCATTAATTATGCTATCATGTAAACCTAAAATTTATATTTGGCATAAGTAAGAGGGTAAAATACAGAACTTTAAATAGTGAAAACAAGTCAGAAAAATTCATTGGGTTGTCAAACCTTAAGCAAAGTTATCAAAAAAGAATCGTTCTTCAGTATATCAGTGAAAGCTTTAATATTTCTGCTAGCCAATGGAATGGAAACCTCTTACTATTACTTTGATTACTTTGATTACATAAGGAAAATGCACTACAACTCAGTTCATCATACTGAAAAAATTACTTGTAAAATTGAATAAAAATACATAAATAAGTCCCTGTCACAAAATTCTTAATAATGAAGTTCCTATTCCTAACGAAGTTTTTAAAGCCTTAATGTTTGACTTGCACGTGTAATAACAAGTTAAGTCAGTCCTGTTTTGTCAATCCAATAAGAAGTCACCCAGTAATGCAAAGCTATTCCTGGTTTTAGTGGATTCTTTTCTTTTTAGTAATGTCAAACCATTCTTCTGTCATGTGTTATAACAGATATAATTCTACTCTAGCTGCTGTTGCTATTAAAATATAATTGCTTGCTTTCCAGATTGTGCTTGCTCTACATCAATATATATGATTTCCATAATATTTATCTTAAATGACTAGGAGTAATAGAGAAGCACATTTGTTCCAAATATGTACTTTTATTCAAAATATCCCCAATTTTGAATATCAATCAAAATACTCTGGTAGTCTGAAGTCAATTTTAGAAGAACATCATACAAGGATGTTCTGTTATCATGTTATAGTATTTGAGAATTCAAAAAATCCAATAAAATGGAATTTAGCAGACAAATATGTTTTTATATTCTCTTGTTCTTTAATTTTTGGATACTCTCTTTTGTCCTTGTAGGGTTTGTACAGAAAAGCTAAATTTTTTTTTTTATGTATGGATTAAATAGGTCCAAAAAAATGAATGAATAGCAAGGATCTTTGCAGCTATAAATGCTGTTTATTAATATAAGTCACTTTTTAAATGATAATAAATGAACAACTTTGAGTATAGGAGTACATACTGCTCTCTCAACCCATTCAGATTTCTTGTGGCATCACTAATGATTTTGGAAAAAGAAAAAAATAGCTTAGGATATTACATTTTGCTGAACTCTAAAATAAACTACTTATGATATTGTTCAGTTTCTAGAAATGAGGGACATTACTAATTAAAACAAACAAACAAACTTATCTCTAAATTATAATTGTATTTTCCACTGATTTTTGGTACCATCTGAAACATGAAGATGCCATTATTATTTTTAAAAACGTGAAAATGATCCTCTCAGATGTCTCAGCACAATTTTGATAAGTACTTTATTAAAAGGACAACTGGTAACAGTTTTAATAAAGCATTAACAATATTATTGTGTGCAAACAGAACTTTATGAAGTTTTGCAATTTCTCCTACTTATCCAGAGTAGAGTATAACAACAAACAGTTGGCAATAATTCACCCTGGGCATGACTCATGCTTTCAAGAGAAATTACTGCAAATCGATACATGACCTCAGGGTTTGGAAGGTTGTTTTTAAACAGCGTGAATTAACAACCTATTGCACCTTGGGGCAGGGCATGCCTACTCATGGCACTATCAGTTTTTGCCAGCTTGGAAACTGGTGAGATCAGAGCCCAGAATTCAAATTATCTTACCTTGTCATTGCCCTAAGACTCTGGAGGGTTCCAGATTGTTAAATTTCTCTATTTTATATAGCTGTTTATAGCTTAAGGTAATTCATCTGTAACTGGATTAAGCAATATGACTAGTATCTACCCTATGCGACTCAATTTCCACGCTCTTCCAGGCCATGCAATATATATGCTGAATACACTCAGGTGAGGATTTTTGGTGGCCTTCAGTTTATTTCTGAATCTGTCAGCCTAGGAATAATTTATTTGATAACCAAAATTCTGTTTGCTTTATATGACATGCCATGAGGTCCTTGCTTAGTTTTCTTTCGGATTTTTTTCATAAAACTACATTACTCTAGTAATTTCAGAGAAGTAGAGAGTTGGACTGCAACTTGATATAAAATATAATAGGAAATCTGGTGAAGACTCCTGCTCTATTTTTTCTAGCCTAGGAGAACAGCTTGTTGTACAGCTTCTCAAATCTGTTCAGTGTTTCAGAGCAAGCCCAGGAAGTTTAGAGTGGGCTTGTCTGCAAGAGGAGGAAAAAAACATCTTTCTGTATAGATGTTTATATATATTTATATAATATATATATTTTTTTATATTATTTTTATATATATATATATATATATATATATATAATATATATAATATATATATATTATAAATATATATATATATATTTATATAATATATATATATATTTATATATATAGATGTTTATATATAGATACCATCAGATGATGGTACTGATCTGTACAAACAACACAGAAGGGACTGCAGCCTCTGTTGTAAATGGTTGGCTACAGCCCTTTGTAAAGGTTGTGGTCTGTGTGGTAGATTTCCTACCACCATAAAGTGTTCTAGTTGCATAACCCACTGTTATTCAGAAGTCACTTTTCTCTTCAAGAGAGAAGATCGTGTTATACTTAAAACACTTAATTTCACTCATTTGGTTATTCTAAGTGCAAACATGCGCAGAATATAAAGTACTACCAAAAAAAAAAAAAAAATCAAAAACAAAAAAAGACACGAGGTCTTAAAATCTAAAGAACTGAAAAAAACTAATAGGCTGCTTTGAAACTGAGCAGAAATGAAATGTGTTCAAGAATATAATTTAATTATTCTGACTTAAACAAGCTGTGTTTTTACTGCTGTGAGTATACCACGCTACAAAGAATATTTGAAATGATTACGGAATAATTTTAAATAAACAAAATTACATTTTATTTATTTTAGCATTCACAGAGAGGAATAGAATTAAAAGTCAAAAGGTATAACCTGAGACTCCAACCTTGAGAAGGTGTTCCTGGCATAGTGCATGATGCTGTCAAAGTCATATGGTTCCCCAAGGGAATTCACCTCCCCAGGCTCCATCTTCAAGAAGTTGTATTCCTGACCTAAGGATGATTGATAATTATTCTCTGTAATATCTCTTCTTGAGAAGATAAAAAACCAAACAGGAAAAGAAAAACATCAAAGATCACAACTTGATCGCTCACTGACATTCATAAATCTTAGCCATCATTTGGAAGTACCTATGTGCTTTTATTAACCAAGACAGCAGACATCTCTGAAATATCTGACATATAGAAAGACTGTTCTCATTCACCTAATCCAGGAAGTCTCTAAACAGTATGCTATAATTCGTGTAGAATCTGGAAAATTCGCTGGCCTGTTTCTTAATTCCAGACAATGAGAATATTATCATTATTTTAGACTCCTTTCACTTATTCATTTATTATTCATTTATTTTTAGATTACTATCATTTATTTTAAATTCTCTAGACTTATACTAAAGTGACATTACTTCAGTGAAGGCTGAGCACCCATGTATTCCAAATACAAGTCACATTTTCAGACGTTTGGCTGTTGCAATTTAAATTCCAAGTAGAACAAAATAATAACATTTAGCTCATAATTCCAGATCCATAATTCTTTGACTTAATCACTCATACAGGGATGCAAAGCACTTCTTACTCCAATTCATACTTATATTGCTGTCTTGCAAAACAAACAAACAAAAATCAAAAACCCTTCAGTAGCATTAACATTATTAACCAACTTCAACTGTGTAACTTAACAGAAAAAAAATACTTTGGTGGTCATGATCTCATTTAGTGATACTCAAGCTCAACAAGTTATTCTTAAATGACACCACAAGAAGTGGTTTCAGTAAGAAAGTAAAGGGCCAACTGAAAGGGGAAATCAGGAAGCAGAGCCTGGCACTATACTGTATTTTCCCCATCAGAGAAAGAATCTAAGAGATGAGCACTTGAACAGCACCAATGCAAGCTGAAGGGAAAGACAGTAGGTGGAAAACTTGGATGTGGGAACTGGATTTCAGGACTTCAGAGACTCATGGAAGCATGAATTAGCTACCAGACTTTCTCCAGCCATTTTTGAGCTGGAAAATCATGGAATGGACTCGGTTGTAAGGGACCTTAGAAGATCTCCACTGTTCTGGGATTCTCAGAAGATTTATTGCACACCAGAATTGTTTTGTTTTAAAACTTTTTTCTTTAGGGACAGACAATCTAATCTACTGTTATAAATTTTCCAATTTCATCCCTTCTCAAACCCTGCAGAGAATGATCAAAAAGGTCAAAATTAGCATATAACAAAGACCAGGTCTACTTATGAACAATGCAAATTGAGCATTCCTAGTTTCCTTCCAACTTGCCCATGAGAATAAGCAAAATTCTAGACTAACATGCAGATAACAGTTCAAGATTTGAATACCATGGGAGCACTGTCACAGACTCAAAGTGTTCATTTTCCCTTCCAAATCTCAACCTTCGAGGCAGCTGAACAGGTATCACCATGTCTCTAATAATTATTCAGTATGACTACGAAAGTAAAAGCCTTTCTAAACCACAGAAAAATAGGATTTCAAAGGGCTTTAACTATAATAACTTCCTTCAAAATTTCTGAGTATGATTACTATTCCTCTCCTTCTAGCCAATGATACCTCATGGCATGCTATTTAGCCAGATCTTTAAAAAAGATTATATTCTGATTGCAGTACTTTATTTGGGAATCCACTTGAGATTAGTCTAACTAAGAGGAATAACAAATGCTTATTTTGGCTTATTATCTAGAGCATTCAGTTCTAGAAAACACAAGCAAATGAAGGAAATGGCAAAAAATAAAGTTATTTTATTTTTTCCCCCCAAAAAACGTTTATTAGAACATCTCACCTGGTTGGATGTTTTCTCTAATGATGGTGACATGGTCATCTCGGTCTGGTCGTGTATGTTCATGCCAAAAACCTATCACATGACCCAGTTCATGGACAACTATGCCAAATTTATCACAGTTCTTGCCAATAGATATAGCTTGAGGACCATTTCCTCTTCGACCCACATAAGAACAGCACCTGTAATTAAAACACAAATACAGATGAATGTTCTTGTGTTTTTATTTAGGAAACTCAGTTAAAATCTGAGAAAATACCCTTTTTTTTTAAAAAAAAAAAGCACAAAACTACACACTGTGAAGTTCCTGAAGTCTCTCAAACTCTAGAACTAGTGCTGGAATGACAACCTACTTTTAATTCAGAATACCTTGTAAAGAACATATGCATTATTTGATTTATTATCCAAGGTGTTCCACAAGACATTAGTTGCATTTAACAGAACTTATGGTCTTGTACTTCCAAATTACATAGTAATGCACTTGCACTCAAAGAATTAATAAAGTTCACTTTAATGAAGTACAATGTCACCCATGTCACTGCTTTCTTGCCCACACATCCTCAACAAAGACACATGAAAGAAACAGGAAAAAGTATGCACACTCTTTCTTTCACACTATACTTCTGCTGTATGTCTTGCAAACAGAACCTATGTAGTCATACCCACTTAGTTCTGATAAGTTTCCTCAATTTTGGCCTGGAAACTCACCCTTCCTTACTAAATTCAATTTATAACATGATGCAAATTAAATGGTAGCCCATCCAAAGAGACATTTTGTATCTGTTAACACACAGTTGAAAAAACAGCAGAAAGAGGTCCTGCCAGAGATGCAAAATCTATTGGTGCCATTTAGCAACCTATCCATATTTTCTATATTTTCTGCTTATCCATCTGTGGATGGTGTATACTGTCAATTGCAACAACTCTGTATGAGGAGGCTGAATGCTCTTAATATGAGTGAACCATTTCTTCTTTCACTCCTGTTTTCTTGAAATAGAAACTTTTAGGATGTCAGTCCCAGAAAGTAATATTTTCACAAAAAAAGAAAAGAAAAATATGCTTCACAAGTGCCTTGTGTTTCATCACTCTCCTGCTGCACTTTCACAAATTACATCTTTTCAGTATTCACAGTGTCAACATTTATCAGAGATGTCCACTTGCTTTTTCATTAGAAAAGACATCTGCTGATTAAGCCAGCAAAACTGTAGAAAGGGAAAATACAGCAAATTCTGCAGAAATCTAAGGCAACTTCAGATTAACAATCAAAAACTGATTCTCTTTCACCTCAAAATCTGTAGGTGTTACAAGTAATGTTATACTCCTTAATAATAACTTGATTTCTCATCTCTGCTCTGTAATTCTGCAGTCTGCCAGATGGAATAGAACTGTCCTGAGAAGAATTTCACCTCCATCTCCTCCTCCTTCAAAATAAAAAAAAATTAAAAACCTCTGACATAACATTTATGTTGCATTTGTTTTTTGAGTAAGTTAATGGTAGTGTGGACTCTGATCCAATCCTTCATACATATTTGTGGCCAATAAAGAAAGGGCAGTTATAGATGTAATTCCAACCATATATTAAACTGCAGCCTTCCAAATTTGCTCCCTTTCAGGTTTTGTGGAGTTTCCTCTTTGGTTAATTGTCCGGTCACTCAGTCTTGATTTGGCTGTTTCATTGATTTTTGTCTAAAATAACTAAATCCATCAAATATAAATATTAGAGTAAAAAAGTCATGATACTTCAGCTTGTAATATCTGTCCTTAGTAAGCATATACTGGTTTTGCATAGTTGAATAAAGTGAAAGAGAGCTACATCCCCCCAAAAATGACAGTAATACCTTAAAATTATAAAAGCAATGCCATTTATTTTATAAAGTAAACATCATTATAACAGCCTCACAGAGCTGTATTAAAAGTTCCAAAGCTGTCTTAAAAACACTGTTGGGAAAATTAATTTTCACGTTATCACAGAGTCATAGAGTGGTCTGGGTTGAAAAGGACCATGGTAATCATCTCATTTCAGCCCCCCCGCTACATGCAGAGTCACCAACCACTAGATGAGGCTGCCCAGAGCCACATCCAGCCTGGCCTTGAATGCCTCCAGGGATGGGGCATCCACAGCCTCCTTGGGCATCACCCTCTGTGTGAAAAACTTTCTCCTAACATCTAGCCTAAACCTCCCCTGTCTTAGTTTAAAACCATTCCCCCTTGTCCTGTCACTATCTACCTTTTAAACAGTTATTCCCCCTCCTGCTTATATACTCCCTTCAAGCACTGGAAGACCACAGTGCAGTCTCCCTGGAGCCTTCTCTTTTCCAAGCTAAACAAGCCCAGTTCCCTCAACCTTCCCTCACAGGAGAGGTGCTCCAGCCCTCTGATCATCTTAGTGGTCCTCCTCTACGTTATCTTGACTGGTTCTCAAACAGTCCTACTCTCAAAGCAAGTGTAACTTACAATTCTTTCTTTCCTGCTTTAGGCAGTTCCACGCATAGGTATGAATCACTATGTTCCTTGGCCTAAGTACAGAATCAAGCTCTACACTCCAGTTCTGGTTGTGCAATAACATGACTTGCACACTTAAATTTCTTAAGGTGTTCTCTAGTAGCTACTTAAAAAGCAAAGGAAATGTAGACTCACTACCATCATTCTGTGCATTGCAGGTTTATACCTCCACACCATAACAAAAGAAAATAAAGAACATCAGTGTATTCATTTCCATTCTCCATATAAACTGCAGTAATACAAAACAAGTATGTGCAATATTTGGTATAGAAATAAGCACAAATATAAAAATAATAGTAGTGGAAGTACCACCTTAACTTATGCCTGCAAAATACAACACAGGCAATAAAATGGAGTGACAAAGAGCAGAAATAAGATTAAAATAAAAATCTAGAGTAATTATACTACTTTATCTCATGATTCCACAGTGGATTTCACCTTTGCACCTAATATGTTGACGTGGTTTTGTTGAACATATTTTTCAGATCCCATGTTTGCCAAATAAATATTATTGCTATGAGTGAATATGTAAACAATTAAAACACTACAATATTTTCAGTGTCTTTATTGCCTGGGTATTTCTCTTTCACTAGTCCCTCAACTATTTGAATAGCTAAAAAGCAAAAACTAGCATTAGGAAATTACTAAAGTTCATACACTCTTATTCACTCACGTTTAGCATGAAAAGTATCGGTAAAATAATAATGCTTTGGATCCAAAGGGGGATTAGTTGTTGTTTTTAAATTCTGTACACAGTATTATTTACTCTCACATCCCATTGCAGAGGGAATGATTGAGGACAGACTTCGTCAACAGTCGCAAATCTGCAGGAACTTCATTCTCAGAAAACTTCATTAATTTTAAGACATTAAAGAACTTCTGCTCTCAGTGTTGAATTCTGCCACATTACATACACCAAATTAATTTCTTAAGCACAGTCCTAAGCCCCAGACTTCAAATCTTCTAGAAAATATTCATCCTTAGCTGATTGCTTAGAAGTATATACTAAGGTTCAGCATTCAACTTGGCAGTCTACAGGAAGTCATGGCAGAAAACAAAATCAGTCAGATGAAGTAACCCACATTCTTTAAGAGAATGTCACCAATCCCATATTAGTTGAAATTAATGAGTTATGGTTTTCTACTTATGTTAAAGTTGTGCACATAATTATGGTAATCACGTTATATGAGGTTTAGACAAAAAGGTGCACTAAATATGCTTGATGGTTATTCTATAGATAGAAAAGTACCCTACCCTAACCCTAAAACGCATACAGACTGAAAATTCCAAATTTAGGTAAAGTACTAAATTTAGAAGAAAAAAACCCACATATTTTGTTTAATTCTGGTTGGAAGGGATCTATGAAGTACTTTAGTTCAACCTCCTGCTTAAAACAGTCAGATATCAAGTCAGAACACAACTGTTCAAGTGTTTATCCAGTTGAGTTTTGAAAATGTCAAAAGACAGCACAGCCTCTCTGAGCAACCAGCTTCAATGTTTGGCTGTCCATGTATGAGAAATATATGTATCTAGTCTGATTCTTTCTTCATCTTCTGTCTGCTAGCTTGCATTCTCCCACTGAGCATCATCATAAGGAGCTGGTCTCTCTCTTTATATTTCCTTCTCTGTAGGATCTGAAGGCTGCTGTTGTATAAATTGCAAGCCGTGTCTTTTCCAAGAGAAGTAACACACCTCAGCGGTGGGTTGCCAGGGTGCTCAAGTACTTCCAGATAATTAATGTCATTCTTATTTGTAATGTTTGCCTATCATCTAAAAAGTACCAAGTAAAGAAGGACAACTCCTTTTCATGACAGGCTGTTCACACAGCCTCATGGCTGTGGCTGCCTTTGCTCATCGCATTGCCTGAGGACTTGCCCTACAAAGCTGCACATCCCAGCTGCACAGATTTGTAGTCAGCCCTTCTGAACTTCATAAAAATTTCTTCAAAAAAGGATAAGTTGGGCATTACCAGCATGCTTAGTGGCTTTCAGTATCTTATTGGATACCTTTAAAATATATTTTCTTAGAAAAAAAAAAAGAAAGAAAGAAAAGGATACAAAACACTTCTGCATCCTGTATGTTAACTAAATACTTAGGATGCCTAGGACTAGGCGTACTTAGAACTAATGTTCTAAATACTCAGATATAGAACATGCATGTGTATGTTTGTAGGTATGTATTTGCAGGTGAAGGTAAACTGTAAAATATTTATGTCTAGAAATAAAATGCGCCTCCTGAACAAAATAAACAACAACAACAACCAGCCCACTGCATATGGCAATATCCTTAGAATATTTACTTAGTGGACTTTAAGTTCTTCACAGAAATTATCAATCAATTTCTTCAGTATTACTTTACAGCTTAAAAAAAATTAGAATTAACACAAGTCTTAAATTAACAGTATCAGTACACACTCATAGAGGGTCATGAGGATTTGTTGGATGTCATGTCAAGCAAATCAGACTTATGCAATTAAGCTGCAACATTCTGATCACTGCAATGACTGCACTGAGGCAAAAAGTAAGGAAAAGTAAAATAAATAAATATATACATATGAAAGTAATTTGCAACATCTTGAGTCTTATCCCAGGTGCATCTGGAAAAGGCCCAAGACTTCTCTGTGCTTCATAAGCACTTGTTATGCTCCTTAAACTGAGTCAACTGACAGAACTTAAAGCTCCTGATCTCTTTAATCTTTATTGCACCAGACAGCACTTAGAGACAGTAACTATTTAGGAATCTCTAATTCCATGTAATTGGTCTGGCTGAACAATGATGGCAAGCAAACAAATGACAGAGAAAGTGAAGTGACTGGAACAGTATATTCGTTCTTTCAAGTAATTCTATTTCATAGCCACTGTCAAAAATGCTCTTAAATCATTGTAAAGGAAGAGAATCCCATGGGGTCACAATGCTGCACTTTTTAAGAAAGCTGCAATATCACAGCTTCTTTGTGATTTAACAAAGCTTCTTTGTGATTTAACAGTATACCTGTCCCATAATAGGCCACAACATCAGCCTGTCAGGGCACTAACTGCATGAATTCATGGATTAAAAGCTGCAGAACTTCTTAAGAATGCTAGGACTGTATATCATCGCTTACTGATTACACAAAGTGAAAGATTTATATTCCATATGAAGCAGATACTGTATATGACCCAGCTTCATGGCAGGGATCAATCAGTGCTCATTACTTAATATCCTGACTCACAGTCCTAAGATCTGTTTTGAAGGCAGAAGTGGCTACTGCTCCTTCATCTGCTTGATGGAGATGACTACACCAGTATCACAAACGGCTACTAGGATGCATTCTTTAGTTATCAGTTTCTCATCCCAGTGTACTAATCCTTCAGCTCGTGTTAATACACCATGTCATGGCCTATGGCATGCAGGCCATGCCACCACCCTTGGAAAAGCAGTATTGGCTGTTCTGGGCAGGAAGAGTGCCAGCTGCTAGAGTTAATAACCACCTGAGAGCAAGAACCAACCCAACAGCAAAAAGATTACCACTGAGCACAACTCTGAAGCACTTATCCTTCCATACAAGTGATTTGTACTCTGAAAGTACCTTTCAGAGCAGGTACACTTCCTACAAGCTTACAATGCTGCAGAAGTATATACAGGGTAATTGCCCACTTAGGCATTTGCCTGTAATGTGTATGAATATAGTAGCAACTTAAAAAATAAAAATAAAATAAAACACACAGAAGCTGTTCATTCTGCATTTGCAGAAGAACATGAAAGAGATTTGATTTTTCTGTATCTCAGACAGCATTGTCACATATTCAAACTGGAAGGTACAACACTGATAGTAGTAAGTTATCTAAAGTTTGTCACATGAAGTAGTTATGTCTTCTGACGGAGAACAAAAGTTACCACAAAAACAGATCAAAGGCATTAGAAATACCAGAGCAATATGACTAACTGTTCTTTTCTCTGTCCTTATTATTTTTTTCTCACTATATAAAAAGAAGCATGAACTTTTACTTAGAATTTTTATTAAGAGCATGTGACTAGAGGCCAGTCAAGTTTACCGCCTCCTTTTTCTTTTGGCTTTGCAGACAAATATACTATCTTCAGGCACTTATTATCTGATAGGCAGAAGAACGAGCATAAAGAAGATAAACATTATTTGGAGTCTATTTGCAGAATAGATTTTTTTTTACTTGCTCTAATCAGATAGCTGCATCAGAATTTGTTTTAGCATCTATTGACTCCAACGTACTATGTTTTGGCAGAAGAATCACAAGTAACATCTTAATATAGTATTCTTACTTTCACATCTGCAGCTAATGGATGCAAATAACTACAATAATTTTAATTTTAAAAAGCTACCAAATTAGTGCTTCAGAAACATCTTTTCAATAATTAACTGCTCTCAAAATCATAAAAATTATATTTTGACAAGTAATTGTAGTTTAAGACTGCAGAAAACAAACCTATAGTGATGGAGAAGAGACCTCCAGCCATAAAAGATTTAATTTTCTTTCCACACAAACCTCATAAGTTTGAAATAACATATGTATACAAAATGAAAATTGTTAATATGATCTTTAAATTTGCAGTCTGAGAAGACACTGCTAAACACAATGAAAATAAGCCTGGTACTGACAATGACTTGAACAGATTAGAGAGACATAAAAAAAAAAGGGGGAGATATAATGTTATCTAATGTCCTACAATGTGCAAAAGGTGATGTGTGCTGGGCAGAGAACCAGTGACTGAGTACCAGGGCTGTGAAAAGACCTAAGGAGTGTAATGGCACTTATGTCCCAGCCAACCACAAGTCAAAGGTGGCAGGCATTGAGAAACACATAGCTAAGGTACCTCAGAGAACAGAGAGACTTGAAAATACGAACTAGCTCTAGCATTGGCTGAAGCAAAGTAATAATTCATCTGGACAAGTATGTCTTTTTATGGATCCTCAATTTCAAGAATGATGTGCACTAGCTAAAAAAAAAAGTCAAGGAGAATAACAAGGTGATGAAAGTCCTAGAAAACATGACTTAGCAGGAATGTTTAAATGTATTGGACATTTTCTAGCCTGAAAGAAAATGGAACTGAGGGCAGACATAATAACAATCTCAAAGTATATGATAAATTCCTTAATAAAATAAAATAAAATAGGAATAATTTGTTTCACAGTGAGAAGGAAAAGAAGTTGATGAGCTTCAATTGCAGCAAGAGATACCTTTTTTTTTTTTTTAAATAATCAAAACTACTTCCACCAACATCCTAAAATTTTTATATTAAGGATACTGAAGTAATGTATTTCCTAGCTGTCTGTGAAGCATTCATTTTGCATGTTTTTAGAAACAAGTTAGAAAAGCATATTTCAGAAATGTCATAGATACAGCTGTTTCCATCTTAAGGATGCTCAGATATCTTTGCAGTCCTGTAGGTTTATGGGAACAAAAACTTCACTCATACATTGCTGAAATGCAAACTCTCAACTGTAGAAAGCTCATATTTCCATCTCTGATAACTTCTCTACTTCAAATACACTTTTTTTCATCATGGCCTTTCTGGGCAGAGCTACCCATGAGCTACTGCAAGAAGTAATGCATTATGATCCTTCAAAATATCCTTTATGTTTACAAAGGCTCAATGACAGTTCAGTTGTTAGTGTACTATTACAGTCATCTGAGAAGTCTGCAGATAGATACTGCCATGTGAACATACATAAAAATATGGCTGTGCCCACTTTCTGTTCCATTAGATATGCTACGTTTTGACTAGATGCTCTTTGTGGCAGGGTTTATCATTTAGTTTTTATTTCAGACAGTGCTGAGTACAATAAAGTTTCCCTCATCTGTGAATTGTTAACTACCATGGTACTAGTAACAATAATGACACAATGTGCTAACAAACCAACACAGCAGGGTGCTATGGGAAAGCACAGAGATTCATTTTAATGTGACTGGCCATGTGGCAGAAGGTGTTTGCAGATGGTTTGGTGTCACTTTTGTCTATTCTCTTCCCATGGAAAACAGCAGGATTGTATATACGTGGTGAGTACACAGTAGTTGCTATTAATCCAGAGACAATATACTCTGATTTATCTGTCACTTTCTGAAACAATCAGAACCCAAAAAAAGGTCCCTCTATTTAGGGCTAGGCTTTTCATCTCCAGCAGCCACACTTTCTCTTATTCACAGACTTCATTAACTGTTTGCTGCATGTAAATTATCCACCAATAAAACAACAGATGGCAAAGGATAATGGTGACTTTGAATATAGGTGCTGAGCATACTTCAGCTTTCTTATTTGAAATTGTTATAATCCAGTCTTCACCTTGTAGTGACTTCATCTCATGAAGCATGAGCCAACCAACAAAGTTGTAGAATTTACCTTTCATGAAACAGAGGTTTCTGTAGATAGACCCATACTTCTCTTCCTAACATGCCTGTGATCATTTATCTCTTTCACATTTTCTGTTTAAATTCACATTGCTTTCTACATCACCAAAAGCAGGCAGGTAGCATTATTATTCTTTACTTTCCATCTTTTCCCCCAGTTATTATTAAGCATTCACTATCTAATGAGTTGCACTGCTAACTAAGTAATAACAACCATCTTAGTTGAGAACAAAAGTCCATTTAATTTGTCATTTTGTAACAGGGTTCTACAACAGTACTTCAGGAACACAAGAATATAAAAGACAAGGTCATGAGCATTCCCCCAGAATTTGTTCACACACTGCAGGCATCTAATGCTTGGAGAAGAATGTCAGGGGTATTTTTTGCAGACAAGACTACAGGAAATTTTATGAACAATGGTAAAGTATATTCAGGATCATACCTACAACATAAAGAGATTCCAAAACTTCCCTTCACAACCTTATCCTGTAAAACTTAGAAAGTAGACACGCGAAGTGTTCATTGATCAGAAAGTCAGCAAGACAGACAGCTGTTCCCTTTGGAGCCTGCATCCCCAATAGAAACAGACTATCGTAAGTACAGTATTTTCACATTTAATGAGTTTTCCTCTCAGAAAACAAACACGGTGTCCATAGGCAGTTCACTGACCACTATATTAGAATCAGGATTTCTGAGTGCAATAAATAACAAAAATAGCTGGCAGATACATTTGTAAGCAGAAATATCTGAGAATCAAAAGTGATTGACTGTAAACTGTACTAATGAATGACAAAACCTGTTTTGTTCATTTTTATGTCAGTGACCTAGAAGTAGGAATTGTGAAAAGGTTATAAATTTCCTGAGTAAACAAATCTGAGCAAGGATAGTCAATGCAATAAAAGATTCTTAATTGTAATTGAGCACAATGAAGCTGGAAAAAGAATAGGGATGTGCGTTTGTACTTGATTCAGCAGAGAACACATGATGTGGAGAAAACATGAAATTAACATATAATTAGCCTGAAACACTTTTACAACAAAATATGTAAATACTGAAAGTTTGACAAAGCTTAATATAATCTCATTTATGTCTATCTAGCAAGATAATTTAGCAATATCTGATGTATAACTTCAGTAAGTACTACTTTCAATTAACCCACAGACACATAAAACATATGCACTGCTTAAATACAATAACTATTCACTTCCCTTTAAAGTACATATTCATTAACAACTGCAAAGCTAGAAATATGTCCAAATACAAGAAGTGTGACTATTTGTTAACATACAGACACACTCACCCACATGGTCGGTATGTAAATACAATGTAACTTTCTTCATCACTTCTTTCAATAAATGTAACACATGTATACTTTTCCCAGTGTCGCATGGCCTGTTTGAACATGGCACGCTGGGTACCTGAAAGAATTGAATGACATGAAATAAGAGACTTTTCTAACTACTCCTTAAAATCAGATTTTACTATTAGGAATATAGGCCTGACTAAGTCCGGTGTCACAGCACTCTCATATTCTGCCAAAAACCAATTAAAGGGACATTCAAATCATCAGCTTCCCATAATGTACCTGCCTGTAAGGGGACCACTACTGACTATCACAGCCTAGCAAACATAAAACCAGCAATAAAAAGCACAGCTGTGTTACACAAGAGGCAGATAGCAAATGAAATTTTGCATGATTCATGTGCCTGCATGTGTATATTTGCTAAGCAATCTATCAGATGAAATTATGAAGTGGGAAAGAGAAGGGAACTGAAAAATCCTTGGTTCCTATACATCCAGTCAGAAAATAAATCAATGGATGAATTCCTACAGTCTTCAAATCTGGAGACTAATTTAACAACAGCCATGTAAACAGACACACCAACAAAGGCATCTGAATTTAATAATGTTGTCTCAAGCAGGGAACAGTTTCTATTTCTCTACATCCAAACCTTTCAGAATTCAAATTATTCACCAAAAGGGGAAAACATATTTTGTTACTACACTAATATAGTAGCATAATATAATAATAGCATGTCTAGATATTTATTTTAAAAAGAGAAACACATTCAGAAGCAGTCTAGATGCAGAAGAAACCAAGACAGGTCTCCACAGAGCTCAAGGGCCTATGCATGCTGGGTGCCCATACAGTATTTCAGGTAGTGCAGCAAAGCAATTTCATTGCCTAATAAAACACAGAGCTTATTAACTTAGAGGTAGTACCTGAGAACATTGTTTCTGAGCAAGAAATCCACAAAGAACTGTATTCAGCATGAATTTGCTGGCAAAAATATATCCACCTTGCATGCTTTCAAAGCTACATCCCAGCACAGGATAGATAACTCGGGGTGCGGGTGATGAGGCCACAAGTTGTACCAGAGGAGGTTTAGAATGAACATAAGAAAAAACTTTTTTTTCAGAGAGTGATCAGGCACTGGAATGGCTGCCCAGGGAGGTAGTAGAGTCGCCATCCCTGGCAGTGTTCAAGAGGTGCCTGGATGAGGAGCTATGAGATATGGTTTAGTGGCTTGTTGTAGCAACACTAATGGGAGGATGATCAGACTAGATCTTGTAGGTTCTTTCCAACCTTGTGATTCTATGATTGCTTGTTTTTTAAATGCTTTAAGTTGAAAGACAACAAAATTCCAAAGTTGATAAAAACAGGGGGTTCAAATCATGCCATGATCCTAAGAATTAAAGGTTATTTCATCCTGTACTGCTCTTTTATCATTAAGTAATGTTCATCCAGTTTTAAAACTTACCTTTCTTTATGAAAAAAGTAGTTTGGCATATAAACCTTGTAAAGAATGTCTCTGATTTCTTTGTATAGATGTGCATACAGCATGTATGAATATGCATGTTTCTTTACACTTTCTGTATTATTGTGCACAATAAGATGCTGTTATGTATCATTTTCCATCCATTTATGTTTTTCTCCATCTTCCTTTTTGTTTTAAATTACTGATTATATCCATTTTGATACTGATCCCCTTACAGTTCTCAGGAAAGAAAACTGTTCTTTTTTTTTTTTCTTCTAAATTTTCATGCTAAGAATTACATACAAATATTAAAGCCAGCATTTTCTTTTTGTCATATATAAGAATTAGGTATCCATTTGAAAGACAATTGAGGAATTACAAAACACACTGAAGTCATTTAACTGAATGAAATCAGTTTAGCAAAATTGATGTCCTACTATTCAATTCTGTTAAACTCTTAAAGTAAATATATGTACAGTTACTCAGGCCCCTGAAAACACACATAAAGAAACACCAGACAAACAGCCTTCCCTATCTAAAACATGCCTATATATCTTTACTACATAGCTTACCTTTGGGAACGATATATTAAAGGATGGCTAACATTTTCAAAACAAATGTACTCCTGGCCTGATCCTACAGAAATCTTTCCATAGCAAGACTTTCCTATAAATAAATAAATAAAGGCAAGTAAAAATATACTTTCTCCCTATATAAAGCTCAAAACTTACCAGTGAAATTTCCACCTATTACATATGGAATGACACCCCCTGGCCATATTCTTTCTGTTCGTGATGTAGCAGCTCTGGGAAATCTGTTCTTCTCACTTTTCCCTGAGAATTTAACTGTGGTTCTTCCTTTAGAAGTACTATTTTGCTCAAAGCCTGTAATGACAATTAAAACACTAATTGGGTTCATTAAAAGGAAAAAAAAAAAAAAAAAACCAACAAAAAGAAAAATAAAAAGAGGACCATTACTGAATAATTATTTTCCATTATTATTTCTGTAATCATGACATTTGTTGCCCATTTCAATTTTATATCTGGGTCTGAGGAAAAAAAAATGAAAAATAAAATAAAATAAAATAAAGTGCAGATCTATTCCTAGAGCAATGGACAGAAAGAAGTCCATTACACTGGATTTTGTTATTGTGAACTATCAGGACAAACAGACAAATTATTTGCAAAGTAAATTGTATACTTATGGAAAAAAATCACAGTTAATTTTTCCTTCTGATCTCTGTTACTTGTGCCTACTGGTAATAGCCTCAACATTCTCAGATGGAAATCTAACTTTAAGTTTCATAATATCCCTGTAATGCTTCAGGATGTCAATGCATATTTTTCACAAATGAGGTTTTGGACCCCTGTGGATAAGCATTACTCATGGCTGGAAGTTGGAAGATAATAAAAGCCTACTATTTTGAGCGATTATCCATCATTCTTCCTGGTACATGTAAATATCTCCTAAATCAGCTGAAAATTACTGTGACTACAAAAAAAGGATAAGGACGGCTAGACAGGCACTTGTACACCATAATAAAGTTAGCTACCCTCTTCTGAAGCGATCTGTAAGTTAGCAAGGGCATCAGTGAAGTTGACTAAAATGAATCATTTGAAAAACAACCAACAAGCCCCAACTCAGCATGGCCAGCAAGCCTTCCTCATGGAATAAGAATAGCACACATTTCCTACATGATACCAGTTCTAGCTAAGTATTAGTGGGTACATCAGTCTGTGCTGTAAGGATCAGAGAGAACTCTAGGGTACAATCCTGTTTTGGTGCCTTGGAATAGCTCCAGGTCTGGTAGAGCATCAGAAGGAAAAAAAAAAAAAGAAGCTACAGAATAAGGCAGGAAGAAAGTTCTTCATGCATGAGAAAAGTCTAGCTTTGTATCAATTAACAGATAAATCATATCAGTAATTACATAGAAAATATCACTCAAGTAAAGCAAGTGATTTAACCTTACATTAAATAAGTGTGTAAAAGAGAATTACAAAGCACTCAACACAGATAGAAATTTCAACAGAAGAACTGCTGTTTAACTTAATATGCAGTCAATATTGAACTGCCACATTAATACTGTTAATTTAAAATTCTTTTCTGCTTACTTAAAATTACAGGTAGTATGAAATTTCAGCCAAGTTGCATGAATGAAAGACAACTAGCTCTTATGCAGTACTGAAAAGTCATAAAAATGAAAACTATATATCAGCACATAAAAGCAAAGTCAGTTAGAGAGTTCTGTTAATCTTACAAAATATACACTGATGCAAGTAGACACAATGTAGAGTGATTAAAATGCAGTTGTACATGTTTTCTTTTGAGACACTGAGATTCTGTGACACTAAAATGACATTTCTTGCATCAAATATAGTGAATGCACTTGGCCTGTATTAATGGAGATTTCACTGATATAGCGTGCCGAATTCAACTGCATTGACACTGACATAAGGATGATGTATTTATTTAGCACAACGCACCATAAATGCTTCAAATTGTGTGAGTCATCATAGTGCCCCAAATGGATCCACAGGAAAAAGTATTCCATTAGCAGCTATCCATCACATTCATCGAGCACTGAGATGACAGTTTATTGATAAAAATAGAACTTATAAATGTGAACATAATCACATTAAGTAGCTACAGAAATTTCAATATGAGAGGTAAAAGCACATTTTAGCTTCCAGATCTTACATTGGAAATAGACCTCTAAGAAAATACAATGAAAAGCTAATCTCTTCGTTACTATTCTCATACTATTTAAATTTTGCTTATGCCAACAGTAATACAGAGACACTTTAAGTTAAAGCATTGTAATCACTCAT
This sequence comes from Coturnix japonica, assembly GCF_054131305.1. Classification (NCBI taxonomy): domain Eukaryota; kingdom Metazoa; phylum Chordata; class Aves; order Galliformes; family Phasianidae; genus Coturnix; species Coturnix japonica. The sequence goes on along the minus strand of NC_140666.1, from coordinate 29,741,387 downwards.
GTTCATGTTACATCATCATATCGAGCAACCTGATAATTTAAATAGTAAAAATACCAGAGCCAAATCTTCTTATCCTTTCTATAAGCTGATAGAGGGCACCTCGTTTTTTTGACATCCCATGCTCTCCAAAGCCACCTTTAAAAACAAAAGAAAAAAAAGAAAAGAATTTAGAAAAGTTAAGAACATGGAAACACCTACAGCAACTACATAGAGGAGATTGGGAAGTATGCTTTAAGAAGTGCTATGTGTCTTTAAGGAACTTTAACATTCCTGAATGACTTGCCTACAAATTCTTCAAGTATTCTTGACAATGAAGCAAGATGTTTTTAGCGTATTTTTTTAGCGTTTTTTTTTTTTTTTCCTAAAATGCATTCCAGAATGTAAGCCAGCATGTCTTTGTTATTCAGACGAGTCCTGGTAATTACATCATTTAATTATTATTTGGAGCATTTTCTTCTTTCTGGTGACATTGACATTCTCTGAGCTATATTGATGGGCAGCTAAAAGCCCCACTGTCAAAAAGTTTCCTAAATGGATGCCATAATCTTCCTGTTTGAAGGATAAAAGAAAACATCCAAAATTACATCAGGAAAAAAACAGACAAAAAAAAAAAGCCACCTTAATACTTCTGATTATTACATGAAAGTTTTGGCTTTCTTTGTCAACATGCAAATGAATGTGCAATGCACTCTCAGAGGCTTTGGAATGCCACACACTGGCATGTATTGCAATAAGACCTTACAGGCATATGCGAGTCATTTTGGTAATCAATGAGCAATAAAAATTCAACTAATAAATAGGTGATTTTAACATCTATAATGTTATTTTAAGAAACGAATAACATCTCTGAATTCAGCATGTACATTAGATACACATCACATTCCACCTTCACATCTAAATCTACTGTGGTCGCAAGTGGCTTCAAAAATACAGGTAAGCCCAAAGGAAGAGCACTGATAACACTACACAGGCCAATAAATCCTCAGAATTGTTAAGAAGCTTTTGAGATTTTTCTAAGTTTGTAATTAGTTATATTTAACGCTCAGTAACCGTCATAGGACGAGAGAATTTTCAGACTACTCATGCAACACCAGAAGTCAGGTAGAAACAATGAGGCCACCGAAACCTTCAACCACCACAGAACAGACCCTTCCATATTTCCCATTAAAAATTTCAATACATATGCAGAAAGTATATTTCTTAAGAGGCAATTTAAAATCATACCATATAAGGCAAGTGAGTTCATGGGCTGCTCAGTGAATAACAATGTGCCTAATTATTTGGATTACACTGTCACATAGTTGCTAGCTCTCTAGAGACAAATTTCCCAAATTTTTTTAAGCATTTTAGATAGATGAGGTAATAGTTCAACGCATTCCTTCCCAACAAGTTATATGGTTAACTGTAATATACAGTAAAGAGAATGTAACCATTTAATAGCTTGTAGTGGTCATTATTTATGCAACCGTCTCTAATGTTAAAATTTGTATCATAAAAATGCAGAGTCCAAACAAATATAAACTTTGTAAAAAAAAAAAAAAAAGAGTAACTTTAACAGATGTAGCAGAAATAGACTCCATTATTTACTGATAGAAACTACTACACTATATTTATTTCTAGAAAAAAAAAAAATTCAAGCATCATTACTTTGATAACACAGCGTGTGTAATCCAATCAGTGAAAAAAAAAAATTGAAGAAGTATCTTACATAACCAGTCTGGCTTATATGAATAATTTACAGTCTTGCCAAACTGCAGTCTAAAATACATATTTTTTAATTTTAACTGTATTTGAGGCATATTTTTGTACTTTGGGCAGGAGCAAAAAAATCCAAAAATTTATGTCGGATTGCACTTACATTAATATGCACAGCAATGTTATTGTCTTTGCTGTTGCTTCTACTCACAATAATTATATACATTGCATGAGTAAAACTAGATGCTCAGATTAAGCATCTCATCTTGCAAATCCATACCTACAATTCTCACCGAAATGATGAGACCCAAAAATAGATCAAAGCCTATTAGCTCAGGATTTTAATTAGTAGTTGCAATGAAAAATACAACTCTCCAATTCCATCTTGATAGTTTATGTCCATGTACTTAACCTTTCTAAATGATGTCATCTGTATTTTAGAAGATCAACAATAGTACAAGTAGGAAATCATTCTTGTAATTAACTGTCACTGTATCTGTAAAGAAGATAAACTTTTTATTTGTTTCATGCTTAGTAGCCATTTTATCTTCCTTTTCCAAGTTACTGTCTAATATTAATAAACTAGTTGTTCGTAATCTCTTTTAGAAATTTAGCAGTTTGCAAAAACCAACTCAACTCCAACTTATGCATCAAAATGTGTTGAACTTCAGAAATTACGTATGGGATGTTTTCAAAAAGACATCTCCAACTCTATTTAAAAAAAAAAATAAATCAAGATTGCTGTGTATTCATTGAGAATGGGTACAAAACAGCACTTCCAGCAGGGTCTGTTCTCCAAAGTCCACTTTCCACTGATTATTTCCCTTCCATTGATTCCTCTTGCACAGTAACGGTAGACAAATTTGATCCAACTGCATTAGTAACACTCAGTAGGATAACTCAATATCCTATATATTGAGTTATCCTATATGATAACTCCTATATGAGAATAAGACACTGTTGACAGGCAAATATAATGTGCAAATCTCAAGACAGGCAAGTAAGAAAAATTAAGTATATAATGTAAAACCCTAAAAAGCAGCTTAGAAATCCATATACTTTAACAACAACAAGAAAAGAGAGAAAAAAAAACAGAGATCTTTGAAGCTAAAAGGGAAAGATACAGAAGTAAAAGGAAGATCAGAAGGCCGAAGAAATCACTTGACTTGTGCGTACTTTCAGGGGAAATGACTGACCTTGCTGTTTACATTGTCAGCAAATCTAGGGGCTGAAATATTTTCAAAGTCAATTAAAAGCATTTTGCTACAGGGGGAAGGGGAGAAGGAAACCACGGACAATTAACATTTTCAAACCCAGTCTTGATCTAGAAAAGATATGAGGGTACTAAAAGGAAATAAAATAAATTTTCAGGATATTAAAGCAATATCGTGTAACTATAATGAACAGTTCAACTACCCTATTTATACCAATTTAGAGAAGTTAAAAAGAAAAATGCTTAATTGATCTGGAAAATTCCTTTCTGGTCATTCCTCAAAATGATCCTTATTTTCTAATATTAGGAATCATCAAGGTAAAGAGCAGTTGAGTTCAGCAACACATTGAATATGAGTAATAGAAAACAAACTTTAGCTATACACATATAGATTCTTTATTATGCGTAAATATTTTCTTTCACACCTTTCCCACTTTGATATTTTTAGTACCATATTCTGAAAGCTTACCCATTTTTGAGTTTACAAACCACAGTCTGGTAGCATTGCTATTTTCAGATATGAGGTAGACAGATATTTAGACATGGACTATTTTTTCCGACACACACACACACATATTTACAAGTGAATAATATGTCTTTACCTGTTTCTCTGAAAGTTAATCAGATCGCAGTGTTTAGCACTAAGGTAAGGTACTGAGGCAAATTCTAGCAAGGATAACAATGTTCTTGTGTTGCTTCTAGTGTGCAGATTTAACTATCAAAAAAACAACAGAAGGTGCTGTTGCAGTTCTAGAATCCCAGTCTCGCCTCCTGGATTCCACATGCTTTTTCCACAGGGCATCTATATTACACTATCAGGAACTTGCAATTGAAAGCAAAGCTTTGCTCAGCTTCCTCTCCCACATTAATACCTGCAGAGAGGACTGGTAGAGAGTCCTCCCAGCTTCTGCTCTTTGGTTCAACAAGTTGTTTTGCTCTTTGTTTGCTTTTTAAGCAAGAAATTCAGGAATACAATTAATTTTTCCCCTTGACTTAACTAAAACCAATTCATGTTAATTGCTAAGTAACTTTCTAAACTGTAAATGAAAGTAATATTATCAACAAAGTTTTAGAACAGGGATTGCCTTCGATCCAGAAGTAAATAAAAGGAAAAATAAGTTAAAAAGCAAGCTTGAAATATCATACCTGTGTTATGGCCAAGTCTTTCATTGGAGTGCTGCGTGAGGTCAATTGTCCTGTCAATTTGAAAGATTTTTAAGTCTTCATCATCTAAGGCAATATCTCCCCAAAAGACAGCTTTAAATAAAAAAGAGCTCAATTTAATTAAAGAATTTATTTTTACATCAATATTAATCTGAAGACTATATTGCCAGTTTACAAACCTTTAAAAAATATATGCCAAATATACATTTATATTTTATACTATTTTTGTACTGACTTTATTTTTATACAAAGAAAGAAAACTAAGGCTAATTATTTATTTCAATATTCTAATTTTTACAGACTAATTTCTTTAGAAATTGCATAAATGCCATCACATAAACGTACTGTAAATCATGCAATAAATTTTCACCATAACTAATGATTTCTACTGTAAATACAGCAGAGAAGATTAAGAACCACTGAAAGACATTAATATTTGAATTACAAAGCTAAAAAATGAAGAATACTGCAAGAAAACAATTTTTATTTTTCCTAACATCCACCCAAAAATGAAACATATGTGAACTAATTTTTAACATTCCAATTAATTTCTGTATTGCATTACATTTACATCAGAGAATTGATACATTTATCTGTTTTCTTTTAATCTGAGCAGAAAAAACAGAAATATGTATGTTTTTCATTATCCTCTTTGTTTCTGTGCTGTCCTTCAATGTTTAATGATGTCACTATAAGGATTCCTTCAAATACTTTATTTTTCAAAACTCCATTCCTTTCCTCTTCTTTTTTCATCCTTTTCTAAGTCTTTTTGTTGTGTTTTTTTTTTTTTTCCATGTTCTTTTTATGACTCTCAGATGTTTGTTTTTTTTTTTTTGACTATTTCATAGTTAATTAATCTTCCCTAAGCTGCCATCACAGCTCAGTGAGTAAAGATATATGGCAAGAATCTTACCCATCTGCAAGAATTCAGTATCTATACCTGCAGTATACAGACCATTTTTTGCTGAGATTTTATCATGAAATCTCTCTGCCAACATAAAATTATCACTAAAATTGAACTCAGTAAGCCATATCCTCAGCTACTATTAATGAAGTCAGAGTATTATCAACTAACATGAGTGCAAGTGACACTCTCTCTGCTCTACTTACATTCTAACTGATTCTAAGCACAAACTAGTTTTCTTAATGTCATTTGGTCAAATCCTTATACACACACACACAGAGTGAACATTCATTGGATAACATTTTCAGTACATTCCTGTTACTGTATAACTTATTTATTCTTATTGATGATGTAATAATTATTTCATCAAATTCATACCTAAAAATCTTTGCTTAAGTAAAAGTTATGTATTCCCACAGAACTCCCAGATATTAAATTACATCTTCATTTCTCCATTATTTTTTCTTGAACTCAAGGCAACTATAGGGAGAAATCACATTAAAAATTCCTTTTGTCTGCCTTGTAAAATTAAGTTTAAAAAAAAAAGACACTCTACATAGACCTCAAAAATGAAAATTTTCAATTAAAACAGCAAACATCTAAAAATGAATATTTCCACATGTATATTTATTTACATTAAACAATGTTTTTTAAAAACAGTAAGAATTTGAGACCATTTCTGAAACTGTTCAGTCACTTCTCATACATTTGTGAATGTTCTCCTTCCAAGGGTTGCTGTTCCCCTATGTATGCATCCAGCAGATCCCTCTGCTGGCTAACATATCCCCACCAGGGATAGCTTTCAGCATCAAGTCAAGAGACAGAGTTAGCTCAAGTTCTATTTGATTTTTGCTTACATTTTCTAGGAAAAAATTATCACAAATCATTAGAGTTTCGAACAGCAAGGGGAGAAATTCTCTGACTCTGGAGTTAAATACTATTTATTATTCCTATTATAAGAATCTTCTAGACGATTCTACTGGATGTCACTCATAATAGGGGCCACTGTATAAGCACAATGAAAAAAATCAAGATTTGATAGAACAGAAAAATGATAAGAGGAAGAAGCTATTTTCACTTTAGAAAGACATCAGCAGAGGTCACACAGGTTGTCCAAATCAAACTTGAGGAAGTGCTAAAAATTAACAGCAAGCCCGTTTTTTTCCCTGGTTACACTGAGAGTTTACAAAACAAAGGTTCTGAATTAACAAAAGTTGCACCCAGAGACAGAATTATACCAGCAGAAATCACTGTGTTTTCAGTACATAATACTGATGTACAAATATGAAATGAAAACTGAAGGCAAATTGAGCTCTAAACAAGTAGTATACATTGTAGAAAAAGACTGGGTTGAAAATATCTTTTGCACTTCACTGTAGTGATATTCACTTTGTCCTGAAAGTACAAATAGCATGACTTAAGCTGAATTTGTCTGACAAATGCATTTAATTTCCTTGCACAGATACTAAGCATAACATCCTTCTGTTTAAACCAGCCACAATAACTGATTGCTGGAAAACAAAAGCTACTCTATTTTTATTTTTAGACATCTGGTCCAACAGCTAGAATTGGTTTTGACAGTAACCAAACACAATCTTAAGTTTAATAATAATACAGCTGTGATAGTATTACAAACAATGCTGATGCAAGTTTGACCCAGATGTAAACAACTATCTTCAAATCCAATAAGATTTTCTAATGGATGAGCTGAATATGAGTAACAACTTAAGAAAGAAACATTTGTGATTGCTTGTAAAGTATAATGCAATGTTTGGAGTTTTTTTTTTGTTTTTTTTAAAACACAAGTTGATTCTGTTTAGCAGGTCAAGAAAAAATCCAATAGGGCAAAATGCAGAAACATGGAGAGAACTAGCACATTTAACTTCAGCAGCAAATGAGTAAGTGCCACTTTGCTTCCACAGAAATCAATCCGAGATTTTCTGAACTAATTTCAGTGCAACTGGAAAGAAATGCAGTTAGCAAGAGAGAAAAAGCTGGTAACTGTTTCTTTTTATATTCCCTTTTCCAAAGAGAAGTCTGCATTTTAACCTTCAAAGTCTGAAGCAGTAACTCACCTGTAGATTATAACTAACAAACAGACAAAAAAAAAAACCAAAACAATAACCATTTCTGTAACTCTAAGAACTATGCTTTGATTTTCTAGAAGGTCTGTCGAAGTCTCACAATACTTTGTAACTCGAGAGGACTGTTCCTGTCACCTGCCTTAAAATTTTTATAGCCTGAAACTATCTGAAGAAGTTGCTTTGTATACTTCATCTTGTCATACACCAATACAAACTTTATAGAAAACAAGCAGAGGACTGCCTGGTTATGTTAGGTATGCTGAAGAATGTGCTAAGAGCAGGTTTGGATTTAACAGGTCCCTTCAGGAAACTTCTGCCAGAACTGGCATCTTCAGCTCCACCCCTCTTTTGTCCTTCACAGATATTTCAGAAAATTGACAAAAGACTGATAATAAATTTTGCTTAACATGACAAAAAATAAAAATGGAAGTAAAAGAGTAGAAGAACTTCCAAAATGATCTAAACAAAGGTTAAACTATTTGTTTCAGTTTGCTCCACGCTCTCTCACAGTGATCAGAAAAAACTGATGTTTACAAGCAAATTTCTCATTTGATTTGAACATGCAGGAGTAAGAATAAACTCAGGAAAAACCTGTTGAAAAACTACTAGTCTGACACAAGATACATACACTTCTTTATACTAAACATTGTACTAATTTATTATTATTATTATTATTATCATTATTATTTTTACAACTTCATTTTTCCTGTTTTTTTTTTTTTTGTTGGGAGAAGGTTGCTTTATTTCATTTACATTTTATACGAGCACTACATTATGCATTTACACAAATTTAACTGGAAGAGAGAATGTAAATAAATGCATTTCATAACAAGGACCCAAATTTTACCCAGTAAAAGCTTTTCTATAGTAGTAAAGGAAGATTATGCATATACATACATTCTGTTAATACAGAAAATGCTCTCCACCTATAGATGCTGTTCTGATTTCATGCGACTCAAAGCATCCAGCCTTCACATTCACCTTAAAAAGGCCCAATCAAATTGAGAGACAACATTCTGATATGCAAGGCAGTTAGGCCTGTTACATGCAAACAATTGCCTCATCATCACAAAAACAAACAGTAAAGTAAGTGTATTGTAGAGGACATCTACCATCCAGGGACACACATCTTAACATTACTAGAAAAATAATGTGATTGAGAAGGAAAAATAAGATTATTACTGACACAGAGATAAAGCATAGGAAATTCAGGTGTATTCTAAATGTGGCAACACAAACTAATATGATAATAGTTAATATTTATCTGCAAATCCCTCTTTGCTAAAATACTCTCTTTCAACAGGACCATTCACCACATCAAATATCCACTATTCTAGATGAACAAAATATGCTACTAAGAAAACGAAGTACTGAAAAATAGAGGGACAAAAGAAAAACATTAAAATTATTTTTATGGGTATTTACACCAACAGTATGAATCAACCATCATGTAGGTCTGGGACAAAAAGGGTTTTCATGACTTCCTAGAAGATGGGAAGAAGTAAGGGAGCAAGTATGAAATCATACTGTTCAATTCACAGGGCTGGGATTTGCAATAGAATGGTTTGTTCTGGTATTAAAACTACTGATTAGCATAAAATCCTACAAGGTACATACAGAAATATATTCACTATAATTGAAGAAAAAAATTACAAAATTACATAAAACAGTTCCATGTGTCTCACAATTATTAACTTTTAAAACAAAAACTATAAGCAGCCATTTTTAAGTAAAATATATTGCTGATGGTATTTACATTTATTAATAATACATTTATTACTATTAGTAAAAGAAGTAGAAAATGCAACAAAGATCATTACCACTTGCTACTAGAGTGCAGCAGCATAGCAAAAGCAATCCAGCTCTACCTTGGGCTCACTAATTAGCAGCCAGCTACCAAGGACAGCTCTACAAGAGTGAGGCTGCAGTAGACCATTAAGATCCAAAAAAGCATTTCCATTACATGCTTTGTTTTGTTTACTTTGCAGGCTAGAAGAACATTTAATTCATGGACAGTATTATCATGTTTGGACAACTTTTGAAAACACGAGTAGAAAAGCTAATATTGTGACGAATTAGGAACTTACAGCCTTAATTTTCTTCTTAAACTAAACAAATCAGGCAAAGTGAGAAGTAAACTGTGATCAGCCACACAGGTACTCCTGTCAGCAGATGCAGAATCATGACAGAGAGATTACTCCTGTATTGAAAAGATGCCAAGGAAGGGATTAAGGCAATTTTAGAAGGCATTTTAAAAGCAAAGCCTTAGATTTTGGTATGCTACTAGGACAGGGAAGCACAGGAAGTTTACTCTTCATCCACTTCACCGGAGGTGCCAAGAACTGACAACAAAAATATGAGAATTAAATGAAAGGTAAAATATAAATCTCAAATGCTTTTAGTTCCTTTTGATGGGAGGTAGAGCACCCAGGTTTTTTCAAAATCTGACCAGTAATTTATGCAGCAAGAGGCGCCCAAAAGGCATGCTAGCCCAACTTCTGGGTTCATCTAAACCTCTGTGTACAGCAGTTCCAATTAGCAGCCTCCTCTATAGCTGAGTCATTGAGTACTTCCCTGCAAAAACACAGACTGTAAAGCACATAGCTATCTTAGTGAGTCATTTTCTTCCATACAATCCATTACACAGCTTACATAACTGCCTCTCCAACTCTGAATAGAAAAAAGAAAAACTCTGCGCTAAATGACTAAAAACAATTTCACCTCACTATGAAAAAGGCAACTTCAGCTGCTGTAATTAGCTTGATCTTGTATTCAAATCAGTTCTGTGTTTTTTTCCAGGATTTTTAGGAGCAATATCCTTTTCCTTAGAAAACATTAAGATGAGAACAAAATAGGGCAAGTAATATACAGAAGATCTCAAATCCAACCACAAGCATAGGAATGCATGCCATAATCTGAACTGTTGCTACCACTGTTTCTCATCAATGCTACCTTCAGGTACAACAGTAACAAATGTCACTGTTACCACACAGAAATCACAAAACTTTTAAAATAAATTTATACACTCAAATTAATTCACCTATGGGCTCTATCATGATTAAAATCAGTTTATGCATATATAACAGAAAAACAAAACAAAACAAAAAAAACTTTAACAACCTTGAACTTTAAATAAAATATTAACAGAGAATCGACAGAGCCAATTTCCATACATTTCAGAAGAAGATACTATGTTAATTGCAACTGGCAGTATTTTCAAATCTGTGCACAACTATGAGCAACTGTTAGTGAAAATTCTTGATTTATACAAAATAAGTTGATGTAGTTACATCTGAAAGGGATACAACTCCTCTGACCAGCTGCTTCCATATTTCTACTTACTGTAAAAAATGATGGAAAATAATAAGATTTATATCTTTTTTTTTTTTTTTTTTTTTTCCCTCTGATGTGCAAGTAAATTCACCAACCAAAAGATCAAGTATATTACTATGTAATATACACATATTATGAAACAAAATTCTTTCCCCTAGGTAGCTGGAATAATTTTATCATCTCTTTGTCTCCCCAGATTCCTATTTTCCTGCTCACTAACATTACATGGAATGGTTGCTAAATTCAGTCTCTATACATCTTATTTCAACTACTAAAGTACTGAGAAAAATACTCTGAACTACCAGTGACTGAAATAACCAAAAATTTGGTTCCTGTGAGAGCAACAGCAGATCTATGTTAACAGAAGAGACAAGGCAAATGAAAGAAAAGTTTTAGTTTTTAAAGGATCATTAATCCTTGACTTTACTAAAATGAAATAAGAAAAAAATCTTGAAGTTACATTAAAACCAATTCACATTTACCAGGGGTAGGAAGTGATTCTGGAACTGACAACTAGTGCAAAATAAATAATTGCAGCAGTTTTGTCTACTCCATGCTCCAAGGGGAAAAAAAAAAAAAAAAGAGCAACTTCTTCAAAATAAAAGTAATTTGATTTTTGTCAGCTTCAAACAATAACAACAACAACAACAAAAACCACAAACAAAACAACAACAACACCTATCAACAACATACAAATAAATATATAAGTGTCCCAAGGGAAAAAGAACTGGACAGCAACCCTGCAGATAATTAGGAGAGAAAGCACACTCCTTTAGTCATACAAAGCCATTTCCAAGTTTAGGACCAATTTTTCGTGAAATTTAACAGTCATATCAGCATAGTCATACCCCAAACTTAAAAAAAAACATTAAAGAAAACACAAGAATATCACTTGGATGTAGGAGAAGGAGATATGCTAGCTTGAGTAGTACTGATGTAGCTTTAGAAGCACAATTTTTAACACTATTTCCTCAAATAGCCAGTGACACAGTTTTTCCTTTTTAGTACCATTACTACCTGCAACTCACCACCATTTATTTTTATGTGCTTATATTTATAGTTAGGGCAATGGCAAGACCCAGCATGGACTGATTTGCAGCTGTGGAGCCCTCTCCTCTGGTACACTGCACTTCTTCACACTGTTCTCCATACAGCACAAGAAGTTGTTATTGTATTGAGTAGACAAGGATACAAAAACAATCAGGCCTGATCCAACTGTGGACACAAGAACACCTGTAGAGCCTGAGGCAGGAAAATAAAAACAACCGTGCAAAAGGAAACCAGCAACATTTCACTGAGATAAAATTTTCACTTACCAAAAGAGACATATGTAGAGCTTAATTTTTGTCAAAGGAGATAACAATCTACTAGAGATGTTTCTCCATGACACAACAAACTGATTCACAGATTCTATCTCCACTGAACTAACAACTTCTACATTCTTCTCAATTTGAATTTAATTTCTTTTCTTCTCTACCTTTTTTTTTTAAATAATTTCCATATTTAAGGCAAAGTTCCACAATCTTTAAAAATAAGCACAAAAAAATTCAAGAAAGCCGAGACTATTTTGATGAAGTCTGAAAAGCTTCACTCTTAAACTTACTGAGTGGCATTTTGAGAACGCTCCTTAGCATGCAACAGTTCTTCTATCACATTTTGGGTCCTTGGTTAGGCTGTTCAATGTGACAAGCTTTGTGACTTCCAGCAACTATATTATTTTTAAGCAGCACTAGTACCTGGTAAGATCTATATTCCTCATATGACAGGTTAGCCACCAATCTGAATGCAGAAGACATCGGCAACTAAACAGTAAAGGTGTCTGGCAAAGAATGCAGCTCCTCTAAGACCCTCATTCATTACTGCCTCAGGACATATACTAACAAAATAAACCTTCAAAGAAATGGTCTCAAGAGATTCACATACTCATTCCACTATCTACCTTTTCCTTTATTTTGTTTTTTAAGATTTTAGGTGGAAAGATTAAAAAGTGAATTAAAAAAATTGAAACACTGAAACTTTGAAAGAAAAAGCCACAGGAATGGATTGTGGCTCTCAAAAAAGTTAGATGTTTGCTAAAGATATAGGGCAATTACTGCTAAACTTTCCCTACCCCAAGTTCTGACCTGTTTTTATATACACAAAAGCCCTGTCAGTTGCAGGCTCTGTCACTGCTTCCACCACCAGAATAACAGAAGCAGGGAGGGATATTCTCCCTTTTCCTTGGAAGGCTCCACATCAGCCCTAGCAGAAGCCAATGCCTAAGTATTTGCTGAGCTTTTATTTAGCAAAAACAAGTTGTGGTTTTACAGGATTCTGGCATAAGAACCAGCCAGAGAGCTGACCAGTCATGGGCTTTTTTGGCTGTCCTTGCTCACTTGAAGACATTAACAACTTATATTACAGCTGGCTTTCTTAAGCCACTGTGAAAATACACCAGTAGGGAAACACTGTTTATGATATCATAACAATCATAACTAATCCAGTAAAGACCACACCCATGATACTACAGTACACACCTCCATTTTAGTTTGAAACTTCATTACCTTCTGAACAATCTTAGGATCAAGAGATATCAAATTAATATGGTTGCCAGAAGAAAGAACAGACTTCATAAGACAAAATTACCAGCATCGAAGGGAAAACTGCAAACATATACATGTGTATATAATACATCAGTGTACAAAACCAAAAGCAACAAAATTGTTGTTTTGAAATAAGAGAAATTAAGAACAGAGTGGAATTAATTGAACTCCCTAAAGAGTGGAAAAACGCAAAACTTAGCATTTCTGAAGAGAAAATACATTGTTGAAAAGAAAGTTGTTCATTTAAATATGAAATTATATTAAACAGTTAAGGCTGAGATGGACACAGCAACTGCTACAAGACCTTCCCAAATATATATGAACCAGGCATTTTCATTTGAATACAAAGAGAACAGAATAACACCAGACAAAAATAAAAATAAAATTAATTACCTGATAATGCACAGTACAAACCAAAGGACTAAAACTATTTTACTTTGCCTTACACCCATATTAATCAACTCAATCTACATTGTACAAAATATTGTATAGCACAGCAGATGTCTTACAGCTTTTTCTGTGTTTTTGTTGTTGTTGTTGTTGTGTTTTTTTGTGTAAGTTTTTGGTTGGTTTGTTTATTTTTTCCACTCATTAGCCTAAACTTAAAATCAAAGTAACTTCTTTACATTCACAAAATAAACTGTATTTTAGAATACCTTTCATGATTTTTTTCCACATAATGAACAACATCTTTTTGCACAGAGTAGACTCACTTGCTTTTAAAATGAAAATAATACTTTCATCACCATGAAACAACTGTACATCCTTAAGCATAGCACCAAATTCAATCAATTTTGCATGGTTATTAAAAGAAGAATCATTTTATTATTTCACTTGGCAGTTTTCATATATTAGAATTTTGAAGCCTAAGAAGAGGAGGAAGGTAACAGAACAAACTGAAGATAGGAAACTGCAGCAGTTATCAAAAAACCATCAGGAACTAAAGTTCATTTTGTTTCTCAGAGTTTTTCATCTCTTGTGCTTAATGCGTATTTGTATAACTTGGGAAGAGCAAGGGGGCTTTAACATCATTAGTAAAGCTCACCTAAACCAAAAAGTCCTGTGACTCAGAAGGTAGAGGTACTTCAGAGGTTAGGAAGCAGTAAATCAAAACTTTCAATAAGTCTGAACAACTTCAAGCCTGTCCACTTAACACACATGGGCACTTTTAATGAATGACTGTGATACAGGAAAAGGACCAAGTGGAAACTGACATAAAACAAGCTGTGAGATGCCAATTTTGGAGTAAAGAACACTAGGACTGCTAATCCAGTCCATACTTTCTCTGCCACCTTCAATCACAGAAACACCACAGCAGGAAAAGACCTCCAAGATCATCCAGACCAACTGTCTACCTATCACCAAAATTTCCCATTACACTATGTCCCCCAGTACAACATCTAAGTATTTCTTAAACACCTCTGAGGACAATGAATAAACGACCTTCCTGGGCAGCCTGTTTCAATGCTTCACCACTCTTTCAGAGAACAGGTTGTTCCCAACATGCTGCCTGAGCTGAGCCTCCCCTGGCAATTGAGGCCATTCCCCCTAGTCCTATCACTAGCTATGTAGGAGAAGACAAACTCCTACTTTGCCACAACCTCTTTACAGGTCATTGTAGAGAGGCATAAGGTCTCCCCTAAGCCTCCAGCAGACAGGAAAATAAATAAATAAATCCCCATTCCCCCAGTTATTCCCCTTAAGACTCATGACCCAGACCCCTCAATCAGCTTTGTTGCCTTTCTCCAGACATCCTGTAGGGCCTCAGTTCTTGTAGCAAGGGGCCCAAAGAAAAAAAGGCATGAGCCCTCAAATGAAAAGTAGAAAGTAGCAAGAAAATCAAATTAAATTTAGCACAATGGAAGACAGAGATATAGAGTGAGGAAAAAAAAAAAAAAAAAAAAAAGTAGGTGAAAGATTGAGGCTATGAGGAAGATAGTTACTATTCAGAAGACAAAAATCTACAGACTATTTCATTTTTAGCTATCTACAATGAATATGTTATTTTTGGAGATTAAAGTACTAGCGAGGAGCAAGAGCAGAAAAGACCAAGACAATTTCAGACTTCAGATTTCTGTAAGTGAAGAGGTAAGGAAAAAAAAGAAAAACTACTGAGAGAAAATTATAAGCCATAAAATATACTGGCATTAGTCTGAGGAACAGACTCCAGTAAGGTGATGGTATTCTTCAATCACAACAACCACAGTGATAAATGAAATAAAGCATTACACACTGGACAAATTTAAGAATTACAAATACACCAGTACAAACCAACTTTAGCTCAGGAGTATATTAGATTAGTGGTTCCCAAGTCTTGAGCCTTTCAAGCAAGCTTCCAAAGACGCTCGTGTTCATAAGACAAGAACGGCAACCTTGGCAGAGCCATGATACACTGAGTGGGGAGAGTGGTCTCAGTATGGAGGAGGATGGTCAGAGTCAGCACAGTGCACTGACTGAACTACGGCACTGAGAGGTAGCAGCAGTAGTTGGATTTGGAGGATGATCTAGAAGGATAATTTATGACAATAATTATAACAACTGCATGTTACTCTTTAGCTAAGATATCTCTCTTCAGAAATATCAGTCTCCAAGAAATGTCACAACCACAACATCCTTGCTCTGCTGCTAAGTTAAAGAATGTTGTGACTATGAAGCACTAGTGGATAAGAAATTCAGTATGAGAAAATTTCTCAAATGAGAAAACTCCCTTAGTATTTTTCCTATGCTATGACAGTAAGAGGTTGAATATTTATAAAGCTACACTTCCTTTAAATTTTGGCAACACAGTATAATATATATATCTCATAAATGCTATAATATAGCAGCATTGATCTGTGTGAAAATCCTTTCATTCTGTACCTTTTCCTTGTCTTCGGGAAAGGAAAAACACACTTCATTTTCTCTTTGATATAAAATTTCAAGCAGGCTAAATTAGTACCTCTAAAACAGAAAAGCCCTGATGAATCATTAAATGCAACCAAAGATTTATACAGGAAGCCAAATGGCACTGAAAGGAAAACGCATATCTGAGGGATTATCTGGCATTCAGGATCAAGGTTCTCATCATACCACCAAAAAAAACAATTGTTCCTCCATTTGCATCATCTTAAATACAGAATTATTAAAGTACATATAAATAAAGTTTTGTTTTAAGCTCCAGAAGTGATTTCCATTATCAGCTGCAGCTTCCTGTTCAGCAGTTATTGTTATGAAGCTCACTTAAGTCATTCCACCTCAGTTTTTAGCACATCATTCCATGACCTGGCTCAGAGGAAAAGACAAGAAAAGGGACCAAACAGCTCTTAATGTTGCTTATTTTGGCACGGATCCTGTGCTTAATACAGCAAGTTCTGGGTGTTGGACTAGTGTAACTCTATATTCCTGTTCACATATTCAGCAGATGTCTTCTACCAGAATTTTTGTTACTGAAGCACGAATTCTCATCTATGAGGCTAAAAAGCTGAAGCAGGGTTGACTTACCCGCTATCATCCAGTTTTTTTCATGGCTTAAAACAAAAATGACGAGCCCTCGGGCATCACAACTATTTTGCTTGCTTGTTACTGAGTACTGGTATTTTTTTCATCATTTGTAATTTATGGAGTTTGGAGGTTTTCTTTCCGCATCTAAACTCTGCACAGCTGCTGATTATTGTTTGGACACAGCAAGTAAAACAAAAATTAAAAAAAAAATAAAATCCTTAGAGTTAGCAAGGAAGCAGTGGAAAATCACATTTTTGAATACCTAATATCAAGTTATTAGAATTTAATGCTCTCTGCATCTGAATATCACATAAGTTGATTTATATAGTATTTGTTTTAGCCACAGTAGTACTTGAAACAGAGTTTACATAACCGTTCTAATATATATTCTGTCTTTTGACAGATACATTGAGACCATCTCAGTTTAACATTCACTCCCTCTTAAAGAGCACTGTTCATCTATAGAAAACCAGTGTTGCATAGCTGCTGGGGGCTTTCATGAATCCTTGTAACTAAACAGCATAGTGTATTTAGCCTTTTGTGAGTGCTCTGTAGAAAGGCAGCAGAATCTCCACCCCCTTCTAAAAGAATTAGGCACATTGCACACAGTCCAAACTTCCTAGGTTTTGGCACTTGCTAATTTAAGTTTCATAGACAGAATTAAGGGGAACAAGAAGATAGCTTAAATTTCTTCCTATCCCTTCAGTTTCTTAGCAAGTCTGCCTTTAACTCCAACTTGTATGGCTGCAATCAGTATTGCCATCTCAAGCTGCCACAAAATAGATTAGGTTAAAATGCATATATATACAGCTGTATTTTGCACAAGCACCTATAGTTTGCTACTCTCCTGTGACAGATTATCAGGAGAAAGCAATCCAGTAACCAAAGCCTCTTACAACTCCTACAGACAAGCTTGTGGCACAAAGTGGTAGCTATGTAAAAGTTCAACAGTTTCTCAAATACTTTCTAAAAGAAAGAAAATATTACACTTTGGTTAAGCTTCTCATTCACAGGAAGTCAACCTCCTTGTTTTATAAGGCTACTGCATTACAGATAATAATATAAATTAGTTTGCATGTCAAACAGAAAAACTAAAGCTCAATCCAAATAGTATATTCTGACTTACATTTCAAGTCTGTTCTCTTCCTACTTCATTAAACTGCTGCAGTTCTTTGTGTACTGCTTGACTTTGGATTTCTTAAACTGCTTTATATCAGACCCACATGTTAGCAGAGTGTATCACAGTCCATATACCTTCCCACTTACAACTGCAGATTTTGCTTCTCTCATCATATCACAATTGCAACTTTCTTAATTACAGATGTTTGCTCAAACACACAAAAGATGGATACAAAGTTGCATTTTAATGCAATTTAATGCATTTTTGTTTCAATTAATAAAGATATTACAGCTTAAATTAGCCTCAGAGTATTTTTAGATGTCTTTTAATGCAATTCAGCAGCTGGAAGAAAGGTTATGAGCCAAATATGACTCTTCTAGCCAGCTCACCCTGGGCCTAGCATGGTCTGCTGGCCATAAGGGGTGTGTCTTTTGACAGCAACACAATGCTGCCCTCAAGTAACCTCTTAACATATCTATGGAAATAGGAATTACACAATATCTACAAATACTAAGCTTCCTTCAAGCCCAGAGAAAATACAACTATTTAATACAGCTAACTCCAAGAAAAAATATGCCAAATTAAATATCACAGTCTTCTGTGGACTGTTATTTAGAGTCTAGACTAAGGCATTTAGGGTCTAATATTTCAAGATTCCTTAACTACTGAGAATTTAAGAAACAGAATATTTAATACATTTCTCAAGTCCTAGATGTTCTTCAGTTTTAATTTATTCTGTTATGTATTCAATGCAAAACGTTCATTTTTCTTTGGTTTCTGGATACCAGAATGCTCAAATAATGTGCCAGGGCAAATAAGATTTCAAATGAATGACCCTGAGCCACTCCCAAAGCTTTGAAAGGAATGCCAGCAATCTGTCTACGCTTCAAAATTTCTGTTTGCAACTAAAATAGCCACAGGCTGTCAATTTACCGAAAGGTATCTTTTTGAAGCTATTTGAGGAAGGATTATATGACAATATGTCAGACTACAGATTGGGAACACGAATACTGCTTCAGGTATTACAGCTCCTATTGTAAAAGCAAATTACTTTTGGTTATAAAGCATTCCATAAGAGTACAACTCTCAAAAAGAAAACAGTTCTACCATAACATTAGTTCTATAAATACAACTAAGGGGAGAATTTAGTTGTAAATTAATGTGCAATTTGTCAATGAGAAGCACCTTCATGATTATGAAAAACACTGACATTTGCAGTTTATAATTTTATGGTGTCTTGCTCTGAAAGTATATTTCATTCTATCTACAGAAGTGGTGAAAAGGTACTTTAAATTTATTCAAGTTGCTTAATACAACCATTGGAAATAGGTCAGCAGAATCTTTTAGAAATTTCACACTCATTTTCAACTACAGAACTGATGTAGTAGTCAGAACTAACAAGTATTTACAGAGGTAATAGGCAAATTAGAGGTAAATGAATGCCCTCATAATCCTGAAAGCCACAGTTAGTAAGAAAAACAAACAAATTCTACAACAACAAGGCTTAATAGATGGTGCTAGTGGTTTTTTGTTGTTTGTTCATTTGTGTTCTTTTTCCTTTTGCATGACAAGCAAACGGAAGAAATCTAACTCTAAATTGTGAATCTACCAGAAAACTGTCTTCATGACATCCTAGAAACTCTATTAATTCTGATGAATGTCTCACAAATTCATGAATGCACAAGGGACTCTCCAGAGAGCTGTAAATGACCTAAACCAAAGTTTAAGAACAGAAGACATCTTCATGTGCTAAAATGATATCATTTGTTTTCATAAAACATGGGAGGAACATCTGGCAGTACAGGAAGGGATTCTGGAGCTTTTTAAGGCATCAGAGCTGAAGTTCACTGGAGGGATGTGGGATCTGGCATATTTTTGGACCACTTGTTTGGCTTTAGCAATGGGATGCATCACATTTCTTGTACATAGAAAATACAGGCTAGAACATTACAGTACAAAACTTAATGGAAGGGATTGCAAGGTTCCTATAAATCTTGAAAATGTACAGAAGATTAAAGAACTGTGAACTGTGAATTTATAAGGAATTTAAACAAAACCTTGTGCAACAGGCAGCAGTATTATCTGGGACAACACAAATTGGGGGGAAAAAAAAAAACAACAAAAAACTGAAAACGAATAAAAGGCTTCTGAGACAAAGTAACTAATAGTTTTATTCCCAGGGCTATGCTTGGGTGACTGGACTGACACAACTATGGCTATGTGAGATGCCTCAAAGGTTATTTATGGTACCGAAATACATTAGGTTAACAGAATGAGACAAATATCTTCAGAAAATAATGCACTCATCTAACTCTACAAGATGACTTCCAGTACTAACAAAAATCCTGAAAAGCGTAACACAGCTGGGACTCCTCTTGTTCCTTATACTGTACCAAACAAAGAACAGTGCTAACCACTGGTGAACTGCAAGAGATAACTAATCCATACTCAGTGTCTCCCAAGGCCCTCACACAGAGCTCTGCGTCACTGCACTCTCACATGATACCTCTCAAATTGGTTTATGCAGCACTGTCCTCAAAGAGTACATCAGCCCCCAGACTCAGAGAAGTGACTCCTGTCAATGAATCAACAAATACATTTTCTTCAAGTGTGGGATCAAAAATTCCAGCACGGGAGTATGAAAATAATTTATCTTCCTAAGGATTATACAGTTTTCCACTTGGCATATCTCAAAAGCAAAACTGAAAATAAAGTTGTTTGGGATAATTTACCCCATTGGGTTTTTCTATTATTCAGCTCTCCAAACACAAAGGCTGAGTGGCAGAAATTATAAAAGATGACAACATAACTAAGAAACTGGCATACCTGCTATTTCTCCATGTTAGTTGCCAGTATTTCTGTCCAATAATACCCAACTTAAAATTCCAGTCATCTATCCAATCACATTTTTTATGGAATAGCGAGAAGTTCATTGTTCTAAAACAAGAGTACTTAATAAATACAATAAAAAGTTTTTGCTCTTCAGTTGTGCTAACATAGAAATTTATAACTGGGTGAGTAACAGAATCCATAACCCTAATGGTAAAATCAAGTATTTCATTCACAACTTCCCTTAATTTAACATGATCGATTTCAAAATATATGTTCACTTCACTATTCCTCAGAAAATCTTTTCCTGTGATACATATAATTTGAAACAGATCTTCCTTAGCTGGCTTTAGAATTTTATTAAAAATAATAATAATTAAAAAAAGAAAGATTACCTCTCAATTTTCATAAACCAATATCACAAATGCAAATATAGAGGCCACTTCCACTGAGAGAGTTTAAAAATATATCAAGTCACTGTCTACAATTTTTTGACAGTATTACTGGAATTCCTGTTGCACAGTAAAATTTTGTTAAAGCATTTATCTGATAGAATATTTCATGCTACCAAATAATAGTGAAGTTAAATCAGAATGAGGGAAGTTCCACTGCACAGAAAGATATATATAGCTATAGATTACAATTACAAGCAAAGTAGTATAGATAAGAGGGTCTTTTAAGAAAGACATAATGACAGCAGGAGTTAACTTATCAGATAAACTTTACACTTGGAGATAAAAATGATTACTTTAAGACTTTTACACCTCTAGGTTAACATCCGGTTTTGATAACATGACTTTTTCTTTTATTTGGTAGCTATGCCATGCTTTCATGTCAGAAAATTAAATGCTTCCAAACACAATTAAAGCTATTAACTCCATATTATTAGCACTAGGCAAAACCAGTCAAATTGAAAAGATTAAAATGACCTTTGAACAAAAGGAGGCATAAGTAGGATGAACTATCACTCAGCTGTACCTTTCTTCTTCAAGTACTACATATTAGTTTAAAGTTATACATATTTATAACTTTTCTCATCTAGAATATACAGTAATTTTTATGAAAAAAATCAGAAAATGGCATGGGCGACTATAAAACTAAAATGAGAAAAAAAGGTCATAAAGATTGTTCTAGACTTTTTGTTTAGCTGAATCTACAGCAATCAAAATCAACTCTTACCACATAACTCAGGTGAATGTGATCATATGTTTACAACATGTGTGTACACATACACATGCATGTAACTACAAAGACTGTAGGTCACGTTATGGGACTCCAGATAGTATCCTAAGAAACAGACTCCTCAGAAGGACTTCAGGCACCTTAAAGGAATGGTTTGGCCTGACAGCAGCCAAGAAGCCACGCGTGAATTTTGACTCAACTGGCAACTGAAAGGAAATACTTGTCCTTCTTGACAGACTGTGTGCATCTCTGATCCCCTTCTCAGAAAATCACCAGAGGGTATTCAACTGAATAGAAACAACCAAAACTGCATATGTGCTACTTACTTGATATGGAAGTAGCAGAATAGTGGTAAATGAGGTAAACACTTTCAGTGCAATACAGTGGCTCAAAAAAAAAAAAAAAAAAAGTTGATTGTGTAGTTATTCTACACAAGTACTACTCAGTAGACTACTGGCAGAGTAATTAAACCACTTTTCAGATATTCTCTCTCAAAATGCTGCTGAATAATAGGAACAAATTCAGTAAATTTATACAAGTGACTTAATGAGTAAAATAAGATAATCAAGGAATGCAGTGCATGTAACAGAAGCAATGTTACATAATAATAATCAGTACAGTTACCAAGCTATCCTGTATTACTACTGTTTTTATTAATTTATGCTTTATTTAAAGAGATAGATATTCTGCAGCCCCCAAAACAGAGTTGCAATTAGACTTTGCATGATCTGAGCAAACAAGACAACAAAAAATGAAGACATGGATAGAATCTTAATAGGAAAGATAATTGCTCAATGTGACAGACAAGACTTTCCACAAGAGTTGCACCAAAAGTAATGCCTCCTATTTTATTATATTGGCCCCTGGTGTCAGAGGAGGATGCTGATGGAATAGCAGCAGCTGAATCTTCCCACCAATACTCCGTTACATTTTGTTGCCATGTGACAGGTGCCAGCACAGGGGCAGTTTGACAAAACAGCATCTGACATGGAAATACAGATGACACTAATGTCTGTCACTGAATTCTTCCACATGGGAATATCACAAAATTTGAAGAGAATAGGTTCCACAAATGCTGGAATGGGACCAGAGAGAGCTCTGTACCCAAGTTTGCCAAGACCTATTGAACCAATAAAAGGCTGAAGGTGACAGTTTCCTGGACTGCATAATATCTAGGGATGAAACATGTTGTCACCACTACAACCAGAATCAAAATAGCAGCCCATGGAGTGGTGTCATGTGATTTCCCTGCCTAAGAAAAGTTCAAGACATAGCCTTCAGCAGGTAAAGTAATGTGCACTTTTGTCTTTTGGGACAAGAAAGAGATGAACATTTCAGATTTCCTGGAACCTGGACAAACCATCAGCTCTCACAACTACATAACAATGACTTTAAGCTGAAAGCCAGGCCAGAGAAGCAAAGACCTTTTCTCTTGCAGCACAACACCTGGCCCCGTAACATTTTGAAGACCACGAAGCACATTGCCAATCTTGGCTGGACTGTCCTACCACACCTACAGTACAGTTCAGATTTGGTGCCTTCTGACTTCCATTTTTTTTGCTGATGTAGCTGACAATCTGCTCTCCAAATAGCATTACTATGCTGTCTATATCTATTGTAGTTTTAATGGAAATAAACATGAGACGTTACTTTTGGAGTACCCTCCATAACTGAAAATGCCCATTTTATGACCTTTTTAACTCCAGTCCAAAACATTGTATATGAAACAAACTCAATCCCTAGAAACGAAGGGAAGAGAAACAACTGTCACTGTGATCTGAAGATCCTAGAAGTCACAGAAGAACAAAGCTTCCATTTGGAGACAGAATTCACCAAAGTACGAAGGAGCTGGTTATCTGGGGAAGAAAAAGACCAGAAGAAAATCAAATGAACTTTATAAGAGTTTACAAGTAGTAACTATCAGTACAAGTAGTTTCTTGATCAAAGAAAATAACAAAATCACTATATCCTGGAAGAGCATGGTTCCATCTCAATTTCAGAAAAGATGTAGATAAAACATGTTCCTAGCAAGAGCTTTAATTTTTCCTATCTCTGAAGGCCACATGATACTCCTCCAATTTTTCTAATCAAATCAAAATGCCTTTTTAATACCAGGTTCAAATATACAACTTTCAATGCTTTTAGAGAAAGCACTGACAAAAAGCTTTTGCTGCTCAGAGCTCTTAAGCAACACTCCTTTTGTAAAACATCCTAGAATGCTTAACAAATGTAGAAAATGAAACTCTGCAGTCACACAAGACAGTTCAATAGGATGACTGAATCAGCACATAAACTTACAGAGTATTTTCATTCTCACTGCTTACTGAGAGGTCAATATAAACACATCAGGGAGACAGCCTGTGCTGCACAGATCTGGCTTCTGTTGGCTGTCCTTGATGCCTGACATTTAGCAGAAGAACTTAACTTCATCCAAAAACTTTGAAGCATTTGTGGCAATCAGTGAGAGTCAGCAAGCACATTACAGCTGACAACAAAAGCTGTCATCATGAGATGTAGCCTTTTCTCTTCAGACCAGATTTAGTACCAGCTGGAATGAGTTCTGCACATAAACATCAAGAGTTCCCACTACTTTCTAATTTAGACCTTTAAAGCACAATATCTTGTATACAGAAAATGCTGAAATCCTGAATAGGTATGACAGCACACCTGGTTTTATTTGGTTCAGGTGCCTAGACATAAATATGCACTATTTTTCTGACTGCCACAGAAATGACAGTAATCTCATAATCACTGAGTTTAGGGTGATCACAAAAAAAGACACACAAAACAAGATCTGACTTGTGAAAAGTTATCTGAAAAGCAAAAGTCTCTTGGATATACATGATACACAAGACAAATGCAGTTTTGATCTGCTCTTTTGTGCTCCTACTCTCAACTTATTTGATCTGGCCAAGTCATCTGTTACTGAAGCAAAAGAATCTTTCAGGAATGGCATCTTTGGTATTTTTCTGCCCCAACAAGACAGAATTAAACTTTAGAAGTAATTCTTTGTTATGATAATCAATGAAGTGAGATTTACAACACAGAGCACTGTACAAATAGTATTAATAATGCACCACTGAAGAAGGCATTTACCAAAAACTCACAGAAGTGCTCTCATCTTCAGCTCAGAAATGTTAAAAGCAAAAATCCTATGTCAGCCCCCAGCAGGGAAAAGAGAAAGCACATGACTGGGTCTTGTCTTCCATTTGTTTGGAACACAAGGTAAGCTGGGTTTGGAAGGAGGAAAAATGTTAAGAAAGAAAAATCCTAAGAGAAATTTTGTGACTATAAAAGACAAATAAAATGCTGATCAAGTTTTATAATGTAACAAATATTTAATGATAAATAGCTACCAAAGATAACTAGCTTCCTATCAGTAAATATTAGCTATAGCACACTAGCTTACACATCTATTTTAAAGCTACATACATACATAGATACATTTTCTATCATTAACTCTGACTCTTTCTATGAGGCAACTGTATGTCACGCTCCTATGCTATTATGTATTATGGCTTCAGCATTCTTTAGGATCATGTAATGATATAATGGCCTTTTTTTTTCCCGAGTGCTTGGAATTTCTTCCTTTCTATGTAAGGAGTTTAAAAACAGTCTTTCAGTAAATCTGTTTAGAAGTATCACTTCAAACTACTTTCTTTATTTTATAACCTACATAACACCTTCCACAAGGATATATAATAAGATTTTACTTGTAGTCAAATGTCTTGAAAAAGCAAAACTCTTGGAGATGTATGCTAAAGTTTCAAGGAGGTTGTTAAATGATGTATTTCATATTATAGTTTTAATCTGTCAGCATATCAGTTACTGAAAGAGTCTTATACTGCAATCCTTTCAGTGGTAAAAATTTTTGGCATTTCATATATTTACTTCTGCTCCATTTCTATTACTTAAGCCCCCTCTTTTTAATTAAAGCATGAAGGGTAGGACTGCATCTGAAAAAAAATAATCAATGCCTGCAGGCCAAATATGAAACCTAAATTTAGGTATATATAACACAAATACCAGTGGAAAGAATGAAGTCCACACAGAAATACACTTTACCTACTAGATTCATTTTTAATATACCTTACATCATGACATTTCTATTTCATCTTTTCCTACTTTTTCACTCACTGAGCAGTGTAGAAGCTTTAAGTAGCAAAAGTGTTTTGATATTTCTTTTTCTCCTGTGAAATTTTGTTCAATAGTACCATGTCTAACATAAATTTAAGTTTTTTTTCTCCTCTGCATATATTTACACATTTTGGTATATACTTTCAGTAAAAACAGCTATTGGTAGGAAGCATGAATGAAGAAGAGTGTGTGACATTTACAGCTAAGTGGCAGGATGCAGACTACCAGGAAGAGATAACTAAGTCAATGGTGAGTGCTTGCAAAATACAAGGGAGTCTGGCAGAGCCTGATTCTGCAGCGCATTCGGGAAACCAGATAACAAAAGGTTGGCAATGTGCACTCTGCTCTTTAATAGAAAAGATGATATCAGATAAGTTAACAGCCAAATAGTCGCATCATGTCTTTCCTGTGCAATAACACAGACAGGAATACCTGGCAATACTAAAATTTCATGGTATTTTGTTTGGAAGAAAACTTACTTTGAACTGTACACTGAGTTGAACTTTCATTTAGATAAAACTGATGATTAAAACTACTCCTTGAGGGAAAAAAGAAAAAAAAAAAAAAAAGCACAATCCATTAAGATACTTCTCAGTTATGCAGAAAATTATCTACGCATTGTTAGACGTCGCTATAAAAATGTAAGACTATCCCACTAGTAAAATACTCATTTGGTTTTCTGAATACGGTTTGCCATTAAACCTTAACTAATGAATTCAAGAAAGAGAACAGTCAAGTTGTTTTGGAAATACAGTAACATTCACGATAACGCTTACTTTTTCTTTTACCTTTCACACAAACATCATTTGAAACATTCAGTGCATATTTTAAACAAAGCCTACACAATGATGGAGAGTCTTCTCTTCAGTCTCTCCCATGTGTTTTATAGACGCTGATACCTTCAGTTTTTCTACAAAACAAAGTGTCTCTCCATGTTTCTTATTTTGGACCTCGTATTTTGATATACTATGATCATAGAAAAAAAATGAAAAAAAAAAATTGTCTACATTACTGACATGTTAATGTGTATAAAAACAAGCCAAGTTCAGAAACAACAGCTTACAGCCACTTTAATTTTTTTCAGTTGTAGAGCTACTTAGAATGAAAATAGAATTCACACAGCAAACATCATCACTACCTCATTAAGCCACAGAGCACAATACACTTCCACTTCTTGTTACAGAGTAGGTTAAAGCTGTTTTAAAGTAAATTCCTAGCTTTTGCTGTAAAACATGAAAAGGACAGTATATTTCTGATCACAACAAGAACCATGCACCCATCATCAGGGTTTGCAGCCTATGAGATGCAGTACGTCATCTGGCAACAGAAGGAAGATTTCATCCCAGAGAGGGAAACAGCCCCTGGAGCGAAGCACTAACTTCAACAGCAGTCAAGGAAGCCCTGGCCCAACTTATTTCTATCTCTTCTCCCACCCTGGAGGTGGGATCTCTGCCACATATTTGCTCCCCCAAAGGAGGCAGAAGGGCTGCTGAGATTATGGTTTTATGGAACAAGCCTGGCCATGCTGTCTGCCTCTTCATGTTTCCCAGGAATTATGAGAACTTTTTCTCCCAAATGGTATTCCAAGAGGCCATGGAGATGCAGCTAAGGATTGGAGGTAGGAGCTCTCTAACTCTAAGTAGCATTGCTCCATGTCCGCTGCCAGCTCCCAGCATAATGTGACCTAATGACTCAGCAGCATCCTGGGACTCCTTCCCCAAAATAGCCACATTTAGGCATTAGTCTGGCAAGCTGTCACTATTTTCTGAGAAAAAAAAAATAACAAGTGAAGGAAGAGGGCTGCTTATAATCAGCTAAATCTGAAAAAAACTTGGATGGGATTAAGAAAAAGGTGTTTTCTCTAGCTGTAGGGCCTTTTCTAATCCAAATTTCAAAGAACTGAAACTTTCCTGTATACGACACAGGAATCTTAAAATAACTAATATGATAGGCAGTCCAAGTACAGGTGTAGGAATCTGCTTAATAAAATTATATGCATCCCATCTGCAGCCAGGACTTGGATCCTCTTTAAGTCCGCTTTCACTCATACAATAATAAAACTTTTCATTGTTTTTGTTAGTGTTATTGTCTGTGAATACAGAATAATACAGTTTTACCTGCTTACTTGTTGTCTGTGGTTTAGTGAAACGTTATTTGCAACTTCCATCATGATTTATATAAACTGTTCCTTCCAGTGCACTGAAGGAAAACAAACAACCTGCTATGTTACTGTCCCACCACAGCAACATCACCCAACGCCTTTCATACTACAGAAGGTTATCAATAATTTCAAAGAGAACCACAGAATCGCCCAGGTTGGAAGGGACCTTAAGAATCAAGAATCTCCAACCCCCCCCCCGCCACAGGCAGGGCCGCCAACCTTCACATTTAAAACTAGGCTGCCCAGCTCCCCCCCCCCCCCATCCATACACAACATACATTTTAGATTCCAGGAAATATTTGGAAAGGATCCCTCAGTATATTTTTTTACTTCTTTCATAACATATTCTTTAAGGTGGAAATACTGACTACCTACCAAACACATGTAATAGGGGAAAAGTGGAAACAAGGAAAATTATGAAGAAATAGACAACAGAGAGGAATTACTCTTCAACAGACTCTCCCTTACAAGAAAGGCTAAGAAAAACCTGTGGAATGTTAACTCAAATACCAGCCATGTGAATTCACAAAGTACACAGGCTCAGGTGTAGTCAGCTTTAATGGTACAGAATTCCCTATTATACAGAAAGACCAAATATTTTTTTCCTGAACTCAAGAGATCAGATTGACACACTTAGTCTTGAGCACCTAAACTCACCTTCTGGCAAGAATAAACAGACAGAAAGGCATCTCAGGCCAAGGCCAAGCACAGGTATCTAAAATAGGAAGATCCAGTGACTACACCCTCTCTCTTCCCAGTCATAGTAGGATTAGAGATCACCAGCTTACACTAAACACCTCTCCTTTAGAAGGTTAAAGGAGATGAATATTTATTTCTATGTTTTTCCATCTCAGGGTTTTTCAGATGCAATATAGAAAATGGACTCACAACTTTCTGCCTAATTTGTTTCACCACTACAGTCTTCAGTGAAGGCATAAGAAATAGTAGCAATATAACTGAACTGATCCTCCATGCACAAGTGTTCCATGTTCAGAAAGCATGAGATTTTATATACAAAAAGAGGCGACTTAAAGACAAAGAGATAAAATATCATACTACATTAAAGAATTGTGCATGTTTAAAGATATTATGTTTTCCCATTCCCTGTATTTGGACATTGTTTCAAATACCTCAAACACTAGCATACCAGAGAACTAAAAGAATTCACGTTTTCTTTAATAGTTACTAATTACTGTTCAGCAACTTGAGTACTAAAAAAGGCTTGCTATATTCATGTCTCAGTCTTTTTAAAAAACTGCACAATCCCTTTCAACAACTTCTGCCAGTAATTAATGTATTTTGGCAACAAGGTTACAGACTGGACATCAGACAGAATCTTCCCTCTGATTCTTAAACTGATTACCTAGAGAAGACAAGACCCAGCAATTACAAACTTGAAAAAATATTTAACAAGAAAAAAACCAAACCAAAACAAAAAAAACTATTGCTTTCAGAATTAAGATCAACTGAAAATAAAGATATAGGCTTAAAAAACAAAACAAAACAAAAAAACAAAACAAAAAACAACATTTGTTTAAAAGCACAGAAAACAGAATAAAAGTAATTCCACTAAACCGGACATCATGTTCTGTATGGAAGACAAGCTTGTCCAAAGGCTCAATCAAAAACTTCATTAGCTGCCCCAGTAGGTGAAGATATAATTTAAAAAATTACTCTTACAGACTTTTTCAGCTTACACTGGTACATAAAAAGAAGATCAAAACAAGCACATTAGAGCACTGAAGATGTGACCATCCATACTTCTTGATTGTTAGCTCATTCCCTGACACCTTATCTAATTGGTCCAAGTTGCTGCTTCCAGGACAAAACTCAAATGGACTTTCAAGGTTGTTTTCTCCAGGGACCATTTCACAACAAAACTGTATGGCATTAGATGGCACCAGCTCAGCTCCCAAGGGGCTCACCTGTCCTCCCTTACACACTACAGATATAATGCATGCCCCAAACCCTGCGCTATACAAACATCACCTCAGCAGCCACAGCACAGCCCTTGCACTACCTGAATACTTAAAACCAAAAAAACAGACACAATCACATCATAAGTTTGTCATAAAAGTCCAACGCTGGGATACTCCATGAAGCTGAAGAACATGAAAATCATAATGCGCTGCATACATACTCCTCAGTTGTTAAAGTTTATGAAAAAGGGTCTAAAAAGCAGCATTATCTCCAAGCTTAAGCAAGGCTTAATATTCAAGAGTATACCCTTTTGGCCTTATAAGTGTCTTTTAACAACTCAGTGTTAGTTTATATTAAATGGTGTAATTGTTTTAGAAAAGCACCACAAAGACTAGTTTTTGCTTTGAAAATGTTTTAAACTCTTTGGATGAAAAAGCAAGATCTTGTTTAAATTATAATATCACACAAACTCATAACTGGTAAAAACTTCAAGGACTTCCGTTTAGAGAATAACTTCACCTAACCACTTAATTACTTATTTGCCTAAATACAAGGAAGAATCTCACTTTCCTATGAAAGAAAGGTTTTCAAACATTTCATTTTACATGGAAACTATCTACAGAATTGCAGCACTTCAAAGCAGACCATGAAAAAGCAACGTGTAAGTTTTCAGGCTCCAAAATAGCACACTGAAATTAAGTATAAAGGCCAGAAGCTAAAATGCTTGGTCCTCTTAAATTTTCCTAATCCATTTTGTTAAAAATAATGGTGATATCACTACATTTTTCCTTAAGGTTATCAAGCAGGTGAGACCTAGTGCTTGACAAATAAAAACCAAGTTCATTAAAACATTTTCTACTACAAGGACAATAGAGACACTTTAAATGTTGCCTTAAGGCAAAAGACTTACAGAGATTTTCTTAATCAGCACTCTTAAACTTATTTGACAGTATTTTCCCATTATCATCTAGTGCTAGAATCCTTAACTCAACAACACTGTAAATCCCTGAAAAGAGACAGGCAAAACGAAAGGCAAATAGATTAATGCATGACTGACATAAGAACTACTGTTTAAAAATCCAGTAAAACCAAAGTCAAGAAAGTATGCATCATCTCTAGCCACATAGCACCCTTACTGCTACAGGCATCAGAGAATTAAAAAGTAAACCAAGTAAATAAGTACCACACCAAGTACACACAGAAAACAAACACATACAAAAAAGATGCACCTAGATCACAGCAACCAACAGAGAGTAAGAAAATACAGCCTCAAAACTCATCATAAAATACATCAAATCCCAGTACAACCCAAACTGACACTAACTTACATGTCTGCAAGAAGGCACACGTTCATGGGCAAGTGACAAAATCCCAGGCCAGACAGGTATGCTGGCAAAGCAGTGGCACAGGCTCAAAGTGGTTTGTTTCTCCTCTTCTTGGACTAATTAAGCACCATTAACATCAAGGGAAGGAAGGCATGCATAGTGAAAGGTGAGTGCACATCATGAAAGACAACTGCCTTTCTGTGACACTTGTAATGCCCAGCAATAACACGCAATATCATGGTAGAGACAGCAGCTGCAGGAGAGAAAAGAACTGGGGAATAATAATACACATATCAGAGATGAGTGGCAGCTTTAAACACAAGAAAAACCTGCCATGTCTTCAAGATTAGCATGTTAAAGGGGAAATGGAAAGGAATGGAAGGAAAAAAAAATGGTCTCTAACCCAAAAATGATTGTGAGCAATAAGCAACAGGGTCTGGAAATCAGAAACAACAGGCAACAGGTTCCCCTGTATTCCATCATTTCAAACTCACTGTTGATAAGAGTCTAGAGAAAAAGCCTTACTTTAAGGAAGTAAGTTTGCTGTAATTAGGTCTTAGAAAATAACCAAGGAACCACTCTGGTAATTCATCTGTTCTGCAAAAGGCCACTGTCATCTTCTGAAGCAGCTGATATTCTAGAGACTAAGAGGTGTTGACTGTTTTACATGGAGAGAAAAAAAAAAAAAGAAAAAAAAAATCGGAACTCACAGAAACATCCACCCACATTCACCACCAAAAGGTAAAATACATTTACTCTCTAAACAGTAAAATACTCTCTTAAAACACTCAAGGGAAAAACAATAACCAACCAATCAAAACCAGTTGACCAGAAATTTCTTTTTTCTTCTGAGACTGACCCTCAGCAAGAACTGAAAGATAAGTTATTGACACTTGATATTGCAAATTATTGCTAATTCTTAGGCAAAAGGATGGGATTACAAAGGTGAAAAATGGCAAATATTAAAATGATTTCAATGCATATTTATCCTCTAAATGGAGATGATGATCTGTATATCTTTTCAAGGCATAAAATAAATTTTGGTCACAAAACTACTTCTCATCCAGCTCCATAAACTCCATAAGTTTATTACTTTAGCTGTTAATTGGATTGTCTGAAACAAAGGCAACTTCAAGCTTGATCTCCAAAGTGTAACACAGAGCACAATGTGCTCTATTTGAATCCAACACTGTAGATTCTGTTAATGTATCAAGATAAAATTTGATCTTGCAAGTATTTTGTTACAAGAACATTCAGTGGAGCTGCCCAAGAATGTCAACGCAAGTTCTATTTATTGACTTATGCTAAGTGCTCACAGGACAAAAATCTGCTTATCTTCAATAGCATTGCTTAGAAAGTCAGAAGAATTGTGCTGTGGCTCCCACTTCTGCTCTGCAACCCTCACCAAGCCCACCTTACTCACCCACATGTCATGATCACAGCTGCAGATCAACTGCACATCGCAAATACAAGCATGTACTTTTCTGTTTCAGAACAAACTTCATTTATATTGTTTTTGAACTGAGTAATAGAATGGGATGGGATTTTTTAGAACTTCTTATCTCCCCATCCCCTTAGTCACAGCAAAGACTTCTGTTGGTTAAACTGGATCAAGTAGTGTTTGACAAACAAGTGTCTTCACTCTAAAAAACTAAGCAGCTTACTGAGAGCTCCCACATAAGTTAAAGAATTACACCTACTTCTGATGTTTACGGAGTAACAGATTTAACTCGAACCACATGGTTAGAGTTTTTATAATGTGAGCCATTTTCATAATTAAATGATAATTAAATACTTCAGCTGCTTTTTGAGATCTTCCTCTAAGCAGATAACCAATTCAGACTCATTAACATTTCACACACCACCTTATTCGAGTTTCTCTTATTCCACAAACAGCTGATAGAAATCAGACACCTAGACAGAAGCTCAGATCAGTGTTTAAGTAAGCATGCTTTGAAAATATTCCCATTTTAAGAAGCACTCTTTACAAAGCAGGCTTTAATTCTATTTAATACTGAACTAATTTAAATTTCAGTAGAGCTGCTATCTGTGTCAGACTCGCCCTACTCTGCCAGTGGGAGCATTCAGCCTGTCTTTCTCTTGATTTATCTTCGAAAAAACTCCATGTTAAATGGTAGATAGGGATCTGCTTTAGTATTTTAACTTGCACTCAAGAACTCTGTCTCACAAATCATACCATCACCTAACAGAGTACTTTTAAAATGCATTTTACCATTCACATGTTACAACATTTCAAAAGTAATAAAAGTAAACATTTGCAGTAAACTATATCTGAAAGAAATGCAATTATTCATGAATAGCTCATATGAGCTGCTTCATATTAACCAGGTCTGACAGAAATGAACACATTTATCCACAAATGTTGTTCAGGAAAAATCCTCCCAGTCAGAAAAGTATTCTGTGTGTAGGATATCAGTGTGATTTCAGTATACTGACCTACTGCTTCACACCAGTACAAAGATGTTTCCAAACCAAGCAGACTAAAATAGAATTTGATATCATCCTTCTTCATTCCTGAGCAGTGGTTACTAAGTGGTAACCTTTTTTTTACTATCAACTGTAAATAAACTTAGAAGACCCTTTGTCTTTCAGTCATCTTCACCACAGGCCCTCAGAGTATACCCGCACAAAGGCTGATTCAGCATCTGACACCACTAGCAGGTGAGGGGGAAGTGGGATGGCCATCCCTTTTTTCTTTTTTTGTCTTGTCAAATCAATTCTTAGTTGCGCAACCCAAGTAAAATTAACAAACTGATCTTAAGTTCCCAATAAAGCACTGAGAGTAAACTTCATACAAGATTGAATTTTATCTGAGAGGCTTGTTTTAGCAACAGATTTGACTAATTAACGCTTATTACACAAAGTTTACTTGTGGGGTTTTTTTGTTGGTTTTTTTTTGCTTTGAGAATAGTTTATGTTGATTTAGCTTCAAGAGATTAGTATAAAATGGTCTTAAACGGAAGCAGGAATGTCTAAAGGAGGAAAGGCCTCGACTTAACTAAAGAGATCACTAAACATACTTAATTTAATCACTATACTTCCCTTGTGTACCCAGGCCTTTGTGTCACTGCAGACCCTTGAAGATGTATGCCTCAGGGATCCTGAGAGAAGAATGCTTTAGGGACCACGCACCAAAACTGATCTGCAGCTTGGGTACACAAGGCTTTGATTACTCCCCCAACCAGTTTTCCCTATCCTAGCAGCTGTTAGGATAGTTGCATTTGCATAACAAGGAAGAAAAGACTGGCAAGCATTCTGCATGCACAATAAGAAGAAAGGAAATCCTTACCATCACACTGAATTAACATGTTGTAACTTAGGCAAGGTATGTGGCTAGACAAACTAGTATCTTTTGTTTAAAAGTTAGAAACGCATCACAGAAGGATGCAAAGGAAAAGAAAGCCAACCTCAAAATTTACACTCGGCAAAAAAGGATTTCACTTGCCTTAGCCTATGCCTAAGTAAAATGAACAAAAGAGCATCTTTGTGAAAGTAAATTTTATGTACCAGCTATCTGCATAGCAAGGTGATTTGCTTTTTTTTCTGTCCCTCAGCAGAGTTAATGCTGTCTTTGCCTCTGGACAACCTCTGTGTCTCGTGAAGTACTCGCAGCTCCTGCCTCTGTAACTTAGATCTCAGGAGGTCTCTAGTTTCTCTGACTTTTGAATCTCCACATATTTTCTTTCTCGCTGTTCTATCCTCTCTTGTCTGAAACCTTCCTTCTTGTTTGTATTTTATATTTGTGTAGAACACAAGAGATCCTTTCTTTCATCAATAAATTTCTTTTTTACAGCCATAAATTGAAGCATATGAAGTTCTGCACCAGTCTGTGAAGGAAGTTCTTCACAGTAAGGGTGACAGATCACTGGAACAGGCTGCCCAAGGAGGCTGTGGATTCTCCTTCTCTGGAGATATTCAAGACACACCTGGGTACCAAAGTATGCAGCCTGCTGTAGGGGGCCTGCTTTGCAGGGCGGCCAGACTCAATGACCTCCAGAGGTCCCTTCCAACTCCTACAATTCTGTGATTCTCTCCCATTCTATTTCCTGACTTTAATTTTCACCTCCTGATTAAGAAACATGAAAAAAAAGATTTTTTTTTTCTTCTTTTTCTACTGTTCTACACCACCTCTGTCTATTCTCAGATTTCTTCCTCTACCACCTTTTTTTTTTTCCCTTTTTTTTTTTTTTCCTTTTTCTGTCATCTTTTCTTTAAAATTGATAATATTTAGATATTCTTACAGTGGAGTGAAAACTCCTTCCCTCATTCAAAAAACAGGACAGTAAGAAGATACAAAATACGGTTGAATATCTGCACAAATTAGACATGAGCAAAAATATGAATTCTTTTTGCTATATCAGATTATTTCAATTATTAACAAAGAATATTTCCTTCTCATAAGCCTCTTCTTCACACTTTCCAAAAGGGATTTTCACAGACAAAACAGTAACACATTATTAATTTATTACTCACGGGGAAAAAAAAGAAAAGAAAAAAAAGAAACTAAGCAAAATCAGAAATGCATTTTCCTTCTAAAGCAGTCAGAAATAGCACATATAGAGCACTTTGTGTGCATCACTGTCTGCCTCATTTTTTATTTTTATTTTTTTTCTTATATCAACCTGCCTCAGAAGGGAAAATGCAGCCAACTGGCAGAAAACGAAGCTTCTGTGAACACCTGAAGAGCACCTATCTAAATTACAGATCAAGAAAACTCAATACACCTATAAATATGTGCAAATTATATCCAGATTTGTAAATTAACACCTGGAAGAGTTCCAAGTGATGGAAAGTGTACTAGCAAACTGCTGGAAAACTACCTAGTGTGAAATCTGCCTATTCTGACCAGAGCTGTCCCCAGGCAACTTCCAGGGAGGACAGGGCAGTTAAAAATAACTCATAGGAAGTTCAGTTACAGACAATTGCTGGAGGAAAAGTAAATTTACCAGAACCAACAGCAATCATTGCACAACAGCTGGCCTCTGTATTCAGGGACATTTCAGGTACATTCACAAATCCAGACACAACAAAAGATTCGATACCACTTTTCCAAAGATAGTGCATTTTTCTGCATTAGTCCTCACCAAATCAAGGCTGCAGGTTAAGTGACTGGAGAGCTCAGGACCTTCCTGATGAGCACAGGAGGTATTCTTCACACCACCAGCCTATCAACAACTGCTTCAGAAGAAAAAACACAAGCTTCGTGTCATTTTAGTGGATGGAAGAAATCCCCACTCATTTTTGTCTCTCTGTGAACCCTACACTCCTCTCCAGTGCTGGCCATGGTCATGGGCCTTCGATTTGATTCAGGGTTTGGCATCAGCCTACAGCTCTTCAGCATAAGCGAATTTGGATAAAGTATTTTCCATCGCCTTATTTCTAGTCTGACATACTTGTTCAGTGTTTTACATAAGCAAACTCTCATTTACTTTAATTTACTGCCAGAGTAAAGAACTCTGGGTTTGGACTGATATTTATTTATTTGACCTGATCTGCTGCCATACATGGGCAAGGCTCTTCATAGATAAGCACACATCATGCATTAAACAGGCCAAGAGCCTAGCTGGTAACAGATTTTCTTGCTTTCACACATGTGGCACATTGTTTTCTTTTGTGACAATATTTTGTGCCTGCATGTGGTTGTGAGGTCTCTTGTTGTGCAAAGCTGATTCTCCCTTGGAATTCAGAGCCAGGGAAGACTTTGTGCAGGGGATTTGGACAAACAGAGAATAAGGGAAAGGACATACACACTTCTCCATGAGTAGCTTCAGGTATTCTGGATAAATATCACAGCTACAAAAGGATTTAAAAGAGAAAAC
Organism: Coturnix japonica; assembly: GCF_054131305.1. NCBI lineage: Eukaryota > Metazoa > Chordata > Aves > Galliformes > Phasianidae > Coturnix > Coturnix japonica. The sequence continues at coordinate 29,704,418 of NC_140666.1, read as the reverse complement.
AAAACAAAAGCAAAACAAAACAAAACACAAAAACAAAACAAAAAGGAAAATCCAAACCTCCATAATTAATGTTGCATGTTTTCCTAAAGTGGCATATATAAAAGCAGAAGACCAGAGTACTGGTGTGTGAGCTCCTTTTATTTCATGAAACTAGCTTTAGAGCTGTTATAAACATGAGCTTTACAGAAACATACCACTTCCTTACTGAAAAACCTCCTGGTTTGTTTGGTTTGTTTGTTTTTTTTTCCCCTCCAACAACTGCACTCACAAATGAGACCAGTATGAATACCGCAACATAACTCTACCCTGTACCAGACACCTGAGTATCAGAGAGAGCGTCAGGGTATATGCTGCAGTTTTGAACAACAAAGTGAAGATTTTTGGAATCAAGTACACAGTAACAGCATCATCTTTCATAGGAGCTTTGTTTCCCCACCTGGAGCCAGCGCTGGAATACTGCCACAAGCACTGTAAAAACTCCTGTGTTTAAAGGGCTGGCTCTTCAAGTTCCTAACACAGTCTCTGAGAAATATTTTGCATGCATCAGAATTTCCATTTTTCGTCAACAGCAACATACCAGCACATGCACTGAATAATAACTATGAATGATCTTCCAGAACAAACTTTCATCCATTCAAACAAAGCATTTGCCTGGGCAAAATTTTCAGGAGATGATTTTTAATTTGAACTTCTCCAGTACTCTAGAAACAAAATAATTTTTAAGAAATCGTACTTTTATCCTTACGTCAGATCACACAAGAGAATAAATGACAAAGACTATACAGTAAGTACGCCACAACACAAACGGGATATTTTTCTCTCTGCACATTTTTTTTTAAATTTATCCCATCAGGCATCTTCTCTATATTTTTATTTTTTACCTGCTATAGCTAATTTCTTGAACTTAAGGCAAATGTAATTGTGAAGTTATAAATAGCTACTGTCCGACTGAACAGTTAGTCACAATCACAACAAACAAAAACAAAACACCCACTATCTCCACTGCTAGTTTGCCACCTACAGAACAAACTATTTTAGGCAGTGCTATATATGTATGCTTATCATGATTTACTCTCAAATCCAATGACACCCAATATATTACAAATGCTGATGCTGACCACCATAAATTTTCACACTGAGTCAGAACAAAAGTATTTAGGACAATGATGCATTAGTTATAAGTAAGACAAAAAAGTCAAAGGACAAATTCTGGCTGTAGTGATGCCAATAGCAAATATTCTCCAAGCTGTTAAACAAAAATGTAAAAATAAAGTAGTAAATGAACTTCTGCTTCCCCATAGTTTTACCACATTAAGCTGTGACACAAGCCAGTCAGCTTGTGCCTTCCACAAAAACATCTTCCTTACTTGGCAATAGTTCTTGTCCCCAGAAATTCCAAAATATCTGTCATTTCCACACCTCCTCTATAAAGAAGGGAGGAAATGAATCTAATTTCACTCATTCCTTCCAGATAACAGCTTGGAAAATCTGCCTTCCTGTTGGTTTCCCTACCTGACAGAACTTCCTCATGGCACTGCAGACAGCAGACCATCCACCCACCAGCCTTGACTAGCTAGCATTGGCAGGCAGTTGTCCTTCAGGACCTCCTGGTGGCAGGGATGGTAGACACTGCATCAGCCTGCAATATTACCTTTAAGGCATGGCCAGAAGAGTGGAAACCAGATTATTCTTTGATACAAAAACAGATACAGCATGGGCATGTAATTAATTGTTGTGATGAGGACTCATCAGTTGCAGCCAATTTTAAATTACATGCTTGGGATTTTGAATCTGGAAACACATTATCCTTGATAAAGAACCAATTTTTCCATTCTGTTTCTGACATGTTTTCCCAAACCAGAAAGTCAGATAACTTCCATATACGAAATCCCCTCTCTTCCTCTCCAAAACAGACTTAAGGTATAAGGAATATTCAGGCAGAAAGGTACAGAAAAAGAGTAGATTGTACCAGTCTGTGGGCCTACGTGCTCTGCTGGACTATGATATATGAAGCAGTGGATTACTACATTATTTTTTTCAACCCCGAAGTTAAGTAAATTCTCAGTATAGCAAAATTTACACCACAATACCAATGAAAAATACCAGAGTTAAAAATTCAGAAAAAAGTGGTGAATGGATCACTTTATTCTGCATCTGTTCACCACTACTTTCTTCCCTCTTTTGTTAATCTTATAGTTAAGCTTTGCATTTAGTCAGACAAGCTGTCTCCTTCAAGTAACAAAGCCATGATTTTCACTTTGATAAATGATTACCAAAACACAAACACCACACAACTATTACATTTTCACCAACTAGATGGTAACGGAAGTTTGAATTTGATTGTGATTTCATTAAAAAATCCAAGTTAAAAAAAAAGATGTGGAAAGTAGATTTGGAAGTAAAATATGGAAGTAAGAAGACATGGTCATGCATGTTTGAATTATTTCTCTGTATAACACCACAAGGAGACAATCTAACTAGTAGAGACCAAATGATTATTCAGCATCAATAATCACTATTATGAGTTGTGAAAATTAGTACGAAAAAAGTACATAAATAACACAGTAAACTGCTGAAGAAAGAATAGCAAGTGCTTTGTTGTTTTGGTTTTTTAACAAATCCAATTTTGCATGTTCATAAGCTTTGTTCTGTAACAAAAGGGCGTGCTTTTGAAAAGTTCAACAGAAAAATAAGTTTTCTTCAGTCCTTGTGACATACTTAATTTATAATGTATACAGTGCCAGGTTCAATTGCTGGACACCTGTACAGGCAGAAGAACAAATTAATACTCAGAGTCACAAAGAATTGCAATACTCTCCATTACAGCAATGAGAAAATCAACTGGAAGATTCTGATGCAGAACACCATCTACATCTGATCCAGTAGATTCAAACAAAAGACAAAAACAAAAAACCAGTGAGTTTTTCACTCCCTTGAAATTGTTGGTACAGAACTAAGCTCTAAAGAAGAAACAGCAGAATAAAGGAACAGATGGAAACTCCAGAAAAGCAGATGAAGAACTGCCAAGAGTGACTGAGGTGAAACAGAGCCAAATATTTTTTATCAGCTCCTAAAACAAGACATTCTTGGTAGTGAGATCAGAAGCTGAGCAATCACACCAAATTATGCTTCAACCTGAGATGAAAATTTTTCAATTTCTTTTTCCAGCCAGCATAAACAAACAGGAAAAATAAAAGAAAGAACATAATAGGAACATTCTAAATATAGCCAACAAAACCAGAGACAACCTTACAAGCTCTGGAAACTCTATTTATATTATATACTATAGTAATACTATATACTATATAATATTATATACTATAATAATAGTACTGGATGTAAAGGGAAGATGCTGCACAGCAATACTGTTTCACGGAGATAAGTATGGCTTTAAGATGAAAGTTACTTATCTGTCGTTGTTTTATGGAGCATGTGTTGTACTGATGGAAAGCAAAGGTCAGACCTACACTGAAGAAACTTTAGCTGACTATTCAGAAGTCAGGGTTCAAGTTTTTATTGCTGGGGTTTCCATTAACAGGCCTGTGTCTTAGGCGAGCTGAAGGTGATGTCGTGTTCCAGACTGCTGATGCACAGAAGTCTGACTCCACGATGTGCTTGGCAAAGAAGCCTGGGATGGGCTGGTAGGGTAATAAAAGTTTTTGCAGGCTATGCAAGAATGAGCATGCCTGATGGAAAAAAACAAAACAAAAAAAAAAACCACCCTCATCTCTCCAAGTCTTCATTTATGAAGTATGAAAATAAAAGATTGAAATCTGACGATTTCTCCACAAAAGAGGGGCGATCAAAACTCCTGTAATTTGCTAAAGACCTCTGCTGAGTATTTTAATAGACCTTTAAACAGCTCTGTACGTAGACAAAGTCTTTTTTTTTTTTTTTAAATTACAGTACCTACATATTGTCCTAAGTGTGAACAAGAGGATCAGCACAGAAGTTTAGATACAGATTTTTGAAAGTAAGAAACAGCAATACCTTTTTGAACTAGTAATTACCTGGAAAAGCAATTTAACTCAAGAAGGATCTGTATCTGTTTCAGAATATGGTACCAAAACTCATCCCTACAGTGCATAATGAATGACTAGCTGTGTCAGAGACTATTTAATTGGCTGCAATGAATGCTAGCTTCTCTAGGAATTACTCAACAATTGTCCAGCAAAAGGCATTGCTTCTTTTTTCCCCTTGCACCTGACCCCTTGCACTCTTACAGCTGGTCCCCACACATTGCTCAGTCCTCCATACCCCTTCTGCACCCAAGTATTGAGTGGCTGAAGAACAGGAATAGCCTTCCCACAACGTGTAATGCTTGGAGTCCCCCCAAGCTCCACTTTGCAGCGCTTTCTTCTCAATCCACCTTGAGTACTGTTTACCAGGGAATCAGAATCTCTAGAGTCAGCATTTGCACTGGACACTGGCAAATGCCCAGTACATTTTGCTAGCTACTGCTGAAAGCTAAGAACCATGCTGCTATATTAGAAAGTGAGACTCTAGTCGATACAGCACAGAAACAACCCACAGCCACATCGCATGACATACAGTAACTAGAAAGGCGCAGCTTTTTTTTTTTTTTAAAACCTATAAACAGAATGTCCAGCTAGTTAGGATAATCATTGGGCAGCCCAAGGCGAACATTCAACACCTGAGTACACAGAAGTGTTTCCTGAAAATGTCCTCAGCAATGTGATGGTCTGTCACTTTAAAACACATACACACACATATATAAAATGGCAATACTACACATAGTTAAAGAGGCTGTCCCCTGAAATGTATTTAAGAGCATAATCAGTGTGCTTCAGAAAATGAAAAAAAAAAAAAATAATAAAATGAATACACATCAAATGCCCGCAAAATCTGTGCTGGTAATTACAATTTTGGGCAGATAATTTCACTGAAACATGTTCCTACTGATAAATTAAAATGGGGTTTAGAAGGCAGCTGTTCATTGCACATTTCTGTAGAATATGCTTTCATTCCAACTCCCCCCCCCCCCCCCCAATATTCCATCAATACATTAGCTCAATATTAACCATTTTTTATTACAAGATTACTTTGCTTTGTGTTTGGATAAGATATGGCTAACAGCTCGTTCTTCCCTTGCAGTCAACTCCATCTCATCCAAGCTATTAATGTAACAGAGTTCCAAGACAAATTTGCCTGTGGATGTTAAGTCAATTCCCACCAACTTAACAAAAGACAAAACTCAGCCCTTGAGCAGCAGCAGAAATGTTAACCAGTACAGCTACTGAGTTCAGAGAGTTGTTTTCTCTCTATGGGAAATTAGATTGAAGCAATATATTCAGGAGATCAAGCAACTTACGTAATGCTCTTATTACTTGTATCAACATTTGTGCTATATGCTTGCAGTTCACTGCTGTATGGTTCATTTTGTTGCAAAATGAGCTTCTATACCACAAACATAGTTTTGCAAGTACAGTAAATGGATCAAAATAAAGAGTTGCTTTGTTTCCAGGAAAAATATGCATAATACATGGAGCAGTAAGTTTTTAAAGCAAGTTACCTTCAAATGGGAAAACCATTCCCCTGGCAGGTTTTGCTACTCTTAATAATGTTAGGCTATCTTATAAGCCAGTGAAACAGCTGGCAGACACTCATGTAAGATTTTATCTAGAACAACTAATTACAGCTATTTCCCATTTTTCATTTATATTACCAGATTGCATAAAATCTTCACTATCTCCAGTTCATGCACTCATTCAAAGTTACACTTTATCAGACTGTCTCATATCAGCATACTCTACAGTTAAACACCCCAACATCCCCAGGTTTAGTTGATCTTGACGGTACTCACTGAAAGAGAATGAAGTCTCACTCTGCAACCAAGTGTGTCCATTAAAATAGCATAAGTGAAACAGACATTTCACAACCAAAATTTGCTAATGTTTTAGATCAACAAGTATCCTAAATCTAAGCTGACAACCTAAAATAACAATAACGATCATAATAATCATCTATCACTGTTACCCATTCATGTAAGAGTTAAAATACAAATTAATTTATATGAGCAATAGCAGGAATAACATTAGAATTGCTCAATTTCTTTCTAATTGGTTAACTTTTCTTGAACAGGAACTTGAAAGCTGCAGTCAGGCCAAACTTCAACCAACTTCGCCAGGCATTCCTCCTAAGGAATATTTTTATCTCAATTACACTTCTACCATTCTGTGATGCACTGACAAAGTCACTGAGTTGCATCAATAAATAACACATTTTAATATTAACGGTATTCCAGACATCAAAAACAAACAATCCATAGGCTAATTTACACACAGTTATGCTAATCCACTTTGCACACTCACAGTGTGTTTACAATATCATAAGACAAATATGACAGTGAGTACAGACACTAAACAGCTATATAATCTGACAATGCGCAATATGGGTGAGAAGCATTAGGCCGAATATTACTTAAGATCCTTAGAATTCTGTCTGAAAGCTAAGCATCCAATAGTGAACTCTAATCCATGCTTCACAAGACAGGATGAAAATGAAGATAAATAGCCGAGATAAATTTTGCCTCATTTGTATAAGCAGTAGCAAAATTTGGTACCTTGTAGTCTTCCTCCAGAAAGAACATCAATGCTTAACTGCAGGAAATAATATAGATCAGAAGTGGTGAGAACAGCCTCTCCCACATAAAAATAAGAATTCAAGGAAAAAATAATAATAATAATAAAAGGACTTTTTCCCCCACTACAAGAAAGCATTATCAAGCTTACAGCTCTCTAACAGACCAGTTACCACATTAGATTAAAGAAAAAAAGACCATACAAAAAAATTAACAGAATGACTAGCAATTTGATTTTTAACCAAACCTACCCGTGGGTAAAACCAGGAACAGGTTACAGCTTGGGCTTATAATGAAACTGAATTTGACCCTTCCCATAAAGACTATTCCTGTTTCTACAAGAAGCAAAGCACAACACAGGTACTCAGACTTTCTCACAATTCAATTGTATTTATTGCAAGGCAATATTTTGTATGCTATCCAATCAGTTCATTGATATTGGCAAAAAAATAGTTCCATGTTTATAACAAAGAGCAAAATTTTATTATTGTCCTCCGACTAGCAGTTTTAATTACAAATTACCAGCTTTTAGCATCGTTTTGTTGTTTCTGCTCATAAAATATATGAATACTAAACTGAGCTTAAGTATTCAAAGTTTGTAATTGCCCATCAAAAATATTGTCTAAGGAGTTACCGTGAACTTCATTCTTACACAAACTTAAAAACATATGCATACATTGATATTATATGCACACACATTAACACTTTCCTCTGCACCATCAACTTCTCCGTAGGGCTCAAAAAAAAAAAAAAAAAAATCCAGTAAAAGATAATTTTTTTTTCCATTTATTATGTGGAACTATTTCACACATTTTTAAAACAACAAATTCTCAACTGTGGACATTGCCACAGTGGCAACACACCAACATTTCTCCCATATGTTCATTTAAGTCTTATATTTTGTGCTGTTTGCAAAGGCTGAGGAACATTCATTGGCATCTCACCAGTGTCCCCCTGAGAACAGCAGACGGAGGCACAGGAGTCTCTTCTCCCTCTTCCTCTGAATTAGGAGAAAATATGAGAAAGCATAAACGGAAAAAAAATGACTTTCAGGGGTAACAGAAAGAATGAAATGGCATTGCTAGGCAGAAAAAAAAGTAATGGACAGAAGTGAAATCTCAGTTTTCATTTGCAAAATCAGGACCTAAATATCACAGAACTGCCTTAAAAAAATTAAAAGGCAATAAAAATGGGCATGACTCAGCTATGCTTGACCAAAAGCAGAGGTCTCAACATCATTCCTGTAAGGTACCACCACATCCATGCAGACAAAAGGCAGACAGCCCTTCCATCAGGAAAAGTGCTGTATCACATCACCCTCTGATGGTACTCCATGGGGGCCACAACAATTAGGTTTAATTTAAAAATCTGGAGAGACTGAGTGATGGATACACAGAACTAAGAGATGAAGTAAGAGAAAAGGAAAGAGAGGAAAAAAAAAGAAAAAAAAAAAAAAAGGAAAAAAAAGAAACCAAAAGAAACCCACAGAACCTTATTGATACTATTTTGTTGAAATACACCAACAGCATTCAGCCTTTCCTGTCCTCTTCTCCATGCTCCTCCAGCTGAGGAGATGCTCAAGAATGAATCGTCTGAAAGGCAATACATACAGAGTGCTAACTATGGTGGGCTTTTCTTGCCTGTGGTGAATCAGAAATATTTTTCCCTCTTGAATGCACAGCAAAATAAATAAATCCTTAAACACTGTCCCAGTTTCTTCCTCTATTATACAGAACAGCAACTGGGAAATGTTGTACATTTTGCTAACTTTGTTCAGAGTCAGACACAGGTTTCTTACTTGCCAGATGTAGTTAAAATAGTATAAAAGCTGACAGTATCAACTGAAAAAGTTCAGTGCTGCAGCTTTAATTTATATCAGAGCTACAATAGGTTTCTGAATGTTATGCTTCTTCAATGTATTTGTTAAAGAAAATGTAGCACAGACAACAAATAAAAAGACAACAAAAACGCTTTCAAAAACCTTGCTCTATACATAGAACACTCAACTTTCGTAGACAAGTCAGGCCTGTCTTGCAAACATAGGCTTCCTAAAAGTTGTTTTAGGAAGTGCAGCAAGTACCCTCCAGACTCAGGGGGGAGCTGCAGGATTTTTTCCTGAGCACAGTATGGCTTGTAGCCAAAGGAGTAATTTAGTGAAGGTTTTGGCCAAGCAGGAAAGCACTCAATTTCTTCTGCCATTCATTTAGACCCACAAGGAAACTGAGACAGGAAGTTAGACTTCCAGATAATAGGAGTGTTCCTAATGATGTACGTTGGCTTGTGACTCAGAACAGTTCCTCTATGCTTGCCCTTGCTGCGCCATCCCATTCCTATGATTTTCCCATTGCAAAGGGGGAATGACAACAAAAACATTTTTTAGATGAGTTTCCCTCTGCAACCAATTGAATGTGACCCATGATTTTAAAACATCACATCACAAAAACTAGTTACAATGGAGGCAAGATGCAACCAGATACAACACACTTAAAAAATAAACAAACAATAACCCTACATTTAATTTTTTCTCAGGTACAAATTCTAACCTTATTGAAGTGAACTTCACCACATCACTCATCTTACTAGAAGTAAGAAGAGATCCTAAAAGGAACTGCAGTCTAGATGAAGAATTCCACCTTAAAAATTGCAGCGCACACACACAATGCATTTAATTTCCCTGCATAAATGTGTTAGGAAAAACAAATTGGATTTAAAAAAACTAGGAGAGCAGTTTATAAGGGGGGGGGGGGGGGGGGGGGGACAAAAAAAACACTCTTTGACTGCTGTGGATCCCCACCTTAGGCAGAGTTCTCTACCATGCAGTGCACACGGCCCAGGCCAGTTACACATCCCTGGTGCAGACTCTTCCACATCTCACTTACAGGACCTGCTAGATTGTGTGGCAAGAAACAAGGTAGTGTTACCCTTAGCATGAAGATCCAAGCAAAGATAATTACTTCCCCTGGACAAACCTAACAGAAATAAAAGTCTTACAAACTTTCATACATGCCATCTAGATTTGTAAGCTATAGTATGTTAACAGATGAAACAGCTACTGAACAGTCCACAGCTGTATGAAAAAGTAAAAATGTAAGACCTGTGTGAGAAGAATTGCTCCATATTTATCTGAATGACATGTCAGAACAGCCTACCACTAGAAATTCTAATATGCCTATCAATGTTTTAATTAGAAGTTATTGCCCTTGAAGCAGCTGAATACAGACAGCAGTTTGATCTCCAGTCAGCAGCAGAGGGCTCAGCACAGGATAAGCTTTTTGTTCAACACCTCAGTGTTTACCTGCTTGTCTGTCTTCTGGCAGATAACCCACACTGCATTCTGTGCTGTATGCCTATTTTGCATGACTTCTCTCAGCACCTAGATAGCCTGGACCACAAGTACCTGGGTCTTTTCAGCACAGGTGGGGGGGGGGGGACGGACGACACCAACAGCAACAAAAAAAAAGAAACAGGAAGGGAAACTAAATTCAAAACTGATTCTGAAGAGAAGGTGCAGTGCATGCTTGGCCGTGCATTCTGTACTCTATCAGCACAGGAACAAGTCAGTACCTCTCTGAGATCCTGCAGTGCCTCTTCCCTTGTAGCCAACAGCCAGCTGTTGGCAGGGTTTATCTTGGTACCTCAACAGCCATAAAGAACTAAAAGGAATCAGAACTGATTAGCACATAAGAATGGGGACGCTAATTTGTTTCCTTAGCACATGCAAATAGATCCAATATCTTATCTAGATCTTCACTGATTTCAGTGACACATCATCTGCTCATTGGAGAGAACAGGATTCCTCTACTGGAATGACCTAGGACATATTAGGTCAATAAAGCCAAGCCAGAGGACATGAGTACTAACCAAGGGCAAAGTTTTTATTCTTATACAATATTCTGCATTTAAAAATTAATGCTTATAGTAATATCTGATTATTATTTCCTTAGTGTCTTTAGTTTGAGCTCATTCATTCTTTGATAAGACACACAAAAGATTTATATTTATAATCAACATGTCTTTGACTATGTAGCATCATCAGGTCTAGAATGACTAGATGAATGAATCAGCAAAAAAAAACCACAGTGCATGCTGTGAAATTACATACCAAAATATAAGTAAGCATAATGGATTGTTTAAAAAAAATAAAACACAACTTCAGCTGATTCCACACATTATTGACTTAAATCACCAAAGAATATATAGTATTTCTCTCGAGATAATTTCACTTTTCAGCTTCCTCAAAATATAGAATACATCTATAAACATCACTACTGATCAAAGAGGCGTCTCCATACTTGGCTCTTTTTCAGAAAAGAAAAGGAAACTTGTGTTACTTTTATTTATCCAAGCTTCACTTTTGCAGACATAGCAACTGTGATCCATCACATTTAATTCAACTACTCCCAACATAAAGGTGCTATCAATGAAAACAGGTCTCAATTGGGTTTCTGTGTTTACAACCATATTCCACGGGTCAAAAGGTTTCATCCTTGAGAACACAGATCGAAGACTGAAAAAAAAAAAACAGCACTCCTATATTTTCTCTTCCCCACTCCTCTCACTGCTATCCAGAGAGCAAGAGGTCCTTCTTCATGGAAACAGTCCAGTTTCACAACCCTTTTCATGATGGGCAAAGATTTTTCTGCTTCCTTCCTCTGCAAAATAACCCCAGAAAATTTTATAACTAAATCCAAACAAACGACTTTCTTCAAACAGGCATCCTCAGACAGCTCTAATACCATATGCCACCTGCATTTCCCACTAAGGATGTGAAGGAAGTTCAAAACACTGAAGAACCTGTATTAGAAAGAAGACAGATGTTTGGAAACATGAAAGTAATGAATTGTGTGGTTAAATATGAGATTTTATTCACACCCCAGTTCAGCAAGAGAGAACCTGCAATCACAAGGTCACTGAACATCCAAATTTCACAATGTTCCTGTGTTAGAGGACAATAGCAGAAACTGGGGCAAAAAAAAAATCCATCCACACTAATGCAAAAGGCATGTGAGAACATGAATACAAGCAAGCCATGGCCCAAGCACACAGGAGTGAATTAGTCAGCCCTGCACTTTATTACTTATTTACCTATAAAAATTATCTCTGAAGTAACTTGAAACCTTCCCACCAAGATCTATAGCCTTCAGATCACGCTTAAGACACAGATTAACACATTTCCCAGTGCAGCAAAAAAAGAAAGAAAAAGAAACAAAGGCACAACCTGTATACGCAACTTTCAAGATCTTTTAATCTACAGGCATATATATACTTCAGCAATACTTCCTTAGGTAATCAGTTAAGCATGTGCACACATGCATCTAAAGGCAAGCATGTAAGTGCTGCAGTTACATGGAGAACTTCAAAAGAAATAATCTGTACACATTAGATAAATGTAGCTTTCTGCACTTGCATACATTTGTCTTCATGAAATATTATGATGCCTCTGCATACTATCTATCTATATACACACACACACTATTGCAGAGGCATATTATTATGACTTGAAATTCATTCACTTCCCAAAAGATCCAAATTTCACTTATCCACAAGGCATACTACAAGACCTGAGTTTCTGAAATACCATTTGGGAAAGGCTTAGGAACAAAGGAACTGCAGCACTGGATCACATCCAAGGCCCTGTTTGACAGCAGTCACTACCAGCTGCTTCAGAGAGGAACAAGAATATGATGGGGAAATGAGGATAAACTTGCCACACGCTTGAGTTCATCCTGATTTCCAGATACTAAAAGCTGGCTTAAACTCTGAAGCCCGAGATATAATATCTGCTTACAATGTTATCACTATCAGTTATCAAAGCTTTGAATTCGCCTCCTGTCTATGTAAATGTCAAATCCCATATCGGAACACTGCCTCAGTAGCATCCTATAACAGATTTCAACCTAAAAAAAAACCGCAAAAAAAGTTGGAAAAAACAAACAAACAACTCCTTTGACTCAGTCCTGAACTTCACAAAGTTAGATCTTAATTCTTCCTGTATAAGTCCTTTAAATTTAAGGTTTATCATGTCCCTTCTTCATAATTTTCCATTCACCAAGTTGAACTTTTATTCCATTTTCATCAGTTTTTCCAATAACTTATCCTTCACTGCATAAAACACCAGCATGAACCTGATTCTTTAGCTATTTTAAATTCTTATTCTTTGTCTGGGAGTACATTGGCTGGCGTGTTTCAATAATTCCTTTCCATGCACAAAAGATTAATCCATAATAGTTTTCAGAACCTAATGCTTTATGCTATATCAATAACAACAGAATACAGGTTCCAGAATTTAGTTCTAAATCAATAGTTTTGTACAACAGCACAGTTAAAAGCTGCTAAGTCTTTCTCTATGATGACTAAAGTGTTGGCATATGGATAAAGGTTCCAGTACTGAAGATCACTAAAAGATGGGTAACGTGGCAACTTTGCACATAAACATACTCTTAGTTAAAAAGGGGTTAAGCAGATTGCCTGAACACAAAAGACCTAATTTATCAATTGACCACTTCATGCACACACTTCTAAGTATGAAAACAGCTGTCAAGGAATGAAGTTTAACCCACCTGCAAATCAAACTGAGGTAAGAGCACAATCATAAGAGAAGTGTCAAATAAGGAGAAATGCAAGTTCAAGTAAAAAATGAAAATGTATGCAAATTTGTTTTAAGGACATTTTACCAGATGGAGAAATTGGGCAGTTCATCATCGTGTTCTCACACCCGCTGAGTTGTTCTAAAACTACTCTCCCCAAAAGCAAATGTAATTGGCTGAGCAATAAACTGTTTAAATGAATCTTTTTAAGAACCATTGGAAATTATTTTCTTTATGTCTGAGTTCATCATCTGGATACACAGAAAAGTTTTGTAACTTGGCCAGTATTTCCAGAATTGCTATGCCCTTTTCAAAGTCCTTTCTTCATTACTGGGGAAAGAGGAAAAACGTTGAAGATCTTCAGTGAAATAACACCTATGACAGTAGGATGGTATCTAACAAGCATCTGTTACAATGTCAGACACCAATAAAATGGGCTTACTTTTATTTGATAGCAATTAGTGTTATTACTAGGAATACATTTAACTACTGCAACCAGCAGGAGCATAACAAAACACATACGCACAGCTATTTTGATATATTCCTCTCAGCCACCGTCCGTGCTACTGCACTTCTAAGATGAGATATTTAAGCTACACTATAGAGCTCAAAGTAGCCATGGAACACCATGTGGTTGAAGAAGCACTGGTACCTTTTAAATGCAGCCATCTATCTTTACCACTCCACTTCTGCAGGAAAATGACTGAAATTGACCAAAACAGATTATTTCTAGACTCAAATCTCACTGCACAGAAAATAAATTTGCAATCAATACCTTTCCATGTGTGTGCTCTGATGTGATTTTGCTGAGTTACAAGGCTACTAATCCTTACAGTGCTGCTACACATCTGATATTTGGTCAGTGGTACATAAGAATACAAACCTAGAAACCTCTGAACATCTGACCCACTAAATGTGCCACTAGACTGATAGGGACAGTCCTAACACAGCTGAACTCTATTTTGCAATTCTGTTCTAAAATTTAATTTGCTACCTAATTTACACAAAATTTAAGCAAAGTTACAATCTGTTATGTTTCACATAACAGAAACTGTTGCTAAGAATGTTCATACATTTTAAATGACTAAAACTATATCTCAGACCAGGCATATTGTTCTGTCGTTGTCTATAATTGTGAAAATGAATTAATAAAACCTCCAAATAGTTTTCCAGTCAATTATTTCTCTTCCTAAACACTAAAACATGAAAGCTAGCTATATACACACTATGCATCCCATTACACATCACATTCTACATATCCCTAGGCAGAAGTAAAAAATAAAAAATAAGGAGCTATTCTAGAAAAAAAAAAAAAAAAGAAAGAAAAAAAAAAAAAAGAAATAATTTGGGGGTATTTTGGGCTTCTTGCTTATATCTGTTTTTAAATATTAAAAGAGAAACCACAAACTTACATTCTGGAGTATTATTGCTCTGTAAGAGCTATCCACACTCAAAAATTCTCAGACACGATGCTCGCAGGTTTATAGCCACACCAAATACTCACACATAGACCACAACGCAGGCAACTGGTACGAGTAAGAATTGCCTCTGAAGCAGCCTGCTACATCAACCATCCATTCCAACTTTCTCAGGGCTACACCATAGGCTATCTGTATATGTCCATGGCACAGCCTTCACCTTCACAGTCCCCAGCTCAGTCTCTTCCGATGTATTATTATTATTATTATTATTATTATTATACAAGCTTAAAATTTCAAGTACTTTTAGTTCTCCTATTGTTTGGGGAGGATTGTCTTCACATCAGATCATACTATTTAAGCAGAGAAGTTATACCTGAACCTTCTGTTTCTGTTCCGCACAAGTGGATATATCAGAATTCAACATGCACCATTTAACAGATCACTGACAGTCCACTTAGTACACTTCCAGTTTTAGGCATCTGACAACACTTGACCCATCCACCCTTCTCGTTTCTAGCTAAAGACTTGGCTGTCCAGTTGCTTTGCTACAGAACCATCAGAATACCAGAGGATAATCTTACAGAAAGCTACACATAAAGGAAATAATTGCTACCTGCAAGCCAGACAAGAATAAATTAAGGGCTGTACAGTCACAGATGTACAATTATGATGGATAAACAGAGATTATGAAATAGAGAGAGAATAAATGATGAGTGCTCACCAATGTTGAGGCTCGCTGTAAAGATAAATGCTCACCTATGTTAAGGCTTGCTGCAAAACTCCACACAGGAGTAATCTCCAGAAAGAGAGCCCGCCTTAGTGGTGGTCAGCCCTTAAATGAGATCTAGGAGAGGTGGAGTGAAGCTCCACCCCTTCTGGGAGCACAGCTGAATTACCTTCACCTGTGCTCCTGCAGTTGACTCATTGCTCGCCTCAGATGGTTTAATCAGAGATTCAGGCTGTGATCAACAGTTTCCCATACAAGGGTACATAAAGAGAATCCTACTGGACAGGCAGTGCAGGAAAAAGCAAGGAAGCACATTCAGTAAAGGGGAATCCAAAAGCAAGGAAATTTGTCATAGGAACAATGAAAGAGGTTGAAAAAAGTAAAAGATAAGCAGCAGATATGAAGAGTGAACAGCCATTAAAACACATCAACAAATCAACAGTTGGCATTTTCTTAGCAAAGAAAAATGTCGTAGGAAGATATAACTAAAAATACACAAAGGTTTTTCTAGTCACACTTCCATGACTGCAACTCTGACAGGATGTAGTAGGGAGGAAGACAGAGGCTGTTTGCAATCATGGGTGGGAGAAATAGACTGTACTACAGTAACACACAGCCCTGCCAGGGGAAATACAATACTGGAAAGCCAATTTCCAGCTCTTCAGAGTTAGTCAACAAAACCCTGTGGGAAACCATAAAGGACAAGGCAGCAAACAGAGCTTGCAGATCTTTAAGGAAGCTTTCCCTAGGGCACAAGACCTCTCCAACTCCAAGTGGAAGAAGTCAGGAAAGGAAGGCAAGAGACAGACCAACTGGGACCTGCTGGTCATACTAGAAAGCAAGAAGAAAATGCACAGATAGTGAAAGCTGGGACAGAGGATTATAGGGATGCTGCGCAGGGTTGGGGTCAGGAAGACCAAGGCCCAGCTGCAACCCAACTTGGCAAAGGACACAAAGAAGAACAAGAAGGGCTTGCATAGGTACATCAAGCAGAAAAGGAAAGACCAGGAAGGTGTAACCCCACTCCTAGTGACCAATACACTCAAGCTAGTAACAATGGACAAGGAGAAGGCTGAGGTACTCAACAACCTTTTTTGATCACTCTTCACTGGCAACTGCTCTTCACATGTCCCTGAAGAGGGCAGTTTGGAAGGCGGAGACTAGTGGAGCAATGGCCCTCTTGCTGTAAGTGAAGACCAGATTTGCAACTGCCTAAGGAACATGAACAACAATAAGTCTATGAGTCCAGTATAAGATGCATCCCAGAGTCCTGAGGGAATCGGCTGATGTAGTCACCAGTGCACTTTTGGTGATACTTGAAAAGTCATGACAATAAGGTGAAGCCCCTAGTCACCAGAAAAAAGGCATCCATTTTCAAGAAGGATAAGAAGGATGACCCAAGAAGCAGCCAACTTGTTAGTGCCACATCTGCTGGGGAAGATCTTGGAAAAGATACTCCTGGAAGCAATGCTAAGGCACATGGAAGACTTGGAGCTGATCAAGATACCAGTATGGCTCCACCATGGGGAAGTCATGCTCAGCCAATCTAGTGACCTTCTATGATGGCATAACTGCATGAGAATCACTGATGTCATCTATCTGGACCTCAGTGAGGCCTTTGATACAGTCCCTCAAAACATCCTTCTCTCCAAATTGGAAATATATGGATTTGATGGATAGATTGATCTATGGACAAAGAATTGGTTGCAAGATCATACCCAGAGAGTGGTGTTCAGTGGTTCAATGTTCAGATGGAGATCTACAATACGTGGTCTCCTTCAGGGGTCAGTTCTGGAACCGATGCTCTTTAATATCTTCATCAATGACATTGACAATGAGATTGAATGTTTGCCTTCACTAGGTTTGCAGACTGTACCCCAAGCTGTGGGGTACAGTCAACATGCCTGAGGGATGGGATACTGTCCAGAGACCCAGACAGGCTCAAACAGTGGGCCCAGGTGAATCTCATGAGATTCAACAAATTCAAGTGCAAGGTCTTGAACATGAGTTGTGGCAACCTCAAAAATCAATGCAAGACAAAAGGACTGATAATAGCCCTGCCAAAAAGGACATTAGAGTACCCGTGGATGGTAAGTTGAACATGAGGCAGCAATGCTGACATCACAGCCCAGAAAACTAACCATATCCTGGGCTGCAGCAAAAGAAGCATAGCCAGCAGGTCAAGGAGTGTGATCCTGTCCCTCTAATCTGCACAAATGAGGCCACACCCAGAGTTCCAGATGTGGAATCCCCAGTGGAGGAGAGATATGGACCTATTGGAGCATATCCAGAGGAGGGTCAAAAAAATGATCCAAGGGGCGGCACATCTTCCCTACAAGGATAGGCTGAGAGAGTTGGGGCTGTTCTGCCTGGAGAAAGCTCTGAGGAGACCTTACTGTGGCCTTTCAATATCTAAAGGGGGGGTATAAGAAATAAGGGGACTCTTTGGCAGGGTCTTTTGTGATAGGATAAGGGGAAATGCTTTCCAACCAAAGGAGGGGAGATTTAGATCGGATATAAGGAAGAAGATTTTTACAATAAGGATGGCAAAGCACTGGATCAGGCTGCCTGGAGAGGTGGTGGAATCCCCATCCCTGGAAACATTTAGTGTCAGACAGGAGGGGCTCTGAGATACATATCTAGATGAACAGGTGTCCCTGTTCATTGCAGGGTAGTCTGAAGTCCCTTCCAACGCAAATGATTCTAGCACAAGAATGAAGTACAATAGATGGCTCTAAGGATGCAGAGAAAAGCTTGACAAATGCTATGAAATGCTGCCCATCCTTCCAAAAGTTTTGAAAGCCCAAAGCTTACATTTGCTCTGGTATACACTTAGATATCTTTCCTTCAGTTA
Organism: Coturnix japonica; assembly: GCF_054131305.1. NCBI lineage: Eukaryota > Metazoa > Chordata > Aves > Galliformes > Phasianidae > Coturnix > Coturnix japonica. The sequence continues at coordinate 29,686,228 of NC_140666.1, read as the reverse complement.
AAAAAAAAAAAAAAAAAGTTAAAAAAAAAATAAATGTTGTGTAACAACTTTTTTCAGCATACCATAAATCTACTCTTCATGAATCTACAGCTAGACTATAAAAACCTAGCTGAGTTTAAGGATAAACACACATTATGTAAACAAAGAAGAGAGATTTCTCCCCTTGTTTAGTTTATTCACTGTTATAAAATTTAGAGTACTGTAATGCATCCAGGAGAAAAAAAAAAGACAAAGAAAAAAAAAGTCTGTTTTCCTCCTCAAAGTCATCTGTGCCTGCAAGAGCCAGAAGTTGACTCTTCCACTTTTACAGCCCTTCTGTCAATACCATGCACTACAGATGCAACCGTTTCTCTCCAAAAAGAAGTGAATGGAATTATGTCATAAGCCTATCAACTCTGTTTTCCAGAGGGGCAATAAGAATGACATAAGGCAGACATCCAGGTGTGGTGAATGTTTCTGAGCTTGCCTGGGGGACCTCATTTGAGGCTCAGTTAGGTTTGTCAATTAGCCTTGTTTTGCAGTGGTGTAATACCACTCCTTGCAGGTCACTTGGTTTGACACACCGGAAATATATTCAGAAACAGATCCCTATGGAAAGTGGTCTGGACATGAAATTGAGCTCTTGGCATGGAAGGATATTCACAAAGTTAGCAAGTCAAACGTGTTTACTATAGTCTTCCCAGAGTTTCACTATTGAAATAATCTTTTCAGTAAAGTGGGGAACTTCATGTTCATGCGAACTTTTTATAAGATATTGAGATACCACATTAAAGAGCATCACGGAGAAAGTAATGACATAGAACTCAAAAAATTGAATATGACTTAAAACCTAACTTTTTCAGTAGTCTGATTTAACCTGTAAGTGAATTCACAGCAGGATGGAGGCCATTTGGGACAGACCATTTTAAAAACTGTTTCAGCTGTCTACACTGTATGTTTGCCACATGAACAACCACAGTTCTGTCAGTTTGGCAGCTGACATTGGAGGTACAACCTCTATATTAGTATGAACTGCTCAAGATATCATGCTGAATTTATTGCATGAGTGAAAGAAGAATAATAAATGAAAGATCTCCACTATATAAATGACGCAGCAGATTCAAGCATATAACAAGAGGTTTCAAGAAACTTTGCATTACCAGACTACATATTAGTATACTTACAGCTGAAAACATGCACCTCAATATTAAAACACCATCCAAAATACCTCAAACCCTTCTAACTTCTTCCAAAGTGAAATATCTCCAGGAAGAAATGTTAAAGGAGTAACAGATGCAGATATACACCAAAGCGAAGCCTTGTTTCCTAATTTTTCACAAATCAACAAAGGTATTTTAATTGGATGATCACACCAGAATATCACTCAGCCATTCTCTGTTGTTTTCTTTTTTAAAGAAGCAAAACAAAGGCATTCTAAAAGCTTTACTACCAACTAAGGGCAGGCTATCAGCGAGTGTTACAGGATGGGAAATCCTTTTCCTACCCATCTCTGTACATTTCTCAATCAATATTCTTAATACATTATAGGCTGCGGTAAGGGCAGAAAAAGTAAAATCCAGAGATAAACATAGGTGATGCTGCAATTTGAGATGCTTGACGCTGCCCATTTAAATCTAACTAAACATTTTAATCTTTGTAGTTGTACTTGCTGTATATATACATGATCTATATTGCTAATATACTCTTTAAAGCCTGACACTGGGATGAGCATGGCATTCCCAGTTTCACATCTTCCAGCAAATTAGATCTTGGAAGATAAACTAAGAATGCCTTACACTTGAACTTCACAATGGTAAACACTGAGGGCAATATCCTGCAGAGAGACACAGGGAAATATCTGAGACATCAGAGGCACAGAAACCACATTACATCACATCCCGCTGTTAGAGAATGCCAGGAGACTTGTTAGAAGGAGAAGCAGCATGACCCAGAATTCATCCCTAGGTTAAAGACTGCAGAAAAACACACAGGAAACCACACAACTCATCAAGTTAATCTCCTCGGTGTCAACAGCTTCCTTACCTACAGTTCTCCTAAGCAGCACCACAACAGTACTTCCCCAAGCACCTCTTCTTCAGCCCCTTGCTCCCAGGGCTCTCAAGGTGCTGGCTTCACTGCTGACACTCAAGCGTGGGTTTATTGCAAAACAGCTGCTGTTTGGGATTTTTTTTAATGCAGCTGAGAACATCAGTTCCAGAAAAAAAAAAACAAAACACAAGAACTCTTAACCCTACTGTGCATCTATCAGACCCCTGCTATCTAAGGATTTCAGTTTTCATCAAGCTGGAAATATAGTAAGATAACGTACGCCTCTATAGCATTCTGCATTACACTCTGCTTCTGGGGATTTAACGTCCAAAGAGCAGTATGACTCTAAGCAGGCTAGCCAGAATGAGCCCTTTTCCATTAAGCGTTAAGAAACACACTGAATACTGAAAAACAATTACAAAACATATTTATAAATAACATGTTAGAGACTGTCACTTTCCATTTCTGGTAAGTTTGTCCAGCTCTTCCACAAAAGGGAAAAACAGAGAAAAGAGGAGCCTAACAAAAGAAGCCTGATCCGAGAGAGTTGGGACAACATCTATATCTATATAGAATTATAGCTGATGTATACCTGAGGCCCTTTGTGCTGTTCTTGATGCTGCAGAATCAGGAACATTAACTCATGTGGTTCAAGGAATAAGAACTAAGCAGTAAATGCCACTGAGCGGAGAAAATCAGAATGCAAATCACTTCTAAAATAAAGGCAAATTCAACTTGCATCAGCGTATTTGGGGGCCTCAGTTGTGGCTGGTTTCAAAGGAACTTATTTACTTACAAATTATGGTATGTCAGATTATTCTGGCAGGTCTGTAAAATGTACATGAGGCTCTCTGGAGTTTTTAAATTACTTTGTAAAATCCTAACTGAGTTTGGGTGTTTCTCCCCTTGTGCCAAGTTGCTGAACTTTACTTCTAGCTGAGGCCTCGCTGTTGTCAGCCTGACTAGTTGAAAAAGAGTAATGTAAATGACTTCCGGCAGCCCTGCACCCATCCCAGAGGATCAGATCAGACCTGGCTGAGACAGAAGATACAACTCTGTATGCTCCTAACAGAGGCTGAGTGTCCACTGCTCTCATCGTCTTTGATGGGGATTGCAGGAATCGGGAATTCACAGACTAGGGCTAATGCAGCCTCCAAGGAAGATCTTGCAGGAAAAGTCATTAGGAAATACTCTTGAAGAATTGGTTTTATTGATAAACTTTGTCATCTTTATTAAAATGATTGGTCCAATGGCACAAATGTAACATGTAGCAGTAAGCGATGTACATTGTCATTCCTGAAGAACTACCATATACTAAAAACATATATATCTTTGAGGGGGCTATTCACTAAATACAGATTATCACAGCAATTGCTTTTAAGACCCACGGGAATGGTATCCAGCTAACTCTTGGTGCACCCAACTGTCTCTCATCACAGTAACATTCAAGCACATCACGAAGCAGCAGCAAGCACTTCCATGAAATACTTAGATGGGCAAAACTTTCCAAACATATGCCTTTTACTCTAAACAAAACAGTGATGGCAGGGAATTGGCAACACTAATTGTACTCCACAGATTCTTATCATCATCTTTCTCTCATGCATAAGCATAAAACACTGTCGCATACTGCAGTTTCTAATTACTTCCACCATGCAGCAAGAAGTATGAAAAAAAACACCCCTGCAGGTAGAGTGAATACACTTCTCATTAAATAAAACGATGCCTATGAATCTTCCAAAAGAACTAGGGACCAGGAAAGAAAAAAAGATCTCAGCTTAATTATAACCAGCTACGCTTGTTTGTGAGTGCTAATTGGAAAAAAACAACGTTTTGTTTGCAGTCGCTTCTAGTTCTTTTGAACTGGGGCATTCCTCAGCTGCAGGCACGTAAGACCTAACAATTCACACTTCGGAACAAACTATTTTTGTGATTAGGAAAACACAGTGTCTGCATAGTTGGCATATACGTTCACCACATTCTCCTCAATAAATTAAACAAAACCACACAGACACGGCGCACACAACCTTTGACTGAACCAGTCTTCAGCATACAAAGTAACTAATTAATGCAAAGGCGATTGCTGGAAAACTGTGGCGCTTATTTAACAATAGAGCTGTCGGGAGCGGACGACCACCGCGTTGAATGGATGAGAGACAGTCGCGTGCTGAAGCGAAGCGGCTCCTAAGGTCAGCGAGAAGGCTGCGGAGAGCGCACGGGCCAACCTCCGTACCTGGCATATGGAAGCTGACGCCTTAAACCAACACCCGTTCATCACAGGACTCCCTGGGATGCGCCCTTCACTCTCCCCGTGCCGCTCGGACACGAGTGGCTCACGCTCCCACCGGACAGCGGCGCGCACGAACGGGGCTGCACACCCCGCACCCGGAGCCCCCGCGCCCCGCCCGACCCCGATGTCAATACTCATCACGGAGCAGCCGGCGCCCAGAGCCCGCCCCGTGCCCGCCCCCAGGAGCCGAGCGCCGGGCTGGGGCCGACAGGTTGCGGTGCGGGAGAACGAGAAGGGGCCGCGGGGGCGGCACCGGGCGGAGCTGCTGCCGTGCTTCGGTGCCGCCCGCGGGGCACGGCTGCGCTCGGTGCGGTGCGGCGACCGCGAGCCTCCGAGCACCGCGAAGCTCCTCGCGCAACTTCCGCGTACCCGGCCGGCAACGCAGGTCCCGGCCCGCCCGCTCCCCGGGGAGGAGCAGGTGAGGCCCCTCGGCGGCCGGCGGAGTGAAGCCGGGACAAAGTCACCATCTGGGGAGGGGGTGGGGAGCCGCGCCGGGCGGAGAAGTCACTTACCGGCTTTGCAGGGATCCTTATAATCTATCGCCTCGGCTTTATCCTCTTCAGTGAAATCGTAAGTGTAGTCATAATCGAGGGCAGAGCAGGAGGACGGCTTCCCACAGACAGCCCAGGCGGCCAGCCACAGCGCCAGCCGCCAGCAGAGCATTTTCATCCTCCCTCGGGCGGAGAGGCGGTGCGCGGAGCGCAGCGGAGTTTAGGCGGGCGGCTCCGCCGGCTTGAGAAAGGAGGATAAGGGATGGAGGAACCGCAAGTTTGGAGTTGGCTGGGGCTTTGTTTGCTTGTTTGTTTGTTTCCTTCAGCACCTAGAACCGCTGCTCCTTAGGTAGCCCCAGGCAGCATGAGCTCCGCCGCCCCTCCTGCCCGCACCCCGCCGGGCGTGTGGGTGGCTGGGTGCGGGGGTGGGCTCAGGCCGGGAGGTGCCGGCTCTCGGGTCGTCCCTCCGCCTTCGGTGCAGCTCGGGCAAACTTCCCGCCCCGGCGGCGGCCGCTGCCCGCGCCCCGCTCCGCACCCGGCCCGCGCCCCGCCGCGCCGCCGCCCCCGGTCCCGCTGTTGCCGCCGCCGCTGCTGCTGCCGGAAGATGAATCCGGGCTGTACATCAGCGAACTGCCGCGGGGAGAGGGAAAGAGAAAAGAAAGAAGGACGGACGGGAAGAAAAAGGGAGCGGGGGTGGGGGGTCTGCTCCAGCAAAACGCGCAGCCTGAGCGATGGGAGGCGGCAGAGCCAAGTGTCAGGGCCTCCCCCGCCGCGCTCCTACTCTGCGCTCTGTCTCTGGTCTACCCCCCCCCTTCTCCGTCCCCCTTTAACTTACGACAACCTTACAGGCAACTAACGCACATCGTCAGCATCCTGCTTACTTATTCATACAGTCAGGGTCAGGATCCGGGCTGCTGCCGATCCGCTCCTCCGATAGTCCTACAGCAACACGCGCATTCACCGGCCGCCCCTATCTCCGGAGAGCTCTCTCCCTAGATAAGCGGTGCGCGGCATTTAGACAACAACAAAAGAAGCCAGATCAAATCAAACAACGCGCGGCTCGGCTCCCGGCAGCCAAAAAGCCCGAGGACAGAGAGAAGGGGTGATAGAGGAGGAGGAGAGGGATCAGCTGCGATGGAGGGGACGGGGAAGCAGCGCGGTGCTGGTGTGCTGCTCCCCGTGCAGGCGGCTCCGCAGCGTGAGCCCCATGGGCGGGGGGTGAGGGAGCGGGGGGGAGGGGGAGAAAGAAAAGTTTAAGCGCCCATAGTTTGCTTAAAACAGAGAAAGGCGATTTAAAGGTCCGTTTCTCCGCAGAAGTTCAGCCAAGCAGCTGAAAACCGGCTCCAAAATGAAAGTAAGAACAAACAAACAAACAGAAGGGGGGAAAAAAAAATCGAGGCAAAAAAGAAAAAAAAAAAAGTTAATCTGTGATCTCTCAGCCGGGCTTTCCTGTCCTCACGTGGATCGCTGGGAAAGCGGTGGAGGTTTCTCTCCTGAGCGAAGTTTCCGCGCAGCTCCGCACCGTCCCGCTGAGCGCTCCGAGCCGTGCGGGGCCGGCGCCGCTTTAAAGCCCGAGGAGGGATCAGCGCGCAAAGCCGCCTTCAGCCGATCAACCTGGGGAGGGAGGGAGCGAGGGAGGGAGCGAGGGGGAGGGCGGAGGGTGGAGATACACTGCTGCTGCTGGAATAAAATAAGATCGAGCGAAAGGAAAAAAGAAAATGTGTGTGTGTGTATATATATAGGTAACTGAAGAGCTCCTTGCCTGCTCCCCTCCCCCGAGACGGGCAGCTCCGGTCCTGCAGAACCGTCTGAAACGGTTTCAGACCAAGGTGAGACTTTTGCGTAGCAAACTCTACTCCTCCTCCTCCTTTTTACGAGTTTCCATGGAAAACAGCGGGGTCAGCGGTGGGGGGGTTGCGGGGAGTTCCTGCTGCTCCCACGCCGCCGGGGTGTCACATTTAGCACGGGCTTTTGAAAGGGCTGCCGCGAACCACTGCCTGCGCCTCTTCCGCCCGCCCGAGCCCACACAGACCGCTTCCCAGTCGCCTTTCCCCTGTCGCAGGGGTGGAAATCCAGAGCTCGTCCCTTTCCCCGGGCTGTGCCAGGAGCGTCGCTCCGGGAGCGGCCCCCTCCCCTCGACGGGGAGCTCGGGGTGGTCGGGCAAAGCGCGAATGGGCGCAGCGTGCTGTCACCTCTCTGGGCTGAGCTACTGTGAAAGAAAAAGGGTTATACGGGAAGACCCTGTTTTCCACCCTGTCCTCCCACGAGGCTGCCTGGCTGTAGGTAGATGCTGCCACAGCTGTTAGTGCTGTCAGAACTGAAGGGGTGGCACGTGACAAAACTAATCACAGCTTAATAACAGAGCGTGATGAAGACTAGCATAAAGTATGGACAGTGTATGTAAGATGTCCATGCACTGCGCTTCTGTACATATTGGCATCCAAGTTGTGTCTGTGTTTGTCCCTACCCCATCACATTTCTCCATAGCAGAAAGCCAAATGCCGAGTGGCTGCCACCAACGCTGTGACCACTGCCTTCAGCATCCGATACCAGTTTTCTGTCCCAGCCATGTTTCACAGACCCCCACACACCACCACATTGCTGAAATACCTGGGAAACCTGAAGCCTTTTCCTTTCCCCTCTTCCTCAGAGTAGTTTTCACAGCTAGCAGGGCCAGACTCCAAGGGAGCTTTTGGAGGCCTTTCCCATTGTTGCAGCAGAGCAGGCCTGGTTGATGGCTGCTTTCACTTGCATGGAGCAGGGCCACCTCCTGCTAAAGACACCAGCTCAATCCAATTGGAAATTAAGTTTGTGTTATTTCCCATGTCAACAAATAGGATGTTTTAACTCAGTGTCAGTAATTCCATGTTAATTTCACACACTGGACCTCCCTGCATTGCTCTGCTTGTTCTGCTGGTCTTGTCCCATATGTGCACCTGTAAAAAATCCATTTTCTCTCCCAGGCCCATGCACCACAATGCAACAACAGAAACACCCTCAGTCCAACAAGCTTCCTTATTAGTCAGCACTGCTGCAGAAACGCTGTCTTTTCTGATTGCTCTGCAGCCAGTCAAGAAGTGTACAACAACATGTGATCCGTGCCCACCTCCCAGCAAGGTGACTACAGGGCTGAGCTCCTGCAGCAAGGTGTGGGTCAATGTCTTCCTGCACCGCAGAGCCACCAGGAGCGTGGGGGCAGCAGCCACCACCCAGCCCTGACAGACAGAAGACAACCTCAGAACTGCAGATGGGAATCACACAGAGATCTGCACACATAAGAGCTGTAACAAATGGGAGTGAGTGCGGGTCAGGCTAAAAGCTGTTTTCTGCCCTGAATTCAGAGCAGCTACAGCTTCAAAACTGCTATTTAAAATAACAATTGTGTCTCCACAGAAACTATCCTACATTGCATAGGTATTAATACTCCTGTTGGTCGCATTTCCCCATATCATTTTTATTTTTTTTTTCCCAGTAGCAAAACTAGTTGACATCTTTCAAAAAACAAACTTTTCCCTTAAATAACCTGGTAAATATTCCATCTAGCTTTTTTCATGATGCAACATTTTCAAATGTTTTAAGTACAAAAAATATTTTTTTTTTTTCTTCTCACACATTCATGTCTACCATTCCAAAAAGCTCACAACTCTGATAATCCATCTGACAACACAGTCAATCAAAAATCCATCCTACAGCCGTTTCCAAAGAAACGTATTCATTTCTTTGGAACACAGAAAGCCAGAATGCTGAGCTGGAAGGCAACCAACCGAAGGAACACAACAGCAACAACAGGCACTCTGAGCATCTTCCCTATTGCTATAGGTTTCCTGGTTAGGATTATATCACAGGGACACAGATAATGGTAAATGAAGTTGTGTGACGAGTGGCAGGGATGTTTTATTTTGTATCCTGAAAGCTGGAGGCTTTTCTGCTCTTCCCACACAAAGAAAGAGATTTTTTAAACAAAGGACAGATCTGCAAGAAAGACAGACACAATCACAGGCCTAAAAATAAAAATATATATCCACATCTGAAACACGGTTGCTCACACCTCCTCCTCATTCTTTGGCTATCTGTCTCCTGTTTAGGCCTTGATCCCGTAGACAGTCTGAGGTGGGTGGACACAATAGGCTTATTCACAAGCATTGAGCTCAGCACATGCTAACGGCTGTGAAGGCTGGAGACCATTTCTGCTCTGCTCCTGGTGCCTGTAGCACAGCTCCAGAGGCCGATGTGGAGAAGCTCAGAGGGAGCTCATTCCCTTCCTTCTTTTATCTCCTGATAAGCCCATTGCTTTTCCCAATGGTGCCTGTAACACTTCCGAAACAGCAGAAGCTATGTTGAAGGAGTTCCCAGTTCTCTAAATTATTCATTAGGGAAAATGTATATCGAGTAAATAATGCTAACTTAAACCAAATTTTTGAGGTTAAAAAGCAAGCAGTCATTATCTTAGCAGCAACCAGCTCACCTGTGAAATCTATTTTCTCCATTCTCTCTCATATATACTTATGTATTATGAAACAGTTTTGCACTGTAAATCCATATACAACTTTTTCTACAGATCCCTTTGCTGAATTAACTAGAAGCCATTCAGTGTTATGTTTTCTGTTTGTTTGTTTGTTTTCTGAAAGCACGGCCAACGCTTTGTTCACCACACAGTCTTTCAGATCCTACTCTGCGCACTGTTACTGAGACTCCTCACCATTGCATTTCAGTGACAGAGGAGGGACAACCTTGGGTTCAGTCCCAAGATCTGTGAGAGGGTACTTTTTAATAGCACACTCCCATCTGCTTGTTCCCTGTGTCCCTGTTTTGCCTTATCTTCGTTTGTTATTTCCAACCTGTATTCATTCTCTCCTCACTCTTGGCTCTTCATCCCAGCATTGCTTTTCTTATCTCAATATTGCTAGTGTCTGATTCTCATCACTGTTCCAACTGCCCTAGTTGTACTCTTCTTTAATCTTATTCTGGGACTCCTCACTCTCTGAGATGCACATTCAGCTGTGCAATTTTTTTGTTTGTTTCTTTTCACTCTCATTCTCTAGCTGATCCTTTTTTTATTACTTCTCACCTGATTTAACTTCCCCTTATGTCAACAGCCGCCTTCCTTGTCTGTTCTTCACTCCAGGTGTGCACCAAAAGGCAGTCTTGCTCTTCGACCTTATTTATCACCACAGAGTTACCCTTGCTATGGCCATTATGTCGCTCTTCCAGCAGTTTTTCTTGCCTGCAACCCTCCATCTGTCTCTTTGCTCTGACATCTCAGGCCTAGTTTCCTTATGCAAACAATTTCATGGTCCCAAAATGTGCCTGCCATTCTCTCTGCTGATTTCTCCTAACTACTTTCTAGTGTATGAAGATTTAGAAAAAAGTTTTATGCCGACTCTGCATACTGCAAGATCAATTCTTCTTCCCTAATTATGTCAGACCACCTGCCCCCATCATCCCATAGCTACAACAAAGGCACTTTAAGCACATTAAAGCACTTCATTTTCTCAGCCTCAGATCCAAGCAAGGCACAGATCAAATTGATCATGGTACAATACCATTGCAGATGAGATACCCAGGTAAGATAGCTGCTAAATTCATGTTCAAGGCTGACTGTGGTGGTATTTAAATCCATAGTAATGTTAAAAGGGAAAAAAGGATAACTTTCTTTCACTCTGTCTTCCCTTCTGTTCCATTCAAGATTTAAGTATGTTTCCTACAGGCTTCACATACTGAAGTTCTTCCAAAAATACTGCTATAAATTTAATTACAAGCAAGCCCATGTACTTGCAAGCTTCATTTTCAAATAACTGGATAACTTAAGCTAATGTTCTTAAATAAAAGTTAGAGAATGTGAAATGAAAACTAAAAATCAGTTTACATCAGATACCTACATGAAGAGCACCATACCAAATCTGTACAATTAGGAAAAGGGACATAAGCAACTTAAACAGTATCTCTGTACAGATCATGGCAGGGAACTTTATTAAGATGCACTATGAAGCTTTGCTTGTAAGGTTATGTGTGTTTTGCCCTCTGCATTGTAGCAGTTCTAAAACAGCAGAAGAAGAGCATAAAGCTAAGTTGAGAACACATGCTGCTTTTAAAACAAGTAATCAAGCAACAACAACAAAACCAGTGGTGCAATACTTAAATTAGAAACTGTTCTGTGTTTGCTCAGCATCCCTGATCCCCATCAGGCAATAAATCAATTTGCAGTAGCTGTGGACAGCTATTTAAACATAGGGCCAGAAGAGCTTAATTGTTAAAGCAATGTTCAAAGTTGGAAGGTTCAGCATAGGAGGTCATACTAAATATCCACTTCTCTGAAGCCAGCTGCATTCCAAGTATTAGGAGGCATCCTGCCCTCATCTTAATTAAAAAACACTGGCTATGAGCTCTGAGCTTAGCAGAGCTTAGCTTGCAGTTCTTCAGAAGGCAGATAGAGACTGCCAGATGAAAAGCTGACAACTCAATGTCTGCCAACTTGATTTTGTCTGGTTTACTTTATTATCTCACATGCAGAACAGTTGAAAAACAGATTCAAAGCTTTTAGTTTAATTTTGCAAGTTGGTAAAGCACTCACAATTCAGTTCTCAACTCTGTGAGAGGCTGTTCATTGCCAAAGACTGCAGCAAACTTCCAGTGACTTGAGCAGGATCACTTACCTTTCCAGACAGTGGTTGTTGCTGAACATGGTTTCTTTGGAAATGAAGTTTCAAGTACTACAGTACAGTAACAATGTTACTGTCACAAAGCTATCTATCTGGGATTCTTGTGAAATGTTCTAAAATTTAAATTTTTATTGCTAAAAAACATTTGGAATTTTGTAACATTTTAAAATACAATTCTACTTCAGGTATTAGTAAGCATTTAATTAGTTTAAAAACATTATTACTGGGATTAGAAGTGTCAAAACAGCCTTTTGATTAAAGTTGAGCTGAACAGGCTTTTGATTGTCTTTACTTATTTTACATATGCATCATATGTCACCTTCGATCAGGGAATCTATGGTATAAAAATCATCCAAAGTAGTCACTGAAATCTTAACAAAAGCCAGCCTCAGATTTGTTCTAATTGTTGTCTGTAAGTTATTAAAAAAAAAAATATGCTCAGTGCAGTCTGTGTTGGTCATTGAGTATAGAGACCCAGAGATCTTCTATAAGTGAATTCAGTGCCAGGCAAACTGAAAGACAGTGTTTCTAAATAATTCAGATTCCCAGCCTTTATCCAAACAAAGACACCTCTGCATCCCTCATTTGTAAAGTGGCACTAAGAGGACCCATGACTTTGACATTACCAAGAATTTTATTTCATTTTGTTTACTGCTTGGAAGACAAACCACCATGTGTACATTTTCTAGAATAATTTCAGCAAAATGATTTATATTATGTTCGTCTTCCAATGTCTAACAAAGTTTGGTGTTCAGCTGGGAAGTTCTTTTTGCTGCTCACAGACTGGCTGGGTGCACAGGGTTAATCTCACCCTCCAGTATTCAGTGTACTGTCACATAGCTTCGAGTCAGCTGCTTTTTGACAGAGGAAAGGCTCTAATGAGCCTGATCTTGAGTGACTGCTGCTGAACATTTTGATTGTCGATTGATTCCTAGAAGATGAAGAAGCCTGCACCTTGTAGAATGGGACTTACTGATTTGAGCAATACACTGCTCAGAGGAAAACCTCTGTTCTAGTTACACTGCAGTTTTTATCACTAACATTCACTTTTGAGCTTACTACAGACAACAGGTAACAGTAAGACTGGAGGTAAGGAATCAAAGCAAACAGAGGAACTGTGGGCTAATTGCTTATTTTAAATGGACACAATGTATTCTTCCTCGGGATCACAGAAAGTAAATAAAATGTCCCACCAACTCCCAAAAGGAAGAATGGCAATTGTCTCAAAAAGCAGCAAGAAACCATGGTACAAACATTGCCAATGGCAGTAGCATTGCCCTGTGGTTGCTGGCCTGTTCTATATGCTGTTATATTTACATCAGTTCTACATGATGGAGTGCTTTCACTCATTTCTACAGCAATTAACACATACCTCATTAATAAAGGCAGTATTGTGCCCACTTAATTTTACTGTGCAGTAAAAAAAAACCACAAAAAACAAACAAACAAAAAAACAAACAACAACAACAACAAACAACAGCAACAAAACCCATAACCCACCTTGTATACCCACAGTGACACAGCTAGTAGAGCTTTTTTTAATCCTCAGCAGTGTAAGATCGTGAAGGAAAATGATGCAATTGTATTCATACGATCCAAATTTCTCCACAATTATTGTACTGTGCTTATTATCAACTGTCCTTGCTAGAATTGACTGTTTTCCTATGTTGTGCAGCATAAGCTTTTTCTTTTTCTCTTTTTCTTTTTCTTTTCTTTTTTTTTTTTTTTAAATTTAAAAACAGAACTGGTGCATCATACAGCAATGATCAGTCAACCACTATCTGAAGGATTCAGAGATTAGACTGTAATTTATTTTAAAGCCCAGCGCTTTTTCAGTCATGAAAGTGGTAGTTTTATGCAACCCCCAGTGATTATTTGCTATAGATAATGCATACTACATTGATCTCAACTTGCTGTCTTTTCAGTAGAGTTTTCCCTCAGAAAAGTTGGAGAACTAAGTCACCAACCTCCATACCTAATACTGGACCAGGCTGCCCAGGGCTCCGAGAAGTTGCACAAGATATTTATAAAGAATAGTGTCTCACATTTTCCTGTCGTAAGAGTTAGCTGTACTGAAGTAACAGCTTGACTTCTAAATGCTTCAAATCATCTTTGATTTCTGAAAATGTCTTCTACAACTGTCTCTCCTTCCCAAGCCTACTTTCTTCTCCCTTCATATGTGTTTAAATAGGCTAAAAGCCATTGTTTTCACTCATATCTTTAAAAATCAGTATTCCATTCATTTTTATTTCTATTTGTACAAGAAATAAATATTTCAGTTGATAGCAACTGTCAAATTATTTATGATATATGCATATTTTCTGTAACTCATAGTAAGGCCATTTGTTAGATCTGTAATGTGTTCCCTACTCTTGTCCACATTCCATTTGCTTTAATGAACAAATTCCTCTCCTCTGCTCATTTTATCCATCAGCAGATTAGGATCTCATATTTAATAGTTTGTTAAGTTTCTTGTCTATCTTGCACCCTCACCATCACTGCAGTAATGGTATTTATTTTGGGAAAATAAAGACATAGGAACATGTGTAAGGTTTGATTTAGTATCCAGCAGCAAACTAGATAAGAAAGCTATCTTCAGAACCCAGAAGTATCATTGGATTTTAGTATCAGAACATTTAAAAGAGAAACTACTGTCATAGACAACATTTGTGATGTAGCCCTTCAGAGAGTGTAGACCTAATCACATCAACCAAGTACTTTGCTGGAGAAGTGCTAGAACAACAGTAACCACTCCAGGACTTCGCTGTGGAAGAAGGGTCTGCTGCTTACAAACATTATTCATTTTCATCAGTGAGCATTTAATGAGCATAACATTGCAAACAGTGCCTAGCCAGATCTCCAGTTAAGATCCAAATTACGTTCAGCAACAAGCATAATATCAACTGTACCAGCACAAGACCTTTCTTACAGATTTGATGTGCATCTGGTAATAATTAGACCCCATTCTCTTCTCAGACTTAAACCTTCTGTCCTGAGCAAACCTTGTTTTAGCAAGCTACCAGGATGGCGGGCAGCAGGCATGCACAGCTCACAGAACCTGCACGTTGTCCCGAAGCTTCCCTCAGCCTGCAAACGATGGCACCGAGGGTGATCCTCAAAGGCCTGCCATCCTTGCCCCTGCTAGCAGATGCCGATTTTTTGGCATCCTGCGACCCCTAGTGAGAACCAAGAGTGGCCGAAGCCCTGCCTGCGGGCATCCTGGCCTGGAAGCTGCACTGCTGCCAGCACTCAGGCAACGTTCACCTCCAGGGACTTCCCTTTTCCCCATTAGCAGACCGAAATGCTACTGTAAAAGCACAGCACTGTGTTGCCTTTACTTGCATTGAAACAATGCGCTGATTGTATGGCAGCTTCACAAGAAGCTGCTATTTGTATAAACTCACAGCAAGAGCAGGAAAGTTGAGAGACAACAGCTGTCTTCTATGTGCTACAAAAAGTGAAAAAGGGAAAGGCTGCTTATCAAGCTTTCCTCCATCACTACAGACAAGGCCTAAACCTTTACAAGTAACAGTGTTCATTACAGAAACTGCTTGTTTGTTTCATCTGATGGCAGTAAGAAAACACAGGTAAGAAAATTACAGGGTTCAAAATTGACAACTAAGTTTTTTTTGCTGCTTGCTGTTGAAGTTGTGATCACATCCACCAAAGCAACAGTTTTGAACAGTGATTTCCCTCAGCATGAATATGCATTAAAAGCTTTAGCTGAAAATGGAATCATGACAATTTTGAAGAGGAAACAGTATTTTTTTCCAAAAGAATTCCACTCTATTTAACTTGGTATTTATAAACATGCATAGGAGTATTTCATAGAACTGCAGAACCATCAAGATTGGAAAAGACTTCTAAGATCCTCTACTCCATCCATCCGCCTACAAACAATGTTGCCCATTAAACTATGTCTCTCAGTGCTGCATTTCCACATTTCTTTAACACCTCCAGGGACAGCAACTCAGCCACCTCCCTGGGCAGCCTGTGCCAGTGCTTTCAGAGAAGTTACTCCTAATACCCAACCAGAACCTCCCCTGGTGCAACTTAAGGCCATTACGTCTCATCCTATTGCCAATTACCCAGGAGAAGAGATCAACCCCCACCTAATCATAACCTCCTTTTAGGGAGTTGTAAAGAGCAATAAGGTCTCCCTTGAGCCTCCTCTTCTGCAGACTAAACAATCCCAGCTCTCTGAGCCACTCCTTAGAAGACTTGTGTTCCAGACCCTTCACCAGCTTCACTGCCCTTCTCATTATATTTTTGTATATACACAAAAATACAACATTTTTACATGCTTCAACATGTGCATGTTTAGTGCCACGGGTACGTATGAAGGTGGTTAAGCCTGATGTTTTTATTTCTGGAGCTCACTAAAGTGACGTAAAACAACTCTGCTTGATCCTAGAAATAAGGTAAAGATGCCTAAGTTTTAATAATAGCATTTTTTTTCAATAGAAATGAAAATATACATTAACTACTCCAAATGGATTTTGTTTGTTTGTTTGTTTGTTTATTGGTGGGAAGATCTTAGCAATCTCCTGTAAAGCACTGTGATCAATCAGACAAAAGATTCTAGGATATAAAACATATCCAGTTTTCTAAGACACTTTTGACTACCTTAAGATATATTCTATGGAACACGTGGAAAATTGATTCCAAAGAAGAAGTGGAGGCCTAAAATGAGGAATTTTTGTCATTTTGCATCAAAATCATGATTTGCCTTCTTTAATGAATAATACTACTTTCTGATTTGTAGCCCTTTTCATTTAGGACAAATATATATATATATACATATTCTACAATATATACTAATTTCAAAGGCAAGCTCTCCAGTCAGTCTTCCTAGTTTCCACTTACTCATAAGTTGAGTTGGGTCCAAGTCATAAAATCAAAACTAAAAATTCTTAAGCAGTTCGGATCTGGAAACCTACTCTGAACTTCATTAAATAGTTTTTCAGTGGGGGCTGAAATCCTCCTAGGTGTTGGCACAATAGGAGCATGGATAGCTAAATGTTAGGCAGGCCACCTCTCCTTTTTCCAAACCTTCTTTTAAATGGCTTAGTGCCTTCCCTTCCCCAGCCACTTTACTAAATCACCATTTTTAGGTAGGTACTTCCCCACTGAGCTCTGTTACAGAGCGTTAATTATTAGCTATGTATCTCCTGTGTATATGTCATCTACCATATGCTTTGACGGACAGGAGTGCTCCATCTTTCAGCACCACTAGAGCAAGTACTATAGCCTGCATTACCAATTATAGTGCATTGATGAGCAAATGCTCAATAAGAGAGCTGCCTCCTCTGTGTAATTTCAGTGCTAGGCTAAATTTTCTTAAACTTTGCTCCATGTCTGAACAGCTTTTATTCAATAGAAGATTTTAGAGGCCTATTTGGATGACTGAAGAACCTTCAAAACCCAGCAGCGCTAAAGTAATCTTTTATGCATACATAATCTGTACTGTTTGGTCAGAGAATAGGAGAAACGGAGAAAAAGAGGCAACAAACCAGGTTCTGGGCACTAACAGCTATTATATTGATGGCTTAATTCATGGGTCCACAGCAGTATGAATCAATTTATTAAAAAAAAATATTCAGTTGAAAGTGTACATTGCTACTGCATCCCCAGCTACATGGAGCACGTTGGTATTTCTGTTATTGAACCAAGTGTATCATTCCATCCACTGCCCACAGCTTTAGAAAAAAGCACCAGTATAAACTCTATTTTTTCCTTCAGTTACTTCCTAGGGAAATCATTAATAGATTTGTTTATGCACATCTGCATGAGGAAAGCTGAACAGCTGAAAGGGAATGAAAATAAATAAATAAATAAAAATTGAATCATATATTTATTTTCGAAGTTTTATCTGCTTTACCAAGGACTGATATAGGTAGAAGATAAGCATTTATTTTCCTTAAGCTTTTTTAAACCATTTGTTCTTTTCCCAAGTATTTCTGGGACTTATAACAGAAAATGCAAATTCTAAAGTTGATATTTACATACATTCTCTGTAGGTGTCAGCATTGCTTTATATTGTTATAAAGAACCGTATTATTTTTCTTCTCAAAGAAAGAAGAAGCTCAGATTTGCAGTTTTCCAAATGAAAGATAACTGCTGTCAGTTTGTTTTGTATTGCCCAACTCAGACACAGAGAATTAACAATATATTGTATGGTTGAATTTATAGTGAATGCGAAGAAAAAGGCTACATTAATTTCTATTAACTGTTTTAGGTTTTAAAATAATTTTATTCCATTCCAGTTATTTTATGGATAAGTTACCAAAGTTGTTGAAGTAACAGCAAGGTTATTAAACAGTTGCAGGTATTTGTGAAATGTCAAATGGAAAGGGAATTTCAGTGATGCCACTTATACTGTGAATTTACCTTCTTTGCACACACTGAAGCAGCAGTGAACCAGAAATTCTTTTAAGTTTTTAGATGGAGTTCTCAAAAAACCATCTTCAGACAACACTTACTTAATACTTTCATTCATAAACTTTACGTACAAAATACAAATATGTCACTGAGGACTCTTAGCATGTTACTGAGATGAATTATTCATACACAGAATAACCTTAATGTCATATTCAAAGTACCAAATGACCTTGAGAGCCCAAGTAGAGGGAAAATCAATTGATGTGACTGCAAGGTCATAAATAAAGAATAATAAGAATTCTTTCTGGGATCTCAGTTACAAAAGTAATAATGGATTAAATAGTCAAAATGATTATTGGTATCCTATACCCTTGGATGAGAAATACAGTCCAAACATCCACAAGGCATTTCCAGTAAAGTGAACAACACTGATGGCATTATAGAAGTTCATGTATATATGAACATTATTAGAAATGCTGCTTATAATCTTCACTGTTCTCCTGATCAAATAGCCTTCTTTTCAGGAGGGTACCAATTCCCTAATTAATTTCAAAATTAAGTAAAAACTATATTAACCTCTTATAAAACTAGTGGGTAACAAATTAATTATTTAACAAAAATAACATTGAACGAAGACAAAAATAGCTACAAATTATTCAGGAATGGAAGTAAAATTAGGAGGAATGATGAAGAAGAAATAATGAAGAAAGAAATCTCATCTAATTTTCAACAGAAGTTCAAAAGAGAGCATGGTACCTGTCTGCTTGGCATGCGTATGCTGGTATCTGTGTCCCGAGGAGGTCTCAGTATTTCCATCTTTCATCTGCATTATAGATTTGAGCTGAGATTTATCCCTCATGCAATGCCATTGTTCATTGATAAAATCAAGTGCTACTTTAGTCCATTGACTGGAGGCAGTTTTCACTGGTCTATTTTCAAGTGAAACAGAAGAGCAGATGAGTTAAGTCTTTTTGCAGTAGTAGCCTCAAGTTGTATTTAGACCAGCATTATCCTTCTTTACTGCAAATGGCAAGCATCAGAGACTTCTCAGCGCTGACTGGCTTGGAATCAACATTCTCAAGCTAATTGATTCTAATTTAAATACGGACTTCAAATTGGGCATTTACTTAAGTGCATGTTTTACCCATATGTTTATATCATATACCTTCCTTACAAAATGTTGCTTCTGAAAATTTGTTTACATACACATTTTTCTCTACTCCGTCTCCCTCCCACCATGCCTTCAGTAAAACTGTCTATAAAACAGAAGAGCTGCACTGATTTATTTTTAGGTCATTTCAAAAGTACTTAGAAGCTCCTATTAACAGCACAATAGAATAGAACGCTGAGTCTTCTATAACTCTGTGGCTGCAGAATCTTGTCTCAAACATAGATTTGCCCTTGGGTTGCAAAATAAACAAAAGGAGTATTTATAGCCCTTCTCATATGAAGACATTATCATTCAAAAAGAAGGCAATGAATTACACGGTGCTTTCTGTATTTGTGGCCTTGCTACTAACATTACTGCTAAGGGGAAGGTGATGTAACCTCACCTGTCACAATCTCTGCTTTTGTGCATCTCTTCACAATACTGCTCGCCCAAAAAAGTATCATTTTTACATTCATTTATTAGAACACATTCCTATTGTCAGGACAACTATAGAAATACTATTTTCCATCTGAATTGGATCACATTGTTATAGTTGGTACAGGAAATTGGAAAAGTAGCACCTCTCAGTCTGTCCAAATTATAGTTTAAGGAAGCAGATAGCTCTGACAACTTAAAACTACCCTTAGTTATTACTCTTATTAAATGACCAAAACTGGATATGAAATAGACAAGCCCTAAATTATCCATTTTTTTAGACTATAATTTGATTCTAAAGGAAGATTCAGTGAATTATTACAAGATTAATAAAAGCTTACAATGTCAGATATAAGCCAGAATAAACTACATGACTTAACTGGCCTTCCTAAAGTCATTCTCTACACTCTAGACCTAATATCCTTGCTTTGGAGGAGACTGTGATTTAACCTACATCAAACAGCATGGCACCAACTATGGCTGTGCTTTTATGAAAGCACACCTGGCTAGGAGCCTCCTTGTCTCATCTCAGCTTGATCTATTCCTCTGCAGTTTAGGGTACTTGCACTGCTGAGACATTCTACTTCCCATCTACTCAACTGAGTACGTGCACTTCTACAATCACAGCCACATACAGACTGACCCTCATCAACCCTGGAACATTCTTATAAAGCTCAGGTTTTATTATCCTGGACTAGAGTTGATTGCCGTGAATTAAATCTCAAATAAAAACAACCAATATGAACTTATGATTTTACCTACATTCCAGATAAATAGCTACTTAAGAAGGAAGATAACCTTTTATGACTAAAGTAACCCCAAAAGAAACCAAAAAACAAAAACCATGCAGAATCATGTCAGAGTTTCATTTTCATTAATGCTCACTTCACCATTTTGCTGTAATAAAATAAATCTAAAATGCAAATTCATTGCTGAAAAGTAGTTCTTAGTGTCTAAATCTCTCAAACAAACAGCTAAGTGAAGAAAGAAGTCAGATTTTCAGCTGCAAAAATTCATTTTTAGACTAATAATATATTGCTATTACATTTCACTTTGTCATAGCTGAGGAGAATATGGGAAAATTTGCTAAATGATTAACCACTGAGAAGTGAGAGCAGAATCTTAGCAATCCTACATTATTCTCTTAACTGTAGAACAACAATGATGTTCAGTTTAGTTACTCTAAAGTATGAGGACTGAAAATTAGTGATTGAGGAACTTAGGATCTTCCGCATTTGCCCAGGGA
Organism: Coturnix japonica; assembly: GCF_054131305.1. Lineage (NCBI taxonomy): Eukaryota > Metazoa > Chordata > Aves > Galliformes > Phasianidae > Coturnix > Coturnix japonica. The sequence continues at coordinate 29,665,548 of NC_140666.1, read as the reverse complement.
GGTTGTGTATTCTGCTTCTCTAGAGATATTCAAGACCTGGCTGGACACCTACCTGTGCAGCTTGCTGTAGGGGGCCTGCTTTGCCAGGGAGGTTGGACTAGATGATCTCTAGGGGCCATTTCCAGACCATACAGTTCTGTAACTCTGTGATTACTAAAGAAAATAATAGAGTTTGAAGATGCCTGAGAGAAGAAAAAAATGTTTTATTTGGTTTTATAATACTATGATGCAGAGAAAAAAATCACATTTTAGCACTATTTTGTCTGAGCTGACTGCTGCTTGCAGCCCAAATTCTGAGTACAGTTTGGAACTTTCTCTTCACTGATTAGTCCCCTATGAAGTAAAACCCACTTACACAGGAGCAGAAGCCAATTGGATTATTTCTACTTCATTCTAGAAGAAAGGAAGATTAATTCTGGCCAGATCACTGCAGCAAAATCAATGCCTCAAAATATGTTTTAGAAGGAAAGAACAACTACAAGGAGAGCAGATTTGATCCAAGTTGAATATGTGAAAGCTGATACACAAGTTTCACAAAAGCCCCGATTTTAAAATAAGTTAGTTACTACTGAAAATAAAGGAGTTGATTTCAAAACATCATAAAGGAAAATACATCCTTCATAGACATTTTGCAACTACTATAGCAGGATATACCACTGAGCATCAAAGATAAATACAGACTACTATCACAAATTAGGAAGCCTTTAATTATGATGTTAGGTAGTTTGTTTATTGTTAGTCACTACTTCTAGTTTTTTATTTAACAATTAACTGAGTGCTAGCTCTGTAAACAGATAACTCAACACAGTTGAATCAAATAGCTATTTTGGGAGTTCAGAATATGTAGTACTGAAGGTACAAAACACCTCTGCAACTCTCTTGTAAGATAGTTTTTAATTAGGATTGTATAAATTTTCATCAGATTTTAAGACTGAAGAACACCACGCACTGAGCTCAAACATTTTGTTTGATATTGGGTCATAGAGAAAATTCATCCATACTCCCAGATTTCTAGAAGAATGATGCATTCACAGCTAGTGGATACCTGAGAAAAGTTTTGTCCTTTCTCCCCCAAAACAGTACCTCACAGAATCTTTTTGGCAAAGGCAGTGACAGAAACTCATTCTCCAGGGAAACACAGTTGCCTCAGCTACAGGATCATCCTTTCTTTTCTTGACATCCCAACTCATTCAAAACACATATTCCAACTTCCTCAACAACTGCCATGAGTCCTGCAAACAACAGCCTCTTTCACTTCATTGTGCCGATTCATTCCAAGCACTGTTCATCCTGCTCTCTGAATGAGGCAGAGGCCTGTGGGAAAACAAAGAATGAGATAATGTAATTAAAGAGTATCTCATAATGACATGGGGATTGAACTACAGTGGCCTCAACAATCTTAATTCTTTATTAACTCCTGAGTGATTAATACTGCAGCTTATTTTAATGCTGTTTTCTGTATATAACCAACCACATTTCTTAGCAAAGGAATTTAAAAATAACCAAAAACCCCAAGCCAAAAAAACAACCACATGGAACCATACCAAATACTACTACGTGGTATGCAAGGAGAATTACCAGTAGAGCCAACTGGAGGGGAAAACAACAACACTGCTATTTTTGTTGAACATTTTTCTATTCTCAGTTTGCCTATCCATTAATGTTTAAATGTTTCCCAGAGATGTTTCAGTTTTAATGAATTTCTGCCAGATTAAGCTGTTTTCAAATCCTAGTTTGTGCTTCCCATCAACTCTTAAACTCACTCACTCCAGCAGAGTTTCGAGGAGCCTATCTGCACTTCTCAGGCCAATAGCCTACCTGACAAACACCAGTTTCTCTGCTGAGTACTCTGTCAAGCTAAACAGAATTGGACACAGAATGGCAATTTCATAACGAAGGGAATAATGCTTTTGTGAGAGCTCTAATTTCAGTACATGAAGTTTACAAGTCTCCTATAAAATGGGCATAATTCCTAAGGTAGCCTTCCCCCCAGCACAGGATTCTGGTACATCTATTATTTTCTGGTTGAAAGCTTGAATCATATAAAGGGTGTTTGTCTCTTCCCAAGAGCTGAATCTGCTGTAGTAAAAGAGATTGTCTTGAAAAAACACTTCTCCTCCCTGAAATTCTAGATCTTGAAAACACTTTATGTTGCAAAGCTCCAAAGAAACAGATTTGAGATTATCACATCACATTTTGTGCCTCAGCATGCCAGGTGCCCTATTGCTTAGTACTTCCAGCAGCACAAGCAGGGCTGCTCCACGAGAGAGGACAAGCCAGGAGCCATGAGTGACCCAAGAAAAACCACATCCATGCTGGCTGGAGCACAGTCGCACGGCACAACAACAGAACAGGCAAAATTGGGTGTTGAAAATAGAGTTTACACAGGCACTCCAAGGGAGAGCAGCCTGTGGCAACAGTGGAAGTAAGGCTACTCTGTACCTGTCTGTCATACTCTGTACCTGTACCTTTCAGCCTCAGGTCTGGCCAGGGGATGAAGTGAGATGAACAATCAGATAGAAGGGTGGATAGACTCTCAGCATAATATAGAAAAGCACTGACAGCCCAGGTCTGAGATTAAATGCAGTCCTGTGGGCAGAGGGTGTGTGGCTGGCATCCCAGGTAAGGCTATTAAAGGCCATGGATGAATGTGAGTGCTTTAAAGCATGACAGATGTTACAGATCACATAGCGATTACAATTAAGCAAAACAGAGACTGCAGAGCTTCACTGTGTTCAGCAGTATGTAACGTCTAGAGGAGAGTATGAGTTTTTATGAACAATTCCTGTGGGTTTTTTTTGTTTTTTTGTGTGTGTGTGTGTGTGTTTCTTTTTTTTTTTTACATGTTCATTTCAGGCTTTGTGGCTAATACTGCTTATTTAAAGGATTTATTCTTCCTCTCTTTCTTTAGCTGTATTTTGACTTATATTGGATCGTTTGTTTGAAGCCATATCCTTCCTTTCTCTGTTCTTTTTGTTTGTCTCCTTTGTTCATATTTTATGTTTGTTGAAATGTAAACTTCTGGGGACTGCAATGTTGAACAAGTTCTTCAACTCTAGTTGAACTCGTTAATCTTGGGAACTAGAGTCAAAAGAGCATGAAGGATATAAAAATTTTTTCTAACTCCTGAAGGTTTTTCCATTGTAGATGCTTGGAACTCCAGATCCAATCATTATTTTAATTTATATCATTTGGACTTTCAAGAGCCTCTGAACCATGAAGACCCAGAGACACTTAAAGACCCCTCTTTTCCCTAGGTGATAAGCTCTGTACTGCACCTTACAGAGGCACCACAGGATTTCACCTGTCATTCTTATTTTAAATGTTTATGAGGCTCAATCAGACTGAAGATCATACATAGTTGTGGTGCTCTGTCAATTTAGGAATAATTCTCATCAGTCCTGAACTTGACTACAACTTCAGGCACTTGCAACTGAAGGTTTCTGTGAAGCAGTTTATGTTACTGATTTGAACTTCCAACTAACTCTTTTTTTATCCAGAATCGCACAATGCCTTGCAAATATTCTCTTCTTAAGGCTGCTCTTGCCAAGCAAAGTATGATACTTTCATCAGCTATCAGTTATATCCAGACTGAAATACAGGTGGTGACTAACACAAAAATGTGGCACAGATGGTTGGAAAAAGTGCCACAATCAGTTGAATTTTAGGACATAGTAGGGTGCTATTTCTTAAGTTTTGCCAGAAGTTATTTTCTTAAAAAGAATGCCATACAAGTTTTCACATCAAAAACTGTTATCATGCCTTGGATCACTTCTGATACAAAAGGTAGCAGTTCATATTCTCACTTGTGTTTTAGCTCCTTTCTCCTACTTGAGAAGCAAAAATATATGTAAAACAATCAGAAAACTCAGTATGAAAAAACATCACTGGGCTTATGGCTAATCTATGACTGGACTTAGAAATGCTTAGCATTCAGAACAATACATTTATATCATTAGAATTAAATGCAGTTATGCAAAAAATCTCCTTTGTTTCTCTATTTAAAGAAGAAATTGTATCCAGCAGCATAGTTGATACACCTTATTTCACCTGAATACCTGGAGGTGTTCAAGACCAGGTTGGATCGAGCCTGGTCTAGTACCAGATATGGGGATTGGTGGCCCTGCCTGTGGGAGAAGGGTTAGAACCTGATGTTCCTTGGGGTCTCTTCCAACCCAAGCCATTCTATGATCCTATGATTCTGTGATTTCAGGATAATGGTGATACAGCACTGCGATACTCAGTCTGCTGACTGCAACCCCAGCATTACTGCTGTACTCTCCCATTTGTGTGCAGTAAGATGTAGATAGTCATGAGCTAGATCTGCTCATACTCTGATGTAGCAGCACATTAGGTTTCACTGTCCCAAAGCTGCTAAGAGATTCAGAAGCTGACCTACTCAACCCCCCTATGAAGCCCATCCAAAGTAGGATTTACGGGCTTAGAAATGCTCTACTGCTAATGTAGTCTAAAGGTTTTCAGACAACAGAGTGAACAAAGCAGCATCATGACTGTTCTTACGTGACTGGGGTGGACAGACCTATGTGACTGTACTTGATATCTGTCCAAGTAGTAGAAAAATCAACCTTAATCAAATTGCTTAAATGGGATTTTGCATATTTAAGGTGAAATTTGACTACTTACAAAAATTCAATTGTGCTGGTCAAACACAATGTTTATCACTGCATTTGTACATCTCTGCATTACTACAGAGGAGTTTTTCCAAAATAGTAATATATTTTAAAAGTACTACATTTTCATCAAAAAACACGGCACATAGTGAACTAATCTGGGCTTTCTAAATGAAAAGCAAAACTCATAAATATGCATTTGGTAAATCATTCAGCTAGTGCTAAAAATGTCCATTCATATGGACATTCAGGATCTGAGGCAAGGATGTTAATGTGATGTAGAATACTTTCCATGCAAAGATTTGGTCTAGGGAAAGAAGTATCATGAACTTCATCATCTTCAAAAAACATTTTTTCTGATGCTACAGGATAGAACTAAGTTCTTTAATGAACAGGTGTTTTCTTGTTCCTCTTTCTGGCACATAGACTGCTCTTGGGAAAAATTTCAAGTAATTGAACTGTAATTCTAATCGGAAAGCACTTAAAATCAAATGAAATAGCACACTGAAACAGCTCAAAAATTTAGTAACATGTGCATAAAATACAGATTTTAATGACAAATGGTTCAGAATATGCTCATTTATTATTATGTTTTTATTCCAGAAAAAAAAGTTTCCTTATTAGTAATCACTTGACCTATCCTGAAACATAACAGGATTTATGTTAGGGTCGTGCTTGTTCATATGCATTTTTACAAATATAGAGAACATTGAATTCATAATTTCAACTCTACTTAAGCATTTAAGTTCATGAAACAGGATTTTCTTTTCAAATGTGATTATTGTAATGTTATACATTTCTGCTGAATATGCACAAAGTGTACATTCCTCCTTTCTCCATCATATCATTTGATACAGAGAAAATGACTGTGTGAAGATCTGAAACTTATGGCTTGGATCTACACAATGCAAATTTGCATTACATAAGATACTAGAAAGTACAAACAGTGATTTTTCATGTATCAGAATGTAGTCTGCCAAATATAAGCACAAAATTTACTTTTGGCTAAAACAGCCAATGTTTTATGTTCAGGTATGGAGCTCAGAGATCTCCAGCCAATAAATAAAACACTACAGTTCAAAGAAATTTTCATGACTGCAGTAATTTTCATGCAAATCCATCATATAATCTAAAATAATCAGTATTATTGTCCATTTGCCATGATAAAATACTTCAAAAATCCTAGCAACTAGACATCAGAAGTTTTCAGTGCACATGCCTTGCCCCGTTTTATTGTTATAAGTAATAAAAAGAGTAATAAAATTCCAAACTTGCAACCAAATCCTGACATTAAACCTGAAAATACAACAGCCCCACAATACACGGTAGACCTGAGCTCTTTTTGTTGTTGTTGTTTTGCTGGCAGAACCATCAGTTCAGGTAACTTTCAGAATACAGCTTTGTGATCAAAAGGGGAAAACAGTGTGTTCCATGCTCTTACCCAGAAAGGACTCTAGCCATGAAAAAGTAATCCTTACCATATCAGGTTTCTTCTGATGGCTTTTATTTCACATCTGACAAGTATGTTTTCCTGGACTCTTGCACATCACATTCTGTCACAAAGTCTGTTTGTGGTCCTCCCCTTTTTATCTGCTTCCCCTAAAATGATACGGACTTTCATTAATGCATGAGGACACTTGAGAACATAGGTCCCTGAAGCATCTAAAGGAAGTACTAGAAATGGACTACATGGCACAAACCAGTAAACTACAAAGCCATTTTATAATGCCAGCTGTACAATAAAAAGACATTCATTTTATGTCTCCTCTCTTCCATGCTTAGTAGTTCCACTTTCAAAGCACTACCTGATCCCACCAAATGAAACACGATCTCTAGTTTTATCATATTCTGTTGGTAACTTTTTCTAGAAAAGTATAAAAACCACTTTTGCTTCTGCATGTTCAACAAAGACTTTTTTTCTTTTATCCGGTATGATATGCATTCATATCAGTATCATATTTTGGGTACTTCCTGATTTATTCTTATATTGTTGCCATAAACCAGACAATAAAGTGATTTGAATTCAGACTGACACCAGAATGTATTTCATCTGCATGGTAATCAACAGTTACTATGGTTCACAAGGACAGTGTTGATCACTGATCATTTCCTCTCCTTGGTTTGAATATGGGTAAAAGAGAACAATGTGCTGAGTGTTCTTTGTCATGCAGAAATATACACACTGATTCTAGTAAATTAAAGAATAAATAATAAATAAATAAAAGGTTATCATGTACTTCGAGCACTTCTGGTCAAAGCTGCCCTACTACGAACTAGAAAAGTCCTACAATTACAAAAGGAGAAAGAGAAACAAGCAGAAGATCCATAGAATTAATATTATCAGTTTAGGCAAAACTGATAAAGAAAACTGAGATCAAGAAAGCACATATATTCGACAGTGTCTAAGGCAGAACAAAAAATTTTAATGGCACAAAGGGATGAGAAGGTCAATTCAGAGCATTAGTGTTATATATCTAGGAGGAAGGATGTAATACTCCATCTGAAATAAAGAGAGAATGAATTTCTTTGGAGTGCACCAGTAATAGCATACGTCAATAAAACACATGTTCAATAAATATAATCAAATTCTACACAGGAGTCCCAGAAGAGTTAGTGAGAGGATCTGAACTAATGATTGTTTTTATTTTCTGACTGTCACTTTTTAATAACTTGAGTCAACGTCAGAAAACTGGAGCAATACCAATATTCCTTTGCCATTATTCAAAAGGTCATGCAAGAGTTGAGGAACAGGACAAATGGTCTGACATCAGTCCAGGGACACAGAATTCAGATAAAATGTTCAATTTGTATAAGGTATTATTCATAACATAATACAGCTGTAGAGTCATACCTTCCCTTGGCCTGATGAGCATCTTTCCCCAAGAGCTCAATCTCAAAATGCCCAAAGTGCCCAGGCTTCAGGCGCTTGACTGGAAGAGAGGAAACCCTTCTTTTTACTGTCCAAAGGGGGAATATAAGCCTTTCTCACATGCTCCCAGACAGTGTGCTAGCACTTGGGTTAACACAAACAGTTCCTCTCAAATATCTCAAGCCAGATATTTCACATATGCAGACAAAACAACCTGGCTGCTTCAGAAATATTCATTTTAACTGAAAGTGTTTTCCACATTGCATCCAATTTTTTGGAGTTATGAATATTAGTTGACACTGACAATTTCAGAAAACACAGACCCAAAACTTATACTATTTTCCTGCTATTATTACTTTCTCTATTTTATAAGACAATTTTAATAAGAAATTTTTCAAGTCACTCTACATCTGAACAGTGCTGAGAGTTTTCCCAGCTCTTTAGGCAACTGTAGTATTTAATTACAGTACATCTGTCCTCCACAGATCAGCATGAAAGAAAGAATAAATAAATCCACCTGTAAGGGCATAGCTGCAAATATGTAGAGATGAGTATGCTACCCACACCACTACCATAATGACTCTGCTGCCTTAATCCCTTACCTTCCTTAACTAAGTATTAAAACAATGCTTTACATTCTAATTTAAGTTAGAGGGGGATTTTCTTGTTACACACTTAACTCATGTCAAAGCTTTTTTACTGAATGGGATAATAATGCTATACTAAAATATATTGCAATTTAAATTATTAGTGTTTATATAACTTATAAAGTTCTGTACTGGTTGAGCTCATGCCAGAAATGATACAAGCTGGAAATCTGACTGTTGAAAATGAAAGTTTAAGTCCATGCAATAATTTATCCTATTAACTTAAATGTACTAATTTATTTTCCTGAAATAAAGTAAAATACATGCTTTTAGAAAACAATAACTCTTCCAGTAGCACTAGTATCTGTGTCATCTCAAAAGAAACTATATTCAGCATTACCCAGTACATAATGTTATATGTTAGAAAGTAAAGCATTGCTTTAATATTTAGTTAAGGAAGGTAAGGAATTAATGCAGCAGAGTCATATATGTCCTCTGTTCTCTGCATACCCAGCTCAAATGTAACAACTGTGTAACACTGCACTCTGTAGACTTTGCCACTGCATTTCCCATGCCTCCAAGAGCTAATCCACACTGCTTTCTTGCCAGTTTTCCAAAGCTTTCATACCTATAACTTTGTCTGAAAAGGATGTTCTGATAAAAAAAGCCCCTAAAATATCCAGCCAGTGCCAAGTCCTTGCACACAAGTGCAAAACCTTTAATACATTCATATGTTTGTTAAAGATATAGCTATGTATCCAGTGACAAAAGTAGAAATATAATAAGAAAACAGCATCTTTGGCGTGGCTTTAACTGAATCCTCATATGACCCACTTGAAAAATTCAGCAGGTGGTAGCCCTGAATGACTGACATCTATGTTAATCTGTTTAGAATATCTTTGGTAGAAAAGATAAGATAGGAAAGGCTCAAAGAGCACATCTTCCTACATTTGTATGTTACTCAGAAGAAAAGTAATGGGAGTATAAAATTTTTCAGCAAAGAATTTGGGAAAAAAAAAAAAAAAAAGCTTAAATAATAACATAAAAGCAAACTTTTTAGAAATATCATTGTCTGCTATAGTCTTTTTTTTCTTTTTTCACCAGAATTTTTAGAATCAGTTTACAGTTAAGTGGAAAAGCTCTAGAAAGTTTAGAACTGAGTCAAAATCTCTTCTGATTAAAATAATCTTATGTAAAAATTGTTTTTTCTCCAAACAAAAGATAAGCAGTTTCCCAAACAAACTCCTTCCCTCCTACCAGCGCCATGTACTGACTCCCATGGAGAATTAAACTCAAGACCCTCAGAACAGATGGCAAAGACCTTATCTGCTTTCCAGTCACAGCATGAGGCAATATAGGTTTGTCTGATAAAGTACTCAGACTGAAGAAAAGGTTCCTTGACCCCTCTCAATATGTCCACATTCACCAGAGAAATAAATACTTTATAAAATTTAATCTGCATTATTAACTTTGACTTTTAAAAACTCATTTACAGAACAACATATGCTAAAGAGACTGTTTTCATTATAGAGTGCTTCCATTTTGTCAAATCTCAGGCACTGTCTTTAATTAAAAGGCAATAATTCTAGGCATATATGTGGTATAGTTTCAGTTAATTTTGCATCTCTTTTGTATCTCTTTCCCCATTGTAATGTGCCGTAGCTTTGGCACTGCATTGTCCCAAGTTATAAAACAAACTCACTGTGAGTTAGCAGAGGAGTGCAGCTCAGTTCTGACAGTGCACTGAGCCAGCAGCTTCTTCTGCTCTGTTAAACTGTCATCTGCCCACCTACAAAATTCTTACAGCAAAAAGCGATAAAATCTTTCTCCCAAATTATGAAAAACATATAGACAACAGAGCAGAAGCAGCTGTTACTCTGAAGCAGTCTTTTTCCTTTTCAACTATGTGATCTTAGCTGGTTTCTGAATGCTTCAGCTTTTATTTGAGAGCAACAGTCTTAAAAATTGACACCATTTTTGGATATTATTTTGTTTGAAGCTCCTTTTAAAATTTCTCTTTCATTTTTAGAGGTTTTGAAAGGTAATAAAATTAAGTTTAGGGTGACTTTTAATGTTAAACATATAAGGAAAAAATCAGATCAAAAGATTTGAAGTGTGAGGTAGTGAGAATTGCTAACTGATGGCAGTAGCAATCTGATGGCTGTTGGGGTGATGGCTGATATGTGTGGTTGGGCTCCTTATAGTTTCTACTACACAAATATTTGTTTAACATAATCTTGTTTTCTTATGTAATACTTGCTAAGACTGTTGGGGAATCATGCATGCTTCCAATAGGAGAAAAATGAAAGAGGAAAAAAGAAGCAACTTAAACAAGAAAAAATGAGAATCTCATTAAATTCACATAAAATATTTGCTCATTAATACTACCAACAACCATATTTTTGCTGTTTGGATCACAGCAGCAGCAGGAGCTGAGGCTTACCAAGCTTTTTCTAATTAACCCACACATGTGTTTTCCCATGGTGGCAACTACAATGGGACCATTCAGTTGTTTACAAACGAACTAACAAAACTTGTAAGAGTATACATGAGTAGGTAAAAAGAACTGCAGTGTATAATTTCTCCATATAAACATTGTCTGTGCATCAAAGCAACTCTATCATTATCTGGGAAGATTAAGGTCTTGTTTACCTACAGCAAAATCCTTTTTCTGCTTCTGACCTAAATATCTTAGAGTCCCCTCCAGCCACCCTGACTCCATACCAAATCACATCTGCGTCTCCCTCCTATATTGCTGTTGTGCTGATTTATTCTTGCAGCCAGAAGCCCTGTCTTTATTACACATGATAGATTCCTTGTGACTTTCTTATACAGTCAGCAAGATTTCACACTTCATTAGAGGCTAACACACACACTTACATAAAGAAAAAAGTCTGAGCAAATCATTTAGTACCAAAATTCAAAGCTTGTCATAGAAAAGGTTTATGGAATACTTCTCAGACAAAGTGTTTAATGCTCATGCATGCCTTACAGTCAGCAAAATAATTGTAGACTTGATTAATATGAGTTTGTCCCTGGTGTTTTCTGCAGAGAAGAATGAAGATGCCCTGAATACTCTTGAATTAAATAACTTGAAAATAGGAAATAGTTTAACAAAATAACTTAGCTAGCTATTGCAGTACTCCGCTTCTAGACAACTGCAGGGTTTCTGTATAATCTCAACACTTTGACCTGAGTAAGCAAAGGCATTTGTAGAAAGGTTAGCAAAGCTATTGAGCTACTGTACCATTGGCCCACACCTTCCATTGCTGCTTCTGCACAAATAGTTTTCCACTGTTTGGCATCCAAATGCAACCTGGGATTAGGATAAAAAGGGTGAGAAAGGTAGAAGGTGAGACAGGCTCATAAAGAGCAATCTGCTATGTTTGTTACATTTGAAAATACGTTTCAGAATATCAGTAATCAATTATAAAGAATTATTTAACTTGGGAAAAAGGATTAACATGGACTATTGCTACACAGTACATCTAGGACAAGCAGAGATATTTTTAGTTAAGAGCATAACTTTAATATCTTTCTATTTGTGTGGATGTCCTTTTTGGTCTTGAATTAGTATTTGGTCCACCCTAAATACTACAATCACTTTCCTCTTTGTGAAACTTCTATTGTGTTCTTCCACAATAGAAAGGAAATGAGGGAAGAAAGAGAAAGAAAGCTAGCCACAAGGCTGACCATAATGAGACTGGCCATTCTTCAGTTAGGCTTTAATGCTAATGGATTAAAACATATCAGCAAGGTTATTTCCCCTCCCGGAATTTCAAAACAACAATACATGCAGGTATATCTTACAGACCGATTAGGTTGAGTGATGCCAAGTAAAGGAAAGAAAATACGCAAAAGTAATAAATCCTTACTTTCAAGGCACATAAGTGCTTGTTCAGTCTGACAACACTCAGGAAACTTTTTAAAATCCCAAACCCATATTTTACCATATTACTGCATTTCTAGTATTCTAGGCATGCAGATTTTGTTTGACATTTCCAAATCCTGATTCTGTCTTTTCCAATTTCCACAGAAAGGAGCCTTAAGATATGCCTGCTTCTTCCTCTAAATATTATTTTCTCACTGTTCTTAGACATCAAGAAATTGTCTCTAATGACAAAGATTCTGCAGTATAGAGGAAAAGGTCACGTTAGAAAGTGGTGCAGAATTGAAGTCAAGAATGACTCCTCAACTCTCGCAACTTTAGTACTATCTTTATTGTTTTTTTCTTTATGATCTGTAATGTAGCCATGACAAGAAACTGTCTACAGCTTAATATGCTCACTGTAGATGCACACAGCTTGTCCACGTTTTCCTTCTTCAATAAACGTAGTAAAGATTCTACCATGAAACCTTGTGCAGTAAATAAAGCTATAAACATTCATACAGCTCAGTAACAAGTATTTGTAATGTGTTGTCTAGCACGGGGTGTGGTAGGGCCTGTGCTTTAGTGCAGCCCAGTATGAGAGATTGGAGTCAGACAGACCACAGCATGAAGGACGGGAAATTGGCTTTTTGCAGCCCATTGTTATCCCAACTGCTTTCTTAAAGGTGGAATAAGCAAACGAACCACTTCAGGATCAGGCCTGATAGAATGGTGTAAAGTAATAAATAATAATAATATTTAAATTGTGATACTATCCTAATGACTATATAAGTGAAACACTTATTGCAGAAAGATACTCTGTATCAGGAACATTTCACTGCTTTATTCACAGTTACTACAGGCGTATCAACATTTGCAAATTCAATGAGAGAAATAATGCACTAAATCAGTAAAATAACAATACATAAAGTACTTTCTTCAGGTTTGTTTCTCACACTTTGTCTGTCAGAACTGTTTATTCCAGACCTTTATCTCTTCAAGACCTTACTAAAGTGGGCAAGATTTTAAAATATTAAGGTAGAACCAATGATACTTTTGGCATGAGATTGTTTACCCATCCTTTTTATCCATAATGCTTTATAAGAGACAGAAAGGGAAAGAGATCTGACACTGTCAGATTTTGTTTTGAGTTTTTCTATTTGCACTCCCAGTCATCAAGAAAAGTTGTAATATTAAGGAGGAAATCAGAGGGACGTGATAAATGCAGAATTCCACTTCTCTGATCAATTTAGATACGTGGCCTTCAACCTAAAGGAAGGAATTTCCTTCCTTTCCAAACTTTTAGTCATTGTCATGAATTTTTTTTTAATGATACCTCCAATTTACAGATGATTATTAACTGTCTCATGAGAGATTCCAATTGCTGAAGCCTAACTTTTACCACTGAAGTGCCATGAATTCCACAAAATTATCCTCTGTTAGATACGTACAATGAATCAGAAAGATTCAGAGTCTTCTCATCTGTGGGTGTGGTGGTTTTTGTTTTTTTTTTTAAATAAGGAGCTTCATTAGAACCTGAGAGAACTTGCATTCAGGAAGTTGCTACTTTTGTATGTATGGCTTAGTTCCATAGTAGCTAGCAGTGGCTGAATAGAATAAATGGAATAAATAGAATAAATATCTCCTTTTGCATTCAGATAATATATTTAGAAAATGTGTCTTCATCATTACTTTCTGTGGCCATAACAGACTTGGCTGAAAACTAAAAAGTGATCCAAGTTTGTCTCCTTAGTCATTATCTGTAGACAGCCTAGCCAACAAATAATGTAGAGCCTTGTCTGTTCCATTTTTGGAGTGAAAGGACATTAATAACCATGTGAAACTGTCTTTTTTTCCTTCTTTTCTAAAAATGGAGATGAGGAGGCTCTTTTAAATGAATCAATTAAATAACAATTTTATATATATAAATATATATATATAATTTTCTTATATATATATATATAAGGACTCATTTCCTTTGTCTTTCTTGTTTACTTTCATGTCTATGAAAGTAATTGCTGAGTATTTGAGAATCCCCGGGGTTTGAAAGGTATAGCCATTTATTTTTTTCTCATTCTAGTATATTTTCCTGTCCAATAAATCTCAGCTCCATTAAATTAATGGAAACTCTAAAAGACAACAAAATATTGCGTGTTCACAACAGAGATTGTATTTTGCACTCTTCTCTGCTCTTCTCTGCGTATGCACTACACTGTAACCAAATCAAGTTGCTTTGGTGTTTAACGGATTAGCTATAATGATATGACTAGAAAAACATAACTCATCATCATATATTAGCAGTTCACACCCCATGTTAATTATATCAAAAAGCAAAAGATGTGTCTGGAAAGTCTGCGTGAAAGAAAGCAAATTTCTCTAATATAAGTTCTGGCAACAAATTTAATATGAGAATGCATCCTAAATTGCTTTTTAAATGATGGAAATTCCTGCTGACAAAGACACATATTGTGCAGAGGAACACATATTCCATCTGCCTGAGCAACATGGGGATCCTTTGTGCTGAGTAAAGTGGAATGCCTAGTTCCAGCTCCTTTCTGTGGTCAGGCTGTGTACCAACTTTGGTGGGGAAAAAAAAAAAAAAAACAGAGAAATTTTGTTATTTTGTTCCAATTAAGAAAAATAAATGAGAAGTTAGTCTGTGTGGCTCCCATCATGCTTTAATTTTCTGTGTAAATATTCTGCTTTTGCGAGAGTGATGCTCTGAGGAGTAAGTTCAAGACTGTTTGGCATTTACAGTCAGGACAGGGCTTTTTACAACTGTATGTGGACAGATAGACCTAGCATCTGAGTTTGGTCTGGGTCACAGCATGGTCAGGTATTATACTCACAGGATACTAAGGTGGAAAACTAGAGTACTATCTGAGATTATGGAAGAAAGTGCAAGCCAAGAGCACAACTCAAAGGCAGGAAAGGAAGCAAATCATCACAGCAGAGGGAACTGCATGTGGGGATGGGCTTGAGGCACAATTAGCCTAGGCTTTTCACAGCAGGAGTTGGGTAGAAATAAAGCACCCTAAGTGTGAGGCTAATGATAAATGGTATTAGCTAGAATAAAGGGGCTGAGCCCAGTGCATTTTCAGGACAATCACTGATGTTTACCTATTGGTACTGTGGGTTGAGGAACGTCTCTTAAGCGTTTTGCTGGCAGGCTTAGTATCTATTAACTCTTGTACTTTTTTTTCCTCACCTGCAAATAGACTTCTCACAAAGTGACACAGTCAGAACAACGTTGCAGAAAGCATTCAGAAGGAGGTTGTTCACTGATTTAAACTCACAGAAACTGTACATGCCATAATATATAATGCTTATACACATGATCACCAAGCCTCATACTTAGGGGCAAAAAGGAGGGAGTGGGAGGAAGGGAAATTGTCATAAAAGCAAAAAATGAGGTCATGTAACACTGCCTTCAGAATTGCATGGACACATGACATGTAAATTCAGCTTGTACAGCCATATTTTCCCATGCTTATCTATGTCAGCTCTCTGTATTATGCTTCTGTTAATAAAATGTCTATTATAGCAATTCTGTTTCCAGCAATCTTGCTTTTTGCTAAACTAAAATAAATGTTATTTTAAGCTAATTTTCAGTAAATTGTGCTATTTCCAAAGACCAGAACTTGCTTATATTATAACCATTACATGATACTGTCATACAGATTTCACTGAAGAGATCTCATAGACATCACAGCTATAAACCTCATACTCTTCATTTATTAGTGGGTCAACATATTCTTTGGCACCCTGCTGAGTTTGTTAGGCTACATATTTATTTATAAGTCTTCCTTTTGTATACAAATTAGTCTCCTGTAGTGTTGCACAGTATACAGAAAGAGCTAATATATCACGCAGAATACCAATGAAAACAGCAGAAACAGAAATAGTTTTCTGTATTTATCCAGGAAAGCTCAAATAAAAATATTTCATTTTTAGCAGTTTAGTTGAATTCCCACACAGTTTATGCAGCTGCATTAAATCTATGTGAATTGCCTAAAGCAGTGAAAGACACTCTAACTCCATTTCTAATTTTAGTCCTTCCAACCTTGAATTTCTTAAGGGTAGTGCTATCTCCATTTCAAAAATTATCATATCTTACCACCATACAACCTGAGCTGTAAAGCCTATAAAAATACAGTTCAATTTCCAGATTAATTTAAAAAACATTGCCGGATCATAATAGAATTTATGGAAGAGCTCTGCAAGTCCTCATCATAGTCAGGTAGTGTAAACTAAGCCCTTCTCTAAAATCCCTCACTGTCTG
This sequence comes from Coturnix japonica, assembly GCF_054131305.1. NCBI lineage: Eukaryota > Metazoa > Chordata > Aves > Galliformes > Phasianidae > Coturnix > Coturnix japonica. Next base: position 29,649,311 of record NC_140666.1, on the reverse strand, counting down.
TTCAGTAGCACCACCAGAACAAATGAATCAACTGAAAACCACAACCTGTTCAGAATTCATGATGCCCTCAGGACCAAACAGAATATTCAGACACACATCTGTGAAGACAAAAGACAGTATCCTTAAGGAAGGGACATTTTCAAAGAAAATGTAGTCACTAACTATGCAACAATGATTGTCTTAGCATAAATGTTGAGACGTATTATAAGTAAAGAATACCCTTAGCTTCTGCTGAGAAGTTTTCCATGCACATTCTTTATCTAGTTAGATTAGCAGGATAATATTTCAAATTTAATGAATTATTCGTTTCTATAATAGAGTTAAGAAACAAAATAATATTTATATCAGAATTTGAAACTGTTATAAATTTCAGGTGGTGTCCCAATTAAATATGGTGTAAACTGAAAAGCAAAGCTTCCTTATGCTTGTGGATCTAAATTTTAAAGTTCAGAAGGACTTATAATCTGCCTGATTTTTATCTTTCAAATAGATCTGTACTTCCTGCCGAACTATATAATATATAATTATTGTTTTACAGAGAAATGCTATGAGGGCAAATGTAGCTATACAATGGCTACATTGAAGAGGGGAAGGGGAATCCAAAATACAGAGGAGAAAAAGTTAGGAAAAAAAGGTCTGACTCTGAAGAAGAAAAACTTCTGTTATTCAAAGGATATCCCTTATGCTGACTGTCTGCTATAGCTTGATCTTGCTAGTGTCAAGTCAAGAGAGCCAAGCTGGCCAAAGAAAACTCAGCTGATACCATATTTTAGCAGGTCATTGAGCTTTTGGGGGTGAAAAGGAGAGAGTCTGTGAAGCTAATCCAGATGAGATACCTAATCTCTTGTTTATGTTCCACTGTGATAAAGTCATTTCAGAGCAACAGTAATAATGAAAAGTAAGGAAGTTTAAAAAATTGGAAGGACAGAAAAAAAGGGCACGAGGGGGAATTATTTGATTGTCATTTTGTTTTGGCAGTTAACAATACAAAGTGTGAAGGCCACAAGTCTTAATAAAATGCTTCTAAAACAATGAACTTCTGATACCAGCAATGCATATGTTGAAGGACATTCTAAGCACTGTTAAAAGTGCATTAAAACAAAAAAGTCCTAAGCAACAACTGGATTAATCAAGGGGGAAAAATAAAACATGTAAAAATGTCAAAGAGAATTTGTTATTTTGCTCTTACCTAAATATGAGCTGTAAATACTTTTCTCCATGCCAGCCTGATGCTTTTAATTTTCACTTTTTGCAAATAAATGTAAGCTTTAACAACAGATTCAGAACATTCATCCAGAGACAGAATATGACTGTATCTGAAAGAATGTCATATTAAGTCAGCTCCTGAAAATTTCCACAACTGATACTTTCTAAGAGTAATAATTTCTATGCACAACATCCTTACACTTTCATAATGCTATGAAATTACTACTTTTTTTAAACAATGGCAAAATTTTTCTACAAATCTTAACTTGCTCACCTCTAAAAAAAGAGGTCTATAAATAACCTGATGAACTTCTCATTTATGAAGGATACAAGTACTCTTCATTTCTGCAAATCTAGTCAGTTATTTAGAATAATCACTGAATTTTCATTTGTGTTTGAAAAAGAGAAAACAAAGAGGACTTATTTAGAGACAAAATAGTTAGAGATGATACATCAGTGGATTAACAGACTCATACTAAACTTATGTTGATTAAGAAATTAAAGAGTTTCTGAAATTCCAGTTTAATTTCTAGAAGCAGCTCAGCAGTCTGAATAATACCTGATAGACTGAAGAGAAACCTGGTTTTCATTATTACACTAGTGATATTCAGGAAGAATGCAGAGCTTGTACATTCTACTCAACAGTAACTACTCTATCAAAATTAATATTTCTGAATATCATTTTCTGAAACCAGATCCATCTCCAATGTTAGGTGAAGAACCTCTCTATAACAATTTTCCTTGCAGAGCCAAGGCTACTGTCCCATACAGATGATAGCTGCACCATATCATACTTTTTAAAGATTACTTCTATGTATTTGTCTCTAGAAGAATACTTGCATGGCTCAGTATCACAAATCAACAGCTGCAGCTGCATCCCTCAGTAGCACTTAGCAGTTCATAGAGTAAGCTTTTTTGCACAGTTTGATTGTGATTTACTTTTAATGTTGCTTTACCTCAGCCTTTCCCAGACACAGTGAAATTTTACTTCAACAGTTTTGCTGTTTTCTGTGTTTTCGCATACGTGGCAGATTCAGATGTAGAGGCACAAACTTTTCTACAACAGATAAACTTTGTTGCTTGTTTTTTTGCTTGTAAAGAACATTCGAGTTCCAAGAGCTCCCTTGTTACTCTTCAGACATGGTTGAATACTGCAAACTACGTACTCAGAAATATGTATTACACTGAAAACCATGAATTCACCTCAGTGGTATTTATGACCTTTTGTATTTATTTTCTAAAACCATGTGAGTACTTTTTAGCCAAAATGCTTGCGGAAAACAAGATGTCTCATGAGTACTTATACAAAGGCTCACGCCTAGGAATGTTCATTAGGGCTTTCTCAAACGTCTGATTCTCCTTCAGTCATCTGGTCACTAACCACAAATATTAGTCAGGGAACAGTCAGCTAAGAGTCTGATAGGAATCTTAAATCTTAGCTGAAAAGCATAGCTCAAACACATCTTTTGTTCATTGAATCGTGGCCACAGTGGGCGCGGAAATTACTTTTGTGTCCACAGAGAGTCAGTCAATCACCCAATACTCTCATGTTATCTTCTGTATCACATCCAGACAAAATAGGAATGCAGAAGCCCCTGTCCTGTTATTTTGCGTTTAAACAGTTGTACAAAACTGTTTCTGGAAGAGAAATGAATGACCCTTAAGATGTGACACAATGAAGTGAAAAATGTGCCACTATAGAAAGTAACAGGTTTCCTTCCACATTGAACGCTGCCAAATATGTCTTGCTTTACAGATAGATAACTCAGAAAGGAAGAGAAGCTGATAATACAGTCAGTTTGAGAAAGTTTGCCCAGTATGTTTCTTCATTAAAATCTTTTAATCTTAGCAATGATTTTAAAAATGACAAGATGACTGGAAAGGATTCAGGGAACCTGAATTAACCAGACAATTTTAATCATCCCATTTACACTTTAAGCATTCAATTGACACTTCTTAAAAGATAAATTTGGCACCCATTTTCCAGTTTACTAATAAGTCCAGACAGTCAGTGCATTTTCTGCAGTATATCTGCATATGTCAATATAGAATTACAAAAAATTTCAATTAAATTAAATATTTGGGAAGAAGTCTGAACTATGTACTTAAACTACAGAAGAATAAAGGACCCTGTGTTTGAATACGGAGAATGTTCCAGCTCAGTTTCATGAAGAGAGACATCTGAGGCTGAAACTTCTTTCCCATCAAGTAAGGGTTGCACAAACAATAAACTTAGCTTTGAAATTCTGAGACAGTATTATTGCTTACACATTTTACTTCTATAGGCAATGATTGTTAAATGTAAGCACTCTAAGTAAAAGGGCATAGGGTATAAAATGTGTTTGGATAAGTATCATTTTGGGTAGTAAGGTTCAATTCATAAACAAATACTTTATTATCTATTTATCTGTTTGCAAAAGCATACCTTGAGCTGCACTTACAAATATTTTGTGCAGCTCAAGGTCTGTATTTATATATAGTTAGATAGACCTATTCATGTGTAAATATCCTTATGAGCACAGTCACCACATGCAGACATTTATAATGCTTTACTTTCTTTGTTCGATGATTTATTTTGTTACACTATTGTTAATCCATATGTAGAGTCAAAATTATTGGCAGATGTTAGCAAACTTTGAAATCTTCAATAAGGATCTCATTCAGAATAAATAATACAATTATGAAACATTAACTTCTATTCTTTACTTTTACATTACTGTAAATTTAAGAGTTAAAAATTATGAAAATAAGTTCCCGGCAGAGGTTTCGTGGTCATGGCCCTTTTTGTATCCATTCAGCCCAGCTTAATAGATGTGTCCAAGTTACAATAAATCTTAGAAATTAGAAAAATTCAGTTTTAACATTGTGTTATAGTTTGAAGGTATTGTGTTTTTGTTTATTTTGTTTTTCACTGATTTCTAATGTGATTAATTTGATTTACAGAAGAAGTCTACCCTTGGAGGGTTCTTCTATTTTCTTGTGCTTACAGTTTCTCAGTCTATAGTTATTACAGTGGTGATTATGGTATACCACTGTGATCCTTCCTTCCAAAAAAATGCATGAAAAACAGAACAAAAGGAAACATGACTGTGACAATCCCATACTAGGAGAGGTTTCTTCAAAATAAGGCTTACAAGACTCATTCTGTTGTTCAAACATTTCTCCATTACAAGGAAATATAAGTCTCCTCCCTTTCGTAGGACAGTTTATTACAAATTAGACTCTTTCAACAGACAAAAAAAACCACCTTCGGGCATGCCTTCCTTACCACAAATGAGAACTTTCTATTAAGCAAATCACTAAAACTAGACAAACTTCTACTTGCTACAAAAAAAAAAAAAAAAAAAAAAAGACAAAGAGACAAACTTACCTCTCCCACCTCCATCTGAATACGCTGATTTTCACCTTGACAGTTTTCACTTCCATGAGGTGCTCCACATGCAATTACATGTTCATTAGTATGTGAATTTCACTAATAGACAGGAATACAGAAAAGAATAGTTAGTATTATCAATTTAGAAATCATGAACAAAACATTCAATTACTGATTTTAAGAAAGTGCGCTTCTATGTATTTGTGAGAAAGTACAGACACATAACATCATACTCACTGAGGTAAGTTGCTTGCTTTGTGACATACTGATTTTGTTTGGTTTCCACTCAAATAAGCTTTTCTAAAACATATGAAAAAGGTTTTTAAGATTCGTCCAGGTTATACAGACAGTGATTCTCATGCAATCAAGAACTTTATTCACTATTTCTTCTTTTATCTATACTTTGTATTAAGTATAGAAAACTCATTTTCTCCTTGGTTGCCCCAGAAAGATCTGAAGCATTCAAATATTGTTGCATAGGCAGCTGAATATTAGACATCTCCAGTTTTTCCTATTAGTATTTAGAAGAGGCTGAGAGTACATAGATAGGTCAAAAGGTTAGAGATAAAAGCTATCATTCACTTCATGTATTATTTAAAATCTGCAGAATACATTAATAAGAAACTACAGGACTTCGTTGAAAAACTTCCTTTGGATCAAATTTCTGTAAAAAACAAGTTGTTCTTTTCATGCTCTTTTCTACCACCATATGGATCAACCCAGAATAAACCTAAAGAACATAATAGTATAGAAGACTATTAACATAATAAATATATATATATCAGTGGTGGCTTACAGTTCAGTTTGCACTTTTCTGAACTACTTTTCACATTTTTCTTTAAAAAAAAAAGTGTAAAAAGGTTTGTTAGTGTGAACATAAGGTTTCTAAAATTTTCTTTATGGGAACAGAAAACAGGAAAAAACACAGGAAAAGTGTAAATTAAGGGCATGTACAAACTCAGTGCAGAGCTGAATATGTCATCACAGCACCCATACTTCAGGACAGCTGCTGAATGTTTCTTTATTCACTGCAAACAATTGTATATGATATCACCACGCTGACAAGAATCACCATTGTGACAGCCACCGTTATACAGAACACATCTCAGATCTGAGTAGCCTGGGCATACTACACTGCAACTGCAAGAGCAGTCTAGCTTGCCCCTGTTCCTTTTTTCATCATTGGCTACCAAAGTCTTCCCATACTTTCCAGGAAGGCATAGCACTGGCAGCAGACTCATCTTTCTTCATTTTGAGAGCTTCTGGCTTTCGGCTCTCCATCCCTGCATAAAGCAATAGGGCCTGGGCTCAGAGGAGGTGGTCCACTGTTAGGGCAACATTTGCTCTTCAAATCATTCTTCCTAGGGAAAATATCGGCTGGTTTGATTTGTGATAGCATAGTGATCACACTGTTTCCACAGAGGTAACAGTGGAGGCCAAAGTCTCCCAAGTCCTATTTCTGAGAATGCAAAAGAAGTTGAAAGTGAGTTGCACAGGAAGAGGAGGGAAAGAATAACTTCAGTGAGAAAAAACGTGCCAATTCACAGAAATCTGTGGGTTTCGACCCCACAGGGGATTTCTACCCCCAAAGGGGGTCTTGCACATGAGTTTCAGAAAAGAAAGAACTGTGCTGAGAGACAGGTAGGAGATAGGTGGGAAGCGCAGAGCCATACACGTACACTGAATATAGATCTAATTCACCCATTGGAAAACCAAAATCTGGAAACTTAAGTAAGGGCCTGTAATGATACCTAAAAATCCTTTAAACTGCACAACCAAATCAAGATTTACATTATGGCATTAGCAGAAATTCCCAATGGAATTATACTCTCAGAAATTCCAATTATATATTTTCATACATACATCCTGTATAAAATATATAAGCTATTATTTTATTGATTTTTAAAACTTTTATGACACAGGTCTCCAAAGATACCTTACAGTAAATGTAGAATTAAACAGTGAGATTCAGAGTTATTTTTGAAATGTTCTCTATACAACGTTCTTGAACAGAAGAGCTTTCTCTTACCTGATCTTCTAGCCAGAGTTATGGTGAACATGTCCTTATACACGGCATTAGTATTCCGTGATAGAACTCTGAAGACTAACCACAGAAAGAGGAGGTAGTAGTAAAGAGTCATTTCAATTCATCATAGCTATTTTCAACAGTAGCACAGTCCAGTTATGGGAAAGATGTCTGAGAGTGAGCTTGAAGGCCATTCTAAACCGTCATGTTTGTCTGTGTCCATTTCACTATTTAAAATGCAGTAGATTATTTTTTTTTCATTGTCCAGCTCTTCCAAGAACTAAAGGCAGAAAAAGTGAGAATCAAATAAATTTAATGTTGCTTTTTTGTTGTTCTAGTACAATAAAACATTATTTACATGATTTTTCAGGATGTTTAAGTCTGCCACTAATTTCTTACAAATCATATTAGTATGAAAAGATACTTTTAAAAACTAGAGCTTAATTATCAATATTCTTTTATATTTAAGAATACAATATACATATATGTATATTTTTATATATATTAGATAACTAACAAAGTATACAATATGATCTTATCCTTACCTCATCACAATTTCTCTTGGCATGCATGCTACCTCTATTTAGCTACAGAGCATTTTCAAGTTTGTTTTTCTTTTAGGGAAAACAAGCTGAAGCTATCAAAATACAGCTCTTTCTATCTTAATCTCAAGTTCTTGTTTGGCCTTGGAAATGTTAGAAACATGATGAAACTTTAATAGTCTGCAAGAGAAATGGTATACAGGCATATCCTACACTTTCTTAACTACTGACCTTGAGACTGCCTTAGGACTGAGTGGCTACTAATCACTGTAAGTGCAATACACCAAACATGAGTAGGCAAACAGTAATTCCTCCTAAACAGCTGAAATTCCTGACCTGCCACAAAATCAGTTTCAGAAAGTGGAGGTAGTTTAGCATTATACAGAATCACACCCATTTGGTACCAAAGGGAAATTCCTGCAGCTAAATCCTAAATTGTATACCACGGTTTGAACAAAATCTCTGGTACAAGTCTGTCCCACACTGAGTGACACATCTTCCCTTTGTAAACAATAAATAAAAATCAGCTCTAAATTAGCTGGAATCATAAATACTCTAATTAACGGGTGGCTTTGGTCAAGTCCACACAGCTGACCCACCCAGAGCTGTGAACAGATGGCTAATAACAGCCTAGGAAATCCAAGTGCTTCTGACAATTTGTCACGTCTCCAAGCTGTGGTGACAAGTGCCCCCCTGACACCTGCTGCAGCTCCAACTTACAGTCTTGAACGTTATTGACAATTAAAGCTAAGGTAGGATTTTTTCCCCTGTGGTTATAGTAAAGGGCTTTTCGGGTGGCTATTTAAAGCAAATCTTTGTCTAAATTAAGCATATGGATGCCTGTGCTGGATGAGGAAAGGGAAAAAAACACTGTGAATTATGAAGTTATATAACATTTTGGAAAATACTTTGTATCCCAGACAGTTTACAGTGGGTTCCAAGAGAGACATGCTGTAGTTACAAATTAAAATGCTTTGGCACTTTTCCAGGCAATAATTTATCTTCCCTGGGTGAATCATTATATTTACTTGGCTTAAATCATAGTGTAGGGTCATTAAAAAACATTCTGGTTCCTCCACCAGATTGCAATGGTTTGCATTTATCACAGCTGGAACCACACACCACATTTTAAAATATCAGTTCAATATTGGCTAAAAATTGATGATGAAGGAAATTTTCATGATCAGTTCTCTGCAACTGTATTAGAAAAAAAGAAGTGTAGGCAACTTTTATGTTTGTTCAAACACTATTAAAACAACAGCTTTATCTTCTCAAACCATAAGTGAAGCATTTGCAGCATCGGGGCTGACCCTGATCTTCTGTATATTCTCTGCTTAAAGGACATGAGCAGGAAACGGTCAGCTTAAGGACACAATGAAAGGAAACACAGCAGCAAAGGTTTCACTGATAACATGTGATTTGAAGTCAGTGAGCAGATTCAGTCAGTCATCCAGCTGTTTGGGCCAAAGTCTATACAGCAGTCTGCTGACTCCTACAAGACTGTGTCACGAAAACATGTGGAAGACTGACACTTGACATGGGCAAGGCAGGGAAGGCATCAGATGCTGTGGCTCAGTTATTTCATGCCAGAATCAAGGAAAATTATGCTGGTTTAGAAATATTTGTTTTTCTAAGAATTAACTGGGCCAAATAGAAATAGGATGCTGATATGCGGGTGTATTTATATGTCATTGCTTGAGTATCACTAGGTGTAATGCAGTTCAGGTCAGAGCCAGAACAGCAAAGTATTCCACACCCACAATTAAGGACAGATTTCTTTGTTTTTTTGGAGACGGTTTTTTAGAAGGCATCAGCAGTTTGGATGCTGAATGTTGAGAGCATGTTTAGAAGGATTTTTAAGGTACACAACAAACGTATTTTATAATTTCTACACAGTGCATTTCTTTCTTCACACTCAGTAATATGCTCATGCCAATCAACTATCAGAAAAAGCATTCCTTGGGTGCAGCAAGAAAATGAAAGATGTATTTGGATGGTGCACTTCCATACAGATTTCATAAGCCTTGTTTAATTGATTTCAGGTCTTGGACTATAATTACAAGTCTTGTGTTTAGACAACAACATCCTCCATATTTTTTAAGACATGTTAAGCCAGAAGAAAAACAGACTGACTTCTTTTTTAATTTTGAAAAGCCTGGAAATTTCTTAAACTAAGAAACTATGATTTCAGAAAGCAATCACTACCAGCTTGCTCAATAATTTAAAAGTTTCTTTACTTTTACCAAATCTACACATAGCTTTCAATTTCAATGCAATTGGACAGATATTTTCAACCCAGAATGGAATTGTTGATCAAGAGCAGAGGAACAGCAGAAAACAGTTACTGGCTGTTTGAAGGGATTTTGGGTGACTCAGGCTTATGACTTCATCTAATGTCTGATTCAAATTTTTCTGTTCTCTAAGAGCAGTTCCACTTTTTTCCCATTTTATTTCAAATACCAGTCCTAAGAACGATAGAGGAGAAAAATATTACATGCTAGAGGAAAGAGACTTTAAGTGTGGAATACCCTACATCCTAAGGAAAGCTCTCTACCCAACAATTCATTATGACGGAAAGAATCAATACTTCTAAGAAATTCTAAAAGGTCACATGAATGGTTCATTGCAGAATTATATAACTTAAACCTCAAATCATTTTGCAGATAGAATTCTTATTTTCTGGCCAGCCCTCCTCTCTTGTCTCTTAAGCAGACTTGTAAAAAGAACTGAAAGCATGTAGGATTCTGCATTTTACTCATCATTTGAAGGTTCTGTAGTGCTTGTTCAGAATTGCAATAGTTCTTCACAAACCTGGAGGTCATCGTTAAAACGATACTAATGCTTATATAAGTCCTGTGGTGTTCTCCAAATACTGAAAACAATAAGTAAACATGCCATTTACTCACACAAATCTGTTGCCTAACTATTCAGGCAAGGAACTTTAACATGTTGATCAAACTGACACAATTGCCTATGACAAAAAACTTTTCTATTTTCACATCTTTGATATATCTAGACGCTGTATGTGCATGCTTGAGAAGGGAGGCTGATCACCAATAAATTAGGTATATTAAATTAAATGCTATATTAATCTTATATGCTAAGATATCACTGAATTAGATAAACTTCAACTCAGCCAAAAGCCTTTTTTGTTACCCCAGTTTACATTTCTGGAAAAAGAAAGGGGCAAATTCTCATAGCTCAGGGTGAATCACTTGCAGTAGGCACTGCATTTGTATTCAATATCATCCTCCCTCTGTTTTGAGCCAGCAATAAAACAAGCACTGATCAAGCATTTAGACAAAATCCAGGCTAGTATTTACTAATAAGTACAAGAAAATAAATGGCATCTTTCTCTTTTATGGTTTAAGATAGTCCTTTATCTCTGATTAATGAACTGCTAGTTATCAGAATACTGTCTGTATTATTGCAAACGTCTTGACAACAGCAAGAATATCTACAACTAACAGCATGTAAGATAGCTGGACCAATATTGTGGAGAGTACATCAAAGCTCTGTGAAAATTATACCCCTATAATCTTGATATTGAATTACACACCTATAAACACACAAAAAAAATTGAGATAAATACCCTAACTGGTAACATTAATGCAGAAACAGAAGATCTTGATGAAATTAAATTCATCAGTATTTTAACAGAATAACACTGTCAGTATATTAAGTTATTTTGTTATAATGTAAAATTAATAAAGAACATAGATGTAACCAACCTGTATACGGCTTTAATAAAGGTTGTGCTGAAAAATGAATATTATCCCTCCAGAGGAAGATCACAGAAAATCTAAGACTGACTTAAGATATTTAGAAAGAGAAATATTGGACCTGTTCCATATTGTGAGTGTTCAACAAATGTAAGACAAGGAGAACAACTCTGGCACTTTTCATTAAAGATCTTTTGCTCTTAGAGATGGAAGATTAGCTGGATAACATGAGACAGCTGCATCCTTTGCTGTAGGAGACTTTCACAATTCATTTAGGCTTTGCCTCAAGTGCCAAATTCTCAGCTCTGCTCTTGAATCCATCTGTCATCATTTCCTCCCATGAGCTTTCCATTCCTTTCACTTTGTATCATTTGCCAGTATCCACCGTCATTTCTCCTAGCAGAACTTACACAGCGCACTAAGTTCCTCGTTATCAGAGGACTTGTAGCTGGATGTTTCTATGAAACAGCAGTGTTCAAGAGAAGTAAAGACTGGCTTTCTCAACTTTTGCTTTATTTTATTTGTCCTTTCAGATCGCAAATGCTTGAAGGGATATCTTATTTACTGGGCACCCCTTTCAAAGACACAGTACTTCAAATGCCACATTGTGATTACCCCTCACAGCAAATAAGGGATTTTACTTCACAAGTATCTTCATGATGAAGGTTTAGATTATTGACTAAGGAAAATAAGAAAATATATAAGATATTCACACAAAGGACTGGATAAGCACATTCACCAAGAATATGCACTTTTTTTCATTTCAAATGACTAAATATTTCCGATCATATCTATTGTTAATTTTAAGCTAGAAAAGCTTTGCTTTTATAGAAACTAGAAGGTTTTTAGTTTCTAGAAACTAAAAAGTAAGAGAGACTGACCTTCCAGCTGTTGGGTAGGAGAAGCTAAGTAAACAGTGTGGTTGTTTGTGAAATCCAAGACAGCATTTATCTCTGGTTGGGCAATATTTTTCTTCCTTCTTCCTGGAGGCTGCAGGAGTTGCAGATTTTTCTCAGTCTCTACAGCACTCTCGGTTGTTCAAGTATAGAGTCGCTGAGTCAAGAACTTAGACACCCTAGCCAGAGGGTAGAGAGCACCATGGATTCAAGAATTTATAGTTTTAAAGATTTAAAGTTCTCATGCAGGAGGAACTATGAGTGTTCCACAGCTTGGTGGCTGGGAGGAAGCAATAATACTATGACAATGCAGTAGACCCAAAGTGCTGAAGGCACTGATCTGGGGTGAGTTTCTGTTATCTGAATGAACATATATTCACTTGAGTGCAACAAATGTCCACATGAAGTGAGAGAACTGGCTAAGGAGGGAAGATTTAGGTTGGAAATCAGGGAGAAGTTCTTTACTATGAGAGTGGTGAGGTGCTGGCATAGGCTGCCCAGAGAGGTTGTGGATGCCCCATCATTGGAGGTGTTCAGAGTTACGTTGAATGGGGCCGTGGGCAGCCTGGTCTAGCATCAGACATGGAGATTGGTGGCCTGGCCTGTGCTGAGTGGATTGGGGATTCTTGATCCTTGAGGTCCCTTCCAACCCGGCCATTCTGTGATTCTGTGTGATTCTGTGATTCTCCCAGTCATAACCATCAACTTTTACATCTTACACTTCATGATACAAGTGTGGCATTTATACATAAGATTTACAGCTGTGTAATCACAGGAAATTACAGCAGTTCTGTGACTTTTATAGCTAACAGCCCATTTCCAGCTCAGTATGTTCTTCCTGTTGGATTTCTCCTAGGACTGCAACATTGCAAACAACTATACTACTCCAATGATGAAATAGCTGAAGGAGATATTACTGGTAAGATATGCCTTTCTAACACAAGTCCTTTGCTCCAGAGGACAATTTGTCCATGACTCAGGGACTCAAATTTGTCTCTACTTCTGGGTCCATGCAGGAGAATATCTTGTTACATTTCTGCTACAGCACCTAGCAGAAATAAATAAAAATATAGCCCTATCTTTAATGTATAGGATCTTGATAAACCACTGTATGGAAACATAAAATAGTTGTCTCACTGTTCCAAAGTTTGAATCTTTAGCTTACATCCATTCCAGCTATGTGTTGGCTCTTAACAAAGAATTCAAGCCCCCCAAAGACAAGTCTTAAAGACAGATTTTAAAAGGAACACAGTTCAAACAAATGTTTGGCCTAACCAATCCTTTTCTTCCCAGGCAAGCCCACAGCTGCAATAGACTATCTTGACACTTGTATACAAACTCCCAGATCTATTGATTCAGGCAAGAAGTAGTTCCAGACAAGTTACTTGTTTCTTAAAGCTGTCCAGTGCCTCTCACATTAAGTCTCCTTCCTGGACCTAACAGCACAGGCGTAATAGAATAAGGTTAATTATGCCACATTTGACATCCTTCCTGGCTGCAGCTTAATTAAGTTTCACTCCTCACTCTTTAATAAAGATTGCTTCTCATGTATCCTGGATATCTTTTCCAAATAGTACACTCAGGTTGTTCTTTTGAGCAAATATACTAAGCAATTTTTTATTTTAATTTCATAATTTACTACTGATCCCTTTTAGGTACAGAATCCATGGTTTTTGCCAGCTATACCTATGCAACTTGCAGTTCTAATTTTTCTTAAATTCCACTCTGGATTTGTTGTTTTTTGTGGCCACTTGAACTCTTTCCAAGACAATCCTTCTCTACAACACTTTACTTTGTTTTCCTTGTCTCTGAGAAGCTGGCATTCCACAATCCTGATTTTTATTAAAAGCCTTATTGCTGAAGATTTAAGAAGGTACACATGCACAAACATGGAGGCTATTTTTCTAAAGTACATCTCAGAATTCTGTTGATTTACTGAGTATATGCAATTACATGGCCTTTACCTTATCTGTTACCTCCTTCCTTTTCTTTTACATCCAACACTATTTTCTTCACAGAACCAATAATTTTTATTAATTAGACTTCAAAAGAAAGATTATCTAAAATATTTTTAGTGGGTTGTAAGCTCATCTTTCACTGCAGTTACAAAGGATTGACTAAAATTGGTGGTACTATTGTCCTTTCTGTTCATGTCGAACTTTAGCCAGTTTACAAAATGCATTCAGTACATTTCTTTTCCTAGATGTATGAATTAAATAGCTTCTGTAGACTACCGTGCTGAAAACTGTCTGGTCCCATATTGTCAGTTTTAGCTTAGGTCAGCTTTATGTTGTGAATTCTTTTACTGCCTTGCACTTTCCTTCACAGAGGCACAGGCTCTGACTAAAACTGTTCTTGACAATTTGTTCAAAATGTCTCTAACATATCCCTCTCCTTCCTTACCCAGTATTATAACATGCTCACACTTCATTTTATCTGCCTGAGTTAAGAATAATATCAAACAGATGAAAACTCTATAAAATAACATTAGCTGAAATATTTTCCTTCTGCAAAGCATTTACTGCTTGACCACATGGTATCAAACATTCACTGAACTTGCCTCACTTGTCCTATAGATTACCAAAGAGTTTCAGCTAAAATGAAACTTTTAATTTCTCTATTCTCCCATGAGATATTTTCTTAATCTCTATACATCTGGCAAAGACTAGTTTTCTATGACTGCCCTTTCAAGTGCTCATGGGTTTCTAAGGTGCTTACATGATAAGTTTTTCTATACCTTGTAACTTTACCAGAACTGTGATGTTTTGCTGAACTCCATGCAACAGGATTCAAGGGACTATGCAAATACTTTCTCCTTCATTAAAAGCAAAAGAAAAACAACATCCTTTTCTCCCCTAAAATAAAATAATAGTTAAAAAACCAAACAGACAAACAAAACAAAAACAAAACTGAAGTTATTTGTGGAAAAAAACTTATGAGTATGAAACATCTTCACACAAAATATGAAGGCAAATTCAGAGAACTCTAATTGTTGAATTCATTTAAAATCTTGTTATTTCTAAACCAGTAGCTTGCTTTCAAAGTGCCTGGAGTAAATGCACTATATTTCACTGGCTCTCCAGGCTAGCCACAATTATACAGGAAACTTATATAGCCATGGTTTTTCCATCCCCATCACAAAAGAGAGAGAACACAGGTCTCAGTGCAGTTGTCACAGTCAGATGGAACTATTGCTTTGAGCTTTGTAAAGAGACTGCATATAGAGATGATTAAGAAACTTAAGCTTCAGCAGCTGCTTTCTAGTTTGTAATTAAGCAGTGTGTCACACAGAGAGACTATTAAACTGATGCTGCAGAAATCTGTAGTGACTGCTGGTAAGTTTATGGCCAGTACCTAAACTGTTTTTTTTAATATAAAGTGAGCCTCAAAGGTTTTGAATGTGATTACTTGGGAGACCACCTATCTTGGCAGTTGATTCTGTTGATTCTGTTCTTTTGGTGGTCAGCAGAGGAATTTGAGCTAATAGCCTTGTCATATAGATAGAACAGATTTGGCAGAAGGAAATCTAGTGAACAGCTTTGAACTCTGTAACTTATTCTTCAGCAGCAAAATGGGGATAATAATGGTCTTCTACCTCCCAGAAAGGTGCTTAGGCTAAACTCATTATTAGACATTTTCAGTAATGCTTCTGATTTTGTTTCCAAGGTACTGAATAGGGATGGGCTGGAAATCCCTTAACAATAAAACTTATGGAGCTTAAAGGGCAGTGCGAGTTAAGGGGTCACAGCACTTGTAGCAGGAAACAGTCATTGCAGAATCTGGTGGATAACTCCCAGCTCAATCAATTCTACTCAAGGCAGTGATAATGTTTCTCTGGTGAAGGCATTCATGAAGCCTGCTCAGAGATGCTTCATCTTCCCTTGTACAGAACTGATTGTATAATTAAACTGAGGGAAAATACTTTCTGAACTGTGTGGTACATCACAAAAACAGGCAATTAAAATCAGTTCCTTCCTTGTAGCCAAGAGTATTTAGTAGGCCAGTAGTGTACAAGTGTCCAAGATGGTAGCAACAAGACTCTTTACAATTCCCATCAGCCTTTAAAAAACAACTCTCACATACTGGTTTCAAAGTTAAAGAAGATTTCTCCTCTGACAGTACTTTGCACAAGAACCCTAAGCTACACTCTTCAGACAACTTCCATCCCTGTCTAGAAAGCTAACCAGAATCCTCTGCTGTACCTGTGCAAGGTCAGCTCTAGGTCAGGCTATGCGTGAGAGCTCATGCAGCTCGGAAGTCACTAGTAAGGAATGCTGTTCTTATATACATGTCTCTGAGATGTCAGCGGTGTTTCTTCCTGGCAACACACAATTATTTGGATAATTAAACGACCTGAAGACAAAATAAAATGCTTTTCCACATGTGAAAGTCATGTGAAACCTGTAAATGAGCAAAAGTTGTTACAACTTCTATTTCTTGCTTGACTCTCAGTGAATAAAGAAAAAGCCATTGATCATACTCATATCTGGTAAATACCTGAAATATATATATGCTTTGTATCTTCATATGTTCAGAACAAAGAAGAGATGAGCAAGCTAGAGAAGCAGTGTATCCTGCACTGAAGACCATGTTAGCAAAACTGCTAAATGAGCCTCCTGGCGCTGGGTGGGACAGGGGCTCCCTTAGCAACACATAATGCATTTAGCATTGGCACATCACATCAGGAAATCCCATTTCCTCACTTCTGAGGTTGAAGCATGGATTGCCAACACACTAGATTAAATGGTTTCCACTAATGTTTGTTTTTTGTTGTTACTGTTGTTGTTTTGTTATGTTTGTTGTGATTTTTAATAGAAAGAGAGGTTCTACCTAAACTAGGACTGACATCACTGCATACCACCATATTTCTTTACAAGGAAACCCATCACTGTTGGATTTAAACAGCAGAAACTTTTATCACGAATTGAAATAAACAGTGATTTTTGCTCTTATTTTTATAAAGATTAAGTGTGGTCACTCAATTTCTGGCAAGCTGACAATGTAGCCATCTGTTTTACAAATTCTTCGCATACACTCTGGAAACAGACAACCCAAAACTGAAATGTAGTAGAGCAGCATTTTCCTTTGAACCACCTGCTACACATGAAAAATAGTCAGATTTCAGTAGAACACAGGCTTCAAGCTGCATCTGGGCACAAATTCTGACCATTTAAGTATCCAAAATAAACTTAAATTATTTAACTTCTATTTTCTTACAACTCAGCTTGTGTAACTTACTTCTACACTTATTATATTTGCAGTCACACATACAAATATACATATAAATATATAGAGAGACCACTTGAGAAAAATTATGTGTGAAAATAATACTAATAACAATATCTTAATTATGTAAGCAAGCATGCCATGATGCAGAGAGAAGGAACCTGGCTAGAAATTCTTCCTGTAGATGAGCAGTTCACAGGCTATCAGTAAAAGCAGATCTAATTCTTATGGGGCATAAAGAGAGACACAGCTAATCAAACCACTACCAGGAATTTATAGATAAGCTAAAGAAAGCTATTTTTAAGAAGTCTTCTTCTAATTACACTTGGGTTTTCACTTGTCTACCCTACCTTATTAATACATCTTCTTGGCCTCAACAGTTTTTTCAGTTTTAAACCAGTTCAAATTCTAGTACATTGCCATCATAAATACACTAGAATCTGAATTGAACCATGCAGTGCTATTGAAATTTGAACAAAGTATCTAGTACTGGTAGGCTCAGCCCAGACATCTTGAAGCAACTAGCCAGGGTGAGACCCAGATTGAGTAGACTGTGTGGATTTTTTTAACCAATAGTACTGAATCAGTGAATTGCTGTCCAAAGTGGTTTGGGGTGGGTTTGCAGTTAATCTTATGACATTAGCTGTCCCTAATGTGGTTCGGATGTCAAGTAGTTGCTGTCAGGATGGAAGTAGGTGTGCTCAAAATCTCTAAAGCAAAAGGGAAACTCCACCTAATTTGTAATTGTTTTATTGTACTGCCAAATATCTAGAAGATTGGAAGTGCAAAAGTGGTGTACCTAAACCTGTAGGCACATAAGTGATTTCATAAAGCCTTGTTTTAAAGGAAAGTATTTCTGACAGCGCCTGAGAATTGGAGATGGCATTACCCCAGACTAGAAGCCAAACTGATGCCAGTTAAAATGACAGCTTCATTGGGTAAGATGCAAAATTAAGAAATACAAGGAGTATAACTGGTTATACAAAGCAGCCACAGCATAATGAGATATTTGTCGCACTGTAATCAGCATATATTCTCTGCACTGCTCAATATCTTTTTTCTCCCAGTAGATCTGGACTGCTTAAAAGTCCTATTCAGAAAGCACTAGTACACTTTTTAAATGGACAACTTTCCACTTCTACACCAAGTGAAAATGAAAAAAAGCCCTTGGGTGGATTTTGCTGCCCTAAGTATGTCTGTTGTGAAATACTGAGCAGTAAAATGCTCAATAAGCATAAATAAGGATAAAGGAAGTAGCAACTTGTTCATACTCATAAAATAATGGTAAATAAAGGATAGCAAAGAGTTCCATTAAACAAAGAGTAAGGTCCTCCAGTAGACCCATAATCACAGTACCCTTCAGTATCATTAGAAAAGGAAAACTGCACCACAAAAGATATACACATTTAAAAGGAAAATGCAACATCATGCACGGAACAATACTGTGAGAAAAGGTTGTACATTCAAACCAACAGTGTTCTCAAGACTAAGGCTTTTCCAACGCAACTGATCGAAGCTGCAGTGGGACTACCTGTGCAGTTAAGAAATATCCCATTAAAAACACAGACCCACACTCAGTGCTCTAATCTGTGGCAAATTCTTCTCTCTTCAGCAGCATCCATTTCAATGTCCATTTCAATCAAGGTTGAAGGATCATTTACATAAGGACTTGCTTTATTTAATATTGGAAAACCAGCAAATGTCTCTTACTGCATTAGAACAATTTGTAGTGTCTAAGGGACAATGCAACTCTTTTGCTTAAAGTTACACCTCTCCAAAACGGTTAATGTTGCACTGTTTTGATCTGGCCATTATCTAGATGATGCAGGAAGGGCTCAGTTAAATCTCTCTCTCTCTCCCTGAGATCTACAGCTGTCTTGTTGTAGGTATGTCTCACATCCAACAGGAATCAGCAGAAGACTTGTCAGTGGTTTTGGTGTTTCATTTTAGGATCAAGACAATGAGCTTATGTTTCTGCCACAGTTGGAATTTTGGATTCAAACTCCATTTACTTTTCCCTTAGAGAAATCTCACCTTAAATGCTATACATTTTGGCTTCTAAACCCATGAGGTAGAGGAAAAATGCTCAGTTTCACTGTGCAGATTTACAGATAGAAATTGCTTAAGTATTAGTAGTACACTATAATTCTTTTCTTATGGAGTTCACACCCAGCAACACCCAAAGTCTCTCAGTTGCCCATTTGAAGATGTGGCAGACAAGCATCTGCTGCAGAAAATTTCATTTGTTCATTTTTAGATATGATCTACAATCCTTCTCAGTTTAAACTTCAGAAGTATCAAATCTCTGGCAATGTGGCAGCAATCAGGAATTCTGGGGCAGTTAAGTTACGAGACATCAACAGTAATTCATGCTGGGTAGCAATAATTGGCCATATAGAGCCAGTTCTATTATTTTTAAAGCTGAACTTCAGATAATCACATCAACATTAATTCAGTCTTGATTAGAGCTCTGCTTCTTCCTTCTTTGTCCTCAACTTTGCAATTCTTCTTCTGATCTAAAATACTGGACTCCCACAACCCTGGAATTTTGGGTTCCCTTGCAGTTGTCGACTTGGGCAATCCTCGGCGCAGCCCTGTGTAAGGGGTGTGGTAAAACAGTGGGCAGCAGCTACCCATAACCTAATGAATCAAGATCCTACTAAATACCACTTCTGAATATATTGTCAGTTTGTTAATAAGTGAAAAATTACTTTTCCCCTAGCACTTGTTTGAAATAGGCATTTATTTGTCATTACTCATATGAGTAATTCTCATATATATGACATATATTAGAACTGGAGAATTACGCAAAGGCCTCAGGAAGTGCTGTAAGTTAATCAGAAAACCATCCATTACAATTGTTTTCTGAAATGGTTAAACATTTCTGATCTTTTGTACTGATGTCTCCTCAAAACCCCTATCTGGAGAACAAAGAATTTTGGCAATAAATATATGCAGTTTGCCGAATAATAGTTTGAAGCATTAAGACCAAGAAGCTCAAAATTTTTTCCTGCATTCCTGAAAATCTACATGTTTCTGGTGTGTTACTGACTCCTAATAGCTCACTAGATGTGGTTTAAAATTTTACATCTGAATGGAGACTGAAAACTGGTTCAGAATATCAGATTTCTTAGCAAAGCATACAAAACGGATTTCTTCCAATCCTTTTGTAAAAGATTACAATAGCAGATGGGCAAGAGAGGAAACAGCTAGCCACTGCTTGGAAAATAATATATATGCTGTTTACTAGTATAAGGATAACAAGCCAAGAACACCTACACAAATTTTTATGTTAAAGTTTTGCATCCTGTGCTTATTGAAGTACCCTAAAATAAAGATGAATTGTTCACTCTTATCCTGGAAGCTAGAGAACCTCAGCTTGAACAAGCTTAGAACTTCTTACTTAAGAAAATGGTGACAAAGCCACAGGATTTCTTTCCTTCCAATAAATCCTTCTTTTTTTCCTATGACATTTACTTAGAGACTAACATGTGCATGCACTGCGTTATATCATTTTAGGCTGTGT
The DNA here is from genome assembly GCF_054131305.1 of Coturnix japonica. Classification (NCBI taxonomy): domain Eukaryota; kingdom Metazoa; phylum Chordata; class Aves; order Galliformes; family Phasianidae; genus Coturnix; species Coturnix japonica. Next base: position 29,628,794 of record NC_140666.1, on the reverse strand, counting down.
ACTTTCAGCATTTCATATACTTTAATAATACATTACATTTTCTGCCACAAGACACTAGCTGACTGGATAAGAACCCTTTTAGGATGCTTTCACTATAGCAACCTGGACATCATATTGTGAAGAGATTTACTTCACACAAGAATGAGGAATTAGAAATCATATTGAATACAGTGGATCTCAGTCAGACTCCTTTATGTGATAGATACCTGAACCATCTGAAAGGGCATTGGAATACTCATGTAATTTTGTACTTCTGTGATCATAAAGTGATCTTACTACAGTAATAATATTATTCTGCACAATAACCATGCCATTCAGATTTTAGCAGATCTCCACTCTTTCTAATGAAATGTTTGTAAGTGGTACACAGGTGGTAAATAGTCCTTTATGAAGAGTCTGACTGAAAAGTAGCTAACACAGTCTAACACAACCAAGGCCATTAATACAACTTCATGTTGCAGAAGTATGAAACTTATGGCTCCCTCACTGTACACATACACAGCCCATCTACATTACCTATCCTGTGTTTCTGTCTGCTTTCTTTCAGATATTATTCTACTTATTTCAAGGAAAGCATTATAAAGCTGATTAGAGAAGGAAGAAAAATGAAGTTAATTCATATTGATATTCGTACAACGTTAACACTGACACAACTGTCACACAGCAGTGAATACTGTGAATCTCCTCACTTGGTGAACATAGCAAAACAAAAGGGGGAAAAGAAAACCAAAAAGATAGGCAGAATAGCTCCCCCTCTGATTGTAAACTATGATTTCTTTTTTCTTTTCTCTCTCTCTCTTTTTTTTTTAATGTGTGTGTGTGTGCGTGTGCTTAGTGTGTTACCAGCTGAGGAGAAGACCTGCATATTACAGTAGAAAAACATCACTTCCAGCTCTGCCAAAAGTGATGTTTTCTGAGCATTTGCTAAAGCAAATGAAATCATAAGCATAGTTTGCGTACATAAGTAGTCTTCTAAGATCTGTGTTCGTCACTAACTGTCTTATAAACATTATGAGTAATGAAGATGGCACAGATCACAGCATAGTTTTATGCTGACCTATGGTAGAAAATATGTTGGTTAAAAAACTGGGATCCAGGTGATGAGTGAAAAGCATATATATTATGTTACTCAAACGTTGTTAGTTAAAAATTATCCTTGAAAGAAAAATGCTTGTTGTGATTTATTCCATCAACAAAGCATAATCTCAAGGGGAAGCGTCTGGTCTGGTAAGCCACTTATACAAATGTATAATTCCTTTTCCTGTAGAAACTCACTTTTGCTTCAGAAAGGAGAGAAGATGGGGCTGGCAGATACCAGACATGCCATCTCTTCATGCAAAAGATGTGAGCTTATAAATCAAAATAAAGCTTCAGAGAAGATGTCAGAGGAACTGAGTTATCGCTTGTCATTAAAGCCTACCCTTATTTTTTGTACAACACAAATTTTCTGCAAGTTTTTTAGAAACACAGATGGTACAAAACAGTTTTTATGTCTCCTCATTCACACAATGTTCTACTGTAGCCTTTTAGGCAGAGTCAATGGCTAAGCCTACACAAGTAATATTTACTGAACTTCCTGGTACTGGGAGTTCACTTTTGGCAGGCTTCATGTTAACAAAGCACATTTGGCATGCATGTTTCTGTTTGCCTCATTACTCAGAATAAACAAGGGAGATATGAACTGCAAGTTTAAGGTAAAATCCTAGACTGTGTATTCAAGATAAAATCCATGTAGACTAAAGTGGGGCTCTAACGTTTTTCCCCCCTAACATCTTCCACCTCAGTGACAAGAATTTTCCTTTTGTGCAGGAAGACCTGGAAGACATCCTTTTGGGAATTGTCAGTCAGAGATATCAAAGAAAACATTAGATTCATACAATTGAATACAATGAATTGTATTGTAAGTACCTTGTATTTACAAGTAAAAAGTTACTGTGTAAAAACTTGGGATGAGAACTCAAAGAACCTCCACTATAAAATGGATCCACACACTACATGCACATCTCATATGCACATTTTTCATCATTACTAAATGAAATGAAACAATTCTTGCTGAAAGACAGTTATGTTATTAGCTAAGAGAGAGAAAATGGGCTGTTACCATGAACTGCCTGATTTTCTTTATACAACGTGACAGCTAGAGAACACTTGTAGGTAATTATTATAGAGTATTTGACGTGTTGTAAATTCACATCCCTACTAAATCTGACTCATTTTCTCACAAGCCAGGAATTCACATGGCATTGCATGCAACTCCTTCTATTCCAGCTTTGTTTTTTAATACATGCATATTCATTTGAGTATAAGCATGTACTTTAATGAAAAATTTAATTTTGACTTGGAACTGCAGTACTAAATGTAGTTGATTCTTCTTGAGTGGAGTTCTGGGTAATGAGAATTACTGCAGTAATGCAATATTGCAAATTTTCAGTAGTACTATTCTGGTAAAGAACTGAAGATAGTCACATGAAAAAAAAATCCTCATATAAGGTAGCTAACTGGATATGTCAAAGGGAATAACTTTAAAGAACACAGAAAATGAGAAACAAGACAAAGGAAACAGGTACTAGAATATTTCATTTAATGACTATATGACAAGTCTATCGTAGATCATTATTTATAGGTCACTTTCCTGTCAGCTGTAGGATTTCTGGCCCTAATCATGAGAGTCAACACAGACTTCCGAATAAAAACTTCCAACATGATAGAGATAACTCTGAGCAGGACAAAAGATACATATGACCATGATTTGCTTCCTTTCTCACTTTGAAACTGCCAAGAGATTTCCCTAATAGTTCCTTGGAGTTAATAACACTGTTTTCTCCGGCTACAAACAACAAGCAAAAGGTGTTTCTTTAGCAAGATCCCGAGCCTCAAGGAAGCTGAAATTCTAGTCAGCAAGAAGCTTAAAGAAAAACTTTTTTAAAAATATAATTTTATTCTCTTTTCTACTCTAAAAAATCTTTGAATATTACTCACTACTGTTTTGCTCATCAATACACATTTTCTCTTTTTCTATCTTTGTTTCAAACTGTGAGAGGAAAAATGCCTTTCTATTGTTAGCTGTTTTGCTTGATCTGAAGATTCATGAAAAATATCAGACTGCCCTCAGAAGTACAGCCTGGTCAGGCTCATAGATCCATTCTAGTGTACAGCTGCAGAAAGAGGGTCAGGAATCATGGACATGTTGTGGGGATAACTTTTGTTCCAGTATTTGTAGTGAAAGCTGAAAATATCCTGGTCCAATTTGAAACTTTTTTTTTTTTCCTTCCAAGGGCAATAAAAAATAATAATTGTTGAAGATCCCAATAAAAGTGATCCACAACTTTACCTTACACTCACACCAAATGGAGGCATTTAAAACCAGTTTTTAGAAATAAAAGACAAGAAATTTGATGAAAAACAGATGTCCATAAAGCAAATACAGAAGGTAGCCCACTTCTCCCTATTCTACATAGAAGTGAAGTACTGCCACCTTAGTGGGTCAGTCATATTGCATTCTCATTTTTAGCCTCACATGGCTTTTAAGTTTACAATTTCCTGTGACCACAAGCAATACCGTTGCTAATTTACCATGAAATATGGATTGTCCAGATATTATGTTGCTTACTGAGAAAAGTAAAAAATCTTATTCTATTCTTTTTGATGAGCTAGAGAAACTTGAAGAGAGCTTAAGCAATGTTTCCATCCTCCAGAGACAGTTCATATCACCATGACACTAAGGGGTAGCAGTTCTTAATTAATATATCTTTTTTTTGTATGTGAAAGTGCATACTGGAGCATGCAGAAGAGACAAGGAGAGACTATAAGGAGAAGAAGTTGAAAAATGCTGTTCAGTTCTGATAATTCAAAATATTGCCAGCAAACTTGTATTAGGATTTGTTCATTTGAGAAAATCAATGATGTAGTTTTGGTTTGTTCACTTGTCCCTTGCTGTTTGGCTTTAGGTTTAGACTGGGGCAATGAACTTGAGTTTCATTAGCATAGAATTGTTTGAGTTGAAAAGGACCTTTAAAGGCCATCTAGCCCAAACCCCCTGCAATGAACAGGGACACCTACAGCTACATCGGGTGCTCGAGCCCCCTCCAGCCTGACCTTGAATATCTCTAGGGACAGGACAATCACCACCTCTCTAGGCAACCTGTTATACTGCTACACCTCCCTTATTGTAAAATATTTCTTCCTTTTATCTAATCTAAATCTCCCTTTTAGTTCTAAATCATTTCCGCTTGTCTTGTCACAACAGATCCTGCTAAAGAGTCTGTCCTCATCTTTCTCACAGCCCCTCTTTAAACAGTGGTTATCTATTTAGAAAATTTGTATCTGTTTAGATACTCATTATGTATCCTTTCCTACTGACAGCATCACTAGGGCACTAAAGAAACTCATCTTCTGCTTGTGCTTTGATAGCAATTTTGCGCCACTCCAGAAAATAGTCACTCTCAAGACCCTTTCTAATAGACTGAAAGAAAATCAGAGAACAATCTACAGGTGTGACTGACAGATTATAATTGTTTTAAAACTCTAATTAATGCATAACACAGGTATTTGTATCTTAGTCGTTGTAAAAGCACTTGAGAACAATTAAGGATATAGAATTATACAACGAAATAAAGCATACAGAAGTTATTATGCTAATTTGTAGAGTAAAAGACCTTTTACATTTATTATCTTGCATGCATTTTGTCAAACATAGCCAAATACAAGGAGATGTATTGCTTTCATCTACCAGTGCTATGCCGGTGCTAATCTCAGATGTACTGTCACAACATCAAATAAACCTGATAGCTTTTCTGATGACTGCCCTGTAAAATCTCTCTTCTAAAATGAATAATTTCAAAAATATTTGCTGTATCAGGACCCTCACACAACAGAGCTAATTTTCTATCAATCACTGATAATTTACATCCACAGGCCTTGGGGGGAAAAAATAAAATTTAAAAAAAAAAAAAAATCACAATAGAGTCTAGAAGTTATTAAGAAACATTAGAAAAATGTCATTTATGTTTTACTCAAATCATTGGTAGCATTACAACAAAAGAAATTAATAGATTCCTTGAACAGAGACCATTTGCTAACCTTAGTACTCACAATTTTTATAAAGCAAAACACGACTGTATCTAGAAACTTGGTGGCAGATCGCTACCTCCTGACTAGTATATGTGGTCAGACTAGATGTGGGAAAATCTTAGATACTATGAAGCAGCTAATTTTTATCAGTGGCAAAACAGTGCAGGCAGTAATAGACTATGCTTCTGCTTCAGCTTACATATGAAAAGAATCCATGCAGAAAAATAATATCTAAGAAACTCTGTAGATTTTCTTATAAGCCACTGTTGCACAGGTTCAGTGTTTTGGGGATGTTATTGTTCTTCACCAGTACCTAACATCAGAAATGTTGAGAATCATGAGCTGGTATGCATTTATCTGTTCTCTGCAAGCATTAGATTTCTGCACATGTTACAATTATAAGTGCTCAGTGTTATAATTTTGATACTTGCTGAAAAAACTGACCAAGAGGAAAAGTGAGATTCAAATATTCAAACAGAATAAAATTCCATATAAATAAGTGACAGAAATTTAAGCCAGGTTGGTTCAGGAGATGGGTTTTCCTGCACAAGCACTTGAACATAACAATAGATGTTTGTTTATTTTAAAAAGATTTATTTCAATCCTTGGCTTTGGTAGTCATCAAAAGAAAATCCTAATAGCCATCAAAGGCTGTGATGAAAAATTACCATGCAGAACATGGATGTTGTATATTTGTCTTCAGTTTCCTTTGGAAAAAAATCACACTAGATTTAAAAGAATTTTTAAATAAAAGGAAGTATTTTTAAATGTCAACTCAAGCTTAATTTTCAAAGTGATAATTTCCAACAAGACTTCCTTGCAAGATGTAGGTAAGAGTAACATGCAGTTTAACCAGAACAAAAGGGGCTTCATTTCTCTATGTAGAAACACCACATACCATTCTGTAAAATATTTTCACCATCTAGTAGGTTAAGTAGATTTAGTAGATTAAGAATGTCTATGTGATAGACATTTGACTATGTCATGTGTCTATGAAAATACCCACAGAAATACAGAATCATAGAACAACCCAGGCTAGAAGGAGCCCATAAGGATCATTGAGTCCAGCTCCTGGCTCCACCCAAAACTGGAATCATATGACTGAGAGCACTGCCCAAACGATTCCTGAACTTCAGCTGCTTGGGGTCACTGCCCTAGGGCAGCCTGTGTAGCACTGGTGTAGAACTTTTTTTTAGTGGAGAAAAGGATAATAGATACATTCTGCAGGTAAGAAGACAAATGAGAAACCTTTGGAATATTCAAACTAATGGTAGGTTTGTTGATGTTGCTTTCAAATCTAATGAAAATCATTAGTTTATTTTAGTGGAGGGATTTTTGGCAATAGACTCAGCAAGAAATTTCCTGCTTTCTTCCTTTTGTGTCCAGAGAAATTCAGGGTTTTGTTCCTCCTGCTCCAATTTTTATTGAGGTCACATTCTCAGAAGCACAGTTTTGAATTTCTAATGTTGAATGGAAAAGCTAATGGTTTTAAGAAATTATTAGCAATGGTTTAACTGCCTTTTCAAGTTAGAAAACCATTAGAAATATGGTTTTAAATATCAGACATACTGATTGATAGTACAGATTGAAAACAATGCATAGTCTGATCGCTACAGGTATATTGGAAGAGAATTGTTACTGATTTCAATCTCTCTCCTAAATGTAAAAGAGCTCAAATCAAACTATTTCCCATAAATACAGTTTAGAGGGAGAATCTCTGTTCAGTAGGACTCAGAGCAAATCTAAATAAAATATCAGTTCAACATTTTTTTTAGGATGCTTCTTATTTAAATTTAAATTTTAGGCAGATTTAAATTATCAGCTTGAGCCAAAAACAAATGTTTTCATCTGGGCACCACTGAAAGCTTTACGAGCTCCTTGGGCTTACTGACTCGTAATGATAACAGCTTTTTTTTGTGGGGGGGAGTCTGGATCAAATCCAAGTTTTGATATATATATATAAGAAATTGACTTTTTATTTCTCTAAAGCAGATTTCCTCCATCTAAAGCAAATTTAAAAAAAAAAAATGTTGTTTACAATAGTGTCAAATTCAAGGGTAAATATAGATGATTAAATTGTTAGAGAGAAAGCAATTACACCTATAAAAGCCATCAAAGCTAAACAGTAGTAGGGAGAGCATTCAAGGTCATTCATTATATTTTCCTTTGCAATTTCATCTCTGTACCATGCCACTACATTCACTGCCATCTGCAAATATGATTCCTAGTTAGAAGGCAAACAAAGATTCAAGTCTTAGAGAGTTCTCAGTATATGAAAAGCATTTCAGTCCTGTTACACTTCAGGAGTAAACTCAGCTCTGAGTTCAGTGTGCATCCTAATGGTCTTCACTGGGAAATGTACCTGCTAACGTCAAAACATTGGATGGCCATAGAAATACTGTAAGGCAGAAAAGCTGCTGTATCAAATGAGAAAAGCAGGGGATCATTAGCCAGCTGTGTAGGGCAGGAAGGGACTCTGCTGGAAAGGTTTTAAAGTGAAACATTAAACCAACTAAATTATAATGCTTACCACATTCTCTGATAGTATCTAAGATAATAAAATAACATTTTTGTTTTTAAAATATCCAGCCAAGCTCTTTCTTGTGCCAGTGTTCTCTCAGTTTCTTAATAAACACAGGTTTGCTTATTTGCGTACAGCTTACTTTGCTGGAATTAAATGTTATATTGAGCCATATCTAAGCACTAGATAAAATTTTTGTCTGCAGCAAAATCACTCTATTTTACAGTAGCTTTTGCAGGAGAGCACATATCCTCCACTGAAGAAAGAGACATTACTGTTCTCTTTTTTCCCCATAGTCCTGACAGCCCTACATGAAGATCCCAGTAACAACCACACTGGTTACAGGTGGGCTTCTCTCACAGGACTTTGGTGTGGTTCAGGGAAGTATCCTGTTGCACATTCAGAGTATGACTCCTCTAACAGTAGAGCTACTATAAATATTTCCTAAGTTTACATTGTTATTTCTGCCTCTTCACTTGCTCTTTTCCTTCTCTTTCTCTAAAGCATTGTAATTTTCATCTGTGGCTAAGCAATTACGCATAACATCATTCTGTGAACATAACAACTGCAATAACACTATCTGCAAGGGCAGTGAACATGAGTGCAGCTGCAATGTGTCTTGGATTCAGAAATGGTACCCTACCACAAATCCTGTATGAGCAAGCAGCAGCCTTCGAGCTGTCCACAAAGCACCAGTATAGGTGGAAGGCCAGTGGCTGCAGATCACACTCATGTGCTCTACATGGAGCTGGCCAAAACGACAGCACAAGGCAGCCAGAATTAGGTTAGCAACCCTCATACGTATCTGCAAAGAGAAATGGCACACTTTCTTTAGGATGCTTCACCTTTATGCCTACCACTTGGAGATCTACTGGATAATGACACTGCCACTGTTCAATTTCATTTTTATTTTTCTTTGTGCAAAGGATTCTTTACAATCTTATATGTGGCTTTACCAGCTTAGTTTTTTTATTATAGACTCTTCATCTCTCTGCCTCAGAGAATTGTAGTTAAATTTACCAGATAAATTGGGTGTAGAGTTATTTCAGGTTTAGTTCTAGTGGAAAAGTACAAGCTGCAAGAGATTACAGGGTTCATCACAGAGGCTCAGAAAATGTGGCAGGCAGGTGTGGAAAGAAACCTTTTACAGAAGAAATAAGGTTTAACAGTATTTCCTCATGCTGAATAGAGACTTCAGTGGCAAGAACATTCTTTTACTCTAAAAGTTGATGAGTTCAGGATTTAAATGCAGCATAGAAGGGATAGTTCTAGCTGAAACAACTGAAAATGCAGACAATACTACTGTGGCCTTCATTTTAATTGGTAATGTAATCAATATTTTTTGTTGTTTTCTTTTTTTTCTTGACTGAAATGCAATAAATTAGAATTTTGATCTTAGATCTTATTTATTTCTTCTGGAAGAAACTTCACTTTCAGCCTCATGGTTCATGGAAGAAATTAATGCAGTTTGTGTAAAATGTTATTTCTATATGGGGTATTTGCATGGTCTGAATCCAATAAAAACACACTCCTGTCTTTGTAGTGATATATTTGAGCAGCTGGATAATGAATTCAGATATTTTGGTCACTGACTTTAAGGATGTTACAGCAAAGCATCAGTTAAATACTGTGAGTTCATCTCAATCTGCCAATATAACACTTACACAGCTTTTATTGGAGAAGCTTGTGATCTGACATCTGCTGATTGGTTGCAGTCCCCTAGCCAATAGAACACAATGCCTTCACTCTGAAGTGATGTGGGAAATGTTCAAATTTCAGACCAAAGAAATGAAGATAGACTCATACTCCCCAAAATACAGCTAGAATAGAATGATGATGTGAAAATTATCAAAAGGTGACAACAAAAAGCTCATGAACCTGAACTACCCAGCCCCTCAGACCCTCCATATATTGAGAGAAATGCCCTAACAGTAGCTATATTTGTAAAATAAGTATGCTTTGAATCTCTGAACAAAATTTCCTTAGAATAACTTTTCCTAAAAATGAAATTGATTAGGCAGAATCTGGGACTACTCTAAAAGATAAAATGTATAATAGTGTAATAACTAGCTTTACTCTTCTCTTTGCAAACACTGTTTGCAGTTGAGCCTGAACAAGAACTCTGGAAAATTGTTTGTGTTCAATTTGCTATTTTTTCTATGTATTTAGAGTAGTTTGTATTCTTCCTTTCCATAAACAGAGGTGATAAGAATTAAAGTTGTGATTATAAATAGTTGACTGCATTTACACAAAATACCAAGATAGACTTGCAAAGAAATTTCATTCAAAGTACTAAGATCACTTAAATAAATGATAACTGGACTATGATGAGACCACCCATTTGGTTCTAAGCAGCAATCAAAATTAATTGTACATTCTGTGTCCAACAGTTTTGTGTGCCAGTGAACAAATGCTCAAGTTGAATAGATGCATTTAATACAATATCTATTATATCTAGTTACAATATCTAGTTACAGTATCTATTTTTATGCTAATTAAATTATAAAAAGCCACCTCACTGATGGATTGGATGCATTATAATCAGTTTTGCAATTGGAACTGAAGAACCTTTAAAAGAACTGTCCCACACATTGAAGCTTCTTTATTAATAGCCTCAGTAGAGAGTCTTCTAAAAACCAAAAGCAAGACGCTGTTTTAAGACTGTTCATGATATTTTAGCTTCTCACCACTGGCTAAGAAAACCAGGAACACCAGTTTTGCTCAGGACTTGAACTACAGCAGCTAGCCTGTTCTTGTTTTCCTCCCTTTCTGGATTAGACCCACTTTGGGATTTGCCAGGCTCTGGGAAAATTTTCTTTGTTTCAGTATAGTTTGTTTGTTTTTTACAAATACTGCTGGCTTCTCATGTGGCTCTGTTAGTTCTCTAAATGTCTACAAGAGTCTTTTGTGTAGGTAAAAACAGATGTTTTATATCTCCTCCTACTGCAGGAGATAAATTTTCTAATCATTTTATAAGGTTATTCTATTCTGTAAAATTACAATAGCTACAGTTTAGTTCCAAATACGGAATAGAAATATCTACAATTATGTCTATTCCTTTTGCATTGAGAGTCCATGATTTTGCCATCCACAACTAGAAACTGAATTGCCTTTTTTGTTTGTTTGTTTTTTAACATCTTCTGATTGTGCTGGTATCAGTCCATTTTTAAGTTTCTTGATAGCCAGGTATATATTTAAACTTTTAGCTTATATTCTTAATAATTATTTAAATTCATCCAAAAAATTGTTTGATTTTATATTCTTTTCTGTAGCATCATTCTAACATTTTCTTATAACCAGGCTATTTTCACTCCAGCTTAATTTCTCTATGAATGTTGTCTATGAAATCATGGTTTTTGAGCATCTATTTGCCAGTTTCCATTACCATTTCTATTTTTGAATTAACAGCCCCTGCCACGTCCAGCAATATGTCATTAATTTTTGTCAAAATGTTCCTTTTCAAGCTCCAAATATATAGACAGATCTTCATGAAATACAGTCACTACTACCTGCTCAGCTGCCGCTTTTCAGTCAATAAATAACTTTCCTGTATCCTCCTGAGGGAGATCCAGCATTTAGTAACACCCTGGTGGGCACTGATTTTTTGTTCAGGGAAATTATTTCCAAACATCTAAGGAAACTTGACTTCTAGCCAATAGGAGGGCTAATGTGCTACCCCCTAAATTGAATTCACTCTGCAGAGGGACTAGTTGGAAAATCTTAAAGAGAAAAAAGTGAGAGGAAGGACGGAAAAGAAAAAATCTTAAGTAGGACTTGGGGGAAATAATAATTATCATTGCTCCAGTAAACCAGTGCTCAGCCTATTCCTGGGTCCTGGTTCTTGGGCAGACCACTCCTTCCCTTCATCGTTTATTTATTTATTTTTTACAGCATACTAAACTGGGGGCTGCCAGTTGGAGTGCTATGATTCAGAGCCTGGAAAATCCAGGACCAGCCCAAAGCTCTGTAGCAATGAGTGGGAATTCTTGCTTGATAAGTGTACATTCTGCAAATTCTCCTCAAATTAACTCGCTCAGGACTTAAGGTGAAATATTTTAGGTCCTTCTGCCACTGCCCATTTAAAATGACATTCACAGAGATAAACCAGACAACCTTGCAAGTTCAATAAAACAATTGCAGCATGTAGTTGGATAGCCAGAACGTATAACAACTTTCCTTTAGGAAAGACCACGAATGCTCTGATGTTTCCAAAACAAAGTTTTCTTGGAACTTCTGGCTAATTTCTATGCAAAATTAGAAAATTCCTGGCATCCATCCAGTCCAGACTGAAAACATCTGAGTTTTTAATGGACTATAAAAATCTGCTTTACATCTCTAGATATGACAGTAAGAAACCTGATAGTTGTTTTTTTGGTTTTTTTTTCCCCCAGGCCCTGATGGTAGATATTTCAGAATCATTTCACATTTTCTACTGATGTGTAACTTTTCGGTTGCCTGCTCTTAAGTAGTTAAACCTGGGACAAGTTCTTTAAATCCCAGTGACAGAGGAGTCTCAGTTTTCCTACAGAGCAGAACTCCAGGTTATCAGATTTGCTTGCAGCCTCAAAATCCAGAAGCTCTGCTGCTTGTTGTTTAGTCAGACACATTCTAAGGCTACATAAAATGTTATCCATGGAAAGCCTGTCTGCAGCATGGCTACGGATACATTGTGATGACCCTTTGAGTCTTGATTTTACACTTTCATAACCTGACTGCATCCCAGAGTGACATCGTTAATGAAAAGGAATCGCATCATTGATTTTAAAAGAAATTAATTCCTTAGGGGTTTAAAGCTCCTTTCCTGCATAGGAGTAACTGAGACATTTCTCACTGGGAAAGATGACCATCTGTTTCATCCAAAATGTTCAGAACATCTGAGTAGTTTTAATTGAGAAGCACTACCAAGGAATTGTTAAAAGTTGTGTGAATATGCTTATTGTTTTCTATAGAAATTAGTATAAAAATCATTATCTATAGTTTGAAGATGCTGGGTACAAAATTAATTCTGATATTTGCATGCCCATTGCAGGGTAGTGAATATGGATTTGAGTGCTTAGATAAGTTCACATGTGAATCTGAGGCTTTCCATATGCATTTCATCTACTTTACTTCAGATATTCAAGGAGTAGTTATTCAGGGAAAAAACTCAACCTCACTAAAAACTGATGGAAAATATAATTTAGACAATCATTTTGGTTCCTTGAAAATATATAAATGATAAAATAATGTGTAGATATTATATTATAGACTGCTTAGAATTGTTAGTCCCGTATATAAGGGAAGAGAATAATACAAGAGTTATTTTATTGTATGTCTGACCTAGAAGCAGACACTTCTTTGAACTGAATAGACTTTAAAAGATCTCTTTTACCAAGCTACACAAATGCAGAAGACTTGGCTTCTGGTTAGTGAATGATAGCCAATGAAAACTGTACTGAGGGACTTCATTGCAGAGTGAAGTCAAAATACATAGAATATCGACCTTGCATCACAGTGGAAGTAGCCCTGCATGGCAATATAGCCATGGTGAATCATGCACGAGAGGTTTGCCAGCATTGAAATTCTGAGAAATATGTTTCCTTTTTTTGCATGAGTTTTATAGCTCCTTTTAACCATTGATATATACTTCTCAAAGATACGATTGAAATGATTTCAACAATGTTATTTTGGAATGTACTGAGGGGCAAATTTGTCTCACTCAAGAACTAAACACTACTTAAGTGGCGCATATCAACTACTGCACGTTCATTTTTCATATAAGCTCATTATAATCTGCCACATTTCTAGCACTTCACATTGCACTACCTAATGTTTGACAGAGGTTTTTAAGGCTGATTATGACATAACTTTAGAGACTGAACTAAAAATAAATATAAAAATTAAATAATAATAATAAAATAAATATAATTGTCATGATAGATGAGAAAACACAAGCTCATGAAAAACAAAACATAAAAGACTGACTCCCCAGTGAAAATAACTTGCATTTTGCAAAACAAAATAAGGTACTGGAAAAGCTTTTCTCCTCCCAAGTATGCATCCAAAACCACTTCAAAAGCTGTATGGAGTGTCAGTACACCACATTAATAGTCTGCTTAAAGAGACAAAGACACATTACTTAGTTTCTTGTGGCATTCTCTTGTAAAAAATAAAAATGTGTCCTTATTTTTTGAGACCATTTTTCAGAAATACATTTGAATTATTCATCTCTTTGGTCCTCCTATAAAAATAATTTGTTTAATGGCTCAGAAGCCATTACTTGGCTAAGTTTCCAGTCACATAAGTCATTTCTTGTGTGGTCTATGCTACAGCAAATTTAATTTAACTGAGGGGTTCCTCACTGATAACTAGAGTAAAACCTGTTCACAGCAATTGGCGTCTAGCACTGTGCACAGACCACACCTGCAGCCAGATTGTATTCCCATGGCTTAACTGATACAAATGAAGCAACACCACTGGATGTTCACTGATGAGTACTTTCTGGTACTTGAACTGGTCCTGACAGCACCAAGGAGATGACCAAGCTCACTGCTAAAGATATTAAAATCTGCTTCTACAGCTAGAAGGGCTCATGCTGTTGGAGTTAGTCCAGTGAAGGGCCGCAAAGATCATCAGATAGCTAGAGCACCACTTATAGAGACAGGTGGAGGGAGCTGGGCTCGTTCAGTCTGGAGGAGACTTCACCATGGCCTTCCAGTACTTAAAGGGAGCTTATGAACAGAAGGGAGACCAACCTTTTACATAATCTGACATTGATAGTACAAGAGGGAGCAGTTTTAAACTAAAGGAGGAGAAATTTACACTAGATGTTAGGGGGAAATTCACCCACCACACAGAGCATGGTGATCGCTAGCACTGCCGCACAGAGAGGCTGTGTATACTCCACCCCTAGAGGTAGTAAAGGCTGGTCTGGATGGGGCTCCGGGCAGCCTGAGCTGGTGGGATCCAGTTCTGCCTACAGCAGTGGTTTGGAGCTCAGTGATCTTTAAGATCCCTTCCAACCTAAACCATACTATGACATCACAAAGAACAATTTAGCAACTACTGGCAGTTTTTCCTCAAAACTATACATTGTTTTTTTCCAACAAGATTGTGAAAAGAATCACAGAACACTGAAAATAAAAAATGCTTAAATATCAAATTTTACATTTGTGTTTTTCCCTCCTGTGCTTTGTTGCTTACTACAGCAAAATTAATTAAGTTCATGTTTCCCCTGTTCCTTTGCACTATTCAAGATATCCAAACTTGAAGCATCGAATGGCAACATTTCAATTTTTTTTTTCTTTTCTTTTCTTTTTCCCATTCTCATTTTTCCAAGCTTGATAAAGTTTTGAGAAGTTAAATAAATGGCAATGCATGCACAGAAGTCCCAGATGGCAGACATTCTTTTTTTTTTATTCCAAAGACCAACGACAAAGAAAAAAAAACAAACAAAAACCAAAAACTTAAAACTGAAGATTTAGGGCTTCAAAATTAAAAATAAAAATAAATTAACAGCTTTCTGCACATTTTACTGTAGTTTCCCATAAAAAATAAATTGAAAGCAGTATTTACCAAGGGAGAAGATATTTCCAAAAAGGCCTGCACTATTCCATGGGAAAAATGTTGTTATATTTTTAACCAGATTTAATTTAGCCTGAGATATCTAACCCTTATCTATTCTTACCAGAAGAGGACTTCTGAGATTATATGAAAACCAGCCTTAATCACCAGCAGAATTAGCAGTGATGACAACGACAGCGTCAAAATCTGTATTAAACTAAAAATTAAAAAAAAATTAATAAAAAAAATACTTTTAAGAAGGCGTTGGCCAATCAGGTGTGAGCATTCAATCTCCTCACTATCTTAATTTCAATTCTCACTTCTTCAAATGAATGATAAAACAAAATTAAATCAATGTTTCCTTAGTTGCAACAGAAATCAGTGCTTTCCTTCTCACTGTACATCATCGGAATAGCTCTTCTTATTCTAAGGGCAGTATCTTTAAAACTGTAGGCCAATGTAAACTTCCTGAATTTCAGGAATCAGCCTGTTTCACTACTGGCAATGAATAAACCACTCATCATTCTCCTTGTAAACTGAAGGTGTTTCTGCCAGGCACTTGACTTTCCACTGCTCAAAACCATTAAGCCATATTTATAGGCATTCAGTACAGAACTTCTGCTTGTGCTCAATCTGCTCTGC
Organism: Coturnix japonica; assembly: GCF_054131305.1. NCBI lineage: Eukaryota > Metazoa > Chordata > Aves > Galliformes > Phasianidae > Coturnix > Coturnix japonica. The sequence continues at coordinate 29,613,019 of NC_140666.1, read as the reverse complement.
TATGAAGTATTTAGCCTGGGTTTTGTTCAAGAGAAAGAGCACCAAATTTTAACCTTTAATCTGCCACAAAGCTAGGTACAAAAGTATCATCTGTGCATCATGATAATTACTTTATTTGAGCACTGAAATTTCTCAGTGCACTTCAGAATCTTGGTACAGGCCATAAATTGAAGGCTTTGTAACTCAAACCAAGCTAAAGCAGTATTAAACTCAATTTCTTTCTGCTCAGAATTCTGACAAATCTGCAGAGCAGATTTAAACCCCATATATGGGAAAATAGTCATTATTATAGGGCATAGAGCCATCAGCATCTCTGGAAATACTTATACAAATGAAAAGAGAGAGGACAAGCTGCCATCTACTTCTTCTCAAATAAACAGGTAAATAAATAACAGAAAATGTTGTTGCTATTGCCTAAGGTGGTTAGATACATACCTAACAATATGACTTTCTTCCCTGTAACAGATGTGAGAATTACTATTATTTCCAAATACATGACAGTGAGTAACAGAGAAGACCAGACTGTGCAAACAGACTGTTGTAAGGAAGACCAAAACTTTTGCCTATAGTATGGTTTAACTCATAGGAAAACTACCCCCACTCTCTCCACTGAGATATGAAGATCTTTGCTGACTGTTTCTAAGGATAGCAGCTAAACCTCTATAAAGGTACCTCTATATTTTCTAAACAAAACACCAGCTTCTTAAAACAAACCATTTCCCAGGAATGCATCAATTCTAATAAAATTCCTACACAAAACAGGCAGATCCAGAGAAGTACCTAGTTTCCTCCTACCTTGCCAGTTGAATTCTTCCTCAGTTCCTCTGGCAATCAGCTAGAGAAGTGAAAACCAGCTAGCTTTGAAGCTCCAGAACTCTACTGCCACAGGTGCTCAGAATCCACAGGATTCAGACCCTTCTTATACTGTTGCTGGTTTTTGGTTTTTTTTTTCAACCTCATGGAGAATCATTAAAACACATTAAAAGAAGCTGGAAAAAACACTATGATTTCCTCAAAAGCAAATTTTAGACCTTTTGCTCCACATGAAATTTCACAATCTCATTCCATGTTTTAGAACAATTTCATGTGTATGTATGTATAATTTTTAGTTTTCCAGGAAATTGAAAATATGGTTTCAAATTATCCTAGAATACTAGACAAAGAAACAATCAAAGATAATAAAAACCTCAGAAAACCTGGAAATACCTAATGTCTCCATACTGTGAAAAAAATCCTTAATTCTCATCTAAAAAACTCTGAAATCTCACCATTGCAGAAATGCTTGTGCCTGGAAGACTTCATCTACAGAGTCTCAGCATACTAAAGACCTCAGAGAGAAATAAAAGTTGCCTCCAAAATTTGTTCATGCTTCACTGCATTATAAATGTCTCTCGTTACTCAAAATAACATTGTAACAGAGTTTTTTTGGCATAAATCCAGATCGAAGCTGCAATAAAAAGTCAATGCTTGCATAACACTCTGTCAATTCTTGATAAGCATATTACTCAGGGATTCTTGACAATGTGTAGGAACATAGAAATACGAGATTAATTCAATGCACATTTTATTTTTAATCATTGTCCAACCATAAAGTTGTTTTATATATGCAATTTATCATAGTTGTTTTCTATATAGATTGTCCTGTCCCTTTTGCTTCAGGAAAAGTTACATAGTGCGCTCTGTGGGATACAAATTGAATGTGCAGCAAGACAAAAATAAAAGGATCAATATTATCATTTCCCACAGATTTATGAGGATTTCAAAGTAATAGGTCTTTCAAAACTTGAACTGACTTTAATAGCTTAGAGCTAAATGTATACATGTTATTTGAAACCTTGCTGGATTGTGAATATTGATCCAATATAATTTTGTATGCGTTTTGATAAATAATTTATGAAGGCCTTGTGCTACAGCTAGGTGTTTCTGATCAAGGAAAACAGGACTATAAATTACATTTAAAATGGACTGGATGCTGAAGTATAAGGTTAACTCCAAGAGGGAGCTGAGATTGGGAATATCAAGCAGATACCAAAAATTGCCAGAAATACTTTTTTTTTTTTTTTTTCCCCAGGATGTCTTTAAAAACTCACTGGCAAAGAGCCTAGACATTAAGGTGAATTGTAGAGTTTTTAATCTCATTACTTATGTTCTTAGAGAAGTAAGGACAACGCATCCAGACACTTAGTGATTTGAGAAATGTTCAGTAATATAGTGATGAGAACTGCATCTATAATGATGACATCAATACCTGACTTCAATGACCATGTTTTACAAGATCATATATTTCAATAAACTTCAAAATACTTGTGCCGTTTAATGCATTCCTGCACTTTGTCAAAACACAGATGGACTAATCTTTTAATCATTGGAAGTAGAAACACTTGCCCTTGCCTATGTGCTCTGAGTACTCCTGCACTGCACAAATACACTGTCTTGGGAAACTATCTGTGCCGTTTTGGTGCCTGAAGTGTACCTTGGTGTCCCCATCTGACACATGTGTTTTTCATGCAGTTTAGTTGCCTTTGCAACCTTTGACCACAGCATTAGCATGGCAAGATTGTTATATTATGCTGTGGGATCAAATGCTTACTGTACACTGACTGCTGTAGGATTTGTTCCATTTTTTAGACTAAATGGTTGATGAAATTAAATTCATTAACTTAATAATGGTGAAATTTTCCTTGATGCCAATAAAAAGAAATAGGCAGAATCCTCTAAGTGCTGACCTGGAAATCACTGTTCAGCTGCCACTTGCTCCTGTTTGAAATTCTGTAGTAGATTTGAGTGACATTTAAGCTGTTGCAGTGAAGCATCACATGTGTTACTCCCACAGGCACCCTATATGGTGCTACCACTTTTCATAAGGACTCCAAAGGGGAAACACATGCTTTATAATAAGCCACTCTCTTCCATGGCCTGATTCCATGCCCAAATGCAGTAGCTTGCAACCAATAGTCATAGTCACCAGGCTGCCTCTCCCCATGTGTATTGCATGACACGACTCTGGCATCTTTACATGGAGGAAGGAGCATGGGCAAAGAAAGATAAGAACAGAGGGAACATGAGGATGCACACATAAAAGAGACGTACTATTTGTAGAGTGAGTCAGAAGGATGGTCATAGTAACTCCAGTTACCCTGAAATATCACCCTAAATTTAGAGAAAGTAAATTTGAGTTTCATTAAACAGTTTTATGCCCTGCTTGTTTGTGATATGCAGAGTTGTAATGTTAAATTACAATAGCCTGGGCTGAGGGTAGCAATTCACATGGTGAACAACCAAAATGCTTAAGTAGCACATCCAAATAGTAAGTTTCCTGATATGGACCAGATTTCATGACAATAATTTTAAAATAGTGCAATATATGCTGCGACTATAAACCCATCTCCCCCAGTTGAGTAACAGCAGTGCTGGTAAGGGGGTGACACGTTTGAAATTTGATTTTTTTGTTGTTGGTTGGTTTTACTTCTGTTATGCTAGACAGGCTGATCTTAGGGCCACTTTTTTAGTATGTTTTATTTTTACCACTGAAGTTGGACCTTACCTCCTTTTTAATAAATACAGTGACAAGACAAAGCAGGTTCTGTTAACAAAATTACTGCAGTCTCTAAAGGCAGGAAGTATCTTCAGAAGGAAACTGTTTATCAGGTACAGATACAGGTACAAATACAAAAGGAATCATAGGACATGCTATTCCAGGCCCCAAATTACTGGGATATAATTGCAAACAACATAAGGCTTATGTATGACAGGTTTCAGCCCAAAAGAAACTATTAAATACCAATATTTCAAAACTCTATCAGAAAAATAACATGTAATGGAAATTCTGACAGTCCTCTTACTAGCCAATGAATTTCTGTACATAATCTTTTGCAGCTACACCCATTGGCCAGAATCTCTATTGGCCACATTCTGATTGCCAAAATGATTATGTGCTGGTGGAAGGGTATGCCAATAATAATAATATCTCGAGTAGGGCTAGAAATCATTAGTAAGCCTTATCTGGTGTTGAATACATAAATGCTATTAAAGGTTTGATCACTTTAGGACACAGTAAATATTCATCTTCATGCATACCCAACTGAACTTCAAATTTAGCTTTCTATTCAACAAGTTTACCACTAATGACACCAAAGTTTGATAAGGTTGTGTTTTGTGAATGTGTATAGGAAGCCACATTTGCTTGCTCCCCCTCATGAGTTTTTTTCATACTCTAGAGAAACTCTTTCCTGTGATTTATTCCTTCTTTTGTATTCCAGAAAGTACATGCCACTCAAGACACTTGGTTTCTATATTTCAAACATCAAAACATCAAATTTTATCAAATTTAGATACAGAGAAAATAATTCTGAGCATAATGGCAGGGAAGCTTATCAAGTACCTCTTATTAGGACGTTTAGCAAGGAGAGTAGGAGTAATATAGTTCCTATTCAATATTTATTCTTCTATGTGCAGCTTCTATTATGCCTTCTTTTATCATATTTGCCCAAATCTATTGTTCATAGAGAAAGAATTGTATCTGGGCTGCTTTGAACTTGATGTATTTTGCTGCATAAGTTGAGGAAGTGATGCAAGAGGAACAGTCTTTCCACTTCAAACTTAATTTTAAGTGTTTTGTGATTTTGGTTTTTTAGTTACAAAGAAATAATTCAAGTGTGCTGCAGTAAAACATAGGTTGGCAGTTCACTGACCAACTCACATACTGATTGCATGTTTCACAACACAGAACACTGAAAAGGAATTGTTTTAAGACTCTCAGTCATGAGGTCTACTCATGAGGGGGTCATTTTTCGACACTACTTTTGTGTGTAACTCTACAAAGGGATGTCCATCCACCAGCTGTAAACAACATGAACACAGTAGTCTTATTAACCACAGCTGCTTCAAAGAAAGCCCAGAAAAGGAGAAGAGTTATCTTTTTCCACCTTCTATAAATCTGCCCTTGAACTATTTACCAGCATTGTTGTCCAGGTGGGACAATCACTCCAGCAATGCTGATTTCACAGCTGTGCAGAGTCCTGAGAAGAAAGTAGGGCAGGACAACTAAATACTTAGTGTTTGAGGTTGTTTTGTGCTGCCTTGCTTTTCTGTATTGACAATGTAATATACAACATAGGCTGAGTTAAGTCTTTTTGTTAGCCTACTTGCTGCCCACAGTAAGAAAATTTCACAAATGGCTTTTACCATTTGCTCACCAATGTACCAAGGATGTTTTGCAATGACAGGTTGACTTAGTGTGTTATGTGGATTTGGGCTCCTTGGGCTTTATAAACCATGTTTCAGGCTTCATGTTATGAACCACTGCTATTTGCACAAGTGCTCTTAATAAAACTCTAGTTCCAAATTCACAATTGCAGCCAATAAATTAGTAACATAACATTCACTTTATTTTTGGATCTTTTCTACAGAGTGTTACTTCTATAAACCGAGTTCTAAGCCATTCTCACAGAGGCAAATATGAGAAAGAAAACAGGCACAAGTAATTATGGAGAAATATCTGAAAAAAAAGCCAACTACTATCACAGCCCCGTGTGTTTGTGTGGGGGTGAATGCAATAATAAGAGAGGCACCGCTGAAGCCCTTTTGTTTCATTTAGAAGAGAACGCAGACTTACAGGCTGAAAAGCTGTACAGATAGCCTTTCATAATCAAAAACCCTGCACTAACATAATATTCAGAGACCAGAGCAGACCTATTCTGAAAAAAATAATGACAGTGATAAATAATAATAAAGGAAAGAAATTTAAAAGGAAAACAAAACAGGAAAAGTCACAAGGAAGAGATTCAAGGTAATATTTTACATAGACTTGTTTTAATTAAAAGACAGAATATAGTAGCACTACTTCCTAATTCTCCTAATTGTGCAATACACCATTCAAGAAATAGCATTCAATGATGAACTAAGAATGTATTACTTCTGATTTATTTTCTTTTTCATCGTGTCTTCAGTAAAATACAATATCAATCATACAGTAAGTGTCTCTCTCAGAAGTGCTATTAAATGTGCAAGGGTTAGGAAATACATATCAGACATTCTAATATTTCTACAGAAACAAGTATGTACAGAAGTAGTACCACAGAGCATTAGGAGGGATAAAGTAATAGTTTAAGCAAGCTTCTGAATGTTTTTTGAGTTTGGGTCTCTTTTCCTCACCTAATCTGTGTCAATAATATTAACTAAAAACAGATCCACAAATATTTACCATGTAAAGCAGAAACACATGCAAGACACTTCAGAAAGCTCTGTTCAGCAATCCAATATTTGTTTTATTCAGTTCAACACCAATACACTGGGATCCATGCCAAGGTTATGAATGCTGTTAAATGAATCCCAAAGTGTCCTTTTCTGCTATGTTTTGAATCCCCATTAGTATAGTTCACTGCAACAATAAACCTCACCCACTTCTCACCCATTTTTCCCCTGTGGAGCAATATACACTTTACTTAAGAGCTCTCATCTACAGAGAAACACACTGATAATACATTCCCAGCAGAAGACTATTACATCATATCAGGAAAAAAGAATTAACACAAGTCATTTGAGATGGAAACAAGACTGCAGGCATGTATAGCAGAGAGTGCATATGTTTCCAAACACCAAGATACCTATCACTTCAGAGGATCTGTAGGACAGTTACCAAGAGCAGAATGTGACACGAGCATAATAATCTCAGAAAATCCAATGCTGATGTGGTTTCCCCAGCTCCAGGCAGTATTCACACAACTTTTTTTCCATAGTAAAACTGAGTAGTTTTACCATGAATTATTTTACAAGTAGATTTCACAAGTACACCAAGGCATATCTTGCCTCTTTTACCTAATGTCAGAACTAACATGTCCCATTTTTTAAGATAATACTGTATGTCTGACATCATCTAATCCCATGATTTGTTGGACAAGTTAAACCTATTTTAGCCACTGGGTACAAAAGAAGTAAGGAACTGCCTAGTAGTCTGTGGGCAAGCACTGTCTTCTCCTGGGTCTAGCCATTCAGAAATGTTCATGCTTCTTGAATGCTACTCTTGCAGTAGTAGAATACAAATATTTCATGCACTCCAGTATATTTCTGTGCTATCACTACTTGTACTACTACAGGATATGCAAAAATGTTTTACAAATACTTGACTTGTTAGTATAAAATCCACTGTAAATTAAACATACAACAAGAACTGTTTTCTTGCTAATAAAGAGAAACTCTGTCCACACCCACTCCCAACTTGCATTTACAGTATTTTGGTTTCTTTCCTTTGAGAACAGGGGAACTCCGGTACTCTCATGCCCCTTATGAGTTCACTATCCAATTACCTATCATCACCCAGCTGTGAATCACACCCTGAAGTTAGATTTAGTAGGTTGAAAATTCATTTCCAGCAAAGTTCAAATGAAATAGGTCAAAGGGACACATCACTGGTAACTCTGAAAGCACAGATGTTTAACAGAGACAAGTTTAAATCTCATTCTGGCAATAGTTTAGCCTTTGAACTCTCAAAGTGCTGAGCCTCTTTAGCAACACAGTATCCACGACAAATTCATTTTCATCAGTTTGTTTGAATCAGTAATAGTTAAACCAAAAGCAGTGTTATTTTAGAACAGCAAGAAAATTCTTTATAAAAGTAGTGTCAAAAACTGGCTGTTAAATATCTCTTGAATATTCCATCAAGTAAACCAATTAGGGACAGAAGAATGCTCTTGCTGTGATCTCTATCTTCAAAACATTTAATGATAAATACCCTTCCATATCTCTGTGTTAATAACAGAATTAAGTACCTGTTTACGTTTCTCAGATGGAGAAATTGGGCAGAAACACAAATTTGTCAAGAAAGAGATTGATATGAAAATGTAAATATTAGCCATACTGAATACAAACACTCTGTAAATACACTTTAAGACCTACCTCTTTTCTAATCGTATCCATTCCTCAGTCCTGCAGCTAAGAAACAGGTCTGGAGTTTGAGAGTCTTATGCCAAAGAATCCCACACAGCTCTTCAGTGATTAGAGCAGGCAGGGCACCTTGAACATGACTCCCACCCATCAGCTGAGTAGAAACATAGAACCTGAAAATTACAGTAGTTGGAAAAGGCCTCCAAGATTATCTAGTCCAACTGTCAGCCTATCCCCACCATCCCCACTATGTCCCTCAGTGACACACCTACACGTTTCTTGAACACCTCCAGGGATGTTCCAGCCTTTTCCAATGTCCAACTCAACTTGAACCTGGTACAACTTAAAGCCATTACTTCCTGTCTGATCTCTATTTACCTGGGAGAAGGGGCCGACCCCCATGTCCCCTCCTTTCAGGCAGTTGTAGAGGGCAATTGTATCTTGTGAAAATTCTGCAGAGTTAAATCAGTTATTCCTTGTGAGCTGTGCTGAGCTCCTGTGCAAAAGAGTTATTACAAAGCTTCAAGGACCGAGGCAAGTTACTGAAACAATGGGGCAAAAATGAGGAAAACAAAGCTTTTTCAAAGAAGCATTTAGTCCACTACAAGCTTTAGAAACGTTGACCTCTTTATAAGCCCAAATAAAAGGCAAGAGATCTTCTTACATTTTTAAAAGTTCAAATTACTATGAATTATTCTGCATATTTAAAATGTCTGGTTTGTATAATACAGGAAGCCTGCCATAACCTTTCTTTCTCTGATTAAAAACACGTTATAATGTAATTTATATGAGATCAAAAAGAATGCAACTTTGTCTGAATAAATTTATTTTATATAAAATTACAAAGAATTTTCTTATATGTTGTGGGAAAAGTAGAGGACCTACAGCTTGTTATATACAAATTACTTTCGAAAGGCTTTCATTTTGTGCTTTTTTTTTAAACTCCATTACATGAATAATTACTATGGTTTCCAATGGAAGTTACACACATATAGAAATGTAAAGTCAGCCTCTCAGTCTACTCTTGTATATATATATATAAGAATGTATATATATAGTTCTTTTCTGAGGATACAGAATCAAAAATATTGAGTGTATTTACTAAATATTTACAGGCTTGGATGATCATCCTTATTGTTTTGCTATGAACATACAGGAAAATATTTTAATGTGATTTGCTTTCCAAAAAAAAAAAAAAAAAAGAAAGAAAAAAGACTTTGAGAGGATGAATAGTAGGACTAAATTTCTTTTCCTAGCATCGCTATTAATTCAAGTTTGAATGAAAGCAGTTAGCTGAGCAATTTGGAAGTGAAGACCATCTCTTTGAAAATAATAATAAAAAAATTCATATCCTAAATTACTGAACAGTGGAGTAATTCTAATAGATGAAACAACAGTATTATACTATCCTAAAATCTGGAGATTGGAACATCTTCCTTGCATGTAAGTCATAGGATATAAATGTAATTTCTGCCTTATCTCATAAGCAGCGCTTAAGCTACCTTGTGATTGCAAGCAAAAAATAAATAAATAAATAAAAATGAAATGTCTCTGACAAAACCAAAGTAGCCTCAGTATTTCCTATTTTGCTTTTATTATACTCCAAAATTCTCTTCCAGAAATTCGAATATTTTCCAACATCCTGAAAGCCTATTTAGTTTATGGGGTGAGAGGAAAGAGAGGGGGAGAAGCAAGATTTGGCAAGTAAGGTTTGGTCCGATGATGTATAGGATGTGCTGTAACTATAAATATAAGCAAATAAGCTGATTTGGGACTTATGTGGTGTTGGAATAAAGTGACCAGTTGCCAGATGAGAGCCTGATTCTTCATACGAAGCCTCAGTCTTCAAATTCTTGTCATAGAGTGTAGTGAGACTGTAGAAAGAAATGCTACAGGGGGACAGAAGGGTCCTAGATTCAGCACTTCTGAAGATTCAGGGTTTCTGCTTTCACATATGCCTTTTCAGCAGATTACTTCACTCTGCACTTAACTGAAGTAAATATGGTATATTTTTCAGTTTTTCTGTTGAAATAGCATCAGATTTGCTGCAAATATTAAGCATTCTGTGTGGTAAGGAAAGTGGAAGTCAGATGTTTTCCTGAATTTCACCCTTTTTGCAGTTTAACTCTGCAAGATGAAACACAGAGGCCTCATGGTAGTAGTTAATTTCTGATCAGTACCAATTTAGCATGTATCTTGTTTCACAGGATGTTAATGTAAACCTTACGGTGCAATTATATCCTTTAAAATATTTTTCCTAAAACTAGATACTATTTAAACAAAAGAATATTAAACATCAAAATTAAATTAAACTGAGCATTTGAAGAGCATTAAGAAAAAATACCAGGAGACCAACAGAGTTCTGATTCAGTTAAAACGAATTTCTGTGGCCACTAACCAATAAAAACTGTATATTTTTATGACCATTCAGTGTTCAGAAGTTACTCTGCATTATCCCTGTAACTCAGTTACTAACTGCAGCACACCACTGCTTTTCTAAATATGAACACTATTCTTCCTTCAATACAAAACAAACAAAAAAAACCCCAAACTCTAGGAAGTTTTACATTTCATTATCTCATTGTAATGTGGTTTCAAATACTACCACATGAAAGGGAAGACCATAAATATGATAATGAAGGAATCAAATATTTTCATGTCTCCAATTCCAGTTCTAGGAGCTTGCTGACCTTCACTGGTGTCAAGGAAAATTTACACCAGACGGCACTTTGCAAGACTTGCTCTTTGCTACACATAGTAGTTAATGACACCACACCCAGCAAGCAACAGAAACTAGCTAAGTGTAACACAATATCATTAAAATCATACAATGATAAACAAGAAGAAAAGCAATGAAAACAATTATATATATATATATACATGCATATATATGCTGTCATGTGAATAAATTATCTACTCCTTGACCTACTTAGTCATGAAATTCTCATATCCACAGGGAAAAATACAAGAATTAGGGCTTCTGAAATATATTCAGAATATTTTGCAGCTCCATAGAATCTTTCACATTGTGATTTTTATCTTTTTAATAGCAGAAAAAAATAAAATCAGCCCAAAGATGCAAAACTTCTGAATGTCAGGAGATCCGAAAGATTTAGAAAGGTTAAACTGGATATGTATGTGAGTAATTTGTAAGGGGAACAAGGTAACCTAACATGTGAGCAGTAAGGAAGGTGGAAAGATGAATCCTAACATATCCAACATCAAAATAAAATACACAGTAAGAAGCAAGCAATAAGAATGATGCAATCTGTTTTAAAATAACTATAGTTCACAATGCTAACTATGGTTAGCATTCATTAGCTAAATGTTTCTCAAAGTGTAAATGTACCAGTAGAATTACATTGAGAAAGCTGAACTTTTTTTCTGTAAACTTAATTTCTTTCAGGGTTTGTTTGTTTGGTGTGGGGTTTTTTTTTGTGCTTTCATTGCTTTGCTTCTCCTCAAAAGATTGAGGGCTACAATTCCAAATTTTACAAATCAAATCAATGAAATAATTATGATCTAAACTGTAAACATCTGGATATAATTTTTAAGAACACTGACCTTTCTAGAGAATAGTGTCATTAGCCAATATCCTCGGTCAATATAACATGTTATTTCACAGAGATATTGACAGAAAATAGGTTAAAATTTGGAAATCTGTATCTTGGATCAAAACATATATAGGTGTATATACATGCCAGCTCACCTGAAATTATTTAAAACTCAAAAACATTTAAAAAGATGTTGAAATACTTTTTGTAGGTAAGAAGCAGGGAAGTTTGAGAAGAATACCAAACTGTTAGTGGGCAGTTTGTTTATGTTTAATCTATCATATAACAGACACACGTTCAGATGTCAGTGTAACAGATTAGAAAGTGAGCTGATTAGATTACAGATCTGCAGATCATTTTGACTCAGAATGAGGTGATTTTTTTTTCAATTTATTTTACTAAGAAAATTATTTATCTTGGCAAATGGCTGAAAAAAGTTTATATAACAGCAATACAGCTAAGTTGACATGGCTCCAGTTTCAAGAGAAAAGATAAGAGCAAATCTTGAATCTTTTCAGATGAAGGCAAAATTATTATTTAATGGTATCACAACTTCACACCGAGGCCATGAAAGAAATGTCCTTATTATAAGCAGAACCACTCTGGCGTGCTATTTGCTTTCTGACAGGACTCATTCCACCTAATTAAAGCCCAAACATCTGAGGTCGAGTGGGAGCTTGAGAAATTAGAGATGAGAGCCTCATTATCACCAAAGGATTTGCTTTTAATATTCACCTACTCAGCAGCCCCTAGAATACACATTCCTTTGCCAGCAGCCCAGATTTCTAACACAGTGCTAAAAAGGAGGCAAATCGCAGACTCATAGAATCATTAAGGTTGGAAAAGACCTCTAAGATCTAACTATCCACCTACCACAGACTCACTAATTCACTCCACAACATGAAAATCAAGTTAGATATGGTCCAGAATATCTGGCGGCGCCACAGGGCAATGCTCTGGCTCAAACTACTGTCTTCAAACTGAACAAAATGGAAAGGAAAACCACCTCTCCTTCAGATTGGAAAAAGATGGAGAACTGCTCCAAAAGAAATCTCCTCTCAGTAGTATTTGTGTGGAAAAGTAGAATTTGCTGTGAGTCAAAGGCTAAGCAGATGGTGCCTTTATATTAATTCTGGCCCTGAACTGTAAAAGATCATGTGGGAAATGTGGTTAGGCTGAGGCCAAGTCAATATTTTTAAAGTTCATTTTGAAAGAAAATTTAAAAAGAAATAATCATGCTCAAATTCAGTATTATGTACAGGTTTTAAATCCCACTATTCTTTGCTGGAATTTATGTTCACTTTATGATGAATGTAATTCAACAAATGTATGAAAGACATCAACCCTCTTCCTCCCCAAACTCCACCCCACCCCCCCAACCCCACCCCAAAAAAAAGCAGGATTAAAAGAAGTTTTACTGAAATTGCACAGTTCTGAAGAACAGCGTTTTAATATCCTAATTTATTACCTATGTTTTTTAACTGACCTCACTGACTTATGAAGGCTGCTCCAAAAGTAATGCCTCTTAATTTATTTTGTTAGCTCACAACATCAGAGGCAGGTGTTGGTGGTATGGCAGTAGAAGCTGAACCTTCCCACCAATATTCCATTATATTTTCTGTCCGTGTGATAGATGGCAGCAGAAGGGCAGCCTGACAGAACAGTGGCTGATGTCGAAGTACGTGTGAAACAAAGGTATGTCACTGAACTCCTCCATGTGGAAACAACTGCATCCATTGATATTCATCGATGCTTGCTGAACATTTGTGGTGACTAAACAGAAGCTGTGAGCACAGTGAGGTGGTGGGTGGTGCATTTCAGCCGTGGCAGCAGCAAAAGCAGATCACCTTTGCTTGTGCAGATTTTTACAAGTGCAGCATGTTGGCTCTTGTTTATTGCTGGCAAAAAAAGCAGAGCTAATGGTGGTGACTGCAGTGAAAAACTGTTTTGTAGTTGAGAATATGTTCTATCAAACTGTGTTCTTATGCTCCTTGCAGCTGTTGTATTTTCCATGGAAATAAACAGGAGGCATTACTTTCCCCGAGACTATGCAAAATCACATCCATTCTTGAATCTTCCAAGGCTTTTCCTCTTTTGCCTAAAAGTTCAGATACATAAGAACAGTCTAAACACTACTGTACACTAAAAGTCAGGCAAGTAAACTGAGCTCAAGAAGCCTTGTGGACATAAAATAAGCAGTTCAGCAGCCAGTCAGCAGAAAAACTTCCTTGATACTATAGCTAATAAGATGATAGAAGTAAGACACAGAAGGAGAAATTGGGGAAGGTTTTACTGGATACTCTGCATTGATTTGTCAGACAAGTAGCTGTCTACTAGAGATGGTATGGAGTGGAAAGCGAAACTTCAGCAGTAAAACTCCTTTGGCTTTAATGAGACCAAAATTATGCCTACATCCTTCAGCGCAGACCTAATTATACATGCTTTCCTACAACACTATGTCATGTCATTTCAATATAATACCACTCTGGAATCTACAATGTATGGCAGAATACAAACTATAAACAAATTATAAAAATGTAATCCAAGACTTCACTGTCTACAGAAATGACTCAAGTTTTCCCAATGCAGATTTTATCCTAAAAAATAAACATTAACTTGTGACCTTCATAATTAATTTGTCGTTAAAACATTTGCAGTACAAGGCGTCCTTAAGAAAATACACTTCTTTCATCTCTGTGTGGTGGTGTTACACAGCTTTTCCTGAACAAATTGGCAACTTCTGACTCACTCGTATTTATGAGAAAGACTGAGTAGGCAACTCCTAGCACTGGTTCTCAGTATTATATTTCCTTCTGTACTGAAAATAAGGAAGTATATTACGTAAGAAAACAACAAAAGATGAATAACTTATTGCCCTTTTGGGTAGTCTGGAATATTTACAAATCTACATCCTTGCTGACACAGTAAAAATACAAAGTAGTAATCTTAAGAGACTTGCTGTCCCCAGGGCAGCACTGCTTTTAATTTTATTATTGTTATTTATCTAGTCATGGGAGAATTGCAAGTAGAACTTGCTTCAGTAATCCATCTTCCATCCACCCTGGAGCAGATAACATATACAGAGATAACTTGTGAAACTTTTGCTTCAGTTTTTGGAGACTGCCATTACTGAAATGTTTCAGATGTCATTCTGCTTTTTGAGACTCCTTACTTTATTCAGGAGGACAGTCCCTCTGCTTCTTTGCTGGAGGAGCACATCAGTCCCAGCTAGAATTCTAGGGAGTGCTCAGCATCCTCTGTGGCCATAGCATCCTCACACTGGGGCACCGCTGAGCTCTCTGTCTGCCAAAGCTGCCATCTCACAATAGCTGTTAACATTTGCAAACAGCTTCAGGAAGTGTGTAATCATAGCAGAATCAGAGATTTTATTTAAAACAAAATAAAACAAAGCAAAATAACCTCAGCTTTAACCCTCGCTGATCTTGAACATCATAGTTAAAAAGAAAAATGTAGAATCCACGAAAGCTAACTGAATAAAAGGTAGAACAAAATGCATTCCCACATCTCACTGACTAGAAGCATACCAATTAAACCACAACTGACCTTTTCTATTTGGTAAACAGTAATAACCCAGAACTATCTGAAATGGAAATTGTTTATTATTCTTATTACCTCACAGGCATTACATGAGCTTTTTGTCTCATCTTTGTGTCCCAAATATACACAAAGCAAATGTAGCCACCAGAACAGCTCACTTTTGTCCTATGCTCTTAGAAGCAACAAAGAAATTTAGCATGCTATTATCAAACAGAATTAGTAAATTCTAATTTGCTATTATGAAGTAGTGATAAGCCCAAAACTCTAAATTCTGATAATGGTTTTAACTGCCTTCAGAGTCTCAATTATTCAGACCACTGAATGTTGCAGTGGCTATTCACAAATATGGCTTTAGGGTAAATATTTCTACTTTAAATATTAAACATGCATTCAGATACGAAGATCTTCTGACATTTCAGAAACATTTCTGACAAGTATTTGTATTACTGCACATTCTTCAAACAAATCTGATCTGATCACTGAAAAAAAAAAAAAAAAAAAAAAAGATTGCTATTTTTATCACTGGTAAATGAATTGGGGTCCCATTTGACTGTGCTATTTACGTTCTGCTAAAAATCTTCACTCAGCAAATTTCTTCTTAATAAAGGTACAAACTAAAAATAACATATGGCACGCTGGATAAATGTTGTGCTCCCAAACTAATCCATACACCCAGCAATACCCACTAAGACATATTCAAACGTATCCTGTAACCCACTTTTTATTCATTTATTTAAAAGTAAAATCAAATATTTTCTTTATATTTCTCATGTTTATGCATCTCCAGTACTTTTGATGTCCAACTTTCTGGAAAAAAAAAAGTGAACGCTGTCAGAATAATATATCAACAAAAACCTAATATAGTTTTGAAAAGCCAGAGTAGAAATACCACTTCTGGGCTTTTCTTGTCCAAATAGATTGAATATTAATAACTAACAACATTAGCATGTAGAACAGACTGCTTGATATGAGATTTTCTGTTAGTGACATTTTTTTTTTTTCACTGTCAAGAGAACAAAATTACATTAAGAGAGAAAATATTAATGTCTTCGGCCTTTATTTTCCTTCCACATATATTAAGTGCTTTTTTCTCAAGTTATTCCTATTCACCTCTTCTATGAATAAGATTTATATCTCAAATTTATTCTTCACATTGTTCAGTAATAATAGATCACAGGCAACCAACATGCACTCATCATGTATGGCCCTGTAAAATGATATTTACATATATATATTTTAATTAAAAAAAAAATAAATCCAAGTTAACAGTAAGTTTCTGATCTACAGAAGGAATTAATAGGGAACAAGTCTTGGAAAGAATGAGATGATAAAATACTAGGAATTAATGAATTAATGTACAACCATCTTCATAGAAAGGCTTAGAAACCAGTATTACAACTGATGTGATCTTTTCTTACTATAGTAACACATAATACCTCACTTTAAAATGAACACCTATCAACCCACTGTTATAGCCAAATAAACCCTTCTTTTCCTTATCACAGTGAAATTTCATGTCTTGCATAGACACTAAGCTCTATATTGTACCACATATTTTTACTTCACTGAAAATATTTTTGTGGACTTGCATTTTCCCACAATAACTCCACTACTTCTATGTTGCCAATGAACTGTTAAATTTTCTAGATCTCACTGTAGAACTCCCAGCACTCCAGGAAATTTACTAGTAAAAGTATCTTATTCTCTTACTGCCTCATTAAGAAAACTACTGCCCAGAACTTCACTAATTTCACTATTACTGTGCAAGTAATAAACTTTCATCAATGTTGTAGGTTTATAGTTGCACCAGCTTTCAGACAGTGCCAATGAAGCTCAACCATGTGAAATTTCTAGTTTGTAAATCATTTCGCTCTTTTGTTTTCACTTTTTGCAGTACTTGGAGAAATGTATGATAGCGTCCTTTGCTGTTTACAAACTGACAGTCAGCAGCGCAACTGTTAGTCCAGCACAGTGAAAATATCTAGATTGTGAAATATGTAGCCTCACTAGCATGTTCATTGACTCTCGTTATAATTAATTTTTCCACCCAGAAACAGAGGGAAGTGTGTGGGGATGAAGGGAGGGTAGGGTTGAAAGGGTCAGTGCTGAGCAGACAAATGATTTCAAATAAAAGTAAAAATAAAACTTTTTGTCATTGTCTGAATTTTATCTCGAGTAAGCTGAAATGGGCTGAACCCTTGAAAAGCTTCCTAAGACGTTCCACTTTTGACTGTATCTTTAAGGAGTTACACTTAAAAAAAAGATGCATTGAATCTGAATGAAGGCATATTTTAATGTTGGGGCATTTTCTTTTAAGCTGGCAGACATATTTTTTTCTTGTTATGGAGATTTCTGTACAGTAAAGATAGTTCAACTGCTTAAGAAGCAGAAAGATTTGTTTTTTTTCAAAGGGTGTCTGTCTCTCACCTGCATTAAGTCTCACTCAGCTTGAGTGTGTTGACTGGGTGCCAACTCTACTGTTGTTCCTGGTGGTAATGCAGCTTGCCTCCTGTAATAGATAGCAGCTACTGATCGCAGAGCAGCCTCCTACTTCTTCAGCTGCTCTGTACTGCTAAGGCACGCTGATGGGAGAAAGTCCAAGCAAATGAGCTCTGCAGGTAGTGTTACTTTGTCTGCCCAGGAAATTGCAACATGAGCAGAAGCTCCTGAATGGCTGAGACCTCTCTCACACAGAGGGATGCACCTCCTCTGAGGGGATGCTGCTGTGTGACCCTGTGCTCTAGGTGGCATGGATGGTCAGCAGAACTTGATTGTTCAAGAGGGTATTTGTATGGCCCCTGAACCTTCTGCTACTTTTCTTCTGTTGTTTTTTCCATCAGTGCTTCCAGATCTGAGCAGGTAATGCCATCTTAAAACTACTGTCCCAACCCTTAGAATTTGTTTGGAAAGAAAATAAAATAGGACTTCTCTTTCTATGGAAGTTAAATTTCTACAAAGCACGAACACTTGTTCATCAAGCATTAAAAGTGACCAAAATCCATATCTTAGCCCTTTTACTTCTCTCTTACCACTACAATAACAATATACTTATTTATTTATTCAGACAGTTCTGTTTCTACTTCCCAGATATGAGCAACTGGATTAAATTTTATGGACAGCTTTTAAAAAATCATAACAAGTCAATGGGTCATGGTCTTCACAGCAGAAAGTACAAAATACTGAAGCCACATTTCTTAGAACACATAACACGGCTGCAGCAGCTGCAAGGTCACAGCAATTGAAACATAACCATGAAAATGAAACCTCAGCTACAAGAATGGTAGTAGAGATGAGTTTTAATTTTTCCCCACCATAGACTGAAGAACTGCATTCTTTTTTTGTAAGCAAAGCTACGTTGTATTGCTATAACAGCAAAATTGATTCAACTGTTTGGGAGCAAAAAGCTTTCCCACCTCTGTGAGAAGTTTTTGATATTTGAATCAAGTTTAATGGGGAGGTTTAGCAAAGCTCTCAGAAGTTTGAGATTATTTATTGTGGCAGTTATTCTTTTTGGAAATGAAAGTGTTGTTGATGAAAGAACAACATAGACAACACTGGAGATGTTATCCAGAAATATCAAAACCTGTTTTCCCTCACCTGCTCAGCTTCTTTCTGCCAGATCTACAAAAGGTAGTAAGAAAAGAGAAGATTTAAGCTTATACACTTAGCAAAAAAAGGTTTGATCTTTTCCTTCCCACTTGTTTTCAAGAAGCTAAATAAAGTTATGGTGTGAACAGCTGTCTTCATGTCCAGCATAAAGCTGTGTGAATATAACATAAAGCTTTGTGAGAAGTTATTTGAGTCAGAAGTGTGAAGTCACTTTTAACAGCCTTATAAATAAAACTACCGATTTGTTAATACAAATACAAATTGAAAAATACTTATTTGACTACGTGCCTGTACATGACTGTAATAAAAACACTGCTAGGTGTTTGTGTTAGGCAGTAAAATTTTTAAGAAGGCTGCAGGAAGAAATAACTAAGGCTGTAATCACTTTAACATCTCATTTCTACAATGCAGTCTACTTAGACATTCTGATGTGTACTCAAACCCATTGGATGCTCACCACTCAGAAATCTTGGATCATATAGAACTGAAAACAGTTGGCTTACAGCAAATCAGTACCAGTGCTACCAAATGATTCACACTCCACAACAATTTTATTTTCAGATATGTTTGATTCTTCACTGAGCAATTTGTTCTCACTGCTTCACTTAGGCTTAAATACTGAGATGTTTAAAGTTCCCCTGGATACAAGGTTAGGAAAATCATCATGTGGCAACGCTTTTTGAGCCTCAGGCAAGTGATGGGAATGAAGCAATGCCTATGATTTATTCACATTTTCATGGTAACATATCAGAACTGCATGTATTCACTAGCAGGTAATTTGAGTGGAGATAGATAGCTGTGGGGCACAGGGGAGCATCCTGCTCCAAAGAGTCACATCCACCTCTTCCAGCTTAAGAATTTAGTCTTTAATCATCTCTAGCAAATCCTGGATCACTAAAAAAATAAAAAAATAATAATAATAAAAGAACCCTCATCCAAGCTGCCTGATAATGACTTATGAACTTATAAACCTCTAGACTATTTTCAGTAGTAAACTGGAAATGAGAAGAAAAACAGAGTAGGAACTAAGAGTAATAATTTTAGTGTTTAGTCCATTGTTCACTGAAACTGGGAAAAAACAGTAGAGTTCCACTAAAATTAATTTGTTATAATAAATTTGTTGTCATTATGTCCTCAGATTTAGAGTCATATGCCAAAAACATAACTGCTATGAGTAGGTGCATGAATGTCAAGTGGAAAAAAAATTATATTTTAATATGAGTATTTTGGATAAGTAGAGACATTCTATTCACAGCTAGCTTAACAAGTACAAAATGTCCGTCTTGCTTTAAATTTGGGCAGTCAGCTATTCCCTGTACTCAACAGCAGGACTGCAGTGCCAAAGAAAGTTATGTGAATGATCGAAGGATCCATTGGTGAATACTGGCAAGGGGAAAAGAACTCCCCTTGGCTGGAATAGAATGTAGTCATCAGGATGAAGATAAACAGTAAACTATAATCTGCACTTGTAAATTCACTTCAGAGGTGGGTTGACCGTTGCACTTCCTAACACTTAAACAGAAGAAGAAAAAATGACAAGTATACAACTTAGCAAATACAATGCTATCTGAGTCCTACAAAGTAGTCAGGTAGAAAGCTGAACCAGAACCTTGCATGATTAAGAAAATTCAGAGATAGGGTGACTTGCATTCCATATTTTTTCTTTAAGCTCTCCTTTTTTTTTTTTTTTTTTTTTCCCCCTTAGTCAAATGTTTAGTTTGATATATTTCATTGGGGAAAAAAATAATAAATATGTCTGAACAGAATATTTCATCAACTTTTACAAGCCTCTATTCATTTACTGCCTAATGGTCATGCAGATATAGCTGGTCTCGCTGAGGTTTTCATCCTTTTATTTTCATGCAGTTTTGCTAGAAACTACTAACCCAAGTAAATACTAAATATATGCAATTACCTTCAAGAATGATATATAACTTTATCTTGAACTGTGAAAACTGCAGATGGGATAAGTAAGAAGTAAACACCGTGTGAATTTTTTGTGTGTTTGATTTTATCGCTTATATAAAGAATCTAAGCTTCAGAAATTTTGAAATAATGGGAAGAATGAGAGGCATTGCAGTAGTCATGATGACGTAGTGTGCTGTTGTGAAATAGATCACTAAGTACACTTACATTGTTGTGAGAACGTACAGATACTCTTCGTAGAAACAAAATATAAATCCAAACTTATAAAACCTCAACATGATAATTTCATACTTGATACACTGTAGAGTTTTACTGTTCTGATCTCTGCATCTACAATTAGCAGTCTCCTCCTCTTTACACTTGGATAATTACAGCTTGCTCATTAGAGGAGCCACACCTCTTCTGCAAGGGAAGAGGGTCAGGCACCTTGGGAAGTCAATCAGTAGTTCTACAAAATTTTATCTTTGAAAAGTTACATCTGTGTCATAATAGACATTTATTTGATAACCAGTGCAGAATCAAGCCCATATTAGAGAGGTGAAATTCTCTGTTGGCAGACAGATGAGCAGTCAGAAAATCCTCAGACCTATCATAACTGATTTCTTCATCTTTAAATTTAAGCAAGATGTTCAGAGTTTGGGTAGATGAAGGGCAGTATGGTCAGCACTTCATGTTATGGTTGTAGTATGCAAAAGAGATGTTAAAAATTAAGTCTGACACAAGAACAAGAATTTGACACAAATATTCTTGGTTCATTTTCCCCGAAACATCAAGGATATCAGATTTTGAACTCATCAGAACTAGTTGTTTATGATTGCTCTGACTGCCTACTTAACTTCCAAGAATGCTCACTAAACATATCCTACAGATTTGATTTCATATCTTTACCTGCTTTCTTGAAGTGTCAGCTTTCTTTTTCAAAATAGATGCAGCTTTCCTGTCCATGCTTTCTGCTGTACTTGAAACTGATAAGGAATTTTTTTTTCAGAATTTCAACTACATACTTTCATCAAAGGAATCTCTTTTATACATTCAATAATGTTTGATTGGGCCTGTTTCTCTGTCCGAATTCCACTAGACCACATATATTTTCTCCCTCAAAAACTAAAAAAGAAAAATACTTAGATAAATCTGCTTATAGAAACTGAGTCAACGTCTCAGACAGTGGCACTACAAAAAGAAGACATCTGGGAGTACTTTGGTCTTCCATGCAGCTCTTTCTAAAGCAAGTGGGCTGACATATATTCAATAAACTATTTTCTTCATCATACAACTCCTCCCCCACCCACTGCCCTAATAATATATTGTCATATACAAACACTGAAAATTTCAAATATGTTATAATGTATTTTCATTTCATATTTACATTTTCATCCTAAACAAAGATGTATTCAAAAAAATAAGGGAAAGAATGATTTATTAAAAATTTATTTAAAATTTTATTAAAATGTATTAAATTTTAAGTAAATCTCAATGAGGAATCAGATAGATGCTTACTAAAAGTAAATGCCAGTGAAGAATGCAAAGGAAACTCTCTGTGAGTAGGAAATTGAATGACTGGCAATATTCACACACAAGCTGGTACTCTACTTTGAAAAAGTAATCTAATTTCAGTAGTTTTCCTGGTAGTTCTGCAAATAATTAAGTAGTGATTATCTACCTATATCTGAAAAATAAAAACCCATCAATTTGAAAATCACATGGACTTGCCAGTGGCCCTCTGCAACTGGATCACTCATATCCAGCAAAATCAATTCTTGTTCTGCTCAAAGGCAGTTTCATGTTTATTCATTCTGCAAACATAGAAATAAAAATCAAAGCAAAGTTAAATATAATTTCGTACTTTGAGAAGGAGCATTTTTCTGACTACTTACAGGCAAATTATGCTCTCATGCACATGCACAATCACGTTTGGCACAGGAAATTACTAGAGTAAAAGCACTCGTTTCATTAGATTATCACATTGTGCAATTTATATTTCAATGCAAGTTTCTGTTTACTATTAATAATAAATAAATCAACTGCTCTGTTTTCCTAAAGTCTCACAGCTGGCCCTTCATAAATCTGAAATGCCAATAGCTATCAAATACTGCAAATATTCCTTAGTGAGAACATTCCAACTGATTAGGTCATACTGTGTTTTTTGTTTCAGAAATATGGTTTTAATAGGGTTTTACTAGGGAAAACTGAGTGTTAATGCTCGTATTGTAGGCTTAGACTTCAAATTACAAAGCAAATGTGGGAAAATAGGTGGAATCTGTGCTTCTAAATACTCATAAAATTCACGCCCTTGAGAATATTTCTGGTATCATAAAAACATTCTTACAAGTTTCTTTGTTCCATGTTAATCAAAAGCCTCCAGGAAGGCGTTTTTTATTGATGAAGGAAAATAAAAATGTTTGAAATAATAGAAAAGCACTGATCAATCCAAAAATCAATTAACATTGTGTCATTACAGAGGAAAAGAATCATCTTAAATTCTAGCACACAAGAGAAAAGGTTGCACAGGCCCATCTGAAATTCTCTTACAGCCTGCTAAGAAAACTTCACATGTGCCTATCTTAGGAATGCCATTTTTCAGTTCTTCAGAATTCTACATACTCAGAACTGGAGTGAGCAACAGGAATGAAATATATGCTCTGGAATCTTTTCTTCTGGTCAAAAAAATGTTAACAAATATAAAGCTAAAAAGGAAATAAAGATGTCATTCATTAAGCCATCTACTTCCATCAAAGCAGAATCAAACTGCATGTCAGCTGTTTCTATCAGATTTCTCATTGTTAAAGCCCTCAGAAATGAGAGTCTTTTGCAGAAACCTATTGCAGTGCTTATTTAAACATCATAATTAGCCAACACATTTTTCTCAAATCTAAGAGACACCTATCATGCTGCAGTAACTCCATTGCTCCTTGCTCTACTCAGAGCACCCTGCTTTAGGAGAGATACTGTACACGTTTGAACACTTAGCATGCTTCCTTCTTGTTTTCTCTAGACTAAACAAAGACTCAGGCAGCCCAGCTCCTTCCCACTTTTACAGGTCCTGATCATTTCAGCTGCTCATCTGGTGACCATCTCAGAGATCCTATCTTTCCTGGATGTGGTGCCCCAAGACTTCATTTTGTAATGGTACATCTTCAGTCAAGATGGTATTTCCTCTGCTTATAGAAATATCCACAGCTCTACTAATTTAACTGTTTTTAATATCTTTTCTCTACCAACAAGTAAGATTAACAAGTCCTAGCAAATAAGTTAGATGTAATAAATTTTTCACAGGCCTGTGTTGACCAAAACACCTCTTTCTTACCTCTCCTTTTAAAAATTATTTATAAATTGTTGGCTTGATTTTCAGTTCCAGTATTTTTCCATGCATTAAAGCAAAGCTGACTCATTGTTAATAATTCCTTTTCAGTCCCTTTGAAGACAGGATCTAACTTATCTTTTTGTGTCCTTCAGGAAAAATAAACAATGTCCCTGCCATCAAAAAATAAGATTTTAAAATATATGAATGAGCCAAAGTGAAAATTAAGTCATAAATTGGGGTTTAAAGTGTTTTTTAAAATAGAACTACCTGTAATACTTTTCTTTAGGTAAAAGTACTAAGACAAATGCTAAAAACAGAATTTAAAATAATTTGAACACTGTCAAAAAGTTCTTAAGTTTTGTTATGTAGTTTAGAATGGTATATTGTTTTTCATTTGCATCACAGTAATATAAATTCCCCAAATGAGCATAGCTTCATCACAACAACAACAACAAAAAAGGAAAAAGAAAAAGGAAAGAATCAGATTTAAGGGTACTGAGGTCACTCTTCCTTATGTTCCTTGGCCACACGCTGCTGCTAAATCCCTTACACCAGCATAGCTGGCAGAGATATTCTGCTTAGCTAAAGAACAATTGTTGGTTCACAAAGCCTTTTTCTACTACAGAAGCAAGCTGTGTGTGTTTTTCGTTTTCTCTTTTCTGCAACCATATTTAAAACAAATTCTCTTTTGCAATAAATGAAGATGCCCAGTTTACACTTAACACATGATATGCAATGAAGAGTGACATCGGTATGCATGTATTGATAATCATGCAATTAAAATCCCTGACATTTTTTTCTTTTACCACATTCCAGGCAGCAGATGATGCAGCATAACCTTATACTCTTTCTATGGAAAGTTTCCCTCAAATCTCTGTGAGTCATATGGATCCACAAATCATTACAGTAACATCTAGTTTACAACCTGCAGTGGTTTTCAGTTCTTTTTCCACATCCTTCTGCTGCATGGAAATTTCCAGTAGTCCTGAGGTAGTGTTTCTTACCATTCACTAAACACTGTACTCTGCAGATCTTTAATGACATAGCTGATGATATTTTGAAGATCATCCAGTGATTTTTGCAGTGTCTAAATGACAGGATACAGCCACAGCCTCTCAAAGCAGTGGGAACAACATCTCTGAGGATGACACTGTACCAATAGCCTTATTTTCTCTCATAAATAATTAAAAATAATAAATATATGTATGTTGTTTTTGTGGGGGTTTTTTTGTTTGTTTGTTTGTTTTAAGCAAAAGGTGTGGAAAGAGCCCTTTAAAGGATCAGCTAAGGAAAAAGAAAGCAGTATCTGGAAAATCAAAATTTTGTAGATAAACTGTAGATCTCCTAGACCATCTTGCCAAAGTAATAAAACAACATGGTTCCATCCCTGCCACCAACAAATGTGAAAGCATAGTTTGCAGAGCATAATTCATCTTCTTTGATGAGCAGCCTGATCTGTAAGCACCCAGAAAAATTAAGAACACAAGTGAGATTTTTTTAAAAAGAAGTAAAAAAAGCAATAGGCAGGATACAAAGTTGCTGACACTGAAATTTTTCATCCAGCTCCAAGAAGCTTGGCTAGAGCTAAAAGGCTGAAGGAACAATGAGATGCTGGAACAGGCTGCCCAGAGAGAATTAAAGAGTGATAGAATTGCTCAGGTTGGAAAAGACCTTAGAGATCATCTAGTCCAACTGTAACCTAACCATATTACCCTAACTCTAACAACCCCCCACTAAATGTTCCTGAACACCACATCCCAGGTTTTAAATACATCCCAGGATGGAGACTCAATCACCTCCCTGAGGAGTCTATTCCAGTACTTAACCACCCTTTCTGTAAAGTAAGTTTTTCCTGATATCCAACCTAAACTTACCCTGGAGTAAGTTGAGGTCATTTCCCCTCATCCTCTCATCTGTCACCAGAGAGAAGAGACCAACCCCGCTCTCACTGTAAGCACCTTTCAGGTACTGGAAGAGAGCAATAAGGTCTCCCCTCAGCCTCCTTTTCCCCAGACTAAACAGCCCCAGTTCCTTCAGTTGCTCCTCATAGGGCATATTCTCCAAGCCCTTCACAAGCCTTGTTGCCCTTCTTTGGACCTGCTCCAGCACCTTTCTTTATTGAGGTACCCAAAACAGAACACAGTACTCGAGGTGGGGCCTCACCAGTGTCAAGTACAGAGGCAGGATTACTTCCCTAGTCCCTACTCATCACACCATTCCTGATACAAGCCAGGATGCCATTGGCCTTTTTGGACACCAAAGAGGTAGAGAAGTAACCATCCCTGCTGATGTTTAAGGAAAGGGTAGATGTAGTACTTAGGGATGTGGTTTAGTGGGCAATATTTGTGGTAAGCGGATGGTTAGACTAGATGATCTTTTCCAACCTTAGTGATTCTATGAAAAAAAAAAAAATCAATTTCATTTACCAACTGAACAGAAATAGGCAGCTTTCTTCTACATTCCTGCTTTTTAAACCAAATGCATTTCATAGTCTGAAAGCACAATTTCTTGCTAGAGAGCACTGGTCATCTCAATAGTATTTTGCAACAGCAACAGTTGCCACTCTACTAAGCACAACACCAGATTGATGTGGGAGGAATACGCACACACTGCAGTGTGGAACACTCAGTGTTTGCTGCCTGGTCCTTCCATGCCTGAAAAAATTATGTTTTAAGTCAACCAGATTTGCCATGGCCTGCCAAATATAACCCCAAGTAATTATGAGAAATTGAAAAGTACGCCAGAGTAAAAATTTTGTCATGTAAATATGTGATTTGATGTATGTACAGGATATCTATATTTTGACAAGAAGTATAGAGGATCCGTCATTGATTCTATGTTTTAGGGGATGCTTACATTAGATAAGTACTGCAGTGTGACTCATGCACTCCCGAATAGGAAGCATAGTGACAGGAGAGGATTTGCTTTGAAAGAATTGATTCAAAGAGAAGGGATAACGAGACTGTAGCACACCACTAACATCAGTTGAAATGGAAATGAAGTTGCAGTAAAATCATGTGAAAGCCCCTTTGCTAGGAATTTAGAAGCATTCTGAAGAAATCTCAAAACAATGGCAACATTTCTCAATTGCTATCAGGTAATTAACTGTGGTGGTGAACTTGTGCGGTAAGTACACTGAGACAAATGCTTGAGGGCTGTCAGACGCACTTTCTACTCTAATTCCCCGATTGCAAATTCTCTTGGGAATTTGGTTGAGTGCCTATGGGACACAGCTCATTTTGCTGCTGCAGACTTTGTTCCTGTACCTAGGAGTAACCAACAGGATACATGGCCCATGATTACAAATCATGGAATTTTGTGGAACTGTGGAATTACTCATCCCACAGTTCCTCATAGCTTGTTACCCTCACAGTCTGTATCAGATTTGGATGAGAACAAAACGATTTTCCCTTGTTCCTTTTTGTTGATCCTTAAAAAACAAGCAATTATGTTTAAACTTGGATGTGTCTGAAAATGTAATTCTGGGGGAAGACAGGCAGATAGGAACCAATTTTTCCTGCACACAAATGCTGTGATATACAGTCTGTGTCATCTCCTTCACCAGAGTTATTTCACTGCAGACAGATGCTGTACAGCACTAAAAAGGATTTCATTATGATAGTAATGGAAAATCACTGGAAGCTAACCATCTTTTAGAGTAGGTGGGGACTCCTACATCTGAACTGCATTAAGCAGAATGAGACAGACCTCCACAATCTGCTCTCCAAGTCAGTCCTTACAAACTGTCTTACATTCCCTTTTATAGGAGCTACAAATTGATTGGCCAGTTTCCTAGAGATGAGCCGGGAAGTAGTTCTCTACTACCATCAGGTTTTTAGCAAATAAATGTCTGTCTCATTAGAAATTTTAAAAACAGATAATCATCACATTAAATTATAAAACATTTTCATGAATGTTTATAGCTTATTAAATTGTTATGAGGACATCACATACCATTTATAAAGTGCCAGATTTGTACAAATAAAGAGATTTGGCAGTCATCAGGAGCAATAATTTCCCTTTTCTTAAAGTTTTCATCCTGGACACTTTGAGATGCTGAATGTTTCAGCATCTTGTGAAAAGCTTGGACAAACTTTCACAGTTAGATCTTTTCATGATGAGAATGAATAGCAACTACCAAGTAATCCTCCTATCCACCCTCCTAAGCTACTGCAAAGCTGCAGTGCTGCTCTGCAGAGCCTATTTTCTCTTAGCAGCAGCGCACCAGGTTCCTTCTATCGAGACTTACAGTCATATGCATACAGACTACACTCTGCTAATCTGAGAACATAGGGAACTGGTAATCCGTCTTAACGATCAAGCATCTAGAGTCCTCTTCTACCTCTCTATACAGTGGGAAGAAAAAGACTGCACTGCTTCACTGGATACCTCAACAACTGATGAGTTTGGGTTTGGATTCCTCCCACTGGAGGTAAGTAGAGAGAAGATTCAAATGGACATACCTATATAGATACTATGCAGAAAGCCTGCTGGTTAGTTAGGTTTTTTTATAGCTCACTTTTAAATTGAGTGGATGGGGAGATGGGACTCCAGTTTTTAATATCCCCCACCCCAAAAGCACAGGTGTGCTGAAATCACCTTTCCTGTTAGAGAAGAAAAAAATCTGTGGCACAAAGCAGACAAAAGAATAAGGGAATAATACATGACATAATAACACGTGGTTTCCCTATAATCCCTAGGAGACTGAAAATATCAAATCAGATAGTGAGTTCTATTTTGTGAAGCAGCACCCTTTAATACAAAGGCACAAGAGTGTCCTCTTTGAGGTAGGATGGGGCAACAGGGGGCAGAAGCTGTTATGCTTCTTCAATGATCATTTTTACAGAGCTTTAATGAGCAGACAACTAAAAATAATATACCAAGTACAATCACTACCAGAGAAAGGTACAGAATAACACTGGTTTTAGTTTTGTTTTTCTTTCTTTGTGTAGATTATAACAATGCCTTTCAGGTGAAACCAGACCTGCAACATGCTCTAGGCTAAAAACATGACTTGCTTTGAGACATTATGTTACATTTCTAACAAACATAGCCTTCAAGGGTTTTCAAACTCCATGGGATTCTGTCTATATATATATAATAACAACTCTTTATCCTCAAAACACACTGTACAGATCTGGCATAGATGAAATGACTCTGAAGAAACATTCTATACTCCAGCCAATAAGCCCATCATGTTCCAAAAAGTCTAAACGATTTCATTACAGGACTTTCAGTATTTTTAATCTCCAGAATACTTTGACTGAGGAGTAACCTGCAGCAGAGAAACCAGCTCTTGAAAACTGCCTGTTTTGTCTCACTTTTCTGAGGATTAGAAGGTAGGTAGTTTGTTAAAATGGTGTGATTTTGGTTTGTTTGTTTGTTTTGTTGCTGTTAATGTTGGTGGTCTGTTTGATTTCATGGCTTACTTTTTGTATGTGTTGCTTTTTTAAAATACACACTCATGGAGAAACAACAGTTCATCGGAAAAATAATTCAAATGCCGAAAGGCAAGTTGTCCATTAGGTTCACCTACAAAACAGATGAAGTCCTGAAAGTAGTTTCCATGGAATGAGCAAAAACTACTGACGTAGGAAACAAAATTCTGTTCCAAAAAAGTAAAGCCATTTTACCCAAGGGCACTGTAGACTTCACTAGTGCCAAAAAGTATCAGGAGGTGATGACCATGCAATTCTAGGAAGTTCTGAGTAAGGACACAGTATTAAGTGTTATGGCTGTCAGAGAGACAGAAACACTTAAGATTACATTGGCTCTTTATTCCCATGAATCACAGAGGAGTTGATTTGTTATCAGCAATAACAGCCTTTCTCCTAAAGAGAGGGGGATGATACAGGAAGCATATGCTCCAAGCTATTTATGAGAATGTTGCCAGAAACGGGTGTAACGTTATGAACACGGTGACCTGCACCTTTAGATTATAATAGTATGTGAAGTCATAAACTAGACAGAGGGACATAAGAGGGACACAGAAAGGAAATCTTATAAAAACGATTAATACGTGATAGTTTCCAATCCATTATTTCATCAGGAAAAAAATAAAACAGCATATTGCAGCTCTTGGACTCCACCTTTTAGTTTCTTTAGCCAGTAACAACTATGTTCAGCTCAAATTTCTGTTTTATCTATTGTAATGACAAACATCTCCTCTAGCAGCAGATTTAATATTTGCTCTAGAGATATCTAAGTCTCTTTGGAAAGGACTAGGGAAGGACTGGGACATAACAATAGCACTGCTGGGTTTAGTGTCAACATAGGTTGCCAGTGCTTACTTTCAGGTGCATATAGATTGTTTATCTATTTCTAGGCTCATTCAGAATAAACCACCAGAAATGTCTGCTAATTTTCTTATAACTTATTCTGCTAAAGAGAGTAGGCCATGGTGAGGCTGCTGAAATACAGTAATGTTAAAGATTTGATCCACATCAAACATACAAAACTATCTTAATATAATATTTACTGCCAATTGCTCTTGTTTTTGCCTGAAGCTCTGCAAATTTTCTTCCACCCTGGCCTAACGGGTCACTTCAACTGAAGCTATTCAGTGCTGATTACTATATTTTCCCTGGATTTATTTTCTGTATTACACTTATGTCTATCTCCTCTCCAGATAGCAGAATTGACTATTTTACTAGATCAAATTTCTCATGATAGGTGAATTTCAATATCTAAATACATTTAGGTTCTTGCAGAAAATATTTCATTCCAGCAGTAAGCACAACTCAAAATAAAATAAAACAAGGTGGAAAAAATGGACAGAAAACCTTAAAGAGTCTAGCCCATGAAAGAAGAAGAAATATGTTAATAAACCTATATATATTTCTGGATTAATTTGTCACAATTAAAGTGCTTCTTAGAGAGACCTGGAAATCTCTCTCACTTGATTTTTCCATGAAAACTTCTACCTGTTAAAATTATTTCAATGTACCAGTCAAATCCCTTGTGCTGTTACACATCTGAAGTGGCTGTGGATATTTTGCCAGATTGGATGATCAGCTGGCACTGCTGTCTGATCATATGGACTTCTGCATAGGAAAGCAGTTTCTCTTTACACAAATACATTGCGCAGGTGTTTCAGATGTAAAACCTCAAATAGCATTTGTGTGGTGTTTAATAGGACAGAGTTCTCTGTTAAGTCCTCAATCCCAGTTGCTTATTATGGAAGAAACAGATGGAATTCAATTTTTTCCCCAACTGTTATGAACCACAAATATCTTTTCAGTCAGTGCTGAGGGAGTACAGAGATATAACAAAACAGTCTGGAGATCAAAATATAAAATATGATTCAATGTGAAGAATAAATGCAATTGTCATATGATTCGTTGCTTCAGCCATGATTTCCTCACACATAACAGGCCACCGGCCTGAAAAAACTGGTTTCAGTACTTTGCTGCTATATTTTTTAACTTAATTATTTCAATCCAATTAAAATCTCTAATTCAAAGCTACAGAAATCAGCCAGAACATCTCCTTTGATGTCAGTTATCATTGGCCCTAAGAAATCCCATCTTCAGATGTTTGCCATTCTTGCAGATGGTCTTTAGTTTTAGCTCAGTTTTCTTAGTCACTTCTTATATTGTTCTGCTATTACCACACTTTCTTCCAAGCCTGTCCTCTGATTGAGAACGTGAGCTTGTTGACTCCCAGTGACTGAAATTCGTTCTTCCTAGAAACTGCACTTTTATTTTGGAGGCTATCATAGTTTCTGGTGCTGTTAACACAAATATTCACGTGCAACACTACTTTTCATGTTGCTTGTGAGAATTAGTTGCATCCAATGTGATTCAAATTTACAGTCATTTAAAAGATGGAGAGGGGTAACTAAGCTAAAAAAATACCTTCATGCTTGGTTCTCCCCTTGCATGACCCTCTCCCTGAAGCCATTTGAAGGTTTTTCACTGATTTACATAGGAGATGGATAGGGCTGTAAATCAGCTTTCAGAGATTATTATTTTTATTTTTTTAAACATTGCCCTGATTATTTTCCAACATTTTCTTCTACCATTCTAGCATACAATATAAATCAGAGAACTCTCTCTTTGTTGTTTGTCACAGACTTTCCTGGAAAATTCATAGTGGGGATTTAACAGAAGAATACCAGCAATACATGCAAGATGTGTACACATTTCTCGTTTGAAATTATGTCTAAGGTGGTCTTCAGTACTGCATGATTTTTCCTCTTGTATATGAACTGACTCACTGGGACATTGGCACTGTTCATTATTTTCCTGCTGTTTGAAAAAAATTAAAAGAGCGAGTGTGAAGAGACCTCTGCAGACTGGCTCCATCTGTGCTTCCTCAGCGACTCCTGGGCTGTCAGAGTCAAGGACAGCCAGTGCTCTCCATTTTCCAGCACCACGTGCTCTTGAAGGACCATTGTTTCCCTACAGCCTATTGTTGTTTCAAGTTGTCACTTAAAGGAGATCTCAAGTTTCTGGCTGCCAGGTCGCTCTGCCCTCGGAAGTGATGTTTATAACTTCACTGTGGCCTTTTGCACAGGCTGACTAGCTTGCTGACACCCCATTGGCTGTGACTGAGGGAGACCTGAGCAGCTCTTCTTTTCCTAGTGACTGCTAGGTTCTTTTCATTTCCCCTCAGTGCTCCACATTAAATTAAACAGCAAGGTTTACACAGCCACCTCCACTACTATGGAGAAGAGTGTTAAGTTCCTTTTTGCAAGAAAGGTTGATTCATAGCCCAGGTTTGGAGGAGCCAAAAGTGGAAATTTCTGTTAAGATACCAAAAGAATTCTGAGGGAAGCAGGCAATTGGAGCAAAAGAACTTGCAGAGTTGCTGAATAGATCATTAAGTAATTATAGG
This sequence comes from Coturnix japonica, assembly GCF_054131305.1. Classification (NCBI taxonomy): domain Eukaryota; kingdom Metazoa; phylum Chordata; class Aves; order Galliformes; family Phasianidae; genus Coturnix; species Coturnix japonica. The sequence goes on along the minus strand of NC_140666.1, from coordinate 29,580,352 downwards.
TCTTAATCAGCTACACATTTCACGAGAAAAGCCATGCTGTGAATCTGATCCACTCAGTCAGCTTACAGACTGGTATAAAGCTGACAAGCAAACGTATGGCTAGTTCATAATCATTTCCTTAATCGGGTGGCACTGCTGCACGTAATGATATTCTGAAAGCAAGTCTGAGACACGTGACACATTAGGTGAAACACAATGCAGATGTTCCTAAAGTTAAGGAATCTACAAACGAGCAGAACATTATAGAGAAAGATTAAGAAGAATATACCATCTACAATAGCCTAAAAAGAATAATAAACCTGACAACCTGAGCATTTAAAAATGTATTTGCATACTTCAAGAATTGCTGTGCTGCTAAAAACAAGTAAATAAATAAATAAATCTCTCAAACTGTGCTCCATTCATCAACCCCTCTCATTATCATGGGCTCTCACCATACTTGGCTCCCAGGTGCCAGGCCACAGCACAAGCCAGCAGTTGGAAGTCCTTCACCCAAGGACTTTCAGCTGCTGTGGAGCACCCATTATGTCCCATTCCTAACATTTACATTCATCCCCAAAGAAAAATACACAAACCCACACGGCATGAAGCATAATAAAATAAAAAATAAAAAAGAGAGAGATTCAATTCCTTTTTAGGGAGATTTGTAGGAGACTCAAGTTGAGGCGTTCTAATTGTATATTTGAGATCTGGCTACAAGTGCTCTCGTCCACCACCCTGAAGTGGGAATTTTCTCCCATCCCAAAGGGTTTATTTATTTATTTATTTCTGCTGTATATATATATATATTTAATAGGTACAGTCTAGATCAGACTAAATCACTTTTGTGCAAATCTCATTCAAATCATTATGAATCGCCTGCTCTTCATGCTATTTTTATCCCTTTGTTTTAGTTAAGCAAGTTAGTTCTGCTCAGTAAGGTTATAAAACTTACTACAGACTCAGGGACATGAGAAAGCTATTAAATAAGGCCAAAATTTGCTTGCTCCCTACGAACAGGGTTTTCTATCACTACCAATAATGAAAACAGAAACTCAAAACAAACAGTATTTATGCATCATGTTCAATAATAAAATCCTCTTGAGCATATAACTGATGTCCTCAAGTAACTGAGAAGTGTGCATCCTACTAATACAGCCATGCAACTTGAGTAGTGCAAAGACAAGCAAAAGCAATCAATCTGATAAAAACTTGGTTCTTATCTCACAAAATAAGCTTCTCTTGACAAAAAGACAGGGGCAAACCTTTTCCATAATACAGAGAAGATAGAATACTGGTTAACCAGAAGCATGAAGCATTTTGCACGTGCTGCAGTTTCCAGGACTCTATAGCAATGGGAAAGCCCTCTGCTATCAATTGTACATGAAAAACTGATACAGGCAATGCTGCTGTCTTTACAGAAGCTATCAGCTGGCCCTCCTGGTCTGCCAATTTCTCCCACTTCTGCAGCAGCTGAAGGGGTAATCAGGGCATGAATTGGTCTGTACGTACAAGCCACCCAGGTTGTGTGCTCACTGCCTCTAGTATAGAGTATCTTTGCATTTCCTGATTGCTGTATCCGCTCATTTATTCATCATGTATTTAGATATCTAGTGTTTTGTTGCAGGAACCATCTGTTCGTCATGAAGAGTGAAATAGGTATCCCAGCTCTGACTATTAATTAAAAAAAAAAAAAAAATCAATTAAAAAAATCTTCCTTTTTATTTTAAATAGGGAATAGTAAGGGAGAGGAAAAAAAAAAAAAAGAAAAAAAAAGAAAAAAACTTTCTTGAAAGAAGTAATAAACTTTTGCAGAAGGGTAACGAGAAACTTGCTGTGAAATAAGAACATATACCTCCTTTAGAAGCACATTCGTGTCCCCACATCACCGGACATTACATACACCCAGCAGGTGACAAGGATATAATATGAACACAGAAAAATTAAAATGACCTGTGACTCCTCCCTCTTGCATAAATGTCTTTGTAATGTGCCTTATAAGGAACGTGGTTCAACAAATAATTTCCCAAAAGAACAGAGAAGTACTATATTTTGAGAAAGAAAAGTTTTCTTCTATGAGGCACTCTGCAATACAATAGACATCTGATTATAATGTAGTTGAAGGTCTATGGGGGGGATCTGTATTTAAAGGAAAGGAAGCAAGTATTCTGGTCCAAGTAACGTGCCCCAGCAAATTTACACGGTGTAGCTGATGCACTAGAATTAGATTAGCACAACATTGCTCATTTCCAAGTGCAAAGACTGTGTGCAGAAAATGCTTAATGGCAATGCTACGAGAAAACTTGCTGAAGCAGTGAGACACAGATGGCCAGGGCTCAGCACTGAAACTCCCTGGGAGTTGTTCTCGGGCTGAGATGAGATTTCCCGTGCACCGATCTGCCCCGTAGAGGACAAAGAGCAATTGTGCCTACTCTGGAGAAAAAAGGAAACATTAGAACAGCTATGTGCAGCAGATTTAAGAATGGAGAGGTGCCAGAAGAAGGTTCAGAATTTCCTTCTCTTGCCAATAATGAGCAAGCAGATTGAATATTTTGCTATATAGATATCATTCTACATGTAGTTGAAGAAAAAGAAAAAAAAAAAAGAAAAGAAGAAAAAAAAGAAAGAAAAAAAAGAAACTTCAAAATCTCTGTATCGGGAGACCTTGGTGACTAAGAAGACAACAGTAAATTATGTTTTGCTGCTGGACTCATACTATAGACATTCTGGGCGTTCATTCCAAATTAACAGTATGTGTGTGTCAAAACTTTTACTGCTCTCCCTCAATATGAGCAGGATTTAGGGAATGTTTTAAAATAAAGTATATTGTAAAGTAAGGGTGGGGTTAAGCACTAGGGAAATCAAAATTGTGTCATTGGTTTTACCACCAAAAATTTAGATGACACTGGGGTAAGTCATTCAGTTTTTCCAGATTGTTTTTTATCTTCTTAATACTGAGATTAGAATAATAACATTTCCTCCCTTCTGCTTTTGCAGAATTGTGTATTTCACTCCTCTGAAGGCAGCAATACATGTCTCTCCAACTCCTGACATAATAACTCCCACTTCTGAGCCAGGGACTTCAGGAAATAGAATTCAGTCAGGCAGTGTGTGTATAAACCCATCATTTGGTGGTAGACGAAGAGGGCAGCAGATGGAAAGTAACTCAGAGAGAAAGAGATGAGCAAAGAAATAACACACAGGGATTCGCTTTAATACAGATATGAACACATTTCCATACAGAACTATCTGTGGTATCTTTAAATACTGGACTGTGTGCAGATGTAACATATTTAACCTCACAGCAGGGTGGAACTGCTCAGCTGGCACTAGACACTGCAAGAAATAAAGCAAAAATGTTCCTGAATTATAGACATACATGCCAAAGATTTAAATGGTGCCCTAAAAACAAAGCGGATGAGCAAGCTTGCCCAGCCATAAATCTCAAACACAAGGTATAATTACAGCCACTCTAGAGCAACAAGTACTGCCCTTTAATGTCATTCTATGTTATTGGACTCCATTTTTCAACCATGGTCAGCGAAATAAGGTCTGAGGCAGGCAGAGGAGAAACAGCGCCTTTACTTCAAAACGGAGAAGCAGAGACTACGCAAAGTGTTTGAACAGCACTTTCTAAGTAGTGGTCTGTTACACCTGCCATCAGCATATTTCCAAAAGTGTCCTTTAACAGAGGGAGATACTGTGTAGTTACAAGTTATGCACATATTATGTTTGAAGAGTAATGAAATCAAATAACTTTTAAATGAGTGGCATATCAGTGTTCAGCCTTATTTGTTACAGACAGAAGAGAATACTTTGTTTCCATTTGCTTAGGAACCTGTCTAATAAATTTTGGAAGTTTTGAACTAGGTAAACTTTCTGCAGTTTTTTGTTGGGTTTTTGTTTGATGGTGTCATGGTTTTGTAATTTTGTAATTTTGCTATCAGTATTCCACATCATAACATCAAAACATTTGTTTGTTTGGGTTTTTATTTTTTGCTTTTTTGTCATTTTTATCAAGTTATACAGAAAGCTACAAAAACTTTTTCAAGTGCCAGTCAAAAATCACATGAAACTCACTGTTCTCCAGAAATAAAAAATACTTCTCATCCAGTCACTAAATTAAACTCTATACTCAAATAGCTTTTCCAGGTGATGCAGATTATTGATATTTCATCTTTCATAAATTAAGTTTTACAGCCTTACAGAATTATACTGAAGACAGTCATAATGAAACATGGAATTAACCACATAATCCGCATTTGATTACAAAATGTTACATTTGTCTTATTCATCATGGTGATATTTCCAGTGCTAGACAACTGAAAGCTCTGGGGACGGTCAGCTTTATAATCAAATATACAGGCACACAATTCCAGACAGTGACAATATGTACGTGACTTTGACAGTTTGTGATTTAGGACTCATTCAGTCTAATCCTTGCAAAGCTCATTCCTAAGAATCAGTGTCTTATCAGCACCAGTATGCACTCAGCTATCTGAGGTCTCTATGTCGATATCAACAAGGTCAAGTGCTTAACAAATTTAACTCTCAGAAAAGTAACATAAAAGAGATTTAATTACGGATGTAAACTATCATCTTACCTCGTTCACATTTGAATGTAAACAGTGGAAAATTCTGAGCAAGGAACAAACATCAAATAAAGTTAAAATTTTTGTTAGTGTAGAAATAATTACCTGGCTTAAAAGGCCTGCCCTGTAATATATTACTCTGGTCCATTGCTCTCCCACAAACTCAGTGCTGTTCATGGCTACCAGCCGGTCCTCCTGCCCCCAGGGCTCTCCATCTCCTTAGCAAATAGAGCTTTGGCAGGTTCCATGTTCAGGCTGTTTGTACAACCTCCTTTGCTTTTTATTGCTTTTAGGTCAGAAAAATACCATCACCCCCCCCCCCCCCCCCCCCCAAGAACATAGTGTTTAACAATCTGTATCAGACTGAGACAGAATCATACGTAATTAATACATTCCTAAGGTGGTGGCAGAGCACTTCAGTTTTTAAATAATGCATCAGCTGAAACGTACCAGTTTTTCAGGTAGTGAGAAAGAACTGCATTATAATTATGCTAATTAGACAAACGAATATAATCACTGATCTAGGTAGCATATTTATGTGAAATATGTTGGTTTTTTTGCTATGGTTAATTGTGCAGTGTCCTTGCTCCTCAAACAGGCTCAAGCTATTGCATAGCACTGCAAGTTCTAAGATAGCTAAAGGATAAATTGCAGTTAACACCAAATAATCTAATAAAATTCAAAAGCCGGTGCAGCCAAAACTACATATCCTTAAGGCTAATAATAACAATAAAGACAATGCCACTTTCTCCACTATCCATAAAGCCTTCTTTTCTGTCTGGTACATCTTCCTTGAGGAAGAATGAGTGACTACTGCCTCATATTCGTCACTGCTAGAATCATCCACACAGAATAACAGAGTCTTTCTGCATCATCACTGTCAATCAACATTAAGAGAAATACTGCTCTGAGCCATGCTAATTTATGGGAGTTGACGTTCGGACATTTGTTTATATAGATGCAGATGACAAGAGGAAGTCTTTAAATCAGTTCTGCCTTTGTTTGAAGTTGTGTTTACTTGGTCAATAATACAGCATAAAATTATTATCAATAAATCACCATGTTCTGTTGGTTGACTCCTTACAAGCTTGTATTATTCAGTGTTGCTGTTCTGCAAGTTTCCATCTTTCCATTATTATTTTGCTCCCCTGTAATCATTCTTACTTTCTTCTGGATACCCTGGGAAATGTCTGGATTCTGCATGATTAAAGTTAATGGGAGCTTTGCCATCAAATTCAATGAACATGGGATAACACTCCGTGCCAAATTCTGTAAACCTTCTAGTAAGCCAAAACACCTGTTTTCCTTCTTCTCCCATGGCCCATTTCTCCTCATTGCACATTTTTTCTCTGCTCTGACACCTATTAATCCATGCACTCTATCCAATCCATCATATTCATCTTTCTTCACCAGTTATGTTGCCACAGCTCTATGGCTGGAATTAATAGGAGAGTGTGAACTCACTTATAAAAGTGCTACCTTTCTTACTGCCAAAATAATGTCAGTGCATCACAGAACACAAGTCCAAAATGGTATGCAATATCTATTCATGCATCTTGACATGATTTTAATTTTGCTTCCAGTCCCACTTGGAAAATCACCACCTAATACATCCATTTCTAAAATGTTCTTATACCCAAGTATTAGATCTCCACCATTGTTCTATTGAATTTGTTGAATTCCGGCCTTTTCCTTCCTAGTAAATGTAATGAGCATACTTTATTATTTCTGTCAAAATGTTTCAATATTCAGATGCCAGCACTTCTTCATTCCTTGTGTTTGCTAAAACCCACCCTGGGATTTTCAGCTTCAATCTTCCCAAGTTTTTAGAAGACATATCTTTAATTAAAACACCTACTGAGACAAGCAAGACAAGTGAAACTATCTTAGTAAAATTTAGAGCTCCAGTTTTATACTGGTAGAGACTAGACAGACTGAAAGCAAAGACAATCATTTGGGAACAATCACCTGGGTCAACAGTCTCAAATACAAATTAATCATGAGGGGGAAGATTAAAAATAAAATAGGGTACTTTGGGAACAGTCAGCACCTTATTGAACCAAGACATACTGCTCTGTCTCGTTAGTACATGCTCTTATTTGTTAAGACTTTTCATTAGCTGTGTGAATGTAATCCACTACTTCTTCTCCAAAATGCATGACAGGCCCAGCAGCAGGTGAAGAGCATCCTGTATTCAGCTCCTTCTGACTCTGACTTTATTAGAGTCATACATCATCCAGGATTCAAATTAACATCTATCCCAAGAGACATACTGTATGGCTCGATATTTGCTCTGAAGCGTTATTTGAATTTGCTGGTTATACACACAAAGTATACTGCCATAATCAGAAAACTTATCTTCCACTACTGAAGACCATTCTGTGAAACCCAGACTTCTCCTGCTGTTTTATAAGATGTAATTTTTTTACCCTCACTTTTTTCCTTGGAAAATTAAAGCCTGAGCAGCCATAGTACTAAGTAAATAACGAAATGGTACACATCCATTAAAAAACCTAGCCAAATACACAGTTCCAATTGTAACAGCCAGATGCTCATTGCTCACTCACTCCTTCCACAAAAAGCTAGGACACTGCCTAAGAGAGGAACTGACATCAAGTATTTCATAATAGTACAATTGAAGCTGAGTTTTATGTCTCCATTACTAACTCCTAAATACAAGAAGCAGCTTTAGTCCAAACCAACATTTGACCAGATTGCTGGAGTCTCTTGGTGAAGTAACCTAATGTGTCAAAAGAAACTACATTGTAGTACTGTTCACAATACATTTTTTAATCAGTCAATAAATGACAGCTTTACTAGTCATTAATTCAATGAAAATTAGACACAAGAAGAGAAGTAGTTCTGAAGTGTTTTAGCTGTCAGTAAAATTTAAGAAGTAAAATCCAAATAAAATCACTTAAGTAGATTTTTTAATTTCCACAAGGTACAGAGAAGACCAAAGCATTGAAGCACTATTGTCAAATGAAGAAAGAAGAGAATTTTCTACTGAGCAGCACAAGCAAACTTTGGGTGCAAAAGCAATGCTGGGACTTCCACAACAATTCCATTATCATTCATGGCTTTCAGAACTGCTACACTTTTGTTATTGTTTGGATCCCAGAAGCATTCACTGTAGACATCCTGATTTGCCCATATATGCACTTCTTACTTTTGTTTTTATTTCCTTATCTTAGCTCCTATTAATGATCCTGCTTTCAAGCCCTGTGCTAGGCACTTGACTATTTTCAGTAATCAGGTATGCTTAAAAGTAAGTGCTGGTTTAAACACTTGGGAAAATTTAAAACTACACTGTGTAGTACTCAAGTTATTTTACAGGCACAGAGAGCTGGAAAGATTTTTTTCTTTACAGTGATATTTTATCCAAATAAATCCTTTACAGTTAAACATAATATTAGGATTTTTTTGCACTCCCACTTATAAGCCAGTACTCCAAACATTGAGGTTTTTTGCATTTTGTAAAGACTGGAGAGAAAGATCAATTTCAGAGCAAGTTTTATTTTGTGTCACCATGGTGTAAAACTGTACTTCTTAAATTCATTCTGTACAAGTTTCTTTCTATTTCAAAGGCTTACAGTGATAAGCAACAGTGTGATATTTGGCCAACTTGCTAATCCACGTTCATGTACACACTCACATACTGTAAGCCTGAGAGTTTATGGCAGCACAATTCAGCTTCAACTGAGCTTTGCAGACCCCACTTGCACATCAGTGGGATTACCCATCGTGAATTTGTTTTGTGCGGACAAGGAGTAAATCACCAGATAATCTAATGAGGATGGATTGTGTAAATAGTTCCACAAAGAGCTAATGTGCATAGATAGGGCAATAAATTGGAATGATCGATGGGACTAGAGCCACAGGAAGATCAAAAAGCATGAGACTGCAGTGAGTGTTTTAATCACCAGACCTTGCGCTGCCATTAACCACTTCCCGTAAGTGCTCTCTCAGCACTCCGGACTAGAGATTTCCTGCACTTTTTTTGCCTTAGACCATTCAAGGTCAGCAGGATACAGCCTCTAGCAGCACCAGATACCAGGTGAAGTACAAACAAGACTGGCCTCAAGATACATCTGCTCAAGCTATGCAGTTCTGCGTGCTGCTACATGAGGGCTCTGCCAGCAGCCTGCCTGCTACATACCATCTTGCCTTTCACATGAAGGACTGTTAAATAAAATTGTGAGCACACCTTTGGGATATCATGGTGACATAAATGGACTCTGCCAACCCATCCTCTTCAATGCTGTGCTGGAGTTTTGCCATAAAGAGCTCAGCACATGGAAAGAGCGTAGGGTATCATGTGGCAACAGGGTACTGGGATGATGGCAGGAGTCATTTTATGACCATGCTTTCTTCTCTGAATCTCCTTGAGTTTGCAATATCACTGTCTTACCACCGAGCAGGTATATTCTCTGAAGAAAGAGCCACATATATGTACATTGAAAAAAAATACATATAACACACTGATGGTTTCTAGTTTTAATTCCCTGTTCCTCTCCACAGGGAATGGATATTAAAGATTCTCAATGAAAGGTCAGATTTTTTGTGGATTTCTGTTGTTTATGATGTTTGTTTAATTTTAAGATTTGTTTGTTTAGGAGGTGGGGTTTTTTGTTCTTGTTTTTCTAAAGATAAACCTGAATGCCTAGCTCAGTTCAAGAGTATAATCTTTCTTGTCATACCATTAATTAAAACAAGTTTCACAAAAACACACTTCATTTCCCACACAGTATCCTCAGGCACACTTAGCAGCACTCTCATGTCCAGATTCCACTGTGAACTCATTCACAAGACAGGCCCAGTGAGTAAGCTGAGATGTCAAGGCAACATAAATGCTTGAAGAAACAATTGCTCAATAAAGGGTTGCAGGATTTTCTCCTAAACATGAAGGTCAAATTACTGGAAATCAGGAGGAAAAAATGATTAATTCCCTCTTTTGGAATTGTCTCAATTTCAAGATAATAAATGTGTCACTTTTCTCTCTGGGAATTTCAGCCAGTTGCTGAGCCTTCTAAAGTTAAGACCTTTGCAAATCACCATAAGTGCTATGGGCACTTCTTACTAAATCGGTCAGGATTTGCTTTAACTCCACATTTAATCCATTTTACCTCGGAAAACAGAAAAACAGATAGGAAGGACATCCAGTCTTAACATTGTAACTAGCCAGATAGGAAAAGATTTGCAGTGGGAATTATTTTTACAACTGGTTTCCTTTTCTGAGTCAGAACCCCATAAATTAAGAAAAATCCTTATGGGGAAGACTTCAAATGAAGAGAAAGGAAAGTACACTGCCAACCAACAAAAAGACTTAATGGGCCAGTGTATATATAACGTAAACTGAAAACAAATACCTGCTACTGCAATCACCATCACAACCTGCATGCGTGTCTAATTTACAAGTAAGCAAAGAAAAAGAAAATTCACATCAACTGTGTTACGTTTCACATAGAAAACTATAAATAGCAACCAAATGAGAACAAAATTTTAGCTGGAAATTGCAGAGGAGTGATTGGCTGAAATGCTGTAGCTGCCACTGAGCTTGAGCCGGCAATCCACCACAAAACATACCTTGGTATTTCAGTCATCCCTGATTTCTTACATGCTTTCTAAATTTTGTGTTGGGGAGTTTGTGATCAAAGAGGTACAGATGCAGGTTTTATTTATTTACTTTTAAAATCTTAGAAAGTCAGGAATTCTAGAATTAAAACCACTCATCACTAAAATAAACAAATAAATTATTATTTTTTACTTGCTTGAGAAAGCCATTCTGCAGCATTTACTAGTAAGAATTGTGAAAATTACCTACATGGAATACTTGTACCTCGAGGCTAAACTAAGTACACTGACCTTTCACTCTGTACTTAATATACATTCCTTATATATTAAAATAACATATGGAATAGCTCCTGATTTTTTCCAACACCTGGAACTGCATGGTATATTATAAAGCACAGAAAATATCTGGTATCGTATTCTGACTATATAAATCTATAGCCCAAAAACTACAGAGTGAAACAGTAGGTTATCTTGCAATTCTTCACTCAAAGGAAAATCATTCCTCACTCACAAATGGAACTTAATTGCATAAAATCAATCTCTTTAATAATCCCTTGCTCTATATGCAAGAGCAAATACATTAGTCTGAGACATCTTTGACACTAGATGGCTAGTGTCATATCTCAAAGGAATCTCTCAGAATCTGAGGTCAAACTTCTTCATGTCAAGGTGTCAGATCAAAGTGAAAACCTAACAATAGATGTTCGAAAACATTTTCTAACAAGCTGTGATTAAATAATATATATTCATATATATATTTAATGAGCTTTTAAAACTGCATATTTTTAACTTACTGACAGTATCACATAACAAAATGTCTCCAATGCATGATGCCCCAAGGCAATCATGGTGCCAGGAATGGATAAATTTATCCTAGGACATCTTCAGCTATCAAAAGCACCAAAAGGATATCAGTGCATTTTCAACTCACTTTAATCTAAGGCCATGCTACCTGATTTGGGAGAGCATTTTCCATAAATTAATGATTCAATTTGATTTTCACTTTTGCTTTGTGTTTCACTTGAAAGGAAAACCCTAAGGCTGGGACTACAATGCAATCCCAAGCTGGCCATACTCAAGAAGAGCCCTACTGCTGGCTTCAAGTGCCATAGCACAACCAGCTAGGAATAGGCAAAAGAAGGAAGCTTAGCTTTATGAGACAAGAAAGAAGAGGCACAGCCAGAATAAATACACAATAGCAATTAGCTAATGAAGACACAGTGTTAAGTTTTTCTATAGTTTTGTTGTTGCTGCTTACATTCAGATACTCTGCAGTGAAAACAAATAACCAGTTGGTCTTATGATAGGATTAAAGCATGAGTATAAAGAAATGGTAAATTGATTTTAAATACTATTGTTAACTCCCTGCAAGCCAAAGTACAAGCTCCTGATCCTTTTGACTATGTTCTATATGAGAGTATGGAAAAGGTAGCCAACATAGGCAGGTAGATGGGCAGGACAGAAACAAATGGTTCAAGAGAGACTGGGGAAAATGCTAGAATAATTAATTGCAAAAGATAAAATGAAGATCAGAGTTGGGGTGTGGGGAACTTTAGCATCTATACAGGATGTGCAAGGATACCCAGCAGGGAGAATTCTTGAGGGACTTGAGGGATTCCTGGTTGTTGCCTCAGGTTAGAGCAGCTTTTCGTATCTAGACAACACTGGAGAACAAGATTTGTCCTGTTTGATTCTCAATGACAGCAGCACTATGAAATAAATAACTGGAATAATAAAACTCGGCACAGCAAATCTCCCCTAAATTTTAGTTAAACATACATGGCACAGATAAAAAAGAAAAAAAAGAAAAAAAAAGAGGAAAGCTTCTCAGTGCATGATGCAGATCTACCATGCCTTCAGATATACTAAACCTGATTATTCTGTCCATATTTGACTAAGGGAATCACATAAATAAAGTACAGCCTATAATCGCTCAAATATTACCACAGGCTTTTCAACGTTCAGGCTAAATCCAGAAAGCCTGAGAGAGAGGTGGATGCAGAATACACATGCAACAAAGCTTCCCTGTGTCCCAGAAGTATTATTGAGCTATTGAACAGACTTTTGCTCACTGGGGGGAACGAGGAGGGGGGAGAGTGAGAGAGGGGTGGAAGAGGAAATGAGAAATGAAAAAGGAACATCTGCAATGTCTAAAGTACCCCAAGGGGAATAGGGGAATACACGGGAAGGATGTTTCGAAGCTATCTGAGCTAGTGTCAAACAGGGACAGGAGATGCAAAACCTGATTAAATCGCATACTAACAGACTTCACCTTTTGAAATACGACTAACTGAGCCATATGATAAATACATAAGCAGTTACGAAAAATTAACTAAACAAATGGAAACAAGCAAGAACTCAGTGGATCTCTCATAATCTAAACTCATCCTTCTGTTATATTGTGTGCTCACAGCTCACATTAAGGGAAAAACAGTTCAGGTGAAGCTGCTACTTTGAAAGAGCTTATTGTCCCGACTCAAGAGCGTGCTTTTGTTCAATTTGCCACTAAGCTCTTTGTGCAGGTATTACATTGCCATCTAGTGTACATTTCGTATATTGTAAAATCCAAGAAACAGATCCGAAGGCAAAGTAAACATCCCCACAGCTGGCTTTTCTCAAAACATTCAGTCTTAGAGAAAGACAGATTTCCTCCAAGCTATTCAATGTCAAGAAACATATGACTCAATTTATTAAAAAAAAAAAACACTAAATAAATCAGCACCATAAAGAATAAATAAATCAGCACCACTCCAGTGGCAGCCTCTGTACTGAATCTGAAACAGTTATATTTAGAGGGTACATCCACTGATAGATTTAGAAATTTCTACTGTCCTTTCATCAAAGGGTGTTTCAGCTTTGGCATTCCTCCCCCAAAGGGAAGGTGAGTTCTCACCCCCTACCAGCAATACAACCACTGGCTTTGGAGCAACATGGAGCATGGCACAACACTGATCTTCCTCATTCTGTTTTCCATACCAAACTAAACCACAACTGAGAGAGAAAGGAGTGGCACTAATGAAGCCCCTAGATGGGCAGGAGGCCCAGGCCTCATGGTGCTGTCCTGCTCCATGCATGCAGTGTGCCCCAGACTCCCAACCATGCCTGGGTTCACTGGCTGTAAGTTCTGAGGGATGCACCACATGCCGAGTGAGATATAGGAGGCATCTGGGCCCTGCTAAGAGTGAGGCTTGGCTGTTTGGAAGGCTTGCACCACAGAGGGTGGATCAGTGCCTCGCTGTGCATTTGAACATGCAAGCCTCACTCTAGGTTAAGATTTTGGGTTTTTCAACTAAAACCTCTGGAACAATTTATTCTCCAACCACTACAGTATGATATATCTTTTTTGGAAGAGTCCTTTTCAAAATACAGACAGGCCTAGCTTTAGAATGCAGAGGTTAACTCATAACATACTGCAGAGGAATCTGAAAATACCCTATCCACCACCTAGACTCAGAGACATTGCTCCACCACTGAGCCACAGCAGCCTGCCCAGCCCTGCCTTCAGCTCTGACTGCTGACTGAACAAGAAAATGGTTCTGTACTCACCGCAGCCACCAGTTCAGCCAAGAGCAAAACAGGAACTCCACTGGAAGGAGAGAACAGGAAGCAATCCTTACTATGATCAGAAGATGGAAGTGATACCTATAAAACATGTTCCTGCTTTCAGAATCAAGCTTCTCAGTTATCATCATTTGCAAATATCAAATTTTATGAGAACTGGCTACAGCTGTTCTTTTTAGTGTCTCGCCATTTTAACAAGATATCAATATCCTAACATTAATAATCTACTGAGTAGATTTTACCTATTTCTTTTATTGTTGTTAGCTGCTGGAGCTTGAATTACTAGTTCTTCTTGTTAAAGTTTTACTGCTCTTATCATATGATATACTGCATAAAATAAAGCAACAATAAACCTATTTAATAGCCTGTATCCTTTCTTTCAACCATCACATTACATGTTTGTATTTGTTATTACTTTCTAGATACATCTTTTATCAAATACAGTGTTGGTCTGTTACTGACCCCCATATATTACTTACTGTATTATTCAAGATGCCAATATACATGCAGTCCGCAAACAGCTGAGCTGGAGAAGGAGGCTAGCGAGCCCCCTAATTCATTTGAGACCAAAAAAGACAAATTAGCAAAAAACAACCGTTTAAGCTGGCCAGTATCATTTTAAATAAACTACTGCAATGGCTCTGTCAGCCATTGGCCTGCAGTCAGAAAAACCTGTTACTGATTTAGCTAGAGCCAGGTGCATCCCCCATCTGCAGAAATAAGAGCAGTTACAAGTAACTAATTGATCATCAGCTTATTAGCTGAGTAGCTAATACAACAAGTGGTCATTGTATTCAGAGACCAAGACACGAAAGGAAGATACATCTTTTTGGGACAAGTAGTGGTATCAGCCTTGTTTTCCCTAAAAGAAAAATGAATTCTTCTCAACTAAAGAAAAAGCTGCTCCAAACAGAAGATGTTACATGTAACTGGATCCTTTTCTATTGATTTTTAGTAATTTTTCTTTTAACCAAAAGTGATTCTACCATTAAAATTTAAAGAACCATTAAAATTTAAAGAACTTTAATTTAAAATTTAAAGAAAATTTGAAGAATTATATAATCATATAAGTTTCCAAAAACATCCTAAAATTGACTGTGGTTTATCAGATCTAACAAGTTAGCCTTTCATTTGAACTTTACTATGAGAAGAAATAATTTAATCTAAGGAAAGGTCAAGAATCATCTAAAAATACTGTCCTCCTGATTCCTAAGCTAGAGCACAAGAAAAAGCTTCTGCTAAGAGCACTCTGCATACCAGTCTTGAACATCTGCTGTTTGTTATCAGCAACCAGCTGAAATTAGGCAACAGGACTCTCAGGCCATTCAGACTACAGAAAGTGTTTGCAGGTCAAAGATCATAAATTATTTTTCTTAGTAAAACTAGATGGAAAGCTGTGAACTCTAGCCATTCGTCTACAGAACTGTTTCCCAAAGGCCACTGTCTGTTATTGAGCATTTGTAACTCTGGATGGCAAAATTCTACTGAATTTAGTAGCAAGAGAGATTTATATTTACCTGGAAGAAGAGGATTTCACATTCTTGTCCTAAAAGCCATTTCTTTCCTTTAAGTTTCTGTAGTGCTTTGCATGGTTATTATAACATTTCTTTTTTAACAAAGGAAATGGTAAAATACTGGAATTAAAATGATAGTATAAAGAGGAAAGCCTTCTTGGAATTTCCTATGGCAGTGTGAGGCTTTTATTCATGAAAGGAGCACCTATCAGTTCAGAGCAAATCTAATACCCAGATGCATCCAGAACTTGATGCTTCCAAATATTTCAGGTATGTGAGGTTGGAGAACATGATACATCATGCAAAAAATGTGCACAGGAAAGGAAAACAGTAACTGGGAGGGAAATGAGCAGCAGGAGCATGTGCCAAACTGTCATTGCCCAATGTAAAAGCTGGGAAAGAGGATCTTTGTGGAAGAAAAAAATGGGACACAAGGTCATTTTCTACTCCCAGGGATGACATTTAAATCCAGAGTAATTCCACTGAAGTCAGTGGATTTAAATATAGAGTGGAAAATAGACTTCAACTGTTACTCCTTTCTAATCACAGTGAAAAGTGGAGAATGAGTTCAACATATCTTCACCAAGATTCTTCTTTCTAGGGACAACAGGGATCAGGACCTAAGAGATATGCAAATAGATGGATCTGCTGACTCATACTGTTGGATTAAGGGCTGATACAGAAGGCGGTCAAATCATCAGACAAAATCTGTTTGTTCCATGTCTCTAACAGAAGAAGTTACCTAGAAGCAGAGCCAATGTGACTGTCAACACAGAGAATTTCAAGCCAAAAACATATGAGTAATGTGATCTTTGCAGTAAGCAGAAGCATAGATGTCTAGATCCTATTTTTAGTAACTGAGCATTATTTGAAGGGGTTTTAGTGCATTTACTTAGTACTTAATTTTATGCTTAGGTTTTCCAAATATTTGGAATCTACATTTTTTTCAGCATTCATTTTAGCTTTACGAAGCAATTTTTCTGAATGTTAAAGGCTTCAATTGGGAAAAAAAAAAACTATGATTGGAAGGGTTTTTATAACTAGATATTTGTCTTCTGGACAATTTGATCTCTGCAACTTTATAAAGGGAAAACATTCATTGGAAAAGTATAATGTGGATTTTTTTTCCTCTTTATTTCAGTCTTCTGAGTGTATTTCAGATCAAATAAACAAACAAACAAGTAAAATGAGAAAGAGAAATAGAAAGAGCTTATGTTTAAGTATTCATTGACTCTTCAGATAAATAACCACACGTAGATTTCCTGTTGTTGTTTCTAATATCACACATACTCAGGTAAGAAAAGGCATGATACACTTGTCTGATGCTCCGGGGAAGAACTAGATTAAACTTAAAATTGTGGTGTGACTTTGCCATTTTCCTTGATTGCATGTGCAATATCCCCATTAACATGCAGCTTTCAAACATTTTTCTGACTGCTTCTTTGTGATTTTCATAATATCCACACAGGCATCCATTTTCTAGAAGAAAGCGCAAGTTGCTGTGAAGTAGTTTGCTTTCATATAAGATACTTAATTGTGTGAGTATCTGAGACTAAAAGGAAGCAGAAAAGAATATGATCTGCAGGATATGCTCGCAGCTCTCTAGCTGCATCTTTAAGAATTGCTGAATAAAGATCTGATGTGACCCTGACTGTGAAAACAATCCATTGACTTCAAATCTTTTCAGAGGCCCAGAATAATGAGGTTGCTTATTAGAAATGATGCAGCTGTGCATGTTCTATGACTACATGGCCTTCTACTACCACCAGCAGCTTAACTTTACCTTTTGATTAAGAAATTCCATCATACAACAATCTCACACCCACCAACTTGGAATTCAGAGCACTTTGCTGTACAGAGACCACAGAATCATAGAATCACAGAATGGCTTATGTTGGCGGGGATCTTAAGCATCATCTAGTTCCAGCCCCCCTGCCATCTTAACACATGTCTTAGAGACACTGGAATGAAAACTGATATTATGAAGAAAGAATAACTACATAATCCTGAAGATGAGGGTGAAACATTCGCCTTTGATGTCCCATCCCTCCCCATGGAAGCAGCTGGATTTGAGAGAAAAAAAGCTAGCAATCCAAACACTTTTCTTGGATATTATAGGAGCTGAATCTGCTAGCATAATAAATATTATGCAAACAAGCCAGGCTTTACTTAATAAACTCTAGGAACAATGTAATTTGAGAAAAATTGAAAGCTTCTAAGACTGTAGAAGTCTAGAAAGCACTTCTGAGCATTTTGATTGATCTCAAAATCAAACACATTACTGAATATGAAATATGTGCTGCAGTCAAGCAAGCCAAGTGGCCAAAGCATCTCTGGAATGGAGGATGGTGGTGGCCTGGAATACTGTCATGGCCCTTGAAGAGCAAGTCTTATGGCAACAAAACCTGCACATGCAGAGGACAGTGGATTAGCACTGTTATATCTTCAAGTATTGTTAATTATCGAAGCTAAAATCTCCCTTGGCTTAGTTTGTAGAACAGATAGTAAGAAAACCCAGAAGCAAAAATGAAAAATCAATATCCAGTATTTTTAATGGCATACAGATCCTGACCTCAGAATGCAAAACTGAATTCTGAGAATTCAGTAATTAATGCATCCAAAAATGTCCTAAGATTGAAGCAGAAACTTAGACTGAAGCAGAAATGGGATGGATGACTCTCTAATACCTCAGGAAAAAATAAACCAGAAGGCAATGTCAGTAGAAAGGGAATTCACAGGAAGAATAAAGATGGCACAAATCTGTCTTCTAAAATTCCTATGATGAAAAAATCTTCTGTATGGCCCCATGAACTATTCAAAAGGTGAATGAGTCCCACTAAGAAAATATATAACATTAGTTCTGCTTCTGAGTTTGTCTAGTTTCAGCTGCCAACTATTTGATGTTGTTTGGTCTTTCTTTGCTAGACTGTGTGTTCGCTTACGCGGATGCATTAATGAAAAGTATGAAACCAATAGAAATGCTTTCAAGTATAAGCATTAGCCTCTAAAATCTGAAAAGAAAAAAAAAAAAAAAGAAAAAAAAGTTGTTGGCTTTTTTTAAATAAATAAAGCATTCAGTTAGAAGCAGAATATTATGTTTTTCAAAGTTTTACTATTTACCTTTCAATAGTCTTTTTAATATTATTTTTCTGCCTACAGTTTTCAAAGGAACAGAAGGCATATAGGATTTCATTTGTAAGTGAATTGTTTTGGCACACAAACATTTATTGCAATTTTTTCAGCTTCCAATTATTATGTTCTTATTTGGAGATCCACGGTGTTTTCTGGTTTTATTAGTTTTCTCAAATTTAGAATGATATTTTGGGGATAAATTTATTTTCAAGCTGTATGTGAACACATCTCCATAATTAAATGCTTTGATAAGGTAAAATTCCATTGAGTAAAAAATTCATTCTTCTGTGCCATTTGTTAAAGTATATTATATGTAAATTTTATAATTTTTTGGACTTCGCTTTCCCAGCAACTATTTAGCTAAGAATTCTTAACATAAAATGCCAACATCTTATGTAAACTCACAATTAATAATACTGAATATTTTTCATGTTACTTTGAATTTCTCTTGGCATCTTGTAATACCATGCAGTATGCTGCCAGACAAATATTCACAGATTAGAATCATAGAATCATAGAATCACAAGGTTGGAAAGGACCTACAAGATCATCTAGTTCAACCATCCTCCCATTACTGTAGCTACAGCAAACCACTAAACTGTATCTCGTAGCTCCTCATCCCGATGCCTCTTGAACATTGCCAGGGACAGAGACTACACCACCTCCCTGGGCAGCCATTCCAGCACCTAACCATTCTCTGAGAAAAAAAGTTCCTTCTTATGTCTAAACTTCTTCTGGTACAACTTGTGGCCATTTCCCTGGGTCCTGTTTGTTGCCTGAAAAGGCCAAGCCCCTTCTCATCACAACCTCCTTTCAGGAAGTCGTAGAGTGCGATGAGGTCTCCCCTGAGTCTCCTCCAGGCTAAACATTCCCAGCTCCCTGAGCAGCTCCTCAGTAAGACTTCTGCTCCAAACCCCTCAGACCTCCTTAGCTTACAATACTGTCCAAATTTTATTTCTTCTCAGTGGAAATCCCCTGCAATCTCTGTCTAACCTTTGAGACATAACTAAAACGATGAGAAGATTTTGCAAAAGTTAAATATCTTGCCTATTACCACATATTCCATAGAGGTGGTGGAGTCTCTGTTCCTGGAGGCGTTCAAGGAATGCGGAGATGTGGCACCGAGAGATGTGGTTTAGTGGGCTCGGTGGGGATTGGTCAATGGCTGGACTAGATGATCTCAGAGGTCTTTCCCAACCTTAATGATTCTATGATTCTATGATATCTTAACAGGTATCTGACGCTGAAGCCTGACAGAAATACACTGAAATACAGAACTAAAGCCAGAATCTGTTTTTGTGGGATGAGAATGTTTCATGCTTCATGGTACAATGAAGTTCAAAACAATTTTCATTTAGTCTTTCAAGTTTCCTGAAGAAAGCAAAAGAAAGCTTCAGAAGTTTTATTTCACAAAGTCCCAATTAAAATCCTTAACAAGCAGACTTTTTAGGTCAGAATGCAGTATAAGTTTCTTGGCAGACATCAGCAGAGAGCATGAGGGCTGTCTGCTGCATCAGGCATGATGAAAGCAGCCAACACAGAGCCAGCAGTCACTATTGTCGATTGAGTGTAGTTACCAGTCCTTTTGGAGCCATTTGTTACCTCCTTTAAACTACTACTTTGAGCAGCAATGGGGTCCCAGGCTTCCCCAGCCTCTCCACCTTCTCCAAAACACAAGGGTCTGTCTGGGATTCACATGAGTAGTGTATTTTATTTAGATGAGATACATGAAATGAAGAGGCTGAGATCTTTTTATGGAGGGGAAGAAAAAAAAAAATAAAAAAAAATGCGGCACCTTCAAGGATTCCTGTGCATGTGAATGCCCACCATAGCCTGGAGATGTTTTACATTGTAGTGCCTTTCATTCCTCCTCTACATCTCTGTACACACACAGTACATCCAGAAGGAAAACTCTGCAGCATCACATCAGCCTCATCTTTGCCCCTTAGGCTTTTCTGAGCCATAAGTTTCTGTACTCTAAAGATGTGCTGTCCTTCAAACTACCTCCCAGCAATCTTCATTCATCACAGCTACCCCATTACACCAACACCTCCTTTGTCACACAGAAACAAATGCAGTGCAGCACAAACCAGCTAGCTGCATTTCAGCACACATCTGCTCCCCTAGCTCTGTATTTTAACCAAAGTATCTTTAAACTAAATGCCATTTCAGCCACTTGAATAGGGAACACAAAGCAGATCTGCTGCTTTACAGTGACAAATATCACTTCCACAATATGTAGTGATAGGCATTTATAGGGACAAATATCACTACTTTGATAAACCTTCAAATAAATTACTTGAATCTGAACAGGAAATAATTGAGTTTCTGAGGCTGTCTCAAAAAACACATCTCAGACCATGTCCAGCCTGTGGGATGCAGGAACGCTTCCCATCCTCCAAGTCTTGGCATATGCTTGCCCTGCTGAGACATGGAGCGAAAGATATAGGCCACATCCTTCTTCCTATACCAGCAGGGAACTGCAGCATAGGTCTCCTTACCTGGAAAGAAACTGATGGATGCAGGCCAGTAATAAGCCACAGGTGGGCCAGGCCATGCCGTAAGAGATTTGCCTCCAAGTGCAACCTTCAGAATTTTAAAGGCAAGAAAGCCCTGTAATCCAGTCCTGATGGGTCTTGGCACAAGTAATCCTTGAGCTGCTCAAGCTGGGCTAGTTTTTGACACACCCTGAGAGAACTGGAAGCAGCCAAGGAAAGCCACATGAGCGGATATTTAGTGAACGGAAGGGAGGCAAGTCAGACTGTAATTCTGTACTGCTCTTGGCAGCTAAGTCTACTCTTGAATCTTGTCCACAGTCTCTGAAAATGTGTTTAATTTACCTTTTGTGCTAGAGGTGCTGGAATGTGGAAGAGGGATGCTGGTTCTGCGCATTTGGACACCAGTGTGCACAACAGGAATCTCACATTACTGGATGGAGTTGCAAGACTATTATCTCCTCTATTGAGGCCATGCTGCAGTCAGGTGAGAAGTTCATCCAGCTTGATATTTTGTCTTTAATTATGGCCCTGACCACATCCGTAGTGGGTGAAAGCAACAAAAACATCACCCTGATTTGCCCTCCTATCCTCTACTGAGCAGTGGATTCAGAGACTTAGTGAGCTGCAGGTTGCCACTAGTCCAACTGATATGCCTGATTTCTACTTCAGGTCTTGCAGTGACCCTTAACAAATTCCACAGCCATTTCTGCATTTTGAGAAAATGGATTTCATTTCTTATTATCTTGCATCTTTATTCTGGAAAAGATGAAGAACAATTACTGTTAATGCAAAATGAGCAGCCTTGGCAACATATACTCCTGTTTACTCAGATTCCAGGCTTGAGGGTCTGAAAAAAAACCCAGCGAAGGTAATGGGAATCTTTCCAGAGCAGCTTTAGCTTTAGTCTAAAGACACAGACGTGTTCCACTCCTAGAATCCCATGGGCCCATAATCCTATTCAGACTTTTCCTGAAGAAAGATTAGCAAAAAGATCTATAAAATCTACTTATTTCACAATACTAAACTGCTTCCAGTGCATTCCCAGATGTCAAATTCCCTCAACATTCCCAATGCAGGAGCCAAAGTCTTCAGCTTATATCTTTGACAATTTTCACTGTGCACAGAGGGATGCATGATTACAAAAATCTGTGGTGGCTTAACTTAATATGAAAGTAGGACAAAGATAAAATGACATGCAAGTATTAACCATTAATTCAGAGCAAATCTAGCACTGTGATAAATGGTGCCTAAATATGGATGTGTTTAAGTCATTGCTGAAATGTAATACCTAGGATCAGCAGAGCAAGGCCATTTAAATCAATTAACATAGCTCCCATTATCCCGGTTAGTAAAAGTAAAGATCAGTTGTTTCTAAATCTCTGGGTTTTTTGATATTTTTTTTTTTATGCTGCCTACTCCAATACTTGCTGTACTACCCAGAACCTCAGCTTCTGGAGGCATAGGATTACATCAGCTTCTCAGTTGTCATTTTCTTCTCTCACTAAAGCAGGCTATAAAATTGGAAACTTGAAGCAAACTCACTGAAAGCCCTCACAAGCCAGGAGAAAAACAAACCCACTGTGTTTTTCTTAATACCGTGACTTTCAGGAAATCTCTTGGGTATTTTTGTTTTCTGGGTTTAATTATAGAAGTCAGAAATACTGGAACAGAGGCTGCGTCAATGACCAAATTTCTGAGTCAAATTAAAAAGCAGTGAATTATTCACAACAGATGTATCTCTACATAAACAGAAATGTAGGAGGCAATAAAAGAAAATACCTATGAGGAGATGATCAGAATGGGATCACCGTCAGATTCAGGAAGCCTAAAGATGGGGGCAGGAGTGATGTTTCTAGGTCTCACACTCCCAATGCCACTGATTACAAGCAGTGAGGCACTCTTTCCATGAAGGAGGTCTACTGAGAAGCCCTGGGGGCAGCTCAGACTCAGAGACTGACACCAAACTGCTGCTGTTCTACAGCTTTTGCTAGCCTGAGTCAAACTGAGCTCAGACAGTGGAAGAACCAGCTGGGTGGGATCTGAACCTACTTTTAATTGTCTCCTCTAAATTTATCTGTCATCCTTGCTTCATTATAATCCTGACCACCGTAGTACCACAGTTTTGCGAGCACTGTGCTTGCTAATCCTAACAATTAATAATAAATAAATAAACGAATAAATAAATAAATAAAAGAACTGTAAGTACTGGGAAAGGGAGTAAGACTTACAAAAGTGGGTAACTTGATCCAACTGACCCCATATAGATGTAGAGCACCTCGTTCTCCCCCATGACTTGACTTGAAAACCTGCTTGGGGAAACCCACGTAGGAAAGAGATATAATCCAAAAGTAGGCTACTCTGGCAGTGTGAGAGGGTACGGATGGCTCTCGGTGGAACAGTGGCAGTAAGCCCACTTGTTCCTCTTTTCAAGAAACAAATTAGTTGGCATACACACCTCACTGAGGATATTGCTGACATACTTTACAGACATGCCCAGAAAGATGGTCACAGTTTGAACCTGTAAATTACTCACGCATTTTAAGTTTTAAATAAACCTGTAGATTTATTGTACAATAGTACAGCATGTGCCTTTTAAACCAAAAGCTCAGCAGCACACAACACTTTAATCTTCCATTTCAACATACACAGCCCTACAACACAGCTCAGCTCAGCTAGACAAGCTACATAATTCACTGAGAGTCCTGGCTAGGCTGCTCTGAAGGATGTTTACCTACAGCAAGAACAATGGTAGTGCTTCTGGTGTTGTAACAGTTAATGACTGTAATCTGCTCTCAGCACAGGAACAGCAAGCAGTCACCTAAAGCAAAACATTAATGGGACACTACATTTCATTGCCAATGCACACAACAGTAGACAAGAGAATCTCACATGTTAGTACAAGTAAAGGTGAGAAATGTATTATGAGATCAGTCTGATGCACCAGCTATGTTGTACAATCCACCACACAGGAAGCCTGGATGCATGACAGGCATTGCACCACATAGTAATTCTGCGTGGGTTGATACAGTAAGGTTTGCAAGGGGAAGAGCAGGGTGCTGTATGCACATATACATTCACCTTACTATATTCGTTTACAGGCCAGAAACTCTCTTGTAGCCAACTGCCCACATGCCAGTGGTCTCTTTAATTTTTATACTGCTTGTTTCAGTTGTACCTGGTTCTGCTGAAAGGAGAATCACTACTTCCAGACATGGGATGTGTTTCAGGCTATGTGCCTTAATATTTCCAATCTCCACTGCAGCATCCTTCATCTGGACATGTTCATGTGTCCAGCTTTGCCAGGCTGCTCCCAATATGTGCACAGGTAGGGTCCTTGGTTTGACACAGAGGCTCCTCCTCACACTGAAGATTGAAAGATCACCACTGGATAACAACTCACAGCATGTTAAGTTCCCATAAAGGCTGGAATTCCACGCCTAACAACTGAACGATTTACAGGTTTCAGAGTAAATTCTTGGCCAGAGAGTACATCCCTTCTTATTGCTGTTCAATCTATCAATGTGTGGTTAATTTTTTACAGCAAAGGACCGAGTATTGTATTTATTAAAGAATACCAAATTGTCAAAAAAGAGTATTTTTCAGATTTTTAAATACTCAGAGGAGGTAAATTTGGATCCTATTCCTGGATACGCGATTTTTCACTTAAGGTAGGAATATGATAATGCATTGTTGGTTGATTTTAAATGGTACTGAACTTCTACATCAGCTAAAATAATATGCTCATCAAAGCACAGACAGAGGAAGGAAATCCATATAAAATACCTGATCTTGGATTAAGATAGAGCAGCAATAGTGTCAAAACTTTCAAACAGATGAGATGTTTAGTTGATATAAAACAACAGTTGCGGAAGAGTTGTACCAAACCTGTAGCTCACATGTAATTCTCTGTCCTCACAAGTTTCACTCAACTTAGACAAAATACCAAAGCAAGTTAAGTCAAGTCTAGTATACATTAAAAAAGAAAAAGGAGGAAGAAGGACTTTTTAAAATCAAAGTTACCCTTTTGGTCAAATTTCACCCTGATAAAATGTTCAATTATCTGTCTTGCATCTAGATCCCAATAAGACTAACCAATAAAAGAAATAAAGTTGGAACAAAAGCAAACCATTCTTGTTTTGTGAAGGTAAACGCATACCACCCGTGATTTTCAGTTCATTGTCTGAACTTGAACATGAAAATTCTGTCAGCTGTCAGTGACCATACGAACTTTCAGCAGATAATCTAGACAGCACTGATACATTTAAAGTTAGATGAAAAAGCAGGTGAGTAATTTTGATGATCTGAAATTCCTTTTTTCTGGCTGGAAAACAAATGTAAGCAGCATATTAACAAGATGCACAAGCTTTTCTCCCTTGTCCATTCAGAATTTTTAATCCAATTAGCAAATAATGAGAAATAACTTAATCTAATCTTGAGACACTTTAAGAAAAAAAACTCTGAATTCTTGAATTCATTTCATGCCATCTTTAATAAAAGAGTTAATGCAGATTCTTTCTGCTTACTGAAATGAAGTGAGAAGTTTATGGTTCTTACATATTTGAAGAGTCGCAACACCAGAGACACACAAAGTGTTATAATGTATTTTAATCATTACAGCACCACATAATTTTAAGCCTTTTCAATAGCACTCAGTATAGAACTCAGCAAAGAGCACTGTCTACTACCATGCACTGTCAAATATTTCTGGTGGCATTGGGAACTGACTACAGTGTTTTACTGATTTTTTCTTAAATTAAAATTTAACTTACTCATTCTGAACTTGTACATAATACACAAGATTGTACATCCATATAGGCTGCAGAGACATTCACTCTTTTTTTTTCAGATTTGTATATAAGAGTAAATTTTCTATAACAATATGAAAGAAAATTAATAACTTATATATCTAGCTAGGCGATTAGTATTTATTTTAATCATATTAATCAAAAGATGACTGAAAAAATCAAAGTTAAATATTGTGAAGTGCACAAAATCTAAAATATAGGGACTTTCCACAGTACATTATACTAAATCAACATATAACAGATTCAAAGCTTAAAAGCCAAAATCTTCATTTAAAAATTTAGTGTTTCTGACATCATTTTCCACCATTCCATCAGCTCTTCTTTCTCCTCTTCTTTTCTTTCAGACAATGACTCCAGTTCGAAATCAACCTGAATAAGAGAAGCAATCAAAATATCAGTAAGAGATGTAAAGAGAGAGAAGTGTGTGCTTTTAAGAGTCATTTATTGAAAGCTGTTTAACACTGCTGTAGGCCCCAGGGAAGGACTTTCTGTTTTAGGTTAGGGCTTACTCCACAGCCTCTCATGTCTTATTTAAGTGTGTGCAACACTTCCATACCAATACAATAAACATCCATAAAGTGCACAAAGGTGTGTAATAAAGTTTCAAATATAATCCAGGCATCTGACCAGACTTAGGCTTGTCCAAAGACTTCAAAAACCACAGGGCAAGGAAATTAAAAATGGTTTATAGGTAGATGTATCTTCTAGCATACAACATGTGCCTCTTTAACATACTGCCAACACCTAGCTGGACAGATTCCCAACATATCAAAGTACATACTCTATTTTATGCCATTAGGAAAATCCAGGAAGCTTTTCTGGTATATGGTTCACTACTGTGGATATGACATATGAGTACAGTACATTCCCTGTGTATGTTACATACTGAAGAAACAAGCATCTGTTTTAATTTTTATGAGCAGACTCCATACCCATGTGGAGGATGAATAAAAAATGCTTCTGAACTCTTAAAACAGAGCCTCAGTCTTATTTACCATACACACTGGGTATCTGTATGAAGTACAGCTCCATCACTATTTTTCTGCACAGAGCCGAAGGCAGTTTTTAACCTGTGCGGGTAGTCACTTGACAATCTAGATTAAAAAGACAAATGAAAATCTCAAGATTGCTCACTCTTTGTGCCACACTACTCAGAGATATGCTGGGATCATCTGATTTCCTAGCCATATAGCTACTAATAAAAAAGAACAAATATCTCAATATCACCCTTCTCTCTGCCATCTCATTTCAAATGAGACCATAAAGAAAACAAATGAGTTTAAATGAGACTGTTTTCAGTGCCTTACACAGCAAGTACTAGAAAAGCAGATTTCCAGACTGTCTTCTAAAATAGAATAAAATTGGAAACTTCTGAAAAATAACCTCTAGGCTACATATATATCAGAAGGGAGAAAAAATTTTGGTTATTTGTTTTGTTTGCTTCAATATAACAGATGCTAAACAGACATGTGTATGATCACTTACCACAACAGCAGGACTAAAGGGAACTGCTACTTTTTTAGTTATTGCTAGATAACCTGGTGCTGAGGCTGTGAGTTTGTAGTTTCCAGGCACAAGCAGTCTCCAGTAATCACCATCCTTGGCTGCACAGAAGATGAAAGAAATAAAATCAAATAAATATGCATAAAATTAATCATGCAGCCAAGAAACAGGGACTGTCTAGCTTGTCAGTAACTGCTGTGTTCCTGCCAGTCTTCTTTTAGCTGTCTGAAAGAAATCTTCTGTGAAGACTGTATGAATATATTACCACAGATTTTCTTATTTTCAGGTTAACACAACAAGCATTTTAACTCTGAGGTTGTGCTGTATCCTCCATGAAAAACTTTGCCTTCTGAAACTGAAAGCTCTCAACACCCTGAAGAAAAGGGCAATTTGGGACATCATTCCAGTTTAGAAGTGCTCCTCCAGCCAATGCACAGCCTGTTTCAAGCATCCGAGTTTGCCTGGAGTGCAATGTAGATTATTAATGTCCTTCCCTCAATATTTTGGAAATTCAAATTGAAATATATTTTATTCTCCCCAGATTCAAATAAACAGGACCACTTTTCTCAAACTATAGTGTAAAGAAAGCTATAAATGATCACGCCCTGGAGTATTCCATTTATAGTGACTCTGAAAGTATCTAATCATTTCAGTATCCAAGCTATGTCTAGGGCTTTTTTCCTTCAGTTGAACTGAACAAAGAACTGAAAGCTCAGTCCACTGAGGTAGGTCAAAGAAAGGCTCCTACTGCACTATTATTGCAGACAATTTTTTTCATTTTTTTTTCCCCCCAGAGAAATAAAATACGTGATTCTCTTCTCTGGAAATGACCCTCTGGCATTTCCACAAATAATCTGATCCACTCTGAGCAAGAAGTGGCCGATCATCTGATTTGTCACAAGAAGCATTAAAAGGCTATTTTAGAGTCCAATTTAAGCAGTACCATCCAAAGCACATGTCCACACTTAGGGAAATATTATTTAAATGCCTTCAGTTTAATCTCTCCCTACAACTTCCTGAAAGGAGGTTGTGGCATGGTGGAGGTTGGTCTCTTCTCCCAAATAATAATGATAGGATGAGAGGGAATGGTCTCAAGCTGCACCACGGGAAATTCAGATTGGACATGAGGAAAGATGTCTTCTCCAAAAGAGTGGTGAGGCACTGGAATGGGCTGCCCAGGAAGCTGGTTGAGTCACTGACCCTGGCAGTGTTCAAGAAATGTTTAGATGAGTACATCAGTACTAAGGGACATGGTTAAGTGGGAAGTATTGCTGGTAGGTGGACAGTTGGACTGGCTGATGCTGGAGGTCTTTTCCAACCTTAATCATCCAATGATTCTAATTTGCACAGTAAAAAATGTTAGTAGTCATTCACACTATTCTCAGACTTTTTTCTTTACAAAACAAAAAGAAAAATACAGAGCAACAGTAATGATCCATTCTACTTTCTGGCAATGAAATAAAGATGAATTTGAAGTTGTGAACAAAGGAGCAGAAGAATTTAAAAACAAAACCAAACCAACAACAACAAGAAGATCTATCCTTGTTTTTGAATGTGCTCAAATTAAATACTTATCCTCCCCACTATTTTGACAATATACAACTTCTCAGCAAGTACAGATATAACAATGTGATTCATGACAATCCTTTTTGTACCACAGAAGTGTGAGTGTAGGCTCTCAAACTCCAGAATATCTCTTTGCACAGCTTACTCCCTCATTTTATCCCTAAAAATCATTCTCAGCCTCTACTTTTTTTTTTTTTGCTTTCCTACACACTGTGATAGGACGTAGCTGATGTTACTGTGGGCTGCTCTCCTGTTTAGTAGAAATGCTGTCCTCTTTAAGGTGATGTGAGAACACAGCAGAGAGTTATCATGGTATTCTGTTCCTCTTTAGGAGTACAGTAAGACACAGCAATGGGAAAATGTCCATAATGCTTTATTATGTATGATTTTTTTTTCTTCATAAGAAGAATCTTGTAAGAACAAAAGTTTTAAAAGCTTGTTACTTAGAATAAGCAAGCATAGTCAACAGGGAAGACTGCAAGTCAGCACTGTGAAAGCTACCTTTGAACTCACTCCTTAAATAAAGTACAACACCAGCCAAAAGCTGACCAAATTTTCCGTGAATAAATACACTATGTGTTTCCCTCTCTTTCAGCTGCCCTTCTTAAAAAAAAATAAAAAATAAAAAATAAATCTGTAAAAAGCAGAGAGAATAGAGAGAATGTATCTTCACAATTCAAATCTATGAAAACTGAAGATCTGCCAAGAATTTACACATGATGAGGTACAATCACATCATGATATACATTTTGGACTGCAATTTAGCCTTTCAGCTCAAAGCAGCGCAGCCAACAGCACTGCCAACAGAACTTTAAATTCTGGCAGATTTGTGAAGCGCCACCACAAATCAGAAGACAAAATAAGCATGAATAACCAACAGCCATCAGTAGCACTTTACACAAGAGATCCATTAAGCCTCAGCAACTGTTCTTTGTCTCCTCTGACAGCAAAATACTAGTAGAATATTCAGGACATCTTGCAGGCAAGCAGTTTCTTGAGGCACAACATGTTCTCCTAGTTTCAAAACTGTCGTACCTTTAGGCATTAGCTAATAAGATCTGAAATGGCTCTAGACTGCAAAGGAAAAGATGTGGCAGTATATTCCAACACTTGTCTTCTCGAGGCACAACACTTACCTGACGTAATGTCATGGCTTATCCCCTCCACAGAAATTGTAGCATTTGCTATTGGATTGCCCTGAAGATCTTTAACAAAACCCTTCACTCCTCGGTGAATCTAAAATGATCGAAGGCAAAAGCAAATACAGAATCATTTAACAGTTCCTAAGAGAAGTAATTTTCAACAGTATATTGATATATATCATATAGACTGCGGATCCACATGCTGACAACCATCAAGGATAATTCTTAATTTTTAATGATAATACATACACACACATACATGACATTAACAGTTCTTTAATTTTTCTCTATGTAGTAATTAGTAAAGGTAAAAGAATTCAGCTGATAGTTATTCTAGTTCTTTCACATTATGCAAACATTTTTCAGAAACACACATAAAATCACAAAACATAAACACTGCCTTGGAAGTATCAGTGACTGGGAATTCATAAACGTGCTGAAAAATTTTCAAGGACAGGCTGAAAATAAAATTTTAAAAATAAAAGTTTCACCAGCTGTAAGAATTTAGGGCAAACAATGGATCTAAGTGTTTAGAAGTCAAACGCCAACAAGGTTAAATGCGGACATTTGGGCTCTTTCCTAAAATATCCGGGGCTTTGAGCTGGGATCAGTTGGAGTCACAACACTCCCCACTGAGCTTTCAAGAGCTACAATGGATCAGGTCCTTGTTCCTTCTTGTCTAATAGGAACATGCTCCAGGCTGCAGCACAGCATCCACTGAGCTTTTGGGATCCCCAGCTGAAAACCTTCTCTGTTCAGTTTCAGTGACTGAACCAGATTCCCTATTCTTTTTTTAAATCAAAGGAGGAAGAGAAGTGGCACTGATGTTTAAGGTTAACACATGAGAACAGGGACCAAGATTCACCATCACTTCTCACTTTCTCCCCAGAAAACACCAGGATCATCTGAACTGTCTGTTCCCCGTGAAATTAAAACACTGATGTCATTACTGCATGTGAGGAGACCAGAATGGCTGAGAAAAGCAGAAAGTACACATTTGTACTGCTTTGGCAGTCATGAGAGATCTGGAACATTGGGCTGGTCTTGTTACCCTGTGAGATGCCAGGCAGATCATCTGAACTTCAGAGATAAAGCCAGCAGCTCCACAGGAGCTAGGGAAGCTGACAAATCAATCTCTTGCACATTAGTAATTAGGAAAATGAAGTAACATCATAGTTTTAAATATCACAAAGAAAATTAATCCATGCACCCAAGGAGCTGAGCAATGTCTAGATAGCTAAGATCCCATAGCGGATCCCATAATAAATTCTAGACCACATAGTACTTACAAAACTGTTTAACTCAAGCATTTCAAATGATGAAGTATTTCACATTTCTAGCTAACTAAAGTGGTTCTGCAAAAATAAATTCTTGAAGAAGTGAACATATTACTTGATCAGCTCTGCCAACAAAGTATGTTTGTGATTTCATAATCCCCGGTGTGAAGCCATTAACAACAACAGGTACATTTGTGATCTTTAAGCACAATATCCAGATTTCAGAAGTTTGGAACTGCTATAGTTTGGCAGATACGCTCCCTGATGTTATACTGAGCTGCCACCTACAGCCCAACCTGGTCATCTAGGCACCCTGTGCATTCAGTCATTCATCCCAACTCCTGTTCACACACACTTTTGTCTGTAGAGGGCAAATCATCTCTTTGTGCACACATCAGTGCTGGTGGCATGGATTTATACTCTGGAAATGTGTATCAGTAATCATTCAGGAGCCCAGCTTAAGTTAAATATCTGTAAAAACTGTGATGGATTCTGTATTTTTTTTTTTCCCATTCTTATTTTTACACTCCTCTTTGCATTCAGAAATATCACACAGGAATATCATCTTAGAGACATATAAGAATTATGTACTGATCAGATTAATATAACAAAGTAGATGTTCACTTAGCACAAAGTTCAGAAGTTTCACATACAATAAATAGATTTTTGCTATTCGTTTTTTTTCTTACCTGCTCAATGTAATTGATGAGGGAGTTCTTGTTGTCCTCCCAGTAGCCCTTCAGTGTTTCTTCAGGTGGGAATTTTTCACAGCTAAGCTCCACTGTGATTTCAAAGCAGTTGCTGCTGAGGTAATTGAAATCCTGCATTCCTGCAATGCCAGAAAAGAGTTATGGATGAATTTTGCGTTGTTCCAAAGTAACTGGAGTAAAGAGGGACATGTGAGATGCTGGACATATTAAGAAAATAATAGCTATAAATACAGTTGGTACAGTTCTATTTAATCAGCTTAGTTCTGAATTGAATGTTGCAACAGAGAAACTAATAAGACACTTAATCCTCCAAAACACTCCCTCCAGGGAAAGTTTAGAATGAACTTGACCATGACATTGCACCTGACCTGCATGCTCCCATCTGACACGTTTTTAAGTTGCTGGCATAAAAATAACTTTTTTTTTTTCCTCACTGGGAATTTAAAGTTATTTCCAATTTTTTGTGATGAAAGTAAAAGGTGATCACTTTGTAATCCAAAAAGAATGACAATTAACTACAGAGCAAATGAAACATGATAAACTTACTTTGAAAGAAAGACAGATAAATACTGGTTAAAAACATGATAAATTTCTTGAAAATGCAGTATTTCAATTCAGTAACATTTTATTTGAAATGGCAGCTGTTTTCTAAAAAATATTCTGAGTTTGGTCAAGCTTTTGTGCATAGATTCCAGAAATAGGTGATTTTCCACAAGAAAAAAAATAAAAAGCAGACATCCTATTATTTTTTTCAATACATAGTGGGTTTTTTTTCCACAGAGAGAATGCAATCCCTTTGAAAGAGAAACACTGGACAGATTTCAATTAATTAAGAGAAACCTCATTATTAATGTAGCTTTAACCAAATGAATTTAAAAATATAAACAATGGCATCATTCTGACCTGGTCAGAATGACATACTCTTTTGCATTTCTGAGCCACTCCTCTCTCTGCAATGAGAATATTGGCTATGGCAAATCAGTCATCAGACAACCCGGACAGTTCCAGTTTTGTAAGCGGATTAAGAGCTAGAGAGTGAACATGTCTGTCCTTAGGATGGTTACAAGCACATTCTTTGCAGATGCTGATAACAACTAAGCTCTTGTTTTTCCAGCCTAGATAGCTAGAAGAGTCAGTGGGCTCTCAAACAGAAGGCTGAAAAGAGAAAGGTTACAAAGCATTTTGAGCATCTCCACAGGGCTGCTCAAAGGATTTACAAGTAGCTACTTCATTCAGCCCCATTCATGTTGCTCCATGTGAGCTATGTAGGAGACCTAATATGATCTCTTTACTAAAGCACTGGCACTATGCACAGCAATGTCCACAGAACTGATGTCATATCCAAAAGAGAACACCGAAGGCAGTGAACAGATTGAGTCAGGCGGGATTCTGCCAACACATATGGATGAAGAGTCTATCTTCTGCCAATCAAGCAAAAAAAAACCAAAAAAAACCAAAAAAAAAACAAACCAATTTTTTATCTTTAAGCCTGTTTAGAAAAATGAGGACACAGGAGGCAAAAGGTGCTCCTGAGAGGGACAGCTCTGATGTCCCACCACGCAGAATGCGATGGATCATCTACCTGTACACAGAGAGAGAACAAGCAGAGTCATGAGTCACCCTGACAGCAGTGCTGACTGCCAGGCAACTGTTCCAGACAGCAGATAATGCTGTTTTTCTTGATTCCTGCATTTCTTCTACAAGAAATAAAGCACTCATGAAGAGAATAACATGGTGCCAAAGACCACAGCATAATTCTACTGTGATGCCAACAACCTTTGAACACTGCTGCTCCAATACTCGTGAATTTTCTCCCACTCCTCCTCCCAAAGCAAGGTGACACCAGGGATGCCCTAGCATTTGGGGGTTGGACTCAATGATCTCTAGAGGTCCCTTCCAATACCTACAATTCTGTGATTCTGTGATCCTAAGGACAGAATTAAGAAGGAACATAGTTCTGGCTTTGTG
Organism: Coturnix japonica; assembly: GCF_054131305.1. NCBI lineage: Eukaryota > Metazoa > Chordata > Aves > Galliformes > Phasianidae > Coturnix > Coturnix japonica. Next base: position 29,546,531 of record NC_140666.1, on the reverse strand, counting down.
CAAAACAGTCATACCTCATAGTTTGTTTCCTGACTCCTGGCCTGCTCTCCTGAAAAAAAGTTCTGCCTACATAACTGATAAACAGATGACAATCTGAATCTCTGGCATAGAAAATGGGTTAAAGATAATCTGGATTTAAACTATGGCTTACTACATCTGCAGTCTGGTAGCACTGACGTGGCTACAATTTGCACTCTTCATCTACCTGATCAGTTCGGTAATTAAGTGCAAAATCCAATAAATCAATACATTTCAGAAGATTTATTCAATCCTGCAGTAACTTTGATACCACTGCCCAAGCTTCTCACCACCCTATTCCTCACTTTTATGCATTCAGGATATACAAGAGGTATCCACATTATCACATTTTTAAAGTCTCTCATTTTAACAAAAAAAAAATGTGGAGTGTGGTGTGCCATTGGCATCCAGGCTTCAGAATTACCTATACTTTGAATCAAAAGCTGTACCAGAAAGCTAACATGTGCCTCCTACACGTGTTGTATAAAATCCTCAAGAAATGTTCCTTAGTATTGCTTTCAAAGCTGATAGCATGAAAGGTAATTGAAGTTAGATGTGAATGAACAGAGTGCCAAGAGTGATTTAAGATTATCTGAAAATAGAAAGATACTTAAACAATAGCATACAAGCACAGCAGTGGTAGCTGCATTGAAATGCTATTTTCATAATGACATTACGATCTGATTAGATTCTGGTGACACTGTAATGACAGAGCAAGCAGAACATGTATGTAGCTAGTTAGTAATTCATTACTATCTGCTCTTCTCATTTATATTTCCAAATAGATATTCCACACAAAAGGTACATTAAAAAAACATTACTGATGTTGAAAAGCTGCGCACTCAGAAGTGAAGGATTCATTAACTACAATCTGACAGAAAGAAGACCAGTACTAAAAAAAAAAACATTTTATGTAAAAGTTTTGTCTTTTTTTTTTGCTTGTGGCCTGATGTGGCCTTTCCCTACAGGAGTACAAATTGCTTTCCAATAGCCCATACCATTGCTAACTTTGAGCATACTACCATATGGGTAGCAAAATGTCACCAACACAACAGATGACTGCCTTTCTGTCTCCTGACAGAGCTTCCAGACTAAAGGAATAAAATTCCAATAAAATTTTAACTTGAACTTAGTAACGTTTAGTTATTCTCCTTAGCCCTAGAACTGTTTTCATTGAACTCCTTTTGTGGTTTCTTTGTCATTTTTGTTCTAAGTCACTCTGTCGCTCTTATTAGCATGAACATTTTGGTCAACAGTCACAGCTTGGCAGCTGACTTTTACACTTGGAAAAAAAACAATAATAAGAAGAAACAAATTCAGGCTGTATGGTCCACAGTTATCCCCCACTGTCATCTCTCCGCTTTTCATTAGTTGCATCATATTAAGATCATCAATTCTAGTTAGATCTAGAATTCCTTTATCTTGCTTTTGAACAAATACACTGAAAAAAAAAGGGCTCTCTTGGGCAATTTTCAGTCTATTCTAAAATAAGATCCAAAAGAAGGAATTAATTCAAGCTTTCCAACAAGTTCCAATGGAAAAGTGTTTCTTTTGCCACGTGCAATTTAGTCAGAATGAAAGGACTGCATCAAAACAATGGAAAGATAGCATTTTCCCAAGGGGGGAAAAAAAAGGCTAGAAGTTAAATATGTCCACATTTTCACAGCTAATATTCAGTATTTCACTAAGTTATTTTTGGATTGAACTGAAACAATTATATAAAATAAAACAGTTGAATCTTCTGATATTTTATTCATTTTAATTTTTTCCAAATCACACAAATTCTGTTTTATCAAATCAAAGTCTGTTTCTTCACACAAAGGTAAACTTTTGCTTTTCAATGATATTCAGAAAGGCCAAAATTTTACCCCAGTCTCTGGTGTTGCTGTGGGACACTGTGATATTCCAGCGATATTCCAGTCTGAGGGGATGAGTTTCCAGAGTGAAAACTCAAGATTGAAATAAGCACCTGAATCAGCCAAGGGTCTCACCTCCTGGGACACTGTACCATGCACCACCATTTGTCGTTCCATCCACAAAGCTGCTGTCATCATCATTTTTACGACATGGAGGTCTGTTTGGATCAGACATAGCGGGGTTTAAAGAAGAGTAACTGCGAGCCAGGCTTTGAAAAATAGCATCATCAGGGCAGGAGCTGTATTCATGAGCGCTGCCTGGGGAGAAAAGAAGGTCCAGGAACAAAAATGATCAAAACCACAGTCATACAGGCTGGGGTCAAGAGCAAGGTTACCTACGTTGCACATTGGATGGAAATTCTTGGTAAGCCATTAAGTGTTCTATAGCAGTATAAACTAACACTGCATTATTTGAACCACACTAACATTTTTCCAGTCTTTAATCAATTGTCTGTACCAGGCTGCCTTGTTAATGAGTATTCATATCAGCCTTAATATTTAGTAAAATATTCATGTCAATGTGCGCCTAAAAAATCTAAAGCATCCTAGGCTATTATTTTTTTTTTTAATATTATTTAAGAAAAAAGAACACGGAAAAATGTCTCTACTTAAAAAGTTTTACTGCCTGGTATTCCAAGAATTTGCAATTGAACATTGGAGGGTAGACTGAAGAAAATCAGTCATCAACAGTATCATCACATCACAGTCATTTCAGTGATGTGTACAACCTATTATGGGCAAAACAACTGCAAGCTAAATGGTAACATCTCTATCTCAAAGCGATCCTTGTTTTTGTATGACCAATACTGATGAAGTGGAAACAATCATTTAATGTAATAATTAATGAATAAGTCATTACTGTCATGCCACAATGTTTACAAAGTGGATCTCAGGTAGCATTGATATAAGGATATAATAACGTAATACAGAGCACTGAATAATATTTATAATAATAAATATGGGGGAAAGTAAAGAATAAGTATTCCTATCTCATATCTACATACCACTCCGAGTCTCATCATAAGGGTAGTTTGCAACAAGGTCTCCTCCATGAAGATTGGCAGAGAGCACAAAGGGAATATCCATAATCCAGTGAATGACACCTTTTGTTTCAGGAGCAAGCTTCAATAAAAAAGCATTACCAGCAGTTAAGAACTGATTATTCAGTGCAGGGACAGTTACTTACATATACATGGCTTAGTTATTATCATGTAGGTTGTAAATCATTTAAGCAAAGAGAGCTGGATTAGTATTTTACATCAGAACTTGGGTAGATTCATTTCAGGCTTAAATGTGGTGTAAATTAGATTTGAATGAGGAAACAGATAAGGTTATCTCAGTATTTTTTTCTTCATATTATGATTATATCTAAGCTAAAACTAAAATATAAGACCAAGGATAATAATTCAAAGTATAAGTCGGTTGGACATAGACCAGTTCTCTTTATTGAAAGTAAAATTAATTCATTTAATAATTTGACTCTGAAGATAGAAAATGGCTACTAAGGCCATCAGATGAATAAATTTAAAGTGATGAACCACCCAAAAAAAGAATCACAAATACTGCACACACAGCTCTAAGGGTTGGCTGTGTATCTGCTTATGCAAAATGGAAGAGAGAGGCATGCGAGAAACTTGCTCTAAAGCTTCTGCTTACCTTGGGATTCTGGTCCACAGCTTTCTTCATGTTTTTCAGGAGGTGATTATTTGGCCCACCTTCCTTCTCATTAACATAGACTATCCTATCCAGATCAGGGAAATTTCGGTTTAGATCTATCCCCTGGGCATTACTTCGGCCAACAAACCAGTCTTTAAGTTCACCAGGCTAAATGAGAGAAAGAAACAGAATGAGAAGGAGCTTGGCAGACTCAGAAGCTTAGGTATCAGCTCTTATGTAGGTATATTAACCAATGTAAATAAATTTACATCATGTTCTTACCTCTCATGTTGTTAAAAGTAAGAATGGACCACGTGGGAGTAAAAGCTAAACAAACCCAAACTGTCTCAGAGGAGGGAATCACTCCCATCATATCAAGTCTGGACTAAAGATGGGCAAAATTGCCATCAGATTTTCCAGTGCCTGTTTAATTTGTGCCTGCTGAGCCTTCCCTCAGGACCTGGCTTTTCCCCATTGCCTCATGTGTATGCTTTTGACTTATAGACCTCATTTCTTTCTAAGAGCCTCTGAGCAGCTACATTTGTAACCACCAGATGCAAGGCACATCTGCACTTTTTTTCCATAGTTCTAAATGGCTCCAGGACAAAGAAAGACATTAATCTTTATTTCTCTTGAGAATTTTAGTTTTGTGGTAACCATCAGCTTCATCTGCTGCAATGGTGGCACCAAACAAAGATGCAGAGAAAAGTTCAGCAGAATCTTTCAGCTGCTCCTTCACGTGAGATGTGACAACTCCTGCTTTATTACCACTAGAGGGAGACATCCTCTTGGACATGGGTTAAAAGATGTCAGGTTTTTAAAAGCCCTCCTAATAGGCTGTTGAATGAAGAGCTTAATAGAGTTTAACTTACATAACCATAAATAAACAGTCACAGTGAAAGATTCTATATTTATACATTTAAGTATATGGAGAAATTGATAGGACTCATAGAACAAGAAAACTGTAGTTTTCCTTTAAAATAATAATACACGCTGGAAACGTGACATAACATTATATCCTACAGAGTCTTCACATTAAACTAAATACTAAGTTTTCCTGACTAATAGCACTTAGCTTAACCTAAGTACCTTATGCCTAAAATATAGATTCAGTTGTTTTTATTAAAAACACAGCTCACGAAGTCTCCTTGTTTAGAGATCAAAAACAGATGTATGCAAATAATTCACAGAAACACATTTAAATGAGAATATTTTTTGAAGAAACATTAACTTTTTTCCTTTCTAACGCTTTGGAAACATGATGTTTTCCTGCAAGTTACTTGTTCAGGATGCAGTTTGGTCAGCAAACTCAGATGAAAGAATAGGCACAAAGCATAAACATCATTACATTTTATAATGAAGAATATTCATTTAAAACAGAGGTAGCTATCTGTAGAAAGCCCAAGCATTATATCTTCTTTGTTAAAGGGAAGAAGTCTACTGTACTATTAGAAAATAAATTATGCTGTACCATTCAGTGATCCCCACAGAGTTTATATACTTATAAAATAAATTAAGGTGCCATTTTGACCTTCAGGTTGATATAGAATCACAGAATCACTTGAGTAGGAACAGACCTTTAAAGGTCATCTAGTCCAGCTCACCTGTAATGAACACGGATACCTACAGCTACATCAGGTGCTCAGAGTCATGCCCATCATGACTTTGAAAGTCTCTAGGAACAGGATATCCATGGGCAACCTGTGCCACTGCCTCACCACCATTAGGGAAAGAAATTTTTTCCTTATAACCAGTCTAAAATACATAGATGGATATTGTAGCTTTACAAACCTGGGATGCTGCCTTCTCAAAGCCATCTGGATTCAAAGATGGCATGATGTGGATACGTGTGCTATGGATCAGGTTGATAATAGTTTCATTGCCTTTCTGGTATTCGTTGCACAAGTACTGAGCCAAGAAGATGAGCAGCTCCCTTCCAACAGCTTCATTCCCATGCATATTCCCAACATACTTAAATTCTGGCTCTCCTGCAAGAGAAAGAAGAAGCACGTCTTAGAGTAGCTCAAAAAACCCAGGCATGGACTACATCTCAGTAGCCCAGAGACAACTCTGCTGCTGTGACCACATTTTCTCACAGCATCCCCAAGAAGCTACAAGCCTCTTTTAGAAAAGTGGATTTAGATATGTTGTTTGTTTTTTTCCTAAACTCTGGCTAAACAAATAGTAATTTACATTTGGTTGTTCACCAAAGGCAGAGAAAGAATGCCAGAGGATAATACACTGTTTCAAAATAAATGCTAATCGTAGCCATTAACACCATTATTGTTGAGATATAATGCAATTGATGCCTCTGTAACACTAAAAGGTGTCCTAATTTTTAAGTTTACAAACTGACACTAACAGAGCTTCCTATCTTTAATGTTCTCACCAAGATCAGGTAAAGCTTATCCCACTGCATACGCATCACACTGCAATTCTTCTACCAAAATACTGACAACAAACAGCTGCTGATCCTAGTGATCTGAAAAATTCAAAGCAGTTGCTTCAGATATTCAGCTTGGACTTTAAAAAGACAATGTAATAACCTAACTCACAGACCATTCTTGCTGAACATTCCAAAAAACATTCCACATATGTATCTATCGTGTGAACCATAAATTCTCATGAATAATATGAATTACTCTTTTATATACTGAACATATACAAGGGAGTTTAATTATATATTTAATATCGTCTTTAATATATATTGTATATTTTTATTTATTCATTTATCTGTGCATGTTCATATACAAGTTTATATATACATATATATATTTCTAAGTTCAGTACCTACATAAACATTCTAACATTCCCAAGCTGCACCCTCATGATCCTAGATAAAGAACACATTAGAGAGTTGGTGTGTGGCAACCCTGGACATAGCAAGGGGTTATAACTAGACCATCTTTAAGGTTCCCTCCAATCTAAGCCATTCTAAGATTGTCTCATAATTTGCCAGAAGCATATGCTGGCTTTTCTCATTATTTTCCATTTCAGAGTTCACTTGTTAGCACAGCTTGAATCAAACCTTTTGCTGATAACATGCTTCGAATAGTCTCAAAAAGCCCTGTGACAGCCTCTAGCACTGTAACAGTGGCAAATTCAAGGTGAGAAGCACTATACAAACAAGGCCTAAGTAACTGCTAATCAAGCACACAACTGTATCTACTTATGACTCTTCAGTCTGCATGTTAACCTTAATCCACTCATAAGGCCCTAGCAGAGGGCTATTAATTCCAGGACCTCTTTTCTTCCAGCTAAGGTCTTCTGTCAGTTAGGTTAAAAAATACTCCAGTTCTGATGAAACAGCATCATTTTATCTGATATGCACAACTCCATTACTGTGACTAAAACCCTCCATTTCCTCCTTTGGCACTGAGTTCTTATTTACTGTTTCTCCTTATCTGTTAATACCGGGGAATGTAAGAGGTCTAATTATCAAGAATAATCAGGCCATGCACTCAGCCCAACCCTATTATATCAGATGGATACTATCTAATGAAATGTGCAGCACTGCACACCACAAATTCTTGTAATTAGAACACTCATGCATATGTATAATGCCATATAACTTATAGGGGAAAAAAAAAAAAAAAGGTGTTTTGCAAGCTAAGACACAAGCTTGTTACCATGGTAAACACGAACACAGCCACACTTGGCATTTGTGGTTTTCCCTAGACACCGGTGTGGAAGCCTGAAGAACTCACTTCTCCTGACTCCCATGCTATCACCATTCATTTCTTTTCCATCTGGATTTTACAGAATTAGTTCAAACGACAGAATAGAAACAAAATTTTTCCATACAGCATCACTTTCCCATCCCAATCAAAGAATTGTTAACAGTGTTCATCATGGTTTTTGAAAACAAGTACTGTCTGAAGTGAACCCAGAATAAATCCTTATCAACCAGTATCTTCAGCAGCAATGAATAATCTCACGTGGGCACACAAAGCTGAAAGGAGTTGCCAAAGAGGCAGAGAATGAATGGAATGATGGAAAGTCTTTTCTATGAAAAGCGATGGAAGACAGTTGGCTGGAAAAATAGCTGCTCTTCCCATTAATCCCTTGTAAGCCATTTAATAGAGACCTTAATCACCATTTATAGGATTCCACAAATGTAATTGCCTCACAGAATTCTTATTTTTTTAATAAAAGGGCTTTGAAAATCTCAGTTGGATTATGAACTTCTTAAAAGTCTCTCCAAATGAACAGAACTGCTCCCCTTCCATGGCAGATCATTGGAGGCAGCTTTTAGGGAAAAGAGGTATAAAAAAATAATAATAAAAAATCTCATTTATTTGACTCCCACACATGCAAAAGAAGTAAAATTATTTTAAAGAGTTTCCATGTTGCAAGATATGATAAACACAAAGGAATACATCTGTTGCATGAATATTTAAAATCCTTATTTAGCATTATTAGTTTTCTGACAGTATCTTTATAAAAGACAATCTCTCATTCACAGTAACTATGGCAGGTTTTGTGTAACAATGGGAAGATGACATTTATAAACACTTACATACAAATTCAGCCCAGATACAGAGGTTTGTGATAACAAATAAATGAGTGGATAACTACAAACATCTTTTGGGGCAAGATATAAGAAATTAAATGCAGCAATCAAGTTTGTAAATATCTGTGTCTCTCACGACACCTATACCAGCATATCACTAAGGCTTTAAAAAAGCTTTTACAACCCTCCTAGATTGATTGTGTGGTACACTTTAACCTGATAAACATTTGAGGAAAGAGTATTATGAAACGTCAAACCTTTCTGGTACCTGACAGACATTGTGAAATGTCACTATTCGCTTCTGCAGTTACTAAGCTAAGGCCTTCTACAGCTTCCTAGGAACAGAAGGAATGTTGTTAACATTGAAAAGATTGCCTAAAGGTGACTATCCACTGCCATTTTTAGGTCAACCTGTATTTATAAAGATAGTAATCTTCTAAAACGCAGGAGCAAAAAGTTTAGCACTTACTATGTAGGTCGCTATGTAAGAAAGTAATTCCTCCTATAATTTCCATGGAAACCACAACAGATACAAACAGCACAATAACCCTATTTGATAGAGCACATTCTTCACTGCAAAATGCTCTTTGAAAACACAGTCACCTCCTTTAGCTCTGCATTTTCATCAGGAGCCTGCATGCTGAGCTCATGAAAATCTGTACAGGCAGAGGTGACCTGACCCACTGTAGCTATCTCGACTGCTTAAACACACCACCCACTGCCTCACTGTGCTCACATCTATTCTCTGGTCTCCATCAACGTTCAGTAAGCATAAGATAGTGTCAATATGTGCCTTTTTTTTTTTCCATATGGAGGAATTCAACAACACACCTTTGTTGCATATGCACTTCTACGTCAAAAGTCATTTTGCCAGCTGCCCCTCTGCTGCTATCTGTCACACATTTTTAAAAAAAAAAAAGCAACAGTATATTGGCAGGAAGGTTCAACTTCTTATGCTACATCTCCTCTGATGTTGTGGGCCAGCATAATAAAATAGGAGGCATTATTTTTGGAGTATCCCTTGTATATTTATTGTGAGGCAAGGTAAAGTTATTCCACTAGTCAAACTCCAGTGTCAAGTAGTTAACCTCAAAACATAAAGAACTCTACTCATGGACGCACAAGCCACATAGAATAAAAACAGACTATTGAAATGTTAGGTCCTTAATGAACTGTTTTGCAATTGAGGGTTAAACATCCTTAAAGACTTCTATTTCTAAAGGAAAAACAGGTAATGTTCCTGAAATAGAAGACAGTGTTCTTGATTACAGTTGCTTATCATTTTTAATACGGCGACCAGTAAATTCTTCATGTAGATAAACAGTATGGAAAATCTCAGAACTCCTGCTGGCAAGAAATTCATTTATCTAAAGGTGATCAAGGAACTTCTTACGCTCCATATTTTTGTTAGAAGTTCAAAGAGAAATAAAATCTCTGGAGGGTAACTAAGAGGAAAATCATGAATTGTAACATGAGTTTCTTTTTTGAACATAAAAACAGCAAGAGGAGAAGAAGAAAATAAACGAGAATAAGATATAAGAAAGAGTGAAAGAATCAGAAAATTTACATTTCTACCATTCCGGTAATGAGGCACTTCCAGCCCACTTGAACAGCATTTCAGTAGCAACACTGAACTCTATGGCGTGTGAAAACGAACAGTACTGGAAGATAGCAGGCAGTATTACTTTCTACATCCTTGTATAAGCCTTAGGATATTAGGATGACATTTTCTAAGTAGTAGTGTTGGTTTAACATTACTGAAAGATAAACTTCTGGGGGTTTCACAGCTGGCTTACAGGAAAGCATAAACGGGTCAACACCGATGGCTTTTAAAAACTCCAGTATTTGATATTCCTGCCATTAGCTACTGCAAAATATACTGGGATCAAAAAAAATAAGAAAAGATATCCAAGGAACTTTTTGCAAGCTCTTCCTTTAAAACAACGCATGTATTTTTTCACAGCCATAACTCAAGTCTAGCCTCAAGCTGCTTCTGGAAATCTCTGAAATTCTCTGAGCACTGTGTATTCTGTATATTAGGTATGGAAGGGAAATTCTCCAGACATTACCTCATGCTGAAGCTGGTTATTTCTACCATAAGGATTCTGTGTGACTAGATGCTTTCCTCGTGCTTCCAACAGCCCACTCTCCCTGCTGTCACTACAGGATGTGGCAGAGCCACCCACAAGCAGCGGGCTCAGCATTTGCTCTGTATCTGCAGACCCCATCACAGCTCCCTCTGCCATGTTTATGCTGCAGTTGCACAGCACTGCATTAACTGAGGTATGTCTGTGGTAAAGCCCATGTGATTCAACACAGAGTAGAATAAGGCTTTCTGCCTAATACTTGTTTGCATGGTACTGTGTAATAGAATTTATGATTATTCTTTACACTGTAACTAATTAAACTTACTTATTGAATCAAAATCCTTAACTTAACAAAAAATACTGATATATAACATGCACAAAGCCCTGATTTTGTATAAATGTGTTAAATGACACTCTCAAATTCAAAGCAGATTAGAAAAATATTGGAAGCTTAGAAGTAAAAAATACACATCTATACACACAGCCGGATTCACTAGACTGGTTTTGTATTACATTGCATTTTACATGCTCTAGGATAAACAAACAGGTCTTTGTTTTTACAGGATTCACTGCTTAATTGCGATAGCAGGTTTGCTTAGCTCAGTGAGGAAGATGAGCTTCATAAGAATACTAAATATGAAATGGACAGTCCTAAGCCATCCCTACAAGTTACTGGCTGAGTATGGGATACCTTTATTGGTTGCGCTGCTAGGGGAAAAAAATAAAAATAAGAATTAAAAAAATTAAAAAAGAAGCACAAAACAAAACAGGCCCTGGGCCTCTTCCTGAAGGCTGCTGGCAGAACAGGAATGACAAAGATGATCCTCCACCTAATGATGCTGGTTGCGGGAAACAATGGTTTCAGTTCAGCTTTCTACTGTGCTCAGTAAAGAGTGAACTCCATTTAAACCTACATGTGACTGACCAAGCAAATTTTCATTTCAAAGACTTTCTCTGTAACCCTTCAGTTTTGGTTGGCATGTACTGCAAAGATAGCTTTTTAATCCATCAACATATCACCAAAATAATTCTTTTAATAAAGAGAAGGTTGATACATAATTCAGGTATGTACTTATGACAGCTCCCCACTAAGCTCATACGACAAGCTTTCTTCAGCAAACTACAGCATCAGCTTTTTCACTTCAGCCATAAAAGCTGTTGCCAATCATCATGGCACTTCAAAAGGACAGAGCTCATCTATCCATTCCTTTGTTTTTGTAGGCAATAAGTACATGGGAAATTTCAAAGCTAAACTAGTTCAAATGGCTGCTGCCAGCAAGAGACACATTTGGAACTTCATGATCTACTTTTCCTCGTCCTGATTTTCTGAAGAGATAAAAGATGGAAATAATCTATTTATATCTGGATCTCAAACACTGAAGTCAAAGAGGAAGGCAGAAATGCTGGGGGAAAAAAAAGAAAAAAAAAAAAAAACAAAAACCAAGAACAACTCCTTCTTTACTGGAAACAAAGACAAACTCACTGGAAAGACAAACAGATCTACATGCAACTAGTAGCAAAGCCCCTTCCACCTGCCTTAGACTTTCTCCTTTAATCTCAAGGAAGCTTTCTGAGGCATAGTGGCACTTGTTACTCCACTGAGGTTGCACACACTGGACAGTTCTTTCTTACAGGTGATTCAAACATAACTATTCCACCACCATACTATCACAAAGTGACAAAGCGTGAAAAAACTGTAGGTTGCAGATTTGTGATTCAGATAGATGATGCTGAAGTTGGTCACTGTAACAGATGGAAAGGGATAAAACACCCCCATATATATGCATCTGTGACAAGTCCCTCGTGTAGACAGCATGTCACAAAGTAAGAGTAGCTTCTGCACTGACTTATTTAGTTCCCCATGTCTAGACAAGCTCTGATATTCACCAGTGTTTATTTCATGACTATGGAATCACAGAATGACTTAGGTTGGCTGGGACCTTAAAGCCAACCCAGCTCCAACCTGCTGCCATGGCCAGGGCTACCACCCACCAGATCAGGCTGCCCAGGGCCCCATCCAATCTGGGCTTGAATACCTCCAAGAATGGAGCACCCATGCTTCCCTGGGCAGACAGCGAGGGAGTCATTACTAGTCAGGGAGTTTAAAGAAAGAGTTATGAAGTGCCCTTTTAAAGAAAGAAAGAAAGGGACAAACAGCAAAAGCTAATCATGTTATTACCTTGTCTCTTTGTGGAAAAAAAAATGAAAAATTGACTTGTGATGACTAAGAGAGGACACTATTTACGTCAGAGCACAAGTGACCTGGAATATGCCAGCATCCTTAGAAACCAAGGAAAAAAAAATAGGCAGCTTCTTTTAGCCCTAATATTACATCAGCATGATGCTTTTGCGATAAAGGGTTTAAGAAAAACAGAATTCAAGTATTTTAGAAGATAGGTTGTTCCTGTTTTGCAATATAGGTTTACGATGTGTATGAATCCTTGATTAAGAAGTGTCTTAGTGCACCCGTTCTACTGATGCAGAGGGGGATCAAGACTGATATTCCAGCAATACATCTACAAGCACTGCACTCTTGGAGTCAGAATTTTTCAATGGAATGTGAAATGTAAAGATTTGCTCATGTCCACATTAGGTAGAAACACAGACTTGGAGGGTCTTCACACTCACACATGTTTGAAATATAGATACCCTTTAGAAAATACCACCTTGTCATCTTAAACACTAAAAAAATGAGAAGGCTGATGATTCCTTATGACAATGGAGGGAGTGGAGGCTAAACTGGGCAAAGGACTGTTGTTTCTGTTGGCTGGCTTCATTTCTAGTGTATTCACCATGATCCCTGTGCAGCTGTTTATATTTTTAAAGGCATAATAAAACACCAAAGATGAAATACTTTGCCATACTTCAGACTAATATTGAAGAGCTGGAAGTAAAAGGAAAATTGCACACTATCTTTCAGATCTGCAGCATTCTACTTCCATTTTACATAGGTGTAAAATGTTAGAGAAGCGTACAATGAAAAAGAAAACAAACTCCAGCTGAGTTTTTCATGTGCTGGCTTTGTGCATTCTGTACTTTCATCAACAAATATTCAATATTCTGAGATGGTGAAAATGACTTCTCTTATGCATACCATAATTCCTAATGGCTTGAGAGCCCAGAAAGAAGCTAACTAGCCATCTTACAGAGGAGAGCATAACATAGCCAAAAGGCATCTCCTAAGAAGCAATATAGCAATATTTTCATTTTGAATCTCCAGGCGTTTGTTTTTTTTCTCAGAAAAGGAAAAAAAAAATCCCATGGAAAGAAGACACTGTAATTTTGATAGGAAGCGAAGCTTTTATTAAAAAGCTATTTTAAAGCAAAACTGTTTTATGCCCTATTGTTATGGCTTACAAATAGCTCTCAAAGGCAGACAGAAAATGTGAAAACAACACTTTGTTTGATGTTTGAATATGTGGAAGAGAGGCAGTATGAATCCTAAGAACTTGAGCCATCTCTTTTAAATATCAGTCTTTTTTCCACCCCTCTGGAAAGAACTGTGCAGAAACAATGAGCAAAGAGAATAAAAATAAAACTTCTGAATGGAAAAAAGCAGACAGAAAATGCTAGATGACAAAAGAAATGCACACCCTCTCAAATGCTCTGATAAAATAATCCCTGTGCACCTAACAAGAGCATAACAATTTGCTACCCAAAGCACCTCTGCACAATTAAGATAGGAGAATACTGCAAAATTCCTACCTGGAAATGAGAATTTAAAGTCTGTGTAAGCTTGGTAACAAGTCCACAGAGATACAGGAAATACAAACACATGTGAACTGCATGGGTAGACCTCACCTCCACAGGTGAGATACATCTGGAGTGCTGAGTCCTCATGCAAGAGCAGCATGAGCATACTGGACAGAGGCCAACAAAGGGCCAAGAAAACAAAGGAGAAATAGTGCTGGATAGCATGCATGGAAAATTCTTTCCCCACTCAGTATATGAACGCTTGACTATTAATCTGCATTTGTAAGAGGCATACATATGCCCAGATACACACACAAATGTCCTTCACTGAGAAACTGGAACACCAAAGAGGGCATCCCCAGGTCATGAAAATATTTTTCATATTTTTGTACACTTACATGCTAGATCTAAAGTACACTTCTGATTTTAACTAAAGAAATTGCATTTGCAGATATTCAAAATCATATGAAAAGACAGATCTGGCACTGTCCTCAAACAAAAATCAAAACCACATGATTTCAAGACAGAAAGAAACGGAACCATAGTTCTTGCTTTAATATGCAAGCTCAAAGTTGCGAGAATTGTTTTCTAAAACATGAGCTATCCGGTCTTTGCCTTTTTATTTCTTTTTTATATGAACTTTTACTTAACTTTCTCTTTCATCCTGGCTTTAAATTTTATGATCACAGCATGAGAACTGCCAAAAGCATGTTTCAGTATAATTTTTCCAGCTGTCTGCTAAGCAATAAAGAAAGAAAAAAAATTGTTACAAAACATAAAATATTCTTTAAAAAATGTGTTTGGATTATAGGAACACAGAAATACGAAGGCGATGAGACTGAAGATTATCACATTGTCCATTAAAGATTGCCCTTAATGAAAAGCAACAAATTCGGGAAAGTGCAGCCAGCGCATAAACTTTGCCCAGGTTAACCCAACAGGTAGGAAGAATACTTTTTTATTTTCCTCTTCTCCCCAAAATATTGCAGAAATATTTGACTTGGTATGGCTCTTTTTCTAATGATAAAGGCTTCTGTATCTATAAAATAAAGACATTCTCCTCTTTAACTCTGCTAGTAGCAAAATCTATCCTTGAAACAACACTGAAAGCTCAGTTTTATCGTCTTTTAAATTCAAACTTGGAGCAGTAAAGTACATTAAACATAAGCACAGCATCTTAAGAGGGGTCAGTCTGGACCTTCAAGTGAAGCATGTGTCCAGGAGTTTGCCAGGTGAGGCCTTATAGAGTCACATGCAAGAGCAACACTGAGAAGGCATCCCTCCCCTAGAGGCAAAATGTTGGAGCTGTTCAGAAGAGAAGGCTCCAGAGCTCTTCAACAGGGAGATGAGTGATAGGACAATGGATAACAGCTCTAAAGTAAAAGAGAGACATAGATATGTAGTCTGAATTAGAAATTCTACACTATGTGGGTGATGAGGCACTGGTGAGGCTTACATTTATATTATTACTACATAAAGTCAACTCTCCAGTGTCAAGAGGACTCTTTTCTTCTGTCTCAGAAGACAATGCAGCCCTTAGTGATACGGCTGTACCAAGAACAAATTTGTGGTAGTCATCATCATTTGCCCCTCTGGACACATTAATCTACTAGCAAAAGCCCAAGGAAGGAACTGCCTCAACACCCAGCCTTGATAAGAAAATATTTTGCATCGGGAATAATGCTGTCATCACTTAAAAAAAGAGTATCGAGAGATAACTTCATGAACAGAATTTCCTGACTAGGAACTGCCCCCAGACCTCCAATCAGGATGTTACTCTGTCAAGGCTACATAACTTATTACCAAGGTACAATACAACACAGTATAATACAGGAAACTAGAACTTACTAGGCTTACTGAGCTATGCGCTACACATGAATGTTATGAGCAACTCTTGCTTTGCTTTACAGTTATTTCCAACCAGGAAAGTAGTTTAGCCACAACATTCTTCCTCAAAAGAAAAAGACTGCTATTTTAGATCGCTTGGCCAACACTGGTTTATACAAATACAATTATATATATATATATTTATGAAGTTTATTTTAATGCTCACTAAATCACAGGCTTGCTTGTTTTTTTTCAAATAGCTGTCTGAACTAGCAGTCCTCTTTCCGTACATGTACACAAACATGGTTACAAGGCATGGTCACAGAGGAGAAAGCCACACCGCGATCTAATTACACACTACTCAAAGCTGCCACTCCAGCTGTGCAATACTTTCCATACAAGCAGTAACACCATTATCACTCATCCTTAATAGCCCCCGTAACAGGACAGACATCACTGTGCCCTCACTGAACAAACAGAACAAGGACTGTACCCACTCTTGGATTATTTGCTATCTGCACAAAGGAAGGAAAGACAATAGAAGCATATGGCAAGCACTAGACATGCTATGATCTCATGATAGATCTCATTAACCCTCCTTCCTCCCTTGCCTTTGGTAACTTCTATGAGAAAACTAATATTGTGGAGAGATTTGAAGGAAGGTTCCAAGTCACTGAACTCAAGGAAACCTCCAAAAATAGGCAGAACTACATATTTGAAATATTTGTTGAAATAGACAAATGAATATGCACACTGTTTTTCTTAAGGAACAGTTCATTTCACCATCTAATGAAGAAAAGGAAGAATCACAGAATCATTTACATTGGAAAAGACCTCTAAGATCATCTTTTCCAACCGTTTGCCTATCACCAACATTGCCCACTAAATTTTGTCCTTAAGTATCACATAAAGAAACAGAGGTTTGTGTAAGAAAAGAAAGATCATCCAATATGAATGTCAGTTGACTGTGTAATTAGTATAAAAGTAGGTGAATACTGATAGAGGAAGTTCTACAGAGCTCTTTCCCCTCAGATTTTCACAACAGAAATTCCCTAGCAGATGCCATTTTGATTTTGCATCAATGAGCTTGGGAGAAAGCAGGACATGTGACATTCAGCTGCTGTGTGCTACCACTGTGCTTTACAGCTATATGCTCTTTAAAGGAAGGAAGGAATTGTGCTATCTTGTGGTTTTATTTTAGGACTGCCGTACTGTGATTACACCCACACAAATCCATCAACAAAAGAAAAGGCAGGTTTTGTGAAAGTAACATCACACCTAGTGAATATAATATTTTTTCCAGGTAAATCAGACAAAACTAGAGGAGATGCTGTGTTTTCCTTACGCCGTTCACATGTATTTTTATTTAAATGTCATAAAGCATCTCAGCATACAAGAGTGAAAGACAAGTAGGTATTGTGAACTGCATAAGTGAAGAAGGCAGACGAGCTGGCAAAGTCTACATAGATACCATACATGTGTTTCTTCTGTCAGACAGTTGTGCTCTGAAGTATTCTCCAAGACTTACTCATTCATTTTTAATTAATAAACTTAGAGCCCACCTGACACCCTTGGTAGACTATGCTCAGGTCTGATGGGCCTTCCAGGTCATTTCTCCTTATCTTTTTGACCTCTATAAGCATACTCCTTGCACTGAGCTATTCAGTACTCATGGCAGTTGATACAGCTTTCTCACTGCCACTTATTTTCACTTTTTTCATTTCTCTGTTGTACAGAGAGTATACTCCATATAACACCTTGAGGTTCAACACAAGAACCCCATCCTGGGGGAAAAAAAGGGAGATGTAACAGACAGGAGGGGAACGTCTGCACTGCCTTTCACAGCTGACCTCCAGATCAAGGTTGATATGGTAAGTAAACATGCAAAAACTCTCCATGCATCAGATGCACAAACACTTATCTAAGAAGTTTGTGGACACGATCTGGGATAGTAAAATTTGTTTGTCTTTTTTTCTTTTCTTTTTTTTTCCTCCCAATTACTTATTTGGTGAGCTGTACAATTTCACAGAGGAAGAGGATTTTGCTCTTTGCATTTGATAAGCCTTGCTGGGTTCCTTCTCATGTGTTTTCACTCAGCTTTGCAGTCTGGAATTTCTGTAAGTACATGGAGATCTGACTGCATCAAAGTACCAGCTATAAATAAATAAGAAAGACGATGGTCACAGCTGAGTTTGGGCGGCAGCAAACCACAGAATGAGCACATCGCTGGTCTGATGAGCAACCATGTAACACAGATTTGTCATCCATAAATAATTCACTCTAAAATCAAGGTATCACCAGCGACAATGTAAATTTCAGAGCACTGAGGAGGCAAGAAAGATTCTCCACAAAGTATATTCTGTATGTTAGACATATCACATATAGGAAATTAGATTTTATTTTGGCATCAATATTCTATGCCTTGGGATAGTGAACATGGAACCTGCCACACTGCTGGCACAAATTCATAAAACTGGATTTTCTCAAACAAATCCTTATGTAGGCAGTTTCACAAAGATAGTCATCTACAAAACTATTCTGGTAGTGAATCAAGCTAAACTCCACATCCTCCAATACAGTTGCTACTCTGTCATACTAGAAGTATACAATTAAAGATCCTGTGAAGTTTCTTCCCCTGATGTGCAGAGGAGTCCAGGTTCAGATCTGGGGGTGTATTTTGCTCTCCATCACATGTGGCACTTCTATTTCCATCAAGAAGAACTACACTATGCCTTCCATTTTTACAGTAATGAAACTGAAATAAGAGACTTTCTTCCATATGGTTATCTACCACTAAAGCAAGGATTCAGACAACAGCAAGAGAATCAAGGACTTGTCATCACCACACTTGACTGTATTTTGCCTAATTTGACCACAAATCTCTCTATGACAAAAACCACCCATAAAACAATGAAGCAGGTACTGGACAGTTCTGGATGCCTAAAGAATCCTACTTTGGTTCACGTGGAAGCGATAAATCCTACTTTACGCTGCACTGCATATAAACTTTAGATCATAATGGGATTAAAGTGAAATATATGCTTTTTCTCCTTTAAAAATTTATAAAGCTATATAGGATTATTATAATCATTAACCATTTCATAAATGTACGTTCACTATGACAGAGAGCTTCCAAGCCCTCAGCTTCTTTCAGAAACACCTCTGGGTTTTGAATTTATCCTGTCTTTTACAGAAAGTCAGAAATGGAAGAGGGGCTTGTTTAAACTGCTAGCAGCAAAGAATACGCTTTAAAACCAACTCTTAGAAGGATGATGTATTCTACGCACTAAGATTTTTCCTCTGGAAATACAAGTGCTCGTGAGCTCCTGTAATGCTTATGTGTCTCTCAGTTTAGGGAATGGGAGGCCAGAATTTCCTGAGGTTAAAACACAGCACAGAAGATAATCACACTGGATGTGTTTTTCATCAAGTCAGAATATTTCAGAAGTTATTGCAGGTTTCAGGGGAGATAAGGTAAGCTGCCATAAAAGGTCGATTAATAAACACAATTACAGGGAAGAAAATATGAACAGGATAAGCCCCCACAGGCAAACAATAGGATAAAATAAGAAATATTATACCACATCAGCCTCTGGAAGGCACGAGTTCAGTTTTGCTGCAAGGCTTGTCAGGGAGCTAAGGGAGAACCACAGCAGCTGGGAAGGAGCACCATGTAATGCAGTCATCTACCCAGAAGGTTATTCCATGGCTCAAGATGACCTTTTCCAGAACAGCAAAGGACTACTTTGAAGAAATCTGAGACTTGGAAGTAAATGAGGAGAGAGAAGGAAGTCACAATGCTTGGGACACAGAAGTGTGAAGACAACCTATAGAGGTGCAAATGCCTCCCTTCTGCTCCATCCCCCCCACTATGAGCCCAGGCCCAGAGAAAGAGATAGAGGTGCCAGATGCCAGCAGCCTGGGCACAGGGCCCAATGGCCACGCTGAGTTGTATGTGCTGGGGGTGGGACACTAACCTGTCCCGAGTGCCATGCTTTAATTCAGCAATAAGCAGCACTGGACTACAAGGTCAGTGTTCCCATAACCTCATTATAGACCAATAACTTTCACCAGCCACCATCACCATTGCCCACTTGTGACACTCCAGCATCCAAAGCAGTCCACTCTTTACACATCAAAAACTGCAAAATATCTGCAAAGAGTTGCTACACTAGTAATCTGGAAAAACAAAATTAACCCCCAAAATACATAAACTGGCACAGTAATTAGCACCTATTCACTGCAGACCTGCCAAACATTAGAAAGCAGCATCCAGGTCTCCTAAGTTACTGCCAAATTAATCTATTTTCATCTGTTCTCTTAATGGCCTTGGCAAGTGGTAAAATGTAAGTAGTTCTTAGCTTCCCAAAGGATCACAAATGACTCCTTTCCAAGTGCTAGGAACCAACAGACCAACACAAGCATTTGTGTATTGCTTTGTCCCAGTTTTGTATGTCAGAAGAAGAAATTACATTAGCTCTACAGGCTTCATGCTTTAAAATAAGCAGTGCTCCTCCTGAACTACATTTAACCTTAATCTCTTACATTTTTAATATTCTTTTCCCTGAAAAAACATCTTGCAACTGATTTTCAATTAAAGTAGCTGTACAGAGTGTGAGTTTTTGCACAAAACCCAGCTCATTCACTGCTGTGTTGACTTGATCACTCAGGAACAACACATCAATCCTTGTTTTAACTAGAGCAAACTTGATTAAGGAGAAGATATCCTTAATGGTGAATGCTTTGATCCACAATGTGGACTAACATAATGTTCTAATTACAGGTCATTTTCAAAAGCAAGATCAATCAAAACATCACATATATTGTGATTTCACTCTAACAAAAAGTTTTGCCCAGTTCTTTCCCTTCTTCTGGTCACGTCCAAAATGAAAACGTTCAATAATTAATTATAAACACTTCTTAATTCATTGTTTACATTCCACTTATCAGCAAAATGCAATTCCATAGAATGTATCTCAAAATACTGCCTATGATCTCTGGTTCCTGAGGAAATCCCGCAGAGGCATAGGCTTGAAACTGAAGTCATGACATTTTGACAACATTATGAGTCAATGTGTCAAATGCAGTTCAGCACTGACATGGGAAAATCAAAAGCTGAGGAATTTCCTTTCAGAGTTCTGACCAAAAAAATTAAACACCAGAATAACAATGTAGGGAAGGAAGGAATAGAGAAAAACCTGTAAAATGATAGCTAGGAATTGTTTTAACAATTTTCCTTGAAGAAATAAAACATGAACTAAATCATAACAATTGTAACAACAGTGATCCTATAAGAACCTCAGGAGAAACTCTTTAAATGATAGAAAAACCTCTATTAATGTATTCCCATTGACACTACTGGATGCTGACTTTTGACTACACAAGGCATAAGTATGTTCTTAGTTCACTTGCACTTTTAGATATTAGGCACACACATACAAAGAAATGGGTTTCTTCTCCACGTTTCTGAACAAATTTGTGTTTCTTACACACATATTACACACAGATCAATACCCAGTAATAATTAAATTATACTTCAGTATCTTCTTAACTTTCAGCAAGCTCAGAGTCTGGCTTGGTCATGGTAAGTAGGCTTGCCACGATTCTTCAGAGTAGACATTACTGAAGAAATTTCACAACACAGCCAGATCTTTTTAACTGGCATCAAAACACTTCTTTCCCTTTTGATATCGCCCACAGGAAAACTTTCTTCGAATAGTGGGCACTCAGTAAACAATTTCTGCTTCTGCATTATAATTGTTCACATAGCAACACACTAACTTCTTGGGAGAATTTTTTTGTTTCTTTTTATCTAAAGAGCTTTCTCAGACTCCAGCATTAGGTAGATTCTTTTATGTCTTTTCTCTAGTTGTAGAGAAGGAAATAAAACAGTTATTCAAGATGCACCATCTGACTCTAAACTATCTGCTTTTACCCCTTCAATACATGAAAAAGTTCTAGAAAGTTACCTTTGATATTTTTGTTCCCATTCTCTAAAACTACTTCCTTTTAAAGTTATTTATGCTTTTTTTCCCCTTTGAAATTACTGAATTGCAAAGGAAGCAAGCTCTTGACTTGAGCACAGCTTAGGCTTAGTATATCTTTAAAGGCTTTTGAGCCCAATGCAAACATTTGAAATTGTGTTTCCTGGGGGCATCTTTTAATCTGCCACCTACCCATGGTACTCCAGTTTGCCTTGATCTGCTGTTTCTTAAGTAGTTCACATGAGATCTGGGCAATCTGCTCAGACTCCTCAATGTGCCTCCAGGCCCTACAGGACTCTCTCATTATATTCCACCAATTGCATCCTTATTCTAATTTGCAATTCCCAAATAACATTTATACCGGTACTTTATGTCTAATTGTGTTTTTATCCTGAAGATCTAAAAGTTTTAAAATTTCTTCCAGAAGAAATAATTAGAATGTGAATGTTGATTTTAATGCTAAAGAAACATGATTGTCTGTCAGGATGTTAATCACATCCACGCCACCTCTAGTCGTTTTATTGTTCATATTTTGCTACAAGCAGAAAGAGATCAAATCAAACAGTCCCCAAGCAAAATTCAACTTGCAACTTCACTGTAAGATGAGTCGTGAGCCCAGAGTGAGACCCATCTACAGCTCTGTTCTGCTTGGAGGAATCCTGCTGAGACTGAAGTCACTGTGGCTGTGGAGAAAAAATGTGAGCTAAAGAGTCACAGGCAGAAACACCACAACCAACAGCAAGAGCCATGAAGTAAAAAATAGTTATCATCACCACCATGGGAAATGGGAAATTCTAAACTGTTCTACTCTATTTAGCACTGTCAAATTTGTTCCTCAAATCTTTAAAATCTTTAATATGAACCCCCAGCTATTCCAGGATTAGAGGTAAGGCTGATGTTCATAGAATCATTAAGGTTGGAAAGACCAGTAAGATCATCCATGCCAACCATCAACCCATCCCCATCATACCACTAATCCAAGTCCCTCAGTGCCACATTGACCCTTTTCTTGAATACCCCCAGGGATGGCAACTCTAAAACCTCCCCAGGCGGCCCATTCCAATGCCTTGCTGCTCTTCCCAGGAAGAAACTTCTGGAGAATCGTCACTAAGTTCACAAGATCCTTTTCTATAACACACAGTACTGTTATAAGTTTTGAAAGACTGTTTGTTTCCTTGAGCACAGCTCCCCATCTCCCTATCCCTTCCCCTTTACCCTTCGCACTTTTAGGGGTAAGGGGGCCCACAGGCCAACTGCCCCCCATGTCACAGACATAGATTGATCTAGGTAACTCCATGACTGACGTGTGAACATATGCCAGAAAATCACCTGCTAAAAGACTACTGAAAAATTTTTAAGGCAAATGCACCAAGAATGGCAAATTTGCATTTTAAACACACCTTCATGCTTAAAATTCTAATTCCTAACAAGGAAAGTTTACACATTTTTTCATTTTCATTAAAATTTACTTAGCCGAACTATTTTAAGAAGATCTCTTCAAGGTGAAATTTTTCCAATGGAGAATTACAATCACTCCCAATACGGTCCTGATCAATCCAGAAACAAAGGAATATAAGTAAAACCTACAAGGCATGTTATTTTTGACATTTCAAATCATTAAAATACACACACATCAAGGTCATTAATGTTTATGCTGACAGGATTATTCCTCATTTCCTCTTCCAGCAGTTTTTCATAGAGGAAAATCCGAATGAATAAAGAGCACATTTTAAAGATTTAAAAATAAAAAGCAGCATGGGGAGAGTTTCTTTTTTTGTTGTTACTCTCTCAAGAGCTGAGTAGGGACTGTTTTTTGAAGCAGTCTGAACTTTAATTGCTGCTAAGGATAGCCAAATAAACAGGAAACAAAATTGATCGGAATATCAATTTTGCAGAGACTGAAAGCCACTAAAGCTTTGCCAATAACATCAAGAAAGGCAGAACATCACAAATTAGCTGTGTTACTGATGGAAAAACAAGGGAAGCACATGAACTTCATTTATATTACCTGCTGTTAAACCTTACACTGTACACACTGTTAACAACACAGAATGACCTACAAACACAGGGTAAAACATTACTGTCTATTAATTTGTATCTGTATATTTTATACTGAAAAAGTATATATATATACCAGGTATCCTGGGGTTCATTCTCTTATAGGCAGATTTAACAACCTCAAAAGCACTGACTGCTTCTTGGCTGCCCTGCCCATGGTAGCTCAGAAGTCTCTGTGACACCACACTGACATGGCAACGATCCCTTGATCCGCCTGGACCCCTTGATGTCACCACCAAAGCTGTCACCACGGGACAAAAATGGTCGTAGAAATTAAGTTTTAAAGTACAAATGATTTTCAAGAAGCTCTAGCTTCTGATTTTAAAACTGGAGACGAGCAACCACGGCCATGCCCACACTGCTAAGAGGGTGCGTGCGCCTTACACCCTTGCTATCAGGGCCTTCAATCATCTCCATGGTTGGATCACACTAAACTGCTCACTGGGTGCCCATACGATGCAACTGTGAGTTTAGTCAAGTGAGATGATGGCAGTGGAGGGGGGATTAAGCTGACTTACAAACAAGGAACTGGGGCCTGAGAGCAATGTGGGGAGATAAGCTATTTGGCATTCTTCATGTGGTCTATACTCATTCTGACAGACTGGAAACAGGACTAAGCTGTAAAAACACTAAGCATATAATGTAATCATGGCAAAGCTATTTAAAGGAGCTAGAACATCCATGGCTGTGTGTTTATTGGATCTTGCATTTGAAGTGAAATCATAAGAAGAATTTATTTTGGCGTCGAAGTCAGAGCTCCAAAATGAAAGCTTAAAACCGAAGGGTTTCTGAAATAGTTCCCAAGCCCTTTGTTTCATTTTTTGTTGTTGTTGTTGTGCCACACAGGACATCACCAGTATCCAACAAATCTCACATCAGTCTCTACAGACAGCTGTTATGCTCCTTCCTTAGTAACTACAGAATGCCAGTAATTGGAAAATGCAAAAATGTAGTATTTGCTATCAAGATTTAACTCCAAATTCAGCTTCGCTTTAAATCTCCACAAGAGAACAAAGCCTCTGGCTAATTTTCCCTGCAGACACTTCTCTTATGACGCTCAGCCCCCGCACAGTGCTCTGTGCTGGCACTCGGCAGCTGCAATGGGAACATATTCTACTTAGTACATGGTCACCCTTTAGTCACCCATCGCTGCCTGGGGAGAAACTCCTGGGAATATTCAAGAATCATGATAAAATTTAGTTGTGTTTCCCCCCCCCCCCCCCAAAAAAAAATATACACACACACACACACATATATATATATATAATTATTATATATATATATATAAAATAAAAAGAAAGAAGGAAAATAAAACCTAAATTCACAAGCATCTGGGCAATGTCAGCGCTGTAGCATAAGCTCCTTTGGAAGCTAACACCCACTCTTCAGTAGTATTAAGGAAAGCAGATGAAGACTCTCAGCTATAAATAGATCGAAGATATGGTTCACTTTAACCGAGTCTCCAATAAAACTCTCCTTCTTATCAAACACTGCAAAACATATTTTCAACAGGACGTGGCAAAACTAAAAGAAAACTGAAATAGTTTTCTTCTTGAAAGCCCAGGCTCCAACACATCTTAGAGGGGATCTGTTGGTCGAGCTTTATTTGGTTTATTTAACTCTGCGCTGTGCCTTTCCTCAATACACAAATGATGAGCAACATGACCCCATGCCTGTTCCAGGCATGTCCCAGGCAGCCTCACATGCACACACCTGAAGAAACATGCACAAGTGTATGTTTGTGCAGAGAATGCTTTAAACATGTGTTGGCTGGCAATGAAACGAACTCCAGAAATTCTCTGCATGGCTTCCCAAGGCCCCACTTCAGCTCTGTACGTGCTGTGACTTTTCAGGATATTTTTAGGGCATGAGGCTGATTTTGAAAGACCTCCTAACTCTCATAACTTGTCTTACAAGCAGAAATCAAACGATGGCAGCCAACCCTTTCCACAACACAACTGCACCTTTAAATACCGCTGATGCCAGATGGTCTCAGCATATAAAGCAGCGTGAGACAACATATTAATGCTGCTCAAACAAGCGACTCATGCTAGCGGCAGACCAATGAGATCAGTCTCGGGCTGCTAATCCTCTCTGTCACCATGGCTACATCTATTTCAGACGATTCTTCAGTTTTCAAGTCAGATGAGCTTGCTGGCTTGTAAGCTCTGCTGTTTGAGAGTCTTATGTTATGGGGGAGTTTTCTTTTTTTATTGGCTAGCAATATAAGTAACCTCTGTTTCTGTCTGTTGGTAGGTTTTCCCACTACTATTCAAACACCCTTCCAGTGTTTGAAGAGAGCTTACAAGCAGGAGGTAGATCATCTTTTTACACAGTCTAGCAGTGATAGGACAAGGGGAAATAGCTTTAAACCAAAAATGAGGATTTAGGTTAGATGTTTGAAGGGAATTCTTTACTCAGAGGGTGGTGAGGCCCTGGCACTGCTGCCCAGAGAGCTGTGGGTGCCCCATTCCTGGAGGCACTCAAGGCCAGGCTGGATGGGGTCCTGGACAGCCTGAGCTGGTGAGGGTAGCCCTGCCTACGGCGGTGGTCAGGGCTGGGTGAGCTTTGAGGTGCACTCCAACCCAAGCCATTCTATGATTCTATGATCTCCACTAAAGATTTCCACTATTTCCACTACAGATTTGCTCCCCTAACAAATAGCAACCCCACAAACAAGTGTTATGTTCTGTTATGACTTAGCCTATCAGCACAGGAAGAAAAGGGAAGACTCATACCTTCCAATCAAGGCAGATTAACAAACAAACAAAAGAAACCCCCACATATCCACAGCAGGTAAACAGGGAGAAAAGCTCCCAACTCATCCTCTTCACCATATGCATGCTCACATAGCTGTGCTAGCACAAGTACTGGTGCTATGGAGATAAAAACAAGAAGAGGCAGGGATGAACCATGTCCTGGAGGAGACCAAAAGCTGAGCCATATGCTATCTATCAGGAACACACACTGAGCACATGGCATCACCACAAGCTAACCTACAGTGAGGATGTGGAACACGCCTTGTCATGTACGTGGAAACCTGAGGGGGAACACAGAGACAACATTCTTATCCAAAAGATGAGGAACGCATGGAAGAACAAGACAGGAATGCGGACACTCTATCACTGGGTGACTTTTCTTCTCTGTTAAGCAACATGGGACAGTCCCGCTCCCAACCCCACAGGATCGTTCTTCCTTCCACCCTGATACATACTGACATCACCAAAAAGAAAGAAGCAATTCCACTCTGAAAGGCATCAGCTCGGATCGCTCCTTCCTTAACTGCAGGCTTCTTCAGATCAGATGTCACATTTAGCCTTCTCTTTTTAAGGGCAGGCTTCCATGTTAGGATTTATGATAGTCCTGCTTACAATGAAGATTTAGATGTACAGCTCCCATTGACTCCAGCTAGATCTGTGGATGCTCACCTGCTGAGTCAGAGGAGAAATTAAGCCATCCCCTAGCTTGTTCTAGGTGAGGATATGACACAGTCAGATTAACCATAGCCTTTGAAGTAATAATTTTTTGACATGTACTAGAAGTGTGTATTTAAATCTTGGAGCCACCCCACCCCAAGTTTGCTAAAACTGTTCCTTTGAGCAAAACGCAGAGCTAGCCAAAGCCACAGATCCTTCATTTACCATAGTAGGTAAGTTAATTTTGAGTGATAAATGTACAAGGCATATACAGCTTGCAACAGTGAAGGACAGCAGTGTGCCAATGAAAGAACTGCACTGTGAGCTACTTTTGCTTTGGAGGGACACAGAAGTGGGAGGGTATGTTTTGCAGGTAGAAATCTCAGGGGAAAACATACAGCCATACACATTTGTTACTGAGTTATCTAGTAGTGTGATTGTATAGGAAACAACTACACAAGAAGTTTTACCTTTGAAATGTCACTGCCCTTTCCACTGTCTTTGTTTCTAAACTGCTTTTCCCATAGTGTACAATTCTGCTTTGGCTGGGAGAGCTGACAAGGGTCAGGGCCACACTTCCTAGATACTGTAAAACTGCTGGATCATTACATCGGTGTGCTGACAAGGATGTCTTTGCCAAGAAAACAGTTCTTTATACCTTGGCCAAATAGTCAGATGTGCCATTTGAACAAACAAAGCACTGTGCTTTAAGGCAGACCCACAGCTAAGGTAGGCATTTAAAATGGCACACGATGGCAGTCCAGGCTGTTGGGCAGCATCTTGTCAGCTGTAAATCAGGCCACTTACCTTCATAGTAATGAACGACGTGAACGATTCCATGGATAGAAGAGTCATCTCATCCTGCTCCCTGGGACTCACTTTGCAGGTAAACAGAGAAGTCAGGTTTTGCTCATGGTTCAACATGAAGGGCTAGCAGGAAGCGGCTACTAGCTTATATCATTAACATCTTGCTTTGGAGGGAACCTCAGAACCACAGGCTTATGACTTCAGACTCTCTTACCTGGCCATTGTAGCTACATACAGACATTTCTAACATACACCCCCACCTTGAACTGAAGCTCACAGTTGTAGTATCACAGAACATTCCAGGTTGGACTCTGTGATCCCTCTGGGTTACTCCAGCTTAGGATGTTGTGTGATTCTACAACTGTGAGCTCCACATAGACCACTCAAAAATCAGAGAGCACTGTCCAAGTGTTCCTTGAGCCCCATGGTGCTCTAACAACACCCTGCTGTTTGCTGCTGTCAGAAGAGCTGTGGCTCCCAACTGGCTGGATGACACACGGCCACAAACCTCTCACAGAATCACAGAATCACAGAATTACCCGGGTTGGAAGGGACCTCAAGGATCATGTAGTTCCAACCCCCCTGCCTAGCAGGGCCACCAAACATACACATTTACTAGATCAGGTTGCCCAGGGCCCTGTCCAACCTGGTCTTGAACACCTCCAAGGACGGAGCATCCACAACCTCATTGGGCAGCCTGTTCCAGGACCTAACCACCCTTCTAGTAAAGAACTTTCCCCTAACATCCAACCTAAATCTTCCCTCCTTCAACTTAAAACCATTTCCCCTAGTCCTGCTATTATCAGCCCTTTCGAAGAGTTTACTCCCCTCCTGGGAGTAAGTTCCCTTCAGGTATTGAAAGGCTGCAATGAGGTCACCCCGCAACCTTCTCTTCTCCAGGCTGAACAAACCCAACTCCCTCAGCCTGTCCTCATAGGGGAGGTGCTCCAGCCCCCTGATCATCTTTGTGGCCCTCCTCTGGACCCTTTCCAAAATCTCCATATCTTTTTTGTACTGAGGGCTCCACACCTGGACACCTCTCCTCCAAAGGAAAAGTGGTACAAACTGAGCGCATGCTTTGGGCTTGGTAACATCACTGCCAACAGCACAGATCTCCATGCCAAGCATGGGGGCAAGCAAGGCAACACCTCCATGCCGTAGAGTACCTATTATGTCACATCTCTGTTTCCACTGGGAACTGTTCTGGCACTCTGCAGATGCAGGAGGAGATGATAACTGTTCTCTTTGAAAGAAATTAAGTCAATGCAGTCAGCACCGTCAGGAGCACTAGGGCTGTTACCACCAGTCTGAGTCAAATCAACTAACTCAGAATGCTCTGCACATCCAGACTGATTTTAAGCCTGAAAAACTGAACAACTAATTGCCCTCTGTGGTCTCACACTGTACTCCTTACGGCTATGGTCCTTACTGAGGATCATCTGACCTTCTTACTATTCCATAAAATAAAAGAGAAACTTCTTACATGCAATAGCTGGGATCCAGCATGCTTTTGCTGGTAACACACAGCCCCTCTCCATCTTTTTTAACTAGTCTAATGAAAAACTGAAGACATTAAATACCTCAGGTAGTGAAACAATTTGGAGAAGGAGCATTACAGCTCCAGGAAACACTGCAGAGATTGCTGAGGACAGCTGCCTGACCACACTTACTGTAAATTTCCATCCACTTCAATGGCAACATGAATAGAATCATCAACTAGCTGCACAGTGTAAACTAAAGCTGAACCAGTGACAGCAAAAGGATGGCTTAACCACAGAATGGTTTGAGTCAGAAGGGACCTCAAAGCCCACCCAGTCCCAGCCCCCTGCCACAGGTAAGGCTGCCCCCAACCAGCTCAGGCTGCTCAGGGCCCATCCAGCCTGGACTTGGGCTCCTCCAGGAATGGAGCTTCATAGATGACACAGAGCATTCTGCTCACATCCACACATTCATAGCATTTGCAAACCCCATCTTGATGCGACACAGCTGGATGAACACAAACTCCCTGTACTCTCATTTACCAGAGACTGTATCTTTTGACATCTCTTCTGAAAGAGACTGCTAAGAAAGCACTGATAAAAACTGACACTTAATTAAAATTCAAGCATGCAAAAATTAGGCTTGCTCCCTCATATATAGCTTTAGTAACAAGCTCTTGCTGTATTCAAACTGCATTAACATCTTGACAAACTGAGAAACATTAAAGGGCCCCACCAAATAACTCAAGATGTTTACATGCAAATTCTGAAGGTGCGCTTCAATGACAGAAATAAGACCTAGATACGGTTTCCATATGAGCAGAAGGATTTTGCATTTCCCCATTCATTTCTCACAGCAGAGCCAGTTATCACTTCAGTTTCAGTCACCCTTTCAATATGCTTGTGCAGGAGGAAATGGCTTCAGTGCTTGTACCTCATCGCACTGCCACTGATATCTGTGGGGCAAGGGATGAACAGCAGAGTCATTAAAACTGGAGTATGCCTCTAAGCTAAATGTTGCTCTGAAAAACTATGAAAAATTATACCCAAAGTGCCAACATTCTGATATTTTAAGGATGTGATGAAGATGCCGTGAATTGCTTTCAGCGTGAATCAATTCTAAGTGTATCACTGCTATTAAAGAATACAGACTCATGCCCCAAATTAGCTTATTAACAGTAATTAAGAAAAAAAAAAAAACTTCAGGAGATCAGCATCTACTGGGTGTTTTGTTCAAAAGAATGTCAGCCACCCAAAGCAAGAGCCTCTCAAACACTGAACAGCAGTTAAGGCAAAGTACTATTTCCTTCCTAGAAATAATGTGTGCTTCACTGTCAACTGTTCTTTGTTGTCCTTCAATACACCTTCAGTTTCCCACCATCTTTTTCTCCTCACTTTATCTCACCTTGCTGTCTCCTGCCAACTTGATCAGATTTGGGTGGTGAGGCAGCTGCCCAGAGAGCTGTGGGTGTCCCGTCTCTGCAGGTGCTCAAGGCAAGGCTGGACAGGGCCCTGGGCAGCTGAGCTGGTGGGGGGCAACCAGGTGGACTTTCAGGTCCCTTCCAACCCAACATACATTCATCCCAGCAAAAGATAAGGCCTCAATGATTTGAGCCAGTTGCTTTGTTCATTAAAGATTTGATCTAGAGGATCTGGGAATCTAAAGCATGCTTCTAAAATTTTCCTTTTAACTTCTGTCATGAAATTGTTTTCAAATGTTGCATAAATATTATAAATGTATTTGGAAAACAACTGATATTTCAAAACCAAGAGGCGATCCAGGTGTCTGTGCATGACCCAGCCACTGCAGCATGGGCACACCATCCATATGCTTACGTAATGGATGTGCGTATGCACTGGATTTTATGTGCTCAGTGCAAAGCCTCTTTACTTGACACAAGATGCCTTCACTGCTGTTCTGCAGATGCCCCATGGATTTGTTTGGTCACTAAGTGAGCGGGAACATTTCTACATGTTTTCATGGCAGCTCACCGGTTAATTCCAGTGTCATCTCCACAAATCTGCCAGGCACAAGCTCTACGCATCACAAACCAATAAGCTACAGCGTACCTTACTTACTCATACAAGTATTTAAAAATAAGCCCTGTGATATATACCCTATCTTGCAGAAACAGAATGGCTTAGGTTGGAGGGGACCTCAAAACCCATCCAGTTCCAACCCAGTGCCATGGACAGGGCTGCCCACACCAGCTCAGCTGCCCCGGGCCTCATCCAGCCTGGCCTTGAGTACCTCCAGGGATGGGGAACCCACTGCTGTATGTAGTGGCCACCCACTACTCCAGATGGAGCCTCATGAGGGCAGAGCAAAGAGTGACAAACAGCTCCCTCACCCTGCTGACCATCCCTCTTCTGATGCAGCCCAACGGGTTAGGGAATGGGTTACGTTCAGGTATACCAACAGTTGCTTAGCCTGCTCTGAAAAAGCATCTGTACATATCACTGTGTCTGTGAGTCTCTCCTCCATTTTTTACTAACAGGTGAAGACAGATGAGGCAGGTTGTAGCCCCAGAAGCGTTCACTGCATGACACTCTCCTGCTTGGCATCAGAGCCACCATGCATTC
Organism: Coturnix japonica; assembly: GCF_054131305.1. Lineage (NCBI taxonomy): Eukaryota > Metazoa > Chordata > Aves > Galliformes > Phasianidae > Coturnix > Coturnix japonica. The sequence goes on along the minus strand of NC_140666.1, from coordinate 29,514,495 downwards.
TTTGACGACAAGCAGGATCCCTGCTCTGGTATGGCTGCAGTATGGCTGCAGGGTGGCCCCAAAGCTCTGCTTCTTCTCATGCACAGAAATGGCACATGCGAGGAAACACACAGCACTGCCTTGCACTACACAGCATAAAAAAGGGTGTGTTATTAAGGAGAAAACACCTTCAGTGTCATCACTGGCATCACATGGGGTTGCTCAGGTTCCAAAATGGAGCATCACAGCTGCTGTGCACCTTTGCAATCGTGGCAGAGGAGCTCAGCGCTGACAGGTGTGAGCCCAGCTTGTCGTCCTTCCCCAGGTGACCCCGAGCCTCCCCTGTGCTGCTGCGGGCAGAGAACTGCAGCTGCTCTGCACCGTGCCCTGCAGAGGGAGGGACGGCTTCGGTCAAACAGCGAGTGTGCTCCACTTCTAATCCTGCTTAATCCCGGGGGATGGGGGAATAAAAAAAAAAAACAACTATTTTCAGCATCCACCAGGACAGATCGTCAGCGCTCATCACATTCCCCAGCACGTGACTTGGGCACCGAAACATGTGGCATTTTAGTCTATACGGCTGCCTTTATGAAGGATCCAGCACGACGCACGGAACGCAGAACACTCGTTATTCACGTGCTTATAGGCGGATGCCACCCAAAGGGAACGCTCCTCCTGCCGTTCTCTCTCCCCCGGCAGCCGCCGGCTCAAAGCTCAGCGCACCTGCCGCACCGCGCGGCCCCTGGGCTGTGGCATGGCCGTACTCGGGGGCAGCGCCGAGCAGCCCCCCGCCCGCAGCCCCTCCGCCGGGAGCGGGGGCACCGCCCGCTGCTCGCCCCGCGCTGCCGCAGCGCCCACCGCAGCGCCCGCCCCGTCCCTTACCGGGCTCGTGCTCGCCGGGCCGGTCGGACACCTCGATGACCAGCAGCTCGCGACCCTCGGAGCTGCGCCCCACCGTGTAGATCCTGCTGATGGCCGGGCACTGCAGCCACACCGCCACCAGCGCCTCCCGCAGCTCGGCGTAGCGATGGTACTCGAAGGAGATGCCCTCCTCGGCGCTCAGCCGTCGCCGCCGGCTGCTGCCTCCCGCCGCGGGCTCGGCCGCCCGGCATGCGACGAGCAGCGCGCCCAGCGCCAGCAGCAACAGCCGCAGCTCCCGCGCCGCCATCCCGACCGGCTCCTCCGCCTGCGGCCGCGCAGCTGCCGCCCGCCCGGCGGGAGGGGGGAGAGGGGCGGGCGGGCGGGGAGGGGCCGCGCCGGGCCGGGAGAGGCGACGGTGCCCGCGGCGGGAGGGGCTCGGGGCGTGCCCGGCACGGGGCTGAGGGAGCTCCGCTCCTTCGGGTCGTCTGCTGTGAGACCGCTGTAGTGCGCGGCGGCGAGCAGCTGAATGAATGGATGCACAAAGCAAACCCTGTGACAGGTACACGCAGTAGGATTGCAGAATAACGCCGGGGATAGCAGATGCTGCTTGCTCAGAGGGCAAATCCCGTTATTCTCTACGGGAATGCCCCGAGGGGAGCTGCACACTGACTTCCATAAATCACAGTTCCCTGCTCCGGTACTGTGGGATGCCCACAAGCAGCCGCTGCTCAGCCTGCTCCGATAGGGACCATGTCAAAATGCCCCCAAACCGACGGCTGGGAAAGGCAAATCGTTAACGATTCATCCCTATCAGATTTATTATTTTTTTGGTAATGCAAAATTTCCCTTGAAAATTGTCAGAGGTTCAAAATACAAAAAAAAACTTTGAAAATCACATATGCAGTCTTTTCTGCCACAAATCGAACCCCATCACTGGTTATTTAATACCTTGTTTGCACCCATTCTCTATCTAAAAGAGCGAGCTCGTGGCACATCCCCTCCCAGCACCGATCTATAGGTTGGGAGCTCTCCGGAGGTATTATGAACAGCCCTTTGTGAACATATGGACATTCCCCATGCACGATGGGCTGTCTGATTCCAGAGCACAGGATCATGGAAACGACATCCCAAGGAGAATATCTTCATCGCCACCCACTGAAGTATAGAGGGGATATAAGGAAGAAGTTTTTCTTGCACTGAGTGGTGAAGCAGTGGAACAGGTGGTGGATGAGATCCCATTCCTACAGACAGCCGACATCAGGCTGGATGGGGCTCTGAGCGCCTGATGGAGCTGTGTGAGCCCTATTCAATGTGGTGAATTGAACATGACTCACTACAAGTCAATAAATAAACATGGCTAAAGACTCAGCCCTACCAGGTACTGCAGAGCTTGCTGTGCTTGCCAGGGCGTGGATGCAAACATGCATGTGCGATAATTTTTTGCTTCTTACAGGCTTGAATTTCATCTGAAACGGATCTGATGTTCACACTTGCTCTACACCGATGCAAACAGCCCTGACTCATTATTGCTCCTTGTGTCGTATCACAGCAACAGTGGGATGAATCCAGGTTTGGAACACTGAACTCCAGTGCTGCTTCTGAGGGGCCACAGAAGGGACGTGAGAAATTGGAGAAATGTCTTGCGGCAAAGGACACAATGTAATTTAGCTGGTTGATGAAAAATACCATTAAAACTAGATTTGATGGCATTTACTACCCTCAGAGATAGAAAATTACAGCAAGAAGTGGGCCTGCCAGCTACAGGCTGCAGCGGTTAAGGTTCATCAGAAAGCTAACAGTGACAGAGGCAACAATGATGGGATGGAGATTTGGAACTATGAACCAGACCCGAGTTAGTAACAATCATTCAGAGCCAAAATGGAGGATTCACTGGGACCACGTTTCTATAAAAATGAATGTTTAAAACCCCCTTTAAAATTACCTTCAAACACTCAATTACACTTCAAACATGGGGTACCTAAAAAAAGTGACATAAGTGACGCGTTATTATATGTCACAACTTTGTACCAAATTGCTGGGGCTGAGCTCCTATAGCTGGAGAGACAATACTTCATAATAACTTGAACAAGAGCTTAAGCATTTGGCTGGCTCACAGTGGTCAGTTTGTAACATTTGCACAGACACAAAGGTGAGCTAAGAATCAATGAACAGAATCACAGGAACAGAGACATTCCATAGCACTGAAAGCTCCTTGTATTTTTAGGCTGGGAGTTCAGCAGGAATAAAGCTAAGTACAGCTGCAAGACGAGTGGGAGCTGACAAAGCAAAGAGGATAAGGGCAGTCTTTGAAACCTGATTAAAGAGGTTGCTTCCACCACAGAGAGCTCAGGCCAGCGATTTAACAAGTCGGTCCAATAATATCAGAATGCTGCTTCAATTACTATTAATTCAAGTGGCAGATGCTAATTAGGATTTTGGTTTCTGAAAGCTATGGCTTAACTTTAAAATGCATTTATGTCCAAAGTAGCTACACGGAATGGACCCATGTCATCAACCCCTACAGAACAGATCTACAAGGTGCTGTTTCCATTTCTTACTGCTGTTTCTGTGTAACCTGTAAAACATTCAGGCTTTATCAGAAACTGTGTTTCTTCCTTAGAGAAATAAACAAAGCAAGACACTGCATCCCAAATGTTTTGGTCAGTTTTGTATTAAAAACATATGAAAGGTGTAATACACATCTTAAACCAAACCACGTTTATTTCATCAGTCACAAGTGCAAATACAGCAAACAAGTCAGTTCAGCAAATTACAACACTGAAAGGAATGTCATGTAAATGCTAAGTACACTGACGGAGCAACTTCAAAGAGCAGCAAAAAGAAAGTTTGTTCAAATGAAAACTTCTATTCTTTTTATCTGTACCCTAAAATAACATCATAAATCTAGACCAGGAATGTCTCCGCTAACTCATGTTTAGCCAGGTATTCTGAGATTAACAGCTCGCGTTATCCAGTGTGCAAAAGTCCTGCCTGTCCAAGCTCTTTATTAACAGATTTGTTTTGGTTTTAAGCAATTCTTACCCGATATTTTAATTACTGTGCTGATACCAATTAGTACATTCTGCTATTTGATATTACAAATTGAAGAGTGTAAGGTTTTAAGAAGTAGGTCCAATCTTGGTGAACGTGCACAATCCCACCTGGATCAAAAGCAGGCAATGTTAAAGATAAAACTGAACAATTTTTTGCAAAAAAAAAAAAGTGGACAGATTCAAGTAATCTCTGCCTTTTTTGCGTCATCTTTAAATTTGTAGTTAAAATATATGTGGTGCTTACATATAAAATAGAAAGCATTCCCATTAGGAAGATACTGCAGTTTACTTCTTGGTTTTTTTCCCTACCACTCAGTAGCCAAGGAAAATGATTTATGCTTAAATACCCAATCACGACTTTGCTTTAAAGAAAAGCAAAAGTTGACTACCAGTATTAGCATCACAATTTTTACACTGGATTTTTAGTCAGTCTTCTTCATCCTGAGTTGCTGCTTCTTCTCTTTTTCTTTATAGGCAATGAATTGAGAGTCTGTGCCAAAGATTCTGTCCCACCACGTGAAGGTCGATGCGTAATTGCCAATAAAGTTCATGTGATGGAAATCATGAAAACGGGCTCCAGCGTAGAAAGGCACCAAATGAAGAGGGTTCAGTGGAACATCATAGCCACTACAGGGGAAGGAGAAAAAATACAATTGTAGTAAGGATTCCCAAATCCTTATTCTTCCCAAATATAGGCACCAATTTGTTCTTTTTGTAATCTAAAAGCCTTTTATTCTATAACGTCCTGAAGTAACCGTACTACAACAAAATCCCCTCCTGACTTAGGCAAATACTTCTGTTAACAGTGGCTTTTTGGCACCCAGTGACCTTTTCAGCTCAGATGAGCAACACTAACAATTTAGCAGAAACAGCCAGGAGATGACAGAGAATGATCTGCTTGTTAAGTAGACCTAGCTGTCTCAAAAGCGACATTGGTGTAGGGAACCTGCTTTGGCAGGGGGGTTGGACTCGATGATCTCTAGAGGTCCCTTCCATCCCCTACAATTCTGTGATTCTGTTAGTAAAAAGGAATAACAAAAACATAGTGACAGCAAGCTATAAATATCAGCCAGCTCAGCTCCTCCTCAAACAGCAGCTCAAATCAACTACAGCTGTAGTCTTTCTGCTCTCAATCATTTTCTGCTTACTGCAAGTTCTTCAAAGGTTTAAAACTGAAAATACAAAATTAAAGTAATATTAAAACCAGACTGCTTTGCTTTAAAGCCATTTCAACTCATTTGCTTAGCAGCTCTGCAAAACATCTTACCACCACCTAGTGGGGAGAACGCAGTATGATCTGTTACAAACACCTCTTGCAGGCATTCTCTTTGAGAGATGAGATTTTTATTTTGCATGAATTACTTTAGCATGTCAGAACATGCTCTAGGACATGTCTAGAACATTCTCAGCCTAGGACCAAGAAGAACTCCTAAAATGGCAATGTTTTGTCCAATGAGTCATTTAATAGCTCACGTGAAATCCTTCACACAGCCTACAGTAAGACACTACATGCTTCATAATGCATTTCCAGACACGAGGTCAAATGTGATGCTAGCAGGTCAAAACTTAGTTTTCCCCTTCCTTTTGAACACAGGAAAGAAAAGTTCATTTACTCGCAGATGAATCTAAGTCTATTTAGATTTGCATTACCATTTTGGAATCAAATCTGAAAGGAATCAGTTTTGCTACAGAGATGAGCAGTCTTGCCCTTCAGAGCTACCAGAAATAAAAGAGTTCATTTATCTACTTTGAAGATGGTCACCAGTTACATTGCTTAATATTCCTTATGCCCAGAAAACCATCAACTAACAAATGGAAAAAACTCTTGGAGATGGAATATGAAGTTTTCCATTATTTTTGGCATTCTAAGCTGCATAAGGTCATCTGTACACCAATAATCCTGATGAAACCCAGGCTGCTGACATCACACTCAGGGTGCTTTAGCTCATCTATAGCACTCTTTTAATCAACACGATTTACTGACTACACTACCTCAAAACAGAACAGAGCATAGCTGTTTAGACTGTGCCATATCTAAGATGCATAAAAGCACACACTTCAGTAAAAAAAATAAAGCAGTAAAGCTCAGCTCATTGAAAGAGACAGGTGATTTTAAGACAAACCCAGGGAAAAGTGAAACTATTAAAAAGGAGCAAAGATTTACCTGTGCACATCAATGGTTTCCATCAGGCGACATATTACCCATGCCCACAGAAGAACCACGTGGTTACAGAAGACAACAATTCCAATAAAGAAGCCAGCTCCAAGGATGAGCGTTTCCAGAGGATGTGCATATTCTGCTTGCATTCCAAATGGAGACTACAAAACAGGACAGAAAGGAAAACAGTTACCCTTCTTGATTTCCTATGCTCCCAAATCAGAATCGCTATTTTGTGGCACCCCCCATTCCCCACTGCCCCACAAGAGAAACAGAACAGTGCTGTGGGTGAAGGAAACAGTCTGGTTGAGCAAAGGTCTTAACACGGGTGTTCAGCTCCTCCTTGCTAAAACAGAAAACTGTACTTTATACTTTAAGTTTATAGTGATTACAATTCCATTAGCAATTCCAAATGTTTCCCTATTAAAGCCAAGGTGCTTCAGGCTAAGCCAGTGCTTAGGCACCATTGTCAATGGCCATCAATCACCACTGTCCCTGGCCAAAGAATAGGAATGCTAAAGCATTTGGCAAGCTCCTATCAGCTTTGTAATATATTCAGTCTTGGAAGTAGAACAAAACAGAAGGAAGCCAAAAGAATCTGTCATGATTCACTTACAGATTTGCTTAAGAAAAAGAAAACAAAAAACAAAAAAGCCGTAATCAAAACCAATCAAAATGAATAAATGCCCAAATTGATTGATCAGCTTTATAAATTAATTCTTACAATTCAAAACGTTATTATGAGATTGAACCAGAGCATTATATATATATATATATATATATATATATATATATATATATATATAATGTATATGTATTATAATATAATGTATTATGTAAGTAATTCATTTTATATACAATATAAAATGATATACATACAATATATATATACTTACATCTATAATTACTTACATTATATATATAGAATATAATATATAATTACAATATATATACATATATATATTATAATATATAATTATATATATAATGTAAGTAATTATATATATGTAAGTACATCTCCATACATCCATCAGTTTGCAGCAATGTCAAGTGACAGCCATAACCAGAAAACCCACCCCATCTCTCCCCCCTAGGAAGCAGGCACATACTACGCTTTGAAAAGCGCTCCATTTCATTCTCTTTAAATAAAATCAAATAACAGGTGGTGCTATCAGAAACAAAATGGATGGCTGTGTTCGACGCTGAGCACAAGGAAAGACTGCAGTCAGAAGGATACAAAACCCTTAAGTCTGCTGAATAAAGTCTTTAAACAAGCTGTATGTGTATGTGTATGCTGCATACACTAAAAGTAATAGAATAAAATAAAATCAAGTAATACATACTACAAACTCGTGGTGAACCTTATGGATGTACTTGTATATTCTTTTGTGATGCAGCAGTCGATGCAGGAAATAGTGCCAGGCATCTTCAATCACTGCACATCCGAAACACTGGGCAAGCAAAACATACCTTCAAAAATGAAAATAAAAGAAATTGAAGAGTTAAGAGTTATAGCAGATAATTGCAAATATGCAGCCTTGAAAGATAAAGAAGTTGACGAGCTAGTAGAGGTAGGAACTGCATGTATTACTGGTTGAAAAGATAATGTCAATGCACTGTTATGTAAAAATACACATTAGCCCTTATAGCTCATCTGTTGATATATCAGAGTTTATGTGTAGTGTAGCAAGCTGTCATTTCAACATCACACATACAGCCTATAAGGAATACCTGCAATCTAAGATCTAGATACAGAAACCACACTGGATACCTAAACAGACAGAAAACAACTAAAAAAGATGGCCCTCTGTTATAGAAAACAACTACTGGTGGGAAAGAAAAGAAGGCATTTCGAAGTATTGCAGCATTTCTCACCAGTTTAGGGCAAAAGAGGGAAACACGAGGCAGTTTCCCCTCCCTTCAGTAACGCATTGCTGCTGCTGAATAAAACAAGGTGGAGCTAAGAAACACTTAGGAGGAAATAATAGAAAATAAAAAAAAAAACAGCTGGATTTAAAAATAAAAACAAACCCATAGCACACCACACACCTGATATCTTACACAAGCTGCTGTGACTCTAGGAAGCTCTAATTAGCTCCCACTGCAATTTAGTCTCAAGAGTGGTTAGCAAGCATAGTTTATTAGCCTAAAAAGTTACGTTAATGTCACAAACTCCAATACGGTTTTTGTTATATATGTAAGTGTCATTCATTATGAATGTACAAGACGTATCTACGTACCACCTAGGCATCTTTTCCCACTCATATGGAATGTTGAAAAATTCTGTGAAGTAGTACGTGCCACAGATTAGAGGAAGTTGAATGAAAAAGTGATTGAAGAGAAGCGTTTTGAAACATTTCCACTGCTTTTCCCACGTTTCTGGTTTATCCTAAGAAAAAAAAAAAGAAAAATGAGTTGAGTTACACATTTCTATTGCAACGTAACCAAAGTGCCACAAAGAAGACTTCGTAAGGTGAAATGCCTTTAAGACAGACAGCCAGTCTTCCCATCACACAAATTAACCCAGGGAACACCAGTTTCATGGCCCTGGATTTGGTTTCAAAGGCTCTCACTTTTCTAAACTACTTTTCTGAAGTCTCTCATCAGAAGTTGTCCTTGCCAGCCCTCCCTCCCATCCCCCCCCCCATCCCCAAAACTATTCTTGATACTTCAGTAATTATAATTAGCGGGAACATTTCAGATTAAGTGTGTTGAATGACACAAATCTAACTTATTTTTTCTTCTTTGCACCAAAGTGTTGCCATAGCTAAAAGAATAAAACAGAAGCTGAAGATAAAAAGTCGTGAAGAATTAAACTGTCTTGAAAAAAAAGAGGTTCTGCAGGAAGACACCTTATTAAATCACTGTGGCAACTCCAGAAAGTTGTATTACTTCCAGTTCCTATTATGAAGGCCGACACACCTGTTCTCTACCTCATGAAGATGGAAAGGATACACTCTCACTCTGAAAAAACTCCTTTGCCTCCCCAAACCCACTTCTCTGCATCCCCTCACAAACACTTTAAGTTTCCTCTGTTCCTTCTGGATTGTTCACAGTGACTGAGGCAAACATGGCCACATGAAATGGAAACCAACAGCAGCCACACGCTCTATTTCACGTGTTCCGAGGTAGATCAGTGTGCAGTCCACTACTATGTCTTACCGGCTGAATTTTATATTTCTGCATGTAGGGTATAAACTGAAAGATGAATCCAGGTACACAGAGCAAGAAGTATGAAGCTTCGTGAACTAAAAGCGACCCCCATGTCGCTATTTGGAACTTGGTGTAGTTGTCCAGCATGTAATTCCAAGCATTTTTAAATGGTTGCTGCAGAGGATTGTCAGGCAGGAAAGAGTCTATATATTCCACTGCCAGATAAGCAGAGTTCAAGATATTAACGCTGTCGTTCGTTGCCATCGTTCAAGCACAAAACATCACAGTCACAGATCTTCCACAGCCGTCTGTGCGTAACCTGGGTGTTTTAAGAGAAGATGAATAAACAGCAGTTATTCGTCATGAAGAGGCTAAAAACCGAGGAGCAGGTTAATACGGATCACAGAATCACAGAATTGTAGGGGTTGGAAGGGACCTCTAGAGATCATCGAGTCCAACCCCCCTGCCAAAGCAGGCTCCCTACACCAAATCCTTTTTCTGAAGCACAGCATAAAAGCATAAACCTCCAGACGGGTACAAAAGGCAGACAGCGACACAGCCGCCGTGGGGTGGAACTCAGGGAGACGCCCCGGTCCTCAGGCCCCACGCACAGCCGAGGCCGGGCACACCCCAGAGCGGCCCTCAGCACCCCAGAGCGGCCCACGACCGTCCCTCTGCCGTCGGCTCCCGGCCCCCACTCGTCCCCCCATTCGTCCCGCGGCCCCCGGCGCCCCGCGCTCACCTCAGCGCAGTCCCGGCCCTGTCGCACCGCGGCCGACGGCAGCAATAACAAGCGGCGCGCGGCCGGCTATTCACCTGCGCCCTCCTATTGGCCGCCCGGTAACCCCGGCGCGGCTCCCATTGGCTGGCCAGCGGTAGCGGCGGAGAGTCAGGCGTGAGAGAGGGAGGGCCGGAGCTGTGTGCGCGCTCGGCGATTGGCTGGAGGGGTGGAGTGAGGATAGTGAGACCTCGGAGCGTGGCCAATGAGGCGGGCGGGCGGCCGGGTGACGTGCACGAGGTGATGAGGAGGAGGCGGGCCGGCAGGTGGGCAGGGCGGGCGGGGGGTGCTGCCCTGCACCCGATATGGGGTTTTTCCTCTCCGGGTCGGGGCGAGGCCGTATAACGTTTCCTCGTTCTAGGAAAGGGAGTGAGAAAATTGCAGTGCAATGGCTTGAGTAAAACGCTTTTAGAAACCTCCCTGGTAGTTACGTGAGCACTTTCAGCCTCAGCAATAACTAACACTCAGGTCTTTTCAAAACCAGCCTTTCTCCCCCAAAATCTCTTCCCTGCTGTCAGCTGAGGTGTAGGATGGAGAAACACAAGCTTTAAGCAGTCGATGCCCTGATGTCAGCTGAGAAACCGTTTTCTGTATGGAGAAACACAAGCTTTAAGCAGTCGGTTGGCGTTAGGAAACCATATACAAATTGTTTATTTGAAGAAAATATCTCAAATATGACAATAACTTTGGTCGTGTTAAAAGGAGGCCGTCCAAGAAGGAATAGAAACGAGCTGCTCTATGAACATGGCCACATACAGTATATCCAGGTATTAGCTAACAGAAGCTAAGGTTACACGCATTAAGAGACCTTAGTACCATGCAAGTTCAACTTAATTTCACACATTCATTATAAATTTTCGGTTATTTTCATGCCAAATCACTTTTCGCATAAAAAGGTAAGAAAGAAGTAACATCTAAATGTGACCAAAATTGAACAGGGAAAGAAAAAACAACATTAAGTACAGACAACATTTTTATTAAAAAGACCTCGAAATTACACCTGTCCAGGAATCATTATACCAGCTCTGATCTCCTTCAGTGGGAATTAGTAGTGTTAAGTATTGTTAAATATCAAAAAATACAACTCTCTTTTACAACATAGTACGGGCATATTCAAAGTACTGTGCCAAATTATAAATAATAAAGTTGGTTTTTGAAGAATTTCAATAGAAAGCAACTTATGCTCACACGTACATATGCACATATCATAGTTACGTAACAAAAGTCTTATAAAAGGAAACAAATTTCCCCCATGCCAGCTTAAATTACTGAGGTGGAATTCGATACCTACTATGAAGACTGACAGTTCATTTCTTTAAACATGGTTATTAGTCTCTGGAAAAAATAAGACAAATTTACTTTCACCAGAATACACACCATTCTCCACTGACAACCTGTTTCTCAGCCACAACTGACATAAGTCTGTCCTTATGAAAGTGGCTTTAAGTGTTTGAAGATCTTGCAATTAAAAAAAGACACGGCCTACTACACTTCAAATATCCAGTCAGCCCCTGTTCAACCGCAGAGTAGTCCTACGCATTGCTTCTACCTAGAGTAATCTTCATCATCCATCATCTGCAATTGTAGACGGTCACATCTTCCACTGTGACTCAAGGTGCAGCTACAAGTAGAGAAGTGCTTAGGTACTCAGTCACTTCAAATACACTTGTTGAAGGCTGCTTCTAGTGCACAATCAACTTGAAGATCCCCTTATCGATCATAATGGTTTGTCAATAACTGTAACACCTAGAGTAAGGAAGAAAGGTGTAAGTCTAGGGAAAACAGGGAAACCCTGATGCTGATGCACAGCTTTTCAATTTTATGCTAGTTGCAGGCTATTATTATTGTTCATGTTGTCTAATTTTTAATAGTACATTTGATACATATATATCAAATAATAATTGATTATATAACAAAGTTATATGAATCAGTGTAGATTTCTGAATGTTTCTGTTACTTGGGGTAGGCGGGGGGGTGGGGGTGGGGAAATCAACTTTACCCTTATAATTAATATATCCTTTACATACACTGTAATAACTTAAGAAACTGCAGTTATTAAAAGAAAAGTTTCCTAAAACAGCTCATTTTCTACATAGCAATTTCCCACAGAGAACTTCAGAATTGGACCACTACAAATTGAGACAATTACAAAGCGTGTTTGAGGAAAAAAGGGACTGGTCACACTGGAGTCTTCTAATTCATCATTACACGCTAAATTCCTCTTCAATACAGTTCAATACCTTTTTCATTTTTAGTGAATTAATTGTTTGAAGTCTATATTCAAAATTAACCATCAAATTCTTCATGCCCATTCTAGTATCTTAGCTTTTATTTTACACAGTGCTTTGCTTGAATGCTTCAATTTTCTTATCCCGGCTGCAGTTCAATATAGTGTAAAAAAAGAAACCCTAGACAACGTTACCTGCATAGCTCCTTCCTGTACTCATACAAGATGACACAACTGTCCATTTATCAGTTGTTGGATTATAATATTCCACTGTTGATAAATTACAGGAACCATCATCTCCTCCAACTACATACAAGAGACCATTTACAGCACAAACGCCTGAAAAAAAGACAGGAAACTGATCATGAAAGTTAATGATCAGCTCATTCATACCCATGAAAGCATGATTTCTATGCTGTGACATCATTAAAGAAGCAGAAAGCCATTTAAAAGAAAAAGGAGCATCCCTTTTGCACCTAATTTTACTGCTAGCATTTTAGAGTAACTGTAGTACATACCTGCGTTTCTTCTGCACATGTTCATATCTGCAACCTGCTTCCATGTACAGGTGACGGGATTGAACACTTCCACGCTTTTTCTTACCAAAGGCCCATCATGACCACCTACCGCATACAGTAAATTGTTTAACACACCAACACCTGTGAACACATGAAAATACTCAAAATTAACTAGAGCGTAATTTGACTGATACCAAGAAAACAAAAAAACATCTGCTAAAACAAATCATTCATCCAATGTTAGGAATTATTTCAGAAGACATTTAGGTCAGGATACATAAAGCAAGAGACAGTAAACTAATGCAAGACACTGATAAAATGTCTTGCATGCCCATCCATATTGCAGCATACAGAAACCAGAGGTGTTCTGCAACATAACGTTTAAAAAACTTTGGATGAAAAGATGATGAGCAGAAATAGGAGGACTGCTGGAGTTTAGGACTAATTAGAAATGATAGTAAATAATGCAGTATGCTCAGTCAACATAAAGGAAATCTGATAAAATGATAAAGCAGAACTGAATTTTTAGAACATAAATACTATGCAGTACAGTAAAGCTGAATGGACAGACATTAAACAACATGAATGCTTCCACTGAAGTGCTACGATACCACCTTAAAAACATGTATGAAACAAAAGTAAACAATTACAGTGAGTAGCTTCCTCCTGCAGATCTGGAGGAGAACACAAAACTTCCTCGAGCCAAGCTTTAGCTAACGAATTATCCAGAAGTATTTTTTGGATCTCCTTTAATCCTAGCATCCCCTTTACAACATTTTACCAATCTATAAGCTTGGGATGAAGTAGCTAGTCTAGGCCTACTTGCTAGTTAGACTGCACGTACAGAAAAGATGGTATCAGAGGAAACAAAAAGGGAGGCCTGTTTGTTTATGCCTCACTTTATAATGCACTGTTATAACCCAAACATATTGGGTTTCAGAAGTGCAATTTTTTGGCATTAAAACTTGCAAATGATGGACCATAAAGATAATTAAAAATCATTACTATGAAAGTACACTGGGAAACTTATTACGTGTTATATTTGAGATTGTAAAGTTTAAATAACATGATACAAATTTGCCAAGATAGTTATTAAAGAGTTCCACAAAAAGGGCACAGCTTAAAAGATGTATTAAAAAGGAAAGGAAATGGCAAATATGAAGTTTTTCAGACCAAAAAAAAAAAAATGTGGCTTAAGAAAAAAAAAATGTTCTGAGACCTTGAAAACCAGCCAAAACATCTTTGAAAAATATATCACTAAGATTGTGAGTATGGGCCATTCCTATCCTATGAGGGGAAGAGAAAATAATCCTGCGGAAACAATTCTCATATAGAAAACAACAACAGCTTTCAATAACTAAAGGAAAAGGGGAAGGAAACATGGAAGAGTTAAATAGTATCGCAAATCTGAAAAGTAGGTCTTAATATGACACTGATTTATAAATCATGCTATCTAGTGCTCTGTCAGTGACATTCACTACTGACATTTGCCTGTACCCATCCCTGTTAATTTAATTCCTCCTTGATTGCTATTATTTCTAGCTATCACGTCACAGTACAAAGTGACAGCTTTTCTTTCTCCCACTCTGATCTCACTTTATTAGACAGGATAATACAACATTCATCTTTGGTAATGTTAAACATGATAGAGCTAGGATGGCTAAGATTTTTAGTTTAAATGTGCAACATGACATAGATCAAGCAAATAACTAAAAAGAATGTGCTTCATTGATATTTTTCTTCCCCACCTGAGTTTTCTCTCCAGTTTCTGACCTGCCTATATAGCATATATAGTTTTCCTCTGCCATATTGCCATTTTTTATTTGGCAATTCATTTTCTTTTTGAAAATGTCTTTCATTTCTCCTTGGCCCTTCATTTTCCCTTAACCCCGCACCCCATTTCCAAGTCCTACCTTATTTCTTGCTCCTTCCGTCTGTATCTTCTTGTTGCCGTCTTCAGAGTTCTCCTCTTATTTTTCTTTCCTGCCCATTTTTCAGGACCCTGTCTTACCTCTCTCTTCCCTCCCAAATGGCCTATATCTGAATCTGAAGTTCCTCATCCCAATATGTTGCCGGAAACAGATTTGTCCCCACTTGATCAACTGAGATGCAGTTGGTACTAGAGAAGATTAACTGAGGGTTAACCTCTGAAGTTGCTTTTGAATGAAGATGAAGCAGTAGGAACAGAAGAGATGGGCTAAAGTTCCTCGAGATGAACAGAGATCCATAGATTTAATACAAGAACAAAATTCTTTTTAGCAAGTACCTAAAAACACTAGGACTGACCACCAGTTGAAGCAGATATAGCGGTTTGAGATATCTGGCTGACAGATGAGCTCAATCAACAGTCACGATTTTTCCACATTACCACCCACTCCTCCCCAAGCATAAATACAATTTTCCATGCATTTATGAGTGGCACCAAAGAATGTTGGATTATTTTCCTCAATTACATGAACCTAAAATTACTGACTAGATTCACCTTATTCCTCTCTATTTCTTTTTTTAAACAGAAGTTAAGGTAAAAAGCGGCACAGGTATGTAAACAAGGTCCTGAACTCTAAGGCAAGGAACAGGAGGAGAGGGGCAGGGCAGAAAGATCCTTATAGCTGTTGCATTTAAGGCACTAAATTTTAGGCTTGTAGAAGAAAATAAATTAAAAACAAACAAACAAACAAAAAACACCTGAAAATATCCAGTATATAAATAGGCTGCAGGCACAAGGACAGTTTGCAAAAACAGGTTGTAAGGGTTTTTTTTCCATTTAATTATTATATTTTTTAAACTTAGATAAAAGGGCATTGCTCAAAGACTGCAAAATGAACCTTTTTAGCAGCCCACTGACACAATTTGTCTTCGTGATCATTCAAGTAATTTGGCTGTTTTATGTAAACATCTTCCTCAAAACTTGCCAGTATGAGAGACAGCTGCCTTACTGCAGCTCTGGCCAAGCTTTAATCCGGGATTTATTTTCATGGTATACAACCAAAGTAACTAGAAGTCTCACAAGAAAACTACTGCTTTTATTAAGATGTACCATATCAGATTTATTTCATTAACATGATAGCTTTCAATTAAAAACAACAAAAATGTTATTTTTGGCAATAGTGGACCTGTCTACTTGGTAGTTTTGTAAAACCATTAAAGGAAATATCACAAACTAAGTAGCTTAATTTCAGTACTGATTTTAATACTTTTATATAATGCCTACTGAAATAATTTGGATTGACTTTAAACATCATTACACAGATTAAAAACTACTCAATATTAATAAAGAATAATGGAAGGCAAGATGAAAAGTTGTGACAACTATCAGTCATCTACAGAGCAGACTGCAAGGCCATCTATTTTATTTGTAGCAACATCTCTTCCAATTATGAAGCAGGTTAGCACAATCACAGGTAGATATTTGATATTTGAAAGGTGTTGCTAAAAAGCACCGTTGAGTACTTGACAAAAAAGTGACCTAAGAGAAAATATAAATGTAGAAAAATAATACTGTGCGATTTGACTTGAAAAAGTTCATGTTGGATGCATCTAGAGAAATAAAACAACTTCAGCAAGTTGAAAAAACCTGAAATACCAAAAGACAAATAGAGGACAGTAAACAGTAAATGAGAGTTGAGTCCACTATAGATAATGAAAATGCTAAAGTCAGTGTGGAGCTCTGGAAACATCATTTCATTAAGCAAGAACAGAATACCACAGGCACTTTTGATGTCTCTGAAGGGAAACAGATATATTCAGAATCCCAAAGGGGGAAAAAAAAAAAAAATCCATGAAAAAAAATAAGTACTTTTAGGATTCTAAAGAAATAAATGGATTTACCTTGGATAAACTATAAGGAAGGATAATGTAGTAATTGTACATATCTAAAGGGTTTAAACATCAGGTGGTGAGAAGAATTACTGAAGATGAAACGAAGGGTACATAAATGGAAGTAGAAAGATGAAATCAGTAATACAAACTTAAGAACAAACGAGGACAGAATTTCCTGCAGTAAACCATAATGAAGAACAAATACTCCAAAAAGAAGTGGAAATCTAGTTTATGGTTCACATAAAAAGTGCATCTGAAAATGCTATTAGATAAATCAGCCAAATGCTGGCAAAGAGATGGTTTTTGAGGAAATGACATTTCTCATCCTGGGCGTCTAAATTTTGATAATTCACTATTTAGCTAATACTACAACGACTGTAATAACCATGCGTAGTCCATTGTAAAATTCAGAAACTATAGGTAGAGCATGAAAAGTATGAAAAAGCAAAGGAAAATATTTAAGCAGACCAAATTTTACTCTGCAAGACACTTCTGTATTTATAACCTGAGATAAGTCTGCCATCTAAAACTAATATTTTTCATTACACTCAGACTTCAGCTTACCTTTTATATTTCCAGTAAAATTTAAAACCACAAATCTGCTTCGGTTTTACTATGATCATTGATTTTTGTTCACTCACCTGCTCCACTCCTTCTAGTGCTCATTTCTGCAACGTAGCTCCACTCATTTGTATTGGCATCATAGCATTCAACTGAACTAAGGCACTGACGTGATGCCCCATCATAGCCACCAACTGCATACAGTTTACCTATAAAGGTAATCAAGAAAAATATGTACATTTCTAATGCACATGGACTATACTGTTAAACATGTGGAGGGAATGTCACTGTTCTGAGTTAGCTGCTACCCAGTACTTGTATCAACTGGTTACTGCAAGTTTCTATTTTTGTCCGTAGTTCATGATAATACACTGTGGTTCTTGTCATTTCTAGGAGGTAAAAGGCAGCTTTTGTATCTAACAAGAACAGCGCAAGTCAAAAGATTGTGAATTGCCTAGCTGAAATATAAAGACACTTTTTCACAGAAAAAAATTCACAGAATTACCCGTCAAGGATCATGTAGTTCCAACCCCCCTGCCTAGCAGGGCCACCAAACATACACATTTACTAGATCAGGTTGCCCAGGGCTCTGTCCAACCTGGTCTTGAACACCTCCAAGGACGGGGCATCCACAACCTCATTGGGCAGCCTGTTCCAGGACCTAACCACCCTTCTAGTAAAGAACTTTCCCCTAACATCCAACCTAAATCTTCCCTCCTTCAACTTAAAACCATTTCCCCTAGTCCTGCTATTATCAGCCCTTTCGAGGAGTTTACTCCCCTCCTGGGAGTAAGTTCCCTTCAGGTACTGAAAGGCTGCAATGAGGTCACCCCGCAACCTTCTCTTCTCCAGGCTGAACAAACCCAACTCCCTCAGCCTGTCCTCATAGGGGAGGTGCTCCAGCCCCCTGATCATCTTAAGAACTGTTCAAAGGCAAACTAATTCAGGTGCATCTAACATTGCTCGCTCACTTCAAGGCTTTCTAGGAACATCAAAAAAATTCAGATGAAAATTACTTGAATAGTCTCAATTTTCTAGATAAGAAACAGTGGCTCCTATGCAGCTAAAATAAAGAAGTGCCTGAAACTGTTTCAGGACGCACAAACTAGCTGTGGTCTGCATTGCACAAGCAACGACCAAGCTATTTGCTACCAAGTTGCCCTTGAACACATCAGCCACAGATAACAGAGCCAACAGCACAAAGTTACATCACTGAAGACCAATTTCTGGACATAGGTTCAGTAAACAGGCTCTTTATCTTTGCTGACGTGCATAATATAGAGCATACTTGGCTAGCACACTTCCTGCTGGTTGGCCTTAGGCACATCTGATACACAGCTGAAACTGAAAAAAACATTACAACACCTATACTAAAAGCTTGCCAAAACAAAGTAGAAAGACTGTGTTTTGTTCACACCATTTAAATGACAGGGTTGTGCAAAAACCAAAATCTGAAGCAGGTGAAAAAAGACAGTAAGGTAAATGATTGCATTTCTCCTCTTCATTTCTAATGTTACTTGTAAACTTACCTCCAACAACACCCACTCCAACACTACTTCTTCTTGTGTTCATTGGAGCTACATGAAACCACTCATTAGTCTTTAAGTTGTAAACTTCAACTGATGATAAGCCTATGAAAACAATAAAACATTATGTTCTCTACAAATCTAGAAGCAACATACCTTACACCTTCCAGAAGATTCTTCCTACCTGTAAAATCAAATAAATTTTAAACTTAACTACTATGCAAAAGGGATAATTGGTATCCTTTAAATAGCCAAATACAGTCACCACATTCTCTTTAAATAAAGAGAAAATGTTTTCTCCCATGTACACATGCTCATCAGTAGTAGCTATTAAAGAATCTATTAAAGAGAACAGCCCACAGCTCAGTACTGAGTAGAAGGATGTGACAACTAAAAAGCATGCTCAAACAACAAGGTTCTAGGCTATCCTCACCATTCCTTTCATCACAGGTAAGAGATACAAAATATTTGATACCGTTGCATCAAGAGTAAAGAAAACTTATCAACAGAATGTAAAGGCAAATATACCTGTACTCCCATCAAATCCTCCCACAGCATAGAGAAGTCCATTTAATACAGCTGCGCCCAGTGTGCTTCTTCTGTCTTGCATATTAGCAACACTTGTCCACTGGTCCTTCACTGGATCATAGGAATCTACTGTGCGAACTCTTAATGAGCCATTGAAACCACCAACAGCATAAACCATGCCTCCCATGTACACCATTCCTAGAGCAGGAAAATTGGAAAGTTGTCATTACAAAGGCAGTGTCATAGAGCCACCCTTCCTTCAATCTAAGTACTAGAAGTTGCGATACTTTTTGTTATTCGTGTTTCACATTCCTGAAAGTGATGCTTGCTGAATTACTTCTTCCTTAGATATCTCAAATACTTTAAGATCACATTTTCATCTTCTTGGTATCAGGTGGACATTTCTTTACATTCTTCATCTAACATAATACTACTAAGGTATGTTAGTAATAGAATTACTAATTACTATAATGTATTCGTATTTTAATATATTTATCCTCTGTATTGCTGGCAGTTGAAGTAGTTTAATCTCATTATGAGCCGAAATACAAATTACATTCAAATTATCAAACTTGTATGTGTCTAGATAAGCAAGTGCGTCATTCACATTATAAGGATGATGCTGAAGACTAGACTTAGCCCTTCTCAAATAACTATTTTAATGACTGATCGAACAAGTGTAGGAAGCTTTATGTAGACAAGAAGTTTGAAGCATTAACCAATGCCATAAGATATTGGACATTATTTACCTGCTCTACATCTTCTGGAAGGCAACTCAGCCACCTGATGCCAGCGTTCTTCTTTAAAATCATAGCACTCAACACTGCGAATGGCCTTTGGTGCCTGCCCTCCAACTACCATCATTAACTGAAAAGGAGATAACATTTGTTAATTATTTGTAAATATGAGTGCACTTGTTTTTAAAAACCAAAGAGTGATCCTCTAAAAAAGTAATTTGGGCCTTGCAGTAGGCATTACTCATTTTTCAAAAAACACAATTATTAGCTCTGTCTAGAAAAAAATATCTGAGGTACAAAAGCAGGAACCAATTAGAATTAAAAGCTCCCACAAATGAGGCAGATTCTGCTGTATCTCCACATCATACTTGGACTGCAGGTAGGATAATTTAGTAGCTGTGACATTCAACAGTACTGTGAACATCCATCACAGAACAGCCTTATTTGGTTCCTTTGAGGTAAAAGTGCTAAACCTGCTGAAAGGAATCTTCTACTCCACTCTTACAGTTGCCATAAGAGCACAACAAAACTTGTTTCACAGGTTATATGGATTGTAAAGCTAACCACTTCTGATATTTTTTGAGACAATCTATTCTGATGTGAATTATTTTACTGGACTAAGTGATACTAATGCTGTCATCATATTTGTTAAAATGAAATTTGAAGAAATAAGTGCATTGGAAAAATTAGGGTCTTACTTTTGGAAGGCTAGCAGGTGTTCTCAGTTTCGTTCGAGTGCTTTTCATCAGTGCTCGTTGCTCAGTTGGCAGCAAATGATACTTCATAGCTTCAATGAGGTAATCCTTACAAGCACTGCTGTTCTTAACCAGTATTTCCTCTTCAACTCTCTGTTTATTAATAGAGGTTTAACAAGATCTGAGCACGTTAAGGAAGTAAAACACAAATCACACTCTGAGGTGTAATAAAGCCTCTATCACAGAAAAAAATACAGATTACCTTAATTTTTTAGCTAATAGTTTAACCATTTAGGCACTAACATATGTAATTGTTGGCAATATGCAGCGATCGAGAAGAAATCGGAAGATGTAGATTCTCTTAATTAGTAAGTGGAAGAAAAAGCATTTGGCAATAGCAAGTGACTGCTCACAACCAGACATTTCGTGGCTTTTCAAATACAAATGCTTAAAGGTAGACTGGAGGAGAGAAAAGAATTTAAAGCAGCCTGCAACAACAAAGTGGAAGAAATTCATATAATAAAGACAGAATTTCTAAAACTAAATACTACCATCCTACTACTGTACCTATTAATGTTAATGGTGATACCGTATTTTCAATCTTAAATATCCAACCTGACATAGTCAACATGACCAACATGATCGCACAAAATTAACATACATATTTATTTTATATATGAACCAGGTAAAGAAACATTGTCACTGATCCCTAAACATTTTAACAGATATAATTCTGAAACTTAAACTCCTCTTAGGAAGTGTTGTATCAAAGTTGTATTACATATGAAAGCTACCCTGATCTCAGAAAATTATCTCATTCAGATTATTAGTATGCCATGACAAGCAGTCATCCAAACAAGTAAATTAATTATATGTGGCATCCTTTATGTGGCAATCTCTTATTTGACTGTGCGCATGCATACACGTGTGCACATGTGGTAGTGGTTTCTTTTGTTTTTTTACCATTAGTAATGCATTACGTGACACTGTTGTTTAAATTTAAAATCATCCACCTGACATTAAAAAAATAAACAACTGTTCACGTGCTAAAGAATTAATATTCTTTTTTGCTTACCTGAACTAAATACTCCCGGGAAAGCAAAGGCAGCCGGACATGCTCCATCAGGCGTGCCATTAGCTCCTGCCTTACATCTTTGTCATGGTTTACCCATGCTATCACCGCTTCAAATACCTTCCAGGAAACAAACAAATGCAAGTCCCTTGACTTACAAATCCGTGAGTACAAAAGTATCAGTCTGTCTCCAATAATAGCTTTTACTTTTCTAATGTAAGAAAAGACCATAGCAGTTACAGCTCCAATTATTTCTATATTTATCCAATATAGGGGCAGTTGTGCTACACTGACAAAATGCACACAGTGATTTCATTAGTACTGAAAAACCAGTATTAACGTATAAACAAACAATGTAGCAGAGATATCACAGTGCTCATACTTTTCTTCTTGTCTTAGAGAACTGACATGCCACACCATCACTCAAATGACTTATCATCATTGTCTTACCAGCAACACCAAATCTTGTTTCTCCTCTATTTCACAACAGATGATTAGATACTTGAGCATTAAAACCTTATTAGCATTGTATGTACCAACAACATCTGGACCTTCACAGTATTATGGGAACTGCAACTTGACTTTGTTAACTGCAGTTTAAGCAGAGTATTCTTAGATTGAGAGTATTTCCATTATGAAAAAAAATGTTTTAACATGAAACACAGCTGAGACATCAAATCAGTACTGAAACACGCTTTAAAATGCAGTTTAAGTTCATTTTAGCAGAGATGCCAGTACAGCTACATACTCATTGGAAAAAGGAAAACAG
Organism: Coturnix japonica; assembly: GCF_054131305.1. Lineage (NCBI taxonomy): Eukaryota > Metazoa > Chordata > Aves > Galliformes > Phasianidae > Coturnix > Coturnix japonica. The sequence continues at coordinate 29,492,061 of NC_140666.1, read as the reverse complement.
ATTTTTAACTGATCACAACTAGATTCAAAGACTCGAAGCAGATGCCTCTGCACATGCAAAAAATTGTTAGAGGTTCAAGGATATCTGCTAGACTCAATCAGTTCCACAAGCTTCGGCAGGGTAAGATCTAGCTAAAGCGGAACCTAAACTTCTTCAAATTCAAGGTTGGTTGTATCAAGCTACTTTCCTTTACAATGCATTCTTGTTCACTTAGTCTTTGTTGGGATTGCTTATGTCATAGTAGACGGCATTCACTTGTTCTTCAGACTACTATTTCTTAGTTGGTTTGACCTGTATGCTGACTTACAGCGCACACTCTCTTTGTTCTGCTGAAAGTGAGAAGGAATTTCCATTTAACTGACTGTTTTTTCAAGAAATAAAGGATTATGTGATTTAATACAATTCTACGACTTTTACCAAACTGACAATACTTTTGGGAAAAATCTTTTAAACTAGCACAGTTTGTGCTTAATTTCATTAAGGAAACAATGAACTTATCCAGGTGGTTTTCAGGAGCAGTAAGAACAAGCTTACTTTCTTATACGAAAGAATAGTGTAGTATAGGTGGACTTACCTTCTCTTCTGAGGCAATTGTAAGTTTGTCACTGGATATCAGACTGCACACCTGTTCTACACCAAGATTGAGGTATTCTTCACTAAGCACAACATCAGAGAAGTGCTGTTCTGTTTGGAGAAAAAAAAAAAAAAGTACATTAACATACAGCACTAAGTCACACCAAACCAAGCATTAGAGTAGTAGAAGAGTGAATATGGTTCCATGTGTATGCTATTCTGTCATACTTGGAAGCTGCAGCTTAACATTTTATATAGGTAAAAGTACTTATATATAGTATTTGTCTCTAAAGATTCTCTAAAGATTAAAAAAATGAATATTTAATATGTTCTACTAACAGTAGCAACCATATTTAATGTTTTCAGTGGTTTTACTCTATACTTGTCCTTGACAATTACTTAATTCTCATTTTGCTAACTCTATATTTGAAAGTACACACAAATACAGCAAAAAAGATTCCAGGACACATCCTGTATATGTTGTTGACAAACATTTTAAACCTGCAGTTCAAGATGAACAATAGCTGAGTCATTACAACTAACTAGTGGTTATACAAAGGAACATAGATCAAATCAAAGAGCTGTGCAACAGGTTGGCATCCTGTTGCATCTCTCAGAGCTTCTTTCAGTTCATAAAAATACTACACACCACAGTCTTTACAAGACATAGGAGCTGCTTAATTTTTCCTTTTTTTTTTTTTTTAATGCCTCAAAGTTTTAAACAAGCTTGACAAAACTTAATGAACTGGCTGTAGAGCCAGAAACTTTCTTTTAACAAAGAGCGTGTAACCTGATCCATTGGTTGGTTCTGTTATTCACCTGTCTTCTCCCTTCTTTTAAAATTTCTTTGTAAGCTATTTACCTACTTTGCAAGTAGCTCCATTCAGTTAACTGGTGTTTTGCCCTCTTCAACTAGGCTAAACAAAAGTTAGAAGGAACAGTTCAATATACATTCAAACTAAAGAATTTTCTGAAGCCTTTTCTGCCACTCCACTGGTGGTATCATAGTACTTGATGCCTGACATTAACTTTTTCTTTCTTTAACAGCTGCCCAGAGAGGCAATGGATTCTCCTCCTCAGAAATCTCCCAAAGCCACCTAAACATGGGCCTGTGCAGCCTGCTCTGGGTGGCCCTGCTGGAACTGATGTTGGAACAGGGGACCTTCAAAAGTCCCTTCCCACCTCAACCATCCTTTGGACTCTGTGAAGAAATTTTAGAGAATGCTGAATGCTTCCAGATTGAGAAGACCAATGTTTCATGCTGATTTATCAAGGTACAACAGCTTTTTTGAACTGTAGTAAAGATCAGAAACATCACATAATTTATAATGTGCAATATAGAAAGTATAAACCTAATGTAGCATGATAATTCTAGTTCTCTATCTAGTTCAGCATCCTGCTTACTTTCGAACAGGCAATATTCAGATAAAAGTTCAAGAATACAATGTATGTAAATGATAACAAAACCTGTCATCAAGATCCCATCATAATTATTAAAAATTAGAGACTGGCAGCCAGAATGATGATATTTTTCTTTAATTACATTTCTTTAAACAAGAGTTTCAGTAAAACACAATCCAGTCCTCTAACATCTGTTAAATTATTTACTAATACTTTCCTACAGTAATAATCCTAGTTTCATTGAAGTAAAAGCCCCGCATCTAAAATTAATACACATTTCACCATTGATCAGACTTAAGTCAATGTGCTCTAATGCTCACTACAAGGACAGAAAAAGGTTGAAATCTATCTACTCAAAATTATCCTTCATTTCTATTCTAAGTAGATACTCCTTGCCTTATCCTAACAGCCTTTTCATTCATGTAATGATAATCCCTTCAACTCCCTCCAATTCTGCAATGTTCTCTTGTAATACAGACAAGCAGCATTTTCTGCAGTATTTCGGGCTATGGAAGAGACTGGATGAAGAGAAGCAAATGGATTTCTATAGCACTACCATTACTCTTCCAATCCTTACCAATCTTTGTCTCTCTGTTTCCTTTTCAGACTACAATTACGCAGTTTCTTGTGCCTAAGTAGAATTTTGAGAGGTACACTTACTGAAATAAATACTTGCCTAATTTTACTATTAGCACATTACACATAGAAACTGAAAACTGTAACTTGCATATATTAGTTTAAATTTAAACTCCAAATTTTAAGTGACAATGCCACAAAACAGTACATTTGACAGAACACAGAAGCTGAGTTAAAAAGCAGGCAGAAAAACAAAACATGCAAATCTCAGAAGCCTTGTTCCTCTGTCTTTGAAAAAGCCAATCCAACAGCTTCGCATTCAACAAGATATCTATTCATCTAGACATACTCAATTTTATATACAAAAGCCTTCTTTTTTAAAAAAAGGTGATTTAGATTTATGATATGCTGTGAGGAAAAGAAAGAAATCCAGTCCATAACCAAAAGAGGAAAAGCTGAGAATTTCTGAAGTAATTTGCAAAGGTGAAGCCATCATCTGTCCTCATGCTAGGAAGATAACTGTAGGAGAAAATTTTAAAAATTACAATATTTGAGCAAAAAATGAGGCTATTTTACAGGATGCCACCACTGTGCTTAAAGCATAAAATAATGCATGTGGCCAAGAAGTAGGAGGGTACATTGCTATTTAAACTTTATCCATGAGGAAAAAAATAAGTGTGAAAGTACAGTGAAATCACTTGCCTCTTCAGAATTGCATTTCTTGTTGTCAAGGAGACCATCTTAAGTGACTGACAGACAACTGTTTGGCAGAAGCCAATTGAAATTACAATAAAATGGATTATTCAAAATAAGAAATGAAAACAATTAGGAAACTCAAAAACACCAATTAAATCTGTTTATCTTAAACCGTTCAAGCACCGAAGACAGGAGACTTTTTTCCTATTATATAAAAATGTGTACGAAATTCAAACCTTTCTGCTTCCTTAAACAAGAAGGATATCGGCATCTTACTTTGAAATAATATGATCCCAAATTAAAATTCAAAAAAATCCATTTAGATTCACTTTCATAACAGTTATGAGAGAAAAATACTACTGGGTGTTTTTACCATCTGGGTTAGGATTTGTATTATTCCATATTATTACTCAAATTTTGAAAGGCTTGACAATCTGAGATACTAACTTCAAACATCATGAAATTTATGACATGACCAAACATTCTGTGCATCACTCCCCTCCAGAATCTCAAACTAGTTGCATTTTCATTTGTTGCAATAGACAACGTTACTTTAGTCATAAACATCTCCTAGATAAGCAGACAGATAGAAAGACCTGGCTAGGAAGTTTTCATTTGAGGATAAAATACTTACTTTTTTTTCCAAACCAGAGTTTTGCATGTAGCATTCAACTTTCACAAATTCATACTGGAACCTTGCCTGACTTCTTGCTGCTTTACCTATATACTGAAGCCAGCTGGCTTGAGAACACAGCAGGCTGCAAACAAGCTGGCTTAAGAGCTACAGGGTCTTGGCTCCCAAATTCCCACTTACTGAACAAGTAGGGTTATAATTCTTTATCATCAGAACTTAAACCTGCCTTAAAAATAAAAACAATCCCTCAATTTTAGAAAGCTTCTAAAATATCTGTTCCAATTGCATATGAAAACCAGATTTTCACATTTTGACAACTGGCAGGGACCCAGTTTCTATCTGGGTAGCTGAAGATCTGTCCTTGTCTGCCCTGTATCAGTAGGTTGGAACATACTAAAGAGATAAAGAGGAAGTTCTTAATGTGAAATCAGCTAGTAACAAAATGCTTGGAAGTACACTAAACATAGCTATCATGCAAAGGAAGATAAGAGGAGCTGTAGAAGCACCACTTGGTACTTTTCATCAGGAGTTTGAAGATACATATTCTACATACACAAATGCTTGACCAGAAGGGTCAGTCCTCCTGGCTACTGGATTTAGATAACCTAGGTGGGCCATTGACATAGAATCTGATGCCTAGCAAGAAATCTGAAAATAGGGGACATTTGACATAAATTACTTTTTCTGCACCTTTTGAACCTTTTCCTGTGCAAAAAGTACATGTCTTGGTAATGAGAGAGATACTGTCACTACTTTTGTGAAGAAATGCTGCATCTGAAGTTTGCATAGGACACTTCACACCACAGACATTTGTTGATGAATTCACAAGGACTACTTCACTCACTTATATACCCACAGTTAAACATTCCCCTGGCTGATCTCTTTTCAATAAATGGAATAAATACAAAAGCAAAGGACTGCTGAGATTTCCTCAGATGCAAAACCTTTCATAGAGACAAAAAAGAGTCTGTAACTCATCTACTTTGTTTTATAGCAATGTCTGCTCCCAGTGCTTGTCTCAACATGTTGAAAACTGCCTACGTTTCTATTCAATTAGCCACAGGCTTCAATCATTTAGCAACATATTTATATTCCAGCAGTCAATGATACTTAATATGCATTTCCAATAGAACTTTTCAATACATTGTACACTTCCAGAAATCTTTTCCCAATGGATCTTACCACAGCTGCATTAACACGTGAGAAATATGGCTGGAGCTTATCAGTGGCATGGGTTGAAGGTAAAAAGAAAAAAAAGGAAAATTTTCTATTTTTCAGATCTTTGAATGACAGCAATCCAGCATCTATTCGTGAAACCAAAGATTACCATCAAATATCTGAACTCTTTTGAAATCATTCTTTTGTGTCATAGGCCAATTGTTTATACTCTATTAAAAAATAAATCTGTTTTCTAAACTAAATGGACTACTTGTGTCTTTCTGATGTGCTAATGCTACAAAACCAGCCGGAACCTCCCAGAAACACACCTTCTTCCTGAACTGATAACATTTATTTTATTTTATAGAGATGCGGAGCATGGAGCTTGGAAGTATCTAAGCCTTGTATTCACTTACAAGAACAATGATGATTTCTCAAGCATATGTCTCAAGCATGCTTAAGAATTAGTTTTTAACTTTTTTAGCTTTAATTATTACTTCACAATGTCACATTTCTGACTTTTGAGGAAAGGTCTTTACTAATAGCATATCACAAGGCATTGGCCAAGAGGAATCCAGACAAGCTTGTCCAGTTTAACTAGCAGGAGCTAAACATGGCAGAAACCAATTTTTTAAAATCTGCCCATCTTGTTAATTTTATGCTTAAATAACTGATTTTTGGAACACCATGAAACTCAGAGCAGCCAAGGTAACAGAAGCATAGCAACAGACGTTGCTACTCAGAATAGAATTGTAAGAAAGATTCTGCTAAATACATCCTCTAAATCTCACGAGTACAAATGTACACCAGAATAGTTTGCAGCAGACATGCATGCTTCCAGATCTAGTCAGGGCTCAAAGGCTTAGGCATACTACCAGAACACAGCATGCAGTGTACCACAGTTAAGTACAACCTAGCAATCCATGCTTCACAACTCATGCTAAGATTCCCCATCCAAAGTTTCTCAGAATGATACTGTGGCCAAACAGCTTTGATGTGTAAAGCTGGTTATCAAAACCACTTTTGGCTAAAAGCGTAATAATGAAACAGTACAAAAAGGAAGAACAGATACTTTCAGCATCAAGGACAAGAAGTATTTCTTCTGCTTCAGCATACCAGCTGCCTTGTAAGGTTGTCCAATTAGCTTTCCAATTTATCCTAGGACCTCAGTTAGAAAATTTAATTGTAAGGGAGGTTCATTCCAAGTAATTTGTATCAAGTGACCACTATTTTCAGGTCTCGTGATAGGCATCTGATAATGATGCCTATATAAATGGCTGTCCTAGATTATAGAAATCTAGTAGCCTGGTGGACCAGCCCCATAATGTTATTACAAAGCTCTAATTTTAATAAAATTGGGATTTACTCACAAATTTTACTCCCAGGAAGAGTTTCAGTTTTCTAATAACTTTTGATCTACGCTTACATCAATTTGTTTTTTATATCACCATTGTTCTATTAGCAGAAGTTATCTTTCTGGCTCTTTTTCTTCAATATTAAATGGCAAATATAATAAAATTTAACATCCAAATGCATTTTAGTTACTCTAAGCAGGACAATATTTTTATAATTCTTTCAATTAAATAGTCCTCTTCTGTAATCCTGGAATGTCTGCCCCTGGGAGTTCAGCTGTCTCTGATTCAAATGACACAGCCTCACATATTTGGCTCAGACTTTTAAGAAAAAAATTTAAGTTGTGAGAAAGAGCCTTGAAGAAGAACACAGAGCCATTCAGGAACAGGCAAGAAAGGTGCTGTGATTCCAAATAGCATTTAGATGCTTGAAAATTCAAGAGGAAAAACACAGACCTGAAAAAATAGAAAACTGTACAAAAGAAAACTGGGGAGTCAGAAGACAAATCCAGCAACATTGATGATCAGCCCATTCCAAGGAGAAATGGAAGCCAGCCCTTCTTGCCTAAGTGCTTTAAGGAGTGGCAAGTCCCAAATGGGGTCAATAAATAGAACAAATAGCTTACTTATCCTCTTCTGTTGTCTGTACTCTGCTTGCAGTGCCTCTCTACCACAGCAAGGGACATCTAAACAACATCTTCCTTCAGAGGGAAGACTATAATCTGTACAGAGTACAGATGCTATCAAATGCATTTAACAGGTACTGTATCCAGTCTTGCCAATGTTTTAGATGTTATTTCTAGAAATTGATTTCCATAAATATCAACTGCAACTACTAAGCTGAATAAAGATAGATTAAAAGTGAAGTTGTTTAGATGTTAAAGCACAATCAGAATAGAAGTTGGAAAAAAAGAAATTCAGATGAAAAATTAAGCCATCATTATATGGAAATGTGTTTGCTAAAAGAATTAGCTACCTAAGCTGCATCTAATACATGCAAGCTTTGCTCTCTGTTGCATAAAAGATCAGAAACATGACAGCCTTTAGGAGCTGACAAGACATCACTGAAAGGCAGAAAATATTTAATTAAAAACCTTTTGCATAATACTCTAAATACAGTTATCATGGAGAGCATTGGCATTCATTTACATATGAACTTTTCCCCTAAAGCACGCATTACAAAAGCTAGTTCTTTTAAAACCAATCTGAACAGCTCTTTAATTGTTTTTTCTTGTTACTGTTATTATTGCTGTTGGTTTGGTTTGTTTGCTTTTTAATTGATATATAAATGGTTTCTGTACAATTTCATGATGTTGCACAGTAATGAAATACTACTGAGCACAGTCGCTTTGTATAGTTGTTCCACAAGACAACAAGCAAGGATTCTTTTAATGGACACCTAGACATAGGAGTTAGCTGCATTTGTTTCTTCCTCAAATATCTATTCTTGATAGAGAAACTACAATCTACTAACTCTGAGGGGGAAAAAAGACTATTCTGAAAACAGATACACTTGGAAGGAAAGCAACTGAAAACATGAAAATCTTTCTGAGGTCTGAAATTACTCATGGCAATAAAAAGCCTACTACTTGGACCTGGACATGAAATAAGCAGAAAAAGCTCTATTTCAGGAAGATCTTCAGTTTTAACATTATTAACAATTAGTACAGAGTTAACTTGCCATTATGCACTTTATAAAAGCTATGAAAAACAATAAAAAACATGTTTTTTTTTCCTGCAGAATTCGCAGGATGTTTCATTTTTTTATTCTCTTTTTTGTACTGCTCTCAAACTGAGCCCAGCGGAACACAGTGCCAGGCAATGAAGAAGTTCACATCCCAACCATACACAGCATATTTATTCTTAGGAACAGAGCGTGCATTGCTTTAAAATCATGACAGGTCCAGTGAAGCTACAGTAGGAATGTAGCTGACAGCTCATGGCATGGTCCAGAAGGACTCCAAGAATACAATGACAAAAATGGAAGGATATATGAGGAGAAATTTCTGGAGGAATCAGACAGCAACAGAGGAGTAAAGTACAGGAGAGTGTGCTGTATTGGATAATCCAAGGATGAAAGACCAGGATTTAATTTGTCTGAGGAAAAAAAAACAAAAAAAGGAAGGTGGGGGGGAGAAGGGACGAGACTTGAGAATACTGCAAAATTAGTGAAGCAAGCTGAATAGACAGAGGAAGTTGAAGCAGATGTTGATTTATACTACAACAAAATGGAGATTCAACAAAGAACAAATTTTGTGGGGAGGGAAGAAACAAAACAGAGGAATAAACAACACAGCAGTTGAAAGAAATGGCAGAGGAGAGTTCAAGTTTACAAAGTTCAACAACTAGGAAAACACTGAAATCACTATTAACAGAAGGAGACAGAGAGAAGGGAAAGATATTTAGGTGAAGAGCAGCTGAATTTTGCTGACCCTTAAGTAACCTAAATGAAACATCCAGCAAGACACTGAAAGGACAGAAAAAGATTGTGACTGGACACATAGTGAAAGTTGCATGTAAAGAAGAGTACCTGAGAATCTCTCTCAACTTCTGACAACCCATGATTTCTGAATTTGTACTATATTCTAAAATAAGTTTGTCCTGTTCTTCAAGTATTCACTACCATAGCTACAATCAAAATACACTAATTCGCTGGTTAAAGTTTAAGCTCTATGAAAAGCCGGCTTTTTTCTTCACCATGAAAAACTTGCATTAAAAAGTAAATAAGTGTAATATCTTCAGTCTTTATCCAAACATCAAGACCCTCAAAGCATTCAACACACAGGAAAGATAGTAAAATAATCGCTATTTGAACAAATTAAAGCATTAGATCTAGTCAGTGGTATGCTACAAACTTGTTGCTTTGTGCAAAGCTTATACAAGTAGATATGCTTATGCTTTAGTCATCTATATTTAACAACCAGTTCTGTATAGGGGTGTATGGCGACAATAACGTAAAAATGGTAGCAGATATCCAAAAGGTTATTTACAGGAAAAACTCATCCATATGGAAGCCTTCAGTCTGCTGGGAAACACTGAGGCAGTCTCCACCAAGGAGCAATCTCTAAGAGATGCTGCCTTAATGGTGGTCAGCCATCATAAATGAGGTCTAGAGAAGATGGAGTCAAGCTCCACTGCTTCTGGGAGCACAGTTAAATTACTCTCACCTGTGCTCCCACAGCTGACCAACACTTGCCTCAGCTGATTAATCAGAGGTTCAGGCTGTGATTACCAATTTCCATACAAGGGGCTACAGATAAATTCCCCACATGCTCTCACATTCTTTCAGCTTCATGACCAACAGCCTTGACAACTGTAGACAAGACTTCATCTCTTAGCAGTTGCTAAACCAGAGTTTTACTTCTTTTTTCTGCATTCCTCCTTTGAGTCATGGTGCAAAAAAATTCAAGCAGTGAGCTAGATTATTTCTGGATTAGAAGTTTCATGGACCTGGTAGGCCATGAAAATACTGCTCCCCTTGGTACTTATTATAACTGTGTTATAGACAAAAGTTTATTTCTGACAGACATTCATACAAAAAGCAGTCTTCTTCAGAAAACTTCCTCTGAAATATCCTGGATAACATTTAGTTTCCCTCGGGCAAGTGTGAGTGGTTAAATATGAAATCCATGAGCATGTACGCATCTCCATGCAAATATCAAGCTACGCTCTATACTAATGTTAACTTGCCTGCATATGTGTTGGCCTTGTTCAATAGATCTGCGCATGCATGCATGTCAGCAAAAGCACGAATTCCCAAGCAGTTGACAGGATGAAGCTGGGATTCCAAAAATTCACAGCAAGTCCTTTTCACATCCTGCAGTTGCAAGAGACCGGCTGCTGGAAGCAGCACCTGTAAGAAGTAATAGGTGGTTAATATCCAGTTCAGTTCTGACCTTACACAAGAGAATTTATCAACAGCAATAAAGAAAACTTCAGAACTACTGGACTGAAGAACTCAAAACCCAGTATTCATCTCACTTTTCTGCAAATGCCATTTAAGATTTAAAGTCACAAGAAACATTTCTACTGCTGAGAAATCATTCCATAGATTATAATTCTAACACATCAAGTCTTCCCAATATTTATTCACAAGTTTCCAACACTCCACAATTGTATCTCATCTCCAGCTCTTCAAACACCAGATACTGCTTTAAATCAGAGAACATGTAAAACTTATTTGCCTGCAAGCTTCCATGGACATTATTTATTTTTTGGAAGAATCAACAATAAGCATATGTACACAACACTTTCCAGTATGGATTCAGTACAGTTTCCAAAGAAGACTGTGACTTGCCTTGAAAGAATAAGAGTTCCAGGAGTTTATAATTCAATACAAATCCATACCATACTGATATAAATGAGATCTGTCTCTCAAATTTCACAAAGAAAGCAAAAAAGAAGGGAAGAATTTCAAAAACAGTTCAGCTAATTAATGTTAGCTTCCATCTTTAGTGGAAAACAAGAAAGAATTTAGCACAAAAGCCTTGAAACTTTTTACTTTACATATGAAGAAAACATACTATAGAGCTGCATCAATAACAAGCAAAATACTGGCTGCAGCACCCCTGTTAAATTTTACTTTTTAGAACAGTTGCTTGGGTAGAATTAAAAAAGTCAGGCGAGAAGACAATAGGAAGAACGGGACAACTGCAAGAGCAGAGTAAAGAGACCTATGTAACTGTTTGTGAAAACTGCTAAATATGCTTAAATCATTGTTCTTGAGAAGAAGTTTTAATCTTCTAGCTGTTTGCAGAACTGAATCAGATATTTGCCCATAATATCTACCTACACCTACCTACTTAGCTTCTCAGGAGCTGCTGTTATTGTTTACTTTTTGCTTTGTTCTTTTGAAACTAAAGATTACAACCCAAACAAAAACAAACAAAAAGGATTTTGTGTAACAGCCTCCTAACTGATGTTTTACATTTTCCATATAGGAAGCCTGTTTGAAAATCATGATTCTGCTCCACAAGATAATCCTCATCTCTGCAGCCAAATGTTTAAAACAAAGAAGAGCAAGGTAAATAACAAAAATGAAGGATCACATCTTTTAAAAATAGCATGCTTCAGATATTAACTGTTAATGAAATAAATGAAGGAGACAAACACATATGACTACAGTAAGATACATAAACTACTACCAAGCAAAATAACTTATAGTTCATTTAAGCCTTCAGTACTGTTTGAAAATATTACATAATCCAACAAAATAAATGGAGCTGCGTGTAACAGTTAGGAACAAGTATCGGTTAAAGTCATACAACTCAAAAATAAATTCAGTTAAGCTTAAAGTCTATTAATGACAAAGTTAAAAATGAGGGTACTGGACTATTTTATTAGCATATATATTAATGAAAATGTGAATACAATAACTCTAGTAATAGATACTGCTTTGCTGGAACTACATTATGATTGGTTACAACAGTGAGTGGATAATTCATTTGATAATGAATTCTAGAATAAATTACGATCATAACATTGCATACCAAAAGTCAGGGCAAGAAATCTAATGCAAGTATTTATTTACATAAGTTATTTCAATGAAACAAACATTTCACATGTGCTTGCAAATTCAGTAATTCAAACAGTCCTAGATAATTTCAAGTGGGTTATTGATACAATTGAGCAAATAACTCAGAGAATCATTGACTAGAGTCATAAGGGAACCAATCGACCTCCACATTTAATACTAGACCCAGAGCCCCTGGAGCCTTGAACATCTCCAGGGAAACTAGGGACTCTGGATAACTCCAAGAACCATTTCTGACATAAGACAGTTTAGCAGAAAAACATGTAGAATTACCATCAGATCAGTAAAAGAAATAATAAAATGACATTTGAGAATGTTCTGCAGAGAAAAAATTAAGATCTGCATGCACAGACTAAAAAGTTTGCTCTTATCCATAAACAGCAAATAAATGTTACAAGAAGATCTGTCTTAAATATCTGAAATTTAAGTGAATTCTTAAATCATGGTAAACTGGGTTTGTAAAAATAAATATTATAATACATTCTTGTTTTTAAGCAATCACTCATTTAAATCTAAATACACAGAGGTGTATTCCACTAAGTAAAAAGGAAAAGACAAGCAAAATGCATCAAATTTATCCCACTGAAGGTATAAGTTGTGCTTTAGTTACTAGGCATCAAGAGCTATGAAAACATCTAGGTATTTCCATTGGCACCTACAGAGCTCAGCCTGAAAGCTACAACTACCCACATTTAAGATAGTTTTATCACAGACAGGTTCATTCTGTTGAAACCAGGAATGAAATTACCTGGGAGGGGAAGAAATCATAACAGCAAACAATGACACTCTTCTTCAACCCTTTAAAAACCTATTAAAATTGCAATTTGGAATAAACTCAACTACTGCTGCCTGTAAAGAGGTAGGTTATGCTTCAGATTTATTTCCAAAAATAGCCAGTAGGGGGTACCCCTAAGTTTGCTCTAACAGTCAAAAATAGCTTAGTATGCATACTGTTTTGGAGTGAAAGAAATACAAATCATTTACAAATTCAAAGGGAAAAAAAATCCTCATTGTGGTAGCTGTTTTTACAGTGAGAGAAACTGAACAGATTGTTTCAGAAGGCAACTAGGAAATTATGTATTTTCTTCTTTGTGCCAAAGTAATGGTGATGAATTTTGGAATTGCTGCTAGATTTGATAGAGCACGTTATTTAGCCATTACAAGCCTCTAAAGGCTATTTCCTGATTATCTCCTTATTCTCCACCTATAGTTTGGCTATGGGAACAGAAGCCTCACACCTTCCCGACACCAATGAGGCAACAAGGACAGTGACCAAGTACTGTGAGGTCACCCATGCAGTCAGAAGGGATCCATTTACAGCCTTAAACTTTGTTTCCTGTTTTCTCTGGAGTAGATTTGAGCCCTTCAGATAACTCAGCTAGATCATCAACCTGCTACTGAGGTGGATGCCCTCTCTTGCAACCCCTACAGACGCAAACCAGAATTATGATACCTGCAGCTTCTCTCCTTCTTTTTCCAGCTCACCATCACACAGCTGGGCATTCTTAGTTCATGTTACCAAAATACACATCTGCTCAGCTCTGAGGTGAGGAGCAGCTAGTACAGTCAGGTTCCCATCTAGTTATTTGTGACCTCTCAGTTCACAAGGAACATGTTTACAAGTCTCAAAGAGATAGAGGATGGCATGAATGAGTAACCAACAAACTTCTGCACTGGAAGAAGGCTCAGAAGAGATGGGCAAGTGTGATGACCTCATGGAAGAATGCAAGGCACGACCACCCTGTTAATAATAAGTGTTAAGCTAACTGAACCTATCTCAATACCAGCAAGGGTAACCTTTGTTTTAGATAAACAGGTGTATCAGTAGGTCAGCAAGTTGTTTGAACAGGCTTCCCTGTGATAATTAGCAGAGCGGTGCCTTCCCAGCCAGCCAGGGCAGCAGGGCAGTGGAGAAATATATGCAGCTCAGTCCAAAAAAAAAAAAAAAGCCAACAAAAAGGACCTTTGGAGAGAGTTAACAGACTTGAGCTGGCTTTAACTCTCATATTCCTTCCTGGTGACATGGGACATCCATCCTGCTGTGGATGAGCACACGGAGACTCAGTGATGGGAATCAAATCTGTACAGTGAATCAAGCGTGCACTGCAATTGCAACATCATGCTTCTGTTGTTATTTCAGTATACTGCTGTCTCTCTTCTAAATCCAAATGCAGAACTACGCAGCAGCAAGTATCCTCATATAAAGAAATTTGATATTAAATTTTAAATCCTCCTCATATGGACTATCTTAAAGCAACACAGTCAGAGAGTACCGAACTGACAGCATTCTACAACACTGTGAAGACACAGCAAACAAGAAAGTTCATATCTGAAAAGCTGCTAGATGACCTTCCCAGCATCCCTTCACATTATTTCCACTTCAAAATATTCAGTGCTATATTTCACTCCACACAGCCCCTCACTCCAACCAAGGTCACAAACACAGGTTGGTGCCACAAGCTTTTTGTAACTGCCCTGCTAGTTGACAACAGAAAAAAACTTGTTACTGGAACAAGTCCAGAAAGGGTCATCGAGACAATTGTGGGATGGGAATATATGGTATTACAAGGTGAGGCTCTGAATTTGCTCAGCCACGAGGTGAGGGGGAGAGCTCACTGCTGTCTGCCGCTATCTAATGGGAGGACAGGGTCAGACTGCTCTTGAAGCTACACAGCAACAGGACAAAAAATAACATGCAAGTGAGAATGGAGGAAAATCTGTCTGGAAAAAAATAATGTTAGGTTTTGTTTGCTGTTTAGACTTCATTTTTTTTAAACCACGAGGGTGGTTACGTGCTGGAACAAGTCACCCCAGCAAGCAGCATAATCTCCATCCTCAGAGACACTCACAATTCAGTTGACAAATCCTTCTGCAACTTGCTTCAATTGCATCTGCTTATTAAAAAAGTCCAGTGCAAAGTAAAATTTAAATTGATTAAAGTTTTCCGCCTAGGGATTTAAAGCCATTTGATATAGTAATTATAGTAATATAAATGTAAATAAATATAGTAATGGAGCTTTGTTTCAACTCATGCTATTATCCCTTGCTTTCATCATCTTCATCTTTGCACTACTAGATTTATCACCTGCAGTATGAAAATGTTTAAGTCAATATATTTATCACTATTCTTAGTTTTCTTGGAATTTCTTTAAAATGTGATCAATTCTTGCCTAACTTCAGATTGATATACGTAACCAATGACATATTTGTAAGCAAGGAGAGGTTCTGAGAACCTTCTGCAGATTTTGAGAACAAGATCACATAGCACGAACAAAGAATTACTCAGATACAGCTTTATGCATGAATAAGCCAATGAAAATCAATGCAGACTATGCCAAGAGAAATGAATAGTGTGCTGTCTAAAATAGAAAAACGACACTATTTTTAAATCACATGCAAGGGAAAAATGTATCAGTAACATGAGGAAAGTGCCTAGCCTAGTACAGCAGATATGTGAGGAAACTAAACACAGTGTGACATAAAAGCACCTAAGACACTGAGCTACATCCTTGCTCATTGTAGATATTCCAAACTTTCAGTTTTGACATTAAAATTAAATCAATTTCAGAGAACAGCAGCTACGTTAATATAAGAAATTAAAAGAAAAAAAAAAATCTTGAGGAAATACAATATGTAACCTCTATCTAAATATTTATTTCAAAGTAATCCTTAACTTGCTGTCTATTATATTGCTATGGCACATGGAAGAAAGAAGTGAACAGAGTGGCCTAAGATCATTTGAATACAATGTATTTTTTTAAATACACATCTAAGTGTATCTTTGCTATAAACAAAACTGCTTTGTAACTAAAATTCAGCCTTAATTCTAACAAAATAACTCTGCGTTGCTCTGAAATCATGCTGTTTGACAGTACGCATATTAAACCGCTAAAATGGATACAAACATTTTAACACTTGCATCTATGGAGGAAAAAAAAATACAGAATTTTGACAAATTTTGTCACTTTACAAGGCCAAGATGTGCAAGTTGAACATACTGCTCTAGTGTGAAATACACTCTAATAAGATGCTGTACTGGATTTTACAATGTGCATGAGTTACAACATGATACCACACATCTTATTAAATGTAGCTTTTGGCTGTCTTCAGTCCTTGATTTTATAGGCTATTGCGTGCTGCTATAAAAGCCCAGCAAAATAACAAATACAGATGTGGATGGCAGTTTTATAGCATCAAATAAATGAATCAAAGTGCTAAAAGAGATGCAGTCCTGTTGCTTTTCATTCCCTTAGCACTACCTACACGTTGGCAGAGCACTTTCAGTTGAGAACAGGCAAACAACCACAATAACATTTTGAATGACTAAGAGATGATCTATAAAAACACTAAGGAGTTCCCAACTAATAAAGTGGTGTCAGAGATTAAGTTATATAAGGTAAAAGTAACTGGTTTACATATTTGCTTTTTACATATTTTTTACATATTTGCTTTTTAACTAGTGTTGCAATCTCTAAGAATTCATGAGAGTTACAATCACATGCAGTTTATTGGAAGGAACTGATCTGCTCAAAAACTGGCTTTAAAAGAGATACCACATTAGATTAGTCTGAATGAAATCATAATTACTAGTTAAAAGATTCCAGGAGAAGGTTCCTGTTTCATTGTTTTCTTGTGCTTTTAGTGTTTGGGTTTTTCATTTGTTTGTTTTTTGGTTTTTTGTTTTGTTTTGTTTTGTCTTGTTTCTAAGGTAGACAGATGTGGAAGTTTTGGGATGAATTTGAGAGGATGGTTTGCAAAGTGTGGAAATCATTCACAAAGCAGACATAGGAACAGAAGGCTCACTTGAGTCAAATAAAGTACTATAATTAACAGTACCTGTCTGGTCTACAACGGAGAATCGTGCTTCCTTGTTGAACAAGAGGATTTTCATACATCTTCTCTGTCAGAACTGTGCCCTAACCACCATGAAACAGCATAGTTTTGGCTAAAGAAAACCTGATGGTTATTTCTGTTAACAACAATGAGCTTTCATATCTTCAGCTTCTGTTAAAGTTTCTCAAAATAGAACAGCAACATTATTTCACTTGTAGTGAAGCATTCTTGAACCTAAAATATTTTTAGTTAGAATTTTAGATTTTTCTTTCAGTGAGAAAAATACCACACATTTTGATTCAATAGAAATATGATTTAAGTTTGGTCACTGAATTTAAGTATATGCACAGCAAGTAATCTAAAACAGCAGCTCAATAATTCATCATACTGTAATTCAGAACTTAAAAGATGATACAGATGCATTAAGACAACTACATATTTTCTTAGTGACAGGTAAACTTAACTGAGAATGACTACAGTCAACAAAGCCAGTTGCTGCTGACACTTTGTCATTCAGGAACTACACAATTTATTCTCTAACTGTGGGAGCTGAAGTGTTAAGCCAGTCAAATAAAACACAAAGATTCCCTGTAGAATGACTTAAAAAGCTGAAAAAAATAAGTAGGCAAGATAGCATAACTTACTCTGTGTAATGTATGCAGTTCTGTGTAGTCATCGTTCTGCAAAGGCTGACCCACAAAGGATCTCTGCATCAGCTGATGCTTTTAGGTAATATGCTTAATCTATAGGATTGAACCATAACATCTCACCTTCAGAATCAGATCCCACTGACAAATACACTGAGCTTGGTTATAAAGATCACGGTAACATTTTTAAAATATTCCCTAATTATAGGCATACATTCATTTTTCATTACAGACTGACTGACTTGTAACAAGGATTTTTCTCCTAATATAACTGAGTATTTGCTGCCAGACTTGAAAGGGAGGAATTGAAACACCATTTCCAAACCATAAAGCCTGTGCTGAAAATAAACAGCAATGTAACAGAGACAGTAGATTATGAGCCTCTGCCATCTCTGTCATCCCATTCTCTGCTTCAGAAGATGTATCTATACCAATTTTTCTATTAATAGAAAACTAGGGAACTCAGAACAACAGAAATAGCGTGAAGTAGAAATATTTTGTACACATAGTTCTTATCCCCAGAATAAAAACTGAGACAAGATGAACAATTAATGTGCAATAAACGGCTCTTTGGTAGACTCAAAGTATTTGATTACAATGAGCTTTTAGCATAACAGTATGTTATACATGTATATATACATATACATATATGTGCGTGTATATATACATATATATGTATATATATAGCCCTAATGTTTCTATATTTTATTGAGAAAAGTCTTTTACTCATCACTTTACTCATAATAAGCACCTTGAATTTCACAGAGAGGTGAATGGGCACACATGCTCTCATTTGCATAGAACACTATAAACGGGCAAAATACTATCTATAATTCAAGTTGGCAACGGCTATCTTTCAAGTAAAGTATCAGGTAGCTTAATTATCATACATAGGAATAGAAGCATGGGTGCCTATGGCAAAAGTCATAGCTGAGATGAAAGAACTTGACAGAGGAGAATCTAATACAGTCTAGGAACCTGATAATTTCAAAGATCATAGACGCAGAACAGTTGGACAAGCTGAGAAGGCAGCTTACATACAGAAGTTCTTATTCACTAATGTCTAGTAGAAGGGCAAGCACGTGCTAGAGCGGCAAAATGAAGGCAGCAAGGTATAAGAAACAGAAAACTTCTGATCTCAGTCCTGACTGCTACAGAGACTTACCTGGTTATTATGTTTCCCATTCCCTCCCTGCCCCTCCTTTTGGGCCACACCAAACTTGCAGCTTGTCATAACTCCTATCACAACAGAATCCCAATCCTATCTGCCCATAAAACAGAGTTAAAAATATTTTCCAGGCTAACCTAAAACTTTACAGTTCTGCAGCTCAACATATGTTCAAAATGGATAAAATCTCTGTCTCAAGAAGAAAAAGCAATGCATCTCTCCCAAGTCAACTGCGTGGAAAAAAAATATATCTATATATATCTATATATATCCATATATATGTTTCCTTTCTGCATGCTCTTCTATTTGCATGTTCTTCCCACCCTACTTTTTAAGACATTTTTAGAATGCTAACATCCTTCTGTTATAGAAGCTGGGCACTTTCAATCTGTTCTGAGACAAACCTTACTTCGTGTCAATACTGAAAATATTGGATGACTCTATATTAGACCAAAACAATAGTCTATTCATCTCAGGCCATCTAGGAACATCCATCAGAAAAAGGTGCATGAGATCCTACAGTCTGCAGTAAAGCAGCCACAAGGAGTATTTCCTTGAAACACAAGGAACTGTTCGTTCTTGAAGCACAAGGATTCATCTCACTTTTTAGAATATTTTAGAACTGGTACTTCTAGTTACAGTCAAACTCAAGAAAAAAGGGTAGCAGTCAATGCTATGCAGTTAAAAAAACAAAAGTACAGGAATATAAAGGACAAGAGTCTGGTGTTTTCTGAGTTTGTAAGAATACAGGAAAAGACTGTGGTGGTGATGACAGCTCATTGCTGGGTCTAGCACACAGGCTTCTGTTAAGATGGAATGGAAGATAAAAGGAACAACGGTAAAATTTTGCCCTTAGAACTACTTTCGTCTACCTCTACTGGAACCAGTCAGGGAATTCACCCGCAGTTTCAGCCATACAGGAAGCAAGTTTAGCAGTCATCTCAAGACAGAATCTTTTAAAGTACTCCTCCCTTCACTGACGTGTGGTTAAACTTGGTACTGATTGGACTGAAGCTTCAGAGCACTGCCAACATTCCCCACTCGTTCCTCTTCTCCCTTTCCAAGGGAAAAAAAAAAAAAAAGAGGAAGCCTAGGAGGAAGGAAAGTAAAATAGGCAAACTTAACCCAGAAATGGAGCAGCTATGCACTCATTTAATTCAGGACGTAAACCTTAGTGGGTAAGAAGACCTGTTGTAGAACACTGTCCATTCAATGGTAACCCAAGATCCACAGCTAAGGTACATCTTTCTGAACTATCCAATAGACTAGAGAAGCACACTGCTCACATTCTGCATCCTGAACTATTTCTCACATGCATTTTGCAGCAACAGACTCCATCCATTCACAGTCAAACATTTAGGCATGCACAGGGGTGTTTCTGAGCACTCCTCTCCATATTTCTTAAGGAACTCACAATCCCTCAGCCTAAGCATATAGATTGATCTGAATATAATACGTCCTCCTTATTTCCACAGAAACTCAGCTATAAAACTAAAATAACACTACTTGATGGAACACATTCTCAGCTACAAAACATTATTTTCCACCACCATTAGCTATGCATTTTCACCATAACAAACAAGAGCCTGCATACTTCTGACATGGTGGGCCAACATAATAAGACGGGAGGCATTATATATGGTATAGTCCTTGTAAATAACTCATTATTTTACCATTAAAGAGGGTAAGTGGAGTATGTAGAACAAATACAGTATTAGAGAAAAAACATCAAGTTGTTCTCTAGTTATCTCAGAGTCAATCTTAAAACAGGCCCAAATTACTCGCCTTTCTTGACTGATAGATTTTCTATGCTTTTAACAGCTTTAAGTCATTCCCAGAATGTGCTCTTCCTGTCATATTTTAGTCTATTCAGCACAGTCTTACAGATGGGAACAATGACTTATATACAGTGACATACACAAGCTACTACATCACTTTATGTACTCCTTTTTTAAAATCACGATTTCACAAAGAGGAAAAGTTTTTCCTGAAGTGACTTCAGTATATTATTATATTCTAGGAAAAGTTGTTAAAGTAGAACACAGCAATACATAGGAGTATTTCAATTTTTTATTTTTGTGAATATAGATATATAATGCACATATGCATTCTATGTTCCAACGCTTAAACCAGCATGCCATCATGCCAGCCCAACATACTGTTTATCTAGAAAGCAGTGAAATTTCCTATTTTTGTCTGTTCTTGAAAAATGCTTAAACCAGTTTATTATCTACATCTTTTTCTAAATAATAAAAACAAACCTATCCTTCTTTACATTATTACAACCATTTGGTTATAGTGAAAACCAACGCTGTCCCACACATCATCTTGGTCGCCAAACTGGAGAAAAATGGATTTGACAAATGGACCTTCTAGCAGCCTTCCAGGACCTGAAGGAGCCCATAGAAAAACTGAGGAGGAGCTTTTTAAGATGGGAAGGTAGTGACAGGATGAAAAAAAGATGGTTTTTAACTGGAAAAGGGTTGACTTAGACTAGATATTAGGAAAAAGTTATTTCCCTTGAGGGTGGTGAGACACTGAAACAGGTTACCCAGTGATATTCTAGATACCCCCTCTCCCTGGAAGCATTCAAGGCCAGGCTGGATAGGGCTGTGGGCAACCTGGTCTAGAGGGAGGTGTCCCTGCCTATAGCAGGGTGTTGGAACTAGGTGATCTTAAACAGCCCTTACAACACAAACCATTTGATCATTCTATTTATTCCTATTTCTTCCTGTGCTCCCTAGGGATTTTTGATCTATTTATTGCTCATCACATGAGCAGTTTAAGAGGGACTACAACTAACTTGACTTTCAAAAGCCTTTGATACAGTTATTTCTGGACCACTCAAAGAACTATAGGAGTTTTTAGGAGCGGTGCATGACTCAGAACTGTAATACAGACACAGTTTGAAACTCACTCACATTACCTGACACTAACAGAAAACAAAAACAACCAACACCTTGTTTCTTTAATACTCTGGATCACAAGCAGCATTGTACTTATTTACCAGAATCAGAACTGAAGCTGCAGTATATAGCCAGCTAAGAATATAACACTTCTATACAATCTCGACCACCTCATTTAAAAAAATTCTTCTCCTTACAGGTATGCAAGAATTACTTTTAGGTATGTCTATAAAATCCCTAATACCCTACTGATCTAATGTTTTTATGTATTTGCTCCAATAACTCCTCTTTTAACCTCTCTCTCTGTCCTTGATCTGTAAGAGCATGCACCTTGTAAAGTACTTGAGTATAAATGGGACTTTCTGCCTTAATTAGTTCCTGGCACCTTGCTCACTCATGGCTCTGGCAACCCACACGTTCTCTAAATCACTCATTAAAGAAACAATATGCAGGAAATGAACAGCTGTTATATTTAGAGCTGCAACGCTGAGCGAAAGTGTTTTATTCTTTTTATCATTTAAATTAAACATGCCCATTTAAATCCCACAGTGACTTCCCATACACCTCCTACAGCAATCAGAATCACATGTTTATCAAAAACAGGAGTACAGATTAGTATCTCTTCCATGATATATTCCTGTCTCAACCCCACTTCGATCTCACCCCACCACCTCCTCCACGAGTTTCTGATTCATTCCTTGGATCTTACTTAAAGCTCTCTGGTGAAGTCAAGCTACAAGCCTCGTCATATTCTCTACCCAGAAATTTCCGTTCCAAATAAGTAGAACCAACACTTGTTTTGCATCCAGCCCTAAAAACACTTTTTGAAGTAACAAGGAATTTGAGACATGGAGAATCTGTGATGCAGTCTGTAAGAGCTTAGCCTTTCTACAGAAGAAATTCTAGGTTCTCTGCCTCCCCCCTAACAGGGGCAGGCATTTGATAGTCCAAGATTCTTCTGCAACCCTAGAAAATTTTAATTCAAGTCTTGTGTCGTATGATCCAAATTGAAGATTCATCTTCATATCTCATACTGTGTTTCAGTTCTGCTTTTCCCTGACTTATTTATCTTCAGCAGCTACAAACTGTGATAAGACAGCTCAAAATATCCATTCAGCTTTCTCTTCACTCTTCCAAGGTTCATGCTCTCCTGTCTACCTGTTTCAGCTGGGTAACACCAGTCAAATATGAATCATAGTAGAAGTGTGCCCAGCAGGCTGGGGGAAGTGATTCTGCCCTTCTACTCTGCTGTCATGAGAACCCACCTGCAGTACTGTGCCCAGTTATGGGGCCCTCAACACAAGAGGACTATGGGAGCTGTTGGAGTAGGTCCAGAAGAGGGCTATGAAGATGATCAGAGGGCTGGAGCACCTCCCCTACAAGGACAGGCTGAGAACACTAGGGCTGTTCAGTCTGAAGAAGAAAAGGCTCCAGAGAGAGCTCATTGAGACTTTCCAGTACCTGGAGGGGGCCTACAGGAAAGCTGGGGATGGACTTTTTAGATGGGCAGGTAGCAACAGGGCAAAGGGAAAATAGCTTTAAACTAGAAGAGGGTAGATTTAAACTAGATATTAGGAAGAAAATAATTACTGTGAGTCTGGAGAGATGCTGGAACATGTTGCCCAGAGAAGCTGTGGGTGCCCCTTCCTGAAGGCATTCAAGGCCAGGTTGGATGGGGCTGTGAGCAACCTGATGTAGTGGTAGGTGTTCCTGCCTATAGCAGGGGGCTGGAACTACAAGATCTTAAAGGGCCCTTCCAACTCAAACCATTCTATGACTCCATACAGTGTCACACAGACAACACAGAAACAGCAGGAAGGTACCTAGAGTAGAAAAGAATTCAGGAAAGCAAAAACAAGAGTATCTCAGGAAACAACATTTGCCATATTTGCGTAACAATTCCTTTTCCTGGTTTCTTATATTCCTGCTATCATTTATTTCTGTCTTAACCAAAGCTAAAGCTGTCCAGAAAGAGCAGTTGCCCAACCACAAATTTTTTTTGCTCCTTATATCCTGGAACTTCACTCTGTCACTCTCAACTAATGAAACAAATGGAGGAGACAGTAAAATGCATAGATAGATCTGAAAGTAATACCTCTTATTTATTTCCATAGAAACAACAAGAGATACAATGAGTATAATGCTATTTGATAAGCAAATTCTCAGCTACAAAACATTATTTTTCATCACAGTTGCTATCATTAGCTGTGTATGTTCACCAGTGATGAACAACAGCCTGCATACTGCACTCATCAAAATCCGCACCAGCAGAGATGATCCACTGCCATGGTCATCACTGATTAAATATACCACCCATTGCCTCACTGTGCTCACATCCACTACTTTGTCTCCATCAGTGTTCAGTAAGTGTTGATGAATGTCAGTGGGTGCCACTCCTCCCACATGGAGGAATTCTATTCCACCGTGCTGTTTATGTTTACACGAGCACTGATTGTTTGCACTGATACATGTATTCATGTTAGTATGTGTCGGTGTACGTACCTACTGGAATTACACAATCTCACTACTGGCTGGGCCTCAGGGACACGGAGCTGCAGCTGTCTTGAGTTTCAGGATACTACATTTGCAGGCCCCCAGCACCTTCCTCATGCTAAGTAAATAGTGTGTTTCTACTAAGAATACTTACTTCACCAAGTAAGAAAATGAAATGTCTTAGGCATATTTAGTAGCCACATCAGCATGGAATACACATTCAGCCAAACCAAACACTCCAGTTCTGCAGTGTTAAGAAAAAGAATCACAGAAAAGAGTGACTACATATAAAACACATCTGTTTGGCACTACACAAAACTAATGAACATTGTGCATGAGAAATAAGACAGTTTCTATTTTGCACATACATAACAGCTAGTGCCATAAAAGATATGCCATGGGGAAAAATACGTACTCAAAAATACACAGTATTCAACACACATTTAAAAACTAATAGAATAAGGCTCCCTAAAAATCTCTTTGCTCGGTATTTTAGTCAGCAAAGACCACAGGCCTTTTATGCAAAGCTTACTCATTCAAAGCACAATTTAATGAAGCTTGTATTAGTAATAAAATACACGTGTAGAAAGATTACCTTTCTCTTTTCCCTTCACTCCTACGTGCACTTTCTTGACATACCATCACGTATAAGCAAATGAGGAATGCATTGTAGGATTTTTTCCACTGGAAAAATTAGATCATTTACTGTTGCCTGACACATCTTACACTGCATACAAATTAAAGTAGTACGCCACTGTCTGTACTCCAGCTAAGGCATACGCTAGTTTCACCCTCACATTATTAAGACCTCAAAACCACTGTCACAGATTAAAAAAGGGGTAGGGGAAGGTCAAAAAAGACAACCCAGATGGTTGCATGAGGCATAGCATATAAAATACATATAACAGCAAAATACCGTTGTACTCTACTGGTACACTTTCAAGACATGACCAAGACATTTAAAGAAACATAAGACTGTTTAGTCCAACATTAAATTAATTGTCATTATAACTTAATATTTCTATTAAAAGGTTTTGTAATGAAACTCACTTGTGTTTGGATTTAAATACCTCTCTGCAGTGTCAGCAATCCTTTAATGCTATCAGAACTTTCCAGAATAAAAGTGAAAGTTTGGATTACCATATAGACAGTGGTTTCAACCTTCTTAAGGTTAACTGATTTTATAATTCAGTTTTAATCATGAAACCAGTAATTTAATAAAACATTTTAATATGACAGATTTGGTTTACCATTTCATAAGTTACAAAAATTTCCAAAATTTAGCAGAAATGCCATCACAGCCATGATAGAGATCAGCAGGAAGACCAAAAGCTTGTTTAATTTTACTGCTCTATAAGATCATCCCATAAAAGAATTTTATCTTCTCCTAAAGCTTTAATTTGTGTTAAGGAAATAAAACCACCTACCACTGATAGCTTCTGAAACTCAATAGCTTTATTATATAAAAGGTTTTAAAAGAAAAACACTTTAAAGAATTAGTGCAATTGCCTGAAATCTGGGGGAAAAAAATCATTTATGGATACAAAGATTTAGCTCTCCATGACACCAGTGTAAGAAATGAGGAACAGCATAAAAATATGGTTTCTAGATCAAACCATGTCCAGCAAACACCCACTGGTGGAGGCTATGAAACATGAGGGAGCAGAACATCATGAGAAGCTTTCTAACTTCTCCAGAACTAAACAGAATATCCACCTCTCATACCCAGGTTCAAGAGATAGCATCTCACTATCCTTATAAAGCACTGTGGGGGGGTAGGGTTTCAAAATTTTGCAGAAATTATCATTCGAGAGATTGTCAAAGAAATAATAGAGATGTAATATCAATTAAAAAGTAAATACATCAGTCCAGATATCCTTACTGTTTCTTATTAACGTGTCATAAAGTCAAAGAATATCATGAGTTGGAAGAGACCCATATGGAACACCAAGTCCAACTCCCGGACCTTCAGCTTTCTCTTTCCTTTGTTCCAAAAAGGGTCTACCAAGGGCAAGGCCCGAGAACTTCACGAAAGGAGCAAGCAGAAAAGCTGGGTGAGTCTGCAATCTAGGACATGGCCACAGTCTTAAAATGCCTTGGTGCTATTATTACAGAAGAAAAATGTTTTCTCTTGACATTCCTGAATTCAAGTAATTACACAGTGTTAATTACACATTTTTGACAACAGCTTTTCATCTAAAAAAATAATGCAATCGACACTTCTATTTAGTCTGTCAGAGCAGAAACTGCTTCAGCCTGAGGAGATACGACGTACCTGTACCTCATTCCTAAAAGCCAGGTCGTGACAAATTATCTGCTATCTACAGGAATGCAGAGAAGTAATAAAAGAGTGCAGGCATATGGTTTAACACCTAGCCCTTCACATGGCAGCTAAAAAAATTTTTAAAAATCTGATATATTCTTGCTGCAGGGACAGGTATTGCAAGTAGTTGCAGCATGCAGGATGATTATCACATCCTTAATAGGTCAAAACATTGAAACAAGATTCCATTTGTGCCCATTTGAGGCACCACAATGCAGCACAGAGACCATTTCTGTTTGAGTGGTGCTGAGAAGTCACACAGTATGACAGTTTAACATTTCATGTTATTTTGCTCTATATGGAAAGAAAAATCATTTGGAGAAACAGCGTCAATTGTCAGAAAAATCTGTTCAAAATGTACATTCAATATCAGTTCAGAAAAATAAAACTATATGAACAGCTTGAAAGATAGTTGTACAGTTTTAATGAACATTTGGCCTAACAGTTTGTCTATAAAAATATGGGTTGCACCAGGCTACTTAGCTGAGAGGTACTGGCAAATTAGATTTAACACAAAAAATACAGATTCGCAGATTTCAGCTCAAAAGATGCTGTCAAAATCCTTATTGACTTCACACTGAAGTTAAAGATATTATTATTATTAAAAACAAAAAAAACCTACTGCAAACTATTGACAAGGAAAAGAGTACAATATTGCTCCATCTTTTTTTCATTGTTTTGGGCCAGCATAAGAAAAAACTCACAGCAAACACAGTCACCACATAAAACTTTCTTTGGAAGGAAAAGAAGTATAACATACTCAATAGCAATAGCATTTCCTGACCTAAACTGTATCTTCATTTTTATTGACAATCATGCCAAGTTGAACAAGAAGTCTTAGAAGAAAACCCTCTGGCCGAGAATGAAGATGCTTACATAGCCCAGGATTTCCTTTCCCAGCACCTGCAGTTAAACAGTGAGAGTAAAAAGCCATAAGGTTGGCCACGCTTTGCTCTTAACTTGTTCTCAAGCAAGTGGCTGTGTACATCTGGAAAGACTCCGAAATCAAGACAAAAAGGTTTTAAGGAGTCTCTGTCCTGGTGCTGCAGGGACACATAAGGAGAGCTGTATGAAGAACTGTGGGGAAGATCAGCCCTAGCTTAGAAGATATATCTAATAACTCAAATATCGCATTCAATTGATAAACATCATAGCAAGGAATTCAGTGGGAAGAGCAAGCACAGTCTGAAGTGTAGACTGGCTTGGGTTGGAAGGAACATTAAAGATCATCTAGTTTCAACCTCCCTGCCAAAGGTCAGGATAGCCAAAGATAAATTGAAAATACTGTCAACAAGCAATTGTGGTCAATAAATGAAGCAAAATGGAGTAAACAAAAAGTCTTTATCATACCAATAACCAGCCTGCAAACTTAAGGGATGTCAAATTTAACCTGCAGTACAGCAGTAACAGTCTTAACAAGTTACGTGGATCTGCTTATAGCCAGGAAAATTGCTATTGCTATCCATATTGTCTCAACACTTGCACTGTCTAGTGTATGGTATCCTAATTGAAAACTATTCTGACATTACATTTTATCTCCAGAGGCACTGCATTTCAACAGTGTGTAACAGGGTAGGTACTGGACCTGCGATAATTATCTCTTAGTCTTTGTGTATTGGTTATGACAAATAGGGATGTATTGGCCTAGATTAAGCCTACCTAGCTCTACTTCTTTCCAACACAGTGCTTTTGCTTCATCTGTTTCCCTTGCTCTGATGATCAGAAGCCCCTTGAAGAAGAGGTGGCTAGAGAAGCATATCTGCAAATACACTAAGATCAAACTCATTCCCTTCCTGTACATCTCAGGTTCCTGAATCAAGTGTAGCACCTCTTTTCCAGGCATATCTATAATTTGCTCTCTGGTGGAGAAAAGCCCAGATCCTGTGGAAGAACTTTCAGCCTTCCTTTGACTCAAAGCAATTATATATATATGATAGATTTAAATTAGAACTTAGCTTATGGTAAGATTCAGTGAAACCTTCACAGCATTCAGTTCAATTGAACAAATATTCCTTTTATCTCTCCTACCCCCTTACACAGCAGAAGGCACAGTTCCAGAACACAGAATTCACATCTCTGTTCAAGTACTTAAATGAACTCTCTCCTCTTGTAATACCCAATCATGAGTTTGTATAGGACAATCAGTCTTCAGTTCAAAAAAGAAGTCTACCCCATCTAAACTGGAAAACATATGTGTTCATAAAGAAAAACAAATACAACCCTCTGAAGGGTAATGGATAACTTTTCATCCAGTAAGAGAAACAGAGATGCTCTGGAGCATTCAAAGAGTATAATTTAATGATAGGCTTTTCAAATTCTCAAAAAGCAGTCAGTGTTTGGTATTTAAAACAAATTTATTTTCCAGGAACGTGCAGCATTTGTTTTATGCTCTTCATACATCATACTGCTGCTAAGACACATAAAGACAGGCAGTTTAATCATCAATTTGTATAAACAAAATATACCATTTGAGGATAAAGCTTGATTAAGTATCAAAACATTCCCCAAAGTATTCTGGCTCCAAGCTCAAATACAAGCAATACAAGTAATTTGATCATTAAGTGCTCACACATATTAATGTGAGTCTTATAGACTGGCTTATACCAAGTTATTTTATATTTTCTTCAAGCTAAAAGCAAAAACAGTTGTTACTGTTCAACTGATATGCAGTAATTTGTTGAGGAGGCAATCCCATTACAATTAAGCGGCCCAGAGAAGCTGTGGATGTGCCATCCCTGTAGGTATTCAAGGCCAGGTTGCATGAGGCCCTGGGCAGCCTAACCCAGTGTCATGCAGCTCGGGTATGGAAACCTACGGGCTTTAACACCCCTTCCAACTCAAGCCATTCTGTGATTCTATGATCCTGAACCACATTCTTAATTAAAATCCAATAAACCATCATACCTGTCCCTTAGTGGAAATGGTATTGAAGGAAGGAATCTGAAACCATCATAAGAAACAGGTATAAGTTAAAACACTATTTTGCTACCAGCTTGGTTGTTCTGGTAATTCACCATTTTCAAAAGGAACTTTCAGCCCTTAAGCAGTGATCATTTCATACATCCAACCCACACAAAACTGTAGGTGATATGTCACAAACAGACCACTTCTAAATATAACTACTTATTCCAAGCTTCTTGATCCTGAGTTTACCGGAATGTTCAGCAGAACGAATAAGAGACATTACATGCTGCACAGAATTTTATTTTTGCCTTTAAATTAGTACCCAGAAAAGATCATGCATGACAGAAGTAGTCTTGTCCTCACAGCACCTTAAGCATGCTGGCAACTCTCGTCACCATGCCCTGGAACACAATACGAATGGAAGCACACACTATACTTCAGATGGCAATCTATGCCTGAATAGTTAATAGTTATAACAGAAGCATAGATCTGAATTGTATGTTTGTTTATTATTGTATAAACATTGCTATTGCTTAATTTCAAAAAATGAGTACAAGAAATAGTTGTTTGTTTTTTTTTTTTAAATCATATTCATGATTTTGGATTTTTTACTGGTTATACCTAACAAAATTCTTCAAAGGGAAGAATGTGCCAAGAAAGAGCTCTGGAAAAATACTAGGATTTGTAATTATCCCTTCTGCTATCTTTTGTGCACACTTCTTGTTAGAAAGTAAGGCACTATGTTTATTGGTAGGTCCAAAGTGAAGCTGACTGTAAGGTTTTCCCCAGGCAGCAAGAAAACAAGTTAAAAATAACACCTCAGAAAGACACATAAAGGGAAGTGCTGAATTTTATTTTTTTTATTTTTTTTTTAGCTCAGTTCTGTGATCTGGTTTATAATATAGTTCAGAAAACTGTTTTATCATCACAACTGTAGGAGTAGACAGTCATAGCACAGAACCAGAAAGGGACCTAATTAATGTCCAGAACTTTATACCACATTTACCACAACCACATTCTACACACCACATTACCAGGCTGACCTCTGAAGCCAATGCCAAAGCCACAGATTATGAACAAATGCAGGAATTTCTTCTCGTGTTCCTGCTCCAATGTATTTGAGATGCAAGGCTGACTAAACACATGCTGAAAAGCATACACACAGTGTGGAAGAGTTATTCAAGCATGAGCTTCTTATAGTGACTGACTCTTCCAACACTGTGTACTGCATGTAGTTAATATCTACATGGAAGCTGAAAAAAAGTCACATGAAAGAAAATTGATTTCCCTTCTGAAAAATATTGATTTCTATTATCTCTTAAAATGTGAAAACGTGATATAGGATTGCCTGACAGCTAATTTCTGGAGGAAAAAAAGTATAAAAGAAAAAATGGAGTTGAGTACAGAGAATCATCACAATGTGTAAAAATGACAGGAATTACATGATTGCATTCTGTAAAGTGAGTGCTAATAGGAAAGAATGATAAAATAACTTACTTTACATGAAGAACAAATATTGGGAGAAAAAAATTACAAACATATAAGCATGTTTTTTCATACACCAGCTGTCTAACAGTTGCGAGGGGTGCAGGAAAACCTATTGACACAAAACTGAAAACTGCAGAAAAGAACAATGATCTCTTTTATGCTTAACTAATACAGTGATAACAAGTAGTACTGAGGGCCTCTTCCAATTTTGATAGTTCAGTGCACTGAGTGAATGTGTTTTTTTCCTCAGTCATTGATTACAATGGACTTTTCTAGGTCTCCTTTGCTCAGAAACATACAAATGATAACACAACAGTGGAAACAAGGATGTTTCTCACTTAGAACTTCTGAAGGCACTTTAATAGAGAAGTCTCCTGTTCATGCCTATATCAAGTAAGATATTAATGAAAGAAGCTCAGTTGCTTTCCTGTTGAGGACTAGCGAACTTGCCTACAGCACTGAGTATTCATTTATAATTAGTTTTCATAAATATACAACACAGCTATTTTAATGTCAAAGACTGCTTAGCAGTTCTGCATTATTTAAATGTGAAGCATTCTTGCCTTTTATGAGCATCACATATCAGAAATGAATTCAATACCAATCCTTACTATGTATGATATGAAAAGAAAGAATACCATGCTTGAAATTCCATGAAGGATATCAGAATTAGAATTGCAAGCAGCTACCTCCAAGCTGAAGCTCCCGTTGACACTGTTAAGTTGCATTAGCTTGAGTATAAAAAAGTTAGAGACATGGCATCTTCGGTTTTCATGGATCTGTATTCAGAAACTGTGAATTCTGAACCATTACAGTATGGCTAAAAAGTATGGTGAGATATTTATTTCTGTTACAGATAGGAAATCGAGAGCTAGACCATGTAAGATGTTGATCAAGTGAACATAGCCTTAAGCAAGGCCTAAGAGTCTATGCTAGGATTTTACATTTTCAGATTTCTACACTTTTTCCACTTCAGATTTCAAATTTAAAGAAAGAGTCTTGTATCAGTGTGTTAGGCTTCATCTGTAGTGTTTGCCTCTACTGTAATGCAAATAAATAGTACAATCTAGTACTAATAAAGACGAAGATGGCAAATGAAGAATAACCTTTACATTCAATACTAGTCATAAATATATTCACCATCAATGTTAGGGTATAATTATATTATAATAAATCCTTAAAAGTTTGACTGTCTTCCCAATGCTTAACTACCCACAAACTTGTAATATCCCTCAACACACAATATTATTTGTTTTACCAAGCACAACTTTATTACATGCATCTTCAGACAGTCAGGTCATCAGGAGCTATGAAAATGATAGCTATCAGATTTGGGAGATTTAAACCTTTTAACGAGTCTTGTACAAGGAGAAATAGAACAGCACCCTTTCCTTCCCATGAACAGATAAGAACTAGTATTGGCAACATCAGGTTAAAATGCACCCTTCTAGGTAATACATGTGCAGCCAAAATATAGTAGGCTGCCTCTCAAATGCAGTCTGACATGCTTCAGCAGTATCAGATTATGGTCATTAAGGTATGTAAGCAAGACAGAATATTATGCTTGAAGGATGAAAAGTGAGGATGACCAAGCCAGAAGAGATCAACTAGGGCGTACTTGACACCATTGGATTTTTGCCCAAGGCCTGCTGCAGCAAAACAGAGATTTGTACAACCACCAGACTGGCAAAATACAGCATAAATTCAGTCAGGTTGCACTATATACATCCGTCAACAAACAAAGTAAACAACTCTTCTAGAAGATAACAATAAATCAATATTGAAGAATCAAAAGACTTACGGCACGATTTAAAACATGAGCTTAGTTGTATATTTCAAGTTGGTAGTATGAAATCTCATTGCCAGGCCTTCAGTCAAGCATAAGTAAAAATACCAATGATTCCATCTGATTCAGCAGCTAGTAAGAAAGCTTTTGATTTTAACTTAATGCCCAGTAAAATCTATCAATTTTGGAACATACAATTGCAACAAAAGTTCTCAGTGCCAAATACAGCAATATTACTTGAGTCCTGCAAGGGCAACAAAGCAATTTCTAGCAATCCAGGACAGAGCAAAAGCAGAAACAAGGGAATAGAAGACAGAAGTTTTTTTTGTTTGTTTTTTTTTTTAATTAAAAAAAACAAAAACCAATTAAACATAACAACTGTTATGCAACTACTTCTTAACTTACCAAAAATCTAAGCTGAATCAGAAGACAGTGGAAGTAAAATCTACCCTGTCCTCATAAGTTCTATTTTTCTAAGCTTATGTTTGCTCTAATCTAACTGAAGTTTTAGCTTTTGGCACATCTGATTAAAAAAAATGATCAGCTCTGCTTGTGTAGGATGGGCAAAAACTTTCATGCTAGAAATTAGTTGATTTAAGAAGCAGAACAAGCTAAAAATTCTTGCATGACTGGCCACCAACTAGATACAGGAGAAAATAATTTATAAATTTATAATAAATCTGACAAACAGAATACTAACTGGAAGACGCGGTACACATTTATGAGGAAATCTACTTTTGTTTATGTAAATTACATTGAAGAACCAGAGAGGGGGTGGTACAGAGGTGGCTGACAGCACTAATTTTTAGGCTGAGTAAATCATCTATTTTACTGCATTACATAAGGTTTGGTTCCAAAGCACATTAAAGTCAACGGACTTAATTTACTTCAGTCTTCCAATGTGACCCAGAATTTAAATGCTATGATTGCTTGCTCTGTAAGCACAGGGTCTGGAAAACTTCCAGCTTACAGATGAGATTTCCTTTGCCAGAGTTTAACCAGACTGACAAATTAAATGATTCTGTGGATTACGTCCCTTTTGTTGAAGAAGTTATTCTTGGTCTTACCTGCACATTTTCTTCTGTAACTTGAATTTCAGCAGTGTAAATATAATCAATAAGTATCCTTAGGGTCCAGCCATCAACTTCCTTTATTCGAATTCTCTTTGCTCGGCTTTCACTCATCTCACCTACAAATACATATTGGTCATCAAGTACGTTAGATAGAGATACAGGAAAAATTCAACAGTTTAACAGTAACTACTCCTGACAACAGCAGAAATTTTTGTGTATAATCAGTTGTAATAATAAAAGTATTTAAATAAGAATTCAGTTTCTTTCCTTCCTCTTTCCCTCCAAAGGGAAAAAAAGATTCTGTTGTTACCATCACATGAATGCTACATGGGTTAATACTTCTACTGCAAGTGATCTATTTTCACCAGTTTTCAACATCAGTAAAATATTATTATACCTAAATAAGACTATTCAAATGCATACAAAAACGTTTTGCTGGCAAACCAACCTATCACTTGATTTATTAACTTCTGAATCTAAGGAACAAGCCAAATGCAGTCTAGAGTATCCCCGCAGAAGGATTAGCATCCGTATTTCTTCATTTGCCTGATTATTATTCTTTTCACAATTCCAATTCTGCTTCAGCTCTAACAGTTAAAACTCAAATTAAGATAAAATGGTAAGCATGAAAAAACTTGTTGGACCTCATTTCGTGGAGGCTGACGCATTGGCCATATGCCACAACTGGTCTTCATAGAAAGTCCTGCAAAAATAGCTTCCACTTTCTAAAATCTGATACAATCGTAGAATCTCCGGAGTCTGAAGGGTTTCTTAAAGGTCATCTAGTCTGACTCCCCTGCAATGAACAGGAACACCTACAGCTAGATAATGCTCTCAAAATGCAACATTACGTTTGTATCTGAAATAATTGCCTAAAGATAAATTTCTAAGAAAAGACTACAGCCTTTTCCATGGTGACCAACCATGCATCTGGACATCTAAGACCTATAATCTTTTCACACAGAAATGTGAAAAGTGAAATACACTAACTATAGACATAAAACTTCCACCTTGGAAAAGCATATCACGATCTCTGAATACATACATGTCATTCTTCTATGTTGGATATATCATTTCTTCCCCTAAGCATCAAGAGAAAAGGGTATTGAGAGGCAGGAAGTTTAATCTTCACAGTAATAAAAGTAGACAGGACACAGAAGTGAACCAGTAGATGTTTAACATTATTGATATCTTCTTATTGAAGTGCATACATTTTTGTTGTTATCCTGTGGTCTTCTAGGAACAACAACAAACAGTGCCCCTTACCTGGCTCATCACTGAGAATTTTATTACTGTGCTTCATGCTTTTTATTTTCTTTTTTTTCAAGCTGGATGCTAAGGAACGCATTTTGAAATCAACTCTTTAGTTGATAAGAAGCATATAAGACCACTTCCAGCAACGTATTTCTGCTTAATGGCAGCACTTAACATTAGAGTTCTGGAAAGCACTGGTGAACCACATGAAAGAGCAAAATTCAGCTTCCATGGAACTTCCTTTTCCGCTGCTCTTCTGAAACATTTCACTATACCTGTGAAAGATCACTGCAGTATGTTCTTTGCAGAGTACTGTATTTCAAGTTTAAGCTACTTCTTTGACACAGATTAAACCTATTGATCTTCAGAGCATGCAAGCAGCAAGTCATTTATTATGCAAGCTGCTGTGGAGGTGGTCCTTTGGGAAAATTGTATGTAGGCGAGCAGAGTTTGATATTCTGCAAGCATATTAGTTTTGTTTTCAGATTTTATGTCAAGGCTTCTAAAGCCATGGATAGGCATCTTCTCTATTTAACTACAGAGTTCAGCATCCACAGAGGGGGGGAAAAACAAAAAACAAGAAACTTCTTTCATGTTAGAAGGACATGCAGTGTTCCTATGATGCTGGATCAGTCCTCTCGTGTTCCAGACTTTGTTGAACAGATCATATGAAGACAACTATTGACCCACTTGCTATGCATTCTTAGTTTAGAATGCAACCTTCTGAAGAACTCACGTCATGGGCAGTTGCACCACAACATCTTCACAGAGTTGTCAATGACACAGAAAGGAAAATGTTTAGAAGGACAGACCAGCCCAATAGGAGCAGAAGAGCAAAAACAGAGCCAAAAAAAAAAACATCTAAAAAGTTAATATGATACAGTAACACAAGGAAGGTGTGTTCTTGTTTTGCTGTTGTTTTTTTTTAAATAGAATTTTACAAATGGAGAATAGAAGAAAGCAAGTAATTGCCTAAGGATAACTGCTGTGGCAGAACAGAAAGAAATGCAGGTCGCCCTTGTCACATGTCAGGCTATAAGACCACTGATGCGCTCCTTCACTGTTGTTTTATAATCTTTTCCTCTAATCATTTAAGCATATTTAATTTAGGATTGCAACCAATATTTCTAAAGAATTCACAGAAGAAAAAATATATATATAATCCTTGTAACACAGTCCAGGACATTTAATCTTTATTCCCGTCTGGTATTACTTACAAGAGCATTGTTGCTAACTTACTAAATTGTGTACCTTTAAAAGACAGTAACTCTTTCTTTTTGGGTATTTAATAAGGCTACTTCTGCCATTACAAGCACAAACTGGAAGGGAAAAAAAAAAAAGTCAGAAGTTTTGATTTTTTGATTGCAGCTAATGCTGTACCTTATCCTGCATTGCTGTGATTACCTAATGACTCAGACAAAGATGGAAGCAACCTACAAACATGTGCCTACAGAGAAGCTTCTAGTTTCTAGTCAAGAGCAGGTAACCCTGTAGATGTTTAAAACATCAGACTTATTCAAACTTGCAGATTACTGGATTAGAGTACAACTCCCTTTGGGAAGTATCAACTCCAGGATTCACAGAGATAATTATGAGCTATGGGATTATTTCTGTGGAGAACAGCTAAAAACACACCGACAACATGCTTGGTCTTTGCTGAAAACAACATATAATAGTAATATAAAGTCCACTGATAAATTTTGAAGCCAAACCTGAATTCTGTTTAAATTCCCATCAGTTTGGTTCACCAAGTACACAAACACTGCCACTGATGGATGGGTTAAAAAGTTCTTACTGTTTCTTCAGATGAGTGTTCCCAAATCCCACAACACAATGGGTCAATGCAGACCTACCTTTGAAAACATAAAACAAGCAAAACTTCTCAAGAGAGAGCAAAGGAAGGAAAGAATGGTGGTTTCAGTGATTTTGTTCAGAAAGCCATTACATTTGCACTCCTAAAGGGAGATAAACTTCTCCATAGAAAGCGCAGTCAGTGGCAAGCAGAAGTGCCTTTACCAGGTTTTTGTATGCCACAAAAAGGATAATGTAGAACTACAACCTGAGTAAAGAGTATTTTTGATGTGAGAGTCAGTAAAAAATAATCTTTAATACAGAACTGATTAATTCATTATTTAGGTGAACGACAGAAACAGTTGTTTAAGTTTTCACTTCAGAGAAAGTACAAAAGTTAAGAAGGAATGTGCATCAGTCACCTGGAATGTCTGTAACCACGACAGATGCAAATCTGAATTACTTTAAGAACTGTTATTTAAATGGAAACTCTTTAAAGCATTTGTTTCTGCTAGCAGTCACTCCTCTTCTAGCACTGATCATATCACAGTATGCGTGCATAATGTCAAGACTACCCTGAACTATGGATTTCTTTGGTTTCACTGAATTGCTTGTTAATAATCACCTGCTTCCCAGTACACAACAGTATGTCAAATTATATCATTCTTCTAGTTGTGTGCAGTGAGACTTATTAAAACTTCATTTTTCTTGCATACTGGCATGCCAAGAGTCTTTTTTTCCCCTACATTTGAGCCTGAAGTCTGAAGTAAAACATTACAGAAAATTCTCTTAATTTCAAGCAGTCATTATCAAGAACCATTGCAGCACAAGAGTTTAAAAGGAATAGATAGAACTTAAGACATTAATTTTAGCATGCATTTAATAGCATTCTCACTTTGACACCAAATTCCACATTTCAGTACCGTTTATAACCATCATGAAATTAAACCTACAGAACAGCAATTCAGCTGTAGGGTACTATGAATCTGACTAAGTCTTGCAAGCCTTCTGGCAGTCCTGGAACAACCTGGCCAGGATGGAGGAAGCAGAGGCAGAATCAAGCATGCTCCGAAAAGTTGTGGCAATGATGCAGAGCACATCTGTCACAAAGAATTATCCTAAGAGTACTGAAACATGCACTGCAGCTACAGGCTGCCAAAGCCTCAGAAAGCTTTCGTATCTATTAACAGCCTAGAACATACATGGGTTGAAGAATGCAGCAGTAGTTGTTAAAGGACATAATTCACTTCAGAATTCACATTAAAAGTCACTTTAACCTTACTTCGTGCAAGTTAGATTATTGCAGCTTCCAGAGGTGTAACCACTCCACCATTCCCAGCTTACTTAGCATGTACATTAGTTCAAATAATGAATACTTTAAAAAAGTATTTGCAGTGCTAACAGAATTATGCAGATGGATTGCATTAGAACATAGTAAATACTGAAACATTTGGTACCTGTAAACATGGCATGGAAGTAGGGGCTGCAGGCGGCTAGCACAACTCTATGCGCTGCAATTTCCATGTCTTCAGCTACTATCGTCACATCACACAGCAAGTTTTGACTATTTAGAAATATCAGAGAAAGTCATTTCACATATGTGAACCACAGTAAAACAGTATAAAATAACATACAATTTCTCCTTCCATGCCCTCAAAACAGGCAGGCATACAAGGTTGATAAAGCATTGTTTTAGAATGTGCTACAAAATGGCACAGCTGTTACTCAGAAGGAATACAGGGAGTGCTCGGGTATACACAACTTTCCAAAAGTCAAACAGCTGAATGTCACATTTCACTGGAAACTCATACCTACTTATTTGTTCAAAATCACTAATTATATTTTCTGCTTTCCAAACATTTATCATATAAACAATAGCAACTGTTGTTTTTTTTTCCACTCAAGTTTAAGTTTTGTAAGTTTACAAGTTACTGCATTCCTGCTCAACTTTTTATCTTCATTACATTCATGTGCATTCTCAACCTTTGCAATTTCCTCCCTCTTCTACTGCAATAATACAGTATCTCTTTAGAGCCATGAGTGGCAACAAATGTTTCCAACACAGTTTACAGCTATAAGGTACACTGTTTCCAGTTAAATCCACTGCAAAGCAGACTCTTTATAATTTAATTTTCCACGATAAGAAGAAAAACAAAACACCAAAAGCCTATATTGTCCCAGCATGT
The DNA here is from genome assembly GCF_054131305.1 of Coturnix japonica. NCBI lineage: Eukaryota > Metazoa > Chordata > Aves > Galliformes > Phasianidae > Coturnix > Coturnix japonica. The sequence continues at coordinate 29,453,286 of NC_140666.1, read as the reverse complement.
AGAGTAGCCAAAGTCACAAATATCTATTCATTCCTTCCTATTTCAGCAGACTCTCTCTGTAGAAGTAGCATATAAATGACATAATGCAGAGCCAAGGTAACACATAAAGGATGAGGGAGACAGCATCTCTTAAGAGCACAATATTCCTTAAGCTAAGAGCTAGAGCTGTGTGTCAATCCAGTTGCCCTTATTCTCAGTATATTTGAAATACACGGTTTTGTTTGTTTGGTTGGTTGTTTTTTACCTTTCCAGAATATATATGGTAATTAGAAGGCAAGCCTTTTGACAGTCCCCAGAATAGGGTCACAAAGATTATCAGAGGGCTAGAACACCTCACCTGCAAAGAAAGGTTTGTTCAGCCTGGGGCAGAGAAGGCCCTGGGGAAACCTCATTGTGGCCTTTGCAGAAGGAGGACTAAAGGAAAGCTGGAGAGTGACTCATTACCAGGGAGCATAGCAGCAGGACAAGGGGAACAAGGAGTGTAACAGCTTTAAACTAAAAGAGGGAGAGATTTAGGTGAGATATTAGGAGGAAATTCTTTACTCACGGGGTGGTGAGTGTTGGCACTGCTGCCCAGAAAAGTCGTGAATACCCCATTCATGGAGGTATTAAAGCCCAGGTTGGATGGGGCCCTGGCAGCCTAATCTGGCAGGTGGCAGCCCTGCCCATGAAGAGAGCTTGAAACTAAATGATCTTTAAGGGTCTCATCCGACAAAACCATTCCATGTTTCTTTGACAGTCTGTGACTACAACATAGAGCAGCAACAAAGTTGCATTTCTGCTCTCACAGAGAGTGGAAGCTGTCAGCCAAACTGCTCAGATATTCACCTTGGTCTCAAAGAAAATACCGTAACTGCCCATCCTGTACAACCATGCAATTTCTTTGACCACAGCCTCAAGAAAGCAAGCCTTGTGGAAGCCACACAACAAAAATCTTGGCAGCCACAACTAACCTTTGTGGTCACACTGCAACCCCAGAACTAGATATTTTTTCCCCCTTTAAGGTCAAGATCTATAGCAACTATCTAAATCTCTTTAGTGCATGTAACACCATAAGGTGATGGAAAGTACAGTGATAATAGCGGAATAGCAAAGTCTTTGGCTGCAGCAAATGACAAGCCCAGATGCAGTAGCCATGGGCACAGAAATGAAGGAAAAGAGCTACTTATCTTTGGAAGGCTTCCGGTCAGCAGGGATCCCCAGAAAGATACGTTTGCCTCCACTGCCAACCTGTAAATGAGGTCTGGGAAGGGGTGGATCCTGGTTCCACCATTTCTGGTCATTCAGCTGCACTGCATGGATCTGAACTTACCTGGGTTGGCTACCCAGGCCAATCACTACTCCAGGCCATGACTTAGCATTTACACTACAGTATGTAATATGGCTATTTTAAAAAGCCACATAATATAATGACCACACCCAAATTAAGCAGAGAATTATGAGAAGCTTCAGAACAACTGTTAGATTTATCATACAAAAAACTGACACAAACACAACGCTAAGAAAAAAACAACTCACCAGTCACCCCCACCAATTGCCCAGCTTTCTCAGACGCTTCCACTTATTCTGGCAACAGTAACAAAAGGTTTTACTCTCAGCTGAACAGAAATATCACAGTTATCCAAGCCAGAAGCAACAGAATTACATCAACACAAAATTCCAGCTGATTAACTACACAGCACTATATTGGCACAGCAACTTAGGGTAGTCCCAATACATCTCTTGCCTGGAACTGCATTAGGCGACTATGCCTTTTGCTTCTATAAACTGACAAGCTACATCAACTATCAGACAAAGAAACAAGCTTACCAACTAACAGCATACCCCTCACAAGCATCCTGTGGCTCCCACAGCAACTCAGCACATTCCACAAAGGAAGGCACTAACTTACTTTAGAAAAGCTTGCTTTCTGAAGTAATATTATAATAATCTTCTACTACAGAGTGACTGAACAAACAGAGCCACAGTGGTACGCCATCTTCATAGATGAAAGGAGAAAATAAGAGATGGAAAAAAAGTAAGTATAGATTTATGAACAACTACTGTTTACCAACTTGCATGGGCTTATATAGAGGAAGGTCATTACCCATATCCTCAAAATATCTTACAAGAGTCTTGTCTGTAAGAACGGGAATTTTTAAAAATATAGGTAAGGTCAAATTCCATTGTGATAAAAGCAAATTATAATTAAGAGCAAAGATAGGCACTACAGTTAAATTATTTTTGTGTCAAGAGCTAATTAGCTATCCTAATGATCTGACTCATTGCTGAGGTGATGGCGAGTAATAAAATGACAGAAATTACTAAGGAGAGTATTACCCAGGTCTGTCAAAATGTAAAAGTAAAAAAAACCTCTTAGGAACTAATAGGATCAGATAACTTGGTAGTAGAGTGTATGGGAGATTGGTAATCACAGCGTGAACCACTGATTAATCAGCTGAGGCAAGTGTGGGGTCAGCTGCGGGAGCACAGGTGAAAGTTATGTAGCTGTGCTCCCAGGAGGGGTGGAGTTCGACTCCACCTCCTCTGAGACCTCATTTAAGGGCTGACCCTCACTGAGGCAGCATCTCTTGGAGATTACTTGCTAGTGAAGATTGCCTCAGCTCCTAGCATCATCGCTGGTGAGTTCCCCTTTTTCCTTATACCTTCTATACTTCTACTACCATCCTTGTAATTACCGTTCTTGTTAATGCCTGTATAGTTACCACCAATACATAGCCAAAAATGTAATACTACTTTATGGGCATGAGCATTCCAAACATAACACATTTTAGACACTTCAGCAGACAATTTCTCCATTTGTTATCCACTTTCTGGAAAGTATTCTTCTGGCAAACACCACCTTGTGCTCTACTCATTAAAAAGAAAACTGAGATAGAAACCACTTTAAGTAGTCAACAAAATCAAATATTTTTACTTGATTAATGCCAGATCTTCTTTTAGAGTAATGAAATCTGAAACATACCTGAAATGTATCTGTTTATTATTTCAAATGGAAATAAATGCAAAAATTAATGGTTATAATCTCATCAGCATTTTAAAAGGTGTACTTGGCTTTCACAGTAAACTTTGCTGCAACGATCTTATTAAATAAAAAATAAAGTTGATGTTTGCACTGCAATGCTCCTGTTTAAACTTCAACTATTTATATATGTAAGAAAATTGTTGAAATTGCTTGTACAGCAATCCCAATTTGAGTAACCATGGAAACGAAAGTATATTCTGAAAATAATCCATGGTCTTCAACAGTGCGTTCTGCTGGAAGACCACGTACATTTTACTTGCAACGTAAAAAAAACTCAAGAAAGGTTCCTCACTGCTGAAACTGCTGTATTCTAAGATTCATTTGGGGAAACTAGTCTTCATCTAAGCTCTTATATACTTTTATACAATATCAGTTGCTGTTGTTTTTATAAGGTAAAGCTTTCAATCTCATACAGGAAATAACAATGGGCTTACACACTCCAGTATCACCTATGGTGCAGAAACATTTAATTTCTCTATTGTTGCTGTTAGCTATAAAGCTGAATTACTGTCAGTGATAGTTGCAAGTCCTAATTACCAGAGCTCAGTTGTGAGATCTAATTACCAGCTGTCACACATTTCAACACCATCTCACCTCCTCATATGCAGAAAATAAATCAATATGGGTGCCAAGAGCAGTATTGTCTGCTCCAGTCCTCAAGTTTTGCTGAAACTGGTGGTAGTATCACTCAGAGTCTTAGTGAACTTTACCTAAACATCTTTCAACATTTGATTTGGGAGTTCATAAATTGCTCCCAATGGGTGTGCAAAAGGTACCTAAGAAAAGAAAGAATACTATCAGTTGGTTTTACATTTGTTAGACTGCAAGCCATGTCTCCAGCTTACAAAACTATCATTTTTCCAGCTTGCAGAACTCTACAAAAATGAACAGCAGATATATAAAGAGCTTCAGCCTCAATTAGAAAGTCACTTTTAATCTAGGCAGGATCAACATAAAACACAGGATCCACAGTGTCTCATTAAATATATCCTCTATGCATTTTTCAAGCCTCAGAAACCTAGTTGCAATTAACTTACGAAGAGTAGAAACATACTGCATCCATCACAACTATGATCACTTGATTATATATACAATGAAGTGACAGCTGAATAATAGTCTTTCTTCTCAGCTACACTTCAGGAATTCTATGTTCCATTTTTAGAACTTCATAAATGTAATTGAAACTAAACCTGTTTTACAGACTCCAGGCAGGTGTATACAGTGAATTAATACCTTCTTAACTCATTCATAACTTTAAAAGCTTTCTTCATGTGCCATGGATTCACTGTAACAGGACAGTGAATTTCAGTGTTATCATCTTTCAAATCCAAAGGCTTCTGATGGCAAAGTTTGGTGCATCTGGGGAAAAAGAAAAAAAAGAAAAAGATTTAAAAAGAAGTTTTAAAAAAGTTAAAAGGTTAATATTCCTACTCCCTCAGACTATCACTCTGTTCTTGCCATCTTTATCATTGGTGAGTGTGAATGGGACTTGCATTTCAGTTTATTCTTTACTCCAGACAATTTCGGTTTCCCTTTTCCCAACAGCACATGATGAAAAGAGAAGCAAGTAAGATTCTCTACCTAATAATAAGCTAGTAAGGCTTACTGTAACTATTAAGGTTTACAGAAGCTTTCAGGGCTAACAATAAGCTCCAATGTGGAAAATACACAAACAAATGCCCTAGAATACTTCTAATACATACTGAAATGAGGATAGAAGCAGCACTCCAGTAACTTCTAGTCTACCACCAGTACTGACTGGCAGAACATATTCCAGCAGTTTGGTCTCTCAAAGCCTTGACCACTTGCGAAAACAGAGCTAAGCTCTGTATGGCCACCAGAATCTTGCTTACTGTTTCACACAGCTTCCAGTCATCTCCTCTGACAGGAAGGCTGCATGATGACTGCTTTAATTCTTCAGGCTTTCCCTAGCAGAATGATTTTGCTTACCCATTCGTTGTACCAAAAAGCAAAAGTGACCAGCTTCTTAGTTCTTCTTACATCCAAAAACAGTACCAAGACTGCAAGAAGAAAAACCTAGCAGCTAAATCACTTGCTTTACCTACAACTAACTCTTATATTAAGAGACAGTTAAGTTCTAGATACTAAGTTCTATAGGAAAACAATTACGTCAAACTGTCCAAATGGCAAGTACATTTTTCAATCCCAGGCAATAAGTTTGGTGTTCAGAATCAAAATGCAAATTACCTCATTAGCCTACTTAGAAAACACATAGCATCAATAATGAGTCCACTTACACTATCATAGTTTTATTCCAAACTGGAAATAAGCAAAATATATTTGGCCACTGCAGTCAGTAGTGGTGGGGCAACCAACCCTGGCACATCAGGGGTCTGCTTTCATCATTATCATTTCAGATAAAAACCTGACTTAGCTGCGTTGAGCAAGAACCAAACTTAGCATATGCATTGACACCCAGAATTCCAACCCCCCTTATTATGGAATCATTTGATTTGGAAGATACCTTTAAAGGTCATCTAGTCCAACTCTCCTGCAATGATCAGGTATACCTACAGTTAGATCAGGCTGCTCAGAGCTCCATCCACCACACCTTCAGGCAACCTGTACCAGTACTTCACTACACTTACCATAAAATAAATACATAGATAAATAAATTAAAAACCACCTTACATCCAACTTAAAATCTAGCCTCTCTTAGTTTGAAACCATTTCCCCTAGTCCTACCAAATCAGATTCTGCTGAAGAGTCTGCCCTCTTCTTTCTCATTGCCCTCCCCTTTAGATACTGGCAGGCTGCTCTCAGTTCACCTCATAGCCTTCCTTTCTCCAGCCTGAAAAGCCCCATCTTTCTCAGCCTGTCCTTGTAAGGGATGTGTTCCATCCCTGGTATCACTTTCACGGTCCTCCTCTGGCTGCACTTCAACAGGTCCACATGTGTCTCTCCTGCACTGTGATTCCACATCTGGACACTCTTCCATCCTACCTAAAAGTTTCTATTCAAGTATGTCTACGGAACCTTAGAAGTAAACATCACAGATAATAAATTTAAGATTTTAACTTGGACCTCTATACCCTGTGCCTTACAACAACCTCTAAAGCCAACAGGCAGGCTTTACTCCTCATTATTCAAAAACTGGCTACAAAATTTTGGAGTAAAACAGCAGAAAACCACACCAGGCAGCAAAGGAATGTGAATTCTCCACTAAGAATGGCCAGCAAAGTAAGATCCCTCCATGGAACTGAAACTAGTCGCCACTTACTGCGCTGTACCATGGCACTGCAATGCTAAGTTTCTTGCTCAGTCGTGAGAATGATGCAGCTCGTGGCCAAAAGGAGCCAGGTCACAAACCAAAGAGCACATACATGAGCTTCTGTGCAGAGGGGAAAAAAGATGCTACCTGGTATACTCCTTTAGATTGCTATTCTATTGAATTCTGCGACATATACAGCGATGAGCATTCAAAAAACGACACAGATCACACCAGTTCAAAGCACTGCCTACTAACGGGATGGCAGAGCCCTGCACTAATTAAACCGCCGAATTATCAAGTCTGAGGACGCCGTACCTCCTTCCATCCCCAGGAGTACAGCGGGTGCCGGACGGACCCATCCGTACTCACACGCTGTACGTGTGTGACACACAGGTGTGCACGGAGCGGCGCTGAACACAAGACCTGCCCAGGAGCCCGGAGCCGCTCTCCCCCACGGCCGCTGTGCCGCCACGCTCTGTCGGAGGGCGGCTGGGAAGCAGCGCAGCCCCGCCAGGCCGGGAGAGGCCCGAAGCACAGCGCTCCCTTCCTCGTCTCCCGCACAGCTGCGCGGCCGCTGACTCAAACAGGGAGCGAACGGGAGGGCATATAGAAAAATCAGACGGAAAAAAAAAAAAATAGAAAAAGGGGGAAAAAAAACCAACCTAAATCCCCCGTAGCTAACTAGCGCGAGGCCCGCCCGCAGCCCCCAGCCCTCACTGCGTGGCCCAATGGGCCCGCTGAGCTCCGCCGCCGGTCCCCCGACCCCCGCTGACGCCCGGGCCCGACCCCGCGCCCTTAACCCGCGGCACGGCGCCTCGCAGCCCGCCCGCCCGCCACACTCACACGGGCGGCAGCAACATCTCCATGGCGGCTCCGTTCGGCTTTCCTCCGGGTAACGCGGGCGCCGCGCGCTGCCGCCAACACCATGCCAGCCGCTGCCGGGTGCCGGCTGCGCCCGCCCGGCAGAGCCCCGCTGCCCTCCGGCCCGCCGGGAGCCGCCGGCACTGCCCACTTCCGGGGCCCCGCCCGCCGGAGGGCCGGGCAGCGGCGCGCAGACGTGGTGGAGGCGGCGGGATCCGCGCGGTGCACCTGGCGGCGGCCGCGGTACCTGTCAGCAGCACCGGGGTGGGAAGGGAGTGTGTGTCGGGTGGATGTCGGAGCTGATGCTGTCCCTCGGGGGAGGCTGGGGCTGAGCTTGCTTGGGCCTGGCCCTCGGGAAGCTCTGTGCGGAGAGCTGGGGTCCTCCGAGGGCGGTAGCCGGGCCCAGTAAGCGCCTCATCCCAGGAGCGGTGCTGGGTGAGGGAGGGCGGCTTGTCTGTCTGGGGATGCTGCTGCCGGCTTGTTTTCTTTTAAACAAGCTACGTGATCTCTGGAGGCCCCTTCCAACTCCTACAGTTCTGTGGTTTTAGTTCTAGTAGCTACTTAGGTTGGTTTCTTATTAAGGCTAATAAAATGTTAAACTAAGTGCGTTTTAATTTATAATTTAATGTTTGCCAATCTCTAGGAATGTTCCTTTCTTGGAAAACGCAATCTTGGTTTCCTTCTCAAGTTCTCTACGTTGATGTTTGATTTGGGAATGCTTCAAGAAAAAATTAAATGTATTTCCATAGGGGGGTTTTCTAAATGAAATCATCACTACTGTTGGTGCTGTTTTTATGAAGTCTGGGCTTTGCATCTCTTGAATTTGTCTCAATAGATGAGCAGATCTGGCACTGGATTATGTTGGAGAAGATGAGCTGCTTGTTAAAGAGTTAAAACAAACAAAACCCTCTTACATGGCAGTCAGCTCCAAAGGGACCAGCTGTAGGAGTGCATGCTCAGCTGAAGCATTAGAAGTATCCCTGTGTTCCTGTTCCACGGTGCTGGTGAGGTCTGAGCCCATCAGTTCTGCCCATGGGAGGTTGGGCAGTGCTGGTCACCGTCACATCACACATTCATGTTTCTGTATCCCGTGGTAAACTTGCGCATGCATTACTTCATAAGGCAAGCCCCCTAACTCATAGCTATCCATGAAACCAAGTGAATCTTACTAGTAGTAGACTGCACTATGGTGAGGGATCCAAGATGCTGATCATGAAATCATTGTAAACTTGTCTGGAAGCTGATGAGGGAACGCTTTGCACACTACTTCTATATAGGTCCTGTAGGCACATAGCTGCAGGTTCTGCTGCCTGTTATTATGCTAGAGCTACTAAATAATGTTCATTCCTAAGTGAACATTAAGCCTTTCAGAACTCTGACTTCTGTCATTTTGTTCCAGTGTTATTTTGGCTTTTATGCCAAATGTCTGATGTTAGCACAAGTTACTTTTGATGCAGAACATCAAAAGCAAACACAAACAGAGCACAAATCTTACTTATTTATTTATTTATTCTACAGTTATGTCTTTCACTAGTTCAGTGAACCTGAAAGGAATCATATACAGCTGTAACAAAAATGATCGCAGCCAAATTGCCTGTTTTTGGCAAAACAGCTTACAAGTCTAGCCATGAAAAAAGGCATTTGAATAGCATTTGGATTTTTATGGGATTCTGTTTGATCCAATGCCTCTTCTGCTTTGAAAAGAAATCAGAGGGGAAAAAAAACAAAACAAAACATTTAAATATGGGGGGTATATATGCAGTTTTGAAAAGAAATATGCTGTGTTGATGATGAAACATCTGTTTGATTATACAGCAGCAATTCAACTCACTGCATTTACTGAGAAAATTCAGCATTGAGGTTAAGACTGCCCTTGTAATGTTTGGACCCTTCCCACTTGTTTTAGAGTTCCAAAGGAATGCTGACAATGCTTATCAACAACTGCGTTGTTCTTCAGATACACTGACACTAAAATACTTTGGTAACACAGAAGCTACACCTCAGCAAAGTACACCCACTGAAAATAAAGCTATGCCAGCAAAGCTCTGCATTCTAGCAAGCTTGTTCCACAAGTTGGAGACATACACACGAAAAGCAATCCTAGTAAAAATGAATGTTGCTGCATACATGCATGCTGTCATATGAGCGATTTTAAGGGATCGCTCATCATGCTGCCATGGTCATGCAAGAACAAGTCTTAACAGTTTGGAAATGTGAAAGAAGGAATGGCAAAACAGCTGCTATCAAAAATAGATTGTACTGTGACTAAAGTTAGTTAAATATGACTAGACGTGAATGAGAGTATTTAAATATTTTCTAGCATTATTCCTTCACTCATGTAATGGCACCAAGAATCACAGAATTGAAGGGGCTGGAAGAGACCTCTAGAGATCAAGTCCAGCTTCTCTGCAAAGTAGGCCCCCTACAGCAGGCTGCACAGTTAGGCGTCCAGGCGGGTCTTGAATATCTCCAGAGAAGAAGAACCCACAACCCTCCTGGACAGCCTTCCAGTGCTCTGTCACCTTCATTCTGAAGAAGTTCCTTAATGAAAATGATTGCTAATATTTATCCTGTAGAGTTCATGTTGCTTGTAATAATCATGATAAAAATGAGTTGTTAGGAACTGGGTTTTCAGGGTTTGGACATTATATCATTCCCTATAAGACTTGATATAGCACGTAGTCTTGTAAACAGGCTTTAAATACTCCAATCCTAGTTTTGGAAGAGAGCCAATGGTAAGAAGTTTTTGACTTCTGAGCAATGGATAAGTGAGGTACTGGTCATCAGTGCTGAACAGTAGAGTGTTCTTGGTAAATTACACATTGGTTTTAGTGTCATGGATGCGAGGAAGTCCTAGTGCAAGAAAGCAACAAGGAAGCAAGAATAGGTCCTGGGTTTGAGTCATATTAGTACTGCAAAGTACCCAGGGCCAAAGTAGAGATCAATATGAGCAAGTCTGAGGCCCAGTGCTGCAAAGGTTTGGATTTACATATGTATCTGAGATGTCTGTGAAAGAGGAGAGCCAGGCTGTCTCATACCTGCAAGTTTGAGTTGCATCCTCTGCACTGGATAAGGCAATCGTGGCTTTGTGCTCAGTGGGTTCAGTTCACTAAAACAGCAGGAAACCCATAAAAAAATATTAATTCCAACTTGTAGCTGTTTGGTTCAGTGCAGAGGTAGCAATGGGAAACCACAGCAGGGACTTCAAAAGGGAAGCTGAACCATCCCACTCTGCAGAAGCCCATACTCAAGTCAGGCAAATCTCCACCCATCAACACAGAGTTACGCCTTACTGAACTAAGTTCCGTACAGTTTTTTGTGTACAGCCTACGCACACACACAAAAGGTTTTTCAACATCTTGTTCTTAGCAAATGATTTGTCATTGTGGACAAACATTACTCTTATGGTAGTCTTCTTGTTCTAGAAATTATCTCAGTGATTTTATTTTTCCTGACCATTTTACTTAAAAAACCCCAAACATATATCGTTGTTATGTTTGTTCATACTTGTCTGACGTGTCAAAATGTTATTTTCCTGTAGAAAGAAGCAAAATTGTTTTCTACATAGATAATTGCTGTAAGGTGTTTTATTTAGCTGATGTAAGTCCATCAAAGCTGATTACTTTTGCAGTAATGTTGTAAAGTAATTCTAACCAATTCAATCAACTATTACACAGCTTTTTTGAGAAGAAAACATGTACAGCTAATGAAAGAAATTAAATTACATTCAACCAATTATTATACTGCCATCTAGAGTTCAACTCACACATTTGAATATAGACGTGCATATAGGGAGCTTACCTAAGAGCAGCAATTGGGAGCAGCTTAGACTGTGAAAGGTGACAGAGTATGCTGAAAGAATCAAGTTGAATTTTGATTGTTTCACACACACGCAAATAAGCCTGGAGGACCAGCACTTGAAAAGCCTACTTGAGGGACATTCAGATATAGACTGAGAAAGAGCAAGTGGGATATAGTTCACACACTGTACAAAATCGTTCCTTGTACAAAGAGGCAATGAAATCAAAGACATTAAAATATTCAAAGATGATATTAATGGGTTTTCCACAGACAGGTTGTTAATAGAAAGTGAAAAGCATATCTGGCTTGTTGTAGGAGAAACTGAGTAAGTCATCTTTTGGAATCATCTTGGTTTTGGTGTAAAAAGATGACAAGTGTTTGAAAAGTAATTATAAAGATTAAGAGCTCAGGATCAGTACATTTAGTTATGCAACACGTCTAGTAAAACTGAATTTCTAATTATATTAAATGAAAGTGGAGATCTAAGTCAAAGTATAAAGGGGTTTAGTCCAGTAAGTCCGGTACAAGCAGATGCACATGAGTCTTTACTGTTATATTTACCTTTTCACTTCTCATTTGTATTTTTATTCCTTGCAGGAATAAGCCCATGTTCTCAGAGCAGACTGTTTTTACACAGAGCTGAATATAGTATAAGTACTAATTGTACCTGCAGTATGAATAAGGAACAGCAATAATAATTACACCTTATAGCTTGATGTGCAAAGGCTGTGAGTGTAATCCTGTTTCCATTCATGCCAAATTTAAAATAAAACTGAGAGGAACAAAAGTAGGTGTTAGGCCTCTTTGTGAAAGTTAGTGCCCAAATATTGTCATTATTACTGACATGGAAAAGGTTATGCCTAAGTGTAGGATTTAATCCTGGGTTTCTAATCTATGCTAGTTTTCCATAAAGGCAGTCTGCAAATAAAGACATCATAGCACAGAATTGTTGGGCCATACTATATATTTTTACCTTAGTTGTAATACAAGAATGGGCCTAACTCAATCAATTTTAGGCTCGCTGACAATGATCTGCCTCAGGAGAAGATTTTCAAGTCAGGTGCACTAAAGCAACAATATCTTTGACATTTGTCAGAAGATGGAACTGGAACTGAGCGTAAGAGAATCTTACCTCACTAAAAGCTTACATCATCTTACATCATCAAAACCTTACTTACAGCATTAAAACCTCTCACAATAAAAACTACTGTGAATCCAGTAATTAAAACAATGTGCTCAAACCAAACACACACTGAGTAATCTGCAGAGAACAGTAGTAGGATACTTCTCTAAAGATTATAAATTTACCTTGGATAAACTAGTTGAAATTGGCAGTCACATAATTCTAAAATGCTAACTGTTGTTGAGTGCAATAAATATTTCCCATTTTCCAAATGTTTAAACCTGGGATGTTCTCCCAACTCTTACAATAATCCTTTGAACATTTTTAATTTACATTCCATAGCAGGAATATTTACAATTATATATAAAACTACACATTTATCAACAGTTTACAGGCTGGTTCAGCCCATTCCAGGGGAACCTATGCCCCAGGAAAGGGAAACAGGGAAAAGAGGGGAAAGGGAGATGGGCCTAAAAACAAAAGAGCAGCAACGATTTGAGGAGAAACAAAGTAATTACTGAATAAGATATTGGAATGCAAGAGAACACATTGTAATACACTATAATACAGTATAATTAGAATTGAAGATAATAAATAAAATAAAATTAGAGTGTCTGAAAAACTGAAGGCCCTACTCTAATGATGAGGTGAGAAGTCTAGCTGGGCCAAGCTGAAGGGAAAAGAGGGAATGCCTCGTGATATGTGAACAGTTTTATCTTTCTCTCTGAATGGAAAACGGAAACAGAACAACACAAAGTCCTCTAGAGTATGTAGTATGTAGTTCTTCTCTAATGAGAACCAGGTACCCCAAACTATTGACAATCCACAGAACTGGAGCATTAACTCTTTAACCCCCAATGCACTATGTGATGTCATGATGTGGAATACCGATAACAAAAACCGTGAAACCATGACAAGGTTCAAAGAAGTCTTGATAAATGTAAACTTCACATGACTTTAGGATTCTAAAATTACACTTCAAAGTGTGAGTATTTGATTTAATCTCAGACAATTCTCTAATGACATAGTGCAGACAACATACATGTATGCAGACAGATTTTGGTAAGTATACAGCAATTACACTGTACACTAGGCATCAGAAGAAAGACTAAAAGCAAGCTGGCCCCCAGTTTTTTACTGAGCATGGCAACAGGAGTGCTTCAACTCCTGAAATTATCACTCTGTAAAAAAGTGTAGTTATTTGAACTAGCGTGTCCAAGCGATGAATCAAATGCCTGATTCAAGGCTCCTTGGTTCATAAGTGTTTGAACAACTGTTCAAAATCACTCCTTTGATGGCAGAGCACTGTATGAAAGTAACAGAGTGCCTCACCACAACCAGTAAACTGTGGGTTCACTTCAGTGTTACAGATAGCTTTGCAGTGCCACTGCTATCAGTAGGGTTTGTGTTCCTGAGATGAAGTAAGACAGGACACAGAGGAATGGCTTTAAACTAAAAGAGGGGAAATTTTGATTAGATGTTAGGAAAAAAAATATTTCCTCAGAGCGCGGTGAAGCGCTGACACTGCTGCCCAGAGTGCTGTGATGCCCCATCTTTGGAGGCGGTCACGGCCAGCCTGGGAGAGGCCCCAAAAAGCTGAGCGGGTGGGCACAGCTCTGCCCACAGCAGCTCCACGATCTTTAAAGGTGCCGCCCGCAGCCGAGGCCTCTACGCGGCGCTTCCCGCCCGTGCGGCCACGGCCCCGCCCCGACCAGCGCTGCGGCGCGTCTCGGGCCCAATAGCAGACAGGGCGGGGCCCGGGCCTACGCCTGGCGGAAACGCCGCTTAAAGGCGTGCGGGGTGAAGCGAGTAGAGCTGCGGTGATGGCGGTGACGGCGCGGCAGCAGGATCTGGATAACGTGAGTGCGGGCGGAGCGGGGCTGGGGCGGCTCAGCCGGGCGCGGGGGCGGAGTGTCGGCGCTCGGGAGTGGAGCGGGGCCGGGCCTGCGTGCAAGGCGGCATGGGCACGGCTAGCAGCGGGGAGCGCCTGTTGTTGGGCTCCTCCGCTTCTGTTTCTTTCTTCTGCTTTTTACTTATTTTTTGCTCTTCACCCAGCGCCCGAGGCCTGCTCCTCCTCTCAGCTGTGTGAGGCGGAAGGAGCAGCTGACCGAAAAACTCCGCTGCCAGCCCGCTTGGGGAAGCGAGAGATTTCTGAGTGCAGAGCTGGGCGTGAGGTGCCCTCACCCGTCGGGGTCCGGCTGTGCTGGGCTTCTTTATAAAGCCAGGCTGCTGGTCTGTGCGGGCTGATTCTCCTATAGCAGCTTCTGTAAATGTGGTGTTTATGCAACAGTGCGTGCTACAGCTTCATCTACAGCAGGAGGCCTGTTTTTCCTGTGTTTTGATTGCTTTGGCTTTTAATAGATGTGGTTTTAGCGAGTCTTAATTGAATGAAGCCTGCAATTGACCTAGTTAGGATGCTTCTTAGCTTTGCTGCTCTTCAATTGTTCCCTTCCTGAGTGTAGCGATGCCCATCCAGGGGGCTGTATCACCTGCTGTATGTAGTGCTGGCTGTGTTTCAGTAGGTGGAGGTGAATTGTAGCTGACCTCGCAGCAGTCAGATGCATGCTGATAATGCTGTGTTATTATATTTTGGGAGCAGTGAGCTCACCTTTTCCCATCAGGCAGGAGAAGTTGTCCTGATTAAGGCTTGTTGCCTTCCTCTGAGCAGTGAGCTGCTGGCTATGCTGGTGCAAATAAGGCAGGATTGTGGCTAGGGTGCCTGTCCTGAGTACTTTCTTCCAGAGTTGAAAATCATTCCTGTCATGGTGTAACAGGGATGGACCACATTTGTTCTTCGATTTGGATTTTAAGTTAGTAATGTAAAAAGAGTAGTAGGATTTCTAGACTTCCAGGTCTGCTGTGAGAGATCAGTTTACCAGGTTGAGTATTCCATCAGGGCTGTTTACAGTCAAAGGCTGTGATAAATAAAAGTTTGAAAAGGACTCTAACAGGTGAGGAAGCCCTGCGTGCACCCTTTTAGTTAGGTGAGCAAAGCATTTGCTGTGCTGAAATAAAACTTAATGCTGGCTGAAGTAAGCCCAGATGACTACTTCCTTTGTTGTAGGCAGATGTCTGTAGATGAAACAATGCTTAGGAGCCCATCTCTTCCTATTCCTTCTTAGTAAATAGCTTTTATTTCAGCTCACAAGTTCTACTTGGTTTTTCTATTCCATATTGCCAAGGAAAGACTTTTTCTTCTTCTGCCCATGCTTAGGTTATTTTTTTCCTTAAAAAAAAAAATCACACTTTGGAGAAATACATTGCTGAGATATCTAAGCTGAAAGTGGAGTTAAAGAAACCCTGGTACTCAGCAGCACTGTGACTAGGAAGGGCTGTATGTTCTCTGGTGATGGCAGAGAATGTCTTGCCCAGCCTTTTAGTGGCATCTTCTTCTGAGATGATTCTTAATCCTTGCCTGGATTTGGTTTGGTTCATTGCTTCAGGCATTTTCGTATGCTGGTGGCTGAATCACTTGGAAAGAGGTTGCATTTGTTAATGGTAAACTACGACTGCTTCTTTACCTGTAACTTTATTTGTAAGTCTGTTATTTGTATAGTACCTGTATACACTATGAGGAAGACTCTTAAGACTAAGCTTCCTTAAAACTGAGAGTGATCCTAGGAGGTAGACTCATGTCAAATTCCTCTGTGTTTGAATTTGCTTAGAACCTAAGAGCATGTATCTTGAGATACTAATCTTGTCCTTTTTTTTCCGTAGCTGAAGCCAACAGGAAATTGTTCTAACTTCTAGAGTTTTACTTCTCCTTTCTTCCTCTGCTCCAGGGCTCCTTGGAAATAACACAGAGTTTAGAAGATGAAGCTCTATTGGATGCACCACTTATTTCATCTCGTACACTTTATTCTCAACTAAGGCCAAGATTTCATGCTATCCCAGTAGTTCTCCTTGCCAATTTTCTGTTGCTACTGCATGTAAGTTCAAGAAGTACGTTTTTCGTAAGGAAGTTGTGCTATTTTTTATTCTGAAATGTTACCCTTTCTGTAAACAGATCTCACAGTAATGTTATGGCACTTGTATAATTGACAAGTATACAGAATAGTGTGTTTGGAAAGAGATAATCAGAAACAAATGGAAAATGTTCACCTATGTAGGCTCACAGGAAAAACTCCAAGAGGAGCAATCTCCAAAAAGAGATTCTACCCCAATAGCAGTCAGCCCTTCTTCCACCCCTTCCGGACACGCAGCTGAATTGCCTTCACCTGTGCTCTCATGGCTGACTCAGTGCTTGCCTCAGGTGGTCAATCAGAGGTTCAGGCCATGATTCAACAGTTGCTATACAGGCACATCTCTTCAGAGAGTGGAAAAGCCCTTTTAAATAATAGCTGTTCTGGGCTGTTGGAAGTATATTTTTAAGTAATATTACTGCTGCAGAGGTGCTTGAGTGAGTTATAGAGTGCTAAGACCTGAACTTAATGTCACAGGGGAGACTTAAAGTATTTCTTATCACAGTTACTAAGCATGTCAAGTTGGACTAATTCCTGGGTTTTTGTGTGGTGGTGAATGGAGGTGAAAAAGAATCCAGGTGTTATTTCTTATCTTGAGGTGGAAAAGCACAGACAAAGCAAGCTTTTGTACTTAATAGTGTGAAGGTCTTGCTGGGATTGGTAGACAGAAGCCGAGGGAGGCCTGTCTAGTAGTAAGTTTATTCTTTGAAAGCTGAGGATGTTTATTGCTTATGATCCTGTGGAAACTTCACAGGAAGAACAGGTGAAGAGCTGTGATCCTAAGAGGAAACTTGAATATTACTTTCATGGCATAATGCCGTTAATACAGACCTGGAAATGGTGTGCTTTTAAAGCCAGAATACTCGAGACCAGCAAACTTAGAAATTCTGTAATTGTAAATGACAAAAATTCTATCATCAGTCCCATGTGAAGCATTCTGTACTAGAATTTCAGAAATCAATTTCAGCCTCAAAGCTGTTTGAACAGTATGCTCTGGCCTTCTATTTTTAGAAGCAGATGTTTTGTGTGCTTCCTAGTAATATCAACAAATCTCCCTCTGTCAAGCAAATTTGGGGAAGTCTGTTCCTGCTGTTCTGATGAGTAGATGGCTAAAATTTCCCATAGAAACTCAATATTTAGCCACACTTGTTTCACCCACCTGAATATCACTGATACTATCAGATGGCATTTCAGATCTGCATTATGAAGGTAGACACTGCTGTTGGTGGTAAAGAACTACACTTTACACTTTTTAATCTACACGCTTTCCAATAAATATTGGGACTGTTCCTTTCTACTGCTGTGAACAGTTGTAGTGAAATATCTGTCACCCTAATGCTAGAGAACTGCTAGAAACCTTTCAGTTCCCATTTCTTTCTTCTCTCCTGCAAGTGGAGAGAAATAGAGGGTAAAGGATGAACTGCTCAGGTCTGTATAAACATGCTGTTTTCCAGGTTAAGTCTTGCTGCTTTTGCTGAACATGTTCCAGGGCAAGTCAGTAACTGGAACAAAATGGAGAGGTATAATTTTCTGTCAGTGGAGTACAGCAATATATTTGCCCATGGAACGGTGCTATCTCTTGCTGGAAAAGAAGTGTGCTGATGGATGGGGAAAGCTAGCTTGTTTTGGTTTTTTCCCTTTCCCTCTCAATTCTACAAATGTGTATGAACTCTGGAATGTGGAGACATCAGGTTAGCTTATTATGGATAGCCAACAAATGCAGCAAGTATCCTAGAGAAGTTAACTCATTATAGTATTGCAAGGTAAAGCCATAATGCTTTAATTGTTTAATATATATTAGCCATAAAGTTATTTGTAGTTCTTCTCCTTCCTATACCCAGAAGTGGTGCTAGGCAGCAAGTAGTTCCTTCAGTTGTGCTTGCCTAGTCACATTGAATTCTGGAGTGTCCTTATGCTGGTGTGTGTTGGGGCTGGGGTTCTGAATGGCTTTGCGTTTCCCAAGCCTTGCTTTTCTCAAGGCTTTTGGCTTCTGTCAGAGACTCCAGAGCAGTAGAAGAGACAGACCAGAAATAATACCTTTATATTAACCCTTTCTCTTCTCTGTCTGTGTACATAAAGAAAACTGAGCTTCTTGAATTCTACCCTATCAGAGTATGTGTGTGTGTGCATATATATATATATACACATACACACACACTATAATTACCTTGACCTGGGATAGAAAACTTGGTGTTGGACTTCCTCAGAATGTAAGCTAAACATCCTCATTCAATGGCACTCTTAATGCAAGCTGTCTCCTCATTTGTGTCAACACATAGAATAGAGCTGCAATGCTGAAACATGACAGCTGGCATCGCACCACTTAATGTAGCCATTTTGTGTACTAGAATACATTTCTTACACTTAGAGTGAGTTGACCTAGCTGCATTGCAGATCTTAATGGCAAACCTAACAATAAGTGGACTAAACAGAGGTTAGATGGATTATTCTTAGCTCTGTAAGAAAAGGGGATGGTTACATTATAGCTTAAATGTTCTGTTGATAACTACCTTCTTAACTTATTTCCCATTTAGGATACTTATCATATCTCTGAGGTAACCTTGAATTTTAATTGCATTTGAATTATACTCTTAAGACTAATGCAGATGCTTTTCCCCCACTGCTTTTTTCCTTCTGCATTTTACCCTGGCTTTCCTCTGTGATGTCATGTTGCTTTCTGATGATTGCATACAAGTTGTTCTTTTTCCACTTATTCTTTCTCTAGCCCCTCAGTCATGAACTCCATTCAGAATTCAAGTGAGCTGTGAGGGTGGTTCACCTCAGTAGTTAATTAGTGGCTCTAAAAGGCTGACTTCTGTGAACAAAGTTGCTTGAGAAATAACAAAAATAAGTTGAAGGGTGTGAAAGGGGTGGATGTGCACAAAGTGAAAAAACAAAACATTTTGTAGGGATTTCACATGCATATACCTCAGATAATCTGCACCAGAGACTCTGCCTTCTAGTTGCTTAGAAGATTGCATGTGCTGCACTGTTGATGCTGGAAGCTTGGAGAGAAGCCTACAAGCCATAAAAGCTTATGACGTAACTTCACTAGGCCAGTCATTCCGATAAACTTTGAACTAAGTGAAGAAACTGATAAGAATTACCCTTAGGGGTTTTTTATGCCATATTAGTAATTTACTGTGTAAGGTAGTAAGTTGCTGATTTGCTTTCTTTAATGTCAATCTGGAGATTGGATTTCAGAAGATTAATTATCACTATTGAAACATCAGATTTTTATTTATGGAAAGAAATGTGGACTGTCCTAGGGAGCAATTAATTGAATGAGGTTTAAAAAACAAAAACAAACAAACAAAAAAACCCCCACCTTTTATTGTGTGAATTATTTTCCCCTCAAAGTAAAGTTGGGGGGGGGGGGGGGGGGGGGGAGGGTAAGTGTCCAGAAGTCTGGTTAATTATCTTAGAGATTTGGGCAACAGTGAAATTGATTTGGGGGGAATACTGAAAATAGTTGTGATTCTCAACTCTGTTCAGCTCTATTCAAATCACATGTGACTGTGGTAAGATTATCTAATGTGTAAAGCTTATCTCAACTTTAGTGAAATTGATACAGAAAGTAATGTGTAATAAATCATGGCAATCTGTCTTTTTTTTTTGTATAGCTGACTGCTGACTTTGGGTTTTCTCCTTTTTGTTTCTCTTTCAGGTTGCTTTTGTTGTTCTAGCGTTTTTAGCAGCTATGTTTTGTTCTTACCCCAATCCAAATCAGGATAAATGCCCTGGAAACTATACTCACCCATTTAAAGTACAGACTGTCATAATAATTGCAAAGGTAATTCTATGGATTCTGCATGTGTTTTTTGAACGTTATGTCCACCACCACCACAGCAAAATCAGAAGCAGAGGCTATTTCTTAATATATCGATCAACAAGGCATCTCAAGAGGCTTCCACTGGTGATGCATTCTACAGGTGAAGTGAACTTTTTTTTTTGTTTGTCCTGTAAAGCTTTATGTTCTGATGTAGTGAAAGACTGAACAATTGTATATATCATATTGTGAACTTAAAAATGAAAAAACCCACTTCACGAGTGTATGTAAAGGCTCCTTTATTCAGATGGAGTGTTCTGACTTGCTGGATGCATGTTGTAAAGAACTCTTTATGGTACAGAAGTGCTCAGAAGTTGAAGTAACAGATCTAGTGATTTGTGTTTAGCTGCTAGTGATATTAATTTGCATACTGATTAATCCATCCAGAAAGCAAATACTAAGCATTTTCAAGCTTAGTATTTCAGTAGAAGTTTATAAAAAAAAAAAAGTAAAAACAGATGTTTCAACTATTGTTCAATAAATGTCTTGAGTAAAACAAGTGCATTGAGTTTTCAGTAGGGCTTCATGTTTTGCTCTCCTTCCGACTGCACTGAAAAATGTACAGTATGTGATGTATGACAGTGGGCTTTTTTCTTCATGTGTTCTATGCTACACCACTAGCCAGTGAAGCTGAAAAATGTTTCAACAGTCAGCTGCTTCTCTCTCTTTTTTTTCTTAAAGAAATAAAAGAAGCCCTCTTTCATTAAATCTAAAGATCCATGTAATTTGAGGGGCTTCTCCATGTGTAAATGTCAGAGTAGCAGGGAAGAGCAGTAGCTTTCACAGTGTTTTTCTTAGCTGTAAATCTTCTAAAGAACTGGAATATAAACTTTTCACCAGCCTTGTAAGATGTGGCCCTGCTGCATATAAAACCCTAGCTTTCATTCCATATAGTCGTTAAGAGATATATGGGAAAACCTTGTTTGAATGTGCAAAACTTCAGTCTATGGCCACTAGATAGAGCTCTGGAGGTGCTTTTGGCATGCAGTGACAGGATGAGACTACAGCAGGCTTAAGAATGCTTCATAATAGTTGAAGGAGTGTTTCTGCCTACTGAACTGAGACTTTTAAACTTGTCTCTTTTAGATGGAGGCAGTTTCTTCCCTGATTTATCAACTGTGGGCAACTGTAAATATTCAGGTGCAACCAGTTCTGTGTTGTGAACTTCTGATGTAAATAATTTATAGCTAAGAACATCGTTAGCCCCAGTATTCTGAATACCCAGTTATGCTAATTGCTGTTAATATAGTGCCAGTTCAGTTCTCTAATGCAGGAGAACTGTACAGTCCTCTAGTTGTTTTAATGGCCTTAATATGTTTAGTGCTTTATCCAGTATGGCTATAGCATTTGTACAGGAAATAAGAATGTTTTGCATTCTACGTGAGACATGCAGCTGTGTATGAGAAGAGGGACTTTAAAGAATTAAAAGTAAATTCTTAGGTTTGTAACTCAATGCTTATTCTCCTTAGCTATTTGTGCTCATCTCAGTTTAAACTTCAGTGACTTGCAAGTATTAAAGTAATAGCTAGGTGATTGGAAACCTGTGCAAGTATCTCCTTTTGAAAAAGTTAGGAGTCTAACTTATTTAGAAGTACATCCTAATAAAATAAAAATACACTGAAGTCTCCTGCTTGAAGGGAAATTCATTTTAAACTGAGTGATATGGCCTCTTAGGGATTGAAAGAAAAAAAAATGAAAGCAGTTCTTAAGATGGATATTAGCAGCAAGACTAGGAACTGTTCAAGTCAATACATGCTGTATGTTGGGTTTTCCTAATCTAGTTCTTCACTCTTTAAGTCAGAAAAAATCGTTAAAAAAAAAAACAACAAAAACCCACCAGAACTACTATTACAGTCAAATGCTGAAGTGAAACTTAGTTTTGCTGCCAGGAGTTGTGAGCTTGTACCTCTTGTGTTAGTGAAGTTAAGCTGACAGGCAAGTACGGTTGGAAGCGTTGCAGCCTAATGTGCGTCACCAGGATGAGAGACTAATAAGTTACATTTAACAGCTGGTGAAGTTCTTATCTCTAAAAAATAATGCTTGTTTTCTAGGTAATGCAGCACTGCTTTTGATTTTGTCAACCCAGCATTCCTTTCCTGATCACAGTAAAGTGTACCTGTATCTCATCTTGGGAGTCCTGGGCCTGGAGCTGATCAGTTCACTGACATGCTTAGTGATTTACACAGGTGAGAGATGAATTTTGTCTTATGGAGTGTAAATTGCTATAACTGCTCCTGGACAGTTTTGTTTGCCCTCAGAGTAGTACACTTTGGGTATCCCAAGACAATTAATTGCAAATGTAAATAGAAAATGAATCTATACTTGTGAAAAGCTGAGGCAAATCTGGTACAAATGAGAAGGCTGTCAGGCTTGATGTGGTTTCTAAGGTTTTGGTAAACAAAAGTGCTTAGCTTAATGCTGTAGATCCACTGAAGTGACAGTAAAAAAAAATGTTGCTGGAGTGTCCTGTGAACAGAATTGTCTGGTAGTGCATCCTCTGTTGTATGTATTGTGAGTTGTGAAGCAGTGGATGCTTGTTTTATCAGTGCCTCTGGGACTTGTATAGTTGATAGCGTGATGTGCCATGATCTTCTAAATCTCTATTCCTTTCTCTTCTTTACGTGGTCCTATCTCAAAAAGCTTCAGTTTCTGTCAATAAAATGCAAGAATTACCCCTAATGAATGGCTTTTAGGTTGCTTGTATTTCTGCTTAACAGTAGCACTTTTTTCGCTGGTGGGGAGCTGAAACCCGACAGACAGAATCTGAAGTTTGCCCCAAACTTCAAATCAGATGGTAAGAAAGTTGAAGCAAGCCCTTCAGGTCTGCATGTGGTTAAACATGGCAGTCACTGTTTGTTTTAACTTGTGACTTTTTTGTGGTTTTTGTTGTTACCAATTAATTTCAGGAGCCTTCTCTTATAGAAAAGAAAGCTTTGGTGTAGCGACACTGAGAAGTGCTGCTGAATATCTGGATCACCTAGGAAATAAAACTTAGTTATGATTCTTTTTTCAACAATATAGAAATCAAAATGCAGCGAGAAGTCCCAGCTCTGAGCTACATCTTAGTTCTATATGGCGTGTGAGATGCCTCTGTGCATGTAGTTTTGTCAGGTTTTCCCTTGAATTAACTAGCTTTGCTCATGTAGATTTCCTGTCCTGGAAGGAAACATGAGCATGGCAGTTCTAGAGAGCTATTCCAAGAATGCTGGAAGACATCCCTTTTTAGCATAAGTATACTTGCTTTCCTGGGAAACTCAAGAGTGGAGATAAGTTACTAAACATCATTAGAACTTTGAGGAGTTCCAGTGAAACAGTATTTATTATCCCAAGACCTCTTGTAGCTCAGTGGGCTTCATTATGTGTCTCTTAGTAAAACAGGGTAAGCTGTTATCAAGGTTGATTTCCTTCTAGTTAGGTCTGAGATTGGAGCTCTATAAGAGCTCTTAAATGACCTGATGTTCTAACAACAAGAAGGTTGTATTCCTTGGCTTGTACTGCCATTACTCATGAAATTATTAACCAGTTTATACTAGGGTGATGTGGGTTGTGATGATGTTTTTTGAGACTGAGCTGTGGGAGGCTGGAGGGAGGGAGTTCCTTGAGTGCTGGAATCAAGGTAAAGGAGGGACAGAATTGCAGTGCAAATAGAAATGAAAACAGTCCCTTTTGGCAATAGTTACCTTGCTTTCACAGCAGCCTAAGCTTCCTTCTCTAAAACTTGGTCTGATGTACAAAGCAAGTGTTAATTATTACATGACATATGACTGGAGGTGGGGAAGACCTTTCTAATTACCTTAGATTGCCTTTTCCAGGGGGTAGGTAGTAAACATGTTTTGGGATGGTAAACATTTTGAGGTAAGCTAACAGACCACACATGTGTCTGTGTGTATAATGATTGGTATTGAGATAGTTTGACGCTCAAAAGGTTAAAGACAAACTGTATTCCTGAAGGGAATAGGAAAATACTCAGTTAGATTTGATTCTGTAGTAGTGATTTTTATATATATATATATACATATATGTATGTATTTTTCCCCCCTCTCAAAATAGCACAGGTTATGTGATATTAAAAAAAAAATGAAGCCTCCTTTGTAGGATATTTCAGAGGTGGTCCTCTACTCTGCTGGGGTGCACCTTTATAGGGCAAACACTTAGCAGGTACCACTTACTGTTCTATGCCTTTATCACTAATGCAGCTCTCCAGCTACACCAGCAATTCTGGAGAGCCTAAGGTCACAAATTCACAATTATCAACTCCTTGCTTGTGTTAGTAGATGACCCCTAAACGTGGTGGGAAGGTAGTACCAGTTAAGTTGCTTCTCTCCTGTGGATTTTTTTGCATCTCTACTAGAGTTGCCTGTATCTTTAGAATTTGTATAGTGGTCTTTGTGTGTGTGTGTGTGTGTATGTGTGTGTATATATATATATATATATATATATGTGAGCTCTAGAGGTAAGAGATCAAATCTACATTGAGTTGCAAGGATTACTCTATAGCAGACTCAATTTATGTAAATCTTTCAAGTGAAGTAGGTGTGCCTGAAAGAACAATGATGCTGAGAACTCTAAATGTAAGTTTAATGAATCTGAAGTTCATTATTGATAAGGCGGGGGTCAAACATTACATTTTACTAAATATATGTGCTTATTGACTTTCCTACATCTATCTAATAGTACATAAGACTACCATTCTCATAAAGCATGTAAGAAATTCCTGGTCTATTCCTTTGTGGCTTTATTTGTAGAGGAATACAGTCATGGAAATAACTAACCTTTGAGCCTAACTTGTAGCTAACCTCTGGAGGGCCTTAGCATTGTTTTAGCAGGGTGCCCTGTAGTAAACCTTATTATATTATTAACTTGCAAGAATAGTCATTCTCTGCTGCTTTTGTGGAGATTTCTCATGTGGGCCAAACTGAAATGGCTCTTCTGGTATTAAATGTAGTTCAGCTGCTTGTGAAGCAATATGTAGTTGGAAATGTATAATCCGGATCCCTGAAGTACATTCCCTTTCTTAATCAGGGGCTGATATTTGAGTAGTTTCAAGTATTTTCACCATCCTTCTAGAAATAACATAGTGTGTGCAGTTTCTCCCACCCCCACCTGTCTCCATTTCACATCTGTTACATTTCTCTTAAACATAATTCACAAACGCCCAGGAGTGACTTGTTTTTATTTATTTTTGTTTTGTTTTAATCAACATTGTGAAGTATTGAATCATTGAGTTTGGAAGAGATTTCCATGATCATCCAGTCCAATTGTCTACCTACCACAGGGATTTCCCCAATAAACCTTGACCCTTAGTACAACACTTAAACTTTTCTTGAATGCCTCCAGGGGTGGTGACTCAACCAGTGCTTGACTGTTCTTCCTGAGAAGAAAATTTTTGTAATATCCAATCTGAACCTTGCGTGTCACTACTTGAGACCATTCCCTGTAATTCTATTGTTTGTTCCCAGGAGGTGAGGTTACCCACCACCTCACCACAACTTCCTTTCAAGTTGTTGTAGAGAACAATGAGGTCTCCCTTGAGCCTCCTCTTCTATGGACTGAACAATCCCAGCTCCCTCAGCCATTCCTCATAAGGCTTGTGTGTCAGACCTCTTGCCAGCTTCATTGCCCTTCTTCCTCAATGTCTTGCTTGCAGTATGTAGCTATCAAAGAGCCACTCTTTTCTGTATACGTTACAGATTTCTGTACCAAGTCTCCTAGTTCTGGAACAGGCAGGCAAGCTGAAGCTTCTTTGTAGTAGTCTAGTTAAAGTAATATTTATTAAAGAGTTTATAAAAGAACCTGTGACCTAGTTGCAATACTAGTATCAAAACTTCCAAGGAGTGTTTTTAATCACATGTTGCTTAATGTATGGCCTGAATTTAGGCACTGAATCTCAGTTCCAGCCTGAAGGCACAGTTGAGGTTTTTCTCTCCCCTAGGAGACAAACTAAACTTCACACGTGCTAAGCTGTGTATTTAAGCTTCCCTCTTCAGATCTGCAGTTACAGTCTTTGAGAATATTTGTAATCAAGGCTGTATTGGCAATGAGTAAACTCAGCTTTTGTTTCTTTCTCCCTGTTGGGCTACTAAGTTGTCTTTGTAAGGATTTATGAGTACATACAGTAGTGTTCTGAGTAGATAGTTGAGTTATGGCCTGTAGGTTAAGGAGTTAGTGGGTGGGGCGTTTAGGTTGGTATGTGTAAATTCCCACATTTCCTTTGTTTCCACTGTAAGGCAAATCTGTTACAGGTCTGTTTTTAACTTGGACTCTGGTGATAAAGCTGTTGTTGTTGCTTTCTAAATATTGTATGAATTTGTTTGTTTTTTAGTGAAAATAAGCAACTTCAATCGTGCGAAGCCAAGACCTGACATAATTGAAGAAGAAAAGTTGTATGCTTACCCTAGTCACATAACCTCAGAAGTTGGATTTGGGTAATATTTTTCTGTACTAATCCTCTTATGTGTTCAACTGTGGTAATGCTGACTGAAGTAATTGTGTTACTTCATGTAGAAATACTTATAAAGTCTTAAATCTGTCAGCTGCATAGGTGTGGGAAAAGTAGTTCTGAAAGGAGTCATAGATTTAAGGCTGCTATTGTACACTCAGGTGACAAGTGAAGGTTTGTGCTTTTATATAGAAATTTTAATTTCTTTATAGATGCAGGAACTCAAATATGAGGCAAGGATTATTTGACCATTTAAAGCTGTTTGCATCAGTCTTTAATGTACTACGAATAACTGTGCTTTAATATCTTTATAATTGACTTGAAATGCAGATGGAAGATAAATGTTAGTGTCTTACACTGTTGTTTACAATGTGCCTCCAGAAGTGCAGCTTCTTCAAACAGTTCTTTCAGACAAGAAAACAAATTGTAGATAGCTGATACATGAAGAAAAATCTGCTGTTTTGTTCAATTGCGACACAGAGCAGCACATTCTAGCAGGGGAGTTGGAATTATTTCCAGTTCATGAAAGAATAAATGTGGATGAGCCACTTGAGCCATGAGTTCTTACTGACACAGAAACCATTAACCTCACAGGCACTGAGACTTTTTTACCTGTGTCAACACCTGGTTGCTAAAGTGAGCCTGGTGATGACTCAACAATAAGCCAAAGCTAACTTGTATTTCCATATGAGAATTTTTCCAAACTTTCAAATACAGCATGACTTAATTTTATATGGCTTTTAGTAGAAGCTGCAGTACAGAAGTACAGAGATGACCACTGCTTCAGCCCTCCCTGGTATATCACAAATGCAGTTTGCTGATTCTTTCATGGAACTTCGAAGTAGAGATTCAGGATACAGGAAGGACTTAGAGTTGTCTTGCTATTTTGATGCAGTGTCTGACTTCCATCTTTATATCAACATTGTGGCAAATGCATGGGTGAATTCACTGCTTTCTTGTTTAACTCTTCCCCTGAGAAATCCTCAAGTGCTCAGAGAAGTTTGCAACAATGACCAGCAAAGGAAAAGACTCTGATCCTTTGATTAAAGAGTGTAAACTTCCTCTGAGAACTGATTACAAAACAGTTATTTTAATCCAGGTCTGTACAATTCTGACTCTTTCCTTTCAGTTTGAGGTCTATTGAAAAGTGAATCCTGTTAGGCATTCATAGCAATGGAGGTCAACTGTGAATGGTTTATCAATACTGTGATCTCCATGGACCCACTGATCAGGAGCTGTTCTGGCGCTTTATGATGGTAGTGCAGGTTAGGATTGTAAACTTTGTTTAAAAGACTTGATTATCTCTTTTCTACCAGCTTAACCACAGTGGGTTTAAATTGTACTACTTCCACTCAAGTTGTCAGTGCACTTGAAGTATGGAAACAGCATTGCTACTCAACAAAGTGCTGCAAGGCTGACTTTCTAAGCTCTAAGGGTGGTCATCTATGTATTTAAGAAGGCAGACTTGCAAGTTGGTCAGCAGCAAGTAATAAGTGTGGGAAGATTGAAGTATTCTCACATACTTAAGTACTTGCATCTTAATCTCTGATTGCAGTTTTGGTAGTTCTGTAGTTTTACGGGTTTTCTGAAATAGTCTTTTTTCTACGTTGGTTAAATACAGTGATGTTACAAAGGCTATATGTAAGCTCAGGATGCTCTAAACTGAGGGTAGCTGTATGTGAGGCACTGGATCTGGAGTAGCACAGCTGTTAGGTGATAGTGCTGTTAGAGTATTAACGAATAACGTCACTGCTCTTCTAATGCAGGTTAATCAAGAAATGGTTATTTTACTCAGCTACAGGCAACAAAAGTAAAATGTAAATATTATGCTTGAAATACATTTCCTAATGTGGTTGGAAAATGTTTTTAGTACAATTCTAGTACTAGTGTTCTCTGTTTCATTAGCTTAGGTTTGTAAAAGCTGAATAAGCAGCCTTGTATTGCTATGGTTCTTCTGTACTGTCCAGCAGGAAGTACATAACTTGCTTGTGCAAACACAGCTCAGAGTTTAGCCAACCTTTTGTACTTCCTACCCTCTCATCTATAAATGAGATTAGGTATAAAAATAGTTTTCCCCATTGAAAAGCAGTCAAGATGTTCAGAAGTAAAACTGAAGGAAGCAATTTGTTACAGTATTGGTTAATGTGCACTGACCTTTCATATGTCGGAAAGCTGTTATCTCTTATGGAAATGTGTATTCACTTTTGTTCTTTCAAGGGAAAATTCAAGTTTAGAAGAGATAGTTGAGAAGCAAGGAGATGTAATAGAATATCTTCAGCGACACAATGCACTGCTCAGCAA
Organism: Coturnix japonica; assembly: GCF_054131305.1. Taxonomy (NCBI): domain Eukaryota; kingdom Metazoa; phylum Chordata; class Aves; order Galliformes; family Phasianidae; genus Coturnix; species Coturnix japonica. Next base: position 29,424,713 of record NC_140666.1, on the reverse strand, counting down.
GAGACTGTTGGCACTAACATCTCAGCAAATCAAAACTTAAACACTTGGAAAACTGCTGCTGGAGCTCAGGAGACAATACAAGGCAATACAATATCCAAACTGACCTGTGTGGATGACTCTTCAATCTTCTTTCACATTTTGGAATAGAACTTAAATTTCAAGTATGAGCTCTGTGTTCACTGTAAATCTGTGACAACTGGACTTAATGGCTTTTTTTCACATCAGTTCTGAGAAAATGTTCAGGAACTTAAAGGATTTTTAGTTCTTAAAAGGTTACAATTGGACTTAAGATAATGATTTAACTTCATTCAGTTGTTGCTGTTATTTTTGCACTGTTGTTTTTTGAGCTTTAAGTTACTGAATGGAATACACATTTGTTCTCAAAACATAATTTTGCAGAGGATGCCTCTCAGCTTTCAGTACTGAAGCTGGGATCTTGGATGTATGTGTTCAATCACCAGACTTCATTATTTCCAGTGTTAAAGGTGTTATACTTCAATAATCCTGTACCAAGTAGATACTTGAATTCTAGATTTGTTTTTTCCTTTGTCCAGTAAAGGAATGAAGTTGTTTCCTATGCCAATAGGAATATTTAACATCCAATTTAAAGAAAAAAAAAAAAAAAGGCAGAAGGGAAGGGTGGTATCCTAAAATGTGGTGGTACCACATGTGAGATTTGATAATGTTACAATTAGCAATTTGAGCAGCGGGCTTTAGATAACAGAAAGGTGTCTTCAGGTCTACTGATTCTCCTGTTACTGGGATTTGTATATCAGCAAAGACTGAACAGGATTCCTTCTGCCTGCCAAACTAACATGCAAATGGTTGAAGTGCCCTCATTGACCCTGTAACCGATTCATGTTCAGTGGGGTTTAAAGCTGGATCCTGCTAAATTTGCTATTGAAGCTGCATGTATTCTTGCTCTATGCTTCAACTCTTCTAAAACGTCACTGTCTTAATTCAAAAGCCAAAATGTGAATGTGTGTGGTGAAAATCAGCAGGAGACAGAATGGCCTTCTGACAGAGGAAAAACAGAAGTTTTCAGTTCTAATTGTATAGATTTTTTGGGAAGGGTGCTAAAAACCATTCTCATCAGATGCTCTGTCTACCACTGTACTCTAAATGTTATTTTAGAAGCAAATGTCTGTGGTAAGACAGGATAATTACTGGTCAAAACTGGGATGAAGATTCTCATGGGGAGTGGTCTTGGTTGAATATGAGGGAAAGAAACACAAATTCTATTTTTTGTACTGGAAACTGTTGATATTTTGCTGCTGTCTAACACTAAACTGTACCCTAAACTGTACCCCTTAATTGTTGTTTTTTGGTTTTTGTGTTTTTTTTTTTGAAAAATAAAGCCATGATTTTATAGTAAACATAGAAAGGATACAAATGGTTTTGTTTTTAGAACTCAGGTCTCAATGTGATTGTGTATACTGACTTACATAACTGCTATGAAAAGCAGTAAGCTGTGATTGAAGTTTGTGTACAATAAATTCAACTAAGGGAAACCGTGAGATGCCATTACTACTATTCTGTAAGACCATAGTGTGTTGTGAACACTTGTAAGCTGCTGAGTTGTTTTAAATGAATTCAAGGCTGAGATGACTGAACTTGATCTCTACACACACCTTCCTTCTTCTAAAAGAAGGGAAAAAAACAAACAAACAACTAAGCCCAGTGCCTACACCACTCAGGTAAGAATGTTTTTAAGTGGAATTAATGGGTGGATAGGTACAGCAAAGGGAAAAATGTGTTCTGGGAAAATAAGCCTTAGGCAGAATTGTAGCAGGGGAGGTTTAGATTAGGTATCAGGAGTTTTTTCATGGAGAGGGTGGCCAAAAACTGGACCCTGGCTGCTTTGTGTCCCCATCCATCAAGGTAATGAAGAGGTGTGGATGGAGCACTAAGGGGATGTAGTTCAGCAATGGAATACTGTTAGACTTGATCTTGAGCTGTTTTAATAAAGCAAATGCTGTGCTAAGCTGATCAGCATCACCAGTCCTGTTCCTGTGAGCACGCACAAGCTGAGGGGCAGTTTTCTGTGCATGCATCTCATGTTCTGGTCATGTCACTGTGTGAAGCGTGCTGTGGGTTGTGGGTGCTGCTGAATTGGAGAAACAGAGAGCTGCCCTCATTCCGGCTCTGAGCCTGGTGTTCTACTGGCAGTGCTGCACTTTGCTTATCTGAAACCCACTTCTTGCTGTGAGCTTTGAATTTGGATGTTGGGTTTCTGACCACTGTCAGTGACTCAGAGTTGTTCCCCAAACGTTCATGTTAGTAGTGTTCTGGTAACTTCTAGCTGGGATGTTGAAATGAGCTAAATGCTTTTTGTTCTGCTTCTTAATAGTGCCTAGCGGAAATTATCCTGTGCAACTACCTCCATGTTTCATCTCACACAGGAAATCAGACTGCCAGACTTCAGAATTTCCATCCTTTAGGGTGCTATACAAATTTATTCTGCAGTCAAGCAGCTTCACCCTGCAGAAGGTCATTCTCACTCTAAGAAAGCAGTGTTGGAGAACAAAGGCAGACAGACAGCGGTCTGACCTTGAGGTAACTGGAGAGATGTTTAGGGGAGGAAAAAAAAAAGCATCATCAGCATTGGAATTTGTTAGGCTTCCAGGCATCGTCGTTAACTAAAGACAGCTTCCAAGGTCTGTGCTGTCCAAGCCAGAGTCATTTTCCACTGCACAAACATTCAGCAAGCTGATCGCTAGCAGGGAAGATAAAGGCCATCTGCAGTAGTAAGAGATCAGCATGCTAATTGTACTTGTCTGATGATAGTCAGGCACTTGAAACTTATTTACTATGCTAATACCGCTCCCGATTGACATTAATGCAACTCTTATGTGACCCTTAACAAAATTTGGCTTTGTGTCTACAGCTACTGAGATATTTATAGCCTGTGTATGTGGTGTCAGGGAAATATTTCCAGTCTTTATTCTTCCATAAATTTCCTTTTTTCATTTTGGAAAGGGAAGAAGTGAATTGTTTATTCTTTGGGAACAAACTAATCGGCTGTTTCTCACCACAGCCTTACGTTTACCTCTATTTCCTGTTGGTTCCATGGAACTGCAAGACCAGGCATTAGTTCTGAGTTTCAGAAAAAATCACATTTTGGCTTTCAGAATTTGAGGGTTGAACTGACCTCAGGTCAGTTCTTTTGGTTGTTGGTTTCCATCTATGTAAGCTCAGTTCTGAATTTGAATGGACAGCAACTTTCCTCTCAACAAATTTCCTTTATATGCTTACACATGCAAGTGGAGAATTCAGCTGTTCTAGTATTGTGTCCAAATACTGCATGTTTACATATCTAATCACACAGTATTATGGAAAACTGTTTTTGCCAAGGAAAGCTCAAATCAAATACACAGTTTCAACAAAGTCAAGAGCAAGTCTGACTTGGATGAACACAAGGTCCTTTGAAGCCCTATTAAACATAAATGACAACACAGTATTTTGCAGTAGCAGCATCACTAGGCTCTCGAACTGCAGTGTTGAAGGCATCTAGCTAGCACTCAAATTTACTTACAGTGTCTTCCCTGTGAAGGAAGAAGCTACTGCATGTTTTCGTTTCTGCTGCACTTCACACTGCTTCCAGACTTTTTGTCCTGAAATAAGGAAAGGTCTCTTCCTCTGATTTGTGAGAACATTTGGACTCTTAAGACCCAGCACCCTGAGCCAATTAAAAATATTGCTTATTCGATACATACTGGAAGTGTATGATCTGGAATCTATTGTAGTCTTATGGTATTGTGTCACGTTAGAGCGTGCTGTGATAACATAAGCAGTAGTTTTAAAATAAGTTCTTATAGCGTTTACCAGAATTTAGCATTTTTATTTGTAAGAAATCCAGTAAGAAAAGGTTTTACACATGGATCCCATGTCAATTTACAGTAAAAGTAGAAAAAAAAATCTATTTTCTTTAGGTGCATCACCTTTGACATCTGAAGAATAGCATTTCTGAACAGTGTACGAAGATTATTTAACATGAAGCATTGCTATTTGAAGTGCATACTTTTTACAAAAATATACAATCAGCAAGCATATAAACATATCTATCAAATATTGCCATCCACGTCTTTCTCAAAGAAAATTTGTTACCAGCATCCCTAAAAAGAACAGACATTTATATTAATTTTGTAGAGACTGATGATGGGCTGCCTAGGACACTTTGGCGAGTGTTGTATTTCTTTTTATATTCATAAAAGAACATGCATATATAGCGCTCTAGTATTAAATCTATATACTTGTTATTAAGATAACCATTAAATAGTTGCTCTTGAGTTTTCTTTGCTATAATCTCTGCTTTAGACATATAAGGCAGCTAAGATAAATTAAAAACAAAAACAAAAAAACAAAACCACCTGATTTTAACGGCAGCATGTTTCTAATTGTGAAAACTAACTCCAAGGATTTGCCTTTGTGGCTGTTTGTTGGTATAGGCAAGTTTGACTGTTTAGATGGCCCTGTCCATCTTTTCAGTAGTCCAAAATGAAATCATGCTAAGCTTTCCTGTGTGTTTTCTATATAGAGAAATTTGAAACTCTTGTCATATTTTTCCAGTACAATTCTAACTTGGGTTTCAAATTCTTAGAGAGAAGGGGTTACAAGTGGACGTTGATTAGGAAGTTTCAACTGTCCAGTCTTAATGATTACTGATACTTCACTTATTAGCAGCTATGCTTTATGAAACAGAATTCTTACACTGAATTTAAATAGTTACACTGCTAATCTTTGCTCATCCAATTTCCTCCATTTATGAGACTTTGAATACATAAAACTAGTGCGGTGTCTTAAAAATCTGGTTTCTGATTTCTTTTAGTTCCCCTTAATGAAAGAGCAGCCATGTGTTGCTTTATATGTAGCTGGTAACTTCTGCCAATATTAAAAAACAAAGAAGCCATCGAAAGCTTATTTTTAAAAATAAAAAGTGAAATAAAAGCTAAGCTTTTCTTGACCGCTGGTGCAGAGGAGAACAGCTTGTTCTTCTCTTTTAAGTTCTTATTCATTGTAGTGCCACGTTCCTAGTATTCCATTCATTTTAATTGCAGGAATAGTGTACTACAGAGCACCGGCGGTGATCAGACAAAGGTTTCTTTTCAATGGTCTATTTTTATGCTCTATTTATAATGTTGTCATGAGTATTTTAGGAAAACTACTACTGAACAAGTAGATATATATTACTAAGTTTACAAAAATGTTTTAGCTGCTTGGTTTGACAGTCCTGTTTAAGGACACAAATGATAGGCTTTGCAGTAACAGCTCATTAAACGGCAGGATGGGCTTGACCTTAAGGCCTGACTTGGGAGACTTGAGTTATCAGTTTTGCAGTAGGCTTTGCATGACCCTTGGCTAATCTCTTATCTCTTTGTGCCTTAATTCTCTACCTAGAGAATGAGGGATAAATCTCCCCCTTTACTTTCTTATATCGTAAATTCTTCACTGTGGAAATGCTTAGTGAAGCAGCTAGGAGTACTGGCACGGTGCTGACTTCGGTGCTATTTACAGTAACACATTCTACATTACTATTAGATAAATTCATAAAGATGAAATGTTAGGTGTTAAAACATACATATCACTAATATACAAGATACTAACTAAAAATGGACTTAAAACAGTTCTGTGTATAAGTATGACATTTCACACTAAATATTGCCTTATGTGCATAGCCTGAGTTAAATATGGTCAACAGCACATCCAGTTTCTTCATCTAAATAGTACAGACCGCTAAGAATCCCTTTGGACAAATCCTTCTTCAAGCCACTGGAAATCCATTTCAGGTATCTGATGTTTGATTTGGTCTTTAATTTTCACTAATCATCGTGAGATTCAATTAACGTACATTTCAGCCAGTGAAGTTTCAACAGTTTCATGTACAACCTCCCCCCTCATCACCTCCCCTGTTTCTCCCTTCCCCCTGCTTCTAGGATATGAGTCATGGGCCTTTGTTCCAGGTCATGCAGAATGTGATACACAGGACTGCTGAAAGTGTTCATTTCAGGTGGACTGCCTCAAAACAGGATTGTTATGGCTCCACCAGGTCAGTTGTTGGCGAGCTGTACTTAGAATGAGCTTCTCTATATCAGTGCAGTTGTTGCAGCTTCCTCCTTTAAGACACTGAAAAGCCCATTAGGAAATTGCTGAGGGGGAAAAAAAAATGAAATAAGAGAATATGTTAGTTACAAAATACATTGTTGAAATTTGAGAGAATTTCTCTTATTTGGGAAATTTCAGTTAGAAAGGTAAAGGAAAAAAAAGCAATCAATAAGGTAAAAGCATCTCACGTTTTTCCCAGGCTTTTTGTTCTAACTCTTTTGTATGTTAACAAATGAAAAATCATGTTCAATCCCTTCATCATTTCAAATGTGAAAAAGGGAGGCTGCTGCATTCATCCCAGTTTCCAACCAACTGCTGAAATTCAGGATTAAGGGTCCATCCTGTTTGCATCTGCAATTAGCTTTATCCATATGTACAACTCCACTGAGATCAATAAGATTACTCAGGTGAGTCAAGTTACCCAGGCATGTAAATATTTGCTGAATTAGGACTAAAACTGGAAGGGAATGTAAATGTAGATGGTAAATCCTACTTAAGATAAAGGGAGCTGAGTACCCACAATGCTGACCAGGGTTAACAGTTGGTTCAGGTGCTTGTCACCCCTTATTCCCAAAGTCAAGCTTTATGTATTTATAAACAGCTTTATAAAACAGAATTCTCTTACTAAAAGCCTATCAAATATATTATGTATTAACAACCTTAGTTTTGCTTCATCACTGACTTTTTTAATACGAGAAATCAGCTCTCTACATCAAAGGAGATAACTGAGAACAGCTTTTATCTTGATATTCTGTAGGGAAAACAGTTGCAGTGTAAGTGCACGCGTATCATACAGCTAATGCACTCTCACGCAAAATGCATGACATACAGCTTCAGAGCATATTAGAAAAAATACAGATGTTCTCCACACAGCCAATCCCCAGACTACTGACTCTAAGAGGAAGGAGTCAAGTTGCTCTTCTTAGGAACTGAAACAAGCCATTCAGATGTGATCCAAGAAGCAGACCTAAATTCCCCCGTCTCTGCCATTGAACTAATTTCGCTTCTGCATGCTGAGTGAATCGATCTGATTGCTTATCTGTTAAGGTTTTTACTTAAATGAGGCTCCCTCACCAATCTGAAGTGACTCGTCAAAACGAGCAGAGATATGGCAGTCCAACATCCTCCTCACACATCCCTTTCTACTTGTAGCTCAGTTTTCTGCCCCTCATTCTGCTGCAAAACTGAAGCTGAACTTCAGGTATGGTAATCTTTAGGGAGTCTCAGAGATGTGCCAGTTTAACGTCCCATATGCGCATACCACATATTTACAGGCCAGCACCATGCATCAGAGCGGTGCCTTTTTGGAGGGTTGTGTTGGGAGATGTTGTGCTCACTAAGCAAGGCAGTTTATGCACTGACAAGTCTTGATCAACTAGGAATCTGACTTTGGTCTCATTTTTGCTGTCAACTGCTTAGTAAATCGAAACACCTTGGCCCCACAGTGCGCAGGTTCTGCCATCATTTATTTATGATGCTGACAAACCTCAGCCTACAGCATTATTTTGATATATGAGTTTAGAAGATGCAGAACTACTGACTGCATGTTTTATTCATCTTTAAATTGCAGGAGCCCCACTTTCCTTTTGAAGCCTGCTCTATTTGCATCTGCTACTTGCGTGCTTCTGCAGTCACTTAGTATTTGAATGTATATGCCCTCATCAGCTGTAAAGCATTAATGTTTAGCACTTGTATAGCCAAGGACCGCAAAGTCTTTCACCGACAAGAGTTACGGTGCCCTTTGAAGTGGGTGAACGGCACAGCCTTCATCTCACTGACAGCAGAGCGCTGCCAGGGCCACAAACCCGCGGACGGCTCAGCGGTCCCTGCGGGGCGGCCACTACAGCCCATCGCGGGGGCGGATGGAGCACGCAGACCCCAAAGCCCTATTTTCAGAGCAAAGCCCTGAGCCTGGAGACCGGGCGAAACCACGTCTGTGCTTTGGTTAGAAGCGTCCCTATAGCGACGCCGTGGGAGGGCTGGTATCGGCACCCCGCCCGGCTTTACGAGCGAACATTTACCTTGCCGAGCTGGGCCGGGAGCTCAGGGAAAGGGCACGCGGGAGTGGAGCGGCATGCACCGCCGGTGCGAGCAGCTGTGTCGGTGCAGCTTCCTGCGCAGGGCCAGGTTGGCTGCGGGAGAAGGAGGCAGAGCGTCAGGCAACTCCTGCAAGTTTCACCCTCCCTCTCGGCGGGCGCCCCGTCCCGTCGCAAACGGCCCCGCGGTTCTTTTCGTCCCCGGACGCGGGCGGGCCGTGACACTCAGCCGGCTGCACTCACCCGCGGCCCGGCCCCGTTTACCCCGAGGTACGCGCGGTGCTAGCGCAGGTGCGCCGCGCTCACGCGGGCTCCGAGCAGCTGTCCCCAGTGCGGAAGGTGCGGGCAGCGCTTACCCGGTCTCTGCGCGGCGGCAGGCAGCAGGCTGGCCAGGAGCAGGAACACGACGCACAGCAGCTGCCGGAGCTTCATCCCTGCGGTCCGCGTGTGTACGGAGCGTCTGTACCGCCCGCCTCACCCGTGTCACATGCCACCTACGGGCGCTCTCCCAGCCGGGCTAATAGCACGGAGCGGCCGGAGCCTCCCTCTTTTCCCCGCTCCTTTCCTCCCTTTTTTTTTTTTTTTTTTTTTTTTTTTTTTTTTTACCCCTCTCGTCACTCCCCCTTACTTTCCATAAGCAAACAATGAAGGAATGAGAAGCCCGTGTACACAGCGGCTCCCGTCAATAGGCGAGGAGCCTCCCGAACAATGCCGCCTCTCGGCTTTACATTCAGCCCGGGCAGGGAGCGGGCTGCCCCGTGCCCCCTCCCCCGGAGCCGGCGGCGCCCGGCGGGGCAGGAAGCGCCCCTTTGTCCCGTACCTCTCCGCAGGCAACGAGCCGCCAAGCGGCCGCCATTCAGCGCTGCGAGGCCTGGGGGGCTCTTTGTGCCGCTAAGCGCTCCCCGAGCACCTGAATGTGCCGGGGGCCATTTCACAGCGGGGTTTGGGGGGTTTTGTAACAGTTACGAGGAGGCGGTGTTGGAGAAAGCTGAGCTTGGGACCTCCCGCGTTTGGTGCTTTTGCGGCGGTCTGTGCAGCCAGGAGTGGGGCTGTTGTCTTTCTGTTGTCCCCCAACCTGCTGGTGGCTTGGGATGCTCTTCTAGTCGGTGATTGAAAATCTGAGCCTTGTGGGGAAAAGCTGCTTGTTTAAAGCAAGTCACAAAGAGGAAAAATTCCACACTATGTTGTTAATAGAGAAGTATCCTCCACAATACTCTATAGCTCTTCAAGAGTGGAGTATGCTGTTTAAGGCAAGTACTCCTGGGTTTTTCCCACTGTTGTGGGTTTCCCCTTCTCCCCACAAGCTGTTTCACTGGAGAGCACGTCCTATGCCCTCTGTTACTGCGCTGCTTCATTTGTCCAGGTAAAGTGTGTGAAATGGGAGGAACTTGCAGCTCAGTACATAGTGGAAGCAGCTGTTAGGTGCTGTTACTTTAAAGTTACTTATATTATTACTACTCGTGTTTGGAACAGTTGCTGAGGAAGGTGTATTTGACAAGAGAGAAACAACAGGAATCTTCCAGTTATTGATCATGTTGATCTGTCACAAGCAGCAGATGCTTCCTAGCATCATCTGTACAGACTGCATCTTGTCCCTGTCCAATCTCTGACCCTTGAACAAGGCTTCTCATGAATATCTCACATGTAGCTAAGCCTTGATATCTCTCCAGGGGTTGCCTTCACAGCATCCCCAACTCCTTCCTTAGGGACAGGGCTGTTCCAGGGAGGGACACATCTCATGGATTAGGACACACCAACCTTAAAATAGTGATGACCTTCAATCAGCGTTAAGCAGCATTCAGATCAACTAATAATTTTGAAGTGAAAAGTAGTAAAGGCTTCCAAGTGAGAGGTAGTCTGTAAACAACTGAAAGGAGTGCATAGACCACTGCTATGCCCTCCGGCTTTCCAGACTTATTCTGCACCTGTATTCGTTGAAGTTTACAGGCATTATGATAATTTTCAAGAGTTTCAGTAGGACAATATTGAAGTGCAATATTTATGGCTTTTTTTATTCATCCATAGATTGCTATGAGCTATTAATCCCACAGCTACTCTATGCTAATGTTTGCAGTGATTTAATTGAATAATGGAGTCCTAGTCCATGTAACACCTGTATCACATGTCCATCATCATATTGATATACCCTAGAAATGATTTTTGGATGCTTGCTCACTGGAGGAACTTTAAGATATGTTATATTTTCACTGTAGAATTTGTACTTCTTTTGCAAGCAACTTTCCTTCAGGTAAGTACTTACATATAGCATACCACTACCTGACATTAAGCACAGGCAGCTTAATGCCATTAAGCAAAGCACAGGCAGATACTTTTTAACATTAAGTTGTCTTTTCCTGAGTATTGGTGGTATATATGAGATGAGTTACACTGAGAAAGGATCAGAAGCACAGGAGATAGAGTAATAGGTAGCAGCTGGAAGATTGATGGGTACAGTTGGATGATAATGACAGGAGAAGATAATTGGGCACTCCCTTGAAAGGCCTAAGAGATTAATTAGCATTCTCTTCAAGACTGGTAATTGAATCCAGTTTCTGAATCCTACCTTTCCTTTGAATGCCATCACATAACTATATACTCTAGTAAAAGATGATGTTTGTTGCTGGCCCTTGAAAAGAGATTTTGAATATAGTCAGTATAAAATGTTAAATAAAGCTTATGAAGCACCAGGTTTAATTGTTATAGATGATAATGCTGGTTTCAATCTCATTATCTCTATAGCCTGGTATAAAAGCTCTTTCCAACATAAAGGCACTATAAAAATGCACTGATGATTGTAAATCTTTACTGTGCTACATGAAGTCATGCAGAATGCTGAGTAGAATGATGAGAAAAGTGAAAATCACTTTTTTTTAATTAGAAGCATCAGATAGTATTTAATTTCTAATCACATTTTCTGATTTTATGTTCCCTAGATCTACCCATCCTGCTGATTCTGAGGAATTATTTCACTAAGCAGACAAGAACAGCAATAGAATACCTTCAAAAGTATTTGGTAAGCCAAATAATGAAGTCCAGTGGCACATGTCATTAGGGCAAGTCCTAGAGTTTTCTTAGTTCCTTTATATTAGTTAAGAGGAGGTATATGAGCTGAGCAACAAATAAAGGCAAAAATTAAAACAATATATATGAGTTGCTGTTCAATAGGGGAAAAAAAAGTTGGTAAAGAGATTCTCAAGGGGATAGGTTTTGATATGTTGTTTAGACATCAGTAATGCATTTTCTTTTTAACCACAAATTCCATTGGGAAATGTGGTTTTATTGGGTGTGTATGTGTTTGACAGCCACCAGCACGTAGGATGGGCTTTTTTTCTGACTGGAGTGTAGAATCAGATGGTGGATATTATGTTTGCCTCCTTCCTCAACTGTGGCTGTGGAGGCAATGCTTTCTATAGATAAAGCTCATCTGCTTGAAAGTTACAGTTAGATGGGAAAATGATGTAATTTCTGTCATCGTTTTGTGAATTGCACTTGGAAACAAAATCCTACTCAGAAGTGAAATGAAACCCACTTCCTTAACTTTTGCATTTTATTTTATTTTATCTTTTTTTTTCTTTTTTTTCTTTTTTTAATTATTTTATTTTTATCTTATTTTTCTGGGGAAATCAGCTTTCCTGCCTGTTTGTGCTCAGCTGCATTTCCTGCCCAGGGGATGCCTGTGCTCCGGAAGGAGATGCTGTGTGAGTTGTTCTCCAGGCAGAAGGAATGCTCACCAGTTGTAGTGGTAACTCGACACTGGACAGATGTGCTCAAGGAAAGGAAGTGGGGGGTGGCTCAGATTAAGCTAAACCTTCTACAACTTTGCCCTTTTTTCTTTTTCTTTTTTTTTCTTTTTTTTTTTTCTTTTTTCTTTTTGAGAGAGAGAGGTTTTCCACAAATTGTAGAGATGCAGAAGGTACTTTTTGTTTAATTTTAGTCTGGGAAGAAGGTTCATTATGTCCTGTGGTACAAGACAGAATTAGAATGAACAGTGCAAGAGAAAAATATTTGCTTGTAGACTTCAGTCTTTCTTACTTCTCTGGCATATATCTAGAGGATTGATTTCATTTAATACAATGAAAGTAACACCAGGCATGCACCTGAATAATCACCAGTCTCTCCCAGATAAAGGATGTTTTTAATGATTACATACTGAACTGGTGGATTTCCTTTTTTTTCTGTAAGAAAGCACATATTTTTATGACTGTCAAGTTGCACCTATTTTTCAGTTGCTTTCCAAGCTCAAGAAGCAAATTTGAGTTTAAAATTTATTTAGAAAGCTTATGTATAATTTTAGTAGGAAAGCAAAGAGTGGAACTCTCAAGAAGCAGTGCTTGTGATCCCTACCAGAGTGACCACATGTTCTGTTTCAGCCCCGAGAAGCAGTCGATCGGTCAGATTCTTTTCTGTCACTAGTCATAATTTCAGAGCTTTTTTTTTAATTTAAAGAGATATTTATGTCATCTTGAATTAATGATATTTAAGAAAAAATGCTTTCAGGGTGCAAGGTTCTAGCATTAATTTTTATTTGCCATATAACATTCAAATAAGCCTTACATATTTGGACCCTTCATGCTGTAGAATTCAGCAGGAGAATTCATGCAAATAATCAGAACAAGGTTGTGCTATGTAAATAATAATAAATGTAGATATATTCTCATTCTGGAGTCAGTTTTAGACCTTCACGTGTGATCGGAAAATTCACACATGAATCACAGTGTATCCAGCTATTTGTACAAATTTCAGCAAACCTTCCAGATAGGTCAATTTCCTGGAGATAGTTTTCTGCATAACTGATCTTCTGTTTGGGATTTGGGCAGCCAAAGCAATACTTTAATGCAGGTAGTGCTAAGAAATGTTTGGCAAATTTCTATAGAGATTAGATGAGCAATTACTTGAGAGAGAATTTCAAATGACTCTCCAGCCTTTGCATATTTATACATTTGACTTCGGGTAGTAAATTTCCTTTTAGTTTCAGTAGAATTTTTCAGTGTTTCTTGCTATTTATCATTAGGCATATGGTGCTGCATAGAGCAGCTCTGTAGGAAGAAAGAGCTCATGTTCCCGCGATGGGGTCTGGTGTGGTGTTTTACTATTCTGAATTGTTCTCTTCCTTAATCTCAGCATTAACCCTCTGCAAGCCCAGTCACTGACTTGCAGGGAAAATGTGCAGTTTATGCATGAGTTTTCCCATGAGGGTTTGGACCTTCCTAGGCCAAACCCTTTGAACTTTGCCTCCTGGCAAAAAGATTACAGCTCTGTCTTGCTCTTCATCAACAGCTAGGCTGTGGTCTTTTTGTAATTTCCCCGTCTGAATTATTTCTTTATCTGTTGTGGTCAGGAAGGTCAGCCCTTCTGTTGCTGATGCAGCTGGTGAGAACTGCAAAAGCAGAGAAGTTATGTATGAGTTTTTTTTTACATTTCCACCCTTCAGGCAAGCTGAAAAACAGGAATTCCAATTTATTGTCAAATAAAAGACAAATAAAAAAACAAATGGAAAGGAACAGAGGAATAAAAGTCAAACTTTTGTTTAGGAAAATGTTGAATTCCTCACTGAATTCCTACATTGTTTGTCCCTGCACAGCCATGCAGGAAATGGCAATGTTTTCCAGCTGCATATTATACAGCTTTGGTCGTTGAAATGTTTTGCAGTTCTTGTTCTTAATGAGGATACTGGCACCTTTGTGGTCACTAGCCTCAGGTCTCCTATAGATAGTTTATACTTCTAATAACAGATTTTCCAAGGAACAGGTTTTATGTTGCAGACTTGTGATGCCTGGCTATGCCAGCATCTTGTTTTAATTATGTACACTGTGTAATTCAGTTAGTGATCAGCAGTAACAAAGTCTGCTCAATGGAACTGATTTCTGTGAAGAAGCTGTCAGTGCTTTAATTGTTGCACTAGCCAGATACCTTTCCTAGTCAGTGCTTGCTGTGGGCCTTGTACTCTAACAGTCCAACCATTTCTCCTCCTGTTGAAGCTGCCCTGATAGGGAAAGTGGGAAATTTTTAGGTTAAGATACTAATATAAGACAGAGCATTGTCTAGCACTGGCTAGTTTTGAAAGGTGATGTTGATTTTCACTGGTTTTGCTTATGTATATTAAGTAATAATAATATTTTTGCAAATAGAAGGCACAAAATAAAGCTTAAAGTAAATTGAGTTGATCTCAGCATTCACTGCAAGGATACTTGTGTTAAGCTCTCTAAAGAGATCTTGAGAATTTTGTGATCAGTACCATAATTGCTCAACAATAGATGAATTCAGAACACAAAACAGCAGCCTAAGAAACAAAACACACCAAACCAAAACAAAAATGACCACCACCACCACCAACAACAAAAAAAGCCCACCAAGAGACCTCAGACAAAATATGTGTTTCATGGAAGAGGGGTTACACTAGGTTAAATGCATAACCTACCCTCATGGCAGGAAGTGTAGTTTATGAGGTGTATTGCATCAGAGCTTTAGAAACTCTCAGTTGAATTTGGCAGCGTTTTTATTTGCTTCTGAGTCTAGTAAATATTTTTAGCTTGCAAATTTCTACAACATAGTTGTCAAAATCTCTCTTTCCAGAGACCATAAAAAAACTATCTTATGGTGTCTGGTATTCTTTTAAGCCTATTTTGCAAAAGGGATGTGGTCCCTGTCCTTTCCAACTTATTTCTACCTACCTTGTTTTAATCTTTTAAAAACATGAAAGCAATGTTATTATGGATATGGAGGTGAATATACTAAAGTATCAGATCTGCAGAATTTCCTTCTTTATGAAGAATTTTTCATTTAGATGATAATCAGTTTTGTGTGGTCGTGTGTCCTATCTTCACAGTTTTTGGACAGTACTTTTTATTTGACAATAATGTGTATATTCAGTACTTGATTGGTAGTTTAGCTAATGACGTTTGTATTACCTTTCAGGTTTGATATAATGAGATGTAGGAATAGTGGGGTGGACATACCCTAGAAAACACATTAGTTGATCAATTTAGGCTCTTGACCTTCAAGCTGATGCAAATAAATATGTACACAGAATCAGAGGAATTAAAACTTTCCTCAAATTTCTTAACTATGTTAGTCTAAATAATCTCGTAGCTTTGATTAGTGGACTAATTACCACTCAAATTCAAGTTGCATTGAACTGTGAGAGGTTCTGTAGGACAGTCTTATTTGCTTTCTGCTTTATACACAGATTAGATTTGCACACAAAAACTTGATTGAAATGCTCATGAAAACAGCTATTGCTTTGAAGAAGAGACCTACAGTATAAGAAAGTTAGAAGGAATTCTACAAGTATATCCCTCTGAGGACTGACTTTAGTGCACTTCTGAAAACTTCACATTTGGGTGCCATTGTGCATATATATGCCTAGTAAAGCTGCTTTTTGCGTTTATTTATTTATTAATTTTCCAATGAGCCACTAATATAAGAAGTGGACAAATAGCAGTGGGCTTACAAGATACAATGTGGTTTATACCTTCATAGTTAAAAGAATATGTGAGCATAGCAGTTTTCCAGCATGTACCATGCTGGAAGGAAAAATGCCAGTGTGACTGTCACAGCTTAAATATGTATCATAGCTCTAATAGGTAGTAAAGCATGGATTTTAATTTATACAGTGAGCAAATGAGGTATGGTAACCAGTCAGATACCCCTGGCTAGTTTATAGCCCTTGCAGCATGAAGGTAGCTGTGCAACGTCTTGGGACTGCTTAAGCCCTTTACTTACTTAGTTTTAGGTTAAACTATCTTTAAAAGCCTTCGGGGAGCTGTCATAGCAACAGACAGGGATTAATGGGATGCTTGTTTCTGTTAAGGAAACTGGGTGGGTAGTGAAGTGGTAGAGGCAGCTATCAGTAGTTATGCCATTTCTGTGCTGTGTGAATCTCAAACTGTCTCACAGGGGCTTAGTAATCCCCTGCCTTTCCCATGTCCTCCCCTGTGTTGTGTCACTGCTACGAGGCCACTCTAGCAGAGAACCTCTGGATGTGCAATTACAGAACGTCATATTTGCAAAGTCATCTTTGGAAGAATTTTGAGCTTGGAGTCAACAAGGCTGCAATTACTTGCAGAGATTTTCCTTCTCTTTCACAGCATTTGCAGCGAAAGAAAGAAATGCAAAATGTTTGCACATCTATCTCATGTTCTAGATAAAGATTACGCTCATAGGCTTATTTGTTATCTTAAGAAGACTTCAGTGATTTCCAGCATAGAAAGTCTGGGAGGGTCTCAGCATACTTTTACTCCAGATGTTGGGAGCTGCCCGTCTGAATCTTCTCAGAAGAAGCCCTGCAAACATGGGGCTTTCTTAGCTTCTGCTGCACTGCCTGTGGCACAGGCAAAAGCTTCTTGGCTTCTGACTTATTTTGGAGAAGCTGGCTAGAGATGTGGGTCAGCACTGGCCATATGCTTCCTGCAGCCCCTTCCTACTTGTTTTCATTGTCAAGAATGGTCAGGATGGAGAACACTGGATGAAAAGTTGTTTCCATTGTTGGCAGAGGTGTATCTGTACCATATTTGGGTGCGCTAGCTCAGGTATTCATAGTGGCATAGCTGTAAGAGTGAAATAACAATTCTCCTGAGCATTTGCTTAAGTCCTCTGGTATGTCTACAACCTGTTTGTATGGCTAAGCTACCATGGTGACAGGGGTAGCCCTTCCTGAGCTAGTTAATTTAAGGCCAACATTGAATCGGTACTAATTTCATCCTGATTAAAGAAGATTGAATACATAGAGAGTTAAATTATATGAAGGGTATTTATTAAAATGTGTGAAGATCACAAGCTACAGCTATTATTATCTACTGTCCATCACTGACATGCAGCAGAATAATTAGACCATGATCTATTCCTATATGTTGGTTACTATACACCATCATCAGGGATTAAATACAGTATAAAATCTGTTTCAAAATACAAACAGAAATCAACTGCAGTAATTTTGGGAAGGCACCAACTGAATGTGCTATTCCATGTGTCATTTTTCAGGGGATTAAAATGTGTTTATTAGAACCTTTTATTTTAATCTCAACAGCAAGAAACTCAGTTGATGGTTTCATTAATAAAGATAATACCACATACTCTTTCGAATAATATATAGACTGGAAAAATATTTTAATCAGCTTGGTTTGTCTGCATAGATCTGAGACAAACCCAAATATAAAGTTGAGGTTTAGATTCAAAAAGAAATTTCAGTGACTTATTGTATTTACAGAAATACTGCTTCACTTTATAATGTAGAATTTATATGTATATCATAGAATCATATGGAAAGCTGCTTAATAGAATTTAGCAGCTTACTGCTACTTGGTTAAAATACATTATTTTGAGCATTTGTTGCAGATGTTACACATTAACTAACAGTGTACTAACAGCTAAGTAAATGTTTGGCAACTGATTAGAAACTCTAAATGAGGTCATAACATGCAGAGTGGTTCGGAGGCCTTTTGCAATTCCTGTGTGTCGTAGTGAATATCGTAGCTACTAAACATTCTTCACAGCTTGTAGGCTGTGAACCAGCAGTTCATTTGAATATATGCATATCTTTAGCCATTAAGCAGATCTGTCAGCTTCACTAAGGCTACTCAACTGCTTAAAATTCTGCAAAAATAAATAAATAAATAAAATATCTTCATTGGGCCAAGGTGTCATGAAATAACTAAGAATTTGCTCAGAATGCTTCGGTGCGTCAAGCTGTAAACATTGAAAACACCTGTATCCAGCATGCTAAGAAACTACTCTATATTTTGTGTGATCAGCAGTTGATTTCTTCTCTTAGATGCGTTGTTTTCTGTTTGCAGCTCATGAAATTTTTATAAGTATGTTATATGTATTCTTTTTTTTATGCTTTTATTGATAACTATGTGCATATCAGCCACATCCTTTTGGTTGATGTGATGCAAGCGGATCTGTGAAAGTAAGGATGTTGGGCCACTATGCATGCTTTTACTATGACAGGCTTAATTAGTAGCCAGTTTTAGTATGAGGTATAATTTGGATTGATGGATTAGCTGTGCTGCAGTGCTGTAGTAAAGAGAAATGTGAAAAAGAAAAGCACATTCTTTTATGAAATTATTTATAGGGAAAATATGTTCTGTAGCATTTCTTTGCAAATAGGGGGGAAGGTCTCAAAGTGTTTGTGCACTGGTGGCCAATTCTTAATATTGAGCAAACATGAAACAAAAGTGTGAGTTACTTGCACATTTGTATGAGGTTCCTCTCCTTGTGAGTGGAAGAGGCCACTAAGAAATACTAGTATAAAACATGGAAAAGGAAAAGTATTTTCTTGAATCTTAGTTGAAATACTATTGGTTTATTCAGAGTTTCACTGTCTCATCTGTTATCACGGAGGAAATCCTGTCTTTGCTTTACTGCTCCTGAAAGGCTGCCTTATCAACCAACCATTCTTTACATTTGGCTCACCTAAATTTCTTCCACTTCTGGTATCTCATGAAGCTATTAGCTTTGAAAGAAGCAGGTGGAGCCAGCCTGTGCTTAGCGCTCTTACATACTGTTGGATATCTTATTTGTGTGAAGACAGAAAAGATTAATCTTGACACCCAGAGACTGATAAAAAAGGGGCTGAGTTTTGAATGTGCTCAGGATTCCACTTACAGAAGGTACAGTCACTGCATAAAAGGGACCCTGTGTTTACTACTGGTAGTCGTACTAGGTATGCAAAACTGGGAGCTAAACATCTTGAGCTGGAATGACTTTGGGATTTTAATTAATTATTTTGTTTTTTAGATTTGTTTTGTGAAGGAAAAAAGCTATCTTCTGAGAAGGGTTCCTTTTTGTAGGTTTTGTTAAATCAAGTTTTATCTTTCAATGAAGACATGGAAGAATTAAACAGTAAAACAAACAAAAAACCCAACTCAATTTCTATTGACTTAAAAATACATTCCCCCAACAAAATAATTTAAAAGAAAAATTCTAGATATTTTTTCTTAAAAATAATTTCTTCTGAATTCAATATGCAGATATACTGTACAATAATGCAGATAATATACTAAGTGTCAACTGTGACGGAGAGGGACTTTTTTAGAAGGGCATGTAGCAATGAGATGAGGGGAAATGACTTTAAATTGAAAAAGGGTAGATTTGACTAGATATCAGAAAGACATTCTTTATTATGGGGGTGGTAAGACACCGGAATGGGCTGAGGATGCCCTTTCCCTGCAGGCATTCAAAGCCAGGCTGGATGGGGCTGTGAGAAACCAGGTCTAGTGGGAGGTATCCCTGCCTATAGCAG
Organism: Coturnix japonica; assembly: GCF_054131305.1. Lineage (NCBI taxonomy): Eukaryota > Metazoa > Chordata > Aves > Galliformes > Phasianidae > Coturnix > Coturnix japonica. The sequence goes on along the minus strand of NC_140666.1, from coordinate 29,405,333 downwards.
GGGATTGGAACTAGGTGATCTTAAAAGTCCCTTCCAATCCTAACCATTCTATGACCTGTTCTATGATTCTATGTAGCTAACTTCTAACAATTTGGTTGGTTAGTTGTATTAGTTGTATTTTCATATTTTTTAGATGATATATGTCCTTCGTTTGTACATAAAGGCCAGCTGAAACAGAAAATGAATCAAATATGATAGGTCATATTAATCGTATGGTGATTAAAAGAGATCTTTTGAAAACTGTTTGCTCCTTTCTTTTTGTTCTTTGTTAAGCGATCAAATGCATACCCCAGTGCTAACTGAGACTGCTTTTGTCTCATTGACATGGACACGTAATTTATACAGCCTTATAAATCTCGTCTTTATGGAGCTATGTGTCTTACAAACTACATGAAGAGCGTCCCTTTGGGAATGGATTTGTTAATGCTGAGGAACAATGTCTTCCTCTAGCCCTTTGTCCACCCTTTGGTAAAATAGCATAGTTTAGACTTAATGGATTAATCATGTGCATACCAAATATCTTTGTTATATGTATTATATTCATTATGTGCGTTATATCGTTTCTAAAATAAAGCAGTGTTTCAGAGAAAAGAAATAGAGGGGCAAATCTTTGTAGGGTAACTTATAAAGCAAACAGTAGTGTGTTTAAATGCAAACTCTGAAAGGCCTTGGCACTGTTAATGTTTAGATGTACTAGAGGAGCTATAGACAGTTATTGTTAAGACAAATAACAGATAATTATATCTCTTCTAAAAACAGTTGAAAGCTTTTTAGAAATATTTCTGTTTCTTTGTTTAATTCTGTATGTGTATAAGGGGGAACATCAATCCCTCAAAAATTGGATTTGTTCTTTCCAAAACTAGATATAGGCTAAAAATTTTTGTTTTACCCTGATTGATGTGGTGATCATCCTGTATAGAGAACAGGGCTATCCAAATCAAACTGCATCTTTTTGTTCTATTTTTGCAAAGGACTGGGATGTCTGGTTTTTTTTTAGCACTAGGCAGAAACTTATTTTTTTGGTCTAGAGCTATCTTTGATAAACCGGGTGATCACAACATTGCATGTTCAGGTGAGCCCATTTAATGAATCAAGAATCTTTCCTATTCAATATGTATGAACTTTATTATTATTTAATCTTGTTTAAGAAGATTAACATTAGATTTTGACAGAAATTGACTCATGTCTACTTGCTAAAATACATAGCAAAACCCCTTTCTACAGAATTTTTACTGAACTACCAAAAACTAATAGAGGTGATCAGCAATGCCCCAGAAAAGGAAAGAAGAAACTACCTGGTACTACTGTGTGCATTCAGATTTTCTAACAAAACATGTAAAAGCAAATTTATAAAAACCAAAACAAACAGTGCAGATACACATGCATGCAAACAGCCATGGAAACATGAAACTCGAGTTTTCATGAAAATTAATTGAAAAAAGAGATATTTAATTTCACTTTGTTTATTATAATTATTATTTTAATAAGCTACAGTACTGTTTCTGCTTGTTTTGATTGCTCTAGCAGCTGGAGACTGTGTAAATTTACTGTGATTGTTGTTTATATGCAGGAGTTGTATTGACAGTCTGTTTGGGTCCTGTTGTAAATTGGCACTACTCCTCATAACAATGGGATATGATTTAATGTTTTCTCATAGCAACTTAAGGCTGACTGGCTACTACGTTTTGTAATTTCATGTATTTTGTTTTTGATTAGGCTTTGGTTTTGTCACAGTTGCTAGTCCTTGACTATGCTTCAGGTCTGAGATAGAAGGCAGAATGCTCAGTATTAGGAATGCATTAGAAGTAATGGTTTTATAACAAGTTATAATTTCCTCCTACACTTTACCATCATCTAACAGTTTTTGATAGTATCTCTGTCCCATGTGAATTGATGATCTCCAAGTCTCTCCTCTTACTGATAGCGTTCTGCTACATCTACTGCAACTTTTTGTGTTCTCCCATGTTAATTAATTAACATAATTAGTATGTTTAAAAGAAATTATTCTCAACCTCTGGCTTCTATTTCAAACCTGCCATAAAGCTAGTCTCTTTTTCTCACATATGTGTATCAGTCTAATAAAATGTATAATTCTTTCCTAAATCCAATTTTTTTCATACTGTCAGTGTAAGAAACAGTAGAGGGAAGAGATAGACGGTGAAATAATTCCAGCAGTTTAAAAGGTAGTGACCAGCAGGCTGCTTTTTTCTGTAATTTCTCTACTGCCTCAATCTGTTTTGAGTGAAAAAAAAAAAAAAAAAAGCAACAGAAGAAGATTTTGTATTTTGCCTGTGATGGTTTGTTTCAAATAATTTTGTACTACAGCTCCCAAATCACCAGTAGTTTTTCTGGCATTTTATAACACAAACAAAAACGCAGACAGTGGTTTCATTACTGTTAGACTTGTTATATAAATACAGTGCCTTAATAATAGTGCATTTCAAAATATAGTGCCTGCAGTCGTGCAGTGACTATCAGGCCACATTTGCTCTGCTGTAGCAATTATGTAATGCCTAGCAAAGACATAGGAAGAGATTTTTGTACTGTGATAAAACCTCATTCAGAACAAGAATTCCTGACAAGGTCAAAGCTCCTGTCTATAATTATGCAGCTTCTTCAGCCTAGGCTTTTACTGCTGAGACTTGAAATAGGTCTCCTAACACTTCTAATTCAAAGCACTGCTTATTGATAAGTAAATGAGATCACACGGAGGCAGCTATGGATGGGTATGATGCAGCCAAGGCATGCATATCTGACTGCCCAGACATCTGAACATTTATGTCCCTCATCAGGTGATACTTGAACTGCCTCAAGCTACCGAGCTAGAAATGCCCTCAGGAGCTGGGGTAAGGCAATTCAAGCTTCCTAGGATTCACACCAGCTCTGTTAAATAGATAAGGGCTACTCCTAATCTACTTTCACTATCTCTAATTGATGTCTCTGTTGTTCCTTGTTGTTGTTGTTTTCTTTCACAAGGCTTTCTCCTTTGTTGTCTTCATTTTCTTCAAGAGTTGTCTATTTTGCTTGCTCTTTCTAAATAATTCCATACTAGTATTTTTACATCTAGTGCCAGTTCTGCTTTTTCCTCTGCATAAGGTAGAGAGAGCTTCATTACTCTGTTGCTTATATCCCAGAAGTAGTATGGTTCAGGTAATATTGGCTCAGCTTTCAAGAGAGAAAATCTCAGCACTCAGCCATGCCAATGTGACCACAGCTTTTCATTGAAGAACTTACTGCATCTGACCTGGGCTGGAAACTTCTGTGTGATGCTCTGCTGTGCAGGGCAAATGTGCTGTGAGCTGAAGAAATCTTATTGTTCTTTAACCCTTTATCAGCCACTGTCACTTAGATCTGTGACTCCAGAACATCATGCTTAAGAGCACTGTTTGCCTTTCAATGTGGCTGCAGCTTTATCAGCAGAGAGATTCTCTGCTGACGTTTTCTGTTTCTCTGCTCTGTAGGGTAGCTATTTTGATAAACATTGACATTATCAATCAGAATGAAATATAGTACTAAAATTTAGACTAGATATTGTTAAATTGGTTAAATTTTATCATCATCTGTTGAATAACTTTCCAAACAGATCTTGCAAGGAGGTTTCTGAGTATCTGAGATGCTCAAAATTATGGGGAAAAACAACTGTGTAAAGCAGTTGTTGCCGACATGCAAAATGCTTTCTCCAAAACTGTTTTCCAAGTAGGATAAGAATTTCTGTCTGTTTCCAGAGCAGCTTTGTATGTGATTGATGTGATCTTTTACATTTCTGGTTGTTTGTTTATTTTTATTACCTCCTCTGTCTAAGAATCTCACTTCTTAGTGGCCGTCTGATAGGAAAAAGGTTGTGAGAACAGACCGTATTAACCATTGTCTGGATTTTAAGACACCCAGACAAGAATACAGAGTTCTGCATTTTGTCTCTTCTGGTATTTTATGTGATTGGAAAGATGCCTAAAATGTTCTTGATGCTTTTACTCCTACTTCACATAACTGGTAAATACTGAAGATTAACATACAGACACATCCATCTGTTATTATGAAAGTGGGATGGAAGCTTGACATCATAGGGATAGATGGAAGGTCTGAATTTCTCCAGTCGAGTAGTTTGCAACTTTTTCACATATGATTGAGGAGATGAAGAAATAATTTCAGTGAAAGAAAAGCAGCCCTAATGTCAGTCTGAAATCCATTATACAAGAATATGACTGAATATTTTAAGGGGATGAAAAATTAAAACAAACATCTTTGGGCTGAACTGTTTACTGTCAGTGAGTTAAAAAACATATTCTTTTCAAGCATATACTTTTAAATTTTGTCATTTAAGTAGATTATCACTGTACTTTGTATTTAGAAGAGCTGCTAAGCTGCATTTCTGACATGGATTAAATCTTTATCCTAAGAACAAACAGCAAAGAGTGAAACACACTCCTAAATTTCCCAGAATTTGTGAAGGGTTTTCTTAGCAATTTGATTTATCCTGAAGTACATCATACCAGCTATCCTTAGTAACGTCATTATGACTATGTAGCCAGGTATCACTTTCAGTCTAAAGCAACTAGAATATTTAATAATCAAAGCTGATGTTAGACATCTATCTTTTTTTTTTTTTTTTTTTTTTTTTGTCATTCACTTTGTTGCAAGATGAGTAAGGGAAAGTACTAATCATCCAGAAAAGATGTGTTTGAAGACTTGGAATAATGATGAACTTGGTGGCAGGTCAATCGGCATGCAAGCAAAGAAAGCTAGCAAATTAATGAAAATTTCCCAATAGTTTGTTGTTTTTCTTCAAACATGAAGATGAAAGCTGAAATTTACTAGAAATGTGGATATGCGATAAACTTGTAATAAGATAAATTTTGTTTGTAATCCATGAGTGCTACAGGTTAGGGAGAACAAATATAAAGGTTCGCAATATTGAAAGAAGGAATCAAGCCTGTGTTCAAGTTAATAGCTACCCATAATAATTTTCTCTAATTATACTTATTGAGGAATTTCATTGCATTTCCCAAAAGGTGGTCTGAAAAGTAGGTTTTAGGAACAGTTTTAAAAATCGTGTTCCACACCAGCAGCAAAACTGAGATAAATGAAAGAATTTGTTTAACAGATGTATTTTAAATACACTATAGACAATACTACATATTTTAATGAAATGTTTGTATGCAAAAAAATTCAAACCAGATACAAACAGTTATTTAATATATATTTCACCTTATCATGCCATATGGAGTATCACTCAGCAGCCAGGTTAGAGTATGTGTAGCTGGCAGATTTTAAACACATAAGGAAAATGTCACGTTTGCTCCTATGAGTAAAGGTGTCATCATAACAGCCATTACCTTAAATAATTTATTTTAACACAGTGTCATGGTTTTGTAATTTTGTAATTTTGCTATCAGTATTCCACATCATAACATCATGTAAAGCATGATACTTTTATTGAATGTGCAGTCCACAGAAGAAGACTACATATCCCAGAGAACAACATGGTCAGTGATAAGTCATGGGACCAGGATGCTATATAATCTTGTTCCCAGGCTGGAGTGCTCTCTTCTCTTGGACTTCTCGGAGAGTGGGAAGCATTCCAGCCGTGTCGCCTAGAGTTCACAGTAGGCCTCTCGGTTTTTGGGGACTCTCTTTGTTTCGTTTGATTTATTAGCCTCAATTATATTATAATGTGTTATCTTGTATTCCGATATCATATTTAGTAAAATAAGTTTTTCCTCCTTAGTTTGCCGCTGTTTTTATCCCATTTCCCTCTTCCCCCTCCTTTCTGGGCCCCGGGGGGGCCCTATGGGGTGGCTTCCCCCTGTCACGGGCATAGGTAAATCTAGGTAACCCGTGACACACAGCAGTGTTGGGAGATTCCACAGCTGCATAACTGAAGTTATCTCTCAGATTCTTGTACTTGTTGTGCTGCTGAGAAAAAGGAGGCGACTACATTTGTGTGTTTTTTAAAATCTTGGGTAAAAACTGTCAAATATTGTAATTCCTTTTGATTTCGGTTGTCTATTCTTAGAAAACACTTCAATTTCTTAGCATTACTTAGAACACATGAAGAAATCACTGTTGTGTGAAATTGAAAACTTCCACATATGATGAAGTTGGCACTCAGTATAGAGAGTAGATACAGTGAGCAAGGTATTTGATGACAGAAGTGCTATGAAAGTTTGAAGAATTGCCTGAAAGATTCAGAGAGTCTTAAATGGTCATATTCATATAACAGGTTCTCAATGCTGGTTCCAAGTATTCATGTGGCAAAAAACTGAGTGACCAATTCATCTCACATAACATAACACTAATGATAGGACGTTTTTCAGTGGTTGAAATAAATGTATTTATTGACCCGGTGGTCAATAAACTCTATAAGAGAGTGCTTTTGATTTGTTTGAAACTTCTCAGATATTTTACTTATAGATAGAAATAGGATTAAATTCAATTATTTATGTGATGGATGGAGAAATTAATTGTGCTGTCAAATTACTGGACTCACACTACTAGATTTGATGAAAAAATGTTTGTCTTTTTAGCAGTTCTTGAAGAATTTTCATCATGACTGTGTAACAGGTTTTTTTTTTACCCTTATAAAATAAATAAGGTGACCAAAATAAATAAATAAATAAATAAATCTGAAGCTGATCCATATTATCCGACAGTAATATTTTTTATAAAAGATGTATCCTGAGGAAAATGGTGTATTTTGTCTTAGAAAGGCTTAAGTTTCACCTTGGAAGTTGCAGTCTACTGATAAATGTATCTTGAGCTGTCTGACACATGTAAAACCTTTGTCAAGTCACCTTCACACCTGCCAGCTCCTAAAACTTTGTTTTATAAGAAGGAACAAATGGTCAGCTTTTCTGTTTAATTCCGATTAATAAATTCCAGTTTCCACTGACCCTCTCACAAGCAAAGACCTTGATGTGCAGAGTCCTTCACCCCATTGCAGTGTGCTTTCCAGACCTCATATGTATTACACTGGAGACTAGATAACCCCATCTGAAATCATGGCGCATGATTAGATAAAACTTTTCTTTTTGAAAGCTTTTCAGTGAATAGAGCCCAACTCCTTCTCCTACTGTGAAAGCTGGTTGATAAGGTTTGTAAAAATTGACCTTTTGTGCATAAAGCTCTGTGCGAAAGATGGTTTGTGTGGTACAGAATCAATCTGGCCACTGAGCAATCTGTGTTTATAGTATAAAGTTCCACCATCCATACCAGAATGGTATACTTGGGATGCCTACTGGGAATAGTCTTGGTCTATTCCAGTCTCCATAAAATGCCTGGATATTATTTGGGAGAGTAATAGCATGTGCCAGATATGTCACAGTGTATGCTAACTAACAGTGTAATGAGATAGGACAGTTCTTGTCCAGTTTACTACTTTAGATATTTTTTTACCTAAACATACTTTTGTTGTTGCTTACACCAGTGTTTTTGTTCATTTGGTTGGTTGATTTTTTTGCTAAGCATGACACCGCATTGGATGGGACATCCCTTTGGCCAGTCTGGGTCCAACTCCTTTTGCCCCTCACTGGTAGGACAGAATGAAAAACAGAAATGTCCTTGGCCCTACACAACACTGCTCAACAGTGTGCTATCACCACTGTTTTCAACAAAAATCCAGAACACAGCTTCATATGAGCCTTCACAAAGAAAATTAACTCAATCCCAGCCAAAGCCATAACAGCTGGAATAGCAATATTGCAGATTATGTGGGACAAAAGCACTTTTGGGGAAAAGAGGGGGCAATTCAGTGTAACCATTCTCAGCAGCCAGTTCAGCTGAGCAAATACATGCAAACACTTAGGCAGTGGGGCCACCTGTCACTAAAACAGCAAAACCTACCCTGAAATAATGCTGCTTTTTACATATCCATCTGAACAAAAGACTGCTTTGAAAGCAAAGGACATGTGAATACGAATTGCTCACAACAGGAGGCACAGACATCTTCTTCACCTACAACAGTACATTGAGAAAGAAACAATGTAAGAAAACTACCTGAGAAGAGCCATTCATATTCCCTCTGCCTTTTTTCTATTCTCCCCCAGTCACCAAATGCTTGGGAGATAGCTGGGTAGAAGAAGTGGGATAAGAAACGTTATAATTGCAATAAATAAGCAAATTGTCACTTTGATAAAGGAAATTCCCATCCATGCGTTTTTGACAAAAGCAAGAAGAAGCCTAAGCTTCTCAAAAAAGAAGCAGACGCTGTGCTGAGCACAATCAAGTGACAGAATGCTGTACGTTCTTTGAGCGCCAAGCTTACTGTGCTCTGAATGAGTGGCAGGGTGACCATCCTGGGTTTTACTGAGCAAGCAGAAGGTATTCATCAATTCCTTTCTCATCAAGAGAACTTTCATATGTTTCTCTTTCACTTCCTTCTTGTAGTAATTTTTTCTCTCACTAGAATGTCCATGTTTTTTAGTGTTGCTGAAGCTGTGGTCTTGGACCTGTTGAGCTAGTTGTTGGTTCATATGAGAAAAGGGGAAACTGTTTTGCTTGCCAGCTGTGCTCTCTTCAGTACTGATGGTGCCAATATAATGGCACTACTGTTAAGTAAGTGTTGTGCCTGGCTGAAACCAGAGAAAAGCAGACCAGAGAAGCATAACAGTTTTCTTGTCGCATGTGTTTATGAGCAACTGTTTGGCTAAAGATGGCACTACAAAGGCCTTCATTGAAGTCCTTCTTTAGTAATAGTCTAAGAACCTGGATAGGGGGCCTAGGAGCCAAACTGGACAGAAAAAGAAGTCTTAAACGTGTGTAATTTAAGTGGTGCAATGAAGAAAGGCACTTTTTGTTCTAAATAGTTAAAAGAAATCTAATGTAATGCCTCTTTCTTTAGTATAAGATCATGACTAATTAGTGATAAAAAGGATGGGCAGTTGAGTAAGTCATTCTGGGTACAAAATTTCTTCCTTTCTTGATTTCCTGATTTCTCATTATTTTCTTCTAGACTTCATATTATTTTTCTTCCTTAGCTAATCCTACCTGCATTTTTTTAAAATTCTTTTTTACTTCTATCCTTTTCTTTTACCCTTGTTTTGTGTCTCTATCTCTCATGTGCCTTCCAGTCTATATTGCTAGCTATGCTTAACATTTTCCTTGATTCATTTTGTGCCAAGTGCCAAGGCCAAAGTTTCTTCATTGATGGTAGCTTACATTATCTCCAGTAGATCAGATTCAGGGTCTTGAAAGGAGTACAAACAGACTGCAAAGTCTGTGCCAGGTTTGGCATTTAGGAGTGCAGGTATTTCTAAGAAATTCAGTGTTCATTCTTCAAGCCTCTGTGCTGCCACTCAGTGATGAGATATGCTATAATTGTCAGGAAAGAGGGAAGTTTAAATAACTTTTGTGAAGAGAGAACTTTTGTTGGTTTTGGTTTTGTTTCTGCTTTTAAACCCAAAGCTTAAATTTGAAAATGAGCTTAAATCAAATAACTGGTGTCTGAGTGCTAGCTACTTCAACATTAGCAATTTTTGTTGAAAACCATAAATGACACAGATGTGATTTATAATTGTTCAAGACATCTTAAAAAATAGAATATTTAAGGATATAACAGCTCTATGACTCATGAAGATTTTAAACACACAAAAATGCAGTATTTTATATTATCTTGCACTATCGATTTAGATTTTTAAAAATAAGAGGTTGTTAAGCCTTGCTATCATACAAACTGTACAACTGATATAAACTTAAGGATGCAAAAAGATCTGAAAACAAAACAGAAAAATATACTGTTAAAATGGGGAAACATTTTCATGAGTGTTTAGGAATCCTATTCAAATTCTTTCCTGCAGGAAATTAATGATTCATAGACACCTGTAAATGCTGTGACTGGGTTTGAGATGATGAGCTATGCAAACATCTGATTACGGACTTCAGGTCTGGAAAGGAATTTCTGTAATGAATAATTAGTTCAGCATATCACAATGTAACTAGCTCTATTCTGAAACAAGTCATCAGGGTAACTATAAGAAGTATTTGATGCTCTATTATGGTAAAAACATGGGAGCATTTGCTGAAGAGAAAGTTTGTTTCAACTGTCATGTTTAAGCAAAAGAACTCCTTAATACCAAAGTGATAAAGCTTGCTTGCAATAACTAAAATAATATCAACTAAATTCATACTATTTCCTAGAGGATTCTATTAAAATACAATTGCAAGAATGGAATAGTAATCAAAGGAAGAGAAAATGATCAAAACTGTCATAAAGATCTTCCTAATGTAAGAAAAATATTTTTATTCAAATATATAACACAGCGAAACCCATTGAAGTCTTTCCTATCAGCTCTGAAAATCAGGAAAATTTTACCAAGTATTAAATAAAATGCATCCTTGCTGATTTCTCCCTCTGTGCAGAACAGGAAGACAGTTATTTTCTTTTTCTTCAAGGTAATAGTATTTTTATTATCTGGAATCAGACAGTGCAAATCTCATGACTTGGAACAATGTCTAATAATATAAAAGATTTGCTGGAGTCTCATAAAGTCAATAAATTCATAGACTCATTCACCAGGAAGCGGCAGTGATTGTACGTGGAATAAATCATGCATTCAATTCAGAATATTTATTAGCTCATCTTTTAAGCATTAATTGAGCTCATTTGTGAAGGTATTTCTGCAATTATTGTATTCAACATTGACATTAGGATGTGCATTCATTTGAGGTCTTTCTTCAATAATAGCCCCAAATGTTGGATTTGAAAATGGACTTCAAAAAAATAAGGAAGACATAAAAAATGCTGTTTGCCCACCTTCATAATACCTGATCTCATTTAGTATTATTTATTTTTGCTATTGTGTTCCTGGTATATGATATACATTCTGCTAGTTCCATTCTTGTTGAGTAATAATATGTTAAATAATGTCTGAAAAAAAAAAAAAAAAAAAAGACAGCTCAAAACCTGCAATAAGACCTTTTATGCTGCTAGTAACATGTATATGCAAACCTTAAGTATTTACTTTTCATACTATAGTCTTCTTTATGAATTTCAGGAATCCAGTGAAAGGCCTACATGAATAAAGGCAAAGGAGAAATCAGACTTCTAATTGCCTATCTGCCCCTTTGTGTAAAATATCATAAAACAGATAATACTAGAAGATTTGGTGTACTGTTTTCCCTTACAGCCTATCACACAGTAGCTTTATAGCATGTTTAACCATTCCCATTGTTACCAAAGTTTTACACTTTCTTTGTACTGTAGGATGGAGTTTGAACTATAAGGGGTGGAAACAGAAGAGAGGTAGCCTGGTTGCTTTACAATTTGTTATGGTTTCTTACATGGTTTATTAAAATCAAATTGTTTAAGTAAAATAAAAATAATAGTTACAGAAAAAAGGAATTCCTGGGTACCCAAAAGTATATTTTGGGATCGCAGGCTCTTAATACTATTACAAAAATTCTTTTCTTACCTTCATAGTCCTTGAAATCAGACACCAGAACTTTATCAGTTCACTTTCTTGAGGCCTGATCAATAACATCATAACAGTTCTATCTGTATTAATGTCATTCAGTTCTGCTAATCTTCCTTAACAGATCTATCAATAATATCACTTTGGTTCCCTTTAAAACAAAAAGCAAAACATGAAAGAGGGAAGGAAAGTGTCCTCCTGCCTCCTCCTCCCAGGACATTGACCTTTTCCATCTATTGCAGCCAGAGGAGGTAGATAAGGGACTTTCATATGAAAGTGACCATTCTAGGTCTGTGTGTTAAATCATCTTGTAGATCACACTGTGAATGCTGCTGATACGAAGGGCTGGCAGAGACCCCATGTGAACTCTGTGCTGGATGTCCATATTTTTCCTGGTTCCCCCAGATGCCTGAAGACAGAAAAGATGAAAATCTTCCATAGAGTAATCAAGTCTATATGACCAGTTAATTTCTGGTATTACTTCAGGCTTGAATCCTAGTGTAAATTGCTAACCATGCCATTTCCAATGCAATGGATAGTTAAATTACACATCCCATAAAGTAAAGATAAAATTATTAAAATGGTGAAGTAATTTATTTGATGTACAGCTTAAAACTTTCTGTACTACTGTTTTGTGTAATACTAGAATGATATGACCTTTACTTCAGTCATCACACCATTAGAATAATGAACGAACATGGATAGAAGTAAAGAAAATTTCTTACGAACAAACCTTGCCGCACATTAAAAAATGCCAGATTTCACATGTTTTTCTCTTTTACTCAGTTGGAGAGATCACACCTTTGGATCTGATAAATTACTTTGTGTTAGAAGAAGATAGTGGATGGATTAAAAAATTAGAAAATTTACACCAGAGAGCAATTTTAAAGTCCAAATCCACAGTAGCATCCCTAAGGAATGTACAAACAGACATTTAGTCTTTCCGCATAACTGCCTTCAAGCCTAATTTGAATTTGATTATTTGATGTCAGAATATATAAAACAGAGTAAAGCATTGAATTTTGGGTCTGCAAACTTTGTCTTAATTCTGACAAAACATAGAAGCTTATTAAACTTGGACTTTTTGCAAACCTACACTGTCTATATGCCTTTACAAAATCATACATTGTCCAGCTGTTTGCTGAACTTAGCTTTTATCTATCACAATTGCATTTTAAAAGTGAACATCCCAAGCACTCCTTTTTATTGTGCTTTACTTTATGTCATGCAAATTAGGTTATTTTTGAACTAATTATGAATTGAAGACGAATATAGGTGAAGTCAATGGGCACTCAGTACACAGGAGCTGATAAGAGCCTGACTGCGTAAACATTCCTGAAATGCGTGGAATGTGGATATTGTGTTCTTTAACACCAGCTTTTTTCCTCTACAAGACTTCTGTGGGTCTGCAGTACTTGCCAACATTGGTGTAAACCTCTGTCTTCTGACTTAAAACTTTGTGTTCTCAGTCTGGTTCTCCATCTTCATGTATAACAGTGGACATTTTCCCCATCTGGGCTATGAAACCTTCAGAGTGACCCTGAGAGAAATGTAGAAATAGCAAGGAGTCTAGCCACATATTATGAAATGATAAGCAAAGCCCGGCAGGAGTGAATTGTTCTTTTTCAGTAGTATGCTTATATGTTAGTTTGTAGTAAGTTTTGTGGAAGAACAGGAAAAGTCATGGTACAAAAGTTAATATTTCTATTAAATGCTAATGTTGCTTGAGGTTTCAAACAACAGTCTAGTAAGGGATAACTTGAAGCAGCTTAACAAAATCTGATATTGAAACATTTTTGGAAGTTCGTTAATAAGTAATTTTGCCCTTGTGAGAGACTGCATGGACCTTAAGAGTTCCACACAATAGCACTATAGAAGGTAGGTGGGACATGTAATATTGACACTCTCAAGAAATTGCAGCATGTCTTTTGATACTCCAGAAATGGGGAATGTACAGTGGTTCTTGGGAACTTCTCTTAATTGATTCTTTCATTTATGAGTGTATGTCTTGTTACCAGTTTAAAACATACTGATTTCCCATTGCAGATTTTGCATCATAGATGATATATTTATGCGGAGTATTTATTTTATGATTGATCTGCTTTTGCAACCTCAGAATCTGTATAGTGTGTTAAGTCAGAGAAAATGGCATAGAGTACTAATTGTATGCGTGTGTGGACTAGGTGCTGCATGGTTTCAATATCACTGTACTTTATGAGGGTTATTAGCTAAGGTGTGAGAGTACAACCCTAATTATTTCATTCAAAATATAGGTAAACACTGTTTGTAGGCCTTTAATATTACCTTTCATCAATATATATAAATGTGTAGTCCTGTGGACTTAATATATGTCACTTTTTATTAAGTATAGGATTTACGTTTAAGATATCAAGCAAAAGACATTGCATAGCTAACCATTCCTGCCCCAGTAACACACTCAGACTAACATGCAGAGTTTGGTTCTTAGCTCAGTTAGAAAAATACACTGTTTATGTCTAATTGCATTCTTTTCTTTTGTTGCTTTTTCTTTCTTCTAGGTTGTATGGCTGTGCCATCCTTGAAGATGCTGCTGGTGGAATTAATCACTTCTCCATATACCAGAGCACTGACATCCTGAGTTTGTTACATCAAAGGATATTGACTGAGAAGACAAATAATCAAATGACCCGTAACGCAGGTAAATGATACTCTTGGGATCAAAGGAATCCCTTACGAATACTGTGTGCCGCTCTGTTCTGCCAGTCATAGAAAGTGTCATTTGGCTGCAAGGGTGATAGTGAGGTAGCTTTTGTCAGTCCTTCAAAGTAAGGGTTTTCTAAACACGATCTTCCTGTTTGTTTTCCTTGTTTGCTAATTCTTCATAAAATACAGGGATGAATGTTAAGTCTCAGTTGTGTTCCAATTCATATGACATGCATACCTGAAGTCTTGGCTTCTGAAACACTTCCAAATGGAACAGAAGACAATTTGTTTTGGAAATGGATTGAGGTGGCTAGCTGAGAACTGGCTGGTGCAAGAAAATAGGCTGCAAGAGGTATTACCTTTAAATCCTTTCCTGAACCAAAGTCATTGGTTTTAGTCTTCTTTGAAAGTGGCTTCAGTTTAACAGGTAAAAATCACTCCTCTCCATGAATACAAATTCCCACACAGAAAGTTAGTGTAGAAGAACGATGGTTCTGTGCTTAGATTCTAAGAGCTTACTTGCATGGAAATGCTCAAATGTACCTCCATTAAATATATATTTTTACTAGGAAACATGGATGGGTCTGTCAGCTCCTGTATCCACTCTTCCTTTACTCATTCTGCACTTTGTTTGAAAATAAATACCTTATTTTGCTGTCCATGTTAATACTTAAACTTTTTGTAAGCTTTGAACTAGGCTGCACACTTCACAGCTCTGCATATAAACTAAGAAATTAAAAATCTACATGAGCCTTTGAAATAATACATATTCTGCGAAGCAATCATGCTATGGTTTCTCTGATTATGATGAAGAAGAGCTGTACTCTGGCAGCAAAATAATTAGAAATACATATGTGATATAATATTTAGAAGAACAGTAAATTAAAAGTATTCAGTTTGTCTAGAAGCTGATGGCTGGATCACCAGGTAGTATAAATCTACATATTGCTGTTGAGGGTCAGAGTTATTATAGAACGATTCACTAGTAAATATCAAAACCTGAATATGTGGTACAATAATATAGAAAATTTACCATTCAAAAGGAAGCAGAACTCTACAGTTGCAAGATTTTTTGGAAGATTTATCAAATATTGTCTGTTAAAGTGAAACTTACATTCATGTAGTAAGAATAATAAATAATAAGAAGTAATAAATAATAATCTCATGGATTTCAGCCACTACCATATACAGATTCTATCCTGCAACAGTGATAATATAGTATACTTAGTTCTTTTTGCAATCTTAGGTAAAATAATTGTTTAACCACATTTGTTTTCCTTCTTTTTGTTTTTTTATTATCTCATTATAGTACATGGCATGGATTGAAAGATGTTCTCTTACTGAACATCATAAAACATAAGTAGAATAGTAACTTGGAATTGTGGATAATAATAGAACAGAGCACAGAATTTCAATCTGGTATGACTGAAGGTCATTATTAAAAGGTCTTCTGCTTTACTGTACATACACAGTTGCTTACTTTCTCTTCATAAAGCTGTTCCTCACTTAGCATGCATGACACAGGCCAATGAAAACATGAATTTCTCACTTGTTGAGAATGTGCATAAAGATTTTTTCATTCCGTAGTTAATTACTATGCATGACATTTTAAATACACTTTCTGTGCTGGGAGGTCAGTCAATATATCTTACATTAGTAAACAGGTTGGAAAACTCACTGTAGTTTATAATGTATGCAGAATCATGGACTGTAATTCACAGCAAGTACTGGAAGTTTTTGTTTGATTTGGATCTTCTAGAGCACAACTCTGAATTATTCAGTGCTCTTGTATCTTTGTGTCAATGCTAAATATTTTTTTTCCTGGATATATCTCACTACCAACATGAGTTGTTTTGCTTTAGAACACTAGATGATGAACAGCATCTGTGCTTTGTAGATTAATTGGCTTCAAACAAGTGTTTTAAATGAACAGTTGAATTAATGAAAGACTAAAGAATTTCCATTTGCTATGGCCTCATCGAGATCTTTTGTTCCAGAACAGCCTGTAAAGATATCATGAAATCACAAACATCAAATAGAGTGTGTTTCTTAGAAAACCTGTCTATATAAAGTGAGAACTCAGGTAGTGTTTTCCTCAGTCCCTTCAGTAGCAGGGAAAAATATTGTGAGGAGCAGGAAAAGCCACCTGAGCAGCACATGGCTAAGAGGCTGGTGCAGTCAGAGGAATTTTATTATTATTATTATTATTTTATCATGCAGAAGTTTATTCAGCATCAGGCCTGCTGGCAACAGATGGAGTCCACCTGTTTTAAAGGGAGGGGAATGGATTCTAGCCCAGTAGTTGGTGGGGCTTGTTGAGAGGGCTTTGAATTAGGTTGAAGGGGAAAGGAGATAAAACCAAACTTGCTAGAGATGAGCCTGGGGTAGTATGTCAGGGTTGGGGGTGAGATCAATGGTTCAGCTGAAGTGCATCTACACTAATGTCCTCAGCATGGGCTGCAAACCGGAGGAGCTAGAAGCCATTGTGCAACAGGAAAACTATGACTTAGTTGCCACCACTGAAACATGGTGGGATCACTCTCATGACTGGAGTGCTGCAGTGAGCGGCTACAACCTTTTTATGAGGGATAGAAAAGGAAGGATGGCTGGTGGTATGTCTCTCTGTGTTAGGGAGTGTTTTGATGTTGGGAATGGTAAGGTTGAGTCCTTATGGGTAAGGATCAGAGGGAAGGCCAATGAGGCTGACATCCTCATTGGGATGATGAACCACCAAACCAGGATGAGGTAACAGATGAAGCATTTTATGAGTAGCTGGCAAAAGCCATGTGATCTCTAGCCCTTGTTCTTGCAGAGGACTTCAATTTGCCTGACGTATGCTGGAAAAATAATACAGCAGAGAGAGAGAGCAGGAGGCTCCTGGTGTGTGTGGAAGATAACTTTCTGACACAGATGGTAAAAGAGCCTACCAGGGGAAGTGCCCCTCTAGGTCTGTCTATAAACAGACAAGCACTGGTGGGAGTTGTGGGGGTTGGAAGCTGTCTTGGGCATGGTGACCATAAAATGATAAAGTTCTCTATTTTTGGTGAAGTCAGGTGGGAGTTCACAAAACTATCTTGCAATGCTACAGGATTGGGGTAGAGTGACTGGCAAGCTGCATTGAGGATAATGATCTGGGAGTATCAGTCAGCAGCTGGCTGAATGTGGCGGGAGCAGGAATGTGATTACCCCTCTGTACTTGGCCATGGTGAGGCCACACTTTGAATACTGTGTTCATTCTTGGGCCTCTCACTGCAAGAAAGACATTGAGACCCTGGAGCGTGTCCAGAGAAGGGCAGTGGAGCTGTGAATGGTCTGGAACACAAGTTTTATGAAGTGTGGCTGCGGGAACTGGGATTGTTTAGTCTGGAGAAGAGGAGGCTCAAGGGAAACCTCATAGCTCTCTAAAACTACAAGTTAGGTTGTAGTGAGGGTGAGAATCAGCCTATTCTCTCAGGTACCAGCAACAGGATGAGAGGTAATGGCCTTAAGTTGCACAAGGAAAAGTTTGGGATGGATATTAGGAACAATTTCTTTTCAGAAAGAGTGGTGGGTTATTGGAACAGGTGGTCCAGGGAGGTGGTGGAGTCACTGTCCATAGAGTTATTCAAGAAGTGTGTGAATGTGGCAGTGGGCATGGTGGGGATGGGTTGATGGTTGGACTTGATAATCGTGGAGGTCTTTTCCAACCTTAACGATTTCATGATTCTATGAACTTCCAGAAAATATTTTGAAATTACAACTGAAGAGAGAATTATTTCTTTTGTCATGTGTTCTTCCCTCACTAAGGTATAATTGGATTGAAGGAAATTATTAAAACAATAGATCTTTACAATGTCACTTGCCTCGTCTGTGGGTGTTTTATTCATTATGTTATGCATTATACAACTTCTCTGCATGCATACTTAAATATTAGTTCAGTGTCTGAGCAAGGAAGAAGATATTTACAGTAAATGTTTGATCTACTGATATTTTAAATTTTTTTCCATTTTATTTTATTTCACCTGATTAGCCATGTTTTCAGTATCAGTAACATTTAATGAGGTCTTGGGAGGTTAATATAGTAAAAAAGATAAAACTATACTTAGCAATAGTTTGTATGACGGGCAAGACACTTTACAGCTACTTTTATTACCAAACCATAGATTTTTTTTTTTTTTCCATTGAAAAAACTTGCTAGAATAAAATGATACAGCATGAGTGAGCTTAAGTTTCACTGTGCAGTGCAGTACAAGTTATAAAAATTGGAATGTATGAGCACAGTGTTAGTAAGAGCAAAGCTCTGGGAGCCATTACTACGAGACATGTTGACTCCTGATGAAGTCTTGCACATACCACAGACATTTCCATCTACAAGACCAAATTGGACTTTCACTTCTTAATGATGGTTTTCTTTGAGTTTGGAGTTAAATGGTACCAGTGGCTGAAATGCCTTTGCCTTCTCCAGAAGCAGGATGCAACCAGTCACTTCCTAACTCAGTGAGAAGAGGGAACTGGAATGTAAGCTGGCTGTGAAACGTTATCTCCAAGCTCTTGAGATCTTCCTGCCCTGCACTATGTATCCTTTGTGGATTTCTGACCAGGGCTGTTGAAAAAGTGTCTTTGGAATTCACTACCATAACCAAAAAGCAATTGTAATTTAGTTAGCAGGTTTCATAGTGAATTGTTAGTGTTTTGGTAACATATCTTAGGAGGAGGCCAAGGAAAGGTGTGTCCAGTATGAGAAGAAAACCACCAAGAGTTGTTTGGCCCTATTTCAATTCTTCATTCCATAAAATAGCAGAAGAACTAATGGATGGATTTTTGTGATTCTGAGAAATTATTGAGAGGCTCTGACTGCAGGAATACTTTGCCCATAGGGAAAGAAAGATCAATTCCATCTCAGGCATATAAATTCAGCAGATCTTCTGGACTTGGGGGACAGAGAGTCACTGCTTCATTAGCTACACCTACTCTGTGAAGAAATGATAGAAGACTTAGGTATCGATCAACTTTTTTTGTTCCCTTTTTTGAGGCATTCTCTTAGCTTTCTGAGTATCTGAGGCCCAAACCTGTATTTGAACATAGATGCCATTATACTGGTTATGTTTTAAAAATATTTGCTTGGTGTTTTTCAGTCAGTATTATCAGTTCATTAATTTTAATATAGATTAAATAGCTATATAATAATACTATATAGTCCCATTGTTGTAGAAGCAGCAGTCTTGATTTTCAGTTAACAAAGACCTTACATTTACCTCATACATGACTGAAAAGTGGGGAAGAAAGCAAATGTAACTTCTGAAACCAGTTTCTCCCTTTAGAATTTGGAGCAGATGTGTTCTGTGGGGGGGAAAAAAAAAAAAAAAAAAAAAAAAAAAAAGCCCTGAAAGTTTTACTGAGGCCATGAAGTGGGATTGTAAAAAGTGCTGAAGCTGCTTCTTGGGTCGTGGTTCATTAACTCTAATTGTCACGTCTGGTTTCCATCTGATGGATGATCAGGTCCTTCCTTTTCTCACACTCTTTTTCTCACTGTGTTCAGGTGACCAACTTCCAAAGTTAGCTCTTTCAGATGTATTTCCACCAGTGGTCCTGGGTAACAGTTCTTCTCTAAACCAATTCAGCTGTATTTGCATGTGTCTTTTTCTTGTTGGATTTGCTTCTTTTCCTGTATACTTCCTGTGTGGAGCATTCTTCTGTAGAAAACAGGACCATGATTAATAAAAACTATTTTAGATTTAGAGATTTTGTTACATAAAAGCTTTTCTACTTGACAAAACTAATTTTTGAAGGTCAACAATTCTTACACATACTGAAAATAGAAAATGTAAATGCTTTGTCAATTACCCACTTTCTTCTGATTTCAGGCTTGTTATGTGGGAGTGAAGAAGCAAGGTTTAAAATACCACCCACGTAAGACAACAGCTATATAATTTATAGGATGCGGCCATCTGTGTGTTTCCCAAGTTCCTGTTTCTTTGTTAGAATTAATCATGTGCCAGAAGCAGAACATTAACTCCAAAGGCAGTAGAAAAGATCTGGAGCAAGTGAAGAATGTTTCTCCCTTTCTTTCAACTGGTTTATGACTGAAAGATATGTCATGATTGTTTGGCATCTTAACAATAATAGTAAATGCTTTCTGACCAATGTCAAATAACATCTCTGTTTATAGCAGTAAGTGTATCTATATGAGCCAAGAATTACTTATTTTCCTTACTAGATTTCAAATATGTCTCCCAAAAATCAGAACTTTGAATTTATTTGGCAAGTCTAGTCCCAGAGCATAACTTATACCTCGTCATGATAACAGAAGGAAAAATCTTTCAATATAATGGCAGTATAAATTAGAATACAAGTTTTACTTTAGTACCATCCAAACCTTGATATTCACCATTAGTGAGATACTTCATTGCCAGTTCTTTTTTTTTGGTAGTTTTACAGTAGGACAAAAAGCCAGAAGAGATTCCTGAAATCACAGAGCCCTTCTCTTTCCATACTTTTTCAGGTGTGAATTCTCCTACATATAAAGAACTAGGAACCCTCTATCCTACTTGCTGAATATAATCCTCTGAAAGCTCTTTTTCATCACCACTCCTACAGACGGGGGTACAAGATACCAAAACACTAAAATTCAAAGGAAGACGTAGAATTGGTTGCCAAAAAACAAAACAAGAGATGGTGGGTTAATCTTATTTAATGCTTTCTTCCATATTGCCTTCTTTTTTTTTTTTTTTTTTTCTTTTTGAAATCTGGGAAGGACTCCTTAAACCATCTTGCTCTTAATCTGCTATATGTTTATAAGCAAAATTTGCCTCCCAGAGAGACAGAAACTGTTGCATACATTTGAGTTTAATAAGATTGTTGTCCAATCCACAAATATTATGCAACAATTCAAAAGCAACCCTGTGACTCCAATATGGATTGAGCTCAGTCCTAAGATAATATATACCAATTCTTTAGGGATTGTTGTGAAAGTCTGAATGTTCAGTACCAACTCCCACATCGTCAGTTTGAAAACACTAAGCTGTTTTCTCTTTTTTTTTTTTTTTTTTCCATCATTCCATGTAGTGTTTTTCAAAAATAGCTTATTTTCTCTGAATTGTGCCACAAAAGGGAGTTAGTAAACATTAACTTCTGTGTGTGGGGAGGCAAAGGAGTAACATGAAAGCAGTCTGGTGATGTTTTTGTGTGTGTTAGAAAGGGAAGACTTGCTGTAGGCTTATTAGATTCCTCCTTTAGTGCAACAGGAGCACAGCCATTGCTTGTATTATGATCACGTAGTGCTTGAGACTATTAATATAGTAAGTGAGTAATTTAGTTTCAGTGCCTTCTTCAGGTAAATATGCCAAAGAAAGTGCTAACCACTAGGCAATAATCTAAGCTGGAAGAACGATCTGTGATGTTAAAAAAAAATGTGCAGAATATCATTAAAATATAAGAGGCTTCTGCTTTGGTTTGTGCTCTTGACCAGAGAACAGTGTACAAGGCAGAAGGTCTATGCTGTTCCCATTTAAAGACCTGTAGTGGAAATGCTAAGTTGCAGCTTAAACCAGTGATTGAGCACCTGGTGGGAAGGCAGACCCAATACAGAGAAGCTCAAGTGCAGGCTGTGTGGTGTGGTACTGTTTTACCAGGTGTAGGCAGACTCATGTTAAGTGCACATAGCATGTGACATAGTGGGTCTGCCCTAAAGGTGCATTTTCTTAGTGTCTTCTCTGTCAGTGATCATTAGCAAATACCTAGATAAAGAGTTAGAGAAACAGGCAGGGACAGAGAGACTCTAACACAGGGCATCCTGTTCTCATGAAGTTTATTCCCCAATACCTGAAGGGAACCTACACCCAGGAGGGGAGTAAACTCTTTGAAAGGGCTGACAACAGCAGGACTAGGGGAAATGGATCCAAGTTGAAGGAGGGAAGATTTAGGTTGGATGTTAGGGGGAAGTTCTTTACTAGGAGAGTGGTTAGGCCCTGGAACAGGCTGCCCAGGGAGGTTGTGGATGCCCCGTCCTTGGAGGTGTTCAAGGCCAGGTTGGATGGGGCCCTGGGCAACCTGATCTAGTAAATGTGTATGTTTGGTGACCCTGCCAGGCAGGGGGGTTGGAACTACATGATCATGATCCTTGAGGTCCCTTCCAACCCAGGTTATTCTGTGATTCTGTGACTCACATATTTAGGAACCTCATTGGTGTGCCCAGCTCTGCTACCTGCAAATGACATGTTAATCTCTGGAGTCAGAAACAGTTAAAGGAACTAAGTCCTTTCTCAGGTATGATCTCAAACTTCTCTATTTTTTATTTTTTTTTTAAAATCATCTTCATCCATCTATTCCTTTTTTGGCATCTATACCTATAGATACAGATATCTATATAGAGATATCTATATAAAGATTATACAGATATAAATCTATATCTATATAGATCTATAAATCTTTATATCTATATAATGATTTGGACACTCCTGGAGACTAAAATTGCAGATAAATTCATTAAATTCATCCAAAGTAACCTCTAAAATTATTTCAGATTAGATTCATTCTTCTACTAAATTAGTCAGAAGTTACATGAAAATTTTCATCTCTAAGGCCACGTCTGTACTGCTGTACAGATGGATGAGTTTTACCATTTCCCATAGCTCAATTCAGCATAGGCTCTACTGTTGCTAAATAGCTGCACCGTGGGTGGTCCTATACAGTTTTTCTTTGAAAACAATGCCAAATGCCCTACATTTCTGATATGAAGGGATAGTTCTGTTCTTAGCAGTTCATGTGCAAGTTCCTCAAGCCTCCTTTACTCTTGGTGTGTGTATATATATATATATGTGCATCTATACATACTATAGAGAAGAATATTAAAATCCCCAAATCCTTTCATTTTATCAAGACAAATTCTCTACTATTCTAAAATGCTTTATTTTAAATAATTAAAATGTCCTCTTTCATTAATCTTAATCATCCTCTGGGTGTAATACTGGTTTTAAACATGGTTTGTTTTTTTTTTTTTTTTCTTTTTCTACCTTTAGAACTCGAAGTTCTTTTTCTGAGCCTGAATCAGAATATCTTTTTATTTTACTGATTTGTGAAAAAGACAGTCTTTGACATACTTGTTTAAGTCATCACACTGGGCAGAACAACAGCAAAACTTCCTAAAATGAATTATTCTCCTGGTTTATTATTAGAAAATATTTGCCTCTATCCAGGGAGGATTAAGCCTATAGAATCATGGAGTTGCTCAGGTTAGCGAAAACCTTAAAGATCAAATCCAGC
The DNA here is from genome assembly GCF_054131305.1 of Coturnix japonica. Taxonomy (NCBI): domain Eukaryota; kingdom Metazoa; phylum Chordata; class Aves; order Galliformes; family Phasianidae; genus Coturnix; species Coturnix japonica. The sequence continues at coordinate 29,382,006 of NC_140666.1, read as the reverse complement.
CTCAGTCTAACCATACTACCCAAACTCTAACAACCCACCAATCATGTCTCTGAGCACTACATCCAGAATGTCAGAATATGAATTCTGACAAAGCTGTTCCCCCTGGAAAGAATTAGATACTAAACTTTGAAATGAAGGTAGATCACTAAGTGTTGTTCCCAGGATTGAGAAAAGAGTTCCTTTGTGACTGAGGGAAGCTTAAACATCAATTCCCATGGTTTTCTTCTGCAGATATAACAGTGTTGTTAAGATCTTTGATTTCCCCTAGTATAAGCAAGTGTATAGCCAAGACTTTTTATTTCTGAAATTATACTTTGTAAGTTTTGTATGTACCATACAGTGAGGATTGATGAAACTGTGATGTTTCCATGGAAATGTGTGGAAAGCTTTATCATATAATGCAATGCTTTTCTATTTAAAAGTTAGTTTGGAATTCCTAGTAATTGGTAAAGAGAATTCAGATTACATAATTAAATCCTTTTTCCTTGGTAGCTTTGTTCTCCAGTGTAATCAGATTTAAGTACTGGTACAAAACAATGCTCTCAGTTTTACTCTTATTATTATAATTTATATTACTCTGTCCCTTTGCCTCTTCATTTTCTAAAGAAGTTGCTGATGTACAGCGTTAATTGTTCCCTTTGGTTGGACTTCAGCAGATTTGGCTGGTGTTGTTATTCTAGAAATAATCTGTTCTTTGTAAATGTGTGATCGTTGAGCTTGCTTGAGCCTTTATTTTTATAAGAAAGAGAGATAGAAGGGAGTGTGTCTGCAGACTTGTGTGCTTGCAGTTTTCCTTGTAACTTTATGACCTTGCAAGGCTTACCAGCAGTTGTTAATCAAGAGAAATTCTTATGAGAGAAATTGTGGACTTACTTATCTTTCCAAATATACAACATATTGAAAATGTTAAAAATATTTCAGAAAAATAAGAAATTCCTAGTTGTAATAGCCATTAGATTTAACACTACCCAGTACAGGGCAGGGAGTATTACTTGCTAGTGTCTTCTCTCCTGTCCTGTCATTTGGATCGCTCTGTGTGAATGGAGCAAAGTGCTTATTTTATTCCAAGGAAATTCAATTTGGGTGTATGAAATCAAGTTTCCCCAAAGCAAAAAATCTCATAAGTCAGTAACTCCTCTGAATGCTCCTCTATTTGGAATAGATTGTCACACTGCAGAGAACTGAATGGCAAGACAGGTGTTTATTTTAATCTTTAGGCTTGGAATTTCTGTTGTAACAGACACTGCTGAGAGAAAGGCTTCCAAGAAACCATGTGTTGTTTCTGGTCCTCATGAGATAATTCTTCTGTAAGCAGCACAGCTAGTGGCTCATGACTAGAGAACTCCCTCCAGTGGGAGATTTATTGCATGAACTCTACTTGAAACCATGCTCTTCTGACTGTCTCTTTGGTGGCAAATGCATCATAAGCTATTAATGTGCCTTGCTTCCTTTTACCTTTTCTGCAATAAATCTGTAATCTTTTATATTTCTTAAAACAAGCCTCTGTAAAGCACGTTGTGATTTGGTTCATGAAAGGGATACAGGGCAAACAGTTAAGGGAAATGAAGTCAAAGCTTATCTACATATGAGAGAACCAAGATAAAAGCAGAGAGCTACTTTCTCACAGGTACTGCTTATAGAAGGGAGCAACAATGGGGCATGAAAATGATGTTCCGCATAGGTTGTCACAGTGGGTTTAGCCTCCTTGGGTAGTTGGAAACACATGCCGCAAGCTCCTTCGGGATATCAGATCTGTGACTGATCTCCAGGCCACTTGCATTCTTAAATCTAATCTATGTCCTGTATCTCTGGTTTTGCCAGATGTTAACCTGTAGACTTCTAATTGTAAAGAACAAAACGTAATGTCGGCAAAAATGCTTTTGTAAACATGTAATGAGTACATCCTTGATCCTGCACATAAGTTTTCTGTAGGCTTTTGAAGTACTTCCAGAAGCTGCTATGATACATAGTGGAAAGATAATGATAATTTATTTTTCTTTGTTGTTTCATGCTCCTTAGCATTATGATTTGGAAATAGAAATCTTTTGACAACAGAGCAGGCAGTGGGCAGGTTTTAACCACAGAAATTTCCTTGTGACACTGCTAGCGAGGCACTTTGGTGTTTTTCAGTAGTGTCCATCTGCAACGTAACAACGTAATTCTATTCCGTACTTATTCAGTGTCTTTCAGGTATCTCAGTTGTCATGTCATTGGCAATTTGTCTTGCTGGATTCTCATTTTTCTTTCAGAACACAGGAACCTACATTGTTCAAAGCAATCTGCTTATCTTTTTCACTTACAAACAGACTTTTGAAGGAAGGTGTTATGCTTACATTTTCATGGATTACCGCATGAGGATAATCTTACAGAATCTCTTTTTTTCCTGATGGAGGAAAACTTTGTCATTGAACAGAAGGTATGCATGCCTTCTCTTACTTCCTAGCTACACTGTTTTACATTTCAAGTTTGCCCCAGTATACTGTGCATACTCCGCTCTCTCAGTCCCTTGCCTCCATTGAAAAGACAAGTGTAAACTACTGCTTCATGCTGAGGTACAGCTTTATGTTGCCAATCTGAGTAAGACAGTGGTTCCCATCAAGTTATTGAAGGTGCTGTGGTGCACTGAGATCTGTTGATCGGGGGAAGAATAATATGGTTGAAGCATTTCCTAGTAGTATTTGGAACAGTCAATTACCTTATACTTTCTTTGTTGCTTATTAGGAGCAGCCAAATATGAGAATTTCTCATTGTGAGATGCTCTACTGTACAAGACCATGATGTAATACTGTAAAACAAGGCCAGATTTTTTTTTAGGAAAGTTTCACTTATCAATTGTGCTAGAAGCTTGAGAAATACATTACAATATTTCTATTCCTCCCCCTCCTTAATGTAAACAAGGAGTTGAAAGATGCATGCTATGGTCTTCACTGCAGGAAAAATAAGTATCATGCAAGCTTCCTGGCCACAGCAAAAAATAAACAAATATGTCTTCTTGCTGAAATTTAACTTTCCCCATCTAAATTACTGATACTGAACAGTTCAGATAACGTGTAACATGGAAATCACAGGAAAATCCCTTCAGCTGTTGATGCTAGCCATGTGCCTTACTGCTGTTTAAGGGAGTGCCTGCTGAAGGTCCTTTAATGAACAGCTCCCGACACAAGCATCTCTGTGTTTCTCAGCTTTGAGTCAAGGCTTGTATTTTGGATATAGCTCTCATCAATATTTGCACAAAGAGTGTGTATCATTTTCATCTTCCTCTTGCCATTCTGTCTTCAGCAGCTGACTTTCTTTTAGATTCTCTGCTTGCCCATCATTTCTCTAAATGCAGAGTTTAAAAAATGTTGCAGGATAAAGATATAAACATGGTAGTCAGATGCTCAGATGCTATAATTGCAGGAGGACACTGCCTGAACTAAAAGGGTCATTGAACTGGCAGAGTATGCGTGAATTGCTGTCATTGCAGTGCTGTTCAAGGTGCCTGGATACAAGATGCCTTGAGTATAGCTCTAACATGGATTATGGGAACTGACCCTGCTGAGCACCCCTCAGTCAGCAAGATACTTGGCACCCAGGAACTCTCACAGCAGGACTTGTGAGCCCGAGGTATTTGCACTCCATCCATGTAGTAGATTACTGTGGAAGCTGAGAGCAAGGCAAGCAGTCTCTTCATAATCCACTGCAGGCATAAGTTTAAAATCAAACTGAGAACACCAGTGTTGCTCAGTAGTAGACATACAATAGATCTTTTATAGGCAGAAACCAAATCAATGCAGGTTAAGTTATCACCAGATATGGCAGAAATCAGCTGTACTGCTGGATGCCTTACTTCAGTCACTTCTTCCTTTCCTCCTCCTTGCCTTCAGTGGGGCAGGGGTGAGCAGCAGGGGAGCAGCTCTGCTCTGTTGGCACCCCCTGTTCCCACTCTGCTCCAGTACCCAGCAAGGCTCCCTGCCAGCAAGGGATTAGAGGCATGATGATGACTGTGATAGCACTATGCCTGCAACAAGGGAATTCTCTGCTGATGGTGTAAGGTTATGTTAATGCTCCTTTGTAGATCTAGCATGGGATTGGGGTAATTTTGCTCCTTAGATCTGAAAACCTTTTGAATGGGAGAAAGGCAACCCCAAGGAGTGTTTTTGCTCTTACAAAAGGGAGTGGAGACTTGGCCTCAGACTAATAAAGACAAACATTTACCTTCATTACAAGAACATCTCCAGTTATGCCAGCCTGAATGTTTTATAGTGCCTCAGAACATGAAGCAGAACTGTTGCTAGGTAAAAAGGCTTCCTTTGCAGAGAACAAGCGCTTATTCATTGAGAGGTTTCTTACTGAACTGCTCTCATCAGTCTGGCATAGCTTGGTCAGCATGTTGAGCTGTAACAGTTGTTGGTTCCTATACTTTAGCACAGTTTCTGTGATTATGACTTTTATCAATGCCTTTCCTCATTGCTTTCTGCCCTTTGAACAGTATTCCTAAAGGTAAAGTTTTGTATAAGTCTACAATCAATTCTACCATCAAGATCAAACACAAAACTTGTGTAAATCAACTATCAGTAAAAAACGCAAAGTACTATATTCATTTTTGATTATTTCATTTACCTTCTTTCTTGCCATAGGGGTCACTGTAGATAGATGCCAAGGTGAACAAGGAGAAAATGACAAAAGCCAGTAAGATGAAAGCTACTTCCAGGTTTGTGAAGGGCAGCTCCATGAATTGTTACTACTTCACCTAGGGAAAAGTGTAAACGTTGGCTCTGCTGGCTCTGGAAAAAGACTGCTCCCATAGAGTAATTATGTCTTTCGTCACAAGGATACTTGATCCTGGTCAGACTGGTTAAGTAACTTCAGCAGGTAGGGGAACAATACAGTTGGTTCATGCAAGAATGCAAATTTAAGCCCTTTTTACTTGGTACGCAGTCCATACAATTGCTCCAAGAGACATTTACAGTTTGCTGTCACTATCAGGAGAGCTGTTACTGAAGTTATGCTGTGCTTAGCTAGATTTATTTACTGTTATATGTCTGTATTATATTTATATTTTATATAGTCTATGCAATGTGTGCAATTTTAGCATAGTAAATAAATCCTTATTTAAACAATAAGTACCTGTAGGACAGCATAGATTTTCTTCTCAGTAAAACTTCAGTATATACACAAGCTACTTTCCATGCAGTGGGAAGTTTGTATGAGGTCAAGCCCCAACCAATAGGTGATCTGGAGATTCTGAAGTCAGTGGAACTATGAAGCATTTAATTTCTCACAGGATTTAAGTCTAAAAGCAGCGTCTCAGAAATCTGAAAACCAAGGAGTACATTTGTACAGAGAAGTTGTGGAAAATCAGAAGCAGATCAAGAAATAAAAATAAAACAGTTCACAGTAAATAAAAGAAAGCTGGCACTTACTGACTGCCAGGAATTTGTTGCTTATGTTCCATTGGGGTTTTCTCAAAATCATCGCAGTTTTAAAAAGTGATTCAAGATCATGGGCTGAGTCACTCACGTTCAGCTGGATTTAATGTTTCCCTGTGGCTTTGCGGTTGCTGCCTTCCTCTGGACAGGTGCAGCAGACTGCAGACTGCCAGGGGCAAGTGGTGAAAGTGCAAGGAGGAGGCACAAAGCTCAACAACTTTTTTCTTGTATCTGCCTACAGGATGCAAGCAGTGTGCAGATGTTATAACAGTGCTGCTTGCGCAGTCAAGACTGAAGGATGTTGTAAAACCTTGAATTTAAGCCCTGGTAAAATATTAACATAATTGTAAACAAGATTAACTACTGTAAGAAATGTAGCTCAGTAATGGTATGAGTAAGAGTTTTAAAATTCAGATCTATACTGACAAAAGGAGTAACTATTAGACAGTTATGTCAGCAAGAAACAAACCTGTACAGGTGCAGTTACATGAGAAGTGATCCTTTTGAAGGATCTGTCTGATTGCTTTATGAGTTATTCTGTGTACTCTTGATTTCTAAGATACAGATATTGTTCAATGTAAAATCCTTGTCTGAAAAACACAAATAGCATTCATACACAATAAAGCATCAGTCACCTTTAATTGTGTTAGCTACATGTTAATTAAAGTGGATTTCTAATCTATCAAATTTTAATATTCTGATTATTCTATTATTTCAAAATATAATGTCTTTTTGAAGTATTATGCACTTACCCATCTTTTTGACTAAGTCGAAGAGTCACCTAGTCCTACCAGAGGTGAGATTACACCTGTGTGTCTTGTGAAAAATGTCTTATTGACTGTCCATATGCCTGCTTTTCCTGTGCAACAGGTAACACTTATGCATCTGCCTAAATTTAAAAATGAATTCAAAACTTACAGCTTTTTCCATATGCAGAGTCAAATTCTTCCTTTATCCCATATGTCAATAAAGGTGATGAATCCTTAATGAACTTCCTAATAGATAGTAGTTATATACAATTAAAGAAGAGTTCTAATTTCTCAGTTTGCTACAGTTGATAAGATTTTTTGATACAATAGCCTATGAGTCAGAAGCTAAATTGATATATTTTGTATAGTGGTGTATCTTTTGTATTCATTTATTTAAGTGATATTTTGACATCAATCATAAATCTTGGACATTTGGCATAGCAAGAGAACATTGATCTGAACAGCCATACATAAAAGAAAAAATGCAGAGATTTTGATGATGGTTAAAGAGGAAAAAACAAACAAAAAGAATGAACTCAGAAGCAACTGGTGCATTTGGCATTATCAAACAACAGGGAAAATGTATTTGTTTAATTATCCATTTTAATTAACATGTAGCTAATAAAATTAGAGGTGACCAATGCTTTAGTGTGTATAAATGTTATTTGTGTGGGGAGTCATCTTCCAGTTCAGCAAAACAAAGCATTCATAATTAACCTGACTTTCTCACGTGAATGTCATCAGTGAAAGCAGACCATAGGGAGCTGGATAGATAGGAGGAAAATAAATGGGGCAGGTGCGGGAAGAAATGTTTGTGGTAACAAAATAACGACAAAGGTTAGTTAATACCTTAACAGAGATATTGGACCAGCCTTCACCATTACTGAGTGTTTAAACAGAAACTGTTATAATTACCACACTCGAGAAACAGCTGTTGACATTTTAGTGAAGACTAGCAAAACTCCAGATGTTTTTGATCAATTTTGATGGCTTTAGAAATCCAATTAACTTGGAAAAAATAAGGAAGTTCAAAACGATTCAGAGTCAGAGCTGGTTTTCAGTATTTGTATAATGCTCCTTTGAGTATATTTTTCAATAAAATTGTAGAGAAAGTAATTTAATGACTGGATTCTCCAGAATTTTTATTTTCTTGAGAACTTAAGAAAGTGGATCTGTCAGACTGATATGGCTTGGATTTCATCAGCAGATTCCTCCACAAAAACGTTTGTTGATGTGAGATGACTGAAAAAATGAGGAACTAACAAGTAAGGAGTAGATATGGCCATATTACGTGGCCATAGAAAAGATGAAAGAAAAATGTGAGACTGAAAATTAAAAGAAAAAAATCAGTGTTTCTTGAAGAAAGGCTTTGTAACTTCAGAGGTTAGACAAAGGCAGAATTGAGATTAGAATAAGAGTTATGTGGAAGCTGGTGAGAATGAAAGCCATCATTGTAAGTGTTACTTTTTCCCCCTTTTTTGCTCTTTTTAAAAGATCTGTATGCAGTTTTCTAGTCTAGTTTGCTAATTGGCAGTAAAAAGAAATTGGCATGTTCCTAGCATTTTGATAGGAATGATAAAATGAAATTATAGAAAAATAAGAATATGGGAATGGTAGAAATAGAAAGCAGACACATATTTTACATACCAACATGCCTGTTCTGTTGCTGGGGAGTATGCTGGCAATAGAGTGGAAATGTCCTTCATGACAGTGCTTGTATTTAATGTGGGTTCCTAATGTTTTTGCAGAGGCACCCCCCTAACATACTGACGCTGCTGTCATAGCTGTTCACTTCTGAAACTGATCTGTGGACTTGACCCTGTGGATAATGCACTCAACCCAATAAGGCCTTAGAAAATCAGCAAAGGCACTCTACAAACTGAAAGAAAAAGAATAAATCTATTTTAATTAAAATCTAGCTCTTTAACAGGCAGAAATTATTTGGTATCATAAAAGGGTTTGACTCAATCAAATAAAGTGCAAGGGTCAAAAAATGACTTATGGAAGTACCACGTTTACAGTTCCATTCTAGTTATTGTTCTTATTACCGATGAGTAACTACATAGGCCAAGCTAAGTAAATACAATCTTTGTAAGATATTAACTTTAGAGCTTTGTGTTAATGTAGTGGAACATAAATAATTTGTTTCAGTTATATTTCTAGTTTTTAGTTTTTTACAGCTATCACATAGTAAAAGTAAGCCACAACACCACTTCTTTAGGAAGACTTGTGTGAATATGGACTTCTTTGCTTTAAATTAATATATACTGAACAAATGGCAACATTATTAATTAATTTACAGTATTTTACTGTGTATAAATTATATACATTAGGAATTTATAAGTATAATGTTATAAATAAATAATAAATTTATAACATATATATTTTAGTGTGCTTGCTATAAACATATTCCTCACTTTTTATTACATAAAAATACAGTAATAAGATTCAGGCTGCATATTAAAAGTGAGTTCACATTACAGAGGAAGATTGTACTAGAATGGTCTAGACTAGGACTAGAGTGGTTGTACTAGAATGGTGTACTAGAACCATCATCATTAAAGAAATTCAATATGATGGCAGCTGCTGCTGTTTCCATAACCTCTGCTAACTGTTATTTAGTTCTGCTTTTTGGCAGGTGTTTCAGCTTTCTGAATATTGAAAAACTGACTTCTTACCATGGCATCAGTTGCTGTAAGGTAGCCAAGTTTGCTAACTTCTAAATGCCATCAGCTGGTTTGGAGAATTACTGCCTGCAGAGTCATGTGCTGTAATGGGTTGGGCACCCTAGTAAAGGAGTAAACTTATTTGAGTCTGCTTGGTGGATTATACAGTGCAGGTATAATGATGAGCTTGAGAACTTAAGGCTGAACTGAAGCAGAAAAACAGATAAGATAGAGGGGGAAAAAAGGGTGTGAAAGGAACTTCTGGAGAAATGCAAAGAAGGCAACTTTAAAGAAAGTTGTTAAAGGTATAAGTAAGAGATAGCATGCATGTATCAGTGGGGATAAGGATAGCCTTCGGGCTTGTCTATCTGCAGGTCCCCAGTTATCTTGGTACATCTGGAGTTCAGAGTGGGTACATTCAAAGCTACCGTTTGTTGAATCCTGTTCAATTAAATTAATTTGTGCTCAATACTTAGCAAAATATGACTTCAAAGCGAGTGCATTAGATGTTAACAGTTATTTAAAAAATAGAATATTATAGAGAAGAGCTCAAACTTTCTCTGTTGACCGTGCTGTTCTTGCAATTAATGTTTGAGTAATGCTTATATTTGCTTATTACCTCAGTAAAGAAATAAGACACCAATGTTAGTGAGTCAGCAAAGCACATAAAATTGTTTTTGCTAAGTCAAACAAGAAGTATTGCTATAGCATTGTTTAAAAAAAAAAAAAGTATTTTTAACCTAAAACTGTTAACTGTTGTTAGGTTAACTGTTTGTTAACCTAAAACTGTTCTGTTTAGGGATGCTTTCTGTTTGTAGTAATTGCCAGGGGCATGTACCTTTTGTACCTAATTATATTTGCTTTTTCTTCCTGTTCTCTGGAGCTTGTAACTGATATTTTTAATGTGTCCATCTGTCTATAACTTTGCTGTCTACAAATCACTCTGTTATCACAAGTAAAATAATTCTACAGAATTAATTTCTAAGTGACACTGATAACTTCACAGTAATAGAGTGAAATTTTGCTTCCATTGATGACCTGCAGAAGCAAACTTAAATGTATTTTTTTTACATATATCAACTTGAGAGCCTCATAAATTACAGTATAGAAGAGTCAAATGTCAAAGCTTGAAGGTTTTTATATTAAATTCTGTTATATGTGTGCTGAGGATATGATTATAATTTCTGTCAGAAAGGCATTTTTGTGCAAGAATGTGATGATAAATAATTGCTATGTGTTCTATTACAAAGGAAAGACATATCCAACGTAAAATCTGAAGAAACAGAAAACATTGTGGAAAGGGAGCAGGGCTTCCCTTTAAGTAGTTTAGACAAGTGCAACTCCAAAATCTGAAAGAAAAGTCTTGCCAAATTTGAGCCCAAGGCTTGCAAATAATCTCTGTCTGTGAAATTCTGCACTCTGTATAAAGCAAGTGCAGGATTAGCAAGCAAATCCAAAAGTTATCCGTAGGAGAATGCCATCCTCCTCTGTCAAATGTCTGCCTTTAAATGGGAAAGAGATCCTGCTGCTGGCAGCCCCAGGAATACAAACCAGTACAACCATCACACACAAGCTGCAGAGTAGGGGTCAGCTCTGGTCTGGTAAATGCTGGTGTACATGAGGGCATGATGTATCCCAAGAGTGGACAGTGCGGCTGGTCCCAAGCTGAGTGCCAGTAGCACTCAGGCTGCCAGGCTCTTTGCAGCAAATATGCTGGTAGAAGACAAGGATTTCTTTAGTACAAGCAAAGGAACAGTATTACAGCACTGTATCCTTTAATCTAAGTGACTGGTTTGGTTGTTTTGCACGTTTTTTTTTCCAGCGTTGTATTGATTTTATATTAATAAATATTGAATTTTATGTGTATTTATTTGTATCAAAGGTTTACAATTTTTTTCTTTCTTTTAAAACAGTGAATTGAATAGGAGACAGAACAGTTTTCTTTCAGGAACATTCAGTATTTCAAGGCAGGCTGAACAGGATATGACTTCCCCAACATTTCATTTAATGACACTAACAGAAGTGTCATGTCAAAATACATATTTATTTTTGTCAATAAAAAATCTAATTTTATAATAATTGAAGTCTCGGGGAAGAAAGAGCATCAAGATGATGATGAAAATCTAAATATTTTGTTTTCATTCAGAATCTGAACCTAAAAAGTTAGTTGAAATATCCAGATGCTCATCTGTTTGATCTTATTTCCTTTTCCTTGTTAGCAATAATTAAAAAGCCTTTCTGATTCCAAACCTTTCTAAGAAGCATATGGATATCTTAGTTTCTGGATAGCTGTATTTCAAGCAGAGTTTTCTGTTGACTCAGTCAGCTTCCCCAAGGGAAGCTTGACTATTTTTAATAAGGTAATTGAACAGCCAAAAACTGAACAGCAGTAATATTTCAAACCTGATATTTAACATTGTTCAAGTTTTCTATCTCCAGTGTAAATTTTTGATTCATCTTGTTTTGATATCTTTATCACCCTCATTGCACTGTGTTAACCATGTGCTTTCCAACCAGTAACTGTTGTTCATCCTCAACCTTTTCCTGAGGTGAATGGTGCACATAGCAGAGTTAGAGTAGGGCTGTCTGTTATCTCTCTAGACATGTTGTTAACACATTCCTCTTTAGAGATCTTGTATTAGGGAAGTAATTTTTGATAAGATCTTTGGTCCCATACACTATCTCTTGGGCTGCATTAAGCAGAGGAGACTAAAACCAAAACTTGGGAATCGCGAAAAGAAATATTTATGAAGTTCTGAAGATTTGATTTTCATTCATTTCTAAATACACCTGTTATTTATATCTGTGGCCATATCAGACAACACACATATTATGTGTGAGATGTTAAAAGGCATCACTTTCCAATCCAAGTCAGTGCTAATTATTCATTAATATTGAAAGGATTGAATATAAAACTAATTTTTTGCAGCATGCTGAAAAAGATTTTGTGGGCACTTAATTTAACCCTTTTAATGAAGACTCGTTACTCATTATTTTATCAAAACCAGGATGTTTTATAGTGTGTTTCATCAGGAAATCTGTATACTACAAAAAACTCAAACAATTTTTTTTTCCCCCCTTTTTAAAGAGAAATTAGCAAATACTGAAATGCTAACCTGATAATTTATTAGGGGAATAAAATCAAGCAAACCAGAAAAATGAAGTAAAGGGTTTTTTTTTCCAACCTATCTCATCTGGCTATTTAATTATATGGTCTGTATTTGTAACAGTTATCTTTGCATTTCTAAATCAGATGACTCCATACTTACTAGCATGAGTGGGAAGGCCGTGTTGCAGATTGCACTTAGGTTCCTCTTTTTGCTTTGTTGTTGCACAGATGTCAAGAACTTGATTTTTCTCACAAACTTGGAAACTTAGGACATTTTGCAGCAAGGCAAACTCTACAAGTATTTGAACATTTGCATAATGCACGTTTACAGATATGTTTTCATAACCACATGCTTGTTTATTTGTGAAAATCATGCACTGCTAGTATGTAAAAAGTGGTATTGGAATTAGTAAGTAGACATGTTGTTTTTCATGTTTTTTGTAACACTAACATGATTGGATAGACATAGATGGGGTAAAAAAAAATGAAGTAAGATTTATATGATCAAGCTCCTAATTTCAGTGGTATGGAAAAGGGATGAAGTTGCTGGAATTGGCCAGTGATGAATCCTTTTGTGTTGGCAAAGGACAGTGGAGATAACATATCTGCTTCCTGCAGCCTCTGCTGACAGCCCCAGCAGCTTTCCTCTGATAGATCTATAGGCAAGCAATGCCTTTTTACCATATCTGAACAGTATGACATCTGCCAACCTCTAGCTCCCTGTTCTTCCATTATAGCTCTCTGGATAAGCACACCTTTCAAGTACCCTCATATACTTCTGCTGAAGGACAAAAATTTAGTGTTCAGTTTTGTCAAATAGAAGACAGTGAAGAAAGCTCTTTGTGTGATTTAAAATGTCTAATAAGAATTTCTGAAAATTATTTGGACTTGGATAACAAATGGGATGTGCTTAATGATTTGAACTTACACTGCATGTGTGCTTCTTGCATTGAACACCTCTTTTTCTATACCTCGTTAGCACATCAATACTGAATTTGCAACTGTCTCCAATTCTGTGAAAGATTAAGGAAATATTTTGGAAGTTAATTTTATACTTAGTATGATCCAGTCTCTAGATATCACTATTTTGATAATTTAAATTGTGCTTGCAAATGAATAAGAAGGGAGCACTATGATGTATATGTTCCTGAGTGCTTACAAAATAATTGTACAAAAATGATTTCGTATAAAGGATCATCTACTCTTGCATTTACTATTAGGCAGGAGAGTGTCTCAGGAGTGATAAGTAAAGTAACAGTTGACATAAACATCCACTTTGTAATTTTCTCAGAATTCCAGAGCAATCTGCAATTACTGCTATAACAGTCTTGTACTTTGACGGGCTGCTATCTCAACAGGAAGTAACGAGAGTGTTTTCCTCAGCTGAAGGCTTAAAAGCCTTCCCCTCAATACTCAAAAATCAATCTATGGTGTTTTAATGCAAACATACAGTATTTGTCTTTATGCAGCTTGGGACAACCTATCAGTTTGTGCTTTCTTGCTTTCTGCTAAGCCTAACAGAGGGAAACATGCATGTTCAAGTTAGTGAAACAAAATCAGAAGCAGCACCCAATTATATTCTACCTGTGCCTCCATGTTTTGCATGTAGTCTATTGGAGTGCTTGGCTGCACTAAGACTTTGCAGCCATTAGAAATGTAATTCAAATAGCAGGGCTCCAGCTTGGCGCCAGCTTTTACTGTGCTGCTGCATCTCAGATGGCTGTCTGCTCTCTTCTGTCTGAGAAAATAATAAATAATCTATACAAAAGTAAATAGATGATGATGTTTTGACATAGTTTCTACAGTAAAGTCGATTTTCAAGGTACTTTTTCAATTCACAGATAAAATTACGTGCAGTAAGATTTTTAGAGTGGTTCCTTTAGAACTAAAATGGGAACTTAAAAGTAAGCTAAAATGGGAAATGGTAGAAGAGTACTTCAGAGCTTTCTGGTGAGAAAATTTTCAGTTCTGCTGTGAGGAATAACTTTATGGAGCTGATGAAATTCTTTTTTCCTCCTTGAAAATCACATCATCTTAGTATTAACTCATTTGAAGGCAGTACCTCAGTCTACTGTCTCTAGGATGGGTGTCCCTGGTTAAGAATACAAAGTATTTTTTTGTTCTGTACCAGGTTGCTTAGAATCAGCCTTTGACTATGCCATTGTTTTTTGGCAGTATGTAAGTTTGTGAACAGCTGTTCTCAAGTTTTAAGTACAAGAGGATTAAAATTTTGTTTAAAATCTCTGATGTACATCTCAAGAACTAAAGGTTTGCAACCGCTTCTATTGAACCAGACCCAGCATGATTTTTACAAAAACAAGGTCAAACATCCCACAAGTTTTACATTTTTGTAGCTCTCTTTTTTTATGTTTGATAAAAACATTTAAAAATAAAATAAGTTTTGTTTCTTATATATTGATTCTCCTTCTCAGGAGACATTCAAGACACACCTGGACGCTTGCTTATGCGATCTGTTATGGCAGGGGGTTCGGACTGGGTGATCGATCTCTGGAGATCCCTTCCGACACCTATAATTCTGTGATTTACCTTATAATAATATATATATTGTATGTGGCTCAAGATAATTCCTCTTTAATTCCTCAGTGTGGCACAGGCAAACCAAGATGTTGGACATTCATGCAGAGCTCATTAACAGTGGCTACATGATACAAGTCACTCTGAGATGTCCATATGCATCTCTTCTCAGTCTGGCATTTGCACTAGCACTGTGTACCATATGCAGTACCTGTGACTGCAGATGGCCAAACCAAAGTTGGTTGGGATAGAAAAGCTTGATGTTACCTGAGCATCGACGTGTGGTGATCAGCTGAAAGGGACTCATATATTCAAGAATCCTTTTCTCTGCAGTACGTAATTTCCATTTTCATTTAGTTTAAATTTCATTCAGTGGATGAAACTTGGTTTTGCAGTTGTCTGTTAGAGAGTCAGTTTTTTTCCTTGGGTTTAACGTTTGAAAGGAAAAAGTAGGAAATACTAGAAAAAATGTTTATTCGGGATTATTGAATTTCTTAATGCCTACAGACCTTGCTGCATTTGTTTTTCTTGATCTTTACTTAAGGAATGAAATTAAGTTAGACAAACACGGTGATTTTTTTTCTATTTGACTGAAATCAGACAATGACATTTTAATTATTTCCAAAGAGGGAAGAGACAATTTGGTTTTAATCAGAGGGTGTATTTGTTGAAGATTTTGTTGAAGTTATTCTGAAAGGCACATTAAGAGGAGATGTGAATGAAAAAAAAATAAAATAGAAGCAGTTGTTGAAGAGTTCTATCCATACTTAAACACTTTGTCATTCTTCCAAACCAAAAAGGTTGCTTAAAATACTTCATAAATTCAATTTTGTGTATTACTAGAACATTCCTGTTATTGACAACAGGTTCTCTTACTTCCTGACCACCTGGATTTTCAGATTTTTTTTTTAAGGTTTAATATTATTCTCATAAATGTCTTATTAACGGAAGAATACTCAAAATGTTTATGTTGACAGTCATGTCCTTACATGTGTTTTCCTTCCCAACTTCCAGACTGAATGTCTTGGTAATAGAACAGGCGCAAAGATCCTCAGCTTCTTATACAATATGCAGCCTGGCTTCAATCCCTTTGACATTCACTAACTTCTTAACAAAGCGTCTGTACTTAGAAAGCAGCCCTCCAGCCTAGTATTTAAGAGAGATTCCACATTCAGTACGTTATCACCAGGGGGAGCCGTTGTCAATATCATATTCCGACACTCTGTGTATGATTTTACAGAGCTACTTCAATCGTTCAAGAGAAATGTTAAGTTCTGTGCACCCACAGAGAAAATTACTGGGGAGGAAGTTCTGGAAATCTTAGAGAATAGGTGATGGGGGTGAGGACATAACCCTCACACAGTACAATAAGAAAGAGTAAAACTTCCAGCAAACTTGCAGTTTCCCAGCACCATCAGAACTACAAAAGTAGTGCAGAGAGAAGATGCTCAGGGATGAAGGATGTTAAATCTTATATTCTTACTGTCTTGCAGCAATAGATTTTTATACTGCTTCCATACTTCTTCAAATACAGAATTTTGATAATCACAGATGTAAATGGAGGAGGTCCCAACAGGAAATTAAACAAAGAATGTTTTTTTTTGTCTGGATGTGCATATAAAAATATCTCAGTACTCTTATATTACTCAGTATAATATATATAATATCTCAGTACTCAGTATATTACAAACAATGTGAATATATATTTATTATACTTCTCAGTATTTACAGGATTGCTTAACCTAGTAATAATCTTCAGGGAACTCTTCCTTTTTATTAAAACACACATGATAATAATTTAAGTCTTATCTATTTTGTTTCCAAGCTAAATGTAACTCTCTCACTAGCATCTGCTATTGGATAAAATCAAAATAGCCATAATAACCTGTTCTTTTTTTTCCCATGTTGTTTCATATGTATATTCAAACAAATGAATATAATGATTTTATATTTACAAACAGTATCCTGATTATTTAACACTACCCATTCCTTGCAGAGCATAGAATATGCAATTTAATTGCTCGGTTCAATAAGCTGTGTCTTTAAATGTTATTTTACAGTAAAAGGGATGGACTGCTATCAGTTCAGAGCTATTACTTGTCTTCTCTTATGGTTCTCTTTAGCATTAGCCTCATTGCTTTTAAAACTTCTTGCACTGTCTCCTGCAGAGGTGTGTTTGTAGAATCTGTCTTCTCTCCATCCACTTTACTTCTTTGTTCTCCACCTGCTGTTATGTTTAGCCCCTTGTTTTCTGACTTTCCAGAGGTAGAGTAGCTGCAGTTTATAGTTTGAAGCTTGTTTCAAACTTTGTAGTTTAAAATGTGGTTTGAATGTTGGTAGAGAAGTACTTTTGTGAAGGAGATCTTTGTAAAACAATAATCCAAGGAAGTACACTCTGCCAATGCTCTTAAAGAAAACCAAGTTTTCTTCCAAATATTTTGGCTACTGTAAGGAATGTTTCACAGCTCGATGTTTACGTTGAACCATTTTTTATTACCTTTTCTATACAAAACAAGTGTTTCTAAGTTACGAGGCAGGAAAATAGGCCGATTTATTATGGTTGATGGGAAGAGCTCAAGATATTTGCCAGATCTGTAGAGAGGCTGCTATTCAAGGAATCTTTAAGGTCTACTGCCCTTGATAGCTTACCTGAAGGGTTTCTAGGACCAGATGTCTTTCCTAAGCTTTCTAAACCAGTCTGTTGACTTCAGAATCCCACCTCTTGAAAATAACTTGAGCTCTAAGCAGACTGATTCGCAGAATTTATGTCTCCTGAAAACCTGAAGAAAACCATAATTCAACTGGCAGGAGGCACAGCATTTCTTCTGTGTGAAAGATTATCATGGATGCCACAGTTTATCATCACAGTAGTTATATGTAGCCTTCAAAATGCAAAAGTTAGGATCTATTAATTTATAACTTAAGAATCTTCATTTCTCCTTTTGTCTCCATGCCTAGAAATTGATTGTCTTAGCAAAGTAATTGATTATAAAAGAAACCAAATTTAGCCATCTCCACAGTTTTTCTTATGATATCTACTATAAACGATGCGGCCTGAAATTTCTAAGACAACAGTTTCCATGTTGACTCAGGAGAACTCAACTTTTCAAGCAAGGAATTGTAGCAAATTGTTAGGAAAATACCATCATTCTCTTGTGCATTAGCTGCTTGTAAAAATGATGTGTCCTGTGACTCAAGAATGTATAGTGTAAATGTGCCTGTGTTTATGCCTAACTATGCCTAACTTTTGTTACATATTCCAATAGATTTTTATGTTTGCTGTTAAAGATCCATCTAGCAAGGTCACTCATCTTCCACTCTGAGAGACTTTGTCCCCAGCCCCCTTTAATGTAAAATCCTTTTTCAAGTGTTCCATCTAATCCAGAGAAGATAACTTTCAAACTAGAAGAGCACCTTCTGAGACAGGTTATGTGTGAACTGACTTTTCATGTAGGAAATAGCCTTGGAAGCATGGTTGAGCATTTAAGTAGGTTTGAACTGAGCTCCCTAGATTATTTCTTTTTCTAATAGTTACTCTCATTTTCCTGTTGTTAAGGAGATTTTCAAGGAGTGCAAGCAAAGCCTTTGTACTGGGAAATCATAGTGAAAACCTTTATGAGAGATGAAGAGCTTTCATTGTATGGGGATTACCTTTATGTCAGTAGGTAGTTAGTGATTTTCATTTTTAAAACTAAAATGAGATCAGACATCTGTGCTGCATGGGAGCAAGCTGAAAAAAGGAAATATCAAGCAGATCAGTTCATTGGCTTGCATAAACTAACTCTTTTTTTATCCTGTTTGTGTCTTTTATTCTTTTAATGTACAAAATATATTTTGGGTAGCTTCCATATTTTAAACAGAAATCAAAGTGGAAAAAGAGAATGTAGTTGTGGAAGAGCCATAGGAATACCACATTGCTCCATTAATTTTCTACAATGCATTTTGCATGTCTTGCATTTTTTCACGACTTCTGGGAAATAGAAGCCCCAGATAATATTAAAATGTGCATATGACTTCCATAATTTCTCAATTTTTAATAATTTCTTTCAACTCTCAAAAGTGTCTCATTTATACTTGAAACTGTCAGTCCTGAGCACCAGTTTGAGTGCTGGGATTGTGATCTGTGACACGTTTGGCTTGTCCACAAGGGTCCATCTTACATCTGAAATTTACTAATTTGTAGGAGTGATACATCAAAGAGAAGAAAAGGGTAGTGTTTTACGTATTAAACCTGTTTCGAGTTTGCATTTCACCCAAGTTCGATAAATATTCTTTGGAATCGTTTTCTGTAGATTACATACTGGGGTGCAATAAAACTTTGACATTTGAGCTGTTTATGAGCTAGTAAATCAAATGAGGCCTAAGCTGATAAAAGTTCAACATATGTGATTAACCCATTATAGTATGATACATTTGTGGTTGTCCAGATCTTTCTTTCATCAGGAACTGTATTTTATAAAGGACTTTTAAAAAAGGATCACTTACTGAGGAGCAGAATTTATATCTGGAGGGGCACAAAAAGACTGTACAAGCCAATTTTCTTGGTTATTTCTCAGTCCTGATAGTAGATTCAGGATGAAAATCTTTCTTTTGTGTTTAAATCTCATTAAATAGAAGCATTTCATGGCTGAAAGTACTGTCCTTTCAGGGAAGATGTGCTTGACCTCAGCTGAATTAGAGATTTATGAAATATTTTTTTTGAAATTCTTTATGTTGTTGACTGGAGAATAATCTGTAAGTGGAGAGACTGAGAAAGGTGTTGTAAGCTGCAGCACTGTGGAATCTTTATCACATGGCTTTGATATCATAGAATCATAGAATCCATAGAGTTGGAAAGGGCCTCTGAGGGCCATCCAGACCAACTCGCCTGCAATAAACAGGGACACCACAGCTAGAAAATGGTCATTGATCTAACCTTCTTTCTATATCAGAGAAGGAACAACAGTCCTAAAAACTGAAAGGCATTGTAGGTGTGAAGTAGAGGAGGAAGCAGACAGAAGTCAGCTAGCAATACTGCTTGGAATGCAGCAGACAAGGAGGGTCAAGACAGGGGGAACAAAGACTGTTGCTGGGAGGCTTTAGTGCTTCAACAGTGTTTTGCAACATCAATTTCTTTGTCCATTGTGGAAGAAAGCACTGGAGGGCTATCTTTCATCAATACTGCTTACAGAATCATTCAATCTTGGCATTGTGATCTTTACTGAAAGAAAAAAGTAAAATATGGCTATTACGACCTTTAATTCTCTTGAATTTCCATACATGATAATGTATTTTTCAAATGAAGTAGAAGAAAAGATAGTAAGTGATTGTGAGATGCTTGGATATTTCACTCTATTTAAAGAAAATAAACAACAAAACTATTGGTCTGGAGTGAGAGTTTATATGAGAATCACAAAATCATCTGGGCTGCAGAAGACCTCCACAGGTTCAATGATGGTTGGACCTACTGAGTCCCATACCTTGTCCCACAGCCACACAGCTCTTTGAATACCTCCAGAGATGAGGGCTTCACCACTTTCCTGGTCAGCTAGTTCCAATACTTTACCAGTATCTCCATAAGGAAATTCTTGCTAATACACAACCTAATCCTCCTCTGGCACAACTTGAGACCATTTTCTCCCTTGTCATCTGAGAAAAGACCAACATCCTCCTCGATACAGCTTCCTTTTAGGTACTTACAGAGAGCAATAAGGTCTCTCCTTCACCATAGTTCAGTCACCTTTTATATAAGAGATGTAAAAATAGTGCTTTTGATTTTTGAATGCTTTAATGTCAGGTTAAAAATGAATGAAAGAAAGAAAAAAGAAAATGTTCCACGGAAAAAAAAGAATTCCATTTTCTTATGTCTCACATAAGGTATCTGAGGAAACGATTTTCTCACCAAGATGTACTTAATCATTACCCTGACACTTCTGAATTGATGGAAATAGTGCAAAAATCATCAATAATGGAGCACACTTGCAGCTGATCCATTGCTGATGCTACTGAGGAGATACTATAAGGCACTTTATTTCTATGTGAGGAAAATGGTGGGATGTTAATATGAGTATAATTGACAATTTAAAATGAAATAAATAACAAATTTCTTTCTATGTACAATAGATTATCAAGTTTTAAAATATTAACAACAAAACAACTTTGTTTTTCTTTTCACACTTTCACACAACAACAAACTGAGGGCATCGGCTTCATTGTTTAATATTCATTCTAAGGCAAGAAAATTTAGTGATACAATTTTTGTTACTACTTGCAGGAAGTGATGCTGTTAGCCCCTGTTCGGGTGTCATGATAAGTTTACTTTTATATTTCCAAAATTATCATGTTTAGTAAAGAAAGGCTGAAGAATTAAATTAGCTGAATTTAGAATAGCAGTGCCTTCATTTAGAGAGAAAATCCATTTGGTGGAAAATGAAAAAAAAATTGACATTCTCAAGGAGATACTGAAAACAAGTAAATATTGAATTGTATGCCACTTTAGCTAGACTTCTTGGGTATGACTTTACACTTCCTACTTCTTTTCTACAAAATATGCACTGCCTCCCAACTAGTGTTCATAAGGTGGGAGTATTTGGATGTAAAATCTGATCTTTTTGCGTGGTAACTTGAGGTAGAATTGCAACATTAACACACCGTCAGGTAATTTTTCAGACAGCTTTGTGAATTGTCCTTACTAGCAAATTCTTTTTGCAATTGTCCAGAGCACAGACAGATATGGAATAGGCAACTACAGCTAAATGGCTAACTATGGATAAATTTTCTGTTCCTTTTACTTCTCCTCAAGTGTCGGACTTTTTAACCTGTATAACTATTGCACTGAGGGTTTACTTGTTTGGAATAAAAACATTTCCTAGGGGTTTATATTCAGAGGAGCACAGGCTGGGTTTGAGTGGTATTTCAACTGTCCTTACTTAGAAGGACCTGAGTGCCATTACCATTAAACTTGCTCTTCAGTGCTGTGCCTCTGCAAAAGGGACAGAGCCAAGCAGCGGCTGGAGTTCTCGGTCACAAAGTGGCTCTCAGTTTTCCTAAGAAAGTTTATCTCCTGCTTAGAACCAAGACTAGGATAAGGCTTTCCCCTCTTGTCCCAGGAAATTTATGATGAAGGAATTAAAAACTAGAAGAAGAAATATGAAGGAAGTGACCCTTCAGCCTCAAGGTGAACCTATTATCTCAGTGGTTGGTCTGTGTCCCAGCCCCTGTTATGAAGGGGAGAGCTGTTTGCCTCCTACCTCTTTGAACTTTGATCTGAATCAAATGGGAGATGCCTGCTTCACTGGTTCCTAAGGTGCAGAGCAGGGCTTTTTGGCAGAGCTTGCTGTGGCTCTCTTTTGGCCATGTCTTTCAGATTCCTTCCAGAGCATGGAGTTAGCCGTGTACACAAAAGTTTTTCTTTGTGAATGAATTGGGTACTGACACCTGATCTATGGAGGTGTGGAGAGGTGAAGAAAATGAGATTTTGAAGCTGCCTCTGCTGCCGCTGCTTTGTTTACTGGTACTTAAAATTTCCACTCTCAATAGAATCTGTAGCAAAAGAGAAAACAAAAGTCTTAAACTAAGAATTATAACTATATTTACTCAAGTCTGTTTATCATTTCTTTATGATCTGTACAACCTTCTATTTGAATGAATGCCTTTTATACTGATTTAGCACTGAAGCACACAAGGAGAGCTCATGCGATCCATTCCATTGATTTGGCTCTGCTGGAGAAATGCACACTGAGAAAAGTAATGAATAGGTTGAGCTGATAACTTCTGAGTTTCCTAAGCTATGATTATCAGCTTAGATAGAATCTGACTTCTTAGATTCACATAATATGACAACATTTGCCAGAACAGAGGTCTATATTGTGTTTTGGAAAGCATCAATATTTTTCAGGAAGGATACAATTGTGCCATTTACGGAATAATGAAACCGTAGAACCATAATATGTTATCCCACACACAAAAAAGAAAGAAAAATGGTTATGCTACTAATAGAAATATTTTATATCTATGCCTGTGTGGAGGAGTTTTGAGTGTGGGGGAGATGACAGAAACATAATACAGATGTTCAGCTGAAGGGCAATGACCAAAAGAAAGGAAGATCACAGATATATAACACAAAGATTAATAGTAGTGTAAAGATGGAAAGGTCTAACTATTGTTATTATAGTCAAACAGAAAGCATTTTTCTTTCAGGCTTCTCCTTTTCTGAACACAGAGAGAGTAAGTCTTTTCCTAGCCACTGCCACACAGGATAAAAAATTCTTTTTATCAACTTCAGATCCAACTGATATATCCCTTGCAAACTTACTCCTTGTTTGTGTTCTCAGACGACAACACCACAGTGCACAAAATTCTTTTCCAAAAGAATGACTTTTGGAGAGATCAAGTGGGAGATGCCTTTTGCAAGCTGAGATCAGCTCAGCTTTCTGATTCTAGGTCAGAATCAAGGGGTGTTTTTGTTTGAATAAAATAAAAGAAAATATCATTGTGAAAAGGTCTCCTATTGAAAATTTATTGTTTTGCAAGTTATTAATAATTTAAAATTTAAATGTACTGGCTCAATCAAGTTTAAATAATACCTGTCAGGAAAAAGAAAAAAATATTTTGATGGTGAACTAGATATTTGTTTGACTTGTTTTGAGTGGTCTGTTACGTTTATTTACCTGAAGTGAGGGGACAAATTGTATTTGCCCCATAAGCTATAGATCATAACTCTTAAAAATATATTCATGCATCTGCACCTTGTAAGTTATGTTTTTTATATTCATTTGGATATGTTCTTTGAGTACAAAAGACTTGTGCATGAGGACCAAATAAAAAAGCCTGAAAAACATTTCAGTATTCCTGTGTAAATCAGATAGTCATAGTATCATAACTTGAATGTTGAATTGCATTTTTACTTTTTTTTTTTTTTTTAATTTCCTCTTGTTTTTACTGAAGTAGATATTCTAAATTACCTACCTCTTTCCATTACACAGAGTCAGAAGAGTTCTCCTCTGATGACAACGAATTTAATTGAAGGAATACAATTGCATTAGGCATAGATAATGTAAGATTTCAATCTCTTAAACTGTAAAAGACCAGCCATATTTGATTTTGTGGTCTGTACTTCTGGAGTAACATATCGATCACATATTACTGTAACTCCACTCATTTGAGTAATAACAACAGATGAAAGGGGGATTTTAATTGTGGCTGGGTCTCTGAACTTTCTGACTGAGGAACTAAAGTAAAAATTCTTCACACCCCTATACTGAATTGCATTTTCATTTTAGATTCCAAGAGGACAATTTTCATCATAGTAAAGAGAGTGGCTGCTGATCCAGGCCAGTACGTGGTAAGCCCATTAGAAATCCTTTCAAGCTATCTGTTGAAAAATATAAATATATATTTTATTATATAATGTTTATTTTTGTTATGTAATATATTCAGAGATTCTCAAGAAATTAGAATTTTATGAAGTAGTACCTAAGGTGCTACAATAATTCCCAGAGACAGATACACACTACACTGAGCTTAGGTATCCAGGATAAGACCAGATGAATCTTACACCCCAGAGCAAATGAGCCTTTGAGAGATGTTTTTAATTGTCTCCTCTGGCATTAATATACTAGAGTCAAAATTTTATATTCTTTTGTTTTCAACAAAAAACCCACTAATCAACAGCAACACAAAAAGTCACTCAAACACGATTTTTGTTATCACCAGTTGCAAGTGGACCACATGTATGAGATCTGCTCCAAAACTCATGTTTCCCATTTTATTTTGTTGGCTCAAGATGTCAGAGGCAGATATTAGTGATATGGCAATACCACTAGCATCCAACAGTACTCCATTACTTTTTGTTACTGTGGGATAGATGGCAGCAGAGTAGTTAGGAATTAGAGTAGTATGGTTTGATTGTGGTTGAACTTGATTTTGAAGGATCTTTCCAACCTGAACTGTTCTATGACTATGATTCGATGATTCCAAAATTCAGATTTTCTTTTGTGAGTTATGTTATGATCACTTGCTTGAAAGGAAATACACTTCTGTCCTCCGCAGTCACTCCTAAATTCCTAGTGGGATCTTGTATACAATCTGAAGTCAGAATAAAGGAACAGTGGATCTCTTGCTGTTGATCCACATAACTACCACCATTATTTTCTTGGGCTACAGAAAAAAACACAGCTTGCACTTTAGTCAAGACTGAAGTGCTAGACAAAACAGATGTGTAGGATGTCAAGTCTGAGACATGATGATAAGTGGGTCTATGTGCATGTATATTTCTATATATATAAAACAAAATAGTTTTAGAGTATATTGCATGTATGTACAGGCAAAAAGGACACAACCTAAACAGACACCACAGTTAAGACAATGCTTAGTCTTGAGAGATGAGGATATTTAGTTAGGGTTAGCGATGGTGTTCAGGGCCAATTGCTGTTCTGACCTGGTTCAGCAGTGTTTTGACTGGAATACAAGCTCACAGAGGCTGGGAGCACAGCTATATTCAAGGATGGCACATCTGGATTTCTGTGAAAGTCCTGTGTGAGGATAGTGACAGGACATCATTACAGTGTGCCGTACTTTAGGTTTTAGTAGTGCTATTCTGTCATGAGTGTTTAATTCAAAAATATCATTTAAAAAATCTCCAAAAAATAACCTCAATGGGAAGAGGAAACTGAACAAAACAAGAGAAAGGAAGTCTGAGATGATGAAGAAAGAACCATATTCTTCTGAGTAATCTTGTCAACTCTTGTTTGCAAGATAATGAAGAACTTTTTCCTAAATACTTCAAGTTCTTTTTTTTTTTAATCTTTTTTTTTTTTTTTCTTTTGAAGATTTAAAATATCAAGAAAAATCAGAAATTGGTAAGATACCATAAGATTCACAGAATTCCTTCTGACACTTCTATGGAGGAAAATAGTTCATTCAAAATATTTATTTTGGCTCTGACAGCACAATTTTTTATTGTAATAGTATAGTTATTTTTGGGTGGTCCCTCACAACATCAAATAATGTTCACAAAAGCAGGCACTTTTTATTGATGGCAGCTTTCCAAATAGGAATTCAGTGCTTGGAGAGCTTGTTATGAAGTGGTAGGCTGCACAATAACAGAGCAGAGTCAAACAGGTTTTCACACCTAGCTGCAGAATAAATCTGTAAGTTATTCTCTAACAGATGTGAATCAGATGCTGTCAAACTAGCCAGTGGATACTTCTTTAATTCTTATGTTTTTCATTAGACTAGATTTTATTAACGGTGTCTTAATCTGTGAGGGAGAGTCTGCTATCTGGGATTGCTTTTTCCTGATGTTAATTATGTATGGAGTGTAAATGGCACATCAGTGACATCCAGTGGCAGCATGTATTTTTCACAGAAGTGCTACTCTGATGCATCTTGAGAAGTGAATCCTTTCAATTTCCCTCCATTTTCTTGAGAAAGAGTCTGGGGAATTCAGTACATGCACACTGGGTTCCTTGTCCACATGCCTGCAAAACCCCCTGACAGTGTGACCCCCTGACAGCAGGGAGAGGGATCTCACATTTCTCTGTAGGAAACAGAAAAAGCCTCATGAGAGCTTTGCAACTCTGACAACACTGCAGATAGAACTGAAAGACCAGCATCAGTCAGCTGCTGTACAGGAACAGGGCACTGAACATTTTTTTAAGCCAATGGGTGCTGTGAAATCATGCCGTCTGTGCCTACTGGATAAAACCAAAATTACTTCATGAGAAGGACTGGGAGATCATACAAATCATATTTCATTGCCTTTTTAATATTTCAATATAAAAATTGTTTGTGTGTTTGTGTGTGTATGCAACAACTGAATTATTGCATCATGAAAAATATCAATGCAAACAGTACAGAAATATTTCCTCCTTTTTCTTTTTTTCTCCAAAATGAAATTTCAGTGATAGAAATACTATCTAACCATTTTAGCAGTGTCTTCTAGCTTGAACAGTAGGTGGACAGCCAGTCATTACAGGATCATTTGGCCGAAAGTAAAGAATGAGCAAGATTTAGTCTCAATTATCTGCAACTATTAGCTAAAAGAATAAGCCATCTTTACTTAGATGGTAACCTTGTGTCATCCTATGTGATTTTTTCAAAATTACTTGAGCAGAATAATTTACCAGAACATTACTGTCAAGCAAAAGAGAGACACGAGATTTACAGGCGCAAGGGAAGCAATGAACTATGCTAGAGCTAAGAAGTTATTTGACAATATATGTGGCAGAATGTTTTTCCTTAACAGAAGCATTTCTTAAATTGACAATCTAATCTTGAATGTTGAGCCTAATAGTTCATTATTCCAACATATGCTATTATTTTTAATACATAAAATTTAAATAGCTTCATTTGTCATACAGTGATACCTATTGTAAGTGCAAGATATGGCTGTATTTCTATCAGACTTCCTTTCATTGCGATACAAGATTTTAATTGTAGGCTCTTCTGAATTCCTGATTTCTTGTTGAGAGGAAATGAAGAGTAGAACAAGGAAAAGTCAAACTAAGTTATTATACTTGAAACAGTCACTCATTTTCAATTAGCACTAATTGAAAGCAGTGGCAGGAAATATATTTAATGCAAAATATGCATTTGAATGTTTTATTGGAAAGGTTTCCTCCTGGATACTGTTCTTGTTCTGTGTCAAGTTCATTCCAATCTTAGAAAGTAAACAGTGTGAAAAAATATTTAAGTGTAGTAAATTTCCAATGCAAAGTGTTGCACTGGAATGTTGACAAGTCAACATATTTCAAGAAAGCATAGATTTTGACACAATTTTAAAGGGGATTAAACTAAAAGAAATGATTCTGTAGCAGAAATACTAAGACATGGCCTGAGCCAGTGATGGAGCACCTGGTGGGAGGGCAGGGCCAACCCAGGGGAGCTCAGGTGTGTGCAGTGCAGCTGAGTGACTTCCCAGACCTCATCTAAGGGTTGTCTGAGATCTCTACCTGTGGCCTTCTGGAGGTAAGTGGTTTTTCTTGCTTTGTTTCTGTGTTTCTGACTGCTGCATGTGGGCTTGTTTTCATTTATAGTAGCCTTGGATTGTGCCACCCTGCTACTTTTGCTGTAATTTCTGTCACATTATAGCATTACATATTGTGATTTAATGTTTTCAAATTGAAATGTGGATTTTTGTTAATATATTTTCACTTGAGTAGAGTTGTTTGATTTTTTTTTATTTATTTATTTATTTTAATAAGTTTGAACACTTTTGGTATTAAAAACCCAACAGTTTTAGAATTCCTAGAATTTCTTTCTTCAGAAACTTGTTTTAGAAAAAAAACATAGTTCATAGTTGGGCGGGAGGGGGCAAAGAATGTCTTAAATTGTTGTGAAGCAAATCCTATAAGTTTCAACAGCTCTTTTATGCGATCAACATGCAGACTCCTTGTTTTCATAAAAGGATGCTGAAAACCCATTTATGGAACAAGCTCTACTTCACTAGGTGGGTTCAAGGTAGTACAAAAGATAGCTGCAACGTGGAAGAGAAGGTGAAAGAATGAGAACACAATAAAGGACAGGATAGTTTTACTGTGTTTCATCTGTTATTCTTGTCAATACCAGGAAGGAAGCAAGCTCATGAAAGTTAAGCAACTTTCTGATTTCTCAAGAGAATTCATGGTCACATTTGTTCCATTCTTGTACTATGAAGATGGATTCTCCTATTCTTCTGTGACAAATGACTATTTCTGTCTATTTATAGGGAAAGCAGGTGCAGTCAGAAGAAAAATTCCATGTTGTAGCTGCATTTGACAGGTGTTTTGTTTTACTCAGGTTTGTGTGGAGCAGCAAGGAAATAGTACCTGATACATCTATATGGATAGGAAGTCATGTGAGGATCCAGAAGAAGAGAGAAAAGTAGGAAAAAAACCAATTAATTCTGATAGATCCCTTTTTGAGGAAGCTTTTTCAGGGAGCAAAAAACTCATTAAAGTACTTGTGAATGTGTGTTAGTCCATACTTATCTCCCTAGAGCAAAGAACTCTCTATATTTTTTTCAGGTGCAGGGAGATTCTCCCAATGACTCTCCTGACTGATTCATAGATATTACTACAAATGCTTAGCATTTGACATTTTTACTTTTCATAGGCTGTCACTAGGGTTTCTCTACTTTTCTCCCTGCAATCTTCTGAATTGATCTATATCCTAAAAATTAAATAAATAAATATTTTTTTTTTTTTTAAAAAAAAGGAATTTTAAAGGGCTCATTACTACAACAATTTAGTTGTGAATGCTCAGAATATAGAAATTCAACTTTTTGTTTCAACTTCTTCACACTTGAGCTCATCTGGGCTTTCTGGCCTAAAGGAAAAGAGCTATTATTGGTCATTTCTTTGTAGAAAGCAATAAACACCTTCACTCATGTATTACAGCTGAATTCCTTGCACTTTCTAATGTGAAAACAAGCTAACTCTCTTCAACTGCCCCCAGTAAAGGTATTTGTCTACATTGCTTCTAGAGCAAGTGGGAACCAATTTTAACTCCTCTTTACCATTTTTTTTTTTAATGCTTTTTTTTTTTTTTTTTCCTGTTCCATATGGTGATCAATATATTGTGATCCTGTCCTTTGTCACAGAAAGGTAAAAGCTGGAATAGCATAGACACTTTTGTTTGAAGCTTGGTTTAAGCTGGATCTGCAATCCTGCAATCTGTAAGCCTTTTAGAGATAACAAAAGTGGCTAAATGATGAAATTTGGCTTCACTGAATGCACCTGCTGTAGTAATAGCTAGAAGTAGGAAAAATCATAGAATTGCATTTAGATTTACCTATTCTATTTCTTCAGTAGCCAGAAAACATGTGGTACTTGGAGTGAGAGAAGATTATTTTGCTTTCTGAAGGAATTCTTTAGGTAGAATGCTTGATACTTAGTAGTACACTGTCATATGATTTACTTTTTGCCTTGTCTAGATTTTCTAATGCTTTTTAGATATAGGCTGTAAAAGTAAAGTATTTTCTAAACTGAAACTATAATACAAACAAATGCATGCTTTGAGGAAATAATAATGGAAAAATATTTCTTATCATGGGAAAAGGTAGATCATTTCTTAAAAAAATAAATATACAGGTCTTGATTTCCAGAGAGGCTGGAGTGTTTCTGTTAATTTTGAATAATGCTAGATAAAGTCTCCCTGTTGGTTTAAGGGAACATTTCTATAGGAAATGATAAAATGTGTATCTGTAAAATAGAGGTCACAGAGAAGTGGAAGTCAAACCTAAGTTATTTAAGAAATCTCATTTCTATTTATTTATAGCTCTTTTCTTTCTAAGTCTTAAGTGAATAATAGATTTGGGAACTTATTTGCATTTTTCTCCATCTAATTTTCATTTGTCTGTCCATGGTTGTGGTGAAAGGTCACTTCTTTGCTGAGTTTCTAAAATAAATGTTCCACCGTACTTCATAAACCTGAAGTTTAACAGATTATTCTGTAATTTACTTCCTCTCTTCTAATGTTCAGGTTTTTGGAAATAAAGTTGAGGTTAGAAGCATCAGGAAATACTGGCTTTTGCATTGAGTATTCACATGGAATGCTTGAATGTAACATGAATTTCTAGACTCATTCTTCCTCTATTTCAAAAGAGTAGCTGTGATATATGGAAAAGTAGTTTCTCATCTCTCTGTACTGCCCTTTGTACTAATAATCAGAAGACAGTAAGAGTGGGAGGAAAAAAGTTTTTGATGCAGCCAACCATATTTTTCCTTATTTGAGACTGTCAATATTCCTTGGGTAATGCTTATGTCACTAAATAGTCCTAAGTAGTTTGCTTTCTAGTAATAGAATTAGATCATAGACATAGATCCAAAATATTTTGAGATGGCAATTTTGGTGAACCTAAGTTGGGTATCTTGAGAATAAGTCCCTGGGGCAAAAACTAAGTAGATGCTTTGAGACTTAAAAACTTTGACTTGCTGACCTTGACCCATATGTTGTGAATATGAGTGCCTCTCCTAACTTAGCTTACCTTTGGTAAAACAGGCTTTGTAAAGGCAGATCTGTGAGTTTAATGTTTCAAGGTATGATGTGTGTAGGCTTCCTTGTAGCTAGGATGGTATTATAATTTAAATTTAAAATAACTGTTAAACATTTAAAACCATTTTCTTTGTTGCTCGCTATGATATCCCTTCTAGTCCCACCAAAGCGTGGCAAAATCCCATTGACTTCAATGGTATCAAGAGGAAGCCCTGTGATTGTTCTAAAAAACATTAGAAATATCTTACATTAATATGGCATCTTTAATTCTACAGTTCCCACAGAGCTTTTCTGAACAAAACTGTTCTTTTAAAAAGGCATGAACAGAGCAACATGATGATATGTAACCTGCAGAGCTGGAAAGAATTAAACTCTATGTGGCCGTGACAGTATAATAGTGCTCACAGCTAGTAATGTGCAGTAGATTCTGCTACTGCTACCCTAATAAAAAATGATGGTCATCTCCCCTAAGCGCACAATGCCATAGCAGAGCAACACAGTCCTTCTGTGTGCTATGAGGAGACCACCACTGCATTAACCAAGCAGCCACAGGTACATCAGTAATTGTGCTGTGGATAGAGCATCATCTCTCAGCTAGTGCTATGTACTTACACGTTTGCAGTTTCTATAAGCTTCTTAAGGACTGTAGCATATTTGAAGGCACATGAGCATGTGGTGAGGTATATTCAGAAGGGGCCAAAGTTCCTAATGCTCTGCAGAATTACAAGGAAAATCAGTGTGTTAACTTTCACTGAGAGAGAGTAATATCTTGTACAAAAATAAATTGAAAATGGTGAATAAAATAACAGAAATATTTCCTAGAGAATAAACTTCTTGAAGTTTTTTTTTTTTTTTTTGGTATAATTAGTAACTTTTTGATTGCAGTAGAGAAATGTACATTTCTTAAAACTGTTAGTATTTTGACATTCTTTTTTTGTTTTTATGTAAATTGTCACATGCAAGTATGAAATACTGAAAGGAAAACAGTCCCTTTATAAGTATTATCTGCATGCAGAAGGTTAATTAATGATTATTTGATTACTAATGCTGCTATCAGATCCATTGATAGACCATCAAAGTGCTTACGGGCAATATTAAGCTGAAGTTAGTCTCTGTGCGTCAGTTAAGAAGCAAAATGTAATGTAATTAGGCAAAATGTTCATTTAGTAATTTCAATTGTTTGTATTATCCTTGCATGCTGTTTCTGGATAACATTCCTACAACAAAATTAGGATCTCTAGGGAGATCTCCTTGCTGCCTTCTGTACTTAAAGGGAGTTTATAAATAGGAGGGAGACTGACTTTTTACATGTGCAGTTATAGGACAGGGGGAACTAAATAGGTTTAAACTAGAAGAGGGGAGCTTTAAAATTTAAGGGGAAAGTTTTTACTCAGTGGGTAATGTGGCTCAGGAACAGGCTGCTCAGAGAAGCTGTGGATGCCCCATCTGTGGAGGTGTTCGAGGCCAGGTTGGATGGACAGCCTAATCTGACGTGTGGCAGCCCTACCCATGGCAGAGGATTGGAACTGGGTGGGCTTTACAGTCCCTTCCAACTCAAGCCATTCTATGATTCTACGAAAACAGACATGGATGATTTTCTATATTTGTTACTTGGACAGATCCATCTATGAGTCACTGTAATCCTACTTGTGATTATCTCAGAATGTAAAGCTTGTTTTTAATAGGGATATTATGGACTTTATCAAGGGGCTTGTAATTTCTGTGAAATAGCAGGTATTCTGAATAGCATTTCCCAAACAAAGGTCAACTAGATAATGCAAATAATAGATTGCATTTCTACATACATCATTTCTTCTGGGGTAATCCCTCCCATGAAAAGTCAGAGCTACTAATAGAATAGTAAAACATCTGTTATATTTTTGTTATAAGAAGCTGCCAGAAACTTACCCCAAACCCAAATGTTGCTCTTGGCTCAAAATGGTCTCAGAGGGAGTTAGTTAAAATAGCAGAACTCTTAAATTATTCTGAAACTGATTTATACACAAATCTTTGCAGCTGGGAACGCAGGTCTCTATGGCAAGAGTTGATTTGTGTGTAATTAGTTCTTCAACTAGCTTTCTGAATGAAATGGGCTAATTTTTCCTCAGTCTGAAGTGGATGTTCATGAAAATACAGTCGGGGAGGGATTGGGGGGGGATTGGGGGGGGGAGGAATAAAATCCCACTTTTAAAATAGAAGAGCAGGAAAACAAATAGCCTTCAAAACTCACATGGTAGAAAGTCTTTTCTGAGAAGCCTGTTGATTTCTTTTAAAAACGCCAATTTGTCATTGCAGTAGATGTTAAGTATACTGTAAATAAAGTTTGTTATATTGACGTGTAGCTTAGAAAAGGTCATAATAAATTATTACCTGGAAGGGCTTTGATACCTGTCCCTAGTTTGTACTTTGACTTGAATTTTTTTGTCAGTTTAAAGCCTGAAGTCAAAATAGAGCTCAACATGTCGTCTCCTGAGAGACAAAGCTAAATGTGTGTGGTTGTCATTCAGGAAGTGTTCTTCAAAATGGCAGTATTCATATCAGAATCTGTGCTGCTGACTTTTGGAGTGAGTTTTCAGACAGACTCATGTTTGCTGATGCAGTCCAAATATCCTGAATGTTTCTAATACGTATTTCTTAGTCTTGTCTACTAATTCATGCTGTATGAGCATGAGGACTAGGAGAAACAAGTTCTTTACCAGCTACCCCAAATGAAACAGCATGCTCCATTAATGTAAGTTTGTCTCTAGGCTCATCATGTTGTCTGAGTATTGAGAATGGTATTTACTTTTGGAAGTTGGGTGGAAAGTATCCTTATGTTTTTGCTGAATTGAAACCTTTTGAAAAAGGTTGACACTTGAAGAATACAAACTAGGATTATGTTGACAAATTTATTCCTGGCTTGTCCTCACTAAGTTTCTTTTTATATCATTTTATCATGTATTTGTGTGGCTTTTGTATAAACACTGATTGAAACAAAATCAAAATAGAATGGCTGTCTAGTGATTTTACTGTAGTGTTACATCACACTAAGTCTTAAGCCCTAAAGTTAAATCAGCAATATGCTTTCACCCTATTAAGAATAAACTGGGATGAAGTATTGTCACCATGTGTAACACAAGCCTTATCTGTCATATTAAATATCTCATAATTTGCCTTTGAATTCTATGAAAAAACCTCTTACAATGTAGCAGATTATTTGATTCCACAATGTGCTTAATTTTTAGTGTGTGCACAGATTAATGCCTACTCAGCAAAGCAAAGCTCTTTTCTAGAGGTTCATGTAGCCAAAACACCTAACAGTCAAGTGCATGAGGTTGAATGTGCTTTAGTATTTTGTTCAGGAACACACAGACCTAAGCACTCCAACTAAGGATTTAAGGACAACAGATAAATGCTATTCTTTGGTAAGACTGGCAAATATGGTGCCTACAAATAGGGGAATAGAAGGGAGTGCTCTGAAGAAAAATGGTGTGGAGGAAGACAAGATGGGCACCCTGACTGTTCTGTTTTTATGGCAGCACGTAGTTCATTTTCACATTAAACTTCCTATTAAATGGATGATAAGAGGCAGCTTACAAACTGTTACAATGTATTAAACCAACTAAACCACACTGGAAGCCTCATAGTTTTGCTTTCTAAAATGTAAACTGTAATGACAGAGTGATTAGGTAATATAATCACTCCAGGCACATCTTAAAGCACAAATCAGAATAGATGAGATATTACAAATCCCATCAGCAACACCATGCTAAGTCAATTGCAGGGTGAAAATTTTAATTGAAAGTGAGGGCAATACATAGGCTTTATTGAAAAATGAGTGAACTTATGTTTTGACCTGTCTAGTTGTAATCCATTGTTTTAATGTCTCATTATTCTTCCACAGGGGACATCGAATGTTTTTATGCTGCCATCGCTTCCAATAGATAAAACTGCAGTCATTCATTTGGAAGGTTTTATTCCTTTGTTTTGATTGATACTTTCTCCAGTAGCCTCCAAATCTGACATATGCTTCAAATGTGAATCTTTTTCATGGTGAATTCTTACATAAAAGTTACAAAATGTGAGTTCTATTTAAACACTGAATATGTTGTCTGGCTAACCTCAGAAGGTATTAACAGAGCGTTAAATGGGAAGTGTGATTTGGTGGCCAGAGTAGAATCTATCATCTTGACTCTTTTCTTTGAAATGTAGTGAACAGCCTGTTCTTGCTAGAGCTGAAATGTCTAAATCTTGGCACGCTGCTGGAGAGAAAGAAATCAATGTGCATTTACTAATAGCCCTCCTGTTAGCTGTCATGTGAAGTACCTTATGTCCACTTCAATACAAGTACATTGGTCGAGCTACATATGCAATAGCTAGACTAGTAATAGGAGGAGAAATAACAAATTAGAAGAAAAGCAATGGGGAAGGTGTGCACAGAGTAGCAAAATGTTAAATCAAGTTTAGAATGACCCAGACTACTGTTACCATTATCTTTTTAGTAGCCCCCTTCACATTTATCTCCTTTCTAAACTTCTTCACTACTAAGCACATTCTATACTTCCACAGTCTTAGTACATCTAGCTTTCCTTCTGTAGTCATCTTAGTTCTTGCTTCTCCCCACTTAACAATGACAGCCTGCTTCCCTTTGAAGCTCCTCTTGTTCCTTCTTGTTTCCTTTTAACCCTAATTGTTTCGTACCTTTTTCTGCTATCATTTTCCAAATGTTCCTCCATGTTTCCTCTTACTTTTCTCATTTCCCTTTCTCTGGACTCTTTTCACCCTCTTCCTCACTCTTTTTTTTTTTTTTTCCTCTGCTCTTTTATAATGGGTCTTACTTCTTTTCTGACTACTTCACCAAGCTTCTGCCTCTTTTCCCATCTTCTATTTATCTCCTTTATTCTTTACCAACCCATAAATGT
The DNA here is from genome assembly GCF_054131305.1 of Coturnix japonica. Lineage (NCBI taxonomy): Eukaryota > Metazoa > Chordata > Aves > Galliformes > Phasianidae > Coturnix > Coturnix japonica. Next base: position 29,346,681 of record NC_140666.1, on the reverse strand, counting down.
TGTTTTTCCTTGTGCTATTCTGTCGTGAGAGTTGCTTGTTCTCCTCCTCTTTTCTTCAGCAGAAAATGCCACTGAAATATGGGACAGTATTTATCAGCACAGTAGTGTTGCAGATCTGATCTCTAAGTAGTCATTTCCATTTTAGCATACGCAGCTTTTTACTACTAATTCCTTTGAAGTGTGAAATCTGCTCTTGTAAAATGCTAGAGTATTGCACTGCAAGGGAAAAGGACTGTCTGTAGAGGAATTTTAACTTGCTAAATCAAAATCACAACATCAAAATACATAAATAATTATTTATACTAATTGTCACTCTACCTTATCTAGGAAATAATTCTTAAACAATTGTGCCTGGCATCCTTTTTGATATGCAATAGCTGTAAAACATTATCGGTGTCAAGAACTGTACATGCTCATGTCATTTATTTCAGTGGAGCTGAAAATGCTGGGAACAAAGGTCTACAGCAGTTACAAATCTTCATCCAATTAACACCAAGTTTGAAGTATGTTGTGCATGAGAGAAACTGTGCAGCCTTGTTTCTCACAACTCATAAGCAAACAAGGAAGAATTTGTAGTTGAGTGGAAAAAACCCACCCATATCTCTAATGTTTTGGAATTGACTAGGCTTGTATCCGATGGTTTGCAGACATTCTTTGTGTGCATTAGAACTGAGCATTCATAGAATTTTAAGTGCATTGCAGCAGTTTGCTAAATATTTGTTGTAGCAACATTTTCCTTCCTTCTATTTAAAAAAGAACTGCCAGCAACCATAATCTAGGCGTTCTGACTCATCTTATATGTTTGCAGAGACTAAAAGGTTGCAGCGTTCTAGGAACATATGCTGAGAATTTTATCATCTGCTCCTAGTTTTCCTCTTTCCTATGTCCGTTTACTTCTAAATGTCCTTTTATCTGTATGAAGCATGGTAAACCTCTGTTAAACAGGCTGTGGAAAACTATAATATTCACTTTCCAACTGGTTGGAAGTGGTTACTGCCAAATGCATACATGGGAACAGATCCTTATGTCTGCCTGTGGAAAGAGTAGGGGACATCTTGGTTTATCACATCTTTGCACGTGAGATGCATTGATTGAGAAAGCAATCTGTGCTGAGGAGGAATGTGTCTGGATGAGTTTCATGTCCAATTGCTGCACTGAGCAGCAAAGCAGCTTCACATTTCTGCCATTCCCTGCTCAGTAGCCTGTTGGGGTTTATCTTGTTTTAATGGCACCAGCAGTATCTGGTTAGGAAACGAAGAGGTAAAGAGACAAGAACAAATCTGCTAATTTCTGTTAAATTTAATAGGAAAGTGAATTTGAGTGCAATGACAGAATTGAAGGTGGAGGCTGTCCCATTCCTTAGTGCCAGCTTCATCTTTAGCAACATCTAGATGTAATACAGTAAACTTGGTGTCTTATGAATATCATGTGTTCCAGGGAATTCAGATTGAGGTGGATCAATTCCAGAAGTCCAATGCAATTTTGAAAAAAAAGAAATATATATGTGTATATATATATGTGTATGTATGTGTGTGTGTATATATATATATACACACACATACACACACACATATAAATATATCCTACTTAAGTAATTCAGTTTTTTACTCATACTGTTTCCCAAAAGTTCTGCTCATGAAGCGAAATTAAAATGTCACAAAATGTTCCTCTGCTTTCTCTGTGGATATTTTGTGCTCTAAGATGGAGGACTAAATCCCTTTTTCCCTTCATCTGCTGCAAAGATGCAAGAACACCCTGAAGTTCAGGTTGTTTCCACACATTCTTGTAGGAATGAGGACTTAAAACTCCACAAACTCTTCTAGGCTCAAAAAAGGATCTGTTTGTGTACATGTATATGTATCCTCTGAGAAAGGAATTTGAATGAAATATTAAAATGGGTTATTTTTATTTGCACTGAATAGAAAAGCCGTCTAAGGCATGTTTTCCTGTTTTACACTGCATATATTTGAGACTTCCAGTGATTTCTATGGAACAAGGTATTGACTTTGGTCTATTCTTGTCATTAAAAACTTAGTACCTTTTGGGCATGATTTCAACTTTTATCCTCCTTTTGAAATACCCTCCATGCGTTTTTTCAAGTGCCTTCTGCTATATGCTAGATAATACACAGCATTATGAATCTAATGACTTCATCTGCCCTTTCTTTCCTGCTGGAAGTAGGAGACAGAATTGTTTTCTTATTTCCTAACTTATGGTTGATGTACCATTTTGAGAAAGTTGCAGTTATTATAGGAAACACAGTAACTGTAAAAAATAAATAAATAAATAAAAATGCATTGCTACATTCTCCTTGAACTTAGCAAGTAATATAACCTAGATATGCTGAGAGCACTGTTTTTCTTGCTAGCTTATATTTAGAATGGAGAAGAATTGGAATTATAGAAAACGCATGTGAAGTTCTAGCTAAAAACTGAAAGATACAGAATTTTTCATCTGTGCAGAATGGATTCTCTCTTCTGCTTTCCATAATGAATCATTACATTGCTTTGCTGCTTTTTTTAATTTCACAAGATCCCACACAAGCTTGGAAAAATAACCATGAAGGTGGGGGGGGGGGGGGAAGGGAGGGGGAAACAGGCAATTTAAATGACATATCCAGGGCTTATTTTCCAACTCCTTTTGCTGTGAAATCCCGGTGAGAAAAATATGTACGAGCAGTTGTCTATAAATCTTATGCTAAATAGCTGTTAAACAAGAGAAGGAAAATCTTATGCTAGAGAACATGCAAAGATCCATAAGAAAATACTTGTCTCTGGGGGGTAGGCATTCAAAATTTTTACAAGACTCAAGGAATCTTTCTAAAGTTATGAGGTATCTACAGATAGAAGTACCTTCTTGGAGCATCCAGACAGCTGCTAGGCAGCAGATCATAAATTAAAGAATGCATAGATTTTCAGTCCTCACACCATTTTTATGTCTGGCAGAATAACTCTATCTGTTATATCTACTTTCTACCCATGGAGATTTATTAAGGTGAAAAGCACTGTATCTTTATTGACATTATAGCAGAGTACACTTACTATATATATGGCCTATCTATAGCAGTTTATATTTGCGCAGGAGGCTTACACAGTGTATTTTATCTTGACTTGTGTGATAAATTTTGGAAGTCTTCAAGAATAATGATCCAGAAAATGTGTTTTCCCCACAGGCTCTAATATTTTTTTAGCTAGCGGCTTCAATATCCCATAAATGGTACACATTTTTAGCTGGTATAAAGCATTTTATTTTTTTTTAAACTGACTGCTAATGGCAAGTTAATTCATTACTAGATTGATCCATCTTGCATGCTTTTTTTTCTTGAAGTTTTAGGAATTGATTGTGATATTTTACCAGTGGCTCTGAAAACGGAACACAACCGAATCACAGTCCATTGAATGAGTCATTAAGGGGGCAGCACCAAAATTAATCACAATTTTGAAGATGCTGTTCTGCAACAACAAGGTTGTTTTCTAGGAAAGAATTGATTATTCCTCTTGTGCTTTATTATATGTTGTGCATAAAATCATTGGCCACAGCTGTACCCATTCTTTCTCTTTTTTTCTGCCTTGAAAATGACCACTGAAATAACGAATTTTGAAAGCAAAGGATACTTGGAACTGCTATTGAAAACAGAAGAAAACAAAACCAGTAAAGCTTGTATGGATGTTAATATGAGGTGGTTATTATGGTTACAGGACTTGAATAAGATATGGTTTTATTTTTTGTTTTTTGTTTTTTTAATTATTTGAAGTACTTTATTTGATAAGGAAACAAAATTCCCCATCTTTTACAACTTTTCGTCATGCCTTTTCATAGAAAATATACTTATCTTGCTGATCCTATTTTGTAGGAGTTATTTAGCATGAAATAAAGAAAATCAGAGAAGTCATTGCATAGGAAAAAAATGAACAAATGAGGAAAAAAGGAAACTAAAACTTTTATTTCTCATACAGCTATTTTAACTGCTGATGTAGTTAAATCTGTTTCAAGAAAACCTTTTGTGTGTTTGCCCTCTGTACACACTCCAAATATAACTCTTCTTTGGTATCACTTTTATTGATATTTTTGTCATATAAAGCACAGTTGTACTGGGAAAAAAAAAAATAAAATACCAAAAATATCTTGAAGGAATTCAACTTTTGCAGCTAGACAAATGTGCTTCCTGTATTTTTTTTCCAATGTACTTCTCTTTTGAGAAAATGGGAGTGTTAAACAGTAATAACAAAAAAGCCTTATGGAATAGCTGTCTCTGGAATTATGGTTGAATACTTTGGCCCGAGTTAAGTATTGCTCTAATATGTCTACAAAAACCAGCTTCTCTGAAATGTTGCTACCCACCAAATACAGCAATCTAGGAAATAATTTTTGCTTGTTGTTTTCACCCGAATGCTTTTAGGGATAGAATGAGAGCAGAAGATCACAGAAGTCTCCAAAATTCTTATTTATAAATTCAGTTGGTAAGAGAAAAAACTGAGTTCCAGGCCTATTCCAAGCTACACTCCCCACACTTCTCCAGCATATGTTATAGTGAGAGTAAGTCGAAGATAGACCTTTACGTGGATGTTTTATTTTGAAAAGTGATTTGGTGTGAATTTTTTTCTAGAAATGTAATACCTGGTCTTTCCAACATTTTATTTTCAAAACATATGTTCTTAAGCTTTATTACTTTTCAGTTGTTAATTTCCTCCTACTATGCTATTGCACTTTTGCCTTTTCTGCAAATTCAAACAGCATTGATGGTCACACCAGCCCTCTTCAGCCATAAACTGTTCAAAACTCCTATTTCAGAGAATGGTTCTTCAAATACTTGTTATCCATAATGCATTTTTTGTCTCCTTCTACATATACATCTGTTAATTAAAAAAAAAAAAAAAAAAAAAAAAAAGAGCAAAGATGTCGGTATAAGGGTAATTAAACTACAGATACATTTGTATACTTTCAGATGTAGCAGAAACATAAAACAAAACCACACAGGAAAAAATATGGATATATATATAGGTTTTTTTTCTTTATCTTCCCTACTGCTTCACCTGGAAAGTGGTGGAGTCTCCATCCTTGGCAGTATTTAAAAGAGGTGAGAATGTGGCACTTAGGGATGGTGTTTAGTGAAGAGGCTCTATAGGTCAGGTTGATGGTAGGAGCTGATGTTCCCGGAAGTCTTTTCCAACCTAGATGATTCTGTGATTCCTATCAGCTGTCACTATCATGGTCCTTACATATTACAGCTATACCTTCTTGATATCCCAAGGGTTTAAATAATATCCAAGTTTTTAAATAAGTGTCATGGATGTATGCAAATGCTCTTTAATCAGAACTGGTTTATAAGGTGTTATTTATCAAAGTTTCTTTCAAGTTGTTCATGTTTCACATGTCTAAGAAAATTGCCTACAGATCTGAATTTTGATGTTGGACTCTTTTTTAAGGAAACAAAGGTTTTAAATGTATGACAAATTGAACATACACAATGTGTGCAAATCTGTGATCTGTTCTTAGATCTGATTCTAAATTTGTGCATTTGTATACCAGTAATTAATAGCAGAGGCCTCTCTGAGGCCATGATTACTTCATGAAAGTACAAATAGTTACCTACATCTGAATCAGTGGCACATATGCTGAGATACAAAAAAAACCCCACATAAGTTATCAGACCTCTTCACAGACTAAAGTTATGATCAAAGCCAAGGAGGAGGTCATATTTACTGGATATTGGTTGCTTTCTGGACATTTTAAAATGTAGTGTTTTGAAAAAATAGAATGTCTAGGCTGACATTCTGTAGGACTACTGGGAAATGTGCTGCAAGCTCAAAACTATTTCATATGAATTTCTACTAATTTCTGATTTCTTCATTTTTGAGTTATGCTTTTCCTTCTTTCGTACATTTTATAAGTATTGAGGTTAAAGTTTACTACTGACTGTTACAAGAAAATATGTTAAAAACCATTAAAAAATTTGAGAATTACTTTACAAAATAATCAATTATTCTGTTCTAGCTCTTACTGTATTATTTACTATTTCTTTTGTTTCTCCAAATGATTGGTGTTTTATTTTCTGACCACTATTTATCACTTCTGCATTTGCTACTTCATTCTGTGCTTTATACACTTACAGCTAACAAAAACCCTTTTTAAGACTTGCCGACAGAAGGAGCATAGACAGAGTGTTGTGGCAGGAGCCTCAGCCCACCTGACCTGACCTGGCTATCTTGAGAGGTTTCTTGCTAGATAAGGCTTTGTGCCTGTGACTCTGTGTAACCTTTTTGTGGTTAATTTTCCTCCTTGTTCATGTGGACACCTATGATGATGCCAGGGGAGAGCTTGTGCTTGTAATGAGGGACTATAAACCCCTGGACAGGGAGGAGAGGTGGAGAGAATCCATCTTGTTTAGGTGGAGAAAACTGAGGGGAAATGGGGAGCATTTACTTGCAGCTACTCAGTGTGTACAAGGTCAGCAAGATGGAGCCAGACCCTTCACAGTGGTGGACATATGTTAAGAAAGGGTTTATGCAGTCTCTGTTCTGGAAAGCTTTCAAGGCTTGTGTGCATAAAGCCCTGAGCCACCTCACCTGCACCTATAGTTCATGCTTTTTTGAGTGGAAGGTTGTGCTAGAGAGGTTCTTCTTGCTACCTACAGTGCTACAATCCAACTGTGAGCCTATGTACCATGTAGCAGTAGTAACTGAAATGAGATCTGTGGAATGCAGTAGGATAGAGATGATCTGGCATGTCAAGTTATGTTAGCTTCATTTGTCTTGTGTTGTCATATCACAATGAGCCATAACAAGATACGACTAAGACAAACCAATACAGTAGCTACGATTCACCTCACAACGTGACACATTTGATGAAATGTATGAAATCTGACTGGTTTTCTGAAAAGTGAGAAGCATGTTTATAACAGCTTCTAAATTCCTTCATAAACGATTTAATGTAATAAACTGAAAATAAAACAAGACTTTGTATTTTTTGCAGAACTAATGTTGCAGCTATCCCAGTGTAACAGGTTTTCAGTCCTGGTTTAGCTGCCATGAAGCTTCTGTCAACATTTCCACTAAACTATTAAGAATACTATAATTCATACATTTTATTCTGGCTAGAAAAAGAGACACTTCTCAACTAGTAAAAGATTCCTCTTAACTCTACAAGCAAAGTGCTAAGTAAACTAACATTTGGACTCCCATAGGGAAAAAATTATTGCCAACTTTACCAATTTCACAGAAATATAGTTTGGGTGTAATGTCGGACCTATTGAATCAATGTTACTCATGTTCCCAGAGTTGTAAAGGTAGGGCACAGTACAGTTCCTGAAAGCAACCTTGAAAATGGAGTATTGAATAATTTTAATTTGTTTTACTTAATAAAATTGTAAAGAAAGCAAGAGCTGAGGTTTTTACATTACATTTAAGTTTGCTTTGCTTAGGGGAATTAAAATTCTAACCAATATAGTGAAGCCTGTGTTTCTCATCTGTGGGGAGAAGGAAGCATGAGATCTCAGTTCATGACTGATTTAAGCAGATCTAATGACTTGAATGCTCATAGCTTTCAGCATGATAAGCTGAACAGGTGGTGTACAAATATCGTCTGGTCAGCTTAGGAAGTACTAACCACAGCACGAACACACTCTCCTTTCTGACATTAGATGGCTGAGGGGCTTTGGCATGTAAAAAAGATGATGATTCTATGTTCCTGTCCCCTTGCTGGAATCAAAATTGAGTTGTGCATACTGGAAAGACTAGAAGGCTTATCTAGAGACTGATAGATAGATCTTTTGTGTCTGTTTTGATAGAATGAAATATCTTTTTCTTTCCACGAGCTATGATAATATGGCATTTCCCTAAAAATTTTACTTTGCTGTGTGATAATGTATAGACATATATGGAGGGGTGTGGTGTTGGAATGTAAGGGATGTAATATTGGAGCTATTCAGACAGGATTGTGAATATAACAGTCAGAATTATCTGTAGCTCCAAGAAGCAGTTCTGATGATTCAAAAAAACAGCGCATATACAAGCACATTGTATCCTATATGCATAAGGCATTTAAGATACAGATATTTCAGCTAAAACAGATCAGTGTACCTGGGTCTTATATGGATGGACAGAAGATAAAATAAGTCTTGGAACAATTCAAAACTGTGTTTGGAATTCCTCTATTCATTCCCTTGTTCCAATTTGGAGTTTTAAAACATACAAAACAGAGAGTTTATGGCAGTTTATCCTTCTATGATACCTGAGTTTATAGGGAGTATGTTATCTAGAAACTGACTGGATTCTTACCAAAGCCAGAGCATACCATGTCATGCTTTGTGTAGGAATGATGAGTGTGTGGCAGATGCATGTTTTTCATATTCATTACAGTTCCACCAGCCTCAAACAATTCTTTGACAATCTCAGTGCACCCACTCACACCTTCACAATACCATGTTGATACATAACATGATTAATTAGTATATGCTTGTGTAAGTACCAGAAATGCTAAAGCTCACTTCTTTCCTAGGAGGGAGCCTGTAATACACTAGGAAGACTATCATATCTTGGATGATAATATAGCTGTCTGAATGTTGGGTAGGTAGTGAAGGGACAAGGGAGAACAGTTTTAAGCTCAAGGATTAGATTGGATGTGAGGGGGAAGCTCTTCACAGAGAGAGTGGTGAGGTGCTGACACAGGCTGCTCAGAAAGGCTGTGGATGCCCTGTCCCTGGAGGTATGAATACCAGGTTGGATGCAGTCCTGGGCAGCCTTGTCTACTGCCAAATCTGGAAGCTGGTGGCCCTCCCTGTGGCAGAGGGATTGGAATTTGATAACCACTGGGATCCCTTCCAACTCACACCAGTCTATGATTCTATGAATCATTAATGAAGTACCATGTGATTGTAGACTGTATTTCCATGTTTCTCTGCGATTTGGAATTTTGTTGGAAAATCAAAATGTGATGCAGCTTTGGTCTTATTCATAAGCCTGGTGAGAAGTCCAGATTTCTGTAATATGCACTGAAGTGCCCCAGTCATTTACAGGAACAGAAACAGAATGACTCTTCCCGTGACAGCTGGTAAGCAGATTATGATGGTCTCTGGAGGCTGAAAGCCTTGTTTGCTGTCAATGGCCAACCTGTGCAGGCAACCCAAGGCAGGAACAGCTATCCTACACTTGTGTCTCCCATTTTGAAGCAGAGAAAAATCAAGAGGCTGTAAAACTGCAGGGATATGGATCAGTGAAACTTCCACAGGATAAGCAATGAAAATTTGTTAAAAATTCCTATTCTTTACTTCAGTATTTCTCAGAATCGTATACTTTTCAGTCACTGCATTCATTAATCCTGACAAATACTGGAGTTGATCTGCTGGTGTTAATTAGCATGGGGTGGGTAAGCATTTGATGCATGTTAGGTTTTTTGTGTTTATATAATTATGAAAGATTTTTCTAGATCAGTGCATTCACACTAGGGAGCTTAAAGAGTCAACAACAAGGCTGGTGATAATTCAACCCATCGTTCATGAAACTGAATCATACTTATTCTTCTTCAAGGCAACTCCCCTTCCCCCCTATATTTTTCTAATCAGCCAGTTTAGAACAACACTGGAGAGATATTTTCAGGAAATCTCAGATAAGGTGAGTAATAAATTAAAACACTTCAGATATGCTGTTGTTATGACAATGGAAAGGAAAATAAAAATCTCCCAAATCCTTACATATTTTTTGCTTATAAAACTTTCTGAATACTTTCAAAGCTTAATTCAGAACTGAAATTGTCAGCAAGTCTTAAGGTCACCATTAAATGTTGATATTTGGAAAGTGTTTGGGGAGGAGACTCCTGTATACTCTCAACTCTAGGTATGGAGCTTTTCTAGTAAATGCTGCTATATTTATTCTAAAAGACTGAGATCCTAGTCACAGAGATTGCCGGACACCATAATTGAAAACTGATGGGGATGGTTCATAAGGAAGGCAAGTGTGCTGTGGACATTTGTGGGAAGTTGTTTGAAATATTTGCTGTACGCCTTCAAGACTAAAAATATGTTGGTTATCATGTGTTCTGCACTAGGTTCATCAAAGCACCATACTGACTTCAAGTTAATGAAATGCTTTTCTTGCTTAATGATTATCTCCTTTAAGACACTGTGACTTGCATGATTTGGCTTATTGAAAAGTTCTATTGGTCCTTGATGACCTAGCACTATAGAGGGAAACAAGTCTATACCCTCAGTCTCACTGCAAAAGTCCATGAGTCTGTGGAAAATGTACTGTCAAGATTTTCCAGATAGAAAACACTCAAATCTCACTTAAATGTCTAATAGTTAAATACTGAAATGTACATTAATTCTCAAAATTGAAAATATCTGTGAATATTTAATAATATTCTCATTATTTAAATTTTAATATAAATAAAAAGGGAAATTCACAATAGCCCATAATTGCTGGAATGTGTACAGATGTCAGAGTTAAATCCCTTTTCTACCTGTTTTATAGTAAACAGCTTAAGAGTGAATTTTGCATTTTTCAGGTAAGTGTCTATCTGTTTGCAAGGTGTTTGTTGTTCTTTCTGTATGTAACAAAGGAGTCTTTGAAAGGACGAATTCTTACTTTGATATGGAACAAACTGTAAACCAAATCAGCCAAACTTATGATTCCCTCTGTAGAAGAACCACTGCCAAAGTTACTCCTGTGGACTCTGTTGCCTTTTCAGTTTCTCTTTACACAGATGTTTCCAGGTTCACTCCCAAGATGCTGGCAGTTCAGTGCTATATTCTCCCCTGTTACTGGAGGGACTTGTACTGCTGAATCCTATGTGCTGGCTGCAACTGATCACTCTGTACTTGTGCACTGGCCTCCCCTCTGGCTGCAGCACACCCAGTGCCAGATGCTAGGTTTTGTCTCTTGCACTTGGAACTATTGAAAGCATTCAGTTCAGCTACCAGATATTAGGAAATGGGAAAGCAGTATCTGGAAGACTTCTACCCTTTGTGAAATTTTATTTAAATTGACTGTTGGGTTTTTGGAATTTCATGGATTTCTGTGTGAAAAGGTTTTGTAATGGCAAAAAATCTATATCTTTGCTTACCTTTTTTATCTGTGCCCTATGCAGTAGGTCTGTTCTGAGACATTCCCCTGAGTGATGGAAACATGAGGACAGTGTTGGAAGATTGTTTTCTTAATCCTACATACTCTGTGGTACATTTTTTGTTAACAAAAAGTTACTGTTGAAAAGCTTATGAAAAAATAAGCACAATTCTCATCATTCATGGGAAGTGTGATCTGGTGGTAGGGGAGGCTGGGGAAGGGGATTTTCCAACATGTACACTTGGACCATCTCAAAAGCTAAGAGTTTCCTTTAATAGATGATGCAGTAGTCCTTCCATGGAGTAGTAGTCATGGCAACTCAATTGCACAGGACTTCTAAAAGCATAGAGCTGAATGAATTAATGCAAGACATCTCTATACAGTTGTTAAGAGCATGAAGACAAGAATTTATTTTTATGTTTCAAAATTAAGATTCTAGTACAAGGGCTTTTCTGAAAGTATTGGTCCATGACATCAGAGGTGAATGTTTGTGGGATGGCTGTAGAGTTTGAACCTCCCTGCCAGTATCCCATTACATTTTGTTGCTGTGTGACAGATGGCAGTGGGAGGGCAGTCTGACCAAATGGCATCTGACATGGAAGTCTGTCTGAAGCAAAGGTATATCACTGAGTTCCTCCATGTGAGAAAAATTGCACACATTAACATTCATCCATATTAGCTGAATGTTTATGAGAACAACCAGTGGGTGTGAGCACAGTGGTGTGGTCAGTGGTCACTTTCATCAGTGACAACAGTAAAAGTATTTCACCTCCTTTGGTGCAGATTTTTATGAGTGTAGCATGCAGGCCACAATGCTGATGAAAATGCAGAGGTAGTGGTGGTGGCTATGTTAGAAAATAGTGTTTGTAGCTGAGAATTTGCTCTGTCAAATGGTGTTCTTGTTTGCTTCTTCTTTGTTTCCGTGGTTTCCATGGAAATAAATATGAAGCATTAGTTTTGGAGGTACCTACATATTTTAAATGCTATATTAGACATATGAAGAGAAGTTATCATATGTTACTCTAACAATATTTTAAAATGTTCCTGGTAATGTATATTCTGACATTTGTTCTGTCAGAACTTGATTTAGTTTAAACTGTGTTTAGACCTGTCATGCAATGGAAAAAGGAATTGTATTTGCAAGTTACTGAACTCAGTTATCTGCCTATGACTATTGTGACTCTGTCTCAGGATGTGTCTCTGGTAGCCACTGTTCTGTATTGTCCAGAACATCTGTGATGTAAGCTTTCTGTAACATAGACCTTTTATTTGTCCGTAAGATGCTCTTCCATATGAACAGAAAATGCCCTTAGTCTTGGCACAAGCCAAGAATCTGAATAAGAAACGTGCCTCATTTCTGATTTCAAGAGTTGTCATTAAAAAGCAGCTCAGAGGTAATCACACAAAGTAGTTTTATTTTTCATGGTAATGTAAATTTATGTAGCGTGAACAGGGAAAAAGAAACAGTATGAATTTGGTAGTTCTGATAACCCTTTCTGTTACCTGTCTAATTTTTTCCTGATTACCTCCTGCGTAGAACAGAAAAACCCTTCTGTATTTTATTTAACACTGACAGTTCCCACTGATGGAAACAAAATTGCAGTCCCCTGAACAGTATCCACATTTCAGTGTAAAGACAATAAGTCAAATCCGTGAGGATGAATTGTATTTCTATGAGACATTCTACATATCTTTAACTCTCTTGGGGTCAAGGAGTCATTGCATCTTCAGTGCTTAATTATCTTTATAATCTAAAAGCAATTTAAGAAGAATGTTACATCATTTATTGCTTGAAGAAGCAAACAAAATACACAATTTTATGCCTCGTCTACCTGAAAATTTTCTTGAAGTTATTCCTTGTAATGGGCCAAAGACCACTCACTGTTTAAAATCCCTGGCTTCTATTTTTGCTTCCTTAATAGTCTTCAGAATGTTATTACTCAAATCTTGAAGTAGAGAACAATAAGGAATAATTTATTGTTTGAACCCCTCTGGTTACAAGCAAAGGATTGGAACTATCAGTATTCTATCATCTTTCATCTGTGTCAAATGTCCAATAAGGATGTTTCTGTTCATATCTCTTTTCCATACATATATCCATTACATTTTCAATTTACTTCCTCGGAACTTTATGAGAAGAGGAGGAGGAACTCACGTATGCAAGCAGTGGCTGCGTGGAGTATCTGTATTGGAAATGTAAGATCTCACTTCTCTGCATAAATACAAAATTATTCTTCATTTTGGAAAGTGTGATTTCTAGGGATAAAAAGGCTGTGGTCAGTGTCAAGCTGTGTCGTCTTCTTTGTAAGAGCAGATGTAATGTTAAATCACTTGCTTTGACTATTTTAACATGTTCTATACAATGGTGCTTGTAGGATTCCCACCAAGTTATTCAGGAAAGGAAAATTTGCAGGGAGGTTTGTGGAAAAACTGCTGAGCTTCTCCAAAATGAATCTGGTTTAAATATATATATATATATATATATATATATACGTACTAACCAACAGAAAACAAGCTTGGAACTGGGTTGTAAGTTACAAAAAATATTTGATATGTGCTCATCTGTTTACCAAATACAGGCACTTCAGAGTTCCTCTTGAATTCAGATCAGAACCTGCAGAAATATCAGAGAAGGGGAGTTTCCTTAAAGTCTTTACCTGAACAACGCTGGTCACTGTTTGGTAAGCAGCAGAAATTGACTTCTTTATAAATATTTACATTGTAATATCACGGAAGTCTCCCACATAGCAGCTTATGGTAGACATTGAAATGTATTTCTTGTCCTTGATATTTTACAGACTAAGTACCAGATTGTGCAGTCAGATCCATACCACCTGAACCAGACTTTTGGCACAGAGGGTTTTGTGCAGTTAAAGCAGTGTGTGCCTGTGTGGATCTGATTACAGAGTCTGTGGATCTGATTACAGGGTCCATGGCTCTGAAAGTGATAAAAGCCAAATCATCTTTCACATGCAGTGCCTGGATATCAGGGCAGGACAGGAGGCACTCTCTGTAGGATGGTGGCACGGCCTGTGGGCATGGAGGTAACCCTTTGACCATCTGCTTCAAACTTAGAATAGTTACTGTGACTACAGAAGCTACAATTTTATTTTGAGTCTTTGTTATAAGAGGCTGCAATTCATTTTAACCTGCACTGTGCTAATGCAAGTCGCGTCTTAGCACTGACCTGACGTTTACAAATTCTTTTCTAACCCTACCTGATTTCATTCTTTTTTAATCAACTGTGAATGAAACATTTTGATTTGATAGAAAATGTGGCAGTGCATTGGTGAAGCTATGCCTGATAAAATGATTTACATGGAGTGAAATCCCAGCAGGGTTCAAGCTTTTATCAGTTTGGTTTTGATAAAATATGATTTTCTATGTCTCCCTTGATTTTTCCATCACAATGAAAAATATAGATCTTGAATTTGCTAGCTGGACCCTTTACTCAGACTGTGCCAAGGACTTTATCTACCACTATGATTGAAAGTTCTTCCTTTCTGCCTTAGGGCTTCTATGCATAATTTTGACAGCTTGTACTTTATCAAAGAAATTATGTCAATAGTTAAAACCACTGCTTCCCTTATTTGCTTGTGAGTTTTGAATATCAAATTCCAAGAGGAAAAGAAAAGCAATGCGAAGAAAGCTTTCAAGGGAATGTAAAACCAAAGGGAGGAGGTATGTGCTTTTATTTCAGGTCTTCGCTAGCTTTGCTCTGCAATGCTGCTTTGCCTTTTGGTTATAGTTTTTTAAGCTTCCTTGGAGCTGTGCTGATGCAATCTTCTCAACACTCTTCATGTTTTCCTTGTTTCCATCAAAGGAAGAGAATAATTATTATGCTTCACATCTGAGTTGGCTTAAATCTGCCAGATGCTCCATCCATCTCCTTTTTAGTGGGTCCTTCTCCCTAGCCTCCTTGCTCTTGACTCCCTCGTTACAAAGTTGCTAGTGAGGCTAGAAGTAATGGTTTTAAGCCTAAAATATTTTCCTTGGTCTGGAACCACACACACCATGGTACTGTTACTGGTGTGATTAATGTGCACCAAAGAACAGCAGGAAAATGCATGTTTTAAGCTGGTTCTTAAGATGGTACCTTTTGAGGAGGCATTGATTAAGGCACTGAATTTTCACTCATTTTATTGGAACATTTCCTTCTGAAACAAGGAAATGCTCCCGAATTTGAGTGGTTCCTATTCTCAAGTAGATTCATGACCTGGCAGCCAGCAGGGTAGTTCAGACAATGTATAATTTGCCTGTGAAAAGATGGCCTGGCTACTGCAAGTATTCTCACGACAGCACAGTGGTTTGTGCGAGTTAATTTACTGCATCGTTCAGAACACAAACACTGAAGAGAAAATTTGTTTCTCTGAAGTTCTAGCCGGCCATTGACTAGCTGCTTGATGCCCGAGCTTGTAAGGTTTACATGTATGAGGTCTTGACTTTCAAACTGTGCTTCAAAAGCAGCTTAATGAGGAGGAGTTTGTGGGAGAAGGCTAATATGGATGTTAAGAGATGTTCTTTAATGTAACAGTTTTATTCTTATTACTTTTTTTTTTTTTTTTTTCCCTATAGTGCACCTGTTTTATGAAATAGCTGCAGTGACACTGCACAGTTACTGCTCCTGATTTGGTGATCAGGAGTGATTTTAAAAGTTTTCAGGTCACTCTTGGCCTGGAATTTTAAAAAAGTTGGATCAAAACTCCAAAAAAGCTTAAATGAATTTAAGGGAAGACTGAAAGTTATGTGGTAGTAATAACTTTTCTTCATTTATTGAAATAACTGTAAAGAGTATATAATGATTTTCGTATTCAACCAGAACTACTAACACCAAAGACAGTTCTGTGTATGAATCACATGTAACAGTATGTTCCTTATATGTATGTTTATACACTAACGAAAAGAACGATGTACAGAAGGCAGCTGCACAATTAGAACAACTGTTCTGCCCTTTGCCAGATAACAACAGATGTAAACTCAAAGGGAAGAGATGAATACTTGCAGATAGAGACTCACAAAATCTTTCAAAGTCCACTTTTAAACTTGTCCCATTTCCTTAGACATGTGTCTGTTAAATCAGATACCTACTGAGGAATTTATAATAACAAAAAATGCCTGTGACTTTGTTTCATTTTTGCAGTTTTTTTCCCAAAAGAGATCTTTGAATACATTTATGTTGAAGGAGTAGTGATGGGAAAGAGAAAGAGGGTGTCAAGTCTTCCTAGGTGCAGTCTTAAGAATGCTTTCTCTTTGTATAAAGCTGCATAAAGTAGGCTACATATCTTAAGATTTTTTTTCTTTCTTACATGCAGGTCTGGCATATTTTTTTGTTTACTATTCTCCCAGGCATGTGGGAAGTTCTGATTATAGTAACATTAAGCTGTTTAATTCCCTTTCTCACTTATAGATACCATAACAGAAACATTTTTTGCACCATCCAAAGTCTATTAGAAAGCTGTGGAATTTTCTGCAATCTGACTGCCCATGCAGGTATGTTCCATATTTCTCTGTGTATTGGTAGCATGTATGCTCATGTACATTTCTTGGTTTTTAATGCCACAAAGCAAATTTTAAGAGCAATTTCTACTAAAGAACTCAAATTGATATTGGAAATCAATATTTGAAGCATTTTTTAGTTTTATTGTTTTATTTTCTTTTTCTTGTAGTCATTTTTAATATCCTGTTGCATTTCCAGCCTGCATGTCCTGAGTTTTCTTTTCAACATTGTACATAATTTCTGACTTGTTATAATTCAGGGTTAGTTGTTGGTAAACACTAACTATGCTTTTTTTGCTGATGCAGTATGTAGTTTTTAGTAGGAGGACAATCCTCTGACAGAATCACCTGCTCCTTGAATGACTCCTGTATAGGGACAAGAGGGAGAGAGAAATTCCTCGCACAAAAGAAGCTAATCTGTTGTGACAGCTGTCACTGTAGCAGTGCAAACCACACCACTTCAAAGCTGAGATGCTATTTCCCATCAGCATCACTATCTGTGCTGCTGGGCTTTCTCTGGTCACTCCACAGGGAGAGGATAAATACCTGAATTCTCAAATATTTTCTATTATTTAAGCTTCCTTCTGGCTTAGGTGAAGATATGGTGCAAAGCTGTTATCTGCAGTCCTCTTTCAATGACGTAGCAGGTCAGTTTGCAAGGTTAGTCTGTTAGCTAGTGATAAAGGCTGTCTCTGGGCAGGCAAATGAATGACAAGTCCAGGACATAAACACTAGTAATGAAAAAAATTTAACCGAATAGATGACGATAATAGTGTACATTCAACCATCTAATTCAAAGCACTCCCATTATGACACAGTTGCTATTTCCATTCTTATTTCTTGGAGGAGAAAAAGCACATATATTTGTTAGCAATTGGGTCTTTGGATGATTCTCCCCATCTTCAAAATTGTGCAAATATGGCATATACTGTACAAACTGTCTAATTTGTGCAGTGATCCTGGCTCTTTTTGTCTTCTTGTGTAACAACGTTATCAAATGAGAAGCGAATAATGCAAAACACCTGAACTGCAAACAGTGCAGTGAGCACATATCACAGCATCTTGCACACTTTTCATCCACAAGCTTCTACTTGTAAAGCACAAGAAATTGGGAGAGACACTGGGTGCCTGTCTCTGCTCTGAAATAAATCAAATCTCTGAACATTGCTGGTAGCATAAAAATAGATTAATTATGGAAAATGGAAAATTGTGATTGAATCTTAGCTAGATGTGTGGCTGAACATTTCCCTGATGTTTGTCAGACCTAGATATTTTACACCATCATTTTTCAGCATTTTCAGATCTATTATGAGTAGACTAGGTATTCTAGGACACCGGAGATAGACATGGAGGGGAAGAAATAAGCAAAGGAAAAACTCTGATTTGGAGTTAATTACTAAAACTTACAAATGTAGAAGTAGGTCAGTATGACTAACACAATTCTTACACTGCAGAGAGTGAAAAAAACTTCAATGGCAATAGATATGGAAATCTAAGATGATCTGAATTAGCTTCTGTGAGACATACTATTAAGTAGAGCAAATATTTAAAAAACACACACCACTTCATGCAGTGAAAATCAGTATGTATAATGCAGGCATTGTGAAATTATTAGTTCCTAGTGTTATTTCAGTTCCTAGTGGAAAAACTGTGTAGATGGTATGTACTGCCCAGTTCTTGAGACACTCAGGCTATCTGACTTTATAAGTCTCCATGTAATAGTCTTTGTTGTATCCAGCCTTGGGTCAAGGATTTCAGTACCCTACTTGTGTGTGTTGGCTTGAGTATTCCTACACCCAGTTCCTCCCATCCTTTCAGTTCTAGTGGAAGCATGGAAAACAACTAGTGTCTCCGTACTTGCTCAATAAGTGTGCAGCTGCAGCTCCAAGAATTTGATGGAAAAGTCCATCTACGCTTGTTGGAGCTGCCTGTGTTAGTCTGCTCAGAGATGTTACTTGGAATCTGGGTCATAGTTATTTTTTCATCAGATTAATGATGACTGTGAAATCAGTCACCAGATGATACGTATTATAAATAAAAATATTTTCTTGTATCAAATGTTAAGAATCTAACTTTCCTGGATTATTGATACAGGAAAACATACTTAGGGATATAGAGACTGACTTCCTGTGCAAAAACCAAGTATCTAAGGTCAAGCAGTTTCTCTATGTTGGCCATTCTGTACAGAACTGTTTGTTTCACTTTGCCTATATTGTGGTTTAAATAATACACTTTGAACTGTGTTTTTTCAGATTATTTATATTGAAAATATGTTGGTTTTGAATTTTATTTCTTAATGGTGAAAAAAAATAGCTAAGAACAAAGTGATAATTTTCTTCTATACCACTGTTTTCTTCAAATCCAAAGGATTCTGCAGTTAGAAGTGTAACATGATTATTCATGTTCACTGGAATACGTGCTGTGATCAAAATACAGTCTTGGAAATGCATACAGGATTGGACTGAAGAATGTGTGCCTGTTACAGGAGTGGTAGGCTGGAAAACATCCTTCAGTAATGACTTGCTTTCATTTATTAAATATAGCTGTCTACTCCACATTTTGATCTTTTTTGTGAAGACAGATGATTGAGTTATCTTGAGCAAATATGTCATGCAAAACGCCCCACTGACAGTATGCTAAGTGTATGTAGAGCCTGTATATTTTGATTGCTTTTGACTTTGAATCAAAAGCTTCTCTTGCCTAGTGGATGAAACAAGTTCTTCATAGAAAATAGGCTGTGTCCCATTCCACAGCAAGGAGCAGGCCCTCCCTTTGGCCTGATGAGGGCAGAGTTCCTACCTACAGTGTATCCAGGGATAAAGATTTCCTTCTGCTACCTGGTCCGATCACTGTGCTGATCTTGGACGTCTGAAGGGAGAACACAAATCTGATCTCAGAAAACTTTATACAGTACACCCTACTTCAAGTTTCTAGCACTGGTTTAATGTAATTTCTTCAGGAGATCAAATCTAACAACAACAGCAACAAAAAATCCACCCAAAATATAGTGAGGAAAAGAAGATATGATTATTAATTAATTTATTTCCCTATGACAGCATAAGATTCAAAACACAATCACGGTTTCATATAAGTTGTTTGTATGTTGTTTGCACTTTTGCTATTTAGACTGCTTTATAGAGTGGCAGAGTATTATTGCTGCTTAATCTAGAATTCTAATCATGGCAGTAGTACAAGTAATCAGTAGTTGGTGATGAAAGCAAATGCATTTTTCTGGATTTGTTGGGGCAGTTTTGTCAGTAGCTATTGTTCACTGAGCAAGACCTATGTTATTAAAAACTGATTCACTGGGGTATTTTCCAGGTACAAAGATGAAGTTTGAGTTAATTAAAGTGCATAAGGAAATGCAGAGAGGGAAGCAAATGAAAGTTTCTGCTGAAAAATATGCTTCCCTAACCTGCTAATGTGTTGTTCAGAAGCAGAGCTTCTAACAAGTTTAGCTGCAAATGTTACGTTCCCCCGGATTAGTTACTGTTTTCATGGTGTACTGTATCAGCTATTTTCTGGTTATAATTTAATAAAGGTAATTATTTCATGAAGGTATTATAAACATAATTACACCTAGGTTAATTTTAAAATACTGATATACTGCTATTTTCAGAATCAGTAAATTTTAATTTGCAACATTGGAATTGAAATTACATGGAATTCATTTTATAAATTAATGTACTAACTAAAGTGCAAAAATCACCTCTCATTTCTGTAAAAATATATCTGTTAGTTATCAGTATCTCCTTTCTGTTTTCCAAATTATGCAGTGTAAGTTTCTGCTGCAGCTTGTGTATCAGTGTAGCTTGCAGATATTTCTTAGCTTACACTTAAACCTTGCCAAAAGAAACAGATTCTACAATGTGAATGTTTTGAAGCAATTCTTAGTTTAAGAATAATATAAGTTATGCAGGCTTTAGTTCCTAGCTCTTAACTAAGATATGAATATGTGATAAAATTAAGATGCTTAGCTTGGTATCCTTTCTTGTTTCAGGTTCTAAGGGACCCTAGACAAAGGATATTGTATCTATCAACATTTTGTGTTTTCTATGCACAGTTTTTTCCCTGGATCTTATTGAGCTGATTGAGATAACTGTATGATCCTAAAAAAGAATGAGAATGTTTTCTCTGTTGTAATGAATGAGATAGAAATAAAGGAAGGAGTATGGGCTCATGAGCTTGGAATCATTTCTTCTTGGCAGGAGGTGGGCTGTCTGCTACTAGCAGTCATCAGAGGGTTTTTCCCGAAAGGCTCTGGTGATCAGTGTGACTTGGGAATTTAGAGGATAGCATTTCCTCTGTTCTCCTAGATAAGAAGCTTTCTTTGTATGGATTTGTCTGCTGTATATTTTTTATGTGAGAGATGTGATCTGAATGTCTGTATAGCAAATAAAGTAGCTATCCACATGCACTGAATTCACAAGAAGTACCGAAACAAGTTTTTAAAGAGATCTGAGGCCATGTATGGTTGTTATTGTACACAGATTTTTAGTAAAGTCTCTTAAGTCTTACTGTAAGAGCTTTGATTGTGTTTTCTGTTTGGCACCAACATGTGATTTGTAGCATCCTTGACATATGCACAAGAAGTTACTTAATTTTTTATTATCTTTTTTGCACAGATAAAACATGTTTAATCTTCATTTTCAGTTTTTACAGGTTTCTTTTCAGACACCAATCTAGTCTCATGCTGATTCAATTGTGTGAAAACACCTGATATGAATGACTGAGTTTGCTTCTTTCTGTCAATCAGATCTTGTCCTTGGTAGGAAAATCAGAGAGAAAAACCCAGGACAATGAAATATCACTTTAAAAACAAAACCAGAAAACAGAGCTTAGTCATTAAAGCCAGAGGTGCACAATACCAAAATCTTCTGTAAATTTACTGTAAAAGCTCAATGAAAAACTTGGTCCTCCATTCTGTGGAAAAGCAACTTCATACTCTGCCTGCATGTCTTTCAGAAGAAATCTAAGAAGTCATCTTTTTGTATATGAATGATGCAAAGGCACCAACTCACACAAGCATCCTTTTTTTCCTCTGAGATTCTCAAGTTTTATATAGATTGCAGATAAGGAGATACATTCCCTTCATGTATAGATTTACAGTTAGGGAAATATTTAAATGATACATTGCCTGGCTTCTGGCTTCTCTTTGAAACATTTTCTTTGCTTCGTTTAAGAAGTACCTACCTCATTTCAAACTCATTAACTTTTAGATTAATTTTGTTTAGAATAACAGAGTTAGAATGTTGGCATCTTTGCAGTACAACCTCATGTAGACGAACAATTTCCACCAATTTCTTAGGCTTTTTGTTTCTGCCCTCCCCCCACCCCCCCACCTTGTTTGTTTTTTAAACTTGCCAAGTGCTCCTACTTTCATTTTAGTTAGTTTTGGCAGACAGAGCTTACCAACTATCATTCTACCATCATCGTTTTTGGCAGTAATAAAAGCCTTGCCAGTGCTTTTATACCAATAGTTCCAGTATTTCAGCATTTACTGGCTAGCAGCTGTCATAAAGTATGTTCCAGAAACCTGCAAGTGAATTATTTTGATTTACTGTCTTGGCCCAGTGTGGATGATGCCTACTATGTCAGAACTGACAGATGTGTAGGAGAAGGCAGTAAATGATCTTGACAGAGAGTTTAGAGCTCTCTGTTGGATAGAGATACAACATTTTTGTTCCACGTTGGGTAGGAGCCCAGCAGGAACTTAATACTCTTATTAAGAAACAAGTGAGTTTCATTCTGATAATCCTATTGTTGACCCTAACAATGGCAGCGAATTTTCTCTATTGGTTTTAATTCTGACATTAATGGACTCATCAGAGACTTTACAGTAGAGTGGATTTCCTAGAATTTTTTAATTGTTTTAAAGTTAGGATGGGAAAAACTTTCCAGAACGAAGAAGAGATAAACATTTCTCTGTGAGAATGCCAAGAAAAAAGACTGTTTCCAGAATCTGATGTGATGACATTAGTTTCCAGATAGTTCAGCACTCTTGGATTTAAAACTTTTTCATATTATATGCAATTTCATTTGCAGTCCCTTATGACAAAGTACTTACAAGTTGTTCATATTAAGTATATGCTCTTTAGCAGATATAACAACTTCTGAAGCTGGTGAGCCAAGGGTAACAACTCAGGGAGCTCCTTCTTACATGCAAATGCCCGGTAGTACTGAGAATTTGATCACTATGAAAATTCAGATTTGCTGCAATGAGCTTATTTGCAACCATCTTGTTAGGCAGCCTTTTTGCTGATGTCTGTGACAGTTAAGGCAGTTCTGTACAGCTTCGATCCTGGATAGAACTCAAGAAATTCTAGACTGGCTCTAGTTCTCAAATACCAGTCTATGCACCATGGGCAGACATAAGGGAAAGGGGCTTAGCAGTAGAGCTACCTACTACCAAATTCCAGTGCTTAGATCTGTATTATTCTTTGTGCTGCACCTATCTGGAAACATATTCAAATTTGGCAGACAGAAGATGAAGCATTTCCAACTCTGAAGCAGGCACTTTCAACCAGAAACAAATATTGGTCAAAAATGAGACCCTAGGACATAAATAGATCAGAAAGCTGCTATGATTTTTGTAGTGGGGAGATTTATTTATTTTTTTTACTTATTACAAGAAGGTGTAATCTTTACAGCTGAATGTACGTTAATGGTTTTGCAACAACCATGGCAGCTAGTGCTGTAATTTAATACTTCAGTCACGTAAGTCTGAAGTTGATTACTAAAATCAAATGCTATTGAGTTATTTGGATTCATGTACATAAAGTTGTTTATACAAATATGCATTCTATTATAGCCTTAAGAGATACCAGGGCAGAAAATCTGTAGCTTGCAACACCCCTTACATCTGGGAGTTTTCATGCTGGAGGAAAAAGTCTTTCACTACTTCTCAAAACAAGAGAATACAAAATTCAAACCCCTGAAATGTTCCAAAAGAATTGAAAGGCAGAAATAACAGAGTTAATAGGTATACATTTATGTTACTACATAAAAATTATGTAAGATTCTTATAGGAATGACTTACATTAAATCATTACCCATTATGTGTTGGCTGATGCATTTGTGGAGGCAGGGATGGGGAAAGAGAGTAAGGCTGTGAAACTATAGCACAGAATTAAAAAGCAACTCTGTATTTGCAGTTATTTTGAGATCAGATAGAGTAGATGCCTCAGAACAGTTTAATTTTTTTGTGTGTGTGACATTTTTTGATGGCATACACTAATAGAAAGCAGTTATGAAAGTGTTTGAAAATCAAAGTGATTGCTGAGCTAGCCATAAACAGTTTTACTGTCAGAACAGTTTGAAGATATTTCAGTTGATGTAAGAATTAAACTCAAGAGTTGATTTACAGTCTAGCTCATAGTATTTATTTCATGAGACTTGAAATAAAGTACAAAGGCCAAAAGTTTATTTCTAGAGAATCTGATTTGTCATCTGAAGAAGGTCTGAAGTGGATGGAGGAAGTAAATAATCTGTATCCTCAGGTCAAAAAGGGGTCTTCCTCTTAGGTGTATGAGAGTAATTTGGCATCTCATACAACTACTGTTAGAACTCTGACCTACATATTTTCTGTCAGTGGGCCTAAGAGAACCATGTGGAGAAGTTCATAAGCAATCTGTGTTCCGCCAGCTGCCATGTGTGCTGTGTTAGAGAACTATTCTCATAAAGCTAAATGACAGTAGCTATAAAAACTTGGTAGCTTTGTATCAGGAAGACCACTGCATTTAACAGATAGAGGATTTGCTCTCCTTTGCTCTGGATAGTAACTTTCAACAACTGGGTTTTTCGGATGTGTATTTCTATGTTTTGGGGATGGGACAAACAAATAAAGTGTCCATTTCCCAAAAGAGTGCTTATCAAATCACAGGTTCCCAACTTTTGGCATAGATTGGAATTCTAATTTTTTGGCAAAAGGAATCCCTGTAAAAATGTCAACAAAATGATGTGTGTGTTGAATAAGTTGGTTATCTGACTATATGCACCTATTTCTCTCAAGGATGTATTGTGAGAAAAAGATTTTCTGTCATCTGTAGTTTCTCAGTAAAATTGTCAGAAAATTACATAAATTGGTTACAGATTACTCCAAAGTGATTGATACAAATGCTGCGGATTCCAATCAGTAAATGTCGAAACCTGGACCAATTGGAAATGAGCTAAACAAAGTTAATTACCAGCCTCATTAACTGGGGTGATTTGGGGAGGATTGTGTCCTTGGCAATGAAGTTTGTGAATAATTAGCATGATGAATGGACCTGATGGAAAACAGTGCTTTGACCACTTTGTATTGTATGTTGGCTATTGTGGTAGTAGCTGATGCCTCTTTTTGTGGTTTCAGATTGATCTGTGCACTAACAATCAAATGATTAATAGCTCTGTGTGAGGTATCTGACACTTTTATTTGATTCAAGACCATTAAATAAACACAGATAAGCAGCAGTTTTGAGGAAAATAAACCAGTACAAAGATGTTTTGCAGTGGAGTATATTGTTCAAAACAGTGGCAACACCTCACAGGAGGACCAGAGAAGCTTATTGAAGAGGAGTAGTATAGTTTTGGTTGACATGAAACACTAGCTGAAAACCTGGCATTTAGTTAAGGAATCTTACATGCTGACATAGGATGTTCTAGTTACATGGATAGCCATGGGGGGCTCTTTATTCCTCCAGCTGCTTCCTGAGCTCGTACTTTTGTACATGTTCAAAGCAAAGGAACCTAACCTTGTACCCTTGTGATTTGGGGATAAAGCTTGATGTGCTGTAATAGGAAATCCAGTTTTGATGGTCTGTCTGTAGAGCCTGATAGAGTGTCTGTCAGTTATCTGAGGATCTTGTGTCTTTCGTCTGAATGACAGCCCATTATTCATCCTTTCTGCTAGGTTCATTGGCACAGGAAAACACTGACACTGCATGCACGTCCTGGAGCAAAAGCAACAAGAAAGAATGTAGAAATGTAGACAGAGTGGTAGATCTGAGTATTGTTCCACCATGCAATTATGTTACTCCCTTCCCCTGCACAGCCCATTTCCCCCCCCCCCCCCCCCCCCAAAAAAAAACCCCAAAAAAACCCAAAAAACCAAAAACAAACAAAAACAAAAAAAACAAAAAAACAGAAGAGTCTTAAATGTAATTCATTGGCCAAAATGATACTCATCCTCCTCCAGACCATCTGCAACATCTCAGATTCAGGCTGCTTTGAGTAACAAAACCTGAATTGACTATCTCATCCAGTACTTGTTTTAACCCTTGTAAATTGTGACAAATTATCTTACCTCTGCAGGTTAAAATGATAAAAAGCTTAAAAACTGGATTTTAAGGTAGGAAAGGAAGAGAAAAAGTACTATGCTGGAGTTTCAGTTGGTTGAATAGAATAGTAAATGCACTGTAGTTGTGAATGTTTTTGTGAGAATTTTGTTTTTCAGCACATGTTTTTAATTTACTTCTGACTTCTAGATATGAACTAGGGGACACTAAGTAGCTAACATGAGCCAAGCATTAATCAACAGAGATGTTTTTTATACTGGTATTGGAACTGATCACTGATGATAACTTGGAATGAATTGTTGGTTTCCCAGTATTAAGAGTTTAAATGTACTGTAGTATCTTTCCATAGGCCATGATTGACTTTAAAATTTGTAACACTTTTATTACTATAGCATTAAAGATTCTGAAGAAAAAAGACAATGACACAAGGACACCGTAGCTAATATATTAAGTAGAGCTATTCATGGAAATTTGTAAAAGGCATGTGTATGGGAAATTGGTAATCACAGCCTGAACCTCTGATTAATCGACTGAGGCAAGTGTTGGGTCAGCTGTGGGAGCACAGGTGAGAGTAATTTAGCTGTGCTCCCAGAAGGGGTGGAGCTTGATGCCACCTCCTCTAGACCTCATTTAAGGGCTGACCACCACTAAGGCCGCATCTCTTGGAGACTGCTCCTCAGTGGAGATTGCCTCAGCATTTCCTGGTGAAGGCATCCATATTGGTGAGTCTTTCCTTATAAATAACCTTTTGAATATCTGTTATCATCTTTGTTACCATCTTTGTATCCTTTTACCTTACAGCATGCTACTAAATAAGAGTTCTGTATCTTTGAAAACAATCAAATTGCATGAATTAAACCCAAAGATACAGTAACATTTAGTAAAAATTTTGAACATTTTTGAATGAGGCTGATGGAGATTCTAGGGATAGTCCAAGGAGTGCTATACTTGTAAAACTATGTATGCCATTTATGTACCAAATTGATTCTGATGTGGCAATGAAAGGCATTGCACACAGCAGCTGAAGCACAATCTGGAAGACAGAGACAAAGGTTCTGTAGTTCTTTACAAAGTATGTTATAGTGGAAATGCTAAGTCATGGCCTGAAATAGTGATGGAACACTGGGAAGACAGGGCCAACATAGGGGAGCTCTGGATCCACCCCTTCCCAGATCTCATTTAAGTGTTGCCAATGGAGGTGAGGGTATCTTGCTGGAGATCCCTGCCTACCAGAGGCCTTCCAAAGGTAAGTAGTTTTTCTCTTTGTTTCTGTGTTCATAACTGCTGCGTTTGGGCTTCTTGTTTACTGCAACTTAGTATTTTGTCTCCCTGCTATTATCACTGCACTTTCCATCACATTATAACATTACATATGACTTAATCTTTGGTACCAAATACATGTAATAGTAAATTATATTTTATATTATAATTGATATAAATTATATAAACAGATACTGTAGGCATGGCAGGTTTTCAGTTGTAGGTGCTATGGCTACATATAAAACACCCACTTCAAGGTATTCTTACCAATGGAAGAGTTGGATCCTGATGGCCAGTTCTCTATCTCTTTGTTTTAGAAGATTTTTTTGTACTCCAGGGATTTTGGTGCTAACCATTGATCATTGTTTTATTCAGCAGGTTTAATGCTTTGTTTCTTCACATGAAAATTTGATTTTTTCTTCAGGAGCTCTGTATTAATTGCTGAACTAAGCATTATTTCAGATGTTCAAGATAAAGAACTAGTATTTATGGATAAGCTGCATTTGACACCGCAAGACAGTGTAGGGCAGTGGCACCACACAGAAGTATTTATGTGGAGAAGTGAAACAACTGCTTTCTCCCCAGTGTTTGTACCGTTGGTAGAAGCTTACACTTCTGTTTCTTTCTTGCTCTCAGGTGCTATTATTTTTGTCTAGTTATTTCTCATTTAATATGGACATTGTTGGCACAGACCTTGTGTTTACTGGTTATAGTCAGATCAGTAGCCACAGGTTTTGGCATTAATGGTATACTCCATCATTTCAATCTGAAGGAGCTCTCACAGGATTATATGTACAAGCAGCAAACTGATAAACTAGAAAATGCCAACCCAGGCTTTCACTTCTGTTTGAGACTGAGTTACCACACTGACATGCAATATGGAAATATCGGCTAGATGTGTAGAAGCATCCAAGTAGAGAAAATGAAAGACTATTTTAATATTCATATCTCCCATCCCACACTCTTTCAGAATATTGGGTAAAGAGCCAAAGTGTTGGAGATGTAATCTTTACAGTAGCCAAGGTACAGACCTTCACATTTAGCAGAAGTACATTACAGTCCAAAATTTGGACCTGTGGGGAAATGGTTCTTTGCACATATTTGTTAGAGTGCACAGTATATGTAATAATAAGGAAAAAAAAAGCCAGAATTGAAAACTTAAGGACATGGGGCATCAGATATATATGACAAAATGAAATAGCCATCTTTAGTGGATGATTATATTTTCTGTACATCTCATGTAGGTATGCAGTACAGTTTATTTTGTGTCTGTCCAGGTATTGGCTTCTCTTATGGACCAGTTTGCATAGTCACCACTCCAATTTTTTTTTTTTCCAGTGGCTTTGTGCATTTTGAATTTTTACATATAGTGGCAGAGTTTTAGTGTTTATTTTTTTTCTACAAGTGCACAGTCCTTTTTGGCAGATGACATTTATGGACTTAAATACGAATCATTGTGTAGCCTTATAAGCAAAAATTGCTTATTTTGTAACAATAAAAGGCAAATGTTCAACATTCTTGAAGGTTAGGCTCTTCCAAAGCTACTTTTAGTCACCTACTACTTCACTTACAGAGTCAGCATCTACATTCAATGAATAATTTAGGTTTTCCCCAGCTTGCTTCTTGAGAAAATGATATAACGTAATACATAGTTCAGAGTGAATGCTAGATGCCTCTGTTTTTCTCTTCAAATGTTATGCTTTCTTTCTTTCTAACAGTGTATGTTTTATACTGAAGTAAAAAATCAGGAATGTAAATTTGACTATGTGCTGCATATAGAATAGCAACGTAACACTTGCTAATTTCTCCCATGTTGGGAGGTTTTTGTATAGATTCCCACTACTCTCAAGTTGCAAGTCATTTGCATCACAAATAATAGATTGAAACTACATTAAGCAATAGTTACTTAGAATAGACACCCTGCAAAATCTCATGGTGCAAATAAAATTAATTAGTTCTTGTCACCACTGTGCTCTACAGTATCAAGACAGAGTAGAAGATTGGACTGCAAGGGGCGATGTTTCCTTCGGAAGAAAAGCATCCTAGTCCTTGGACCAGAAACAATGCTTTCTGTATTGATAAGATTTAATTCAGATATCTAGGTTCTGGAAGTTCTTTAATTTAATATGAGACATTGTAATTCGCTTCTGACAAAATAACCGTAGTATGGTAATTACACAGATGAATGAAAAGGAAGTAACTTTCTCTGTAATTGAGTCAGTATAGTCTTTATCAATTTCCATGCTTCTTATCTGTCTGATTTTTTTTTTTTTTTTTTTTAAAGATGTAAAAGAGCGAATCACAGTTTTCAGGATGGGACCTTGAGTTATGCGTATTTTAATGTATGGATCTAGCATTTTAAATTCTTCCCTGTGGTCTCATCTCTGTGCAAATACATTCAGAGAAAGAAGGAGTTTGCTCCTGTAGGTTTTTGTTTTTATGCTTACAATAAATGTACGATATGACAGAGAAGCTTTAAACAAACCAATGTGCAAATATTTTCTGGCAGAATATTTTTCATATGCAGTTACATGCCAGTTCCTTTTGAAAAGATGACTGTAATGTGATTGTGTTAATTTTCTGCATCAGTTATTTCTGAGACTGTTTAATGGATAGTACGTGTAGCAGTTGAGAGGTGTATATGTAAAGTAGAATGTTCTTCCTTCACTAAAAGAGAAACACCATCATTCGTATTTAATGAATGACTGCCTTGTTTCTTTTTCAAAGCAGGAACTTTCTGTTGAGTATTTAAGAAAGCTTGTCCTTTTAGTCACTGCCTGACATGTTCATTTGGAGTCAAGCTGATCTTCTTGTTTTAGGCTTATTGCCTAGCCCTTTTTATCTGCATTGTGTCATAATTCTGGTTTACTCAGGCCTGTCTAGATAGCATTTGGATAAATGAATGATGTGTGCAGCTCTTAAGGTGTGCCTGAGAGTAAGTACTGCTCCCTTTTCTACCTAGTGGATCAGTCATGACTGGGGGACTGCTGGTCTCTCTGAACTGCTGTGTTCCCCTACATTGAGGCCACTGGCAAGTCTTGTCACCCAAACCTCATTTATTTGTGAAGAATGGTTTCGGCTTACAACAAAGAAATAAATAACAACTTAAAAAAATAAAATCAAGCAAGGCAATTTTGAAAACAATTCTTTGTTGTAAATGAAGAAATCTGGTTGATAAATAGTGAGTAGTGCAACCAAAAATTAAACGAGTTTGAGTCAAGAATAGCATTCACAGTCTCAGACACTCCATAGCCTGAAAATACCCTGATAAATTTGTAATGAAGTGTTTATTAAATGTCTGATGTTTCTTCCTAATTAAATATTACTGCTTCATTGTTTGATTAGATCTCAGATCTGTTTTTGACAAAATGTAAATGCTGCTAATTAGTTAATAATACTGTCAGTTATTAATGAGTTAGTTAGAAAGCAGAGAAAGAAATTAGCAACAATACAATAGTTAACATTTGCTGTGCAAAATAAAAAATATTCAGTTTGGGTTGGAATCTCCTTTTAAGCTGTTCTTACATTTTCAAAAACAACCATTTTTCCATTCTCCAGTTTTGTACAATTTTAAAAAAAAATCTGTGTTGAAACATAGAAAATATCCCATATTAATAATAGAATTCATTGTACATTAAAGGAAAAATGTTCTAATGAAAAACCATCTATTTGCTTTGAAGCAGTGATCAAACATGCTAGAAATGGGTGGTAATAAACAGTGAAAGCTTATCACTTCATCACTTCATGAAAGAATTAATTTATTTTAGCAATTAGTCATCTCAGGGGGCAGCTGTAACTCATTTCTTAAGATATTTTTATTTAAATATAAATTGGTTAGAGAATGATAAGATATTTTGTCTGTGCACTCATATATTCCTCATCCATAGGCAATACACAGAACAAATGTAGTTGGTTTTTTTTTTCTCTTAAATTGTTTAGGAATTGGCTGTGGTTTTTGGCACCAGAATGTACAATTTCTGGTCTAGATTGTTTTAAAACTGTTGTGGGCTGACAATGGCCAGCAGTTAGCCATACGTGTGCTTGCTTATGCAATCCTCCTAGTCAGAAGAATGGTGAGAGATAACAGAACAAAAGCAAGAAATCTTGTGCGTTGAAATAAAAACAATTTAATAAGTGCAGGAAAGAGGGGAAAAAAACACAAATGATGCAAAGGCATCACTGCTTCCCACAAGCAGACCAATTCCAAGACAGTCTCCAAGCAACAGCCACCTTGGAAATCGAACCCCTCTACTCCTCTGCACAAGGTAGAGAAAGGTATGTGAAATGTGTTGCTAGCCTTTGAAATGGTTGCAAACTATTAGAACTAGTTGATTTCAATCAGCATTATATCTGGTCATGGATATGTTATGTATTAATCGAAGATCAAAAGTCAATGCTTGATCCTTTTGTACAAGTAGCAATAGCATTTGATTTCTTAATAGAAGATTTTACATACGTGACAAGAGTAAATGTAGCTTGTTGGTAAATAGATGACAATTGGAAAAAAAAATCCTTTAAGACAGATTATTCTATAGTTTTTAAAAGATTCTTACAACTTCCTAAGAAGAATTTGGTACTCGTCACTAGCTGAATTTAAAAGAACTGTGTTGCAAGGTTTTATGGTAGTTGCTTTACTGTAACACATAATGTTTGTTTGTTTTTAAAAAATTCATTATGAGTGGCTGAGTATCTCTTGGGTTTAGATGTAAATTAATGAAAAATCATTTATTTTCATATCGTTTTCCAGAAAGGGGCAAGAGACAGCTTTTACTAGGCCTGCAAGGCAACATACTAAGGGAGTGCTCATTATAGCTGCTTGTATGCTACAAAACCAGTTGTATATTTTCCAAGTTAAAAGTATAAAGTTAACTGCCATTTCTGATATTAATCTTTTTTCTTTATCTTGCACATTACATTACAGTATAAATGCATTTTTGCTACTTAAACTCTGATGTGTCAGATTCTATAAATGTGGTCCTTTTTTAACTTCTAAGGTCTTAAAGTATCAAGTATATCACCCCACTCAAAATTGCTTGCCCTACCTCCAGCAAAAATCCAGACAGCAGGTGACCCTC
Source organism: Coturnix japonica (assembly GCF_054131305.1). Taxonomy (NCBI): domain Eukaryota; kingdom Metazoa; phylum Chordata; class Aves; order Galliformes; family Phasianidae; genus Coturnix; species Coturnix japonica. The sequence continues at coordinate 29,314,518 of NC_140666.1, read as the reverse complement.
TTGGCTGAGTATTGATACTGCTCACTCTTCTGCTCACTGTAGAAATGGCATGAATGAGGACAGTTGGTCTAAGTAGGAAGGGGTACCTAGGGGTCAAGCCTTGCCCCTGACTGCGTCAATTCTATATTGTATAGAGTTACATGGTAGTAAATTTTAAAATGAATAGAATTATTGTTGTATGAAAAGTAAATTAATGTTCTGTTAATTTAGAGATAAGTCAAGTAAAGCATTATTTACCTCACTTCTGATTCCTGTTTATCCACAGAAAAATCAGCTAAATCTCCAGGCCTACTGTCATCTCAAATAAGGGAAAAGCAGAACTTGTATTTTTTTTCCTACACAAGACTTTTTCTCTGAGAAAGCAATTTGAATTTTGTTCAATTTTGAGTTCTGAGTTATGATGGCAATTTTTCAAGTTGAAGTCTTGGCTTTGACGCCAAGATTTTGCTTTACGTACCCTGAAAGAACTAAAATTTTGGCTTGATTTATGAAATCTCAAAATTGTATGAATCTGACTTAGGACTGTGAGTCACTTTTTTTCCCCTTGTATTCCAAGTAATGAATAACTTCTTCTGAAGGTCTTGTGTACTGGTATTATAGATAGCATTTAAGGATCAAAAGGCATTCATGCTGCATAAGAGAGCTGTAAGACCTTTCAAACAGTGGTGGAGCCTGGTTTCTTTATTGATACTGGATCAAACACAAGAACTCTGTTCAATCTTACAGCAAGCATTTCTGTACTGGCAGTCAGGTTTCCTCTTTTTTTTTTTTAATTTTAACCATGCATTTTGGTTATTGTTAAAGTAGTTAACAAATGAGGTTAAGAATCAGGCTAAAAACTGGGCAATTTGAGGGGAGGAAGGTGTATAGAGACTAGTGATGCAGTTTGCTCATGTGGACTAAATCGCAGAAGCTAAATACTAAGTGGAGTGCCAGGATCCTTGAAATAAACATTGCCTGAAAAGGGTCAAAATTGGTGGATGGTGTCATGTTTCAAGCAAGAAGAGGACCTTCATTTGTGAATGTTAGCTATCTGAAGGCAAACTTCTGCTTCTCAGAGGAAACTATGTTATATAAATATCATGAAAGTGTGACCCAATGAATTAGAAGTATTTAATCACGTGAGGTAGCTTTGCATTCTGCAAAAGGGCTCCATCTACTTTCCTTTTTTCAAGTAAATTTCCCAGATAAAGTATTCCCAGGGGACTCATCCTTTCAAAGAGTAGTCTGCCACTACATAACTTAAAATTTCAAGCCTTCAGGTACTTATTTAGAGCATATATACATATATATATACATAAAACAATGCAGATTTCATCTTCGTCTCTTCATTTTAAGTTTTTCCTCTTCATGGAATTTGAATAAGAAGCTGTCATCTTCTAGAACAATTACGTGCATTGTTTTATATTTGTCTTTTACTTCATAAAATCTGAGACAACATAAATAGGGTGACTAGAAGTAGCGTGTTCATATTTTTTTATTCCTTTTTAATGTCTTAAAGGGTTATGATAGAATGAAAGTCTACACAAAGAAAAATATTTGAGAGAATGTTTTAACATTTGAATTTGGTTCAACGGATAAGTTCCCACACAATTTACCACAGTTTTTAATGAATGTAGAAGCTTCCCACTCTTATAAAGTGTTACATTAATTAAGGGGTCTGTTGGACAACTAATTTCCTCCATAAAAGCTGCTAGGAGGTGATGGGTTCTCATGAGTGTGAGAGTGGTATGATGTGAAGCATGCTAATATTTCTAACTAGAGACAAAGACTATTACTTACTTACAATAATGTGAGCTTGACTGTTTAGTATACTTGTATAAATTGTCTTCCCACCTTTCAGGTGTTGGGAAAGAAATACAAGATTTCCATGACACAAAAGTTGTACCCATATCTATTATCACTTGAAGTGTTTGTGGAAAATGTCAACTCTGTTGACAACCATGCAATCAAAACAAATAATGCTAAGAGCATGAGGCATTTTCTCAAAATCAGTATCTGTGAATATCAGTTACCATGCAAAGTAGTATAACAAAGCCAACAAGCATTTAAGCAACTAATGTTTGTTTCTCAAGATGTATTAAGCACATGGGCAGGCAGAAGACTGGCTGCAAATACTTAAAACAGCATGTGCTATGAAATACAAAGTAAGTTTATCTACTTGCCTAGTGAAAAAAAAAAAAAAGCTGTAATTTATGCCATGACTGTAATACCTGCAAAATTGGTTCTACATGGTCTTTTTCAAGACAAAAAATGGTGAATACTTCAGCCAAAGGCTCTCCCTCTTGCTGTAATGCTATTGATAGTATTTTTTATTTTGTCCATGTAGTTTCAAAAGTTCAATTTTGATTCTCCAAGATGGAGCTTCACATTGTGTAGGATGTAATCAAACAGAAAGTGTAGCATTGTTAAGAAGCCTTTCCTTCAAGGAAAACTTAATTACTGTGTCTCAGAGCAGTGAGGTGGTAGATCTGGAACCTTACTGCTCAGCTCTGAGGAAGAGTTCTTCTTAATCACACTGAATTCATGATACATCTTTGTGAGCATCCTGCATTGACTTGTATTGCACAATTAGGCCTCTGTATGATGTTAGATGTAGTTACATATTTTGAAACAGATTTTTTTCTTATTGGATTGCGTTGGGCTATGTAATGCTCAACACAAACTAAATACAAACTACAATATAAACACCATATGAAAGTTAGTTCCTGAGATCTAAAGCAATGGCTTCTCTTTCTAGAGAAAATGGAGCTACCACAAACTTGCAGAGTGACCAAAGCTCATTGAAACTATGTATGTATAAATGCAGTTACTGTAAGATCCTTCTGCAGAATTTCTTTTGTTAAGCTTTTGCTTTCTACTGAGAGACAAATGACTGTGATGCCTGAACTAGATCTTTAGGTACTGCCACATTTAAAAAATAAACAACAACAACAAAACAGAAAAGCAACAGAGAGAAAATATAGAGAAGTTTGGTTGCAGTGACAGTTCTTTGAATTAAAACACACGTGTGCTGGTTCATTTTGAATTAACTTGAGAAATAAGAATTTGTTTCCAAGAAGCTTGCATAAATTATGTATCTACATCTTTTGAATCCTGACTGATTGCTATTAGTTCCTAAAATGTATCTTTTAATGACTTTCTGAAGTATCATTAGTGCATTAAGAAAAACTGTAGAACTTAAGACTGGGTAATCTTTGGATCCCATTAAAAACCACATCTTCTTGCTTGAGCCCTTGTTCCTAGAAAATGTAAAAGTTAGAGTTCTTCCTACAAACCTGCAAAACAGGAAATAGCTTTGCTGTTATATCACCCTTTCTGTCACCTGTTGTTCACAATACTTGCTTGGCCATTTATCTCAACAGGTCTTTGGGATACAGAGTTCATATCAGGTCACCTGCCAAAAAATTTTCCCATGACAAGTAAGTAAAAATCTCAGTTGATTCAAACAGTTTCATTACTTGGGGAGGAGGAGAAGGCTAGAAGAGCATGTTTAACCAAAAGTAATAAAATACATTTCTTTGTAACTTCTAATTATTTTTTGAATAAAGTGGAAAGTACATGAGGGTAAACACGGTGAGGGTAAACTTGTGCTCTCTTCACAAATTACTAAACCATAATAATATTTCCAAGAATATCAAGAATATTGTCTCAGTCACAGTAAAAAGGTTCTGATGATGAAGCTAAAGAATCAGACACTGAAACATCTGATTGAGGAGAGTATGTTTAGGCTTCAGAAACTTGAACAAAGCTGGATTCAAGTTTCTGACAAACTCAGCATCCTATCTGTGGCCTTCAGTAAAATTCAGAAAAATTGGCAGCCATCCTCTCACAGTCTTAATTTCATTGAACAGTGCCTGCTGTTGTCTTTAACCACCATAGTCTCCCAGTTTTTATAAATACTAAAAATTCCTTTGGAAGACTAAAACATAGCACCTGTCCCATCCTTTCCAAATATAACCTTTGCCTGCCCCTCAAGCTCTTATTACTTTCGCCGCTGCCAGAAGATAGAATCATAGAATGCCTTAGGTTGGAAGGGACCTTAAAGGTTATTGAGCTCCAGCCCCCTGCTGTAGGCAAGGTTGCCATGGCGCATCAAGTGCCATAGAACAACCTCTATCTGCTGATAACATCTTCTGTTTTCCATGTGAACTTGTGAAGAGAAAGCAGTGTGAGAATCTGTGAACTGAATTCAACTGAACATGTGTTTTTTCTTCTGTTGTTATTACAAGCTGTACAAATTTGCAAAGCTGGATACTACTGATTACTGGGGTTTTTTTTGTTTGTTTGTTTTTTCTTCCAAAGGCTTTTGACTTATTTTGTTGGACTGTTGTCATGTATTGAAATAATATGAATTAATAGTGGCTAACTGTGGATTAAGCAGAACACATACTGTTTGGTTTTTTTTGCTAAAACTTTGATATGCTGTTCACATTAACCAAAAGGGAAGCATGTTAAATAATTCAAGTTACATGAAATGTCTCAGTCTAGAAAATTTACAGTTTAGGGCAACAAAAAGTATGGAGGCGCACGAAGTTCCAGCAGCACAGCCTAACCAAGCAACTTTTAATATCTACTCCAACACAACTGGCTGTAAATGTGAGTCGGCATTTAACTAGGTAAAGCATTTTAGTCCTGCTTATCCCTGTGAGCAAAGCATGATATATGAATGTCTTTCTGTGGGTATTTGAAGCCACAGTTGTCATCTTTATGCTTTGAGGAATAGTGATTCGTTCTGTGAAAATGAAAAACACGTTTCTTTTGTCTTAATATCCAGCTTACCTGAGGCTTTTGCCTTGATTTGCAAGGTAAGATCATTGTGTTTGTTCTTTAGTATGTGCACATTCAGCCTCCTAGATTTACTTACATGAGTGACATTACTGCAATCAGGCAACAAGTGTGGGTCAGGCTGACTTTTCAGATAAGTTGTTATTTTTTTGTGTGTGTTGTGTTTTGAAAATGATTGTCTCCCACAGACGGTGAGTGAGTCTTGTGTGGTATAGGAGGAAAACTGATCTTTAGACATTAATAGTAACTGGAGATAGAATTCAATGAAGAAACACATCTGAGCACATTTAAATAGGTTATGGACTGAACTTTCTTTTTTGTATCCTGCAAATTCAGCAGGGTTTTTCTTTTAATGTAGACTTGTGTTGTTAGGCTTGACTAAATCTTCATCAGCAAGTAAAGGTGACATAAATTTTTAATTAAGTGAAACTTCAATTAATTACTTTTAATCCACTTCTTGTGCTTGGAAAAGAGCCAGTGCAGTTTGTATGCATGTACACATGTGCAAGTTCACATTCATACATACTCCCAGAATTATGCTATCTACCTCAATCTTCATTTATGTAAGCAGTTGTATATTCAGTCATCAATGATTAATTCACTATCTTAATAATTATATTTAAATGGTTTTCATAGTGTGAAATAAGAAGTGATTCCTGTTATCTCTCAAATTTAGAGATGTTAGTAAGCCACAACATGAATTCTGGATGGTAGTTTTCAAGCTTTGGTCATTACTTTCTTAAAAAGAAGAATGAGGCATGAGAGAACATATTACAGAGTTACGTCATCAACGAGGTATGTTGAGACTGATGATTTTACTGATGCTAGGAAGAAAGACCCCTGTTAATTAAGAACAACAAACTGTTGTAATTAATTGTAATTAAGAACCTATCAATTATAAGTTCAGTATCAAAATGAAAAGCAGCATAGAAGACCAGTTTATTCATATATCTATGCCAGCATGCTGACTAGGAAAGAAAATCTGAAAAGATGACACACTGGAAATAAAATAGGCCATTTGATAATGGCCCATTGCCAGTACAGCTAGAATATCCACTTCATGGGATATTTGAGCATCTTTAACTCATGTGGAAATGTGGAAACTAGAAAGCAACCAAGTGAACAAGATCAGAAGTACTTTGCCCATCTGTGCACAGTACAGCAGTTCTAATTCAAATAAAGTTCACTGGGCCAGACTTAGACACTGGAATCAGTCTTCCATGCCTGAATGAATGGGAAGCTGGAGCATCCCAATAGAGAGTTAATTCTGTCAATGTGAGCGCTTGAGAGAACAATGCAGTTGCAGCAATTGCAGATGGAATTTGGGTATGCATTTGTTTAGCATCTCTAGCATAATGCCAGCCTATAAAGAGATATGAAGGTTCCTGTACAGCCATTAATTTATTGTTTCAAGAGGGGAAAAAAAAACCTATTGATGAGATTTGAGTAGGATGTGGTTGTAAAACACATTTTTATAGTGATGGAAAATGCCTGTACTGATTTAATAATAAGAATGAAGTTTATATTGCTGCTATGGTAGGTTGCTGTTAAGCAGCTGGCGAACATATACAACAGGCCATATCCTTGATACTTAGAGGAACAAAATACGAAGCTTGGAAGCCACTTAAAGAATAGCACAAGAAATGAGACAACCTTGTTTTTGTTCTAAATACTGTTTGGATGGCACGGGGTGGATTCGGATTATTATCACCAGAGTCTGAAACACTAATTAAGAGAAGCACAAGGAACAAACAGAAGAACTTTTTGTGTTGAATTGCTATTTAAAAACTGAGAGAAGAGAAAAACTTGATATGTGTGTACGTACTATTCTTGGGGAGCATAACAGGTAAAAATAAGATGCCAAGATAAATATGGTCCTGCTTTTTGGATGATTAAGAACTCCTCATACAGGGACACAGGTATCAGAATTGGGGATGAAGATGCAGTGTTGCAGGTCCTGTGAAATTGTAACAGATTTTTTTTTTTAGTGTCCACATGTTGTCATTTGAGAAGAAGGGAACACCACCACAGGGCAATACTGTGAATCCAGGATGCTTCCTGGATAGCTTCTCTGGTCCTTTTTTAAAAACGTAGCAATTCTTTGTATGAATAAGAACTTAAGCATATTTTAATTATAGTATCACAGAGTTTTTAACTGCTTATGAATGTGCCTTTGTCTCTTATAGCTTCTAAATCCCACATTCCTCTATGCATGGAAGCTAATTTTGCAACTAGAGAAGCTGCAGATAGAAGACTTATCATGATTTCCTGTCCAGGGATACTACTGATAATTAATTACTCCATTTATACAAAGAACACTGTAGTATTGAGCAAACAGTACATTTCAATCCATTGTGTTCTTTTCTATTCCTATGATGTCCCTTTTCTGATACACTTTGACTCTCTAAGGTACTGAACACTATGTAGAAGGCAAACGTGCATATTGCCATAACTTAGTATGGCAAACTAAACATGACACAGATTTGATATTAGCACAACAAAGTAACTCACTTCTTTTCATAACAGAACTTGTGATTTAGTACACAGCAAATATTTCCTGTACAAGATATCCCTTAGTCCTCGGTTTGAAATGCTTTCATTTACAACAGATCAAGGTGTTTGGCTTTCAGCAGACACTTGCAGAGTGAAGAAAAACAATGTCTGCATTCTACAAAGTTAACAAAACCTGATGCTACTAACAGCTTAATATATCAGTAGTCTATGGAACAGCATATTGCTACTCTGTGTTGCTTTAAGATGAAGGAATGAGGGAAAGGAATATGTTTGTCTTAGGATGAAATGGCAAAAATGCATAACTGGAAACAAAATGCAGAGGGTTAACTCAAGAAAAGGATACTAAACACGTACTTTGCGTTGGAAATACTTTGAGTAGTTATCTCCCCATTCCAAGGAAAATGGTGAGCACACCCATCAATCATTGACAGGCGTAACGTTATGGTATTGGTTACATATATGGAGAGACCACTTGCATGATTTGTCCAGCTGTCTTGTTGATGGCAAATACATTCAAGGTGAGAAAGTTAAGGCACTTCTTTTTAACTTGGTTAGTTCAGACAATGGAAAATATGAATTTCTGTTGCTGAATGTAAAGTAGGAAACATAACTTGAATTCTCCTAACTTGGTTGAGCTTTTTACACAGAGGAGAGAAAACAACAAGGAAAATAACATCTGTCGTTTCTCTATTGTATCTGACTGGTAATTCCTGAAATATCTCTACCTTTCTGTCTTCTCTGTTACTACCTCCTTATTCTGAATGCATATGAACTCATTTCTTATAGTCTAGCAGCAAAGCAAAAAGCAGGCTAGGGAAGAGCTTCAGTAAAACAGGAATAAATGGCTGTCTGGCTTCTGTGTCGTGTTTATATATTATTCTAATATATATCTTTTATCCAGTCTTTGAGATGCATATTTCTAGCATTGTTGCACCATGGTTACCTTTTATTCAGATTCTAGTGTCGATTCAGACATGCAAAATGAAGTATCTTGAAATGAAGAAAATCTGCAGTGAAGAAGTAATTACAGTGGAAATGTAATTATTACATATTAATTATTGCTATGCCAATTCTTAATAAGAAAGAAGTAACAAAGAAGACAGGTATCACAGAATCGCAGAATGACCCGGGTTGGAAGGGACCTCAAGGATCCTGTAGTTCCAACCCCCCTGCCTAGCAGGGCCACCAAACATACACATTTACTAGATCAGGTTGCCCAGGGCCCCGTCCAACCTGGTCATGAACACCTCCAAGGAAAGGTAGAACTATTTCAAGAATGACCATACAGATACAATTGCCATACCAGTTTTTAAAATGCAAGTAATATACATTGCAGCTGAGCTGTAACGAACTATGAGGAACTACTGACTTATCTGTCTTATTTTGAGCCTTTCTGCTATAAAGTACAGGTAGTTAGCAAGACACCTGTTTTTGACTTAGTGAAACTATGTCAGCAGTAAGAAAGGAAAGCAGTGCATTCAATAATACCATCAGTCTTTGTCAGGAAGATAATTGCTTCTACTTGTGTGCTTCACAGATGGCTTGAGTCAGTGTAACCACATTTCTGCTGGAGGCTTTCTCTCTCCCAGACCCACAGGCTAAGTTGCTGTCCTGAGGTGAGTTCCTGTGCAGCAGTCTGAGCACTGGTGATTGGTGGCAGTTGGGGAGGGGAGGCAGAGATGTAATTTTATAAGCATCCGGCTTTGTTGGCAGCCTGGTAGATAGACTTAACTTGCTTAGTTCATCAGCCATCTATTCATTAATGTGAACACCAGGAGGCTTATGAATACCTGAAAGGAACAGTTCGTTCTTTTGGTTGTAGCACTTTACTCAGGCTTGAACTGGCAGTGTAACCACATCCTGACAGCATGGTAAAGTCTCAAGTCATTAAGTTACTGACTGTTGAATAGGAGAGTGGTATTGTTTCTATCTTTCATTTCATGGATTGAGTCTGCATATCCTGATTTAAATTTGGTAATAGCATTGGGAAATCTAACTTGCTCTCATAAGTCAATTTGAATCTCATTACAAAAATTATCATGAGGTACTCATTGTAAGACTTCCTACTTTAATTCCCTTTCATAGTCGTAGATTATAATTTGCCTTAAATGATGTGCATAGCACAATTCTTTCTTTCCTCCCTTTTGCTTGCCGATGTTCTCCATGTTAAACGTGCTGTGCTTTTGTTTTTTAACCTGTAATTTGACATACGTTTGCATGTGAATTTTGTGACATGTACCTGTAGAAATGTTTGTTGTCTTATTGCTCTCAGAATTAAGAGAGCGTTGTAAATGCAATATTCATCTCTGATATATGGGAGGAGAACTTGTAAGAGTTTAGCTGCATATCTAAACACTATGATCTTGAACCCATAAAGCTACTGTTCAAGACCTTGGTCAGCACAAACTCTTCCATAATTTTACAATCTCCTTAAAAGCCCATGTGTGCCAGTTTGCAAGAATGCTGAACCTTGATGTCTGAAGCAAAAACGTTCAGGTATGGTAAGTGACAAATGCAGGCATCTTTTGGTTTTAGTAAAGTGCTCAGTTGTGCAGTTCTTGGTCTTCATAAGGAAGCAGTGTAACTGCAGTTGGAGTTGTTATTTGGTTGAGTGTACAGCCGTGGCTCACTTACACTAACTCACAGAAATCCAAAAACATTTGCAGCTCTGTCTAAGCTAGTATTTTCCCAGTGTTAACTCATCCAGTGTAGCAATTACAGCAAGCCTTTTCCACTGCAGACTGATGTTCTGCTGAGAAATCCACTGAGAGGAAATCAGTCTGCCATGTTAAATTGAGACAGTTCTTTATATGAACTTATCTCAAGGAATTATTTAGTCCACATCTTCTTATTTCTTCAGTTAAATGTTATTGACCAAACATCGCTTAGTCTTATGCTTGTGGCTGCTTCACTGTTCACTTAATAGCAGTTGACTTTGTGGATTCAGGGTATTTTTTGTCTTTTAAATTTCGTGCTTCATTTAATGAAATCATGGTAGTGTCATATTAAGCTGAAATGGCACTGGAACCATGAGTTCAGTAGCCATTACCAAAACCAAACAATTAGTCCACTTATCTGATGCAACTAGCATAGGCTTCAGGCTGCCTCTGCCCAGGGCTTCTGGATCCCAAATGAGAAGGATTTTTGGTTGTTGGCTTTTTTCTACTGATCCAGCATTCATCATTCAGAGAGATAACAGCAAACAATGCCTGAACACTTCCTTTGGAAGGGAGGAAATGATTGATAGGTTTTGATGCCGTGAATGGTAATGCCGAGCAGCAATAGTTAAGGCTGATGTGGCTTCATTTTCAATTATGCTTTCAAAGTATACATTTTCTGATATAAACTTGATTAGGTGAAGTCCACGATAAAGTAAAACAAGATATAAAGTTTGAATACAAGTGAAAATGTATCTCCATATAGCTGAAAATTAAATAATTTTAAACTAATGCCAGCAGGCGCTGACAGTTTTGAATGCTTTATTTCCTTTTCACTGCTCATCAGAAAAGGAGATGTATAACAAGCAGATACAACTTTAGAAAACCTGACACATTTTGATCTTTGGATGACGTCCCAGAAAAACACCAGAGTGAGTTGAAGCTGTTAGAAGGAGCTGTCTGGGTGCGAGTCTCCTCAGAGTGCTTCTGTCATGTGAAGGCAGCTCTCAGTCCTGCCTGTCTGTGTCTTTGACCAGAGAGCTGTGTGCGCCCCATCCCTGGAGGTGCGCAAGGCCAGGCTGGATGGGGCAGGACAGCCTAAGCTAAATGGTGTGTGTATATGGGTGGGGGCAGCATGGCAGGCGGTTGGAACCGGGTGGGCTTTAAGGTGCCTTCTACCCTAAGCCATGCTGTTGTTTTCTGTGGACTTCTTGCAGGAAGCCTGTGGTTTGTACCACTGTTTTCCACGCCGCAGCTCAGCCCGAGGATGGCTTTCTCAGCGGGAGGCTCGAGAGCACCTGGAGCTGCCCAGGGCGCCGCTTCGAGCCGAGACTCCTTCCTAGCACGCGCCGCGTCCGACCCGTTCCCCCTCGGCTCCGCGCGGTTCTCTCCCTCCGAGCACGCCCCGTTCCGAGGGTCGAGCGGCGGGCGGGGCCGCGGCAGGTGCGGGGCGGTCGGATGACGTAACGGGGCGGGCCGGGCCGGCGGCCGCTCGGCGGCGGGCCGGGGCGGACGGCGGAGCGCGGGTGGTGGTCGTGCCCGCTGGTAGGCTGCCGGTGAGTGGGCGTCTGCGGGCCGCGCCGCGGAACTCGGGGCTTCGGCGGGCGCTCGCAGGGGGCGGCGGCTCCTATAGCATCCACACCGTCGGGCAGAACGGGCAGGGTGCGGGGCTGAGGGTTCCGCCTGGCTGCTGCCCCGCGGTGCCGAGCGTCCCGCTGCGAGCGCGATGAGAGCGGGGGGCACCGTCCTTTGTTCGTTGTCAGCTCTCCTGCGGCGCTGCTCCGCGTGCGTGCGGGGAGGGCGGCAGCAGCAGCACCACCCTGGTAAAACGGGAGCGCAAAACCTGTAAAATCGCGAAGAAAGGCGTTCGGAGTTGCGCTGCTGTCAGTGTGCCGCCGTGCTGTAGGTAGCCCGGATTTCTCGTCATCCTAAATTTGTCTTCACTTGCCGTGTGTCCCGTGCGCTCTGCCCGCACTTCGGGGGATATCGGCGCTGGACGCCGTCTCTCCCGGCCCTCCCGTTCGCCGTGCCGGCACGCTGGCAGCCCGAGTGGCCGCCCCGAGCGCAGTGTGAATCGGCCGGGTAGCACGAGGGGCAGCGCACTGCCTTGGATTTCCTCTTTTCTGCTCGTGGTGCTGCGGAGATCAATCGTCCCGCTCCACGTGGAGGTGCCGATAACAGTTGCAGCGCGTTTTCTCAAATCCCTCCGGTAATTACGGGAATTGATGTACGTAACTGATGTATCGCCTAGGAGAAAGCTTATCTTGCGTGGCATTTGCTTTTTAATACGGAACAGCTAATGTGGACACAGCCACAGTACTTCATTAAAAAGTTGGGAGCTAATTAGCTGTTTCTTGCAGCCAGAGTTCCAGATTTTAATTAGAGTTCCTGTCTCCAAGTTTAAACTGATTAAAGCTAAGCCAAAGCCGCTTCGGTTCTTTCTCAGTGTTTGTTTAAAAACGATTGAAAAAGGAAGAAGTAATTTTCAGCTCTTTGAACTTCGTGTTGGAAAAACAAACCCTTCTGTTTGGGGACTGTCCCTGGCTGTGCTGGCCTGCGTGTTGTGTGGTTGGTGTTATGGGGAGGAAGGAAGCTAATGATGGTGGCAAAGTGTGTAGCTTTGTGGCTTGCAGGACATTGCAAGTTTCAGTTGGAAAACCATCGTTTGAAAAAGAAAACTACCAAAGGTAGCACTGGGTACTTAGGAGTCGTATGGGTGCATTTCTCAGCACACAAGGTGTGTGTTTGGAGATGCAGTGATGATGCTTCTAGTAATACTAAAAACTTTCCTGCCGACTAATTCCTGACCAAAAAGTTCACCCACGTATAAATGAAGCTGTCTGAATGATTAAATATTGCTCTCTTTACTTCCTCATTCATCTGATGTGCGTACTTACGTCTATTCTGTTGAGGAGCTGTTATTTGCTCCAGAATTTTTTAAAAACATCCCTATATGGCTCATTCATGAGTACCCTGCTATGTTTTTAACAACTTTTCTACCCCTTTGAGGTGTCTGAGAGACTTGCACATTGCTAATTCCTGAGGGAGCTGTTATGCCGATGAAGCTTACGTAGCTGGTTTATTCTGAATATTTCACAGTTCTCTTGATATCTTCATAGGAAGAGCTTAATATGTCTTTTTCACACTATCTGCTGCAATGATGCTTTGCAGTGGGTGTGTTAAAACATTAGAAATATATATATATATATGTTTGGAAATTGCATGCTAAGTGATTGAGGTCCTTCTAAGGTGCATGGATGGGTCAAGCAACAAGTGCCTTAAGCTCTCCTCTATGGGACAGCTGAGCTCAAATCTGTGAGCTTGCTTCACATTTGTGTTCAACCCAGTCGGCTAAGTAATATTCATCTGATGATAGAAACTGCTCCTTACTTCTAGCATTTAAATTATTTTATTATTGTTATTTAGTAGTAACCAGCTTTTGTGCTTTATTTTGAATGCCTGTGTAGAACCTCCTACAAGGACAGACAAAGAGACCTGGGGCTCTTCAGCCTGAGGAAGAGAAGGCTCTGGAGGACCTTATAGCAGCCTTCCAGTACCTTAAGGAGGCTTATAGGAAAGCTGGGGAGGGACTTTTTAGAAGGGAATGTAGTGTCAGGACGAGGAGAAATGGCTTTAAACTGGAAGAGGGTAGACTAAAACTAGATATTGGGAAGATATTCTTTCCTGTGAGGGTGGTGAAACACTGGAGCAGGTTGCCCAGTGAGACTGGGGATGCCTCCTCCTTGGAGGCATTCAAGGCCAGGCTGGATGGGGCTGTGAGCAACCTTATCTAGTGAGAGGTGTTACTGCCCTTAAAGGGCCCTTACAACACAAACCATTCTATCATTCTAATTTGGCATTGCAAGGTATTGACAATCAAGGTGTTTGGATGTTGTGGTGTAGACTTCATTAGCTGGTAAGCCCAGGTATGTGATATAGGAACAAAATTGCCTAAATGAGCATTACTACACTTCCACTGTGTAGAGCAGGGGAACTGGAAGTTTCTGTAGCATGCCCAGTCTCACAAGATTGGTCAAGCCAGGAGCTGCTTCATATGCTTTTGTTTTTGCAAGCTCTGGATATCTGCCTGTGCTCTTGGTTGTTTTTTCCTTTTCTAGCTATTGCTGGCTGCTGCTGCTGCCGCAGCATGTTGCTACCAGGTGCTCCTCTTCCGTTTTTGTTGCTTTTTGGTTTACTACCTTAGCACTTCATGGTTCTCAAGTTGAATTTTTTTTTTTGTTTGGTGTCCTTATATATATTATTCATTCTTTTATCCAGTAGATTCACTGTCGTGTAGTGTATGTGACAATGAAATTATGTGCCTTTATAGTAATATCCCTAAACAGAGAAACACCTTATGTGAAATGAAATCCAGAATAAGCTTGTTTTCTAGTAGCAGCACTAATTCAAATAATGAGTTAATAGAGGAACCTAAGCCTTTTATGGGATGAGAACAACCTGGTTAATTACCAGAGTTAATGAGGTGTGATCCTTTGAAATGAGTAGAGTGATCACAGGCCAAAAAAAAAACAAAAAAAAAACCACCAAAAAAGCAACAACAACAAAGAAAACCACCAACAAAAAAAACCCCAACTCCACAACTAGAGAGTATTTTTTCCAAATCATTGGCAATTGAAAAATTGATTTTCTTCCAGGCAGATGTGAGGTGTTATAGCAGTTCTCATCACATTCTTTGTAAAAGAATAAAATGCCTGTTAAAGAGCAGACTGTGTGATACAAACAATCAAACCAATGTGAAATGGTCAAAATAAGGAACTTGTTTTGTGTAACTGTCCTGTTGGCTCGCTGTCTTTTCTTCCAAAGTCGTTGGCAACCAAACAATCACTGAAATGTGGATCTCATTAGTTGGAGCGCTGTTATTTGCAAGGAGAAGGGAGTTTGATAATTCTGCACACTCCGTGTTGTACTACACCTCCCCAGAGTATTTCTCTGCTACTCATAAATTCATCCAGGTTGTCCTGCTAAATGACCAAGGCATGCAAGGGAATTTAAGGTGATTGCTCTGTACCATGATACTGTACTGGATATGAGTGTGTAAATTAGGTCCTGTGCTGTCAGTGTGAGACTGAGGGATTCGTCACTGTCGAGCAGTGGAAGAGTATAAGGTTAACTTAAGAGGAGATGACTATTGAGTGAAAAACAAATTTCTGATTTGCTAGTGGATATGATGCTATATTTATAGCTCTTTTATAGTCTTAGAAAATTAATGTGGTGGGTTTTTTTTTGGTTTTTTTTTGTTTTTTTTTGTTTTTTACATGAGGAGTACGGTATTTAAGGTGTTGAGTGTGTTTCTGGTAGTTGATTATAGAATCATAGAATGACCTGGGTTGAAAAGGACCACAATGATCATCTAGTTTCAACCCTCCTGCTATGTGCAGGGTCACCAACCACCAGACCAGGCTGCCCAGAGCCACATCCAATCTGGCATTGAATGCCTCTAGGGATGGGACATCCACAGGCTCCTTGGGCAACCTGTTCCAGTCCATCACCACTCTCTGTGTGAGAAAATTCCTTCTGAAATCTAACCTAAATGTCTCCTGTGGACCCATTCCAAGAGCTCTGTATCCTTCTTGTGCTGTGGACCCCGTGCCTGGATGCAGTAGTCCTGATGGGGCTTCACAAGAGCTGAGTAGAGGGGGACAATCACCTCCCTCTTCCTGCTGGCCACTCCTCTTTTAATGCAGTATATGAAGAGTTCTGCAGTTCCTGCCTGTGTGATGTCCCATGGGAGTTGCTTGTCTGCTGGAGATTTCTTCACAAGCATACGATCTGGAACAGGTCTGTGGCTTCCCAGGGTCTGTGAGCATGCCTGCTCTGGGATGTACTGTGAGGTGTAGCACCACAGGAAGCCTTTGATGCTCTCTGGAACAGACTGGGGCAGCTTGGAGTGTACTGTCAGGAGCCCGCTGGCTGTGCCGTGTGCTCGGGGTGTGCCTACACAGGCAGCTCTGAGGATATGGTGAGGGTCAGTGGTTCTGTCTGAACTAGGGGAACCATTAATGGTGAGAAGTAGTCTATTTTGAGGGTGGGGGAAAGGATGGTCAGGGACTGTAGCATGAACAAAAGGTTCAAATAGGAAATATTGATTAATATGTTGAGTCATCTGTAACACTGATGTAGCCTGACCCAAGGTAGATAGATGCCTGACCTCAGGGACAAAATATTGGCATGAGATCAAGTAGCAATAAAGTAAGGACAACAAACACTGCTGGAGCTGTCCTCTGGCAGAGGGATGGTGTACATATGTTGTGTGGTTAGAATTCTAAGGCAGAGAGTGAGCTCAGTTTAAGGCACTGTAGGACTTGATAACTGATAAAAGTAGTACTGGGAAAATAATCTTGCTCATGGAGAGCAGCGTAAATCCTGGTATGTTGCTAGAAGTGATTGGCTAGCTGCCTTTTGCATAGCAAATGAATGGAGGTGAAATCCAGCTCTCTAGCTATCAGGCCAAGCCGAGTGCAGTGAGCTCTGTTGCTCAGCTGTTTGAGGACCTTGTTGCCATCACTTGGAATAAGAAAAAGTCTTGTGCAAGAGTAGGCTGTGGAGTGAGTCCTCTTTGTTAGCAGCTACTTCGGTGTGTAGCAGAACTGAATTTGATAATGCTGTCCTGATTCTGGGCGCTCTTGGGAAGGGGTTGGGTATGGTCCCCATGGGAAGACCTGTCATGCATGCTTCAGCAATCTCAATATGTCAAATTCTCATCAGGCTGCGTGACCAGATGTCTGTCCTTGCAGTGTGATCCATTTACACAGGCAGAGTCCTGTCCCAGCTGCTGGCAAGCAACGTGCTGTTTCACTTCTTTACTGTTTCAGAGCAAAAAGTGTCTTAAGGTTTTTTTTTGTTGTTTTTTTGGAGAGAAACCCAAAGTGTTGATCCTGAGTACCAAACCCTTTGAAGGATGTATGCTGTCTCCTTGCAGTGCTGTCATCTTTTCCTTAAAGCCCTTCCACTAGATGCAGCTGAACACAGGTTGGGCAATGTGAGATAATTGTTTCTCTGGGGAGTGATGATAATTTCAGTGAAGTGCAGAAAATTCCTCTACGTAATAATAGTATCAAATTGTCCTCCTCTGTACTAGCTCTACATATGGCTAAGCAGTAGTAAAAGGGTCAGCTGATGGTTATGAGTTTTTATGTAGATGTGCTTTACTACAAGGCTGGTAACGATTTTCAGTCCTCTGATGTTATCTTGAAAATGCATTTGCCTTGTGTAGTACTCTTTTAAAATCATATAGGCTAGTAAATGCCCTAACAGAAAAAATGCAATAGTGAATTTGCTAAAAAGCCAAATTAATTTAATCTCTGCTTACCCCTTGAATGCTGGTCTTCCCAGTCAGATAGATGCAGTATTCTGTGGAGCTGGAAGAGAGCGGTTGACTGTTCGTATAAGGCAGAATGCTTCAAAAATTTAAAAGCTTTCTGATAAACTCCTGCTAAAGAACTTAGATTTGCAACCACATGGAGATTTACTAAGGCTGTAGCTTGAGGTAGAACAAAGCCTGGGAACTGAATTTGTGGAAAGAGAAGTGTGTGAAAGTGGTCTCCTTTCTGTAGCCACACACAGGGAAAGAGGGAATAGAGAAATAGTTAATCTTAGGATATTTTCTTGGTGGGTTTGTTACATGTGTGGTCTCTCTCTTTATGAAAAAATCTGTTTTCTGAATTTTTTGACTCTTTTGAACTACGTTTGTAGTAATAGTCTGTAGATTTTTATTCTGTGCTCCTATGAAAAAAAAAATTGACTACAAACCCTGTTCACTCAGTAAGTGTTTGAAAATAACCATGTTTTATTTAAGTGCAGAGAAGAGTGCCTCAATTGTATGTGTTTCTCTTTGAAGAAAAGCAAAAGGTGACGCTACAGAGAATGAATTTTGGCAAGCAGGAAGAAAGCTGAAGAAAAATGACAGACTGTATAAGGGGCAGTTTTTATCCCTGCTGAAAAGGATGTTGAAGAATTTAGAGGAAATGATAAAAAGAATTTCATGAAGAGGAAGATGAATGTAAGATTATAGAAAATGGAGAAAAGCCTAAGCAAGCTGGAGGAAAACAGACCTTCAAAAACTGAGGTGGGGGTAGGGTGGAAGTGAAAAGGAGGGGAGGAAATATCTGTGATAAGAGAAAACTGATATGAAGTGAGTGAAGTGATCTGAGTGGGTAATAGTGGAAAAAGAACAGAATTGAGTTATAGAATGAAAGATGATGATCATTGTATATGGAATGGGAGAAGAAAAATCTCATTTTAAGTATGCGTTACGTTCAACTTTTCAAAAGACTTGTGCTAGGCGTAAATGCCAAATTGGAGCCAGGAGCTGGAAAGAGGCGAGGCAGCCACAGCTGTGCGCATGCGCGTCTCTGTTCCTCCTCTATTTCTCACAATTACTCCTCCCCAAATCATGTAAAACCACCCCTTTCCTGCCTTTCATTCATTTTATATCCCACAGTAACCCCTGTACAATTCCCTAATGCTCTTCCCTGTCATCTTATAATATGTCCCGTACCCCTCAGTCTAGAAGTTGCTCTGACACTGGCTTATCCTACTCGGTTTTGCTTCTGGAAGGGGTCTGGATACGATGTCCCCCCTCTTTTCCCAGCCTTTGCTTTGGGTTCTTTCCCATCTCTGCTCTCTGCTGGCCTTGTGAAGGTAGGCTTTTGGTAGGCCTGGGAGGAGCTGGGCAGGGTCTTGTTTGTGCTTTCTTCCTGCCAGTGAGCTCTCTGTGCTCTTTTGCCAGGCTGTGGATGAACTTCTTTGAATATAACTTAATGCTATGCAGCCATCTTCATGTTCATTTTTTCTACGGTTATTTCGAAGAACAAGCTTGTGATGAAACTACTTTGTTAAATAATATATAGGAGAGAAATTTTGAAGTGACATAGCAGCTGCCTGCTGCCTCGTCTGGATTTATGCTGTGGCATACAATATGTATTGTATGACCTGCTGAGTCTAATGAAATTAGATTTATATTTTAAATGTGAAAGGTGTTATTTCTCAGCTAAAAGTCTAGTCAGTAGCAATAAGTTGCAATGCATGTTAAGATCTACTTAAAACATCTGTGAGGAGTCCAGGTAATGATGATATATATGAAACAAAACCTGAAGGATTGATTATGGCTGCAACTAACGGGATGTGGCTGATTGGAGTCCCCTTTGCCTCAGCTGTGATTATATAGTGGTTTATGTAGCTGGACTTAAATACATTCTCAACCTTTTTGATGCATCATGTTGTTAGGTGGGATCTTGGCTTCTTGGGATACAAGGGAAAGTTGACAGGAGGAATGTGCGCTCTGTAAATGTATAGAGATGAACATAAGGAAAGAGTTACAAAAGGCATTACTAATGGGAGAGAGCAAAGAACATACAGACTGAATAAATTTACACTAGAAATCAGAATAAGGTTTCTAATTTACCAACCAGCGTTACAGTTGCAGCAGTGGATTTCAAAACATCTCTTACTGCATTAAAGAAGAGCCCAAGAAATTTAAGATTTTTCCTTTGTGAAGATGATAAAATGCCTGCCAGAGCAAGGAACTAAATCTGTGGAGCAAGGCAACTCTTTTCTGTATTATTTTTCTAAAATGAAATTCACTTGACGTGAATGCGTCAATATAAAGAAAGCAGAATTGAAGTATATGGTCCAAAGATGAGTACATTTGACAGCACGTCTGGTTCTTTCTCTCTGGTATAGAGAGAATGGAAGTGATATGAAGAGAATTTTTGCAAACAGAAACAGTGTTTCCAAAACAACAAAGCAAAAGCAATTTGGAGGTAACAGGATTTTCTACTGAAAGGCAATGGAGATTAAACCTATGAAAATATGAAATTGATATAAAAAACTAGAAACTGGCTAAATAGTCTAAAATAGTATTGTGGAAAAACTTCTGAAATAGTTGAAAAAAGAACTTTGTATAGTCTTATGTGATAAATCATGCATGCTCTCCTTTTACCCTAATAATCTGTTTACAGTTACATTTCTTTGACGTAAGACACTGGTCATTGTTACCTGTACTTTTTGCTAGGTATTAGGTGTGCAGTGTGATGTGTATCAGTCTATGAGCAGAAATTGTTGCTGTTCGCAGCGAGGTTAGAGAACTGATCTGGGAGAAGAAGATAAACATAAAATTGCTGGAAAGTTACATGCACCAATGCTTTATGATGGGGCCTTGAAACAAAATATTTTTGTTCTTGTGCAATGAATGCACTTCTCCCCCTGCTAAGGAGACTTATCCATTTGTGTAAGACAGTAGACATTGAAAACCACCTGTTCTTGTACTGTGAAGTCTTAGACTTTATTAGCTAAAACCACTGTAATTTTTCATGACTGAGGCAAAGCAGGACTCTGAAAATATGGATGTGAGTCACTTGAGCTGTGGGAGATCAGGGGTTTGCAAAGCCTTGCTAGGATGGGATCCAGAGTCCCAGCTGGAAAAGTGAGATGTACTTGAAAAGAAAGTTAAAAAAAAAAAAAAAAAAAAAAGATGTGGCTGGGAATGATTCAGATGAAGAGGGGAAGTGACAAGGAGGTGGTTCAGCAGAGTGTAGGCTCAGCAACACCTGTACCATTTGAGTGGGGGAGGCAAGTGTACCTGTTTGCTGTTGGCATGGATCAACAGTCCCATTGATCTGGGCTGTTGATGGCACAGGTAGTGACACCTTGGCACTTGGAATAGCACAGCAAACCTCTGCTGCTCTGCAGGTTTTTTGAATGCCTGTGAGTATGCATTGCAACTGTGCTGGTCTTTCTTCCCCTTCTCTCTGCAGAAGTATTGCGTGAGATTCTGATGTGCTGGGGATAAATCAGAGTTTTAGACATTTTTATCAGTAGAGCTCTAACCTTATTTTATTGTGCATGGTGAATGAGCAGGGATTACTAGGGGAGAAATGTAGTTTGTAGGTAGCTAAGCGTTGCTCAGGAGATAAAGCTTATATCCTTTCTGCTCACGTAGGTCTTGTTTAATATTGCCCGGAGTATATGCAGATGTCTTTTCACTGTATATTCTTCTCATTTTCTGGATACCCAATGAAGAAGTCAAGATTTAATCAGCAGAAGATAGAGTTAGATGCTTGCAACGAAGTTGAAGGAATTTTAGTGCTTGTTTGCTGTAGGCACAACACTAGCTCTGCCTATTAGTATCTGGGGATTTTCTGAGCCAGGTGTCATGCCTGTGTATTAAAGTAACCCTCAGTATTCTTTAGGAGATTGTGCTATGGAGGATGGCTTTTGGTTCAGTAAAGGTAATGTAAAGAAGAATTCTACTCTTAATAATTTAGCCTCAGACTTCTCATACTAACATGGAGTAGTATGAAACTGACTCCAGTTCTCCTTCTGCTTTACTTTGTAGCAGCTGTGGCCTTTGGAGGACCTTTGCAGCTGTGTGAGCTTCATTTTTATTCTCTTGATACAGCTAACATAAAGCTGGAAAGTTCTCCATGCCTTAGTGCTGTATTGGGTATGCAGTTTCATGTTAGTACTTCACATATTCTATTGCCTGATTACTTGTGCAACCATTGCATGTCCTGCTGCATTACTTAAAAATGCAGAGTGAGGATGTAATGCATTACTAGAAATAGGCAACAAAGTAGCCTGTCTTTTTTTGAAATATATTATTTTTCCATTTCACTTGTAATTGAATAAGAATTGAAGCCTATTTTTGGATCTCTAAATTATAGCGATTCTCCCGCTCCCGAAGCGTCAAAAACTCTGTTACTGCAAGGCCAATAAATTACACTCTTCTGTGTGAACAAACTAGCTAGAATTGCAACAGGCAGTTTTGTTTTGTGAATAATAGGAGAGTTTCTTAATTTCCTCAAATAATATATCAGATATCTCACAACATGCTAATTGAAAATCTCAGAAAGTTTTCTTTTCCTCCGTGTTATAAACATAAAGGAAAAATAGTAGTAAAGATTCTGTTTAGAGTATAATGAATATCCAGTACATTATTTGCACCCTAGATACCTTTATGTCACTTGCAAAGTTGAGAGATGTCAACATTGATGGAGACACTAGGTAGTGTTTAACTGCCTATAAGAGGAACTGTTAACCTGAATGGTCCTTCAGCATTATAGGAATAAAAAATGGCATAAAATAAATAATTGGTTGAGATTTACAGGGATGAGGACAAAAAGATAATATCTACTTATTTGCCTAGGCTGAAAAATGATAAGTTTAAAGAAGATGCATCTTCCCTAGATGAGTGCATTTAACTTAAATTTCATGATCTTATTTTCCCTTTCATATTAAAACAAACAATTAAAATTATCCTATCATCATTCATCCTTTTATTTTTCCTTGGTAAGATAATTCCTGTAGCCTGTGTTGCATTAGATAATGCTCAGCAGTGCTTACTATAGGCTGGGAAGTTTAATAAAATATTTACACCAACATTTAATTACAGGACCTAACTTTTAAGATTTAACAGACCACCTGCTCAGCATCTCCAATAGAGCAATTCTGTTTTCACAAATCAGTGTTGTTATTCATGGCCAAGGAAACACCCTGGGTAGAGCTCCCAAAAAACTGTTTTCTCATCCAGTTCTGCTCAGCCTTTAAAAAAGAATTCCTTGAGAAATCATCAGGCTTCCCCAGGAAAAAGAAGTGTGGGGGTGGGGAGTAGAAGGGAAATGAGGAGAAAGTATTCAAGAGAAGCATCTCAGCTTAGAATCCTAGAACATTTGCTCTTAATGCAGTAGACTCAAGGTCGAACCTGTAACAGCTCTGCCTTATTATAATTGCTGGCTAGTTTAACACAAGAGTTTTTCACCTGGTATTCAGAGCTGTCTGTGCTTAGCTGTTATATCAAAAGCAAGATGATGCTCAGTTGGTGTGACTGAATCCAGCTTGCTGGCTCTGTTTCATGAGCCTTATTATCAGCTAGTGCTCATCCTGGATTTTCATGTTTTTCTGCGCTAAGGTGGCATGTGTTAAACTGAAGGGGAAAGCAGAGAAAGTTAGCACTCCTGTATCATCAGCCCACATAATTCTTTCTGTGAGACTGCAGAGATTAGGTTTTTCTGCTGTTAGTGGGATGTGCAGATGCTTAAATGTTGAATATAGAGGCTCTTCGGGCTTCTGTCTTCGCATTCCAGAATCAGGAATTCATACACGCGTGTGTGTGTTTATATCTTCTTTTTACATTGTGGGATGTATGGGAAATTGGTAATCACAACCTGAACCTCTGATTAATCAGCTGAGGCAAGTGTCGGGTCAGCTGTGGGAGCACAGGTGAGAGTAATTTAGCTGTGCTTCCAGAAAGGTAGAGTTTGACTCCTAGACCTCATTTAAGGGCTGACCACCACTAAGGCAGCATCTCTTGGAGATTGCCTCAGTGTTTCCCAGCAGACTGAATGCTTCCGAACAAGTGAGTTTTTCCTGTAAATAACCTTTTGGATATTTACTACTATCTTTTCATTATTGTCACTGTACATGGGACCTTGCTGGGTATCAGGAACCTGTATTTGTTAAACTACTGTAATTTAAATTACACATGGTCCTATTTGATTATTCCTGGAACATAATCCTGTGCTGGCATGCAGTTGTTGAAAAGTAAGTGCTTTAGTATTTAGTCTCTATTTGGAACTGGAAAAGAAAACTGCCTTGTCCAGTGCTCTTTGAACCTTGAGCAGGTCAGTTTAACCCATTTTATTTATTTATTTTTTCCCCAGGATTAATATCACACACATGCTGTTGTAAATAACTTAATAAAATATGCATAGAATGCTACTTGTTGACATCTGTCGGTGGCTCTATAGTTGTACGCTGTTGTGTTTTTACTGAAGAATAACATAATAAAAGGCAAAGAAGGCAGTAAGGGAAGTTTTCAGATTCTTGCAGCTCTCCACATCAGCAAAATAACTGGTCTGCATAGCAGATTCTGGTGAAGTTTTTTTGAGGTTGCTTTTGTTCCTTCTTGTAGACAGTCAATATTCTGTAGAAAGACTATTTCAAGAAGAGCTGTTTTAAAAAAAATCATTAATTAGCCACCATGCTTCTAATATGCTGGTGTACTCCAGCAGTTTTTTAGCCCTGCCTCTTTGCAAACCTGTGAGAATATATTCAGATTGCTTTTTTTTTTTTCTTTTCTTTTTTCTTTTCTTTGGTCATATGCCTTTCCCTGAAACATTATAGTTGTGGTTGCAGATATTGTTAAGTTTCAGAGCTAAAGGAATTGCCAAATACAGTGGGCAGCAGTTCTTTGCTTCCAGGCTCACAGAGCTGGTATGGCTCTTCTTGCTGTCCGTTTAAGAGTACATGAAATAAATGTCACCTGTTGTTATGACAAGAAATATCACTGCCTTAACTGTTGGGATTTTTCTTCTAACTATAGAAATCCAGGAGCAGACAAGCATATCAAAATAATTTTTAATGTAACTGTTCCAGTAAGTACTCAGTCTGAAATAAATAGATAGATGCATCTTTCAAGTATAGCATCAGATGGTGATTAAGTGCAACATTTTGTCTTGCAGGGGTTTGAGATGCTTGTTAGACACGGTTGTTGCACTACCATTTTTGCATTTTAAAATTGTTCCCATCTTTCTTCAGCCTATGACAGTGGCATGGCTTATCCTCCATAATTGTGTCTTGAGCGAGATGAGATCCTCCAGGTTATGCAGTGAGTGCTGTTTCAGTGGCGTTCACACAATGCATACCTATCTGTGGGTTCTTCTGTCCAAACAGGCAATGAGGAGAGTACTGTAGAGGAGTTCCACAACTGAAAGAGTCTGACGAGTTAAATTACCAAATACATGCCATTGACTAACAAACTGTAGATGCGGAATTAGGAGCCTAGAAGTGGTGAATTTTTATCTGAACTGCTACAAGCTCCTTCTGTTGTGAACATTTTCCTGTAGAATGAAAGGAATTGTTCTCAAATAGATCTTAAAAGCTTCTTTTTTCACAGATAAGGGATATAATGTTATCCACCTTTTAGGTCCATGTTTTGTATGCTGAGGCAACCAAGAAGGTGATTTCCTCTATTTTAGTATGCTGGTAGTTGTCACCATATAGTTACCCCTAACTGTTATATAGCTACTTTGTTAGTACCACATACAGTAGTAACTATATGATAGTAGCTACCGCTGGGGAAAGACATCTGTCATACTCTGCAGGAGGGTGCAAACCTTGGTTAGTACTAGAAATTTGCTTCTCTCTGTGGACAATTGTAGCATCCTCACTAGACAGATATACCAAGTTTTACTCAGCTTTGAGAGTGGACAGACTGGGACAAGCTCCCACAGCTTGCAGGACATGAACTGAATATTCATTGTTGTACACTTGATACTGAAAAAGTGAATGTGCTGCCACAGCTCTCATTACCACAATGTCAAGATTTCAAGTTGAAACAACTTGCTTCTCATTTTTGGCATAGCATCCTAAATGTTGGGAATCTAGCCATTTTTTCCAGCGTTAAGTCAGCATTTTATGCTTAGTGTTTGTATTTTTCCTGTTACAAATGTTATAGGATTGCAGAATTGGCAGGTACTGCAAGTACTCCAAAATTACAAATAGAGGCCTTTTCAGCTAGCAAAAGGTTTGACAATTGTATGATTTTCTGCCAGGCATCATTGCAAGCATCCAATTAAGGAAGTTTCTGTGACAAGAATGCCCTGTTGTATCATTTTTTATATGGGTTGGAAATCACTTTTTTGACACCCCACCTTGTAAAGAAAGCAGAAACTAATGGTTAGTTCAGAGCTTTGTTGGAAAGTCTAGTTCGGACTGTTGGTCTAGTTGCCTTTCTCAGTATCACTGCTTGTTTACTTAATTGGCAACCTGAAAATGGATTTAACATTCAGTGTGACTTACCTATTTCTACTGCTAACTTGTTTCTCTGTTTGAAAAGTTTTCATAATTAATAATAATAAAACAATATTGGCTCAGAAGGAATCTGTCTCCCTCAATCGTATGTTTGTTTTTCTGGTTTTATTAGTTTATGTACTAAATCATAAGTTTTTTTTGAGAATGTGAGTTCTCAGAGTAGAGGTGTTAAACATGAGGTTTGATAGCTGTTGAAAGTATGTGCAGTATATAAATTGTAATGTATATGTACAGCTGTGTGGAACCTTTGAGCAGAAGGACTTGGACAGCAACTCAGAGAAAAGTAGGGAGAATTATGTGAAACTGACTGTACTGAGCCTCTTAGCATTGTTATTCATTTCTTGCGGCAAGTAGTTTTTAAGCTAGTTTGGTGATAGAGGTTCATTCCTCTATGTTAAGTTGTATGTTGGATAGGGTTTGCTGTGCTACTTTTATATTCCACTGAAATGCTTTTTCAGCTGATAGCTTTGTAACTCTGAAATTCTGAAATGTGTCTTCAAATAATACTTACTGCTATTGTTCACACATTTAGTAATAATAAAAATGTTTTAGGGGGTTTATAAGTCCTCTTGGCAATTCCCATTGGGTAGTGCATTCCATTCTTACAGTTCATGCAAAATTTCTGCAGTCAGTTGATTCAACCTACACTTAACTTTAAAAAGTCAGTTCAGTTGTTGAGGAAGACTTGATACTCAGAGCTGGAAACCAGACTCTTTCATTACCCATGGGACATAGCAATGCACCTACAAACTCCTTCAAGCAGCTTCAGTACCTCAGTGCTTTTGGGATTGAGCTGCATGAGCTGGGATCTTAATTTTTGATAGTCAAAAGATTTTGGCTTCTTTAATGAGATTTCTAAGGAATTTGTGTGGTTTGTGATGGCTGGACTTTAGTAAATCCTTTTTAGAGATTTGTTAAAGGGTTGACATGAATGATATAGTAATGGAGGAGTGTGTTCGAATATCAGCAGCGGCAGAAGGGTTAAATGAAAGACTTGTGTCACTGATGAAGAACAGTGCTCCAGGATACTATTCCCAGTGGTAAAATTCAGAGATGTGTTAGTTATGTCAAGGCAAGAAGACTTGTGCTCAGACTAGACTGCTTGGCAGATGACTCACCAGGGGAAGCTTGTCATGTATAGTGTTTCTTTTTCTGCTAACCCAAGAGCAGGATAGAGTATATACAGTATTTTTTTCAAAATGAGGAAAAACAGGGATAGTGGCTTGGCCTAAGATTTATGGAGATTGAAGTAAGTAGGATTGTGAGGGAGGTGACTAGCCTGTAACAGCTGCTTGTTCTTAATCACAACAAAAGATCTGTCCAAACACCAGTTGGGTGTTGCCAGTCAAGAAGTGCAGAGATACGGTGCAGACTTGAGAGCTGAGCCTGTTGACCTCTTTGTCATATTGGTGATTTTGGTCAGACCACCTGAGCATATGCCATTTGTGTGTGTATATGTGAGGCTGTAAGCAGATAAGTAGGATATTTGTAAATATGTATATGTAAATATATTTGTAAATATGTGTCCTCCCCTTTCATAAGAGCTGGCAAAAGAAGAAATTAAGCCATTGGTCATCCCCAGATGGGAGCAGCTTGCAGTTTCCATGCCAACCTAAGAACTGTCAGTAGGATAAGGTGTTGCCAGAGGGAGAAATGGGCTAAACTAGTTTAGAGTTTTGAAATATCTTGTGGGACAAGATTCCTAAAAAGTAGATGAAAAACAAGTTGGAGGCAAAGGAAAAAGACAGGATATAGAACATTTGCTACCGAGTATCCTATTAGGCATTTTGTGTTTAGCATCAGCATACATTTGTAGTTTTATTTTAATACATCGGTATTAATATATTTTTCTAAATTGGGAATGTTAATATATATGAATACAAATATTATTTTGTTACACTTTCCTATTTGTTGTTTTTTATGTAAGTGCTTTTAAAAAGGATGCATAGGATCCTTAAAGGCATCAACTTCCTTAGATTTGATGAACAAACCCTGCAAAGCCTTTGTCCATAGTCATTTCTGCACCAAAAATGTGATACTATTACTATCATGGTTGCCTCTATTTGCTAGAGGTGTGTTATTGCTGATGGTAATTTCAGGCTAGATGGTAAGGAGGAAAAACAGGAAACAGATAGGGGACAGCAAGAAGCAGCTGTTTTGTAGAGTTGAGACAGGCAAAAGCCAGGTGAGCACGAGGCATTTTGTAAGCCTGAAGAATAGCCATGTGGCACACTCTGTGTTTTGTGAACTGTGTTTTCAGCCTGAAAACAGGCATCAAGATAAACTTACTTCTGTCTATATGTGAATTGTGTTCAATACATGTTCAAATGTACTCACAAACAGGTGGGAAGGGTGCATAAGAGAAGAATTGATTTACTATCTAGGAGAGATTTCAGGTTATTTTCAGTATTTAAAGCAGTTTGTTATTTGCAGTATTTTGTATGCTCATTTGATGTTTAGTAGAATACAACATGGAAGTTCTTGTGCTTAGAACCTGTTGTTTCCTAGAGTCTTGCATTAAGATAACAGCAGAGTTCTGGGGGAAAATTTTGGGACTGAGCTTCTTTAGAGAGCTGTGTGGAACTGTAAGAATAGTAGAAGTAGCAATGTACCTGGTTGCGTTATGTGTACCTATAGTTTCACTGAAAAAGAGCCTACATGGTTAAATTGAGGAGCACTTCTAAAACAAAATCAATACTGTCCTTAAAATATTTTCTGCTGTTTTTCTTACTAGAAGCCCATAGAGTAATTCTCAGCTTTTGTTTTGTTTTGACTTATAAAACAAAATAAAAAATTGTAGTTGATTAAACCTCCTTGATAATATCCTGATTTTTTTCAGACTCAATTACTTCTGACATCTTTTCCTCACTGCTTATGTAGCAAATGTAGTTTGTTCAGTTGTGCTCTTTCTGAATTTTGGCGTCTGGAAGACAGTGTGGTAATTTAACTGTGTTGATACTTTATTTGAATTTTATTTTGTGTATAGAGATGCTCTGGATTTCTTAATTGCTCAGGGAGAGTGCAGTTGAATCCATTTGCTGGGTGTAATGAGAAATTCATGCGTTATTTCATGCTGGCAAGGTGAAGCTGTTGTCTTGAGTTTTCCTATTGAGCAAATGGTGCTTTGAGCATCTACCTTTGACTTAAACTGAGATTGAACAACATGACCCAAATGGTGGGTATGATTCCATATGAAACAGATTAAACTGGATCAAAAATTTTGTCATCCTGAATCTATTTAGTGCAAGTTGACCTTGCAACCATTATTTTCCTTCCTGTTTCTAAGCAACAGGAAACTTTTCTGCATGATGACTATTTAATATCCAAATCTGTTCTTGAAGTTTTTGTACCTAAAGGGGAACAGATGGTTTAAGGATATTTTGTTTGTAGCAGTAGAAAAAGGAAATAGCTATAGGTTTTTTTTCCACCCTGATTTTATACCCTATTGTCCTGTGCATACCATTATAGAGCATCTTGTTGATAGCAGCTAAGAACTTCTGTTAGGAACAGGGAAAAAATAGCAGTCTTCAGATGCTGCAAGTTTCTTTTCTCTATATGATGCAAAACAGTGGTTATATTTGTACAATCATGATTGTGTCCCTTATACAAAGTGCTAAAAATGCGTAATTGCATTCTCTAAGTGTTGAGCTCTACCTTAGTAAATGAAAAAAGCATTATCTCCAATGTAATACCTGTGAATTTTTATTTGGCATTGCTTACTCTCAGAGTCATGTGGGTTTTTTTCCTCCTTTATTATGGATTCCAGAGTCTCTTTATAGTTCAGGAAAAATAATGTCTGAAAGGTTATTTTTATGTGACATGGCATTCATGGAAAATATCATTTAAGTTATTATATATATACTGAAATGGGAAGGTTTGAAATGCTATGTTGTGATTATTTTATTATGGGTTTAGTGAAGAACTAATTCTGTTTATTTTTCTACTGTCATGAACCTAAATTCCAAAGAAGCAGGCTGAATATTTGTGGAGATTGGATATTCTTGGTCTTTTCCTCTGTGAATTTAAAATAAGTACATGAACCTTGATTCTTATTAGTGCTGTAGTCTGCAAGGGACTCAGCAAGAAGACCTGTTCTTTTCTAATTGTTCCTCAGAGTGCTGAATGGCATGCTCGCCTTGTAGCTTTTGAAGATCTTTGTGCAAAGAAAGTTAGGTACCACATTACTAAGTAGCTGTCCTAATAATAGGCCTGTTATGATGCTTGTGAACACCTGACAGTAAATTCATCTGGCTGGCTGTGATTGCTGATTTATCATGGAGATGCTTCATTCTCTGTAAGGCCTGGTTAACAGGCAGAGACATGAGTTATGCTAAAATGCTGCTGTGAGGTATGTTTAAACAAATGACGTGTTCGGCACTATGGCATGGTTCTCTTAAGCAAATCATATGATAACTTTTTTTAACTTTGTTTACTCACAGTGATGAGCAGAGTTTGAAGGAGCTTGTTCTTGATCCCCGAAGAGCCCTGTTATACACTATTTGCAACCTTATTTTAGGAGCTAGCTTAGAAATTTTTGTTTCGTGTGACAGAACATGTCATCTTTATTTAATTCCATGGAAGTAACATCCTTCTAACTTGATTTTTTAGATGTATTATTTTTAATATATATTTTCAAGTGGAAGTGAACTGTGAAACTTTACAATCTATTCTTCATCTCCAGGGAGAAGCTCCTCCATTTTGTTGTGCCTCTTTTTCTTGAATTTTAACTGGTAGTTCTGAATGAGAGCCCAGTTTTGATGTAGGAACATCACATGTCTCCCAGTGAATGCTTCCAAGCACTGAGTTTCTTCTAAGGGTCAGAGTATCTGAATCCAGAGACAAGTGAAATATGTCTTGAAAAATTGTCAAGGTGTCTATAAAACTCCTGAAAGAAGAAGGAATGAAGGTGAGAAAAGGTTAAAGTGGGAGATGTTTTCTTCTGACACCTTTATTGGAATTTTTAAAGAAGAATGACAGGAGAAGTGAAGCTTCCTGTAAAACTTGTGCTGAGTTCATTCTTTATGAATGCTTTAATGCACAGTACTCAGCAGATCTGGATAGCACAAGTGGCAGGGTATGTCTGCTCATCTGTTACGTTGCCATTCACTAATATGAGGGCTTCTCTGAAAGTAATGCCTCCTACTGTATGAATGTTGGTTCATGTTGGTGATATGGAAGGAGAGGCTGAACCTTCTCACCAATATCCCTTTACCTTTTGTTGCTGTGCAACAGATGGCATTTGATGGGCAGGCTGACTAAATGGTGTCTAATGTGGAGCAGCGTATGACACCTAGGTGTGTCGCTGAATTCCTCCACATGGAAAAAATGGCACCCACTGACATCCATTGGTGCTTGCTGAATGTTTATGGAGACCAAACACTGGATATGAGCACAGTGAGGCATGCGGTGTTGCATTTCAGCAGTGGCAGCAGTGGGTCACCTCCACTAGTGCTTCATGAGTACAGTATGCAGGCTCTTGTTCATCATTGGTGAACATGCCAATGGTGTCTATGCTGAAAAAGTATTTTCTAGCTGCTAACTTGCTCGATTAAAAAGTATTTTTGTGCTTTTCATATCTGTGGTAGTTTCCATGGAATTCAGCAGGAGGCGTTACTTTTGGAGCAACTTCAGATACATTTCACAGTAGTTTAACTGGATTGCAGAGGTTACTGAAGGAGATTAGGATTCTAAGTGGGTCAGTGCCTGTATTAGGTAAGAATTTACTGTGACTTCTATGAGTAGTGTTAGGATAGTCTACTAATGAAGTCAAATCCATAATATTTTGAAAACTGAGTAAATCAGCAAGTTTGAGCTGTTTTTGTCAATGTATGTGACAAAATAATTGAGTGTTGAGAAGGTACTTAAGTTTTGGAGCATGCTGGTGAGGAAACGCTGATCACTTAACTTTTCATCACAGCCTAGTACTTAATGTTGTATCAGATTCTAAATGTGCTTCTAAGGCACGAGATTAGTTTTCTATATGCACAGGGCCCTTCTGTCAGTTTTTCAAGTGCTGTTGCTCTTTAGTATTATGATAAAATATACACTGAGAGATATCAGCCCCATTGGTGTACAGTTGAATCTAGATCAGTTAACCTTACCAAAATGATCAAGAAAGAAAGAATGTGGGTTGATGGGACTGTTACACCTAGAATCCGTTAATTTTCTTCTCATGCATAATATAGCAGTTTTAATGCATAAGGTAGCACTTTCTTGCTTTGCTTATTTTAGATTTCTTAATCAGGAATATAACCTACTCCTACTGTCCTCAATAAAAATAACCTGATGGCGTCACAGTTGGCTTCTTGAAAGCTGTTTACAGTATGTAATCCATTGTAATATAACTCATCTGTCACGTTCTTTTACTAACATATGTCAGCATCTGTTAACTGGTTCTCAGTAGACGTCATTGTAATGGACTTCAGGTTCCTTAGTTCATAGTTCATCTTTGTGCATCAGCCAGACAAGGATTATTTTGGTCTTGGTGAGCATTTTGCCCAAGAAGAAAAAATCTAGCACTAGCGAATAATTAAAAAAAAATATGTATTTCATTGATGCATTTCTGCTGAATTCATGTTGGAGACAAGTTTGAGTATATTCTACTACATTTGAACTCTGTGTATGTAAATATCATTTTACAAAGCTGTTTGTTATGCCATTTGTTTTGTAATTTCGTTTTGAAGCTGCCTCCTGGTTTCTCTTTTCATTCTTATGTCATTGCGGCATTTGCAGGGAGATAAGCTCATGTAGTCTTTTGGTCTTATTCACGTGTGTTTGTCTTCTGTTCATGCATGGCTGTATTTTCAGGAAAATGGAAAATTGCATTCCAGATAAATGCAGATTGCCTATAAAGTTAGATGTGGCAAGCATTTGTTTTAGTACAAATGCATATGAGTGGGCCATTGAGTATGGAAAGGCAGCATTTTCCTGCTGTGAAATTTAATCATAGTGTTAGAAGTATGTAATGCTCTGTGGGAAAGAAGTTTTTATAATTCAGAAGCCCCCCAAAAGCTTCATGTCTGAAGTGTACCTGTGTTATCCACTGTTGTCTATACTTTCAAAACTTCTGTATCTTGCAGATGTAAATGCAGTGTGTCTGGTGAGGCTGTATGAAATAAAGCTGATTTCCTTAGATTTCAGGCATTCTATTCCAGCTATGAGAAAACTGAGGTATTTGTAGCAGCTTAGTAGAGTTTTAGAACTAATGCAAAAACCTTTAGTCACACCCTTGTTTTTCTCCCTGCATAAGATTAAATAGATTGTGGTTTACAAGAAAGTTTATTTTCCTAATAAGAAAGAGAACAAACACCAAAACTCAAACACCAAACAAAAAGCCAAAGGTCCCCAAACCTAATTCATCAAACGTTCCAATTTTTCTTCATATTTCTTAATCTTCAGTGAGTTGTCTTCATTTTCTTATTTCTTCTGGGGAAGAGGGCAAATCCAGTGCCTCTGGCAATATGTTTTTGGTTTTGTTTGGCTGTCATTTTGCAGCAGTTGCTCAGCTGTCTTCTGTGAACACCCGCAACAATTTAAATTCTTTAAGCATGTCAGAATTCATGCAGACCCACACAGAAACTTTGGGTATGGTGTGTCACCTAATCCTTCTTCTTGGTTTGGCTCCAACTTCCTTGAGATTGTATTTCTCTCTTCTCAGTGAATAATGATGGCAGGGACAATAAGATAAATGTGTGGGTTCTTGGCTCATGATAGCAATTGATCAGTTGCCCTCTGGGATATTAGCCTGTACATAATGGGTTGATTTTTATTTATTTATTTTTACAATTAAAAAGCTTAAAGTTTGGAACATTTAAAAATTAGTGTAGTCTCCTTCTTCCTCATAGCATTGTGATGTGCTTTGTGAAGCCTACAGAATGTATGGGAAATGTGTTAAGAAACATATTCAACATATAACAAATCATAGAATAATTCTAGTTGAAGAGCATCTGTGGTGGGTTGACCATAGCCAACAGCCAAATACCAACCCAGCATCTTGCTCATTCCCCTCTCCCATGGAATAAAGATACAACAGAAGGAAAGAATTGCTTGAGATAATGATTACTTAATAGAGAAAACAAAAGCCTTGTGCTCAAATAAAGCACAAAAATAAATGAATTCTCTACTTCACAAAGGCAGACAGATGTCTGGGCACTTCTTGGAAGGCAGGGTCTCAGCATGTGTAGCTGTTACTTTGAAGAGGAACATTGTAACCACAAATGTCTCAATTCCTTCTCCTCCTCCCCCTGAGATTTCACTGCTGAGCATCATCTCATGGTCAGTGGTGTGTTGGCTGTGGACCCCTCTCATCACCAGCCTGCATTGGTCCTGTGCTGGCTCTGTTTTGCCATAGCTAAAGTTCAGTTGTGCTGCCAGTGCTGTTTTGGCCACAAACATGACACCAGAAGTGCTGCTGTGAAGAACTTTTCCAGACTGGCTAGCCCCATATAGTCACCAGCTAGCATAATTCCAGACTGTTTCCATACTATCTGGAAATGATCTGCTGCAACTGCCTTCCCAGAGCAGAGCCAAAGGGACGTTATAGGCTGTGTCCACTTGTTCTGAATGTTTTCGAGGGTATTTTCAGTTTTTCAGAGCATTCTGTTCCAGTTTTAATGACTCCTGCATTTGAGATTTTTTTTTTTTCCTTATATCTAATCTGAATTTATTTTGCTGTGTTTAACATCTGTTGTCTTCTTTCCAGTTGGACTTGATGATCTTGAACTTGGACTATTGTGATTTTCACAGTAATTTCCTTTTGCTGAACTTTTCCCAGCAAGTCTGTTTGTTTTAACATAGTAGAATACAGCGAGAGGGATTGAACAGTCTGTTCTCTCAGTCTCTGCTTAATGTATCCTGGATGCACGTAGCCTCAAACCATTTTGTTGTCTCTGCGCTGTAGGAATTTTTTGATCACTAGTATAAAATATGACATTGAGTGCTGAAGATGTGGCCTTACAGATGAGAGGGATAATAATATCCTTGCTTTACTTGATGATATCACTGTAGCTGGTGCAGTCTGGGTCTGGTATGCCCTTAGCATTCAGTTCTACAGGGTTGCAGTTTTGATTCAGTTTCAAGTTGCCTGCCAGACCATGCCTGCTTATTTTTGATTAGTTAGCCCCAATGCTACACTGGGCTGTTTTTTTGTTTTGTTTGTTTTTTGTTTTTTCCTTACCCCTCCCTCCCCCCTCCATTTCCAGTATTCTGTGGTCACCTACTGTTGGTGATGTTTCTGTCAGCCCATTTCTTTATTCTGTTGAGTTCCTTCTGAGCCAGAGCCATATTCTCTAGTATGAGCCCCTTGTGTGTATTGGTGGCCAACTTGCCAAACTATGTTCATCCCACCACCTCCAAATCAGTAATAACGATGCTAAATGCCATTGTTTTAGTGATACTGCTCATCCTGTGCTCTTACGGACAAGCAACTGGAGGGGGTGTAGGGAAAGGGGATTTTGAGGTTTTGAGACTGCAGTTTGTTGTGCTCTTTGAATGCAGTCTGTTTCAAAACAAATGGCAGCTTAAAGGTTTAGATGTCATTTGGGTTTAATTTGTAATCAAATGGCTGAAATAAATCTGCAGTACTCGTTCTGCTGGGAGATATTTATTGCCTGGGGTAAGGGCAGTTGATTGCAATATGGTTACTAGTGAGGAGGTGGAAGAGGGCTGTGAAAGTCTGATGGCAATGGAACATCTTTCTGGGACAAGTGAGTGTTCTGGTTATGGCTCTTCACCTGTTATCTGAGCTTTAGAATCATAGAATTACTCAGGTTGGAAAAGACCTCAAAGATCATCAAGTCCAACCTCAGCCTAACCATAGTACCCTAACTAACTCTGCTGAATCATATCTTTGAGCACTGCATCCAAACAGCTCTTGAAAACATCCAGGGATGCTTTAGCAAGTCTCTGTGCTTCCAGTATTTGTGTTGTATATACTTTGCTTAGTTTCAGCAGAGATATAAGAATAGGTAAAATACTTAGGTTCAGCCTGAACAAATTCAACTTCTACCTACTTAAGTTAGCCAATGACAGCAGAGGATTTTGACATGGAGTGAATTAAGGAGAAGGTTGGAATTGTGGTACTTTGTAACTTTGTTTCCTACATTCTGTTTCTCTACAGAAACTTTGTGTAATATTTTGAGACAGTTACCTACTCACCTTAGAAAGCCCCAGATAACCTACAGCAAGTTGGAGCATAATGGGTATTAAATTGTAAGGTTAAACGTTTTGTAAAGTAGTTCAAATTTTGTCTGTGCTCAGAATTTTATTACTGAAAATTGGACAACTCTTAAAGAATTTCTTTAAGAGGCACTCCAGATCACCCACAAGCTGTGAAAGATGCTGCATGACTGGTAGATCATCTTTCAAATATGAACCTACTGCTGTCAGAAATTCCATTTTTAACTATGTGCAGTATAAAAATAGTTTCTGTATTTCACCTCTACTTGGCACAATTTAGCTTGCGGCTAAAAACAGTTTGTTTAGGGCTCCAAGCTATTGTTAGAGATGGAATTGCAGGAGTGCTGCAGTTACTCTGATTACTGGTACCATTTAATACAGAGAAAAATACTGGGAATTAATCCTTGAATTTCTTAAAACCAACAACAAATGAAAATACTGTAACAAAATCAGTATGTAACTGAAAACACAAGCTCTTAAACTTTCTTTTCAGAAGTCACTGCAGTGTATACACAGTTGTGATCTTTGCAGCCTGTTAGTAGGCTGCTTTTCTCCATGTGAAAGTATTGGAGAATTGTAAAGTTGAGTTAGAAGGTATGATAAGAATGAGCAAACTTGGTCATTCTTTTAAAGTCTACTTGCTTATATCTGTGTTGGTGTGTTTTCCTACATGCTGTTTGTGCTGTACATACAATACAAGAACGCAATTTAATTTTCAGAATAAGAAAGATCAGTAAAAGTAGGCCTCTAGTGAATTAATTGATTTGCAAGTGTTGTACTGACAGGAAGTTTAAGTTGTTTCTCATTTTCCTATGTGTAATTGAGTTTTGATATCTTTCCTAAATTGTTAAAGGTTCTGATCTGTTTTCCGAAGCCCTTATTAAAGCAAGGGTTCTGTGTATTGATGGTAGGGGAGTTTTGCTGATTCCCAATAGAATATAGCAGTAGAGTAGGATAAAGCAGTTGCAATAAAACATTTGTAAAATTTAATTGCCTTTAGTGTTGATTAAATCAAATTTGATGCACTAGCAGAATCAGCTGAGTTTTAATTATGTCCTTTTAAACAAGGTTTTTTTTTGTTGTTTTGCGTGCTGCTTTTTGCCAGACTATATAGAATAAATGAAATAGTTGAAAATGTTTTCTTACTTCCTTTGTCACTCTTATTAAAGCTGTGTGTTTATTAGTGCTTTTCCTCCTGTAAGTTCTGTGTGGCTTACCAACCACTTCACAGTAGTTTTGGTGAGTTTGATGGCTTAGATGGTCTTCAAAGTTGAAGAAATTATTTAACAAGCAGAAATATGCCATTTCTTTATACAAACAATTTTATTAGTGTATCTTTCAACACTTCATTTATTTATATATATATACACACACAAATATATATATATTTGTAACCATTTTTCAGAAAGCAGAGAAATCTTACTTTCAGTAGTTCATAAAGAGCTTTTCAGTGTTAACTCTAAGCTAGTTTGAGCACCTAAAAATAAAGACATTGACAGAAATTTTCTGAAGTTCTGAGGTTACTTAAAAGCACGCAACCTGTTGAAAACTGATGAGCTCTATTTTCCTAAATCAAAATAAAGTTGTCTTTTGAGTTGTATGCTGAAGATAGAGCTGAAAATTCTTGAGTGGTTTAATTAGTGTAACTGATATAAAGAGTGAAATTAAAGAGCAGAATGAATTTTTGGTAGGATATTTTGGAAAGTTCACAAGTATTTTTTGAGGAGACCCTGTACTGGTTGTAAAGTATTGGCAAATATTGTCTCTGCAGTTCTGTATCTGTGACTACCTCAGAGTTTCACTGTTGGTTGCTAACTGTACTTAAGTAGGAGTCTGAGAAATACAGCATTGGTATTTTCAACTAATTTGCATATTTGCACTCTGAAACACATTGCTTATTTAAATTTTGAGTTACACAGCTGTAATATTGACTGACCCCAGGTATATTTTTTCCCTTTCTAATGACTTAATCTCTCCATATAGTCATTATTAGCCTAGTAAGTTCTTCCTTTACTACCACGGCAAAAACAAGTGGAAACGTACGACAGATTTGACATCTCCTCATTGGACACCAGCATCTGGAACACTGTTGTTACAGCTACTGATTGCTCTGATGCTTTGTTAGAAGGTTGAGGACAACTTTTCTTTGCTGTATTTCTAAACTGTAAATGTCTTCCTGAAGATAACATTTCTCTCAAGTCATAGCAATTATATTAAGTTGCTGTGCATGCAGCAATTCATTTAAGTCATTTGATTTCTTGTTGGGTAGTGAATGCTGTAATCTTATTTACAAAGTAGTGTGCAGCTTTCACATTTCTCTTGCAGATGTTTTCAGAATTACAGAATAAATCTCTTCTTGATTCATCTGTTGAGGGACCAATGGATCCATGAGTATAGAATTTAGTGAAAACCCAGGTAGTATGTGTTTTTGTTTGTGTATGTACAGATTTTTATTTGCCAGAATTTTTAATCAAAGACATCTTTTCCTAAATCTTTGAGTGAAATAAAACTTGACTTCTAGAGGTCTACCAGGTAAGCCTTCAGTTGCTGCCTCGCATTGTGTTTGTCCAACCTTTATATGAAATCTGTGTGGGGAAATCTGCAACCTCATGCAATCAAAAAGAAAAAGACAAAACCTCTCAAAGAAACCTGTCAGATTTAGTGTGTTTGTTCGATTATTTTCTCTTTCCTCTTCCCTGCTTGTTTCTTTTATGTCATGTTTCCAGCAGTGCAAACTATTGCACTTGATGTTTCTCTTTCCTTTCTGTTCTCACTGCCCATGAAGCTTGTTTCCCTGTAGTGTTAACTCCTTCCCCAGACAATTTCTTGGCTTTTCCCTCCTGATTTTAGATATGCTTTGCTCTATCCTGTGTTTCTTCTATAGTATTAATTTTGAGTGATGTTTTTGTTTGAAAGTTAGTTGCTGTCTTTAGTTACAAGCTGCATATCTTCTTCTCTGTAAGTGTGCCAGAGATGTAATTTGGGGTTGGGAGGGGGAGGGCTCTCCAAGCACTTGTGCCGATGCATGCTGTAATTTTCTGAGATTATTACAATGTGAATATACAGAGTTGTCAAACATATGACTAATTTTTCCCTGCAGAGTATTTGTTGTGTTTTGGCATTTAGAGGCCTATTATTCATATGTGTGTAATGTGATATAGCTAAGTTCATAGTGTTGCTAATTTACTTCAGCATAGTTTTTGGGAAAGTTTAGATTTTCTTATTATTCATTTGTTAACACTTGTCTGATGGGAGGATGTGAAGGATTGACATGGAGGCAGAGGTAGGCTTTGCTACTGTGTGTATTGAGCATTAAACAGTGGTTGCATTTCAGTGCAAGCGCTTGAAATTAAAGCAAAAGGTTTATGCTATTTCTTGATTTATAATAGAAATTTTGTGAAATGAAAATTTTTTTGATCTGCTATGTATGGAACTGGTGGATTTACTTTTTGAGAAGAAGTTGCATTTGAGTCCACTGTTGATCCAAGCATGTGGTTGGACTTGATGAGCTGGGAGGTCTTTTCTATCCCATGTGATCCTGTGATTTTTTTTTTTTTCTTCTCCATCATGGCTTCAGTTTTATTTTGTTCTAAGAATGAATTCTGTCGTTCATTGTTACAGTGTAGTTTTACAACTAGCTAGAAAACAGACTACCTTTTGGCTTTTTCTAAAAGGTGTTTAAGATATATGTCTGGACTGTATACTTGGAAAGCGTGTAACAGACAAATAATGTAGCTTGCATCTCTTTCCTTGTCTTTATTGAATTGATTCTTTAATGTTTCTTTTTTAGTCACTGTTAACTGTAACTTGTTCCTGTGATTTCAAAGGAATATGGGGAGAGCGATCTTGAATGCTGCTCCAAGTTGTTAAAAATTTGTTGATGTTATGATGAGAGTCAAATGATAGTCTTCTTCCTTCCTTCACTTGTGAAGCAGGAAATAATACCTGAGATATTTAAAAACATAAAAAAAAAATAAAATTAGAAAGCTATATTTTATAGCAGGAAAAAGTTTAGAACTGACTCTGTAGCATCCTATCTGTTTCATTCACCTTTTTGTCGTGTTTCTTTAAGGCTTTCTGGTAAATAGGATATTGGTTTTATCTTACAGGAACAAAATGCTGCTATGTGAGCAGCTGTAGAGTGCTTTAGTCATATACCATCTGCATTTCACAAACTACATAAGAGAAAATCAAGTTGCTGTAAAATATTTTACAGTTACAGCCAATCCCTTATAAACTACCTATGGAAAAGGTCAAAACCTATTTCATAGACATTCTTTTCATGCTGCTGCAAATTGATTTAATAAGTTCATTTAAAACTGGTTTGAATATGACGATATTTGGGAGGGTGGTGATGGGAAAGAGAGTCATAAGACAGTGAGAAGGATATACCATTGACAAAAAGTTATCCTTTTCTAAAGTTTGCTAAGTATTAGCTGTGAGGTGCATTTGTCTATTTCTGCTGTCTTGAAAACTGTACTTCTAAGTTACCGTAACTCTAATTTGCATGGAAATAGTCTTGCAGGTTGTGTTCCTGGAGACATGCTGTCTGCATCTCTGTAGTGTTTAAGGGAAAAAAAAAAACACCAAACCAACTACTAGTCTTTTTTATTACATTGTTATTGGAAGCAGACTTGCAGTTGAAGATGAAACAGGCCGTGCTTTCGCTAAAGATTAATTTTGTTTTCTCATACAGACAGTGGGTTCTCCTAGAGTTTAGACAAGCTCTTTAAAACTGCTCTGTGGATAGAGAAAACCGAGTAGATG
This sequence comes from Coturnix japonica, assembly GCF_054131305.1. Lineage (NCBI taxonomy): Eukaryota > Metazoa > Chordata > Aves > Galliformes > Phasianidae > Coturnix > Coturnix japonica. The sequence continues at coordinate 29,273,785 of NC_140666.1, read as the reverse complement.
AAATAAAGCATTCTTACCCTTTCATGTAATCTAAAAAGAAAGTATCTGCTGGCAATATATTTTATACAAAAATCAATGCGTAGAGTTGTGGAAGAATAAATTGATGTCTAATTACCTAATGCCACAGACGGAGAACAGAAAGAGCTTGTTCTTTTAATTTACCTTGTGTTTTAGTACTAGAAAGCTGCAGTACTTGTTATCGATATGTGGTAATTCAGAACAGAACAATATTCACATGCTCTAATGACTTCTTGTTTCCTGTTAGTTCAAGTTGTGGAAACTTTCAAAGGTTAATGAAGCATTAGGCCAGGGAAATTATCTTCGAGGGTTTCACTGTGTTGACTACCAATTGTCAGTAATCCATGCTTGGCATTTTTATTGTTTATTGTCTTCCAGTTTATTTTGTTCTGGTTGTACTGTTTTCAAAAAGAAACTTTGAGTTTCCTTGGTGATGGAATGTATAAGTAGAACAATATCTGATGCTGTGTCCTGCTGCTGGGTTCTACAGACATCAAACATTGTATCGCAGATGCTCCTCCAGTGTGCAAGTGGTTAATGCAAGACATTTTTGAATTATTTTTTCCAATAAACTCTGTAACTCTGAAATGCTGCTGTAGGCTAAAGAAGTTGACAACTGAATGCTAACATTTTTTGGAAAAATAAGGATTAGGACTCTTAGGAGTAATTTTAAATTAGTTTTTTTAAATTCAGTTCAGTAAATAGTTTTCAAAATAATGGATACAACATTTATTAAAAAATAAAAAATAAAATCAAGTATCGGTGGATTAGGAGAATATTTGGATATCTAACTTAGGAGGAGCTGTGGGCCAGAGTGCCCTTTCTTGGGGATGCTGCTCCCCTCCTTGTGTAGCTTCTTCAGGATCTCTGGGCTAATTACAGTGAGCTGTGCAACAAAAGGCAGTGTGGTTTGCTTCATTGAAGGTCTGCTCAAAATAAGAGTTGTTATATTTCCATTCTGGCAACTATCACGTAAGTTTTCTGGATCAGGACTTGCCAATTACTTGTAAGAATAAAATTATCTTTGAAGTTTCTCTGGACACAGCAAATGAGTTGTTCTGCTTTGCTGCTTTCTTTGAGTCTGTTTCTTTCTCTGATTTCTCGTCAGCATTCTTAGCCTGGACTGGGCTGATGTTACCTGCCCTATTCCCAATTATGTTCAGTAGTTACACTGCTGACTGGAAAGATTACTGTCTCCATACAGTTACCTTATTCTGCCTTAATCGATTCACACATACTCAGGTATCAAATTCAGTTGTGACTAGTGTGTTGACTACTCCTAACTTCTTAGTGTGATAAATAAAATAGTTTAGAATTTGCTGGCAGGCAGTCTCTGTTCTGTGACAAGTTGGAAATTTTCCTCTAAATGAAGTTATGGAGCAATGAGCTGCTGTGTGTGCATGCTGCTAAGCTGGTGCTCTTTCTGTGTTTTGCAAAGGAGGAGCAGCAGTCATCTTCAGGTCTTTGCATGGAGTACTCCAAGTGCAATTGTGTAGCGAAAACACTGTTATGTATGGAGATACAGCTTCACACAATGGTTACTGGCCTGCAGTGGAGCACTCAAAGCTAGGTACTCCCACAGCTCTGGATGGGCTGGAGGCTTTCGTGGACCAGGGCAATGCTTACTTCAGTTCAGATCTTCATACTGACTTACAGAGCATTTCTATCCATTTGGGAAACACTCGTGTCTGGATTCCATTTACCTGATGGTTAATGAATTCTCTAGAATAGTAAGTGCTTAAAGATAGCATGTAGTAATGCAACAGAAGCCCAAAGTCTTGCTTTATTATGCATGAAAAAAATGTTAAGTTTGTTGATCTACATCTTGTGCTAGGTTGTTTTTTTTTTTTTTTTTTCTAATTTCCTGGAATCTGTCACGTGCTCTTTGAAATGTGTGAGTTAATCAAGCTCTCAATGGAGTTCTCACAGTCTAATTATGGTCTGTTTTGTGTTAATAAACTGGTTTGCTATAGTGCTTTAAGCAGCTGACCTGTGTTAGACAAACTGGCTGAAAAGTTCACAGGAATTGGCTGATTTGTTTTTCTTTGCTTACTTACAGGCTTTCTGTTAAACAAAAATGTAAAAGAGATCATACTGAGAGTTACTGTTCTCTTGGTGGCCACTAGCTGTCTTTATATTAGTAAAAAATTTCTTAAAATATGAGTGAAAGTACTGTAGGGAAGGACTGAGAAACACTTAAGTTTTACTTTTTGGATGCTTGTGTGTAACAACAAAAATAAAAGGAAACTTTATTGCACTGCTCCGTCTTCCTGCTTTTGCATTGCTTTTTAACAGTTGAAAGAACTGTGTTTATTTCCATGGAAGGACAAATACTGAGGGCCTGTCTTTTCAGTAGCATCTAATTCACTTTAGGTTTCAATTTCATTTTTTCTCCACTGGTCGAGCTTCTTCAAAGGATTTATTCTCAGACAACAAAGATTCTGTCAGGTAGGTACTTGTACTCTTGACCACTCCATCATCCCTATTGTTTATGTCTGGAACATTACACAGGTAAGATGTATTCTGCAGCTACTTCCAGATTCAGCTGCCAAAATTTTTTCCTGCCCTGCCTCCCACGCTGTTTTTTCCTGGCATTGTTACTGTGACAAAATGTCACAAATCTTCAGTAGTAGCCAATAGGGAGAAGAAAGTTGTTATGGAAAACTCTAGTGGTTTCTCAGAAACTTCACATTTGTTTTCTCATAATCAATGTTAGACCTTCCTAGAAATTGTAAATGCTAATTTTTGAAAGCTAACACTAGTGTTAATCAAACATTAATTATTTAATGTTGTAAAATTTCTAGTTATTGTGTGGTGATTTGGATTAATGGCCCAATGAAACAATTGAAATTGACTATAACATTCATCATAATAGTCTAATTTGCCATGTTAGAAATGGAGAATGTGTATTTGCGTGTGTCTGTGGGGAGGGGGATGGGGGAAGGCCACGATTTTAAAATTAATTAAAAATTGAAAATCTTAATTTTTTTTTTATTCTTTCAAACTATTCCATTAACTTTATAGTACTATACTCCAAAGAAAAGTAATTTGCTTTGAAATCACATGGGAAGAAGGTAGTGAGGAGTATGGTTGTTGGAGTCACTGACTGTGGTGTGTGTGTATGAAGTCATTCTAGGGTCTTCAGATGTGGGAGGAAGTGGCCGTGGAAGTTTTGGGAGCCTCATTTCACACTGTGCTTAGGATGATGTGGAAGTGTTCACTTCATCTCTCCATAATACTGGAATAGAAGTGATGAAAGCTGAGCCTAAGCCTGAGAATTGGGTAGTTCTGACAGTGTGGTTGTCTATTGAGAATGTGTAGATGGAGATATTTAAGGACTCAAATCAATACTACATGGTTAGACAGCCGAGAAAAAGCCTTAATTTTTATTTTTGGCATTATTGCCTGTGGGACAAACTGCTGAGAAGTTCACGCTGTGCATTCTCGAGATGAATGATGCAAGAAGGCTGATAGAAGTAACTCAAGCTTCTGATTTGGTGTAGTCCAATTGCTGCAAGTTTCAGAGCATTCAGCCAATGGGGGAATTAGTTCTTCCATCATTTTAGCTGCATGAGTAAAAGTATTAACTTCACTGCTGTATGGTTCAGTAGCTAGTATCAAAACTATAAAAGCATTGAACTGAAATGGGGGAAGTGTGGTTTGTGTGCAGCATGGGAAGTGGTGCAATGACATCAAGCTGCAGAACTATCTGGGTAGGGTCTAATTCCATATGATATCCCTTAAATACGTGAATACTACTGCTTCTTGTAAATGGCATTTCTTTGTAGCTCTGTTTTCTAGTAAGTTGTGTGTGAATATTTGAGCTTTGTGTTGTTCTTCATAAACTTAAATAAAATCTTACAGTGTGAAAAAAATTATAGTGCGTTAATCACCCTGCAGTCAGTTTTGTTCCTCCTTTTGTTAAAATCAGATATGAAAGCCAATTAGTTTTGAATATTTCCAAGCTAGATGCTTAGTTGCCACTATTTTTAAAAATGTGAGAATGCAAAAAGCAAAGAGGCCTGAATATCAGAAAAATAAGGAGCAGATAATGCTACAACAATTCAATCAAGGTATATTATGTATGTTATGAGAAGGAAAAGTGCTGATTTTCAGAGAAAACCCTACCCTTCTAAAGATAAGGATGATAGGCTTGAAATAAAAGAATCATGTAGTTGGATGTGGTTAACTTTATGATATGTAATCTTTGTGATGTACCATATTTTCATGGAGGTGACTGGAAATTTTTTCCAGTTCTTCTGTTTAGGTGTCATATATTCTATGTACTATTTTTAGTGTTCTAAGCTAATGAAGATCTCTGTATTTTTGCCCGAAAAGTGTTGATATAGAACTTTCTGAAAATATGCGTAATAAATAGCAATAATAAAATTAACAATTGGAAGCTCCAATGATAATGAAGAAAATAGAAAACTCAGATCTGTTCAATATAATTTTAATTCAAATAAAATGGTTTGATATTAGTGAACGTTGCATTGTGCAAGAGTTCCTGGGAAATCACTGGTTACAAATCAGAATTGTAGGTCATTATTGATTTACTGTCTAGTTAATGGAGCAGACTTATGTACATACTAAAAAACATTGCTCAGTATTTAAAAAAAAGTACTTGTAAACTCATCTTGAGAGCAGTAATGCTCCAACCAGATTGATGTTTCTTCTCCAATTATGCAATTTATAATCTTTATTTTTTCTACTTTCTGAATTTTTTCATGATTGCTTCTTTAAAAAAAGTAGTGCATCCTGAAAGGTGTAAATTGTGTTCTTAATAGAGAAATAAATAGATATTTACCTGGCTTTTTTGACATCTAAATTAGTCGTGACAGAAGCAGTTCTAAAAGTTTGGTAGTGTTCAGAAAACACAAACTGCTAATTGTTTGGCTTCTTAGGAAATCCTGAAATATACTGCAGTTAGTTATGAGTGGAACTGAATCCTTCTCCATTTTCGTTGCACATAGATCTATTAAATCTTCTCAGTGGTGTAAGTAGACATTGGTGGAAGCTATTTATGGCTTAATCAAGAATAAGTAATTGTTTTCCTAAAACGAGTGGGAGACTAAATACTAGCGTGCTTGTAGCTTAATCAAAACAATTGGTGGGCCACTTTTCCTGTACTGAATTTGGTGGGTTTGTTTATTTGACCAGTCATTTCAAATCACAGTAACCTTTGGTGCATGCAGCCTCCTACATTTACACGGTAAACTGGAACTGTTATTATACAGATGTTTTGGAGGTAATTAAGTTCGTCTATAGTCTCGGTCATATTAGTACTATCATGAGAAGCTATATACATTCGTAGAAGGAAATCAGTGTTTGTGTAAATGTTTACACCTATGCTATCAGTTTCAGTTTTCTAATTTCCTGTTCTGATTTGTAACTGTTCTATTTAATTTATACATAATGTATTGAAAGAACATAAGAACGTGTCTGGGCACATAGGACCATATTTTAATTTCAGTGACTATCAAAATGATGATAGCTTTCAGCATCCATAGGAGCAAACATTATCTGAAAACAAATATCTTAGGCTTTAAATGTTGTTTTGATATATCACAGAGAGATGTACCACAACTGTACGAGGAATGCTAATAACATTGCTGGCCCAAATCTAACCTAAGAAAGTTCTTCACAGGTTCAATGAGCTGCTGATTGGGTCAGAGGGAATGATAACTACCTTACAGTTTGTAGTGTGATTTCATAGTAGTTATGATCCTTTGAATGAGCTCTGGAAGGGTTTCAAAGTGTTTTGACTCAGTTTATACATTAAACACATTTGGTCTGGGCAATTAATGTTGCGCCTTTAGTGCAAGATGACTGCTCTGTACATATTCTAAGTATTACTTAGAGAAATGAGTGGCAGATGTGTATCCTGTCTGCCTAGAGCACCAGCAGGCAGATTTTCTGGCCTCCATACTAGAGTGTGGTGTCTTTTTTTTTCAAATACAAGAGTGCATGTATATTTTGAATGGAATTAGAATGCATATAATGCTATGACATATTTTACTTTAAAACTTCTTATGTCATGTGACTGACAAACCTCTTTGTGTGTTTAAAATGTGTAGTTATGCGTCCATAACTACCAGTATTTGAGAAGAAAGATGAATTGAAGGAGGAAAGCAGGGGAGAATGTAGGTAGCAAGAGGCTAATTTTTACAGTGTTAACTTTAAATGTCAAGGATTTTATCTAGCTGTCAGAAAGTTTTTCTTCAGAGTAAAGTCAATATTAAATTTTGACAAGTCTTTAGATCGGGGATTGGGAAGAAAACAAAAAGGATGAATCAGAAACTTATTCTGTTCAAGAAGTCTCTAGTAGTCTACTTCATTGTGTTACTTAATTCCTGCAAATCATAATGTGCATATGAAGTAAGTGAGTTTACATCAATAGTTTATGTAGATGCTTTAAAGTTTCTCAAAGTAGTCATTTTTCATGGTAGGATTATTAACGTGTTCTCCATATGTGTATGGCTTTTGTTCAACCAGTAATTGATGGGTGAATGGATTTTAAATCCTTACCAAGATGAAAAAGAGACATCATGTATATTAGCATATTATTGATATATATGCTCTTATGGTTATTCATTTGTTACAACATCGTGTTTTCCTGCTCCTGTATAGCAGTTCTGAGTTTTGAAATACGTTGTCCTTGTATGAAGTCTGTGTGTTGGCTTCATGTGTATAATGTTGTTATACAAATATCATTAATTATAGAAGCACCTTCTAACTTTTAAAATATGCTTTCCCAAGAGATTAGAGGTTAGGTTACTTAGCACATCTGGAATTGATTTACATTTGCAATGCTAACTTGATTCAATTTGTTTGGCTTAATAGAGATGAATGTTAGTGGTTCAGTCTCCAGTTGTAGCAATTAGTAATTTTATAAAGGTGCAGTAAGGATTAGCAAGCTTTTTAGTAAAAATGAGATATCTGAAAGTAAAAGTGTTGATTATTATTATGTATTGAGGGTTGAATTTTTTGTGCTCCAACATTTCTGTACCCAAAATAGAAAAGAACACTGAAAGACAGCAAATAGCAGTAGGTTTCTGTCGCCAGAAACTAGCTTCATTTGTCATTTGGTCCCAGAGGAGCTGACCTATGTAGTGTTCACGGTAGGATTGTGAATGAAGGTTTCTGGCCACCCGCTCTCCATCATTTTTATCTCTGTATGATTCTCAGAATGTGCACTGGATGAAACAACTTGAACAAGGAACCAAAATGAGCTTTTAGGTTATGGAATCTTAATGTAAGAGGGGGCTTTTCTTAAGGTCCTCCTAACTGTAACAAATTATGGTACAATTAAAGGCTGAAAAGCTGTGCAAACAATATGTAATTATTCACTTTAATTGAAGCTGATGTACCCAAGAAGTTAAACATTTAAATACAGTGGAAATTAAAGGTCCCTTTCTGTTACCAGTGCCCTACATATAAAAATTTCAAAGGAAACCAATATTTTTAAAAGTAATTTAAGTTTCTTATAAAGGCTTTTTTTTTCTTTTTTTTTTTTCCTTCATCCAGGCAGCTTTGTAATATTTTATATCAATGAATAAGTGATATATTCTAAGGTTAGAACATAAGGATTTTTGTGCTGTGATTTTTTAAAAAATTTTTTTTATTTATTTATTTTTTCCATTGATGTCTCTACTTAGAGCGTAAAGAACAGTATTCTTTATCCTCAAGGGCATTTTCAATATTTTTATAAATGCGTTCATTCTGGATGATCAGGGGCATGGAAACTTATCTTTGAGAATGTGCATGTGAAGCTACAGCTGTTTGATGGTCGATAGTACTTGTGAAATGAGGTCATTCAGTTGGGATGACAAGTGCTGTTTTGGTTTCATTTAAAAATTGTATTGGGCAATTTTTTGTCTCTCTGGTATCCAAATGAATGCCTAAAATTTTGTCTAATATGTCAAAATGTGTTTTTGACCAAAATTCTGCAGTGACCATGAAAATTTTCCTGATTAAAGCCTTACAATTGGTATTCTGGCTTGAAGTAACTGTGTTTTGAGTTAACCCAGCAGGCAGCTCAACACCACACAGCCCCTCACTTTCTGCCCCTGCAGCGGGATAAGGGAGAGAATCATAAAGATAAAAGTGTGAGAACCCGTGGGACTGAGACTTAAGACAGCTCTCTATGTAAAGCAAAAGCTGCTCATGCAAGCAAATCAAAACCAGGAATTCATGTCCTTCCCATCAGGAGGCAGATGTTCAGCCACCCTGAGGAAAGCAGAGCTTGTCACATATAATGGTTTCTTGGGAAGTCATGCGCCATCACTTGGACTGTCTTTTCTTATCCTTCTTTCCTTCAATTTGGATTGCTGAATGTGACACCATACAGTATGGGATGTCCCTGTGGTTAGTCTGGGTCAGCTGTTCTGGTTCTTTTCCTTCCCAGCAACTTGTTTACCCCCAGTGCCTCACAGGCAGGGTGATATGAGCTGAAATGACCTTGCCTCTGTGCAAAACTGTTCTGGAGCAACTGAACATCAGTGTGCTGTTGCCATTATTTTTTATCCTAAACCCATACATTCACATTAGCTACTAGGGAGAAAAATAGTTATATCCCAGCCAAAATCAGGACAAACTTATATTTTCCAGTAAGATTTAATTAGAGTGGGGAAATTCTCAGTGTTTTGGAATTTAAAGTATAATTAATATTGTTGATTAGAATTGGTATAGAGTGAGCACATGCTTAAATCATGTGTACTTTAAAGCAGAAAAATATCTTTTCCCCATCTGTTTGAATTATTTGGTTTCATATTTTTCAAATGCATATGTCAAAATAGGATCCCATAGAATTTTTTTACTTGAGCAAGTCAATGCTTCTTAAATGCAAAATATGTTGCAATACATTTTAATTAATAATCTCCTTTTAGACAAGCAGTCCATCTTGCCCAGCATCTACATGTGATTGTTGTGGATGCCTATTGGGAAGACTGTTTGTAGCAAGTCAAATGTAGCCCTTTTCTGGTACAGTTTGTCAATAAGATTTTGGCATCTTTTACTTATACAACGCGCACTGAGAGACTCGCATTCAAATCATCATGTCTAGTAATGATCAGCTTATTTATCCTTCATGTGTTACGATTTATCCATGCTTTTGAACTCTTGGAGTTGTTGAGCATGTTTTTTTTCCTCACGGCGGTAACACAATGTGATTATGTCATATGTGAAATTAAAGAATTATGTTCGTTTTTAACCTGTTATCCAGTAATTTGCTGGGAAGCTTACTTGCTGTCATGCTCTGAAGGGTACTGCAGCCTTACAGGTGGCTGCCATTGTATTTTCCTGTGAAGACAGCAGTTGGCTGTGTGATGACTGGCCCTGCAGCCAGGCTAAAGGAGCAGAGAAGGCGTAGTGATGATCAGTGGGTGTGGAGGGAAGGTACTGTTGAAGGGAACTGGGGAGGAGGGTTAATGGCTTGTGGAGGCATCAGGAGTCTGTGGAGGTCCTGCTGATGCCTTCCTGAAGGTGAGGGAAGCAGCCATAGGATGGACAAAGGTTGCTCTAGGGAAATTTTTTGTCTAGGAGGACTTACGTATTGGGACATCAGATTGCTTTAATGGATCAGGATCAGAAATGCACAGTGAGGCTCCTCAGCTTCTCCTCTAGTACCAGAAGTTGTTGTGATACAAGCCCAAAAGAGTGGAGGAATTTGTAACTCTGTTTATGTTGTAGCAAGGGGAAAAAAACCTGTCCCTGAAAAGAACACATGGGAGAGGAGAAAGAAGGAAGCCTGTTAAACTTAAAAACATGAGAAAAGGAAATTGTCCAAGAAAATGGGATTAGTGGTTTTAAAGACTTGTCATTTAGTTATTCTTCAAAATGGCAGAAAGTGGACACACCATTTGCAGGCTGAAGAGGGGTGGACTGGAACAGCATATAAATTTGCTGTGGTTGCATTTCATTTAACTGCAGCACAGTCTCTTTCAGGGAAAGTGCTTGGGCAGGGGGATTTTTCCCTTTGTAGTAATGCCCTCCTTTGCTGGCATCACCAAGAGAGCTGAACTGCTGTTTTGTAATCAGCAAAGCAGGAGAATTGTAAAGCACATCACATTTGAAAAGGTAATCTTACATGCAAGGAAATCAGCTTGTAGTTGCTGCTACATCCTGTGGATTGTCTTTATTTGTAGTCGTTATGTTTTCTAGTTCATAAAGGTTTACTGAGTTGGTGACTTGCACAGAGCTTAATGATGAGTGTTGTATTTTGGAAAGAGGAAGAAACTACGTGGGAGAAATATTTTCCCCCATTAAAAAAAGTTCTGAAATCAGTAGTTTGTTCAAACTGTACTTAAGTTTCTGAAATGTTGGGTCCACAGACTACTACTAAAGTTTCTAATATTTTTCTTTGTCATATAATTAGCTCCGCCTACAGTTTTAAGATGGCAATCCTTGGCTGGCAGTACCAGCTCCTCCTCACCTCTCTTTAATCACACTTCCTATTTATTTATTTTTTTCTTCAAGAATGTGTCTTGATTCATATTCACAAGCTGTTTGTTATGTTTCAAGCGTGAAAATTGTTTGTGGGTGTCATACTTTCTTTTATTGTGTGCCTGTATCAGAAATCATCTGTCATCTGATTTCACCTTCAATTTAGTCGGCACAGTATCTCAATTTAGAGAAAATTGGACTCCATTATGAAATACAATCCAATAAGATTATGGTTTTATGGTAATGTATGTAATTTATCATTCTTCTTATTATGCAACAGAATGTAGAGTAATGTTTTGACTTATTCTTTTAAAATTGCTTTGGAACTTTAAAATGATGATACTACTTTGATGTGCTCTTTTCATTTTCTCTTCCAGAATTTGATGGAGAGAGAGAGTAGTTTGAATTTCCTGGATAACATTATAAGGCATTCTCTAAATAGTTTTGTTACTATGATACAGGTAAACAAGGGATACAGTATTTGAGCAAGAAATTAGAATGGGGGTGTTTATTCAGTAATAACATGAAGATCATTGAATTAAGTTGTATTTCATCTATTTTTATTCAGCAAAATTTGGTACTTTGCAGTGTAGTTTTTAAAGATTCCTTGTCTTTGAGCAGATTTAATGGTAAAATGGTAAAATTTGCAAAAGATGTAAAACAAAGCAAACTTCCTTTCTCAGAACAGAATAGCAATTTAGGAGATATGGAACTATAATAGCAGTTCTGAGATGGTAAGAATTTGGAACTGGGGCCTTATGGACCTGCAGATCCTCAAGGATTACATGACCTGGGATTATAATTAATAATAATAACGAGATTGTCAGTTGTTGAAGTGAATTTTGAAGACAGTAATGTCCATAAAGAATGGGATTGCAGTTAATGTCATCCCTGAGAAGCTACATTCTGGACCCAGTAGGTCTAGGTAGAAATTTTCATCAACCATAGTACTAGTATGCGTATTTCCTGAGAGGCTGAATTCTGTCCATTTGGATTTGCAGTTTCTCCTTGAAACACTATACCTGTGCTAGTGTCAATGAGTTCCTCTTCTCTAGAAGGGTAAGGGCTGAATTTCTCATGGCTGTTGGTTAACTGAAAACCTCCCTGCAAAATAGGCAGCTCCCTTCCATTTTAGAAATGTGGTTTGCAATGAATGCCAAATGTAAAGGTTCTCTCTGCTGTTGTTGGTGATCAGTTTTACTTCATATGTCTGCTTTATTCCATTACCAGAGTACACTGATACGTCCCTCTCTACTCTGCTCTTGTGAGGCCCCATCTGGAGTACTGTGTCCAGGTGTGGAGCCCTCAGTACAAAAAAGATATGGAGATTTTGGAAAGGATCCAGAGGAGGGCCACAAAGATGATCAGGGGGCTGGAGCACCTCCCCTATGAGGACAGGCTGAGGGAGTTGGGTTTGTTCAGCCTGGAAAAGAGAAGGTTGCGAGGTGACCTCATTGCAGCCTTTCAGTACCTGAAGGGAACTTACTCCCAGGAGGGGAGTAAACTCTTCGAAAGGGCTGATAATAGCAGGACTAGGGGAAATGGTTTTAAGTTGAAGGAGGGAAGATTTAGGTTGGATGTTAGGGGAAAGTTCTTTACTAGAAGGGTGGTTAGGTCCTGGAACAGGCTGCCAAGTGAGGTTGTGGATGCCCCGTCCTTGGAGGTGTTCAAGACCAGGTTGGACAGGGCCCTGGGCAACCTGATCTAGTAAATGTGTATGTTTGGTGACCCTGCTAGGCAGGGGGGTTGGAACTACATGATCCTTGAGGTCCCTTCCAACCCGGGTAATTCTGTGATTCTGTGATTTACATACTCAGTTGTATTTAGCTTATGGTTTTGTTTTTGTTTTTTTCTTGAAGGGCTGTAATCAATATGTAATAATTTGAGGTTAGGCTGAAACTAATTATTTCATTCTTTGTCAGTTCTATTTGTTGCTTCTTTATGTAAGAGAAGGGGAACCCCAGGAATTCTGTATGAGCAAAGTTTAAGTCTAACTTAGGAAAATGAATTCTTAAAATGCTACGTTAATTGTTTTCAGGCATTGATAGTCTTGACCTCTGCAGAAATTGCTGCTGATAATCATGTACTGTGCAGTGTCCTGAATATATATGGTATATATGTGTGTATATATATATATGTATACAGCTATATATGTGTGTGTATATGTATATATGTATATGTAATGAATTAGATGAAAAGTGGTATTCTTTAAATCCTCATGTAGTGAACTCTGTGATGATGGTGTGAAAGCCATTAATTTTTTGGAGGAGCTCTTTTCATTATATGGAACAGCACAAACAAGGATTTGCAGGTGGGCTCTGATGATCACGGCCATTGCCTTGTGAAGGCAGGAGACCAGACAGCAGGATATTCACTTTGTGAGATGTGCTGCAGAGAAGGACAACAGCAGTGGGAGTGAATGCTTGTCAGATCTCCTCAGTACATCAGCAAGAATAGTTTGACAGGGTAAAAGTGAAGATATTGCTGAATGTTTCTGGAAGATTTTTATTTTGTTTGAAAAAAACAACAAGCAGAATTCAGTCTTAATCTCATTCAGATTGTTTTTAATTTTTTCCTTAATATATGCATTTCAGAGTATAGTGCCATGGCATACTTCTGCAGTAGTAGTCTTTCTTTGCTCTAAGCGTGTTTATTCCCTGAAAAAATGTTTGATTCTTTTGCTTTCTTGTACTAAATGCTGTCCCTGCCAGGATGGAGAGCAAATGGGCAGTAAGAAAGATATTTACTCAGATAGGTGGAATTAATTTTCAGTAACAGAGGTGAGCTGCGTAATATGATGCAGTGCATGCTCATGTACTGCAGCCAAGCTTTTTGCTAATTAACGTTGGAGCTGTTCTCTTGATCAGTAATTAACCTTATCCCTGAGTCTATTCTCCTTTAATAAAAGGAAGCTGAAATTTTCATTGCCAATCTTTTTTTGTTGTTGTTGTTTTAACTTTCAATTAATTTATACAGATTGTTTTGTTCGTATCCTCTTTTTTGGTACGGCAAATTATTTATCAGTTCATTGCTTTGCCAGTTTTTCAGCAATAGACTTTTTTTTTTTTAATTTGAAAATCATAAGATGTAAATACAGCTTTAATAGTGTCTTTCAATGTAATGGATTAAAAAAAAAAGAAGATTCAGGGGAAACTGGTACAAGCAAAGTTATAATTCTTTGTGCTATTTTTCTTTGCTTATCTAATGACAGCTTCTTCTGTGGAATACAGAAGCTTTTATGTCTCTCTGCAGCTGTATCATGTGATTGCTACTTTAAGCATATTTCTTGATAAATTTTCAATATTGAGAAATAGCTTTTGGTCTAGTAGAAAGGACTAAAGAATCTGTAAATGCCAAGTCAATTTACTGAGCATTTTTCTTTTTCTACAACCTGCTTTTATTTTAACCCAGGTGGGTAGTTTTGTCATAACTATTCTATTCTGGGGTCTTAAGTTTGATTTATTCTGAAGTTTGTTAAGTTTTTGTAATGGGCCAAGACCTCAAGAAACGGAAAGGTATAAAAACAAAACCAAGACAAAATGTAATCAGAAAACCCTGAAGTCACACCTCCACCTCTCGTGAATAACAAAATAGGAAGGAGGAGGAGGAGGACTTTCCCTGCTTGGAAGTCTTGCAGTAGAGACACGAATTGTAATACAGATTGAGAAGAGAGAACAAAGTGACAAGATGATGTTATTGATTTATTTTTTAATAAAAAGCAAAAAATCATTCAGTGATTTGACTGCTTTAACCTTATATGTTGTGATACCTTTGCTGTGGTTTCATGACTTGTTTGCAAAGTGTGTGGTATCTGGTTGAATCTCTTGTTCACTTACACAGGGAAACCATGGGGACTTAGACGCTGGAGGAAGTTCTCTACCTCTTGATGAAAAACTGTATCATTTGGTTGCCTCTGTGAATTCATTCCCAGTTAGCTTGTATTCAGTCATTCTAGTGCCATTTTTTCCTCCTACTGTTCTTTCTCTTCAGGGCTTTTAATTGCCTGTTGTTCTGCCTGTTGTTTCTCTCAAATTGTTTAATTAGTTTACTGTTGAAAAAATGGTTATAACCAATATAGGATATTATTCTCTCTCTCTGTTCTCTCTCTTTTCTCTCTATGTATATATTCATTTATTTTTTAAGTAAGCCTCAGTACATTTCTGTTCCAGTGAAGTTCTTGGTTTCTGAAAATGGTTGCTCAGAAAAATGCGTAACATTTATTGTGTTGTTTGTTATGCCATGTTTGATGATATTGAATTCCTTTTCTGACAAACTAAAAAAACCTTACTATTCTCACCTTATCCAGTCTTACTTTGAACATATCCAGGGATAGGGCATCTCCAGCCTCACTAAGCAGTCTGTGCCAGCACCTCACTACTCTCTCAGTGCAAAACATTTCCATGGCTGCTTGTTAAGTCTTGGTCTTATATACTGAAAATGAGTAACTGAAGGCTCAGTTTGGTCTTCTGTTATACAGGATTATCACGTTTCTCCTAAAATATGTATTGGGCTTTTCTGTGAGAGTTTCTCTCTTCTTTAGAAAGGCAATCAACAGCAGACTTGAGCAGGGATTTCCCAACTAACTTTGGAGAAAAAAACAAACCAAAAACCACTGAAGGAAATGTGCTAAGCACTGCTGATGGCCCTCAGCTCTGCAAGCAACTGCTTCCATTTATTTGAGATATCTTAGGATCTATGACAGAACTCTTCAGCTGCAGCCATTTGAATTTTAAATTACTTGTCAGCATGCTCAGAATTAGCTACATAATCAGACATACTTTTAGAGAAATGTATGAATGCTAACATGCAGATATTTTTTGCATATACCACTGCGCAGTGTTTAGGTTCCCCAACTGGAATCTCCTTACGATGATAATATAATTTTAGCTGTAATGGTGCTGCTGAAGACGTCTCACTAAGGATTGATTTGTTAAAGCTATATTAATAATAATGGTCCTCCTTTAATTGAAAGGGGCTGTTTAGTTCCCATCTGTGTACATGCCTGTGTTTTCCTGCTCTTTTGAACAAGAAGATACTGTAGGTTCTCATAGGAGTATTTCTATTTGCAGAAGACTGGAATTCTAGCATAAACTAGTTCAAAGACTGATGTAATTTCCCTCTTTCTATGTAGTCTTGTTTACAAGTATCTTCCATTGAGATACTGATATTTACTCTATTTTTCTGTCCTGATAAAGAGCTTGTGTGTCTGAAGTTTCTCTGTGGGTTCACTTGCTCCCCATAGGTGTAATCAAAATATTTTCCTCCTGCAAACTTTGTTTCTTAATAAAACACATTACTTGTTTTGGTAGGGTACTGATTTAGCGGTGTTGTTTTGGAAAGCATGACAGCAGACAGTAGAAAAATGTAAGCTTTGGGTGTGTTCAGTTGATTAGATTAATAGTTTTTTTGACAGACACCTAGTAATTAGAATTGCAAGTGATCTTTATTTTGCATTTTAATTAAGTTTTATTTCAGTTATTTGCTGAGAAGGTTTTCATAAGCTGTTGTCATAACTGTATTTCATACAGGAATGTACATCCTGGCCTTGTGGGCTTTCATGTGTAGAAGTTTTTGAATGTGTTTTACTGAAATTGTCTCTAAGATCTGGGTGCTGTGTATATATATAGTAAATTGATTTAAGAATCAATTTAAGCAGGGGGAAATAAACTCAGATTGTATGTAGATGGTCATCCTGTCCTATTACAATTTCTAGTGCTGTTTAATTACGTGAGTACAGTAACTGTGTTAATTCTACCCATGGTTATAATGAAATCTTCCACTAAAGCATTGTACTTCAGTTTATCCCCTCAGTCCCTGGGTTCTTAGGTAAGACAGATGGGCAACCTTTTGCTGTTACTCCTTTTCCTTGAAACGCTTGGTATGAGAACATTCCACTGATGCTGTTCGGTGACACTGATTAGAAGCTTATTTCTTTCTGGACCACTGATTTGTCTTGTTTAAAAAACAAATCTGAACAAACAAATGAAAAAGAAAAAAAGAAAAAACAAAACAAAAAACCAAACCACAGTTTGTAGGACTTGTTTCTCTGACCTGCTTTTCCTTAAACCTTGATGCGAGCAATAAGTAGATGCGAAGACCATTTTTATTGTGAAGGAACTGAGTTCATACATGTGTCCCTCCATGTTCCCCAGGGAGTATTAAGGTATTTACGTCTCTGTTAACCTCCTCTGTCAAGTTATGGCATGGCTTTTGCAAATGTATTTTTCTTATTCTTTTTTGAATTGCACATGTAGTACATCCCTATGCTCATGGATGCAGAAGAGAGGCATAATACAATGCATGCTGTAATGCTCTTACCCTGAGTCAATTTGTGATTTGCTTTCTTGACATACCAGGTTTTCTTTCACATTACATTTGAGAATATTAGTAAATTTGACCGTATGGTGTACACAAAATTGTATGGCTCACAATATACGCATTTGTGAGCACTACATGTGAACAAAAATCATGAATTATTTATGACTATCACTCATTTGAAATTCATATGTTGAAAGAGAGGTAAGGAGCCAGGTGCCTCTGAGCTGTGAGCAGGCGGCAGTCCGTTTTAATTTCTCGTTTGGTGCAAAGTGCAGAAGGTTAAGTGATCACAAAGACCTGTCTTGCATGCCTCAGGCTCTTCAGTTCTTTTAATGAACTCTTTCACTGTTGTTCTTTCTCATTTTGATTTATTTTGCTTTTCAGAAGTCATGGTGGTGGTGAGAGTATACAGTGAGTTTAGGGTGTAAAACATTGAGGAGCCTTTCTACTTTAGCAGTCCTTAGAACAAAAAGAAAACAGATTAACCTAGAAATCTGGCATTTAATTTGAGTTACTGTAGGAGCTGAGTGTAAGAAGTTATGAAGAACAGTGCTGGCAAAGAAGCATCTCTTCCGAAGTGTAAGAAATAATTCTAGCCTTTTCTTAAGGAAATCCCCGAGTTTCAGAGATTCAGAGTGTGGAATCTGACCTGAAGAAGCTGAGTCAACGGGGTGCATGCAGGACTCCTTAATCTGGAGTAAAAGGTTGGCTCTCATATACATCTTCAATAATCATTTTACTTTTTTTTCCCCTCTTACTTACTCATATCTAGATATGAAAGCAGTGGCATTAAGGAATGATCCTTTGGGTATGTGTGCTAATGGCTTCACATCTGTTTCTTTATTGTCTTTCAGCATTCTTTAGTTTGTTACTAACTTATAGGGGGAAGCCTGAACGTGAATTTAAATACAGCCATTAAACAGTGGAGAGATGTGTTGTCATCACAGACAGTACATATTTGCACCATTACTCAGAAAGCACTCAGTTTTCACCAACCAACGTGATTATTTTTATTTAAAGAAAGCAAATAAGAAAAAGTGTAACTGTATAAAAATGAAACTGTAACTGAGTCAGTTGACTACAGAGCATATAATACTGCTTGACAGCAAATAACCACATGCTCACAGGGGTACGGTAGGTGTTTAATTTAAGTTCTACTTTTGGATGTAAAAATCTATCACTTTTCTTAACAACAGAAGTGAAAAGGTATGACAAAATTTCTGGAAAGCTGACAATCAAAGGAGGCTGACAGGAATGTTTTCACTACAGCATCACTTGTCAAAAGGAGTAGTCTTTGCTTACACTAGTGTTTTCCTTTAGCTCTGCATTATCAGATGCTATCTGATGCTACTTAATAAACAACAATAACAACAAAAAGACATTTAATAATGTGATAAAATTCCAACCAACATTTTTACGAGATCTTAGTGTGCATACATATATTTTAGTAAAGTGTGAAATGAATGTATTATTAAGGAGTAACCCAGGAGAAGGTAACGGTCAGAGTGGTTCATGTTGCATCTCTCCTTACTACCAGCTTGCTCTTATGACTAGCTACATCAGTTTGTCATTAAGTCATCTGATCTGCACAGTTCATTGGTAGATGTGTGGCACAGTAGAAGTAAAATGTTTTAGGCTCTCAGGATGCTCCTTATTTGTATTGTAGATTATGAGTGACAGCCCTTAGTTATTCTTCCATTGTGACGGAGATTTATCCCTGCTAAACTGAAAGCTAAAGTGAATAATAGAACAGAAGCCCAACTAGTTAACATGAATATTATTTTGCAGTCAAATACAGCATTTTCTGACAGTTGAAAGTCTCCTGAAATATTTGGAAGTTGCAGCCAGTTAGTGGCAGAGAATATCAAAACTGGACAAGAGATTATATGGCTGCTTCTATTGGTTTTCTTTCTGCTTTTTATGATACATGACAACACAAGTGTTTGTTTTCATGTCACTAAAATGTCACGGTGCTCTTTTTTTTTTTTTTTTTCCTTTAGTCATTAACTGATGCTGCATCTATTCTGGCAGATATATCCATCTCTGGTTCAGGTTGGTTTTAGTATGTAGCTGTGATTTATGACTTAATTTTCAAACTTCTTTTCACCCTTTTCGGTTCATTTAGGTGTGCGATTCTTTTTATCATCATCTGAATATAACCTAAGCATTTTATTTTTTTATTATTATTTTTTAATTTCAAAGTTAAATCTTCTTGTTCCTGGAAGCTTCCCTTTGGCCTGTTTCCTTTTAGCTTTTAATCAAGCCTTTCTTGATAAGTGATATGCACTTACGACTTTGTTTTCAATACGGCACCTTCTGGTGATGTCCATAAGGTCTGTACGGATTCAATTCTTTTAGCAATTCATAATGTGTTCATTTTAATAGGCTGTTTTCTTTGTGTCATATTTCTCTTGGAAGTTGCACATAAGTCTGGTGAATTTTCCGGCTTTTGTATATCCTGTATCCATTTGTGTTATTAGTGTGCCTTTTCAACAGGCACATTCTGAACAAGACCCTCCATGCTATTCAATAATAAGTTTCTAATAGTTTCCCTAATCACCTGTCCATGATGTGATTTTGTGTCCCAATGCAACACTTGCTCATCATTTATGGGTCTCTCTCATTACAGTTGTATTTCAGTCCCTCGTTACCTCTTGACTCTCTTATTATGCCATGATTGGTCAGTGCCAGCATTCTATTAATGAAACTGATAAAACAGACCTTCTTTGTGCTCTTACATTTAGGTCCAGAAACACAGATTTACTGAAATCCTCATTCTCTCCGATGTTCAGTCAGAGACCAAGTATTACATTGGAACTTGACAGCTGAGGCCGTCTACTTACAAAACTTCGCTCAACTTAATACCCTGTTGTCATCCAATTGAAATAGCAATTTACCAAGTCCCAGGTCTTTTATTATGGGTCTGACAAGTGTGGAATTTCACAAGAAAAGGGCAGTACAAAATACTTCAAGTTTGTTACTATTCCGTTAATGTGTATTTTCAGTTTTCTTAACCCAAACTGTTACCATCTTCAGAGCTCTTTATTGTAATTGCATACTTATAGATTCTTGTTGTATTATGGAAATTAACAGGACTTCCTGTCTCTTTTTATTCAGATATCTGATGGTTTCCACACACTAGTTAACTCTTCATTTATTTGCTCAGATTACTGTCCGTTCAGAATGCCGTATTACGTCTAGTAATAGTTGACTGGTATTTTAATGCTAATCCATACTATTCAGCTTCTGGGATCAATTACTTATTGTTGTGGGACTAGAGAAATCAACGGTGTTATATTATAATATATATACTACATTATAACTATTTAAAACTAAAGAAAAAAATATGTTTGATTCCAAGAATAGAATGTTATTGTATTGCTGGCTACTTACTTTCAATATATATATGAAAGTTAGTTGTTTTTTTCTCTTTTTTACTGGGATCCATTTAAAGTGATAATATCGATGGTAATGATGAAAACATCTGAATAAGCTATTATGGTTCAAAACATTGAGCTTTTATATATTACTCCATAAAAACAGTATTTGCTCAACTAAAATTAGCTCCATGGCAACAGTTACTTTTTTCTTTGTATTTTTTATTGTTTCCTACATGTCTGGTGAAATTTTCAGGGTTTATGCATGAAAATGTTTTTCACATCAGGCTTTGTAAATGACTTGCATGGAAGTGCCACTTATTAAGTAATTCCGAAAGAAATCTGCTGAATTAATTGTACTTCAAATTAGACAGCTAATTCCACTCGTTGCAGAGACAATTTTTGCATTAAATGTGGAGTTACTTTGCTGTCTTAAATGAGGAAAAATGTAACCTTAAAGCAAGACAGGGAAGCATCCATCCTAATTTTTATCACAAACTATGTGAATATTTCAAAGCATAGAAACATTTTTTAAACTGCAAACATGCAAGTGAAGTGGTGGTAGGTGCTCTTAGAAAGCAAATTAAAAAAAAAAAAAGAAAAAGAAAATTCATCATTGTCTTTCTCCTGATGTAGAGATTGTAATAGTCTGATGAATCTGAAAAGCGTAATTGTTTCCTGACATCATACACATGATTTGAGATTATTCCAAGAACTAATGATTTTTAAAGTTTGAGAAGAGTGTCTATAATCACCATAGCAATCTGAATTCTTAATTAGACTAGTCCCTTGGGTCCTATACTCTATGTTTATGAATGTAATCAACCAGACACAAAAAAATACCAAAACAAAACCAAAACCCAAACTTTTATAGATACTGTCTTTATTTATTTATTTTAATTTACAAAGGAATAAGAAGTGACACACCTGGGGGGTCTTGGTTCTGTGATAATTAAAACATGCATCTGAGGGAGCAAAGGAAAAAGAAGCTATGCCTGAGATCAAATATTGGTTAACTATTGAACTGATATGCAGTGACTTTTATTTTGCTGAGCATTTATCAACTCACAGTAAACAATACGTGAGGTTTTGGTTTTGTTATGATGTTCTATGACACATCTATTCAGGACTTGAAGATTTTGAGCTCTGTATTTGGTATCGGAGACAAGCTCTCTACTGCAGGTATTTAAACTTTGAATTATGCTCTGGTTGTTATGTAGACAAATTGCCATAGGAGTTCAGGAGCTAACATCTGTCTGTGGTTTATTCATGCAGTTTATTTCTTTAGGGAGGAAGTTTGTGTGGTGGCCTTCTTGTCATAGATACAGAAGATGTAGTTTTCGGTTGTGTGCTGTGCTTGAACTGAAAGGTTGAGTTCATAAATGCCTGTAAGAGAGTTGTGATGATTTCTGTGGTAGGTCAGGAGTCCTATACAACTAGAGAACTCTGGTTTTACACAGATAACCTTTTCCTAGTGGCAGGCAATTCTGTTTTGCTTCTGCAGAGAAGCTGTTCTGTTAATTTATTCCTGAGTTTTTTTACAGGCTTATCTCTATACTTACACTCAGCCAGTGGCCACCTGAGGTTGTGGACTGAACCCTGACACTTGATACTATTTCAGATAAAGAGCAGAATACAAAATACAAAATTATTGTCTCAGAAAAATTAACTTTATTGTAAATATTTAGAAGAGAGAGAGACTTACAAGGTTACTTGTTTCTAACCCTGGATAAAAAATGGTGCTTTGGAAGCTCTTCGGTGTGAGCTATGAGTTCTTCTTTAATAAAGCCACCTGATGGCAGACTAAGAATTAGAGGTATTTCATTAACTTGGTGAGATCTGCTATTGTATGATGCCTGTTCCAGATCAGGATTTAGCCCCACGACAATGAGAAGCAGTATGCATACATGCGTGGATGTACTTAGTCACTCTTATTCTGTACATCTCCAGGACATTGAGTGGACTGTCTTGGAAGCCAGAAGCATACTTTTGCATATAGATCCTTTTTCTGTTATCATTCCTGGTAGGCTTGCCTGGGTGTTAACTGTTAGTGGTGGGTTTTAATTTTTTTCCCCTCTTTTTTTCCTCTTCCCCTTAAGGTCTGGTTTTCAGCTAGGACCAATAACAAGGTGATCATTTCCTTTTTCAGTTCAGTAAAATTTCAAATGAAATGTAATAAGAAGGCAATCTTCAGCATCTACAGATGATGTGGAAAAATACACTTGATAATGGGGACATTTATTTAAGTGCTACACAGTGATGGAGCTTTTAGATGCTGAGCTTTAAGATGCAGAACTTGATATCTGAAGCAATAACAAAAGTGCCAGTTTCTGCTATGGGATCTTTAACAGCATGCTAGTCATCATGTAATGCTTCTTTGAGGCAGAATCTATTGGAAGAACATCACAAAGTAGCAAAGAACACATGCTATTGAGATACAAGGAAGGAACCTGTAGCAAGTGGATGTTTCTCATAAGGATTTATTCAAACTTTTCCAAAATTGCCCATGTTTTTGACCTAATCAGTGAAGAGTCAGCATGTATGAAGGACAGCTGGTGGTGTTTGCAGCTTTCGGTAGGTTCTGTATCCTGTTCTGCTGGAAGGGGAATCAGCTGGAGCTGTGCAAAAGAGGGCTGCTTTTCTCCAGGTGCTATGAATTGGTTGAGTATGGATCTTGGGAAGGAAAGGGGACACAGTAACCACCTTGCAGATTCACCTGGAGAGTCATTTTGCTAGTGGTGGATGGTGCAGGAAGTGAGAGACTGTCACTTACCTTTCAGAAGACTTAAAACAGAAGTTATGATGGGCTTTTGAGTAACAAAGCGAAGTGTATTTTTGCAGGGACAAGTTGCAGTGTGCACAGATGGGAATATGGGAGGTTCCCTCTAAACACCAAGCAACACTTCTGTGCTGTGCAGGTGCTGAAGCCCTGGCACAGGCTGCCCAGAGAGGCTGTGGATTCTCCTCCTTGGAGATCTTCCAAAGCCACCCAGACTTGGGCCTGGGCAGCTGCTGTGGGTGACCTGGCTGGGGTTGGGCCTGATGGACCCAGAGAGCCCTTCAACTGCAGTCAGTCTGTGATTGTCTGGCAAATGTATGTTAGAAGTTTTCTAGAGGAATTACAGTTTTCATAAGCATTAGGTCAGTAATATCACAAGGACCCTTTTTTTGTTTATTGTTATTATTTCCCTAGTGTCACTTTCTTCCTTGTGCCTAGAAGAATTGTTGGAGCAACCTATTGGTGACTGAAAGCATTTGAAGAGACATAGGTTAAAATGAATTCAGCAAATTGAAAAGAAACTAATCACGATTTTCAGTGAGGAAAGAAAATCTAACTGGATTCAGAGATAGGAGGAAGATGTTTCAGAAAGAGGCAGAATATCTCCCTGCAACTCTATGAGGAATGAGTTTCTTAAATGGGAGATAGTATTTTGGAGTATGTAGTGTGTGTAATAATTCCCCATGTGGTACTTCCATGTGACAGCTTGCTGGATATCCCCTGACAGCAAGGTATTGTTAAGTATCAAATTCATGAGCTATGCAGAGCTGAATTTCCTTCATTTAAATAGTAGTTTAAGTGCTGGTTGAATATTCACAAAGCATTGAAACTCAACGTAAAAGAAGGTTACGGATGTATAACATACCATTTAAATTTTAAAAGTCTTTTCATAAGCATGAAATATGAAAGGAGAGGTACTACTAACTTCACAGAGGATTACAAGTGCTGAGAATACCTTCTTAAATTTGGAGTAAAATGCATGATCTTTTTTGTGTAGTAATGAGGGTGGATGGAACTTAATTGTGGGAGATATCAAGGACGAAACTTACCAGGAGTGGGAAAACAGCTGATAGTTCGAATAATTCACACACTAAAATCCAAGTATGAAATTGTTTTTGAAAGGTGGCTGAGAAATTGCAGAATATTGGCTCCTATAAACGCTCTATTTTTAATCTAAGGTATGTTTGTGTGCTTCAGCACAAATGCAAGGGAGGGACTGAAGTTTTGTTTGAAAATAGTTGGGCATCCGTGGTACTGATGAATCTGATGAATATAAGAATTGTCCTTTTAAAATAGCTAATAATGAAAATATATGAGTTCATTTGCTCATAAAGTCTGACACTGTGCAACAACAAAGTGGATTGCAGCAAAGTATTGAATAGGCACAATAATTCTCGCTGTGGGAGAGAAACCTCAAGCAGGTTCTGCTTTAAGCCGGAGCTTTTAGTTCTTAGCAGAATCACAGAAGAGTTGAGGTTGGATGCAGACTCTGGAGATCCCAGACAGACTAAGAAACAAGTGTGTATACTGCAAAGGGCTGAATTCTCACAGATGGCTTTTGGTCTGTTATTTTAAGGCTAGAACTGGCATGAAATTTTCAAGTACATTCACATAAGAACAGACTTTTAGGAGAGCAAGTGCAGGATGATGTTGCTCCACATATAAAAGATCACAGAATTTCACAAGATTAATATCAAAATAACCTTCTCCCATTGTTCTCCTTAATACTGTTGAGCTACTGATATTCTGACTATGATTTCCAAATTGTTATTATGCTAATAGGTGGATGGCATTCACATAATTTTGTTAGATACCTTTGCCTCAGCATTGTATCAATGTAACCTGCATGGGTTCTAAATTCGGTGACTTAACCTGTTCTGGGCATAGCATCTGTCTTTTAGATTATCATCACTGTGACCTTTGTCATCTCTAAAGCTTAGGAAAATGGTTGCTATTGGTGTATTTTATGCTTCTGAGTCAAGTTCTCATTCACCTGGATGTGTAGCAACTCAGTGGGGGACATGAATCTGTAAGAGCTGTAAGTTCTGCTTACTCTGGTGTGACTTAGGAAACAGCTTATGATTTTTCTTTTTCTTTTTTTTTTTTATTTTTTATTTTTATTTGGAAAGAGTAACCTGGTTACATTTGGTTCCAGTTCATGCTTTAAATCCACTTGAATTAAAATTACTTGTCTAAATGATCAGAATACAATCGAGAGTCACACCATGGTTTTAGTTCCTATACTTTCATTGTGACAGAACTGCAAAAGAAATATTCCCTCTTCAAAACAAGCTTTTGTCTGAATGCTTGTTGGCACCTGCCAATCTTTCTGTGAAATTTCATGGCAGAATTTATTTGCAAATCCTGAAATATTCTGCAAGCTCAGAGCCTTTGGGGTTTTATTGAATGTGAGATCATTACTTAGTCTATGGCCATGTAAAATGGTAGCCATGACAACTGCAGCATGTTGGAATGGAGGTGAGCAGGGAGGCTGCTGTGAAAACAGTTGTATCCTCTCACATAGAAAACAACTTCTCCAGGCGTCCTCTGGTAAAGTTATTATCAGGTTGTTTTATTCTTAGGGTCTTCTGTTGTTTTCTAATGTCATGGAAAATTGAACTTTCCAAGACTAGTCCTCTTCCAAGTTTAATCAGTACCACAGGTTTTAGAGAAACCTACTTCATAATTTAAGCATGCTAGAATATTCTTAGGGCTTTAAAGGCATTAAACTCTTAGAATTTAATGCAGCAAAACCCAAAGCTATGAGAATACTTGGCTTTGCATGCTGGGATTTCTTTAGTTTTATTTAATAAACTGGAAAGATCAATTAAAAAACAGGAGGAATAATTGCCTTTGAATTTTGAAAAAACCAAGTATGGAATAATGCTAAGCTAACAAAAATAAGAACATTCAAAGAAAGTGGAATATTCTTACATGAAGCTCGTGGGAGTCAAAAAGGTCTTCTGTTTCTCAAGATATTCAGAGATGGACAGTTTGCAAAAAGTGTCATTGGATTCTGTAGCAACATACAAGTCTTCTGAGAATGCCTGCACCAATTCCTATTGTATCAGATTTCCAGTTTTTCTGAGCTTTGTTTTCAACTCTCCACCCATAGTTAATTTCTATTCCTACAGCTTGATTTAATTTCTTGTGAGATGTCCTAGCGGTGCTGCTTCCATGTATAAGTGTTTTGCAAAAAAGTTCTGGGTGAGGAAAGTGCTGATATATAGAATCATAGAATCACCGATGTTGGAAAACACCTCCAAGGTCATCCAGTCCAACCATGTGTTGCTCTCTTCTCCAAATATTATTGTTCAAATATTAATATGATGCTGCTTTTATTTTTTTATTTTTGGTGGTAGTATAGGACAAAAGATTTAATTCTATTTTATATCTACATTTTCCTTCAAGTGTATTCTTGTGTTTCATGCCAACACCCATTATTTGCTCCAGGTTATACAGGAGTGTATCTTCATGGACTGCATGTAGAAGCAACAACTGATTTTTCAAATACAACTTTGTGTAATGCTGGGTGAATTTAGAAGCTTTTTTAATGTTCAAGAATTACATCATAAATGGAACATACTTGATAGCAAATAGATCTACTAACGAAGCTTTCTTTCCTTGCATATGGGGAAACTGTTGGGCACAGCCTGAACCTCTGATTAACCATCTGAGTCAAGCAGCAAGTCAGCTGTGGGAGCACAGGTGAAGGTAGTTCAGCTGCAGTCCCAGAAGGGGTGGAGCTTGGCTCCACTTCTCCTACATCTCACTTAAGGGATGACCACCACTAAGGCAGGATCTGTTTTTGGAGATAGCTCCTGTCTGGAGTTTACTGTGAGCCTCAATGTTGGTGAGCATTTATCGTTAATCCTCTTTCTACTATATAACCTCTGTTTATCCATTGACTTCATAACTGTAGAATTGTAACAATATGCCTTGGCAGACATTTCACTTCTGTCTGAGTCATGCTTGATTCTACTTAATGCAGATGTGAATGGAAGTGTAAAATGAATATAGCAGAATTTGATCTTGACAACTCAACAGCTGAGGTAGCAATGAAAATTTTTAGTTAAGGAATGTGTTATCTAATACATCGAAGACTTGAGGAGTGCTTAATTTTTAAGTTAGTGGCCCACACAGTATATTTTAATGCTGCTGATTCCGACTTCCTTGCTGAAAAATATAGCACCTGCTAGGTCCCAGGTATAAATGCTGGCCAGGAAGGCTCAAGCAATGCCACTAGGGCCAGTTCTTGTGTAACTGGTGTCGGGACTAAGCTGACGCTGAAGTGTCCCATGATAGAAACCACTGTATCCAAATATGATCTGATAAAGCTAGCCTAGTCTTCTGCAACACTTACCTTCTTTCAAAGTTGCCACACAGAAGAGGAATCCCATATTTTGCAGTGCAAATACTTGTCTTCCAGATACCTTCAACTTAGTCTGCTGCTGGAACAGGTAGTTTTGCTGTGAGGTCTGATTTTAGAAATGTGTGATTCCTGATGCTGACCAAGGTTTAAAAGAGAATTTGAATTTATCTTTTGATGTCTTTATAAAATTTTGGTTTCTTTTGCTGTTGTGCATAAGGAATAAGAATGCGGAAACTGCTTCTAAACTAAACACTTGTCACAATAATCTTTCTTTATCATATATATATATATTAAAAAATCTTTGGCTTTGATTTTATGGTAGCATTGAATTCCAGATTGAAACCAGCTAATGGATTTCACAGAGAAAAGGCATAGTTACTATGGCTACACAGCACCCTGAAAGCTTAAAAGGACAAAGGATAAATGAATACGGTAGGGGCTGCTTAGCCACTTCTGGAATAGATTCTAATAATTTAAAGGCTTTTATAGTCTTTCTGATACCGTCAGAGAAAGTAAGATGTTAGTCCTTAAAGATTTCACTTTTTATTCTTAGTTTAGATCATTACTTTTGAAGTAGCATATTTGAAAATTATTTTTCAAAACGTTCTCATCTTTTAGCCAGTTATATATAGTTCAAATTCATCTGTTGCATGTAATGAAGCTGGCTAGTCCTTATAATTTTATCACTGATATTTTTTACTATGGTACATTAAAATTAGTAGAAATCCAATCTTCGTGTGGAGAAGCAAAACAAAATAATTGAAGCTTGATCAAAACATGTAGCTGTGCACAAAGGACTAGCACTATAATTTTGGCTAAAATACTTGTCTTAAATGTGTAAGAGTAAAAGTAAGTTGAATGTAGTAAAGGATAATAGAACACATTAACTTAATGCAGTTAAGAAATTAAATTATTTTAGCATTTCCTTGGTGGCTGATAACAAGTCACTGCTACTTGCTTTTGCTCAAGAAATAAACTGTGGGTAGAAGTTGTCAGTAATTGCCTTCAATGTTCTTTGGCTGATTTAGTAGTAAAAAATCAGTGGGAAGGTGGCAAGTAGCCTTGCCTAAACAAGATTTTGCTTTTGTTGAGAGAGAGATTTCATGTAGTGCTCTTCTTGCAGGCCAGGAGCTTTTGGATTTATTTTACATTTATCTGCCTAGCAATGTTTGCATGTATTTATAAAGCCAACAGGACTTTCAGTTTATGCAGTAGACAAGTGGGGTGGTTCTCCTGTTGCAGATCTCTTCTGTGGTCTGTAGAGATGCCAGATTTGCTATGTAGTACGCAGTATTATTCATGTTCAAGAAAGGGAAAGAAGCCTTTCCATGGAAGAACATCGGAACTCCAGTACAGAGAACTTCACTGGGAAAACCAGAGTTCTGTATTAATCTGTAAAGTCTGTTTGGTTCAGATTCAGAGATGTGCAAATGAGAATGTCTGGGGAAAACTGAGAATAATGCAGGTAAAGGTATAGGTGAAAAGAATACATACTTAAAAATGTTGTCAGAGTTTGATCCTGTTGTTCACTTTGGTTTTGAGAGTGCATATACATATGTAGGGTATTATTAAAGTAGCTCCAAGTTACAAATACAGAACAATGGTGTAGAAGTAAGACAGAATCTATGATTACAGATAAACTCACCAGAGGTCCTGTTCCTTGCTGCTTCTGATCGCTTTGATTTGACAAACCTAAAGTACAAATATTAGACCTTAGGAAAATTCTGCTTTTGTGAAAGCTGTAAATTAATGAATTCAACAAGACTGTTTCAGCCTCACCATGAATGCACAGAACCCATGTACACAAAACTATCTTATGGTATTTAGCGTTGGTGGTGGTGGTGGTGTTTTCTTGTTTTTTGAGTTTTTCAAATGTTTTCACTTAAAAATCAATCTTGTATATGTTTACTACTACTTAAAATTGAGCAGGGTTTCTCTAGACAGCTTCTCCATTGAAATTTCAGTTATTTATGGGAAATTAACATTAATTGTATTAAATAAGTGTGAAATGTATTGCAGAGATTTTATTTTTATTTCTTTGATCATTGTAAACATGAAGATGGGGAAAAAAAATCGGATCACTGATACTTTGTAGATGATGTTTGTTGTCCCAGAGTAGGCAGAAATAGTGGGGTTTTGATTCTAAATCTTACATCTTACTAAGTGTATTCTTACTCTTTAAATCTTTGAATTGTATGCATAATTTGCTTTTCTATATGTAAAGATTTTGAAATTTTAATCAAGAAAAAGCTATCAACAGGTCACCAGTTATTTTCTCTCCTGCCCTTGCCAAATACGGCTTAAATGTCATTCTGTACAGAAATAGCTTGCTAATGCAGAACAAAAGCCCTAATTGCAGGGGTTATGTTCATGGGTGTTTCTTTCATTCATGTGTGCTTTTTCTTTGGTGAAGGACTGCATTTATTTCTTATTTAGTTAAGTACTGCAGAAAAAAAAAAGATGGTGCTTGAAATTCAGAAGTGGATCAGTTAGAGTGCTTCAGTGGAAGACTGGGACTGTGATATTTGATGTTGCTATGGGAAACTGCTTTGTGAGAACATTTGCAGAGCAGATGGACCAAGATAGATAAAACAGATACAGGTATTGAATAGAGATTGTGTAATGTTCTGTGAAACAACAGGAAAACATGAGTTGAAATCTGTGTAACATAGTTCCTTGATTCACCTTTCTTTTAATGGATATGCTGCTAGATAAAATTTGAAAACACAGCTCTTTAGAGCAAACTTGCTGTGTTTTTCTTTAAATCGTATAGTATATTTTCATGGTATTTTATTTTATGCCATTGAATTGAAACAACTGCTTGATGTGGATTGTTCAGCAGTGAAGGTTTCTCAAAGTTTTGGGCTTTTTAATGTGTCAAAGAAAATGGGAGAGTTTATCCACCCTATCTTTTGTTGTATGCAAAAACAGTCACATCCTGACTTTATTGCTGTTATAAATCCTTCTGTACAAGCCTTGGAAGTTACATCAGTACACAAACACTATGGAATGGAAAAACTTTTTATTTCAGATGTTAAAATTTTTGTAGCTTAACATACTCTTGGCTATTGAGAACTCTAATGTATCCTTGCACGCTTGCCTTATTTCCATGTTCATAAATAAATAAGTAAAATGAATACCTATCCTGTTTAAAAGTGAAATGTGTTTGGAATTGTTGGACGCAGTATTGGTTTCCCTAGCAACGTGGTACCCAAAGCTACCCATGTGATGGCATATGTGCAGTGTGCTTTTGTAAGAGCATATATGTGCAGAAATACTTTGTTGATCTAACATATATTCTCTTTGTTCTCTCTAGCAATGAATGAAATAGTCAAGTGCTATTTAATTCATCTCTTAGAAAAATGTAGAATTTGAATATTTTTAGTATCTATACCTTCTCAAACACTGGAAGGCAGGCTTGTTAAAAAAAAAAAAAGTGAAAAAAAAACCCTGTTCTCCTGAGAATTTATAATTTCAATTGCTGAATTTTTATGTAAATAATACATTGACAATTGAAAATAATAATTATATGTGTGTATATATATAAAAACTTTTAAGCTTTAGTGTATTCTTGATGAGTTATAAAACTTATTCCATGGGTTGATTTCTGCACGCATGCTGAAGCTGTTTGTTAGGTTATGCAAATGCAAACTTGTGACTGCACAAATAACCATCAGTGTTTTTCATTTGTGATTTTATTAAGAACTACCATACCACTGAATACTGTATAATTGATTCATATTTCTGGAGCATATCTTAAATCTTTTGAGAGTGGAAAGAGTAATGTTTGTTTGTGGGGGTATTTCTTATTATTCAACAAAATACATCTGATATGTTTGTTGTTAATCCATTTTAAATACTGCTGCTGAATATCTTCTTGAAGATATGTACTGCTGTATTTTCTGCTTTTTAAACATAGGAAGAATGAGGGAAGTTTGAGGCAGAAATTGTAGAGCCCTTGTTGTACAGTGAAATGGACCTAAATTATCAAAATTTCTTCTGTTACTTCTTCAAAACTCTTTCTGTGAGCCCAGTGTGTTTATAGTTATGCAGCTGCACCTAGACCTTTTACAGTACTTGTTTTTGTTTTCTGAGCTGTGAACATTAGTGGACAGGCCCTTCAGACTTCTTGTTTGAACATGCTGGTGTTTCCCAGAAGAGAGGTGGGAGAACTTTCCCAACATTTCTGCCTGGTAGGCATTTCCTTAAGTACATGGGTGCTCTCATGCTTGTCTGGAATAATTGAGAGAGAAAACTGCCACAGCCATGAAGTCAGTGCTTGCTGCTTTACTGATCTCCCCTGATGTCACTGTTTGTCTCACATGAAAGCAGGGGTGATAGTCCACAGCAGCCTTTCCATGACACCTTCTCTTCTCAGGAAGAAGCCATCTTCTCCAGGCCACAGGTTGGAGGCCAGCTAGGGGTCTTAGCATGGAGTTGTCTGTTGTGAGCACCCAGTGCTTGCTCCTGTATGGCTTGCGTTTGTTTAGCTAGTCTGGGTTTTATTTGTTCCCCTTTGAAGACAGCTAGTTCAGTTAAATCTTTATTATATTTCACTCTTTGTTTGGCAAGCAAATATGTGTAAAAACATTACTAGTGAACGAATTATGTATTTCAGTCTTTTTGTTTTATTAAGCTTTATTTATCTTTATTTACTTAATGATGTTTTGCAAGCACTATATATAGGTGTCTGTAAAAAGGCTTCTTCCACTAGTATGGCTAATAAATGGAAATATCACGTACAGTCTTCCTGTGCTTAGGGAGATCAAAAATAATCTCACATCAATCTGAGAGTCTACAGAAATATGAGTGGGAACCAGTATCTAGCATAGGAAATGATAAATGTTGTTTAAAACTTATGTTCAAGTCCAGAAGTGTTGTGTTAGAATTATTTGTACATAGGTTGCTTAGAAGGTAATGCTGCCTATTTCCTTGAAAACTACAACAGATACAGGACAGTATGATAGAGCAAATTCACTTCTACAAAATACTATCTTTCAACAAAGTCACCACCGTTATCTGTGCATTTTTCCACTAGCGATGTACAAGAGCCTGCATGACATGTTCTTGAAGAAACACACCACCCACCCTCTGCTTCACTGTTGCTCACATTTACAGTTTGGTCTCCATTGGTGTTCAGCAAGTGTCAGTGAATGTCTGTGGGTGCTATTTTTAACTCATGGAGGAATTCAGTGGCACCCATTTGCTTCAGATGCACTTCTGTGTCAGAAGTGATTTTGTCAGACTGCCCCTCTGCTGCCATCTGTCACATTGGTGGGAATGTTCAACCTTTGTTGCTGTATCACCACTAATGGCCTCTGGCATCATTGGCCAACATAATAAAATCAGAGGCACTACTTTCAGATTAGCCTTATATGATCTGAAAGACACTAGTATTTTTTCCAAAGTGTCACAGCATGATTTAAGGCAGTTTACATACATGATGTGATATTTCAACATAATATAGCTAGTTTCATATGACTTGTTTCTGTTTATTCTAGGAAATGAAACCAGGAAGTAACGTGAAGGGCCATGTGAAGCTCCTGCATAGCAGAAATTTGCTAGAAGATTGCTTTACCTGTAAGTTCTGCTTTTCCATTGTTAAATGCTGAGTTACATTCATATTTCTGGAAAAAAAGCATTTATTTTGGCATTTTGATTTGCAGCTTGATTGTGAAGAAAACCCTACCCAAATGTCTTGTGTTGAATCTGTGCCATTATTAATTGACTGCATTTCAGCAATATCACCATAGGGCAAATAGACAGATTTTTCTGTTCAGAATTTGAATGGAATGATTAAATTTTTCATGTTTTATCAGTACACATTATGCTTGCAGTGTAATGTACGCTAGGCTGCAGTAACTTAATTTTCAGAAACTCCAAATGAAAGATAGAAAATGCCTGAATTTGTATGAAAGCACAAAGCTTTGCAGTTGAAAAGTTATTTAGCAAAGATTGCCTTTGCAGATAGATGCCTGTAGTTAACTCAAGCCTGTTCTGATATGGTCGTATTTTCCCTGAGTTATTAAATGATATGATAGCACCACTTCCAGTCTTGCTATTTGTAGAAAATAATTTTCTTTGAGCTATGGAGAAATCATTTAATGTTTTATACATTACTTAACAAAATCCACTTAATGTAAACTTTTGTTTTCATCTTGAGTTTAGTTGCCCACATAGAAGTATTTCAACATACGAAAGAAGTGAACTTGGCCTCACAACGCTACTGCAAGGAAAATATTAGAAATTCCGTTTTACACAAAGAAACAAAAGCATTTGACTGAGTATGGATTTTTTTGCATTGATTGAGCTGAGAACAGAATTCAGAAGTTCTTAGCCTCAATCAAGAGTTATTATTCAGAAATAAATTATGCCATTGGGAAGTGAGATGGCTCATGCCAAAAAAGTACATCTTGAAGGAAATTGAGACTTAACAGAAAAAGTTAGCAATCTGGAATTTAAATACCATGTTAATTATAATCATTGTTTATGTAATTATTATAATTTAACCAAGCATAATCTAATAAGACATCAAAAACGGTGGGAGGGAAAGTAGCTAATAGTGTTTCAGAATTGGTAGTGTCTACTTAATACAACAAAAGTAATTGTCTTAATTCTTTTTTTTCAGTCTAGCACTCCCTTTGAAAGTAATGGCAGCTCCTACAGCTGGGGGCATCGTGTAGGGAATGCAGTTTAGTTGTGGGTTATGTTAAACCTAAAGCCTGCAACTTCTAGCCTTCCACAATTCAAATTTATGAAGTGTCAGAAAATGCTTTGATATTTATTTGTATTTTTCTTGAAAAAATTCTTGTCCTAGTGTGTCTTTATCATTCTATTATAGCTGTTGAAACAACCACAAATTAAATGCAGATGCAAAGATATCTGTTAGAGATATTAGAATCTGAATTCTGTTTTTTTATGTTTTAAAGTAAAAATTGAATGCTTTTTTCTTCATTCTATTAAAATTCACGCATTACTGGGAAACTTCAACCATTAGTCTTTTGGTTTCCTAAGTATATTGCCATCTTAAGAATGTCCTTTTGGTTTCATTGAAGAATCTGGAAGGGATATTCCAGGACATTTCTAGGAAACTTTTCACAATGAAGTCAGTGAAGAGAGAAGGGAAACTGCTGCTCTGATCATGCTGCCTTAATAACTGAATTTGTCTAATGTTCAGTATTGTTCACTAGATTTAATTGCTTAGCACTTCTTGGGCGAGTGGATTTCCAGTGTAACAGAGTTAAAATTTACTATAGCTTACTTTAACATCTCCTTTGAATTTCTCTATTCATCTCTTCACATCTAAGAAATATAATAAGATATTTTATATGTGTATCTATGTAAGTGAGCATCAATTATTTTATGTAGATGTAGGTTCTCTGGAAGTAAGGCAGTGGGACATGGGTATTGAATTGGGTTGAACAAGTCTTAGGTGAGAATATGCAGGAAAGCTGCTGGCAGGGTGCTAAAGCTGAGGGCTAAGTTGTATGCTGAACACTGTAAAGCAGACATGCAGCCTTCCAGACATAAAATGCATTTTTGGAAGTCCTGGAAATATCTGAATTTCCATCTCAAATATCTGAATGCATAGAACTGATGTATTATTTTAAAATTCAATATTAATAGGAAAGGCAAATGCATTTCAGTGATTTTTTTAATCTGGAATTCTTTTACAAGATAGCTGTTGGAAGATATTAAATGTGGATATGACCTTTTTCTCTAGCAGTGCATTATTGTCCATTACAGTGTATTCGAGTTGCTTAAATGTGAGTCTGTTCCATTACTTTTTCAAGACACTGACTAGAAAGAGATGTTAGAGCTGACTGGGTCTGTGTGCTGATTTATTAGCTGAGCAGTTTTTCTCATTCTGCTTTTCTTAGCTTTGCATGCATGTAAGTAACATCAGCTACTTATTTATGCTTTAGGTTTTGTATTGAGCTTAATATGCCCGCAGCCTCACTTTTAAAAGTAGCTTGGGTGTGTTGAACGGTTCAAGTTAGGTGATGTGGATCTGTGCTGTTAAAATTTTAGGAACTTGCCACAAAAGGGAAAACAGAATCTGGCTGTAAACAGAATTAAAGTAATTACTTTTTTCATTTCAAATATTAGTTGTCTGTTACTATATAGTGATAGACAGTTCTGAGGTCTGGATAGAGAGCTGGTAATATGCATGCAGATGTATTTTCTTCTCTGCCTTAAGAACTGAACCCGTATCTACTCCTACCAAATGCCTGTGAACTGGTGTGTGTTATGGTTGAATCATCACGTGCACAAAATTCTAGCAAAGTATAAGCATTCCTAAAGTAGAACAAAGGTGTTGTAGTCCTAAACTCCATTACCATCGCTTTTGCTGTTGCACAAACCATTGTCCTCTGTGTGTAACTTCACTTCAGCAAGAGTGTTGAAGGTATTTGTATGCTTAATGTAAAGATCCTTCATATGGTACTGTTCTTATGTAGAGTAGCAGGTTTCTTTGAAGACTGGAGATTTGAGAATTACAGTGGGCTGCAGTGCGGGTAAGGATGGCAAAAAACAAGCTTGTACTCCTTATTCATGTGGGCAAAGGAGCTGTGTTTTGTAGGAAGTGCTGCTACAGCTTGTGCTTCTGAAACCTGCTGCACTGGGAATTAGTGCTTGGTACTAGTGACCATTTCTCCATCTTTAATCTGCACACTTAGCGCTTGTGCATTCTGATGCCCTGGCAAGTGTGAGCAAAGGTTACACTCCATCTCCTTGCTGGCGCACTGACGTATTCTTCTGTGCAGCTGGATTTTATTTAGGTGTTATGGAAAGGAAGATGTACTTCTGTCTCTGATATATTTATATTGAAATGCTGTTAGAAATTTAATTTCTTCAAAGATTGTCTATTTGTGCAACTCTGACTGTGGGCATTTAAAATGCTAAAGATCGTGTTGAGAATTTCTGCAGACAATTCGTACGGAATAACCTGAACAGGAAGAGGCTTGTAAGTAGTGGTTAGATAAATGCACTAGCAGTTTTCTAAGACTGACATCAGTCAGTACAGGCTTTTGGTTAAGCTTTGGATGTACCGTTTTTGTTAAGTCTGCCTGCTTTGACAGCATGGTTCATAGAAAGACTGGGAAGAAGAGGAAAAGGGTTCTGGAGACTGACTGTTGATTTAATAAGGGCCAAGTAAAAAACGTAATAATGCAGTTTCTGTTTGGAACAACTTCTGACTGATACTATAGGCAGACCAGAAGGAATAGCGTTCCTTATTTAATCAATTAAATCTTGCTTGGAGAGCTGTAGATAAGCAATTCTGGTTCTGTTTTCTTTGAATTCTCTTTTGAATTGGTTGTCAATAAGTTAATGAAGCTATGGCAGCATTCTGTTTTTTCACAGATGGCTGGACTGGTTTATTTCAAGTCCTTCCATACATCTCTTTCTTGGTGCTAAATCTGTTTGCTTCTTGTTAAAGAAATTGTGAACAATATCACACAGGCATGTCTCAAAGCAGCATCTATCTATGCGGCTTTGTTCTCAAGGCTGCAACTGATTCTAGAATTCACGTATTCAACCATCATATTGATATAAAAAGAGAAAAGACAACATGGGGGAAAGGAAAAGGGTATTATGTATTCCGAGCACAAGTTGCTGGAAGAGAGAGAAATTAAACATTATCAAACATGAGGTAGTTCCAAGTTCTTTGTCTTAAGTCTTTTTGCCAGGAATAATACCATAGTAACTGTTAATTGTGATACTGATTAAAGTATTTATCATACATTTATTGTATCTGGTAGTAACTCAAATGAGTTAATCAGTATTGTAAAACTGCCTTTCATTAAATACAGACGAGTAACAATACGACTTGCTGATATTGTAGATCGTAGTGGCAATTAATTCATTATGATCACTTTTGTAGCTGTTATATTTTAATTCCAAGGGAAATTTGCATAATTCCTGTTAATGCTAGTTGATGAACAAATAAAAAAACAATCTTTTTCTACTTTGCATAACCCTCAGCTGGGTCTTCTATGTTTAGCCAGTGACTATTAACATGTCTGTCCTTTGAAATATTGAATCTGTTGATATCTTAACAAGCTGTATGTAAAATAAATAGTAGCACAGAATGTACTTGTACTTTGCTTACAGAAACATGGCAATTTCTAAACATGACAGCCATTCATTTTGATAGAACTTTAAGAGCCCAAATGTTCTGATTACATAGATGAGATTGTAAATCATTGCTGTCCATGAAAGGCGCCTTTTCTGATGCAAGATGAGTTCATCATTTTCTCTAAATACCTCTCTTCCTTGATCTCTGGAGCACTTGTTTTCCCCCCCACCATTCTTCTTATGCCTTGTGAAAAAAGCTTTGAAACACCTCTTCTTGTTTCTACTGAGAATACAGGATTGGCTTGCTTGCTTGGAGATTTTGTGGAGAGTCCAGTGCATCCTACACAGAAGGTGAAACTGACCACATGAAAAATCAAAAATATAGTATCAAAATCAGTAGAAAGACTTTAAATTGTATATGGTAGTAGTGAAGAGATGAGTAGAAGATTGTGATAGATATTCACTGTAGAAGAATGTGAGTCCCTGGGAGTATATTAATTTCAAGGAGTGTCTGCATAGCTCTGATCAAAGTTTCAGTGATTGTTAGAGATTAATCTTCCTCTGCTCTCCCCATGCCTTCCTTTTGTCTTTCTCAACTAAACTTGTATTTGAACTATGATTGCATATGCTACCTGACTTACGCTTTTGTGTCTGCTACTGTGAATGTATTCTGGGTGATACCAGTTTTAATTATAGTGTTTTTGCATACTCTAATGATCTTCCTGATCGTCAGATAGTATCTTACAGAATAGGGAGAATAAAATTACTGCAGAGTTCTTTCATCCTTTCCTTAAGTACTTAGGTTTTTTTGTTGTTGTTTTTTAATAAAGGATCTACTGAGGAAAGTTGGTATTTCTAAACTGATAATATTAGGAAATACAGCACCTGTTCCTGTTGTTGCTTGTTAAATTACTCTGCTGAGAGATAATTTCACGCCTTTTTAGAATCAGATGGACACAGCTACAATTTGCTGAAGGTGAAATAATGGCACAAGCTTAGGAAAAAAATTGCTTTATTTAAAACATTTGATACCAGTTTCCACCAGCAGCATTGAAAACTGCAGTCAAGAGAAATGTCCTACAGTTTCAGTGGGATGATGTGCGACAAAAGTATCAGTGCAACTAAGTAAAAATATATATTCTTTGGGTCAGCATGCAGCCTTAGCTTTGCTTGAGATGCAAACTTCCTACACCTGGTGTAGTGTCAGAATGCGCATACAGTTATTAAAACAGTGCTAGTGAGTTTGTAAACAGCATTTATGAGCCACTAGCCATGGCTTCGTTAGCTTCTGAACATAAGGAAAGCTGGAGAATTTTGCAGCCTGCCTAGCCATTCGATGATTGCCAGACATGTGCTTTTCTCCTGCTTTGCTGTTCTGCTGTGCACGCTGTGAAAAAAAGAACTCAGGTTCAGCTTTTATTGTTGTTGGACTCAGACATATACCAGAATAACAGTAAATTGTACTGCATTTGTCCCCATGCATCAGTCAGGATTATTGATGCAAATGTTTCTGCTCATGGTGCTGGAGACATACAGATCTTTGCAAATGTGCCTTTGTTCCTCATGCACATTGTGTGATGCTGGAGATAGGGAGTGGACGTGAGGGGAGGAGGAAGTTTTTCTCAAAAATAATAATACAGTGCAAAGGGAGGTATTTCTAAGTTTCCAAACTACAGTGACATATGATAGAAATGACATTTGTCCATCTTAGCTTTTAGCTGAGGTTTATATCTGAGAGGTTCCCTTATTTTCCAGTATTGTAGCAGCTGTTTTCTTCCTGTATGCTGATGTGGCATTGTGGATGTCAGTCTTAGGAAATAGATTTCCACCTCGAGACCATAATGCTGTTGACTTTCCTTGCCTTCCTCAAATCCCACGGGAATAATTATAAGCATTACCTTAATGTAGTGGGCCAAAGCCTCCACAGTTTTTCTGCTCTGATTGACGAAAGAATGATCTAAAGAGTATTTATTTCTGCTGCCACTAATGCAGCTTCCTGGAGAAAGTATGATTTCTTGGCTTTAACTTGAATGGGAGAGGCAAATTCATGCTCTGTAACTATTTTGGTTGCACTTTATCGTTGCAGTCTATTAAAAAAGAAAGAAAGAAAAAAGACTGCACTGCATGAGTCATAAGAATTTACTAGCTTGAATTCAGAGTTAAAATGTTCAGAGGTGCTTTTGCTCCACAAATAACTAGTTCTCCATAGATGTCGGGTCTGTGTGTCTGGAATCTTTTCTGATTCTTTTGTGTATTCATTGTAAAAACACTGCTTTTCTACTGTGCAGTAATCTCTGGTGGGTGGCTTGTACGTTCAGATGCAGTATGACTTCTGTACTTGTCAGATTTTAATGTAGCAGTTTTTTGTTGTTGTTTTTTTTTTTTTTTTACAAGTCTTTGTAATATTTCAAAGTGGCCATGACTATGAACGGGAGGTTTATTTAAGCAGAAAATAAGCTAAAGAAGAACATGTGAAATAACTGTTCAACTGATGAGAGGGCAGTGTAAATACCAATGTTTCCTGTATGTTTTTATTTATTACTATTTATTAACTTCTGTTGCCCACAGCTTCCTTTCAACCATGAAATATTAACTGTTAGCAACTTTTTTCCCCCTTGAGTAGCCTGGCAGCACATATAACACATATAGTACATATTATATAGAGGTAGGCACAAGATCTTGGGAAAACAAGGTTTTGTGTAAGATTGCCACCTCCTAATCTGACATAGCATAGTCCCAGGCCTTCCTTCTGAAATCTTATACATATGTAAATGCAGCGGAAGATCTGAACTGAGAGGGAAAACTGCCAGATATGTCAATCCTGTCCTAGCTCAGTGGCCTTTATGGCTGGTTATAAAGTGGCCTTTATGGCTGGTTGTGGATTGGGCTGGGAACGGTCTTCTGCACAGGTAAACTCTACTGAGA
This sequence comes from Coturnix japonica, assembly GCF_054131305.1. Taxonomy (NCBI): domain Eukaryota; kingdom Metazoa; phylum Chordata; class Aves; order Galliformes; family Phasianidae; genus Coturnix; species Coturnix japonica. The sequence continues at coordinate 29,233,476 of NC_140666.1, read as the reverse complement.
CTCTCAGGCAGTGGAGCCGCAGGCTCATACTTTTTATTTATTTTTTTAATGAGCTGAAGGAAAGAGAAATCCCTTGCTTGTTACATCTTGTTATATCAATACCACATGTGAAGGCATGGTGGTTGCATTGCTGCAAGACAGCTTTTGAAAAGATTAATGAAGAGATGATGTCTCTGCCACTAGTAGTGTTTGTGGTAGAGGATTACATTCTGGTAGAATTTTCCTACAGTGATGATTCCTTTATAACATTAAAGTTTGCTCTGTTATTTAAAACAGAAGACTATTAGGAATTGCAGAATGAAGAAGTGACATCTTGGGAGGCAGGGAAGAGGGCAGATGAGAAATGCCTTGAGCAAATGTCAGGTAAAGTCTTGGTCAAGCAGGTTACTGATGGGGCAGTGTCAGGCGAGCATGCCAGCTCTGTTTAAATACAGCTGAATATCTGAGATAGGGAAGACTTAATGCAGAAGCAGAATTTTAAAGGGAGAAACAAATAAAAAGGAAGTTGCTCTTTTTTTCTGGGGAAAAAAAAAATATATAATTTTCAATTTATTTTTTTTTTTTAACAATTGACTTAAAGCAGTTTTTAAAGTTGTGCTCTAACAGGGTCACCATGAGTAGTAGTTTGGTTATTTGAGATTTGAGCTGTGTGTTTCAGTACATCTGTAGTAATATTTTATAATTATTAATTGGAATGGTACTATATTAAAATCTTGGAAACAGGCAGATGTGAAACTGTACAGATGAGTGTATTCTTAACCAATAATAATTAATTATTGTTTTATAAACTCTCAGAAGTCTGTCTAGGACCTAAATTTGGACTTTGCTAATATTTCTGAGAAACTCTGCTTTTAACTGAATGTGTAATCATTTGCTGACTCATAATGTCATTGTGGCCTTAAATGCAACCTGCAACTGAATTCTTTTATGTATTATGAGAATTCCATCCTTTAACAATTCATGATTTATTTTAATTTTTATTATTTTTTGTCTTCACAGTTTCATTTAAGAGGCCTTTGCTTTCCTGGTTTTCATCCTGACGAATTTCATCTACTTCTCTGTGCCATTCATTGCTGTATTTGTTTTTGTTTTTTTTTTCTTGTTCTTATTCATCTCCCACAGTTAAATTATCTGTCCTTCTCATCTATATTTATACAGATGAAATTCATGGTTTCTAGCTTCTAACTATGTAAGTGAGCCTAACAGATAGAGTTCATAGAGAATCTTAGTGACTGTGACAGTTGTCTATGTGAAACAGTTTCCTCAAAAACAATGGAGTGAGAGCTTGACAGATTTTTTTGTTTCATTTGAGATTTTTGAGTAATTTTTGCCCATTTATCTTCTCTAGTTTCTCTTCCTTCTGTTAATTATGCAGAGCTTTGATGCAATCCCGTTAGGTTGTATCTGCAGTACACTTTAATGTGATTCATAGCTGTGGTCTGCCCAATAGCCCAATACCTATGATTAATTGTGGTCTCTGATTGGAAAAAAGACTGCTGTTTGCAGACATAAGTTGAACACTGTTATTATTGCAAGAAGTGGGAGGTGGAAAGGGTTGTAAATATTCTAATTTGCTAAATATGACATGCATGTAAAGAAATAGTCTTTTCCTGTGGGAGTGCCTGCTGTCTAAATGTACAAAAAATGCATGGGCTGAAAGTCATGTTTTACTATGCTGGCATTTCTTTTGTACTTATGAACTTACTTCCTCCATCCATTTATCTCTTGTATCAGGATTGAAAGAATGTTTCTTGAATAGTAGCTTGTAAAGAAAATTGCTATGGAGTGGTGATTCACTGCAAAGAAATCATAACAGGTGGCTCTTGAAAGCAGGCAGTCATACGTGTGTGATACGTAGTCATCCAGCTTGTTGAGTAAACAGGTCCGTGTAATTCATTCTTTGCAGCTTTTTGTTTTCCATCGTTTACCTCCGAAGACTTGTGCTCAGGGGGTGGTGGGGAATTTCAACACTTCTCTAAAGGAAACAGTTCCCAAAATTGCAGTGGCAGGGCAACTGTGGATCTTATCTAAAAACAGATTTGTACCTGCTTTTAGCTGAATCTGGGAGTGGGCTCCGCAGCCTGCAGATGGAAAGGGAAAATTTTGTCTGTACAACTTGAATGTACTGAAAGTCTTGACCCACTGCAACTAATAGCTGTGCCTTTGGTGCTACTAGTAGCTACACCTTGGGTGACCCAATCTCATGGCAGTGCATTTTTAAGTTAGTAGGTCAGCCCTGTCTCCAGGCTGTGAATAAGATTTCATTCTTCACTGAGTAATAGCTGAGAACAAAACTGCTTCATTCATTTCTTCATGTCACAAAGGCATCTGGTTTGTAGTATTTCTGGTAAATGCATGTTACTGTATTGTTATTATAAGTCTTATTCTCTGTGGTGTTGCTTCGGGTTTCCTTAGTACCAGCAAGGACCCTTTATTTTTTTTCTTCATGTGTGTCTGAGATGAGAATTTTGGTGGGATAAGAGTAATGGCTTTTCATTTTAGTTAGTTGAAACTTACTGTTTACATTGGAAAAGCCAGTGTGAGGAGATGTGGGTTATAAAATATCTTGATAGGCAGCTGAGGGTTATTGGAGGAGGTGAGCAAGAGATAATTAAGAGAAAATTCTAAAAGCGAATAATGAAATTGATTTATTTTTTTTTTAAGGAAATGATTCTTCAAGTATCATATGTATGAAGTTTATCAGTGGGCGATTAGAAAAAATAATAACCAGAACAAGTTGTGCCTTGTTAGTTTTTGTGAATACTTAAAGGTTACGCGCTTAGTTCAAGATGGTTTGAGACACGTCTGGGAAATATTGAAATGTTGTGCGTTGCATCCTTGCCTGATGGCCCCGCTCTGCTTCAAACTATTGTTTGACTGAAATGGAAATCTTGTTAGTGTGAGGAATCATTTGGTTTTAGCTTAAAAAGTTTTTTTTTAGGTTTCTGTTACATTGAATGAACTGGTTCATTGATGTCATTAAGCATGTTTGATATCTAATGTATCCTTTTTTTATGGTAAGACCAAAATTCAACTTAATAATGAGGAAAACTCAAAGAGGAGTTAAGAAAATCTTCCAAGGATATTTGGAAAGTGATAATGCTTTTATTTATTTATTCATTTTAATACTACAGCTAGCATTTGTTTCTTATTTGGTGCTTATTAAATGAACACCGTATCATCTAATAGCAATAGTGTACAAAGCTTTTGTTCATTTCAGTTATGTTGTATTTGCCACTGGTATATTCAAGGCTTTAAAATGAACACTTATGTGTATATGCCTCATTAGTCAAAGCACCACACTTTGAAGAAATGGGTTTTTCACACATTAGCTGGAGTCCCTGTGATGTGGTCTGATGTCTGTATGTAGTGCCTACTTTGAGACAGAAGATGTTTCTGTGTGTCTGCCATACAGATAATCATTGTGGTCCTTTCCAGTCTGTTCTATGGCTCTATGATTGCTGGCCCATGTTGAATCTTTCATCAACTGTCATACCGAAATCCTCAAATGAGAGTAACTCAGGGTTGCTCTCAAGCCATTCTCTGCCCAATCTGTGTCTGTCTTGGGACTGCCCCTACCCAGATGCAGGACCTTGCACTTGGCCTTGCTAAACTTCATGAGGTTGGTGTGGGCCTACCTTTCAAGCCTGACCAGGTCACTCTGGATAGCATCCCTTCCCTCTAGTGTGTCAGCTGCACTGCTCAGCTTGCTGTAGTCTGCAAAATTGCTGAGCATGTGCTTCATCCAGATGTGAGTTTCTACTGTCCAGTTTCCAGATTTCTGCTTAACCTTGATGCTGTCATTGTGAGCTACTGGAAAACAACCTTATTTTCCTGATTTCTTTTACATGGTATAAGTTGCATCAGAGCCATTGCTACTGCATGGAAATCGCTCTTCTGTAATTTGAAGGACTGTTAAATTAAAGCTACTCTTTAGGGATGTTGTCATCTTACACTTGTGAACAAGGACAAATTTTAGCCTGTAATGAACACAAAATGTTCATGTGAAGAAAACAATCTGAAGAATTTTGTTTTCTGTTGTCTTGTTCTATTAACTGCTTCCTGACCAGAGACTTTAGAGGTTTTTTAAGTGTTATTTTGTACCCTAGATTCCTAGTGAGTCTTAGAACTGTTCTGCTTTGTGATAATGACTAATGTGGTAAGATATTATACATTACAAAATAACCTATTTAAAGGATGTGCTGTGAATAAACTGGCAAAGAGGGCAAACTAGTCAATCTCACTTATTTTAATACGATCTTGAAAATGAATTTCAATAGTTTTCAAGACAGAGATTGACAAATCTGACCCTTCTTAAATTAAAATTCTTCATGACCACTTCTAACTGCCGTTAAAAAAGAAAAGAAAAAAAGCAATTTTTTGTTGAGATGCTATGTTTGTTTTGTCTAATAGTGTTCTTTGGAAGGATGTCTTCAGCAAGTGTAGTGGATAGTAGCTTTTTTCCTTATTGATGTGGGCAAATGATGAAAAATCCTGCTCAGCAAAGACAAAGCAGCTGAGCAGGGAAGCTTGCCTCTCTGAAGTGCTTAGTGAAACTTAAAGAATGTGACTTTTCAGATTGTTTTTTACCCTAGTGCTGAGGTATTGGTGTAATTAAAGAGCAAAGTGGTTTTCTTGTGTTGTCTTCATGCAGGAGTTCACAATAAAAACAGTACTTTTGTATGTTATTGAAGAGTATTCAGTCTTAAATTGAATCTTGAACGAAAAACAAATGTAGTAGTTCATCTTCGTCTGTGAAAGCAAATGTCCAGGTAGAGGTAAGATAAAAGTATAATTACATTACTCTTTTAATGCTTAAAAAGCCAATAATGGGTATGTGAACAAATAACGTGACTTAAGTCTGTGGGAGAGTTGTGCTATTTAGTGGCTGGAGAGCTGTGTGGGGAGAAGGGAGGTGGAGGTGTTAGTGAGCAGCTGGCAGAATATGAGCCAGCAGTGTGCCCAGATGGCCAATAAGACCAATGGCATCCTGGCTTGTATCAGAAATAGTGTGGACAGCAGGAACAGGGAAGTAATCATCACAGTACTTGGCGCTGATAAGGCTGCATCTTAAGTACTGTGTTCATTTTTGGGGCCCTCACTACAAGGAAGCCATTGAGACCCTGGAGTGTGTCCAGAGTAGAGTAATGGAGCTGTGCTCAGTCTGAAGCGCAGTCCTTATGGGGAGTGGCTGAGGGAACTGGGATTGTTCAGTCTGGAGAAGAGGATGCTTAGGGAAGACCTTGTTCTCTACTACGACCTGAAAGGAGCCTCTTGTACCAAGTAACAGCAAATAGGACAAGAGGCAATGACCTCAAGTTGCTGTGAGTTTTAGGTTGAATATGAAGAAAAGTTGTTTCTCAGAAAGAGTGGTGAGGCTTTGGCACAGGCTGTTAAAGGAGGCGGTGGAGTCACCATCCCTGGAGGTGTTCAAGAACCATAAAGATGTGGTGCTTAGTGACGTGGTTTAGTGGGCACAGTAGTAGTGATGGATTGATGATTGGACTAGATGATTAGAGAGACCTTTTCCAAACAGAGTCGCAGACAGTTGTCTGACTATTTATGTTGAAAGGTGCTTTTACTTTAGGAAGTAATCTTATTGTTCATATCCATCCCCCTGCCCATGCTCATTGTTGTATCTCTGACTCCATAGGAAAGTAACAGGCTCTTGCAAAACTCTTGGTTTGTTGACAGTGAACATCATATGACAACCTGTAGTAGTTCCTACTTCAGTGTGCCTCTTCAGCAAATGCTAACAGATCTTACAATGACATCACATCAGACCTGTCAGTAGAAGTTTGAGGAATTTGTTTTCTGAATCTGAGTCCCTTAAAAGTAAGATGAAACAACTCTGTTATGGTAGTAAACTCATGCAGCGTTCATCTAGAAGTAACAAATAATTACAGAGTTATGTAAGTATCATAAAAATTATATTTTCTTAGAACAAAATATCCTTTTATTGTTATGCAGCTTAGCTTTTGGTATATATTTATGACTTTTATGTAAAACTAACCTTCTTGTCTTTTGGCTTGTCATTTATAATGCTTTAGAATTCTTTTCTTTTCTGGAGAAAATAAAGAGAAACTAAGAAGAAAAGGCTTGCCTATGTCAGCATGTGCAGTAGCATGCCTCTAGTGTGTGTTTCTAATTCTAATTATCGTATTTAATCAGAAATGTCTTCCATTTGTTAAAGAAACAATCTCTTCTGTTTTTGTTAGGCTTCTCAGGAATGTAGTTTCAGCCAGGGAATGTGCTTTGTTTTGAACTCAGTCAGCAGCCCTTAGAAAAACTGTTTAATTAACTTTTTGCCAATGTCAATATAATTCTATTATCCTCCGAAGGCTGGATGGGCTCCCTCTGGTGGCTCATTTGCATTGAAGTTCTTCACTTTAGTTACGGATCTGTGTACTCAGGCAAACGAGGCTGCTGACCCTATGTATCAGTCAGACATCAGTTCCTTGTGGGCTTACTTTTTAATTGAAAAACATCAGTAATTTCCTTACATAATGAAACACCAGCATTTAAATTCACAGCATTTTCAATTTGTTAGCAAAAGAAATAAGGAGATACTGGGTAACAAAGTAAGCAAATAATACTGAATTTATCTCCTTCAAAGTATAAATTGCATAGTAGGCAGCAATAATCTAGGAGTGGTACTGACTTATGATGGGTCAGTTTAGTCTTAAATTTACAAAATATTTGGAGATTAAAGACAATTTTTCAAGAATATGAAGTCCACATTTTAAAAATTATTTAATCCTATACCGGAAATACAATTACATGTGAAATGAATCTCAGTTTTAGAACTTAATCTGTTTTATAGCATTACAGAGAAGCATAATACATCTCGCATGCAGTTGTTTTATGATGATGAAGCTAGGAGATTTTGTGGGTCAGAAACACCAGTGAGTTCAAAGTGAATTTTCCACCTCTGTAATGTAAATTTCCACAGGTCTTTTTGAACTCCATGCTGTTTTAATTTAATGGTGTCTTTATCATAATGGAATGAGCCATCCTCTCTCTGAAGCAGCAGGAGGAGCCTCAAAGCCAGACAACACACAGGCTGGACGTAAGGGTGAAAACTTCCTCATATAGAAGATTTCTTTTATTGAGCTATTTTCAATAAAAGCTGATTATGGAATTGAATATCAAAAACAGAAAGCAGAGAAATGATGGTTTTTATAATATGAATATTTAGTCAGGGTTAAAGCTCTATCCAGACATTTATGAAGAAGGAGGGCTGGAGGAAGGGGTCACTGCAAAATGAGAATAGGTGGAAATGGCAGTATTTTAAGTTATAAGAAATAATTATAAAATAAAGGAAAAAATGCAGAGTAATAAGCAATAAGCACCTGTGGGAAGTTGACAAAATATAAAGGGTGCTTTTAATGAATATTCTTTTGATATTTATAGTTGTCTTGCATTTATTTCAAGTCCCTTGAGCATTCTGGTACTTGAAGTTGACAAAGCAGTTAATGCTCAGCAAATATGAAAGATGTTATCTAAAAATAAACTTTTAATATTTGCTCAGTTAGATCTGGTTGTAAGGTTTTAGTTTTGCTCACTAATTGTGAGTGTCTTTGTCCTTTGTCAAACAGCAACAGAGAGAATATTGATATCATAATCACAGATATCCTGTGCACCTGAAAATGCATTTAAAAACAAACAAAAAAATCCCAATACTAGAAGCATCTTTGGTCTTAAAATCTTAATATATGTAGCCAGTAGCAGATGCAGGTGGGATAGCAAATAGAAACTTCTTGTTGTGCATTTTTTTTTTAAGATGTCTCTCACTGTGTCAGTGTCACCAGCTTCAGGACGCTGATAATTATCTCAGAGAGTAGTGAAAAGTCTAATGTTTGAGGAAATTACTGGTAAAGTTTGTTCACACAAATAAGAGTTTGGAATAACTTGCTCTGTGCACTGTAGTGCATCTTTACAGCTGATGGTAATTAGCATTTTGTAATCATCCTCTGGATGTTCTTACTCATCTGGACTAATGGCTGCTACCATCCTTTTTTTTTTCCCTCTTCTACCAGAGCTGTGGCCTAATGCTACTGATCATGTTTCTAATGCTCGTATCTCAATTTTCAAGGTCTTCCCACAGGTCACTGGCCCTGTGTCGAGTGATAGCTTTGAATCTTGGCCAAGAACTTAACGTCCAGTGTTTCTAAGTAACCCCGTTACTTTTGAGCTTGCTGGTCTCAGTTTTGCAGCATTTGACCTAAGTCTAAGCAGATGGATTCCATTTCAGTGATTCTGTCATAACCATTTTGAGTGCTTTCTGAGAACTAAGCTAAATTACGTTTTACAAGAGTGTAATTAAGAAGTTACCTAATGAAGAACCAAACATACTGCTATGAGTGGCAGTATCTGTATTTACGCTCTACTCTTCAGTATTTTTAATTTTTTTTTCTGTCATAAGCGTAACCCAACTACATGGTAGTCACTTGCCAGGCAGCTGGGCTCATGTGCGAAGAGTTCTGTGTGTTGACCATGGCAAAACCAAGAATATAGAGTCATACAATAAAATTTTATGAAATAACATTGTCTTTCTTTTTATACTGCTAAGGCTCACTAGTGCTCCTAGGGAGTGCTATGGTTGTGAGAGCAGTGCTCATCATGAAGGTGGGGCTACCTGAACTGGAGAGGTGATAGGACAGACCTCTATGGACATATACACAAGTTTGCTGCCACAAGTTAGGTCTGTCTGTGTAGTGAGTAGCTACACATCACTGAAGTATAGTAGCTTCTTGAGTGCTTTTTATTTTATGATATACATTGATTAGAGAAGGAGTCTCCCATTCAAAGTACAAGTTTGTCATTTAACTTTTCAGGGTTTTTTTTTTGAGGCATAGTAACATGTAGACGAATATTTCAAGATGTTGCTATACTTTGTGAAAGTGATAGGCTTTTTAGACAGCTGGTACTTTGGAGAAACTTCTGTGCAAGTCTTCCCTTGTTTCCTGGAGTCACTGTGCCAAGATGAAGGGATAGTGTTCTTTGTTTTATTCAGATAAGATGAACTTACAGTGCTAACACTATCTTAATGCAGGTATCCATTTGAAAGATTTTTCTGTTACAGTACAAATCAGTTACTGCTTTTAATTCAACTATCGAGCAGACACAAAAATAATTGATTTTAAGAGCTAGGAGCAGCAATCTGTTTCAATTTATCATTGTTCTGTTGTTACATATCTCACTTTTATTAAATCTAGCCTGCAGCTGTAACTTAAATAAACTTTTTGATTCTTTGGTTACAGTATGCTTACGGAGCATTTTGGAGAAAAAAGAATGCCAGAAACTTATGAAGTCTGCTGAATAGGTTGTCTTCTGAGGAGTCTCAAAATTTATGTGCGTGTTGCTTTTAGTACATTTTTGATGTGTTGCTATTAACTGGAAAGGTTTCTGCAGCGAGTCCTGACAATTTGTTGAATGGTGTTCCTGTACTGTGTTGCCTTAAGTTTTACATTATTTTCTAAAACCGCTTTATGTACTTATAGAAAAAGTGTAAATGATGAACGAATTCATCATATCACAAGCCTTGACAAATAGAAATGTAGAAATCTCTAATAGGGAAACATCCAGAGCTAGTTGTTCCCTGCAAAGCAGAAGAGATGGAACAGTCTCAGCTGCTCCTTTTGATATTAACATTTGAAGTTATGTATTTTCTGTGCAGATGTGTGAGAGCAACTGGCAGGCAGTACCTGTGGTAGTCTGTGACTTGAGGGAGGCTGATGTACTGAATACACATTATTTCAAGTGCATGTCATTTGTAGGTGTCTGCCTTTAGCATAGCAATGGTAGGAGGCAAAGGCAACAGTGAATCTCAATGCAGCTTTTAGTCCCTGATTCTACTTGTTTATGGCCCCTCTCTCGTTACTGCTTACTGTCATATACATTTTTATTTCCCTTAGTGTTATCTACAATGCAATTTGAACCACTCCTGGTCATAATTACCAAAATAAAATAATGTATGCACCTCTTAAAAACTGAAGCCATCTGCAGCCTTTCAGGACCAAGATCATATAAATCTTCATGAAAGTCATGGGGCACTGCCAGTTTCTTTGGTGCAGGCACTTAATGAATTTCTAATGTAAGTTCTGTAAGTGCGTTTATACTCTTGTTCTCAAATTTACTTACAGGAAACTGTGCTGATAGTGTAAATTTTGTTTAATTGCTGGAATTAATACATATATGTATTTCACCCTAGCAACAGTCTGCTGGTTTGTTTACTTCAAGAGGCAGATGGTAATAATCCAGTCTCTTGTCAGCTATTCTTTCTTGATTTGCTTTTAAAATTTGTGTCCATGTTTGCCATGTTCTTAGTTGAAGAAAAAGATCAATGCTTAGTAATGCTGTTAGTGAAATGATATGTGATACTGCATATTTCTGTACAGGTATTCATACAAAAAAAAAATCTAATCACATTTATTTGTTTTAATGAATTGCTTCTTTAATACTTTCAGCACAATGTATTCATATTACACCAAGTATTACTTCTCAGCACTTAACTCAGTTATGATCCTAAAGGTGGACTGGAAGGGCAGCTACGTAGGTGTCTGGTGACATAGGATCATAGATTTATAGGATTGACATGATGGCTAAATTCAAGTCTTGGCATATCAACTCAATGTGGTGTTTGTGAAGTGACTTCTGATAGGACATCTTGCAACCATTTGATGATCTAACTTGCAAAGATGTCAATTTCTATTCACTTTGTTTAAACAGCTTCTAAATTGTGCTTTTTATGAGGCTTCTCTTGTACAAGAGTTTTGCGTAAAGCTCTCATTCCTGGGGCATCTCTGCTGGAAGCTAGCACACAGTATGATGGTTAAGACTTACTGGTCAGACAGTAGAGAAGAACAAGTGTTCCCTTTCAGGAAAATTAGAACAATTAAAAATAATCTCCTCCGTTATATTTTGCTGAAGATATCTTTCATGTTTGCCCTAATACCAGGATTAGCTTTTCACTGCAGTAGGTTTTAGCTTTTATTTTCATTCTTTTTAACTCTGAGGGATGGGAGATCTAAGGCAATTTTTCATTTATCTGAGAATTTCATTTGGTTCTGATGTGATGTAATTTGAAGATGCTGTGAAGCCCAAGGGTTTGGTTTACACTGGTCTTGTTTGGTCTGTTTTAGATACCCACTACCTGCATTTTTAATTTAGGTGATAGAAACTTTTGCTTGTGACAGAACATCATCCTGGCTGATCATTATCTGGTGTAGGTATCCACTTCCACAGGTACTGCGATGATCAGACTTGCTTCTCTGTACCTAAGGTGCAAATGTGGGACAGACATAAAGTTACAACAGGTACCATGAATAAATGTTTCTAATAAAGATGAGATTATTTTCTTTCTCCTCTCAAAACTTAATGTAAGAGAAAATGCTGTGTTGAGGAGGGGAAACCACACTATTTATTTGAGTGAAAATGATCTCCTTTCTGTCTTCCTCTTTCTAGTATGACAGTAAATTTTAAATTGATCATACGTGTAGAAATTACTTAATTCTGAGTTTTCTGTAAAAGAGAAAAGAAAAATATTCTCTTTAGAGAATGTTATTGGAAATACTTACATTTGTGTGTGTTTAGTAATAAATACATGTGTATGATTACATTTTTTGTATGTAAGCTTAAGTCATGGCTGTGTGCTGATAGAGTGTTGTTAGGCTGTAATGCTGTAGACAGGATTCTTTTTGTTAGCCTCTATTTATAGATTCTAAATGTACCTCTTCTGCTAGATTGTCATTTGATGGTTGGACTAGATGATCTTGATGGTCTTTTCCAACCATAATGATTTGATCATTCTTTAACAGTTCTTATCATTAACTGTCTGCAGTTATATGCTTGACCCTTCTGTAATTTTGTCATCTGTGCAGATCAGAGGTGGGATCTCAGTTGATTTGATGCACTTGTTAGCGTGAGACAAAAATGAAATGATACCATTGCAGAAACTGTTTTACAGACAGTTTTGTACTTCATACAGTGATCTAGAAATGCTGTGCATCTGCCAGCCTCTTTTGATAAAACCACACTATTTGTTGTTTCCTTAAATAAACTTGTGATGAGAATAACTGAGATGGTAGAGTTATACTTATTGTAAATTTCTTATTAATAAAGTAATGGTACTATAGTTGTGGTGGGTCATATATGTTCAAGAGGCCCTTGATGGCAGTGGAGATAGAGAGACTAGCTGTCAGAGATGTTTGAAGTGTGTGGGGAACATTCTAATATGTATGGAAATCTTTGAGGGAGCATTATCTCCCTGCTTAGGTATTAAAGGGAGCACAGTATACATGGTGTAACTTTTCTGCACTATTTCTGGGGACCATGCATCTTATTGCTAGATTTCAAAACTATTGTCTATAAGTTTCTACCTTTTCTTACATCTTGCATTCATAGCAAATGTTCATTTGTGATTACTTATACGCAGTCTACTATACCAACATCTAAGGACTTCTATAGTCCTTCTTCTATAGTTGTTAGTGGCATAGTTAGGTTCATTGGGAGGGAAAGGGGCCACTAGACTTAGTAATTTTAAAAAGAACTAAGCACATCACACCCTTTAAGGTCTTTATTCTGACTAACTCAGAAAGACATAGATGAGATTACAGAGATTACTGGCTAACCTAGAAATCTGATTTGAACCTCACATTTAGATGATTTAAAATGGAGAATTATTGGCACAGTATTAAAAGGCAGATTGACTTTTTAAAACTTTGCTAGACATGAAAACACATTAACAGAAAGGTCGTTTTGATACCTCAACATGCCTAGTTTTTGACCAGTGATTTTATCAAATAGGTAGATAATTAGCATGACAAAGCAGAGCCAAGTTCAAGGATTCTTAATCCTCTTGTTCCTCAGAGGAAAGAAAAGAGTTTATCTGTAGCTTTAAAACTGTTTGTTACGCTAAGAGGGAGTTTCATTTACATTATAGTACAGTTTAAGATCAATAGTTAAACTTTTCCATTCTGTGATATGGCATTTCTTGTTTTTGAAGGCTGTCAAAGATACAGTTGCTTTAATAATTGGGTACTTTTATTTTCTTTCACCCGATTTATATTTAAAATTCAGAAAAATCTCCTTTCGTTAACATGCATTCAGGCTAACTTGGACATTAACTGCAAATCAATGTCATTAATATGAATATATACATCAACAGTGCTTTAACTTCTCCCCATGTTTCTCTAAGAAAAACCTAAGCTGTTTGTGTGCAGTAATTACTTGGGAGAATTAAAAATCGTAGAGTGATAGAATTGCTTGGGTTGGAAAAGACCTTAAAGATCATGAAGTCCAACCACAGTTTAACCATACTACCCTAACAACCCTCCTTTAAATCACGTCCCTGAGCACCGCCTCCAAATGGTTTTTAAACACATTCAAGGATGGTGACTCGACCATGCAAATGCATGAAAACACAACTGTATAAGGCTGGAATTGAAGATGATTTATCCCAAGACAGAGAAATACTTTTTTCTTAATTGACAACATATTACAACATAGTTGGTGTTTACTCTGTTTATTTTTCCTTGCTTTCATTCCTGTGTTATTTATACAGTGCTATGAATTGGTTTTCTGATCTTAAATATATCTTCACTTTTTCTAAAATTAAAATCAGTTTTGCATGAATTTGTAATTTTTATCAAGACTAGTTGATATGTTAAGAGGTACAAACATTATAAAAACTTGTCTTCTTATCTACTTTTGCTACTCTGCACCTTGGATATTCTTCTGTATTTCTGGGGAAGAGGAGGTGGTGAATTGGTTTTTCAGGGGGTTTTGCTTTTTATAACAGCTGTTGGGTGGGTAAAGTTCATGTAAACTAAGTGTTCAGTGCAGGTGAATGCTGTAAAGATGCGGGTCTGCCTTTGGCTCCCATACCAAGCTTGCTTCTGGGATGTCTCAGGAAAACAAGAGCCCAGCAAAGGGTTAACATTTTACTATCAGCTTCAGAAAGGCACATTTGCAATTGCTCCCAGTCTTGTCTTCATTTTTACACCTCATTCACTCACTGCTGCTCTTCACTCAAGGCAGATCCTTTGACCTAAGCAGATTATTGTAGACGCATGAAGGACACAGCAAGCTCTCGGTGCTTTTGAAGGAGGAGATTTTGGCTCCAAAATAGGGCACTAAGCTTTTCAGCCTTATGCTGCTTTACCTAGTCAGCACAACGCGGTGCCTCTGGGTGCTTAGCGGACTCCTGTGGAATCAGATGGGAAACAAAAGCAGAAGTGGCAGCCGCTGCAAATGTGGGAGTCTGTGCCATTAAAGGGAAGCGATTGCTAATAAGGGCCTGCGAGACCTAGGTTTCCTTGGTTTCCATGACAGTTATTAGGTAACACAGAAATTGAATCGTCTCCCACAATGCTTTTGAGGGCTAGGGGGGAAAGGGGTGCTCTAGGGACACGACAGAGGAGTTACAACTTACAGCAACTCATCACTCTGAGAATGTGAAACTCTGGATTATTACACCTTCTTTGCTTGCTGTTCCTCATCTGTGTTTTCAGTTTGCTTTGCTTTACATTTTTTGAAGGAAGACCCTGGCATATGCTACACAGTTTCTCAAATAATATTTTCCCGTTTTTATTTAGAGCTGAGCTTGGCAAAGCAAGGATATGAACAATTATACAGGTGGGCTACTCAGGGGGAGTGAAGATATAAGGCATCCAATCAGGTATTGGCAACCTGCAGCACTGTAGAAATGCCCCTCCAACAGATTTCTGTAGTTCCAGCGCGGGAGACTGCCAGCAATGGGAGAAGTTCAATGGGCAGAAACAAAGAGAAGAGCAAGGAAGTCGAGGTAAGAGAGAGGCTTTACTTTGGTACGGTAGAAAAAGTCTGCCTTTTGTAGCCAATGTTTCTGGCTGCTCAGCAGGATGCATTGTGCTGTAGCTGCAGCCTGCTTTAGCACGCTGAATCAAGCTCCTCTGAGAACATCTCAGCTTTATGAGAAAAAGGAGCATGCTGGAAGAAAATAAAAGAAGTTACAAACTGCACTGGGGAGTGGGGAGGTTTTAACATTTTTGTTTCTGTGCATGTAGTCCACTACTGCTGACAGTCATTGTTCCTTAAAGGTTTCAAGTAGCAGTTGCTTTATTACTGGTTAGATGAAAAAGTAGCTTTAATAAGACTCCTATCTCTGCTTAAAAACAGCAAAATACCATGTTAAAGCCTGCCTTTCTGATGCATGTATAATTCATAGCAAATATAGGCATGAGCTCAGCGACTTACTCGTTATTATCATTTAAAAAGCATCAGTGTTTTTTGATTCATAAACATATGAGTGTTCCTTCAGTAAGTATTGTGTGCTGTTGTTCCAATTAAGAAATTGTAGGTTCATATTACATTAATGGTTAAAATAGAAAGTACAGAAAAGCCAGTGCCATTTTCTAATGGTACTTTTACAGGTAGAAATTTCTTTTTCTCTGCATAGTTTGAACATACAAGACCAAAAAGAATCTCCAACAAAACCAAACATCCCTCCCCACACCCCTGAAAAAACAAGCAGCTTGTTTCTATATGTAGCAGTAGATGTACATAACAGGCATCTGCTGTTTCTTGACTCTGGTATTTTTTTTATTTATTTATTTTCTCCCTGCTGCTGTATGGAAAGTAAGAAACTGCAAAAAATAAAAAATAAAAAAAAATATTTTTTTTAAGTATTATCTTGTGTGATTAGGTGGTAAGCTGCATCCCTGTGTTTTAACTTATCGTATGGTGTGTTTGACCTTTGTTGCGTTCAACACGATTGATACTCCTAGCATGTTTGATTGCAGAAGAATATTGGTAAGCTTGCAGACTTTTCATTTAGCATGCCTTCCCACCCCCCCCTTAAAATATTTGGCTCCTACAAGTTCATGGATTGTGGTTATGCTGTTTGTTTGAACACCTATGTATAAACGTTGTCCTTCTCTGGAAGTAGCCCCAGTTACTTATTGATAGTACTGATATCAGAATGAATTGTTTCTCCATATCTCTGTTCTGAAACAGAAAGCTTTTGCTTTATCTTTTTTCTTCTAGTGATTGGTTAAGGGTCAGGGTTCAAGTGGCAACTGTGCTTTGTATTAAGACTTGACATTTGAAAAACAGAAGCATAAAACATAGCCTTAAGAATGCATGCAAAAATATAAAACATGCTCATGGTTTAAAATTGTTCTCTGACATTGTGGCTTTGGCTTGATCAGTAGACTCATCTGGGGAATACATGCAACATGTGTACAGATCAGATAGGTGTGGTAGTTAATTTAGCATGTGTAGGGGGGAATTGTGGAGCATCTGAATCAGAAGAATAATTTCATATACTTTTATTCATTCCCCCCACTCCCCAAGGACTAGGTTCATTAATTTCATTAATACTTAAATATCTCAGTGTACAGTTGTACAATAGTACAATCAATAGGTAAACAGAGATTTAAACAGATGTTTCATTAAGAAAGTTTATCGTGAAGAAAAGATAATCCATAATAAATGGAAGTGCTCACCGATGTTGAAGGCTTGCTGTAAACTCCACAAAGGAGTGATCTCCAGAGGAAGACATCCTGCCTTACTGGTATTTGGCCCTTAAATGAGATCTGGGAGAGGTGGAGCCAAGCTCCACCCGTTGCAGCTGAATTACCTTCACCTGTGCTCCTGCAGCTGACTCATTGCTTGTCTTAGGTGGTCAGTCAGAGGTTCAGGTTGTGGTCAGCAGTTTCCCATGCACTTAGAAAAAACCCAAGAGTCTTTTCTCAAATATTTTACATAGCAAAAAAATAGCAAAATGGCCTGGTTGGCTAAGCTCGTGGAAGTTTTCTTCCTTTTAGAAGAACAATATTAAATAACAAACACCCAGCTTCCAGTTTGCCAAAGTGACCTCTGCTGGCAGAGCTCTATCCTACTGCACAAAATCATGTTCCTCCCTTATGACTATCAGTTACAGAGTGATGGACAGGGTAGCGGAAGTATTATACTGTTTTTCACATAAAACCTACGCCTTCAGTAAATTATGAAGATAAAGTTGGTTTTGTGGATGTGCTTTTGGAATAGTGAACAAGGCTTCTTACTGTTCTGAAAGAATTTCTCAAGCCTATTTAAATAGTCTTCTATCCCTGCCTTTCTTGCACAGCATGCTTCTCACAAAGGAAAACTTCCTTGCTTATACTCTGCGTTTCTTTGTGTTGTTGGATATACTGCTTTTCAGTTGCTCTGTGTTCATGTTATTCACTGATCCTGTTTGTGTGAGTACCTGCTTCCTCCGCCTTTCCACTAGTAGGGATCCTGAAGTGAAAAAACTAGAGAAAGAAATTAAATGATCATCCTAGGGTGGTGAGAGCATCGTCATGTGGAAAACTGAAGTATTTTCCAATTGCTAGGATAGCAGTTTTTAGGATTGTGTGCTAATTACTATTACTGCTTGGGAGTTTTACATGAGATATCCCTACAACAGTTTTAACTGTAAAGATGTGTTCATCTTCTGTCTAATTGCAAAGCACTTTGCAGAGAATGGTTCACCAGGTTCACAGTGAATTTCATAGATTTGATTGACTTAAGAACCTCTGTTGCATATGATTCATGATGCAGCTGATTTTATAATGCTCTTCTGTAATTACAGTTGCTTGCATACATGCTTTATCTGAAAGTTTTCACAAGGGGCTTCACACTTTTACCAACAGTCGCCAAATGTTGAGAATGCTAAGTGCAATATTTGTTATGGGCCACTTCATTATTAATTATGGGCCATAGGTGCTTATTATGAAAAAATGATGAAGATTAAGAATGCCAATATGATAATAATGGCTACATGGAGCTTCTAAAAGTAGTCCTTCTATACTACATACCTTGTTTGAGAAAAAACTTTTAACTAGGGTTAAAGCTAATATTTTCCCTAAATCTTATAAACCAGTTAAGAGATGTTGACTTGATTTTGAGAGAGCAGTGGTAGCTCAGTGTTCTTAATGAGAATATATATTTTTTAATAGGTACTCTCACATGATACTTGCTTAACTTCAAGCAGATGTAATGACAGATAACATTATAAAAGACATTTTCTTGCATGCTACAAGAAAATACTTATACATCCCTATGAAATTAGTTTCGTGGCAATTGTGAAGTGCAGCGGTATTTGATACTCAAAACCTGTCTATAATTGGAGAAAAATAGTATGGTTTTACACATCTTCCTTTTGTTTTATTGTCTTATAACTTAAAGTCGAACAACGCAATGGATTTTTTAGATAGGGAAGCACACTGTTTTGTGCAGTTAAATTTGTAAATGACTTTGATTACATTATCAGAAAGTAAAATCAGAGTGATTTGCCAGAATTTCACTGATATCAGTGCTACTATATTTTCATTCATTTTCTTTTTTTTCATGTCTTGAGGACACCGAATAAATATCTTATAATTCTAGGAAATTAATGAAGTAATTTTTAATACGGATAATAGATGTTTGTGGTTTTGGTGATGATTGCCTTACATTCGGCTCTTTAATTTTCATAATTATAATTTAACAGTTGAATAGGTATGGTCATCTATTACCTAACACACAGTAATGTTGTTACAGGAAGTGTAGGGATGTTTGTTTTCAAGTATAGTTGTGTCTAAAGCACCATGTAATTCTTGTCTTTAGGAGATTTAGTTTTCATTCAAGTAGAGATGTTGAGGAAGGTGGGGAGTCACGACTTGAACTCCAGCATACGAATCTGCTTGCTGACACATACTTTGACATACTTTTTTTTTTTTCTGTGTTTGAATATAATGCACCTATTACTCGTGATTTTAAATACAATATATGACAAAATCTCTGACCATGTGTTTGACAGTATTTTGTGGTATTCTCAAGAGACATAGGATGTTATTCTTCTTTTCTTGACGTGACCACTGTTTGGACAACCATACTCCACTTGCCTGGAAATCCACCTGTATCTGCAATTATAACACACTTAATGCTTCCTTTTCTGTAATGCTGTGATGATAGCTCTTTGCTGTTTTTAACAGATTGAAATATTCCCCAGAAAAGTATAGTTCTAAGTCTATTCGTAAGGTCCTTCAGATGCTTTAAAGAAGAAATTAGCTATGCCTTCTGACATAGCTAATTCAGGAGCTGTTATTACTTTTAACTGGCAATTTCATGACAGTAAGAGAAAAGAAGTGTTACTTCACACAGGCTAGGTTTGTTCTACTAATTTGGGGTCCTTTTATCTTTTTTAAATTTCTTCTGCTGTCAGTAAGAAAACAGGAGTTTTCTTGGTGTGCTTGTAGTAGCTTACTGTAAGATACTGCCAGTTCTTTACAGTCTGCTCTTCCTAATAAGATTACATAAATGATACTGATTGCATAGAATGATTGTCAGGCCTTCTTTTCATTTAAAAAAAAAAAAAAAAAAAAAAAGATGGTAAGCGTATTTCAGCAACTTGAGTTGCTGTGTATCGACTGTGTGTCAAATAGCAGTATTGATTTTAAAATTGGTCTTCTCACTGATAAAGGTCTAGAAGCTTAAGATTTCATATCTCTGTAACTTGTTTCCTGAACGTTTATAGACAGTACTTAGAATCTGCTGACAAATGTGTTCTGGTGCTGATGAATTTTGTCTATAAGAAAGTTGGATGCTCATAATTCTTTTTATCTTTGAAATTCCCAGTTCCAATAAATTGAAAATACAAGAAGTGTGAGTGCACTTTCCCCTCTCCTTCTCAAAAACTGTTTTCAGTTCCAAACACTAGGCTTCAGTCTTCATTTCACTTGGATTTCCTTCTAATGTTACTTTGAGATTTTATGAAGGAAGCATTTGCCATATTAAAAAGTTAATGTAATTTTCTTCCTGCCAAATATTTGTTGTTGTTTTTTAAATAAATAAATAGGAAACCTCAACAAACCAACCAAATAAAAAAATCTGACATCGTTTGCAATTAGCAATTGTTGTCCTGTCTTCAGATATAACCTTCCATTCACTTGAGTTTCATGACTGAATTAGAGTTCCTCAGTTGTGTTGAAGTAGTAGTTGGTTTACTAAATCAATTCCTGTTTCTAAGTCTGGTAGCTGAATGGGGTTATCTGGAATTGGAAACAAATCAGAAAGCAAAAACACTGATAATTTGCTCCAGGTACGATTCATGCTGACTTTTATTATGAACTGTTGCAGATGATGCAATTCAAACAAAAGTTATCTGGGATAGGGCTTAGTAATCAATAAAACCTGTGTTCCAAGTCTCCTTTTAGAGGAATACTCTCAAATCTAAAGAGCATTTTAGCATGCAGCTGTTGTGGTCATGTATAGCCACAAAATCTTGTTCTCATTAAAGGCACCTTACTGATGTGGAGATTCAGATGATTTCAATTATTCATTTAGTTAAGGAACATCAGGAAGGCTGAGAGACTGTGAGTGTACTTCCACCTTAGCAAAACTTGTGATGCCAGTACTACAGGTATATCCATTTTGTCTAAGCCTTGCTATCTGAACAAGAAAAATTTTAAGGAAAAATTCTGAAAGTTCTGGCTTCTTTAAGAATGTAGTCCATCAACATATAGATTTGTATAAAAATATTTTTATGCTTATATTTATTCTTCTTGATGATGGACAAAATAATACTGAATTTGACTAATTTCTAAGGTAGATCAGATTTTCTGTCACAAGATTTGAATTGAGCTCATTTTAACAGTGAAAGTGAAAAATCCTTTTCTATGTAGCACAGACAAAGCTTTCTCCTTTAGTTTTGAATTGGACTTTGTTTGAATGGAGTTCGGTCTGCTGTGTTCTGCATGCATGTGACTCTGTGCTGGACTTCAGCACAAGGGACAGCGCCCCTGGCCTCCTCTCTCCCATTTCTTAGCTCTTGGTTGATAGGTTCATGTGAAAGCTTTATTATTTGGGGAGGTTCTTTCTTGAGTTTTGTATTACTTTGGTTAAATGAGAACAGGCAACGTTATGTATTGAGGAGTGGAATGTTCTAGATTGGAATTATTTAAATAAGAAGCTGGTTCTTAATATACTTTGAAGTAGTAGTAGGTCTCTGCACTGTTTTCTAGGCTTTGCAAGAGTCGTGATCATTACCTTAAATTGTGGCAGCAGTAACAGTCTGCAGCCAATGGAAGCACTTCCTTGTTCAGAGTGTGGTTGTAGACTGCATCCATATTGTGTAATAAAACCTTTCAGTCATTACCATTAAATCTGTACCTTTAATCAAGCACTTTTATTATCCAAATTTGACCAGCTATACCATCTTGAGTTTATAGAAAGGTGAGAATGTTTTAACAACAGTAATTAGAAAAATGTCTCTTAAATTCAGACAATTCATCTACTTGTTCTATATTTTACATCACTGTCATGCTGAAACATTTTAAAGCAGTTGTAGTGTAATGCCACCTTGATTTTAAAGTTTTGTTTCTCTTCTTTGATTTTTTTTCTTGTTGCATCCTTGATTTTAAAAGCAAACAAACAAAAAACAACCCATACATGCTAGTTATGGTCATTTTTCTCAGAAAATGATGTTCTGCAGAACCTTAAAAGGAAGCTTCTCCAGTCTACTCTGTACCATTACTGAAGCAACCTGTTGCCCTGCTTTCACTGGTTTGTAGGTCATAAAGAAGATACATATTACATTTCACCATCTTGTTACCTGTTACAGTTCTAAGCAAGAAAATTTAAGTCAGGGCACAACTTAAATTTCAAGAACCTGCACCAAGTGCAGTTCAGGTTGGATGTTAGGAAAAATTTCTTCTCAGAAAGAATGGTGTATTATGGGCTGATTAGAGAAGTGGTGGAGTTGTTGTCTCTGGGGATTTTCAAGAAAATAGATATGGCACTGAGTGATGTGGTTTAGAGAAGGAAGCAAAGTAGTGGAGTGTGCTATATCCCATGATAGATATAGCCAGGGAAGGTTGCGATTGGACAGTGTACAAGGACCAAACAAATGTTGGTTCGGTTGCTAACGAGGGATGTAGTGCTGCATGAGAGAGTGGAATGCATGGAATGGTGTCTGCATGGGAGTTGTGAAGGCTCTCTTACTCCCTCTCCCAGGCTTTTGATCAATTCCAGCCTGTTGCATAGAATACAGGAAATGTGGTATAGGTGTGGGTGTGAATGGGTCTTCCCAAGCCCCGTGTCAGGGCTATCACACTTTGAGATATGCGGTGCCAGGAAGGCGTGTTAAGAGCCTTGAAAACTGTTGTTTCTGCCTACAGTGCAGAAAGGAGGCCACAGCAAACATAGAGATGATACTGCTGTGAGCTCAGCCTAATGGCATGCCTTGCCTAAAGTGTGCTTAGAGTCTTGTTAGTGAGTAATCCCCACTGTAAGCTAATGTCTGCAGGTAACACTGTCTGGCTCTCCTAAGCTGTAATGATTATTTGAGTCATTCCTGGCTCTTTGCTGAATTTATTAAAAAGTCTGCTACAATGAAAAAACAAACAAACAAAAAATATATATCCAAAAACTATAATATATGTGTAAATGGTCACAGATTGCATTATCAAGCTAATTGCAAGACAATAGATTTTCAGAGAAATTTGACATTTATTCTTAGGAACACTCCCCTTAGAATGAGCTTAACTTTCTTTATTCTGAGATTTTGTAATCAAAGCATCTGTTACCAGTAAGGCAAATGGAAAATTTTGAATTATTTGGAAAAATGACAACAACAAAAACACCACAAACCACAGCAAGAAAATGTTGTTTTTATTCTGCAGCGGAGTAACCTTATGAAAGCTTGATTTCACTTTGGAGGAAGTTACAATGAGGAAAAAACACATTTTCTATGACCTGCTGTGAAGTTACAGTGCAAAGTTTCTTTTCCTGTTTTTTCTGTGGCCTTACTAATTGTTCCATCCTCCAATTACTGGTTAGAAACACTAAAAGTTGGAATACTTTAAGAAAGAAAATATCACAGAAAAAAAATACAGATTTTTTTTAAGGTTTCCTAACTCAGCTTACTCTGGCAAGTTTCAGTGAATTCTTTAACTGTGGAAGTTCACTACTCCATTCAGTGTCTCTCCTGCAGTTGATAGCTTGATCTAGAAGGGGAATGTGCCATGGGGTAGATTTGGGACTGACTAAACTGATCTAACTGCAATCCAATGTGTGCTGTAGAAGAGGTGGGTATATAAACATCTAAATGCTAACAGGTGTTTCTGTCGATGTCAACTGTCTTTTTTGGGATAGGTACAAAAAGAATATTGAAGTGCAAATCCCTCAGCAGGAAAGTAATATAAGCATTCAACTGACATATTTAGGTTAAAGGTACATGAATATAAATACAGAAATATAAAGATATATATACAGAAATATAAAAGATAGATGAATATTCCTAATATTGAATATTAATGCTTGTGTTGCTGGTCTTTCTGGAGAAATGATCCACCATGTGCTTTAGCTGGGTGCTAGTTAATTTCAGATGAGATTTAAGATGATTTAAGAAATTAGTGAGGCACTGAGCATTTGTTATTTTGTTCAATTTGAATCCTAGTTGATATTTTAACTAAACCCATCTTAGCTGAAGGTAGACTGAGGTTTTCTTTCTGAGTAGGAAGGTTAAGGAGTTGTGTTGGGCTGTAGGAGACAGGTCAGTACAATACTTCAGATCTGCATATACTGAAATACCCACATTACCTAGGTTCATCTTTTGACTTCTCAATCTAAAATTTTTTTTTAATTTTTTTTTCCTCCCATTTTTTTTCCTCTAGTGGGTTTTATCTGCTTTACATCATTGGTATCTTGACTTCATCAATGCGACCAATCATTTCAGGTTATTAAGTGATGTGTAAAGGAAGTGCTTTGGCTGTAAAATGAGTTCTGAAAAAAAAGTGTTAAATTTATTATGTGCTAAGAATATCATTTTGGTGTGGCATATAGATTGCTTTTCTATCTATTTGAGCTTCTTGTAGGGTCTTGTCCTTTATGATAATCCCAAAAGGGTTTTATTTTATACCTCCATGCAGCTACCTGGTGATAAAACTTCAAATTGCAGCTGTCAGAGATTAAATAAAAGCACCTATAGAGTAATCATTGGTCTGTACAAATACTGTTGTGAGTGACAGTGTCTGAGAAATTTTGAAGAATTTGAACCACTTGAATAGTCCTGCCCAAGTTTATTACAACTTTTGATTTAAAAAGCAAAAAACAAAAAGGTTTTGCATAAACTGGGGAATGGTGATTGTTTTAGGATAAAGGATGTGTTTTACTTTGTGCATGAAACAATATGGTGCTTTTACCAGATGTCCTCATAAAGTTAGTTATAATTCATATAGTGTTAAGGCCTCCAAAAAACACATTATGAAACATTGGCCTTCACTTCTGCACCTGAAAATAATGTCTAACGAGCTATGATTTGTCATGCATGTAAAATTGTGGGTATAAAAACAGTAGAGCGTGTCGTAATGAAAATCAATTCTAAACACTTTGAGCACTTGATAAATGTGCCATAAAATTCACCTTACACAAAAGGAAAAAAAATGAACAAAATGTGTAAAGTTAAAAATTCCCCCTCTGGTGAGCTAAGCAGCTCCTGGAAGGTACCCCTTGACATCAGTGGCCATAATGAGTGTATGTTACTGTACGCTTGTACAACTTTAATGGCATTTGGAACTAAAAATCTGTGGCTCAAAGGTACCAGATTAGTGAATTATATGTGTATATGCCTGCAAGTCCCCAAAGTCTGAATTGAGTACATAGAAGTCTATGCCATGTATAGTAATTATCTAATATAGTTACTTTTTCATGCTATTGTGGACATTTGAACATATTTCTGCAATGGCATTTAGCTTTTATATATATATGATAAAACTGTAATTTCAAGCAAGTCTGAATTGTGTATAACAATTAAAAAATAGCTCAATTAATAATTAAGGCTAGATCAAAAACCCTATTTCAAACAAAAAAAATGTTGAAGCTTGTGATCAAGCATTTTAGTATACCTGCATTGTTTTTACCTAGGGCACATGGAATTGATGTGTGGGAAATTATTTGCAAAGATTTAAGTCAAATTATTACATATTGCTCATTCTGCTTACATGTTCCTTGTGGTTGCTTAAAGCCTTTACCTATTTGGCTTTTAGAAACTAAACTTTCTAATACCTAATACTCTCTTACTTTTCAATTCTGGAGTAAGAGATTCACAAAGTAAAAGAACTTATATTAAATCTAAAATATTACATAGCTGTTAAATACAGAGATGAAATACAGCATGCAGTGTTATATTTGCAGAATAATAATTAATATTTACAATCAAATGATGTTTGCTGACTGCACAACTCTAATAGGGAAATCTTCAGACTTGAAATAGGATGAAAGTTCGCTGGATCCTTGATCATTGCTCTTGATGATCCAGTCCAGCTCCCTTTTCTCAGAATGGTTTAAAATGAGATGATGGCTGAGAGAGCTCTTTATCAGCACTTTTTATTGCTGTTGAATGTAGGTGGTCAGCCTAAGTTGTCAGTTGTCTCATTGGTTGCATAGCCCCATCTAATCTCTGTTTTTTTTCCCTGTATATCTAAAGCCACATAGTTATTGTTACATGGGTAACTATTACTTTCTGGTCTTCACTCACGAATTTGTTACAGTGATGTAAAGCCACAGAACCTTCTAATTTAGTGATTTGGGTAAGCTTCCCAACTGTTAGCTGTGTTATCTGTGGCAGTTATGTTTGTTTTTTGGGCATGTTCAGACCCTGTGTTTTCTGAGAAGTGCCTTCAGATGAGCATTACCCTGTGTATACAGGTATGTGAATTTATTTATTCCTTTTAAAGAAGATTGGTAACATGAATGAATCCATTTCAACAGATAACAATATCTACTCTTACTGATGCTCAGTGCTTCCCATTTTGAGGATATTTTTAGCTGCTAATGATTTTGCTGATCATTAAATGTTTGGCCTAAGTACTCTGTGCTTTCCATAATACTTTCAGAATACACCTTAAAAACTTTCATCTCGCTCTTGCCAGAGTTTGTTATTCAAAAGCTTTAAACTTGTTTTGCTTCCAAAATGCAGAAGACTGTCATGCCATTTAACAGTAAACAACAAAAATATATTTGGATAGGTACACCAGCAAAATTTACAACCCCAGTAAACTGAGAACACATTTGGCAGTCTGCTACAAGTTTCATTATACTGCACTGGGAATGTAATACTGTAATCCTTGCATCAGTTCCTTTTCATGAGTCAAAAACAAAATAAACAATAAGAGAGAATTCAGCATCATGCAAGATACTAATAGAAGGCTTTAAATCTTTAAACTAGATAGGATGAAACTTTCTAACCAGATTAGACTTCTGCACAAAAAGTACAGTTTCTTAAATCCCCTCACTGCTTTTTCAGTGTATCTAATGACAATATAATGTTGATACTGCAAATGTTTTCAGCTTGCTCATTTATTCGTAATTACTGTACATAACTAGAATGACACCAAGAAGTACAAGCAGTTCTTGCTGAGGAACATAGTGGAAACAGATGAAGAATGATGGAAAAGATGATAGAACAAAACAAGCAATTTATGGAAAGTGGATCCATTATGGCAGTCCATACAATTTTATATATCTTAGTTTTAATAAAATCCTTTTTTTTTTTTTTTTTTTTTTGTTGTTTTCCTGTGTACATATAAATGTGCATTTGTGAAGAAGATCCAAAGCACTTGTACTAAGTACAGGTTTAGATAATTTTTTTGCAGGGATTTCTACTTTTCTATTTAACATTGGATTAAAAGGACTAAAAAGACCAACAAAACTTCACTGCTGAAAAAATGTATTACAGATGAGAAAAGAAAAGAGTGTTAAGATGACCAGGCCCAGAGAGGATGGTGGTAAATGGAATCATGTCCAGCTGGCAACCAGTAACGAGTGGTATTCCCCAGGGGTTGGTATTGAGGCCTGTCCTGTTCAGTGTCTTTATTGATGACTTGGATGGGGATGGTAAATGCACCCTTAGAAAGTTTGCAGATGAAACCAGCTGGTACTGTTGATCTGCCTGGGGGTAGGAAGGACCTACAGAGGGATCTGGACAGGCTGGATCTCTTGGCTGAGGCCAGTAAGGTGAAGTTCAGCAAGACCAAGTGCTGGGTGCTACACATTGGTCACAACAATCCCAGGCAATGCTACAGGCTTGAGGTAGAGTGGCTGGAAGACTGTAGAGGGAATGGACGTGGGGGTATTGGTAAACATTCAGTTGAACATGAGCCAGCAGTGTGCCCTGGTGGCCAGGAAGGTCAATGACATCCTGACTTATATCAGAAACGGTGTTGCCAGCAGGACCAAAGAGGTAATCATCCCCCTGTACTCCACACTGGTGATGCCACACCTCGAGTACTTTTTTGTACTTGAGGGGCCCTTCAGTACATGAAAGACTCTGAGGCCCTGGAGCATGTCCAGAGAAGGGCAACAAAGCTACTGGGGGGGCTGGAGCACAAGGCTTATGAGGAGCAGCTGAAGGAGCTGGGATTATTCCATCTGGAGGAGAGGATGCTCAGGGGTGACCTTATCTCTCTCTACAACTATCTGAAGGGAGGCTGAGGTAAGGTGGGGGTCAGTCTCTTCTCACATGTAACTAGCAATAGGGCAAGAGAGAATGGCCTCAAGTTGTGTCAAGAGAGATTCAGGTTGGCCATTAGGAAATAATTCTTCTCTGAGAGAGTGGTCAGGTGCTGGAATGGGCTGCCCAGGGAGGTAGTGGAGTCACCAACCCTGGAGGTATTGAATAAGTGTTTAAGTGTTGTTACTAAAGGACGTGGTTTAGTGGGAAATATTGTTGGTAGGTAGATGGTTGGAATGGATGAACTTGTAGGTCTTTTCCAACCCTGGTGGTTCTGTGATTCTAAGTTCAAGAATGTCACTTCCCCTCACAAAATATTGAAGTCCCGCTGGAACTTATAAAAGTTGAATCATAATTAGTTTGTTTAATCTTAACACAATTAACAGGGTTCCCTTCTTTCTCTATACACAGAAAGCAGTAAATGTTTTGAGATCAACATCCCTGGCAGTCACTGGCAGCAGCAACTTTTTCATTCCCCCATGGATAGACAGCATGGTACTGAAAATGCTGACTGAAATGAGGGTGTTTTCTGTAGATCCTAGAGCGTCAGAGTAAGTAATAAATAGAAAAAGGAAGGAAGCATTATTTGACCTTTTGTATGTTTTCTAGTTAATTTCAATTTGATTTGCAATTTGTAATCCGTAATAACTTATTTTCTCAATAATATCCCAGTTTCTAATTATTATTAATACACTACCATTGCTGTATTATTTTTAACAGCATGTGTAACAGCTTTTTGTTAACAACTTTTTAGTTGTTCCTGAAGCTTTGCTGCTTGTTAAGTATGATTGCCCATGTTCCACCTGCTATAGGACTGTATTCCCTGTGTCACTGTTGCTTGTAGCATAGCAGTTCAATTTTTTTTCTCTAAATAAGGTAAATGGAGCCTTGGCTCTTTATGATTGTGTGACTGTACAGTCAATATGAAGTAAGAGAGCAGAAAAATGCATGTAAAGCTATTACAGAGTTCTGCTTCTGCAACCTGACCAGGATCACTGAAGCCTAGACTTTGAAAGTCAGAAGTTTGAGCCACAGATGGTTTCCGGACTGCAGCCAGCACAGTTGCTTTACTGCCTTATTTTCTGAATGTGATTTGACCCCATAATCTGTACAATAATTATGATGGCAGAATAGCAAACCAATAGCAAGAATAAACTGGGCCTGCAGTAGTGAAGATTACAAAGGTATCATTTAACTTATTATTGCTAAGTTATTGCACCCCATTTTCAAGAACTTTGGCTCAGATATACCAAAATACCTTGGTGCCCAAACTGATCTGATGCAGGCTTAGCTACTGAATCTCTTCAAAAGTCTTGAGTGTGAGGCACAGCCATAGAAATTTAAAGATGTTTTATAATAGTAGTTAAAGGGGTAGATCTTATTTCTGTTTTCTTTTTTTAGGAAGCAATGAAGTGCATCTGATAGAGATGTCCTACAAGCCTAACATTGTTCTTCATGTTTGCTAGAATTTTGCAACCAGAGAGCAGGAATAGAGTTAATTATTTAACAAAAGAGTACTGTTTATCAGGACACTAAGTTCTTCATTTTAAGGTTATTGTAAAATACATATTTTTTTTTTGTTTGTTGAAAAAGTAGTTTGGAATGTAGACTCTGTATTGAATGAGTATACGGAGAGGATTTTTTAAGTAGGAAAAACAGTAAGAACCTATTTTAATTGGCTCATGGTAGCAGACTTCCAAGAAACTAGATTAGGTATAATTGTCTTGGGAGGTTAAGCAACCCTCTTATCCCCATTAGTGTACTTACATAATGCATATTTTAATACCATCTCACAGTAAGACTATGGGTAAACCATATGAGATATGCAGATTCCCGGTGTTGTTTTTTCTTTATAAAAGTCTCAGAAGAGTTATCACATTTCCTGGAAATATGGTTTATTTCCTTGCCCTCTTTTTGATGTAGCATGTCATAAACAATTGTAATTTTCCCACTGGCTTAGCCTCATGTATTTGGCTATTCTAAATGGAGGAAAAAGGTACTAACTGTTTTTTGTTTTTTGGGTTTTTTTGTTTTTTGGACTCTTGGGAAGAGGGTTGCTCAGCTAATTAATGTATGGTTATTCTGCTGGCAGAAATCAGAAGTAGGAAAAGAAGGATCATGATTTCATGGATTTTCTGTAGGGGAGAAATTGAGATTTGGGATAAATATATAAGAGAATTAATTATGGCTCTAACTTTGCTACTAAGGAATGTATATAGATAGAGTCTTAAAATAATTGAACAGGTAACATGAGCTAACAAAAATATTTCTTGAAAAAGTGCATTATTCCTTCATTTCATCTAATTTTAGGTTAAATTCACTGTAACTACATGTTTGGCAAAACACTTTTATTTGATTCTAGGTTGACTTTTAAGAAAACTACTGTGGGATTTTTTTTCCTTTCTTTCTTTTCCTTCCCCCCCACCCCCGCCAAAAGAAGGGTTCAGTTATTACAGTGGGTCAGTGTTTTCTGTGTTTGGAGGTACTGCGTTTATTGCTTCAGAATGCAATATTTTTGTGTGTGTTTGAAGTGCTCAGAATATATATTAAATAAACCTTTTGGGACACCACTACAAGGAATTTGTTTGAAAACTTCTTCCTTTGATTTCTTTCATTTACTTTGTTTTTACAACATATATTTCAAGAAGAAAAAGTTCTGTTTTGGTGAGTTCACCTCTTCCTTAGGGGAGAAGGATATTCTCCAACCATGTTTAGATAAGAAAAAAATGTAAAACATGAGGGTATGGGTTTTTTGAAGGATGAGAATAAAATATCAAAGATACAAGGCAGTCTGTTTTTGATGTTTTTGATGAATAAGATGAGTTATTTCTGGTGGACTGCATTTTTAAAGAGGGATGTACTAAATGAAAATATTGCGTGAGGTCTTACCAATGACTTTTTGAATAACAAACTTGTTTTTTTGAGTAGTTTCTTTGTAGCTATGTGCTTTGTTTTGTGTTTGAGCGAATAAGCTGCATAGTGGTCATAGTAATACTAATTTTATTTCCTTTGTCAATATTAATGACTGTGAAAACAACATAAAAGCCCTATATCTTAAATATAGAATTTAAAAAATACCATACAGAAATATCTATAAATATTCTGAATAGTTAAAAAAAGTTTCATGTATGTGTTATGACCTCTCAGTCAGTTGCTTGCCTTTGGCTATAAGATCATTATAAACTGAGGCTCATTTACATTGGCATATGCCAACAGATGAGTTTAAACACAGAGCTTACGTCTATGTGTTGTTCTTCCTACTTTCGCAGGGATGACTGCATCAATATGTCTTCCTTAGTGTTCTCCAGTCTATATGTGCTCTCTCCCTTACTTGTGAACTCTGCTATTTGTTTTACACAATAATTTATTGTTATTTCATAGATCTCTTATTTTTTTCCCCAAGTTTTGTATTTTCCCAGACTATGAACTCACGTAGAGTAACACCAGGTTTTTTACTTAGAGAAGTTCCTTATTTTTTATTCCTGTTCATTTCTTTCATTTGTGCTGCTAAAATGTGAGGCAGTACAAAGCAATAATCGTGATTCTATTCCTTGTGTGCAATTAGTACTGTTTTACAAAATTCCGGGCACTTTCATCCGTGTGAGAAACAGTAGAATTGCAAAGGTATGAAGAGAGAACGCTATGTAGCTTGTGGATTTTTTTGAATGATAGATGAGAAGACAGGAGCTCATTTTCAAATTCTAGGCGGATTTGGCAGCATTTACTTTTGGTAAATGTGTTGTATTCAACATTTCACAGTGAACACTGAAAAAGGAATTCTGAGATCACAGCACCATTTTTACTTGTTGCAATTGCAATACAACTAAACTCTGTACTACTTAACTATTTAATTCATGGTGCTTAACTGGGCAACTTCACTGCCATCTGAATGGTTCCAGTAGTGGAATATGGCAAGTGGAGAAAGTA
Source organism: Coturnix japonica (assembly GCF_054131305.1). NCBI lineage: Eukaryota > Metazoa > Chordata > Aves > Galliformes > Phasianidae > Coturnix > Coturnix japonica. The sequence continues at coordinate 29,202,053 of NC_140666.1, read as the reverse complement.
ACTGAGTATTTTAAAATATTACTTTCACTGTAGAATTGGCTCGCTGCTGTCAGTGAACCGAATTCAAAACGAGATTGCAAGTTGTAGGGTGCGTTACAGATCCTGTTTTCAGCAGTGTTCATCTGCTGCTGTGAAAGTATTAAATAAGTTCTGTAATGGAGAGTGATAGGCACACTGTGGAAAGTTTCCACGTGGAGACCACTACCTGAAAAATGACATGCTTTTTCATTTTTGGATTGGTCCCTTCCTCTCCATGCCTTACAGAATGTTAGGCAACATGCTTTCACACAGCACTTGCTGTAAATTTTACCAATCTGCTGAAGTACACTTGTTTTTAAAAGCTTTTTCCTTACAAAATTGTTTATGCTGTTGTTAAAACTGCTGGAAAAAAAAGCCAGGCTTTCCCATACGCTCTGATTGTTATTCCTGCTCCAACCTCTTATCGCACTGTACGTAGACAGAAGTGTTCTGCTTCCATCTCATTACTCTTTGCCACTGTCTTGTGTCCACCTCTGTGCTTTATGTTTCTTTACTCCTAGGGTATTTGTGGGCATAGTTGTGAGCAGAACATAGCATATGCAGTAAGGAAGGAGATCGGATCATATATACTGTTCCCGATTCCTCTAAAGCTGAGCCTCTTGGCAAAGTATTTGTTTGCCAGGCCAGATTTCAACTTGTTCTTCATTTCAAGTCAAAGTTTTTCTTCTCTGAAGAGCTGCTTTCCTACTGGATTGCACCCTCCTTCTGTCGGCTTTGAATTTGTTGAAAAATATGCCACAAAAAACTATACTTCATTCTTTTATGTTTTTGCAACCAGAATGATTTCACAGGAAAGAGCTACCTGCCGACATTTAGTATCAGCTGAACAGGTAAATATTTCAAATATTGAAGACTGTTTTTTTAAAATAAAACAAAGCATTTACAATTAAATATTTTAAATATTAAAGCTATAGTTTTATAGCTTTAGCTAATAGTTTTATTTTTTTTCTTTTCATTTGAACAGTAGTTCATAACATGTAACACCTCTTGTGTGATGATAATTTGTTTAAATTAGTGTAGGTGGATAGGTTGTTGATTTCTGATTATAACACTGATTCTTCTGAAATTTAGAATGCAATGTCATCTACCATGTTCTCACTCTTAAACAGGGAGGGATTTATTGTTCTTTAGTCTTGCTAAGTCTTGTGGTTATAGCAGAGAGAATATGGAAGTCCTTATAGAGAATTTTGTTCATGCAATGTTAGTTTTGTCCCACTTTCACACAAGTTTCTTTGTATTTTTTAACCTGAGTTACGCAAAGACAGTTTTGTACTTTGTTAGAAATCTTTAATCCTTCAAATGCCCCTCTAATGAAGCAGTGAGGTAGTGTTTTACTAATTACATTGCATGCAGGAAAAGGAAATTTTTTTATGAAAATCAGTTATCCATTTTCAGTATTCGATCAAATAAATCTCTAGCAGAAAAATGAGGTAAGGGAGGTGTGTCAAGTGAGAGGCCATCAAAATGACCTATTCATTTCTAAATTAGGTTACTACAAGTGCTAATTTACACAGAGGTGAACATAACAGTGCCATCATAGTAAACATTTTGCTTTTTTTTTTCTTAAACATGAGCTGAAATCAAGTATAACAACAAGTATAACATTTATATAGGCATTTTTGTCTGTTTGAGAGACTGTGATACATGGTAGTTTGACTAATTAAAAAAACAAAAAAAACCCAACAACAATAAAAAAACTGTAACACTGGAAACTCTTTCAGAAATCATTTTTTTTTCCCCAGTACAAAACTCTATACTTGCTGGGAAAACATTCCTCATATTAAAAATTTATTTAACTGTTATTGATGCCAGAGACAAATCAGCTTGGTTATTGACTTTATTTTTTTCTACTAAGCTGAGAAATTTCTTGACAAAATGTTGATTTTTTTTTTTAAATTATTTTATTGATTTCTGGAGCAGATGTTTGTTTTCTGTATGAAACACAAATTGCAGGATGTGGTAAAGTTGATGAAGTTTACGCTTTCCATAGCCTTCACAAGTTGTGGTAAAGTAGCACCAGCTGTGTTCCCATGGGATTGTCACTAAAATGCCCTGCTTGGATGTACATGATCCTTGAAAGTCTGGGTATGACAGATTTCAATGAGTCAATTCTGAAATTAAATAATTCGGATTTGCTTAATTAGGTGAAACATAATCTTGAAATATGAGATTTTTACTTTTTCTCAAACTCACAGAAATCCTCCTTAAATGCCTAAGCCCATATGTTCTTCATGCTGTGCAAAACTGTTCAGAGGGAACAAAGCCAATTAAAACTTCACAGATCAAGTGGAACTAGATAGCTGAGTAAGATGCATGATTCCATGGGCTTTCATGAAGGATTCCTGTCTACAGCCAAGGACTGGTGGGCGTTTAAACCCAGCTGACTTTTTTTTCTGTTGGCTACTGGAGAATTCTTGGCAGTTCAGGTAGGATGTGGCAGTGCTGCAATCCAGGATGGACAGAGCTGTGGTTAAGATACTGTGCTGTGGGGATGTGACAGCACGAACCTTGTGTGAGCTAATGATCTGCTACTGCAAGTCTGGCAGCCCCTTCCAGGCTTTGTGAATTATGTACAGGACTGTTTTTACCTCCAGAATATGTTAGGAATAGAAAGGCAGGAATGTTACTGTGAGGCAGATTTCTTTCTCTTCTATTACAGTGTCGAATAACATGTGTTGCAGGGGAGAAAAACAAAATGATGCTATATATCTGTGAAAGACTTCAGAAATAATGCTCACGGATGTAAAATGAGTGCTCTAATAATAATTAAAATCTTGTTAAAAGGTAAATATATATATTTTTTTTCATAGTAAAAGAGCCAGAGTGAGAGAATAGTTGATGGAAAAATTTTACCTTTCTATTTCTGGTGGCTTGCATTGCAGTGAGGATTGCTCATTGCATAAATCCTGCAGGAGTATCTATCAGAAGCATCTTCCCTTGAAAAGGGAAAAAGTAGTAAAAAGAGGTAAAAACCTGTATTTCACAAGAATCAAAGTGGGGAAAAAAAACAACAAGAAGTTAATTCTAAGATTATACATGTACAGGGCATAAAGGGAGCTGACATGGAGAATTTTCCTGTTCACTTGAACTGATTCATACAGGAATGCTTGAGTGTTTTTGCACAAAATTTGATAGTACTTTAGGTGAGGAATTGATTTTGCTCAGGTGAGTTGTGGCCTCAGATGGCTTTGTTTGTTCCTGCTATAGCTTTGTTAGCAGACCTTTACAGACTGTGGGTCCTGGCTTTTTCAAAATCACTTCCATGTAGATTTGCTTACCATCCATTTTATTCTTGTCCTGCTTCTTGACTTGTAACCCATGCAGCTTCAGCCATCCTGTACTTCAACAAAAGGAGGGTGCTGAGAATCAGGCTGAGAGGATGGCTTTGTGACAGCATCTGACATGCAGGTGATTCAACACTTCTGTGGTTAGTGACATCTGGATGATAGAGACCTTTTTGTGCGTCTATTCATCCCACAGTCAAAACTATGATGAAATAGACTGGTTTTGTTTTGTTAAGTTTTGTGGGTTTTTTTAGTGTTTGTTTGTTTTTCCCAGTTTGTTTGATTTGTCAAATTCAGTGGCTGCCTTCAATCAACACTCAGTAATTTGCAGAATTGAAAGATCACAGTGTAAAAACTTGGAGCTATACTATTTCCACACTAGGAACAGTTCCTTTATTCCTGTGCGCTGTTGTACACCTACAATTTCCTTGCAACTGAAGGCTTTGCAGGTTGGTTGTGAGTAGTTACTTAAATATCTTTTTCAGTAAATAACAATCTAAAGAATGTATCTCCAGCCTCATGGCTTACTAGATCCACAGTGAGTGAAGAAAAATCGTCTTGTGCAGCATATGCATGTTCTCTGAAAGAATGTATTCTGTTTATTTCTGTGGAAACAACACCAGATACAAAGAGCATAATTACACTATTTGATAGAGCACATTCTCAACTACAAAATACCATTTTTTTTCAGTGTATTCACCACCATGAACTGTGTGTTTTTTACCAGTGATGAACAACAGCCTGCACATTGCACATGTAAAAATCTGCATGGCCATCCAGAACATGGCTTGTCTTTTAGACTGCTGTTGCCACTGCTGAAATGCACCACCTGTCACCTCAGTGCGCTCACATCCACTGTTTAGTCTCCATCAGTGGTCAGCAAATGTCAGTGGGTGCCATTTTTTTCTGCATGGAGGAACTCAGTTACTCACCTTTCCTTAAAAGCACTTCCATGCCAGACACCACACTGCTGCCTTTGTCTTGTGGTACCAAAATTTGGCAGAATGGTGGTGAGAAGGTTCAACCCCTACTGTCAGAGCATCTTCCTTTGACATTGTGGGCCAGCAAAAGAGGATAGGAGACATTGCTTTCAGAGCAGCCCTTGCAAAATATATGATATTGTTTGTATTTAAGTGACAAAGCATTTTTTTCATATTTTTTTTTCTTAAAATATTTTTAAAAAAGAAAACCATGAAACTAATGGGTTAATACCTTGTTTTTGTGAAGCTAAAATGTCTCTCTGGTTCTGTGGCAGTGACTGGAATTCTCAGTGAGCTTGGGAGGTCTTAACAAGTGATTTTTGACCCCCATGCCCTGGTTTCAGTTGATGCTGATGGTTTGGATGTTGCTGAGTGATGAGTGTATGCCCACAGGCACTTCATGGTGAAGAGCTGCCACTTCTATTGTGTGGGCATAGGGCGGGCTGCATTGCTATACATACTAGGCAGCGTGTGGCCTACGGGTCATGGGTTGGACATGCCTAGTCTAAAGTGTTTTTAGAGAGTCCAGGCAAATAGTAATTTCTCTTCTGCATTTGTTTTACTGTTGACTTTCCTCCAAGAACTGTAAGGAGTTAGAGAAACAGGATTTGTCTTGCTGGAATTCTGTCCATTCATCTGTATTACATCACAGTTACCTGTTTTAGTTTAGATTTAGCTCATTCTGGAGTACTTTTCTCAGTAATTCTGGAGATCACTGCTAGTGTTTTTTCTAAAGGGAGTGACAACACTAATTGCTTAGGTAACCTCCAGCTTTTACATGAATCCCAAGAGCCAAGGCTGGCTTTCACCTCTGTATGAGTTCTAACTAATCCAAACCATATTATCCAGTAATGCAGAATAACTTCATTACTTGCAGCTTTTGCTCCTTACAAATGTTGTTACACCTCACTATTAGCAAATGATACTGTCAAGTGAACCTATCCCAAATGTTTAAAGCCACTCAGAGTAATTTGCTATTAACTTGAGATTCTCTGCCTTGTAAAACATAGTAGCCATAGTTTACAATAAACTTAATGTACAATTGTTGAAAACTGTACTTTGTAATGTAAATATTTAGGTATGCTGGATCTTCAGAGTTGCAATAAGCATGTCTGAAATTTAGATTTGTAACAACAGTAGCTCTGTTATGACTTGATGTGAAATGCTTTTAGCATAATGATTCCCTCAGCAACATGTAGTTCTTCAATTCTGAATACATGATAAGTTCAAAATGTGCTAGAGAGGTGTCTGGAGGTGTCTGTGGGGTGTTTCTGAAAGTAGCTTAAACATTTTGAGAAGATCCTGTTAGATTTCCCTCCAAGGACAGTCATTCTTAACCAAGTAGTCACAAAACAGAAATATATAGAAACAGTTAAAAAATAAACACCTCCTTGGGGCACTGTTAGAGGGAATAAGAATCTTCCTATCTGGCCTGTTAACCTATCAAGCAATCTTGATTTGGTTTCACCTTCTTGACACAAATTGGAAGATTGAGCAGCTGCTTCATTTTCAGAAGAATATTTGACATATTTATCTACTTCTTGATGAATGGAGAGATGAATTATTCTGTGAAGCATAGTCTGAGTGATGAGTCTAAACTATTAGCAGGGAATTTTAATTGATGCCATGCTGAGAATGCTGCGGGTTGTTTACTGGTAGTTCTTAGCTTGGGAGGAAAAGATTTCAGTGTTGAGGCACATAATTCCTGCTCCTGTTTACAATTTGTTTCCAAAGGGAGGGACAAAAACCAGTGAGCATGAAATATTTCCTGTTTTGGGGAGTGCATTTAGTTCTACTGCCATACATTTTTTATTGTAAGCCTATGATAGCTTTCTGCTGATCTGATAAATTGCCTAGACTGATTAGTAGTTGTCAGTAAAGTGTGTCTATGTAGTGTTGTCTTAACATCTAATTAGATTTATATAACCAGCATCCTCTGACATTACTTTGTTAACTGTAATGTAGCAGACTAATTAGTGAACTCCCATAGTGTTTAAAAGGAGTGCCTGAGATTCTTGTCAGTACATTTTGATAATTTTGCCAGTTTCTGAATATGAAAAATACACATTCTAGTATGCTGAGCAGATTCTGTACCCTATTCGTATTTCAGGACTCATTCTCCTTTTTTTCTTCTTTTTTTCCTCTTTTTCTAATTTTTAAATGTAGCAGTAGTTAGTCTGAGGAGTAAAGAAAATGTGTAATTTTCACACCTCCGATAACATGCCACTTCATACTTGATTCTTGGTGTTGTTTCTATTTCGAGATACTTTTATAACTTATTATAACTTGTTATAACTTGAAGGACTAAGTAAATGCATATTTGGTAAATCAATATGTACTATGTGTGCGAATATTCCCTCCCTTACTGAGGACACGGTGTCATGGTGTTGTGTTGACATAGATAAATGGCTTGTCATTTTATACACGCCAGAATGTATCTTCTGGCAGCCCAAGTGGTATTGACCCTTCTAGTTCTGAAATAGCTTCAGCACAGACACAAGATTAACTAACAGACTATCTGTTCTTTGTGTCTTAACTTGACCAACCCATGAAGATTTGTGAAGTGGATTAATGAGTGTTTAATAAATGATGTGGAAGGTCAACAGCAGAAACAAAATGCCCAGAGAGCACTGTCATGTTGGATTATTATGACTCCTGAACCCACTACTCTGCTTTTTTGTATAGATTGTCTGTTTCCCTGTTCCTCACATCACAGACTGAGTGGTTTGACCCCACTATCTGATCATTCTATCTGTACCTTTCTGTTTGTCTTTCACTTGTTCCTGTCCATTTCCACATGATTATCAGAGCTCTGACCTGGATATACTGTACCCCATTCTACTGCAAAAAACTCAGAGGAGAGCAGTCTTCATTTTTTTTTTCTTGGGGTCTTCTAAATGAGTACTTCAGTAGCAGTAACAAGCAAGCCCGTGTGTGATTATTTTTACCTACGCTTTTCCCCTCAAGACTTCTCCAGATGCTCCTTACTTTTGTGGGTGCCTGACCTGCAGTTAAATACAACTCATACTTTCAAAATTAGTTTCTCCCTGTTTGGATTTCTGAATAAGTGTTAAAGCTGAATGTAGGCCACCTACCTACATGTGCTTTTGCATTCATCTCTTTTCCATTATTTCTTGTTTCCTGAGGCAAACTTGGTTTCTGTGGAACTCTATACATAGAAAAGGTCTTTAATCAAGTCGTATCTGTTGAGCCTGTGCTTAGCAAGTACATTCTTCTGCATTTGAAGAAGGGAGAATGGAATGACATTGGCAAGTTGTATTCATTCCCATTATTTAGACATAGAGCATGACGTGTTTTAAAACTGTAAGCAAGTATCCTGGTAATGTAGTAAAAAGTGGTTTGTTAAAATTATGTTGGTTTGTAGATTAGCTTTTATGAATGTTTAGTAAATTTTGTAATGTGTTGTTTATAGCAGGTTGCCAGAATTTTGTTGTTGAAATTCATGTTTACAAACTTTTTTGACAAAGAATTCCTAGTTTAATATATTTTTCTGAAGAGAATAAAAACATTAATGTCTTCAGCAAGGAAAGATGCTCTCACTTGCTTCAAGTAACAGCAAGCCTTCATGATCAGAGATCTTCTAAATAAATAGTTTAAAAGAGAAGAAACATCCACTACGAATGCTGTGAAACATTAAAGCAATAAAAATGTGTGAATTCGGTGTAAAATGTGTAAATGTCCAAATTACTAAAATTAGACTTCAAATAACTGTACAGCTTAATAAAGGAGACATAGCCTATGGGCCAGCTCAAGAAGCTGTTTAATGTATGTCACTGACTGGAACTAAAAGAGTACGTTGATTGGTACAGATTGCAGAAAAAGAGACTGTAAGGAGGGAGTGATTTCAGAAAAAAATAAAAATAGTGCACTGAAAAAGCAGTCATTTCTACCAGGCTGCGTAGGTGAACAGTTTTGCCTGTCTAGTCTGTGGAAGGCTCTGCGTCCAGATCTTGTGGAATCAGAAATATGGTTATTCTTGACAAGGAGCCGAGTGAAGGTGATGAATGGTGGAAGGTATCTGTGGAAAGCTAATGTTTACCTTTGTTGCATTCCATCTGTACGCTTATCTCATAGGGACTATGGGAAAAACAAATGATTCAAAATTTTGGAGTGCTCAGGCATTATGGGCTAAGGGCCCATTAAATACAGATAGCTTATTATTAAATGACACTGCAGAGCTTACTCAGGCCAGCAGTGAGCTGATTTGGGACCCCATGTGACTGCTTATGGAAGTCTCACACTGCTGAGAAGTGGTTCCTGTGAGGTCAGGGCTTATGGCTTAGCCGTGGAGTTAAACAGCTTTTAGAGCAGTCTTTGTTGCAGGATGGCTCTCCGTTATGTAGCTGGGCCAGGTCACATCCAAAGCTGCCTGCAGCATCTCTGTACCATGCCATGCTGCATACCCTTGTCTCAGCCTCAGCATTCAGCACAGTGCAAACCTACCCTCCAGTAGCACATTTGGAGGAAGTTGTAACTGCAAGGCGGTATACATCAATGGATAGTCTGAGTTACAGATCTGACCTTCTGGGTGTCACAGGATGGGACACTGCTGACTAAGCTGTCTCACCATAGTGGTGTAAGACTTGTCAGTCTTTGTCTGTTCATCAAGGCACTATAGGGAAACATGGAAAAATGCTGCTCAATCACACATTTTTTTTTCTCTTGTATGAGCAGGATGTCATAACAGGAGAAGCTGGTTCTGTGTATTCCACAGAAATTACCAAACACAGCAAATAGAGTGTCATAGAATTTCTGAAGGCTTATAAGGAGTGGCATGCTACAGGTGTGATGCATGTACAATCTGTGCAAGGCTTAGCTCACTGACAGCCATGGGTAGTGCAGTAATAACTGCAAATTGTGCCTTGTTTGCATTTTTTGAGGGCTGTTGCAAAAGTAATGCTCCTTATTTTGTTCTATTAGCTCACAATATCAGTGGTGGATGTTGGTGGTATGGCAGTAGGGGTTGAACCTTCCACAAATATTCTTTTACGTTTTGTCTCTGTGTGACAGGTGTCAGCAGAGAAAGCGTGACAAAGTGGTGTCTGACACGAAGTGTTTTTAAGGAACAGTAACCGAGTTCCCCCATGCAGAAAAAAATGACACCCATTGGCATCTGCTGACCACTGTTGGAGACCAGGCATTGAATGTGAGCACACTGAGGTGGTGGGTGGTGCATTTCAGCAGTGGCGACAGCAGTCTAAAAGACAAGCCATGTTCTGGATGGCCGTGCAGATTTTTACATGTGCAAAGTACTGTCTGTTGTTCATCACTGGTGAAAATGCACAGCTCATGGTGGTGAAATGCTGAAAAAATTGGTGTTTTGTAGTTGAGAATGTGCTCTATCAAATAGTATCATTGTGCTCTTTGTATCTGGTGTTGTTTACATGGATATAAACAGGAGACATTTCTTTCAGGCTGACCTACATATAAAGAAGCAAAATCAATATTCTGTATGGAAAATAATTAGTAAGTCATTATGGTCTTGTATGATAATGTCTTTGGTTTTGTTTAGCTGTCAGTTCATTAGTCATTTGCCTTCATAGTCCTTGAGATAATTCTATAACGCATTATTGCTGCATTGGTTTCTGGTTGCATTTAACTTATTATTTTTAATACGTCAGGCTTGTAACAAATTTAATCCTGCTTATCTACCAATACAGATTTTTAGCTATTCTGTGGCTAATGAATTGTCATAAAATAGTTCTTCTATTGTTCTTCTAACACCTCCCACCACTTCTGATTTATGTTATGACGATCATAGCTTAGGATCTGATCTCTTCTAGCATGAAACCATGGCAGATGGCCTCTTCAGGGTTTTTCAGGGTGAATGGATTCCAGTTGTTTAAGTTGCAGTTACTGGTAACATCTTGAATAACTTCTCCCTCACATGAATACATTATCTGTTAGCCTAAAAGTGAATAGGCCTTTGAATTTTTGTAAACTAAACAGAAAGACTGGTATTAGACTGAAGGCCTACATTAAAGATAAGAGTCCAAGAGCTATAATATTACTTTATTTTAATGGAGTTCTAATTAGACGATAGTTACTGGAAACAATCTTGTTTGTCTGGCAGCTGTCAAAAAGTAGATTGGTAACAAAGGAAAAGAAATTTAAGGTAGCCCTTCTAGTTTTTATGTTTTTTGGTTAACTTAGTGAAATAAATGTGTTTTGCTGAAATTAGGTAAGAATAATATTGAGACCAGAGTTGATAAATTAACAGTGGCCTCCTGATATAGCCAATTATAAGAGCAATAGCATCTAAACAATCAGTGTTTTTAATTCCAGCACTAATGACCTTTGTCTGCTATAGATACAGTATGATAAGCCTGTCACAGAAACAGTAGCCAAATTGCTCACAAGAATGAGGTTTCCATATTTAGGGTTGTCAGAGAAAGATGGCTTATGGCTACCCCAAAAATAGCATTTGACAGAAGAACTTCCATTAAAAATGCTTCTCTGACTAAGAAGAGATGTTTCTCCTCCTGGACCAGCTGTGGTCCAAAGAGGGATGTATTGTTGGACATTTCAATGAAATATGATTTTCTCTTTCCTTAAAAATCCATTTAAATTCAGTATCCATTGCCTGTCATCTGAAACAGGGGTGTTTGGTGGTTTAATTATGCTTTTCAGACATCTAACCTTTATTGGACTGAAAAATCTTTTATTTCTGTCATTATTTTTTTTAGTCAGTCGTGACCTCTGCCTTATTCAAAGTGGCTTTTATCTTATGCAGTAAGCATGCTCTTCTAAATAAACCATGTAGTAAAGATTAGGAATTTCTACTTTTGCATATGCCTTCTATGCCTTCTGTGTTTGGATAACTGCACACATAACTTTATTATTTCATAGAATCATAGAAATTCCCAAGTTGGACCCATGAGGATCATTGCTCCACACAGCATGGCCCAAAAATCAGACCATATGACTGAGACTGATTTCCAGTTGCTTCAGCAAGCTCAAAGCCATGACAGCTGCCCCGGTGAGCCTGTTCCAGGGTCTGACCACCCTCTGATGAATAACCATTTCCTGATATACAATCAGACCCTCCCCTGACACAGCTCCATGCTGTCTCCTCGAGCTTTGTTGCTGTCACCAAAGAGCAGAGGATAGTACTACCTCTCCATTCCCCTCAGAAAGAGCTGTATGCCACGATGAGGTCTCCTTTCAGGCTGCTCTTTTCTGGGCTGAACAAACTAAGGAACCTCAGCTGCTCTACATGTTTAGTCCTCTCTTTGCAGCCCTCCTTTGGACATTCAGGAATATTTTTATGACTTTGCTGTGGTGTCCAAAACTGCACACAGTGTTCAAGGTGAGGCCACACCAGCTCAGATCAGCGCAGGGCAGTCCTTTCCCTTCCCTGGCTGGCAGTGCTGTTTTTTATTCATCCCAGGGTATGGTTGGCCTTCTGCTTGAGCACACTGTTGACCATGTCCAACTTGTTGTCAACTAAATCCCCCAAATCCCTTTCAGCAGAGCTGTTACTCTAGCATCTCAGCTCCCAGTCTGTATGCATAGCCAGGATTGTTCCTTCCCAAGAGCTATGGAGATCCCCACTAATGACCAACCACCAGCCTTATGTAACCCATTTTGGGCCTATGGGCCCAATTTGTCAGCCAATTATTCTCTCATCACATTATATTTCTGTAGAGCTGTATGCTAGACATTTTATCCAGAAGGATATTTTGTGACACAACACTGAGAGCTTTACTGAAATCCAAGAAGATAACAGTTAATGCTTTACTATCTGTGTTTTCTTAATGTTGTACTTACTCCTGATCCTGTGACTCTCCTGAAGAATGTCCATGTGCCAAGCATTCAGTATGGTTTTTTTTGCATTTCCCAGACGTGCCTTTAGGGTTGATTTGAAGCTTTGGCTTAAGCAGCTTGGCAGTTGCATGTGGTTAAATATATGCAAACTCGCAAAGCGAAAACATGTTATTTGTTCTTGTTCTCAAAGCTATGTTTTTTTTCAAGACTGTTTTTTTTCTTTGTGCTTGGGAGTCAGATGCATCTTGAAATTCATGCAGGGATCTTCATGGATTAGGCAGCCTTTTGTCATTCACCTGTAGACAAAAACATGTAAGGAGTGCATACTGCTGCTTTGATTTTGAAATCTCTGAAGAGAACAGTGACATCTAACTTTTGTTGAACAAAATATTCCTAAGAGTTATTGTGAGCAAGAACCTGTAGAAAAAAAAAAATGTTGTATTTAATTAAGGTGCAGAGGTTGCTTATTAAAATGGTTTCAAACAACAACTAAAATTGAACTCTGTGTCGAAAAAATACAAACTTGGCAACATATACATACGTAAAGATATTTTGCATATTATAAGTAGCCAAAAATAGTCTCCTTCTTCTAACGTGTTGATATTCTTTTGCAACTTTCACAAATGCAAGGAGGTAGAATTATTATGCTGAGAACATGCACAGGAGAAAGAAAAACTCTGTTACAGTTTCTCTAAAGAGCCTTGAGTGATTTAAAAAATGCTTTCAGCTGCACTCAAAAGGTGTTTTTCTTTCTGCCAGAAAGAGTATGTGGACTATGGAGACAAACATTCCAACATTTTTAGGTCTTTAGAGAACAGAAAGCTTTCTTTAAAAACCTTTAAAGATTTCATGTCACCGACTGGAGGTAGTGGTTATAGTCAAAGGAATTTTACCTGCAATAATATTTACAGGTGTATTTGCATATTAAAGTCTACCATGGTAGACTTTTGGGTAATGAATGAAGTTTGAATCCTTTATTATGATCATTCAAGGATCTTGAAAGGCTGAGGGTAACTAAAATCGTGACAGTATGTAACAAAAAGTACAAATCTCTGGATTGCTCAAAGTTGGAAATGATATTGTCAATTTTGGTAGAGAGAAATTAAAATAGTCACTCTCTAGCCACTTAAAATTGATTAGATATCATTTAAAATTTAAGAAAATGCTAGTTGATTAATTGACTTAAATAAACAATTCAAGCTAGTTCTGGAAAAGTTTATAATCTTAGAGTATGGCATCTACTTTAGAGGTGAGCACTGATTCTGTGGTTATATTTCTTAGGGCTAAGTTACACCACAGCTTTGTTTTGACGTTACAGATGGGAAATGCATTTACTTGGGTATAATTGTTTCCTTTACTCTTCATGTAGTGCTGAAAACTGTCATTAAGAAAAATGAGAACATGTTTGAATTCAGAGCCTTGCATCTGCTTGGTTCAGAAGAGTTTGACTGTGCATGTGCAGTAACTATTCAAGAACACTGATACAGGTAGACTTTAATTGGTACCATCTTTCTGGGTGTCACTTGAGTTATTTCTGGGCTTGTGCGCAAGCTTTTTCTTGATTTCTGCCGAATTATATTGAACTGGAATACAGCATTGGGATGATCACATCTAATATGATTTATTAAAAAAAAAATTCAAGCTTGAATTTGAGCTTCTTATGTCTAAAAACACAGACTTAGTCATTATGCTGTTAAACTATTGTTACACTGAATTGTTCTTGCCTTACACAGCAGTTGTAGGATAATACTGACTAGTTAGTTTAGTAAAGCCTATGGCTTCCTCGTGATACAAAAGCAGCACAAACTCCTGGAGCTTTCCAATGCCTCCAGACCATGAATTTGCATTTTTATTCAAATCAGAATAATTGATTGGAAGTCACAGCTTGATAAGACTCAAACAAGCAATGCACAGCGAACAACAGGGACTGTATTTCTCTCGCCAGAGCTCTGCAATTGAAGGCTATTTGCATTTAAATATTCCTGCAGCTCTGCTTCTGGAATATTTTTCTGATATGCCAAGTCATGCAGCGTGTTAAGGTGCAGGACAAATACCATTACTTTGTTGGTCTTTGGACTCTTCAAACACAGAGAATAAAACAGTTTAGCTTAGGTAAAGAATAGAATGTTTTGTGCTTGATTAAATTCTGGTTTTTGGAAGTTGCTAGATCCTGGTAAACACTGGGAAAAGCATAAACATCTTATGTACTTCATCTTAATTCAGCCTTTATTGAGGCCTTTGTTACGTGAATCTAATTGTATTCTTGTTAAGTTTACCATTTCTTTACCCTTGTAAGATTAATGCACTGTTTTGTTTCATGTAACCAGTTACTTTCTAGTAAGTCATACTTAACTAAACCTCTATCGAATCTCTAATTCTCTTTGTCCTTTTCCTTGCCAGAATTCTAAGTAAAAGTTGTTTCCCTGAGGAAATATGTATTAAGTAATTTATAGGAACTGAATTAAGATTTTTTTCCAGGCAATTTATTTGCAGTCGTTGTTCTTCAGTTGAATACGGAAATGTAAAGTCCTTTCAATTACAGTCTTTATGGATGTAGACATCAGTTTGACTTGTCAAGGCAAAAGCAAGATTTGCAACTATTTTGAGTTATTCTGTGTCCTCGGAGGGACCAGGATAGAACTGTGGATTTAGTGAGAAGATTCCCAGTCTTCACAAGTGCAGGTAACAAGTGTGGGGTTTGATGATCTTTTACTGAGACATGATGTTAGTGGTAGTTTTTAGAATGGTATCCTTGCAGATCCTTGGAATGAGGCTTTGCTGCAGGTGCACTGCTGCCAGACATCCACTTCTTGCTACAGCTGTGGCCCACATAGACACTGCGAGCTCTAAACATCTGTTTTAAACAGGTTGTAAAATTTCCAAGAGCCTATACTTCTTGCCAGCTGACATCATAGGGGAGCAAATTGTTAAAATGTGATAGACTTTTCACAGCTGTGTAGAAATTCATAACAGCTTCAAGTAGTTACCTTTGTCATACTGAACTACAGCTGTTGTTTATGGTTTATGCTCCTTTGCCAGTTTTAAGTACTATGGATACCCAGCTGTGCAGAAAGTCATGTTGTAGAATATTCCCCATACTACGTTCATCTGTGATCAAATCAGACCTGTGTAGTACAAAATACTGTATGATCATATGTGGTATGTGGAATTGTATTCTCAGGTTAAATTGGATCATACTCACCCCAAGTATGGCTCTAGAGGTGGTGGATTTTGACTTCACACTGACACTTCTCTGGGAGAATTCACTATACATTGAAACATGAAGTAGTATAGGTTTGTTTCTGCTAAAAATTTACTTGAGATTTGGTAGGCAACAGAGGTTTGGAAGCAAAGAAAGTAGGCTGATACAAAAAGCTACTTTAAAATGCAAGCCCTAAAATAAATATATGGTAATAATTAATAAGAAATAATAGAATATTAATAATAATAATTTTATTATATATAAAATAATAATAATTTTGTTAAGTTTCAAGTGGAATGTAAGTTTGACTTGGTTTTCCTTCTACAGATTTCACTTTCTGATTGTATATTGAGTAATAGCTCTTTGCCTAGCCCCAAGTGCAGACATAAACAGAGCAGCAGCAGCTCTTCTCTTTTCATCCAGGTTGAACTGACCAGTATCACACCTCATACAGTATTACAAATCCTCTCCTTCACTTAAAAACTTCACTTATGTGACTGTATGTTAGGATATGCCATGACATATTCCATAGCAGCAGAACTAAATGGCTCTTATTTTGAAAACCTAAACATGACTAAAATAGTTTCTACTTGAAATTTTGAATGAAAAGCAGGAAATTCCAGAGACATCAAAATACTTCCTCAGGCATTCAATTTTCTCGGAAGATTTTGTGTTCTCCAGCTAGAAAAAGGTGAAGAATAAAGACACTATCAGTTGATAAATAGCCCAAACCATGTAGAAGTGAGCTAAAGTATATAGCAGAAGCTTGAAAAAATAAAAATTGGATGCTTCTTATTTACTGCTTGGTTTTGCAAGTTGCACAGTAGGACATGTGCAGACATTTTCCCTTCTGTTACTTGTTCTCATTCTCTGGATTTATTTTTATGATATGTTGGCTATACAGTGAAAAGTATTTAAAGCAGTTGGTATGCAGTGTTCTGCTAGCTCTCTTCATAAAGTCGATGAAAATAAACAGCCTCAAAGATTGCAAGACAGTGGATGCCCCAAACCAGTGGAAGTGGAAGCTACTGCTAAATTGGTGGCAGTGAGTTTAATCAGTGCTTCATTAGACCTTTGCTGGTCTGTACTCCAGTCCTGAAGGACTGAGATCATGGAAGTCTATGACTGAAATATTTTGTAATTGAAAAATCGATTAAAAAGTTCAATTACACAACACTGTTCACATTAAATAGATGCTACTTTGCCATGTAGGTTCTTTAGCATTGTGTTATGTACATTCCAGATCTATTCAGACTAGTGTTGAAGTACTAGTCAGTCAACCTGGTAGGTTACTCATTTTATTTACAATATTTCATGATGTTACTGAGTTAAACACTTGAATTCAAACTGTTATAAACAACCAGATTACAAATGCTTCAGGAGTAGTGGATTAAAAAAACACCAAAAAACTTCAAGTTACATTTTGTAATTAAGAGTGTTTTGCTCTGAAGACCTGCATTATACATTATAACTGGAAAACAGAGATGGTTGCTTATGGATGTTTCTTATATTTAATAAACAAACATCAAACTTAGTAGTACGGTAGATCTGGAATGTGTTAGTGTTACTTAAAAGGCATTTTATTACTATTACAAACTAAAATGTTCTCATGTAACTTACAGTTGGCATGTGGCATTTATTGCTCATGTGCATACATCACTTTTGGCTATTTTCAGTAATATATCCTAGTTTATCATTTCAAGAAAAGGCAGGCATTGTGCTTTGTGTGGGCACAAGTATGTACATATGTATTTTCACACTGTTGTTTTATATTTAATATATTCTACTGCTTTTGTGCTGTTTGTAGTGGTTTCAGATAACGTGCGGTATTGCGTTAAAATGCTGTATGGATTTAAATGTGATGTGATTTTAAGTTAATTTGAAACAAACATCTTTGAAAGTAATAGAAAAGTGACAATAGAAAAGTGACAAGATCAAATGTGGAAAGAAGGCACTGAATTTGCTGTCACTAAAACAACATTAATATGTGTAACCTGCGCTAAAAGTGTATAGCTGTCTCCTAACCTGCATGGCATAACCCTTCAAAGTACTTAAAATAAACATGTTCTAAAAATGTTTATTAGCCTGTTTAGATGCAACTTTAAAAGCTGCTTTTTAAAGGCATGCATCCAGAGACAAGCACACAATAAATTCAATGTTTCAGGGACTCTAAATTATTTTCAGAATTTCAGAAATTGAGAAGGGATAAGTGGAAGGAGAAAATGTTGGGCTGGTGCCAAGCGATAGCTCGTAACCCTCACAGACTTCCAAACAGCACAAGAACACCCGAAGTCTCAGGTGATGCTTCGCATAACTCTACTCTGGTGAGTGAAAAGTTGCATTTTATGATGGTTGCATGTACAAATGAATTTCAGAGGTGTTAATTATTTAAGTGTAGTATTTGCCTCTGACTGCATTGCCTCAGTGCATGAAGCCTTTTAACATTGTCAACATACTCTCTCCATTTGCTGTTTCTTCATCTTTTCTGTTATGTATGGTCCATTCTGACTTGCATGCTATGTTTATAAGTCAGTATTGATGTTTCTTTGAATGATAAAGTCTTTATGAAGGAAACAAACTGACTTGGATTGCTTAGATTCTTTGCCATCCTAATCAATGCAATGCAATTTGGTTCCTGATTTACATTATCTGCAGGTTTGCTCTTTGCTCCTGCCTGTAGCAGGAACAAAGTATGATATGTCTACAGTTGTCTTAGAGAGATGGAGTTTTAATTGATCTTAAAATATTTCATGTGATTCCACAGTAGATAGTGAGTGTTCTGCATGCAAAACTATTGATAAAAGACCATATTTTGACAATACTGAAATTATCTTGAATTGTATCAAGATGAATAAATAGCCTCGCTGATGATAAATTAATCCTGCAGTTTTCACTCATTCAAGTAAATTCCTTTACATCAGTTGACCTTTCTCAGGTGAGTAAGCAGTTATTTGTAAAGACTTCAAAGTGACCCACATGTACGAGCAAAAATTGAATATTTGTATGCTTCTCTTAAACTGTATTGAAATTGTCAGTCTGTACCAAAGCCACTGAATATTTTCAGTTAAATATGCCTCATCCAGTTCATTACAGACTTTAAAACAGACATTTAAAAAAAAGGCAGCATTACAAATTGTAAATTTTAGTTTACTTAACATAACAAACTATTGTTATTATAATTCATTTTTATCTGGAATTATTTACTTTAAGATAAAAAAGGAAGAGAAAACAGTGAGTCACAAAGTGAGAAATTTAATGTATAATATCCTCCTATTTAATTGTTCTTTTTAATTTTTTTCTTTAATCAATAATAAAGTCTAGGTAATACTAGTAAAAGGAGACTGCTATAATTAAATTAAAATATGTGGAAATTTGCATATTTTGATTTCTGTGTGATTGCTAGTAACTTACCTTTGTCTGGTATTCCAGAGGTAAGCATGCAAATCCTCCAGATGAGATTTAGCAATGATATGCTGGGAATACAGTTGGTAACAGTTGAATCAGTGGATTCAGCATGTTTTAATGTTAGTAATATAAGGGTAATTCTAAAACTAAGTTATGTGAAAATCTAGATTGCTGCATAGTTGATGAAGTGCCTAAAAAAACCAGGGTGTTAGACAGTTGAGGATAATAAGATACGTCCTGTAATGTCCTGATTCGTTATAGAATAACAATTTTCATAACAGAATATGGTATTTCTTGAGGCTTATCAGACTTTCCTCTTCACTTTCTGCTTTCTCAATGATTATTCCTTCTATATTACACTTTGTCATTATATAAATGACTTCTATCATAACCTTTTTCTGTCAGTGTCTTTCTAACTTGTGGAATGTAGACTGAAAATCTCCATTTTACTCATGAGGAACTATCTTTTCAATCTTCTCAATCTTGTCTTTTCAAATAAGTTTTTATTCTGGTTAGTTGTAGACTTCCATTGATTTTTTTTTTTTTTTCCTTTTCTGGTTAGATGTGAAGATAGACTGTAGGTGACAAGGCTGCTTTTGCTGGGAAGCAAACTTTGACCTCTACCATATTCCTTTTGTGTATGTTTCTGATTAACTAGAATTTCGTCTACTGGGCACATTTAAAAATGTTGCATTTTCGCCAGAATTCATTCTTTTAGTCTCACTGCCCTTGTCACCTGGTAAAATGTTGTTTCAGGGACTGGATTGTTGTAATTCTTGCATTTCCATCCAGTTTGTCAGAATTGCTCTTCTGCTCTAAGGATTGTATGGTTTTTGAATCCTGCAGGACACTGAACGTAGTAGTATAAAAATAGACTGTAAAAATGCTACAGTTTGCGTGTAGTATGAAGTGTTGATAGAAATGGTAATTACTATTCACCATGACAACAAGCTTATGCAGTTAAACAGAGGTGAAGCCATATGTGCATGATTCTGAAAGTGTGATTCTAAAGTATGGGTTTTCAATAGGTGTTTCATAGTAAAACTGGTTTTAACTTTACCCACCAGTTAATAAATACACTGTTGAGTAAAAAAATTAACAAAAAAACCCAAAACCAACAGTTTGTGTTCAGCATTTTAAACACAGAAGAAGTCTTTCAAGCTCCTTTTCACAGCTTCTGGTAAGGCTTTTCAGAAAAAAATTTTGATTCCATTTAAGCATAGAACCCCAAGTAGTCATTTTACAATGGCACTTTCACAGAGGGTAATGATCTGATAATTGCAACACATTTTATTGAATTTTATGAAAAGAAATATTTTCTGTCATTGTGAAAGTAAGAAGTCTCATAGAGAAGGAAGCAGATTGTGATCATTAACAAATAGAATTAGCTAGTTTTTTAATTAAGTAAATAACAGGGGTGCTGAAAGTCAGTGCAGAAGTGGATAAGAAAAGGAGGTTACGCCATGATGTCACCGACATCACATAGAGTTCAATAAAATCAATTATACCATCTCAATTTAATTGATGTTAAAACGTTCTGTCTTTACTCAAATCAAATAAATTCTGAAGTATTTCAGAAGGAGTCAGTTAAATATTGGTGGAAACATTTTCCATTATTATTCAGTTATTCTTTTCAAAATGAACAGAATATTATCCTCAGACTTTATAACTTCAGTGTAATTTATTTGCAGATTGAAGTCTTTGTGTTCAATTCTAGATGGAACTCTGTATTCAATAGAGAATAACAGGCTGATTCTGAGCTATTTGTTCCTGCACATGCTTTTCTAAATTTTAAAAGTTTGTCTTTCCTAATGTCCAAAATGAGATTTGCTGGGGAGCTATGTTGTAGCACTTCAGCTTCTCATAATAATTTCCATATTCATATGAATGTCTTAAAAGATCTGGTATGTTCCTGCTCAAATTTGAAAGAGTGACTAGTTGTAGACAGTATTCCATGTCAAGTCTTCCATTCCTAACTGCTGTGATACTAATTATTCCATATCCAGTAACATACCTATCATACTGAGTGGGTTTAGAATCACTTTATCAATAAATTTATATAACTGAATATTGATTTAGAACCAAACCTAGGCTATGATAAGACTTGATCAATGCACAAAGGCTACATCCGTTCTCAGTGTATTTGCCTCTCTATTCTTTCACAATCATTATTTTTTACTTTTAGTATTCAAGAAGACCCTTTTCTATTTAGTTTTGTTTTAAAAGATTAATTTTTGTGGGTTTCTGTAGTTTTTGTTTGTTTGTTTGCTTATTTGGATGATTTGTTTTGTTTTCCTGGTAATTACTACTTTGTATTATACTTCTTAGTATGTTTTTTTTTTTTCCTTCCATTTTTAGGATTTTATCTACTATATTTATCTTTTCTGAAGTGTGTTTATTCACACAAACGTAAAGTTTCTACAGTTTTTCCTTTTCTTAAATGCAAATTCATGTTTTTCATCTTTCTCTGACTTTTGCTAGACTGTGAAAAGAGTAATGTTTTCTTCCATAATTGTAAAGATTATGGGTCTTCAAAGCTCATTATTCTATGCTATAATATTTGCATTCTTTTTTGTCGTCTTTTGAAAGATTAATAGATATGATTGAAAAATTTCAATTTTAAATACTTTATTCATGAGTCACATCTCCATACTGCATGTATCTTTTTATTCAGTGATCCTGTAAGCTTATGTGTGTATTACTAGTTCAAATGAGTTGATGGAGATAGATATTTTTTAACTTTGGTTAAACAGTTTCACTAGGAGCAGAGCTGGGTCTTTGTGTGTATACCTTTGCCCAGTGTCTAGTGTGTATTCATATCCTAACTCAGAACATGGAGAATTATCAGAATATATGCTCTTGATACTTATGTAAATGCTGTACTGGATAGGGTATGTACTGGTCCTTGATTCAGCAAATTGTGTTAAACACATGAAACTAATGGGACATGAGCATGTCCCACATAAAGCTGACCTGTATTCATTAGTACATTCCACTTCGCCCTATTGTATTCCCCACTGGAATTAATGGGTGAATGTATATAGATGGGTAATCGTGTAAACAAATAGGTAACTTATGGTAGAATATGGAACTGTGTGAAGGTTTTTAATCAGTCAGCATTTATTATGGTATTCTTAGACTAAAAATTCTTTTTGCCATTTTTCACTATTTTTTTATTTATTTCACTTTTAATTTTCTTTCCTTGAATGGTCTTGAACAGGGTGTTCCTGAATGCTGGCTTCTATTTCAGAATACACTGGTGTTATTTATTCAAGTAACACTTTATTTAGCTTATTTACTTAAGCACAGTATTTCTGTTTTCAAGGCATTAAGTAATCCTTTTTTCAAACATTTTTTGTTCGTGGAACTTGCAAGTTACTTTTTATTGATCAGATTACAATAAGAAGGCATTTGTAATGTATATTTGTTAAATATCTGTATAGCTGGTTCAATGGAGTGCATTCAGGTCCTTTACTCTTTCACCAATATATATAGTGCGCTTTATTTCTCATAGCAACATGCAGTCACAAGGTTGATTCAAATATCTTTCATATCAATTATTCATGATCAGTTACTTTTTTATAGTTGAAGCTGTCTAGTTAGTCTCTTCCACTTAGGAAATAGGCTCATCTTTTAAGTGTGGAATTTTAAATGTGCTAACTTTTTGTAGTTTTGGAGAGAAGAACTATGTCTCAGTACAATAGAATTGTTTTCATAACTTCTGACTGAAATCTCAGAAATGATTTTTTTCCAGTGATTTTTTTAATACGTTCATAAAACATTTTAAGTTTGCTCAGAAGTTCAGAGAGCTCCAGATTATACAACACAGTGGTACAGATGCTAAAACAAAAAGAGTATTACCGGGTCACCATTAAAGTTTTTATCTGGAAAGTAAATTCTAGAAAATGTGAAAATCGGACAGGGCCAAATAATTCACCTAAATTCTTGAAAAGGTGAAATGTGTTGATCTCAGTTTAGCTCTGTGAAGCCTTCAGTACTGTTATTACCTGAATACCTATCTTGCAATGGGGAAGCCTTATTTATGGGAAGCATCAAATAATGCAAAAGCATTGTAGGTAACTTCCATGTAAGTTTGTGAAAGTCATTTCTACTTTATTGCTTTAGCCTCTGCAGTATGAACTAATGGTAACATCTGGGATAAAATTTCACTTATGATTGTAAGATACTTAACTCCTGCAAATACAAAGACATTAGTCTTATCATGGTTGTCAGTGGAAAAGTTAAATAAGTTTGGGAAACCAGTACAGCAGAGAAGATAGCACAGTAGTCACAGTGGTTTTCTACACGTGAAGCTTCACACAGGCTTTGGAATTAACAACAGGAACTAGTAACTAAAATGCGTATTCTCATTATTGATTCAAATCTTTATCTGTGTTTGTAGGAAAAGCTAATGCTATCAATTAAATTATAAATAGATATCTGGTCAAAGATTGTTGTATTGCATCTGTTGACCCAATGGCCTAAAACTTGAACACAGGAAGTTCTGTACTAACATGCAGAAGAATTTCTTTACAATAAGGGTAAAGGAGCCCAGAAACAGGTTGCCCAGAGAGGTTATGGAGTCTCCTTCTATGGAGATATTTGGGACCTATCTGTCTTCCTACCTGTGTGACCTACTGTAGGGAACCTGCTTTAGCAGGGGATTGGACTGGATGATCTCTTGAAGTCCCTTCCAATCCTTGCAATTCAGTGCTTCTGTATCTGCTGGATGTGAGAGAAATCTGCATGACCTCATTAGGCTAAATACATCTGAGGTTAATCCCCATATCCTTTCATAAAGTATGAAAGAAGAGGAGTAATAGGATGAGATTAAGAGGGGAAAAATTAGGCTAAACGTGGAATCTGGAATGAAAACATTTGTGTGTAATATCTCTGGTACCATTTTACTATTCCTGATTTTCTTTCCACGTGTTTAGCTATGTTGTTTTTTTTCCCAACCACCTATTCCTGAATGAAATATGTCCTGGTTTTTCTTTCCTCAAAATGATTATCATTTCACTGGATTTTTTTTAATTGCACTTTTCTCACTTTTTTTTTTGCTTCTGTGAGAGGGAAGATATTTATTTTTATTTACTTTTATTTTTGCATTTGAACAACATAGGAGATTTTTTCATAGTACATTTTTTGTATAGTTTCACTTTTTTCTTCTAGAGTATGACTTCACAGTGTCTTGAAGTTCCAATGAAGAATCAGTACTCCATTGCAAGGCTGTCCAACAGCTCATAATTATCATTCTCACTGTAAACTGCTGGGAGAAATATTTAATGGGAGTGAAGGTGTATTGTAGAATAAATGTGATTATGAGAATGCATTTAATGATTAGACAACTAATTTGAACTTTTCCGTTTCCCTTAAAAAGAAACCACCCACAGCAAAGAAAAAAATATCCAAGTGTGAAGTAGCTGCAGAATTGCCTCTGCTTTTGTTTCACACAGAAGCTGCTGAGTGCAAGCAGTGTAAGTCTGAGGGTAGGGTGAAGAAATTTGTAGTAGTGTATAACTTACTACTTATATTATAACTTATAACATGTATATCTAATGGATTTCAAACCTACTGTAGGTAAAGAAAGATAAGGCATTATAGGTGCTTCTGGGAGCTCTCAAATGTTTCTGTTGAGTACGGGCATGTAGTGCATTAAAGTGATATGATCCATATAAATTATATGGACTAAATGTGTAGTGGAGAAATAGAATTTCAGTTATTCAGATTTAAGCATATATTCTTCTCAGCAAATGACATTAATTTAGACTACCACATTTCCTGATTATGAAATAATTGAATTTATTTTTTTATTATGAAAACCTGAGTTTACTTAATCATGGTTGATGTTTGTTTTCTCTGGGTAATACTATTTCAGAATTTACTAATTGCTTCTTGTAATCTTTGTAATCTATAAATATTAATGCTCATGAAATGTTAATAACAGCTGATAAAAACAAAATGTGAAAAATGAGCAATTGAGTTAATCAATTTATACTGATTTTATAACTGCTTAGATAATTACTAGATTGTCAAAACATCAATAATCTTTCCTGTTGAACTATAGTAGTATTAGGGAAATTTGAATATTTTATAGAGAATAAATATTATTTTCCTTCAGTTTCTTTGCATATGTGGTTTAAGGCCATTTTAATTAAAACTGAGATGATAAAGTCTTGAGGATTGAAAATTATGTGCTTAGCATATCTGAAATTATGTTTGAGTTTGGTGATTTATTAAAGTGTGATTTTTAGGTGTAAAGTCCAAATCAGGATTCTGCAATGTCAGGAACTGTTTGAAATAACATTATTCAGTCGGGTGGTTATATTTTCTTGTGTTTTGTTTTTTTCCTGTTAAAAAAAACCACACAACTGATCCTTTTTTTTCCATGTTTTTTCCCCAGTCATTACATATTCACAATTCAGCTTATGTATTGAGCAGTAGGGTTGGGCAGTACCATCTCAAGGCTAAATATTCAATATGTTGATACTCAAATCTAAATAGGTTTTAGAAATGTTCCTTGAGAGCCTATGCTCTCATGGTAGTATAAGTTTGCATATGCAAATACCTTTAAAACACACTGTAAAAAATGCAAACTATCATCATTAATTAATTTGTTGTTTCTGAAGATCTGTTGCAAGGAACTTTTGAGGACAGGTAGTCATCTTCCTCCTAATTTCTATGCTTTAATCATAAGATAATTCCTTTTCCTGCTTCATATGAATGTTCATTGTGTTTATTTTCTAGCCATGGATGTAATCACGCAATACAACTTAATTAATGTAAATGTATTTCTCAGTAAACCTTTTTACCCGTGGCTCTGAAGAAGTGATTAAAAAGTAAATAGTTCAGCTAAGTGTAACAGTAAAACTTCGTTTCAGTGATGCAGGTAATCTATAAGCTTTTTGTTTATGTACATGCTAGTAATATGTGTCTATGCAGCAGTGGCTCAAAACACTAAATTTAGTACTAATCTTGAAAGTAAAATCTACTTTTTCTTTAAAAAAGAACCAAACAACAACAAACAGAAGAGCTTTCTTACCTAATTCAGATGGGACAGAATGTCATAAATATTTTAAAAGTCTAACTCACACCAGCAGCACTTAGCCATTCCACAGAGTCTTGTCTGTCACTGACAATACTGTGTCTTCAAATTGTGTAGGGAGGATTGCTGCATGGCTCTTGCTGCATTCTGTCACGAATACACTGCCCTGATTTTAAGCTGGCACAAAGATCTCATCGACCAACTGCAATTTCTTTGGAATTACTTAATGAAGAAGATGTAGGGGTGTAGGTGCTGTGTTTTTTTTCTAGCTCAGTTTTTAGCATTTATAGAACCATTAGCAGAGTTGTTTTTTATATATATTTTTAAATAATAACATGAATGGCAGTAACATGAGTTAATGCTTCGGTCAGTCAATGCCTGTCAGTAAAAATGTATTGCCTAACAACTTCTCAGATGTATGGGACTTACGATTAGCCCTGTAATTTTGTGTATTTAGTCTCAATTCAAAGCATTCAGTAAAGCAATTGGTTTCTTGCAGATAAAAAAAAATAAAATAAATTGAAAGGAATTTATGTTCACACATGAGAAAATTCGGTGTGCTTTGGTTATCTATGTATTCAGTTTATTTTGGGGAATATAATTAATTGCATAAAGACCAGCTGGAATAGTATCTGTTCCTGTCTATCTCTTTGTCCTTGTGTTCAGAAATGACTATCAAATCGTCTACCCAAGATAACATGCTTATGTCCAGAATGTACTTTAAATATAAAAAAACCCCACAAATCCCTACAGGCAAATATACACTTTTGTTTTTAAAACATTTTAGACATCTAGAGATCTACTCATGTTATTGTGAATTTTCTTTGTAGGGGCCATTGTCTGAGGTGGTTCTTGTTTTATTTTTCACTTTCTAATTGTGCAGTATAGGTGAATTGTTTCTTTACCAAAATATGCATGTAGGTTACTTTCTGTTTCTGAAAATGTTACTTTCTGATAGTGTAGAGGGGATCAGAATAACTTCACTGGTCTCTTTTTGTTGGTGGTGTTTTGGTTTATTTCTGTCTGCATTCGGAGCAGAATAATGGGATGAACGGCATGTGTATTGTTTGTTCTAACATAAGAGACTAAAAACCTAGTATTTGTATTTTCCTTGTTATGACTCTGTATTTTGCTTAGACAGTACAAACTGTCTTTGTCAGAAAAGAAACTAACAAGCCTTCCAGCCAGCTTGCAGAATTGCAGCATGACTATCTCAGGAAAATAAAATGGAACTTCTAGTTTAGATGTGTTAGAACTTTAAAAAGCTAATATATTTACTGTTTCCCACCTTTACCTTATTAAAGCTACGCTCATTTGAATATCTTAGACAAGGGAATTAAGCTGCTGTTTCATGTGCCATGGTAAAGAATGATGAGAGGATAAACTTTTTTTTAATGGAAGATGTAGGGAGAATCATCTATAAAACAGAAACATAAGATGTTATGTATTTACTCCTTTCTCCTTCAACCCCAATGCTCCAGTACTAAGAAATGCCAGGTTTTAAAAAGTATTGCCTAGAAAGCTGAGAGTGAAGACTGAATATGTTTATTTCAATGCATTTGACCTACGGGTTATCTTAGAAAAAGAATATTAAAGAAAAAAACAGATTCAGAAGTGTGTATGTGAGTAATGCCTGTTCTAGAAAGTTATTACTGTTCTCTGATAGTCCTCTAGCTGCTGCCTTTAGCTTTGGATGGTCTGAGGTAGTTAAAAAACTACACATTAGAAAAATATTTGTCCTGATTTGCAAAATCTTTTCTAATTTCCAGATTGGAATAGATTTGGGCAGTACCAGGGCATACAAAAACCAACTGCAGAAGATTTGGCCATTAGTATTAAACAGGATCAGTTGTGTAGTCATCATAGTAATGCACAGGGAGCTAAGATGGGAGGTGTAACAAAAGATATTTATTACAACTTTACCAAGGGCCATCTTTTTCAATTGATGTTATAACTAAGCACATTCATAAGAACATTCCTTAGCTATAGGCACTGTGTCCCAAGCTGAGGATTGCAAAGAATTAACATACTTGGGCCTACCTGATGTGTATGCATTTATTTATTTTTTCTCCCTGTATTCCTTCTCTCTATTCCTTTCACCTCACTGTGGAGGAGCAGTCAGTACAATAACAAAGAAAATCAGTCCTGTATAGGTATAATGTCAGGACTTGGGCCTGGTAAGAATTTAAGAGATTAGCAGTATAAAAAAAAAAAAAACCACAAAAGAATAGGTCAAAAAACAGGTAGCTCTTTTCTTGACAAGCTTTCATTTGTTTTTTTTCCAACATATCCTGGCTTTGTATGATTTTTATATTTATCTTTTAAAGGAGAATTGTTTGTAAAGTAAAATTCATGAAAATACCATCACTGCGTGCCTCAACACACAGCCATTACAACATTAATTTTCTAGTTTTCATGTTGCATAGTGGATACAGCCTTTATGTAAGCTGTAATAACGTAAATACTTAGGATGCAATAACGACGTAATTCCAAATTAACGTACTTCTTGCTGTAGTTGCAAAAACAGTGTTTTTCTATGAGGTTGAGTAATTAAATCAAACAATTCACTGTGTTTCTGGTTTGCTGCAATATGGCTGAGGTTGGTATTATTCATTGAACTTCCAATGTTGAAATAATATGCTTCTCTTAGATTTGTTTTCCTGTTTTGTCGAACAGTGTTGAACAGTGAAAAAGCTATGACAAAATTCAAAACTGAAGAGCTTGTATCTATATAAAAGATATATCTTTTATCTATATCTTCTGTCATCTATATAAAATATAAATATATTGTCTTTTATCTGTATAAAAGAGGTGGACATAAACATGGTTATCAAAGCCAGATTCATTCAGAATAAATTGATTTGGGTGGCCACCAGTAGATTCATCTAGCCCATTGTCAAATCTCCTCCTACAATTGCCTATAGAAGTATATTCTATCTTTGATATGCTCTTCCAGTTTGGGGATATTTGCAGTCACAAGTCCACCTCATGGAATATCATAAGATGCTTGACAGCCCTAGTTAAATATTTTTGCTTTCATTAATTCCTCCAGTTGCTTACCTTTCAATATCCATCAAATATTAACTTCTAACATTGCTCAAATTCTCTGACAGAATTCCAATGTTTAACTACTGATTGTGTGAAGAATTACTGCTTTTTATTACCATTAACTAAATCCCTGGGCTCCTGCTTTGCTGTGTATTGAAATAAGTTATCAAAACTGATGTAGGTTCTTTAGAAAGATCGCTCTTAATGCCTCCTTCATAGCCCAAATTAAAAAAAATAATTGCAAGAGTCCCAGAGGGCGAAGCATACATTTGCTCATTCGCTGTTTCTGAACAGTTCTGGGACTGTTTTGTGAATTTTACGAAAAACAACAATCTTATAAGTACTCTATATTTCATTTACACTGATAATTATAGTTTCTGTAGGTGCTGTTACCACTTTTCAACCTTTGAATGAATTGTAATTTTAAAAAAAATAAACTAGGAAATTTTATTTATTTTTTTCCTGTGAGAATTGTAAAGAATGTGAATTACCTTCAAAAGCACACGAAAGAAGAGTGCTACTCCTGACTTCTCGTGTATCCCCAAATAATCATATCAGGAGGAAATTTGATATCATGTGTAAAGGTGCTGCAAATTCATTAAAAGGAGAGAAGGGAAAGTGACATTCACTGTTCTATTCTGTCAGATTCCACTCTTCTTAGGTCTTTGCAATGTGCCTGGCCACTGAGGGAATGAGTGGCAGGGAGATGGTGGTGAGCAGATGAAAAGCTTAACCTAGATCCCCATTGAGGTGTACGCATGCCCCACCTTCAGTTTCATAGTTTACTCTTTTGTTACTTCATAGAATCATCGAATGGCTTGGGTTGGAAGGGACCTGAAGGATAATCAATCTCCAACCCCCCCTGCCACAGGGACAGCCACTTCCCAGAAGCTATGCTGGTGTTAAGGGATTTGTGAATTGAAGTAGAAGTTTGGTGTAAATAAACAGCTGACTTTATAATTGATACTAGGTAAGATAGAAGCTGTTATAAGGAAGGTATGTTGTAACAGTAATTGTGAAAGGTCTCAGAGTGTGTGTGAGGGAGGAGGAAAATGTTAGCCAGGATTTCTTCTGTAGGCAGCACCTGGGTAGAAAGTTTGTTGGAAGCCAAAGTTCCCAGAGAAGTGGGTTAGTCTGGCATGAAGAGGTCTTCTCTGAATAAATGTAGGAAGGATTTTTGGTCCTAATATAGTACCCACAGCAATTATTTTATACAATTGGCACAAGAGTTGTTATTATCAGGCATAAGCATAAGTGCCTAGAGCTAAATCAAAACTGTAAGGCTTTTGTTTCTAAATAGATCAACTGAGAGTATCAAATGTGGAGTTAGGTTTTTATGAAAAGTGTTTATGAGACGGATCCTATGTTGTTTCTGTAAATTCAGCAGTGTTAAACAATCATACATGTTTCAAGAGTGATTTTGGGATGCCTTGGAATTATATATCTTTGACAGTGCACTAGATTATTTGGCATTGCATAGTATGGTTGTCTAAATAGAAAATGTTGGTGAAAGTATGAGGCTGAATTTGGTCTGTAACACATGCAGACCTTCTGCAAAATATAAATGCAGTAACACTAGATAGACATTTGGCTTTCTACTTTAACTCCCATAGTCTGATCTAAATCTTTCCCTCAATTTCATTTCATAGTTATTTTTCTGCCTGACATATTTACATGGGAAGAAGGCTTTCATCTGTTTTCATGAATTATGTAGAGAACTGA
Source organism: Coturnix japonica (assembly GCF_054131305.1). NCBI lineage: Eukaryota > Metazoa > Chordata > Aves > Galliformes > Phasianidae > Coturnix > Coturnix japonica. Next base: position 29,171,540 of record NC_140666.1, on the reverse strand, counting down.
GTTAGCATGCAAAGGTGGAAAAAGCTTTATGTTCAAAGACTTTACTGCAATCATGTGCTAACAGTAGAAGCTCTCTCATTGGAAAATAATTAAATTTTTGCTGTGATTTTATTGTGGTGAAAATCTAAAAGGGGGAGATCAAGGCAATCAGTTCTAAAACGGGGAAGGGCTCTGCAGGCTGGAAGCAAAGCAGCACAGAGTGTTGTCAGACTTGTTCTGGAGCTATTATTGCACGTGACCTGTTGAGTCTGCACTCTGTAACATTTTAGCTCACACTTGGGAGACATGATGATATATTCTTTGGCAAAAGGTGCACAGACAATGAGCTTGACAGTTGCATGGAAAGTTTTCATACACTTCCATATTATATGTTATCTTTTGTGCCTGTTATCAGTTGTGCAGTCCTTTAAATTGTGCGCTTATATTTAGAAGTAGTTATTTTTTTATTTATGCCTTCTGTTACTTGTGCACATACTTTTCATCTTTTTCATCTTTTTGTTATCCTATACCAGTAGCCTCAGATTATTTCAAATTAAGATTTCTAAGTGGGATGTTATATCCTTAGAAATGAGACACTTAGCTTTTATAGGAGAATCTTGAAATATGCATGAAACATTCAGACTGTTTTAGAAATAGCTCAGGGCTTTACAGGTTGGGGTGAATGTTAAATGTCCTTTTGGTTGTTCTGTGATATGCAGACTTTAGGATGTGTAAATGCAGCTTGTTCAAGCAGCTATGTGGCTTAAACTTGGCAGCAAACTGTATTTTTATGATTTTAGTTATTCTGAAATTATTTAATAATTACACATTCTATTGTATGCATGCTGTGCAGAAGTGTATGTTAAGGTGTGTCAGTTCTTAGTTAAAATTCTCAACCATTGTTAAAATTGTTTAAAATTTATCAGAATAAGGTATTAATTAAAAATATATATATATTCTAGTTACTAAGTGAATGAAAAAAAGGGATTGGGTTCCTGCTAAATTGTTAAATATCAATATATATCAGGTAGTTTGTGTAAATGAAAATGTTTTTATGGTGATATGGGTGCTACTTCCAGGTGTATGATCAAGTAGGTTCTATTTAAAGTCATCTGCTATTTCAGTAATTTAAAAATACCACCGTACATGGATAAACTATTTGAGTTTGTGTTACTTCTCTTTTGTTTTGTTTTTCTAATGCTCGAATATTTAAGAATAAGCTGAGATACAAATTCTGCATTGTTTACAGATAATGGGAAGTTTACAAGTCTCCCATGATGCCAGCAAGAGCATCTGAGTTCCCAAATTTATCCATGAAAATAATGAATAATTTTATTGTATTATACCCCACTTTCTTTAACCACAGGAATTTCCAGAGCAATTCAAGTAAATGGAATTTTTGAAGAAGAAAAATAACCTTTGTCGAAAAAGGTAAACTAGTATAAAAGGTCAACTTTTTTTTTTTTTAATTCTTACTTGAGTGGCTATAAACATGCCCTGGAAGTTTGGCAAGGAGCTGAGGGTTGTGCAGGGTAGCTTCTTCTTTTGTTCTTAAAACAGACTTAGACTTCAAAATAAATCTGCTTTTCAGAAAAAGGTGATGTAGGAAAATGTTTCTAATAACAGGGTAGCACAGGACTTGTAATGAATGCTGGTCATAGCTTTTACTGGGACCATCAGCAGGCACATTCTATTAATTCTTGTATTTCCTGTATTACAATAACTTCATTACAATTATGCAGCTATGTAGCCATACCCGCATAGCAGGTTTCAATTTATGTGTGAATGGAATAAATGAAAGCAAAATAACCATCAACTCAAATCATTCATGCTGAAGCTTTACATGCAATGTGCAAGTTTGCATTAATGCTTTTTATATTGATACTCAAATAAATGGGACTTTTGCATGTTGTTTTCTCTACTGAAAATAAAGTCTGAATGAATAAACAGGGGCACCATTGCATTTGGTTGAAAACAGTAAGCAGAATGCTGAGCACAGATTGAAGATAACACACAGATGTACAGATCTTCACATGTCCTGTTCTGGAGTCAGTGGCACAACAGTCAGTTTGTATCAGTACAGTCTTGCACATAAGCTAACAAGATTTTCATGGAAAATATGAAAACATATTTTCTCACTACCTTTTTATTTGTAGCCAAAGGAAGACATATGATCAAATCAGAATGTGCTTCTTTCAGGTGCTACAGCTGCCATGGAGCTTGTCCATTTAGTGAAGATTAAAGCATGGTTTTCTTCATCTTTCCCCTCCTCAACTCCCCCCCCCCATCCCCCAAAATTTTGTTCTGCAAACATATGATGGTCTTATGTCTGATGTGGGGTAGTCCAAACCATGCAATTAGACAAAAGCTTGTAACTTATAGCATACTAGTGAAATTCATGGTGTTACGAAGTCGAAGGAGATGTATATATTTTTTCACCTTTCAGTGGGACATTGTCTAACTACTGAGAACCCTGTGTCTTGCATGAATTTACTCTGCATATACTTTAGGCCCCCAGATTTTGTGCAAACTTTGGCATATCTCAAGTTTTCCCATCCCTGGTGATCTACTGCAAAAGTATTTATACTTAGTAGATATCCCATCTCAGACTTCATTTTTGCTAATCTAAAGCAGTCAAACTCTTTAAGCCACACTTGGAAAGCACACTTTCCATTTCTTTAATGATTCTCCTGGCCTTTCTGCCCTCATTCCAGCCTCAATTAATATTTCTTATGTGACTGTCCTTGACTGTGCCATTCTGCATGTGATCTCATCAGGGCACAGAGCAACAAGGATAACATTCTCCTGATACTTTTCAAAAAGCATTCATCTTTCTTTTATTACCATTTAAGAAAAGAAGTATAAGGAAAACAGTCTCTGAAGATTTTGAATTAAAAGTTGCTTATACAAACTACTGTGCAAAAATGAACGTATCATTTAATAAGAGAGGAATTGCAATTCTAATCTTGAACAGGAGGAAGATTTCAGGAAAGTAAAGAAGCAAATTTTTTAGCTAGAAATTCATTATTTTGTGTAGTAGAGATGGAAGCTGAATGTTCAGTAGTGGTTTTCTACCTTAGGTGATAAAAAAAGTAGTAAGACTAGTACAAAGCCAATTTGTTTACCACTGAAAAGTACTGAAATGTAGCAGTAGACCATACATAGTATAAAACTATCTCTACTGAAAAAAATGGCCAGTATGATCTCACTGGGAGAATCAGAAGGCTCTAAAATCAAGTTAGTTCAGAACTCCGCAGGAAAGGAAACTAGTTTTTGGAAGTGTACTGTGATCAAGCCTATATCTAGCAACAATAAAAATTGATTCCCTGTTCAGTGTTCAGAATAGCATAAAAACAGGACTTTTTTTTTCCCTTTCTCCCCATTCTTTCTCATTGCTGTTGCTTAACTGCCTGCAGAATAAGATCTGCTGCTTTAAAAATCTGTAGCTATGTGTGTACACAGAAAATTAAGGATAACATCTGGGGGTTTAGTTTCTGGGCTTTGCATCTCAGAGCTAATACGCTTATTGTCTGCTACTTTACACATATAAGTATTTTTAGATGGCAATATACAGAGCAAGAATATGATCTGTAAAGTGATATCTTAAGCAGAATGTGCAGAGATACTAGCTTTGAAACTTGGTAAAAGCTTTAAGTGTGAAGAGGATGCTCAGGTGCTATCAGAACTCTTCTGTTATTGGTCCGAGTATTGTAAATTGGGTGTTATTCTGTTTCTTATTGGTCTAAAAAATGTTTTAAATATCATATGACTACAGTCTTGGATATCTGTGTGACTGTGTTTTGTTTTAAAGAAAGGTACATTTGAATTCTACCAAATTTCTTATGGTTTAATGTGCATTCTTTTCTCCACTTGGTAAATGAAATGCATCTAAGTATCAAAGTGCTTAAGTAGTGAGGTCATGCTGTCAAAGGTGAAGCGTCCTGTGTTTGATACTTAGAAAGAAAGAACAAAAACTTCCCATAGATGGGTTTAGAATAAATGAAAGGCTAATTTAAATGACAGAAAGATGAGCTAGTCAGGCACTAAAACAGTTATCCAGATTTCTGCAAAGGACAACAAATTGGTCAACTAAATTTGTTCAAAAAATATAGACAAAGATCAAATGCCTCAGAGTTATATTGTATGGTGTGTTTACTGCCTTTTAACAGTTACTGTGTCTTTTTGCACAGCTTTTCTAATTCATTGAGTTTGGTTTGTTTATAAATAGTAATTTTTCAAAATAGAAAAATGAGAAAAGAATGAACCTCAAGAGTTTTTCTTAACTTGTTCTGTGAGGAGTAGAATCTGGACAAAGCAGTGGACAATGGTCTAAATTTCAAGTCTTTTTTCCAAGTGTTTTTATACGCGGGTTCTGTTTACTCACTGGGAATTTTCCCAAATATTGATGAATTAACAATTTATGATTGGATCACATTGATTTCTTCTGGATCTAACCTTCAAGCAGCCTGAATTCATGACAAGTTTTGACATTTACATAAAAAAAATGATCTCATAGTTTTCAGTGCTGTTGAGTTTCCAGGAACTATTATTCATGCTAGTGGGAGTAGTAAGAGCCGAGTCCATCCCAAAACCATTGTTTTACATTTGTCAGGATGTCTTCAAGCGCTGAATTAGTAAAATGTTAAAAGATAGAATGCTTGTACAGCAGCTCTGTTGAGTGATGCAAAATGTTCTCACGTATCCCTGTCTTGGTTATCGAAATGACAAATACCAATTTTATCGTTACCCATTTTATGTCTATTAAAGTAAGGCAAGCCAACTGATGGCAAATTGGAAGGATGGTGTCGAGGCAGTGCTTATTTAACAGCCGCTTACAGTATGGAACTAAGACATTTCACTTGTTCAAACTTTGAAACTGTTGCCAACTAATTCGATTTGATGTTCTCCTGTTCTTTTACTGATTGGTTGGAGATTCATTTCCTATCTGCCTTGCCTCTTATGGCTTTTTGTTCCTCTACTGCGTTTTGCCTCTGTAGTCCCACTTCCCGTTTGAACAGCTGTAGTTTATTTAACTGTTTTTTGTGTGGGCACCCTTCCATCTAATGACAGTACAAATTTTCTGGTAGGATCTTGATCTCCATGTGGTTGAAGGAAGAAAGGAATTAATGTGAATGCTAATTCATTTTGCAAGTTGCTGCTTGTAGTTACTTTTTACTGACCCTATCTTTTTATGTATATTCATCCAGGGAGTATATTTCTTTGTATTTTCGACACACAGACCTAACTTAGGCTTTTGTCTTTTCCCAACACAGACGTACTGAATGCAATATAAAAAGAATGGAGTGGAAAATTCTGAGATTCTCAACTTTTGAAGTGTGGGATAAATGCCTAAGTACTAAGGCAAAGAAAAAGCTCATCTCCAACAGCTCTGTGAGCCAAGATGCAGAATTCCATTTTGAAAGATTTGATCTCCAAAGAGATATAGGTGAATCTTAGCTATCTTCATAGGGATTAATGTTATTATTAATTTCTCTTCAGTTTTGAAAATGTTTATACATAGCTTAGAATGATAATGCTTTTTCTAATATTTGGGTTTGACTGTGTGTACCAATATGAAGAACTGCAGAGGTGCAGTCAGGTCACCAGCAATCCTAAAGCAAAATACAGAGAAAGAAATTAAAAAAGAGCGGCTTGCCTGTGCTAACTTAATTGACAAACTGTCTCACAAGTGACTTAATCATAGGAGGAAAAGAGGACAATAATAAGATAAGAAGATGCATTTTTCTGTGGTGGCCACAGATGAATTTGAAAAGATTATGGCAAGGGACCTTTGGAAGGAATGTGATTTTCTTTCAACTCCACTATGAAAATAGAATACAATACAGTGCATATATACAATACAATACAGCGCATTTTCTAGAAAGTCTTTGTTATGGCAGTTTATAATACATTGCAAATGCATAATTAATAAACTAGTGATACAGCAGTGAATGTTTATGTGACAAGTATGATTGTTGTCCAACTAAATTTATTGAAACCAGTAATTATATAAAACCTTTTAGTGGTAACTCTTTACTGCCAGATAATACCTACGGTGGTACATATAATTTTCATCCTAAAAATATAACGAGTTCTTGATTATATTTCTCTTTATTTCCTTTTTATGCTCTTTAAAGTGTGTGAGAGTAAAAGAGGAGAAGAAATTACCCTTAATTTACCAGATTTTTAATTGCCAAATATACAACTGTGTTTCTGTGGAGATCAGCACACAACTGATTCACTCACTGCTGCTGCAGATCCTGAGAAGGGAGCACCTTAATGGGTTATTGGGTGAACATTTGACTATACTGAATAGTTAAATAAGGTATGGGGATCATTTATTTTTGGCTGCAGTGAAGGTTACTGGTATCATAATGTTTACTCTCAGATTTCAGTAAGGATTTGTAAAAGACTTGCAACTTTTCATCCTCTGTTCATGCTTCACGTCATGTTTTCTCAGTGCGGTAAAAATACGTGTACCAATTACAGCCCCTGGAGAAGCACACTGAAAAACTGAACTGAAAAGCTAATGTAAATATGAACTCAAAGCTTTGTGCCCTGTGGCACACAAGGCTGGAATTTAGCTTGGAATGCAGTTTAGATTTGATTTGTGAAAAGGTGTTGCTTCTTTATAATTAAAGTGGAAGACTAGATCCTTGCTTCTGACAGGGTATCAGCTGTAGCATGGGGAGATCTTCCTTGCACCTTGCAGATCCTGCAGCTGGCTCAGTGCTCCTAGTGCTACTGATTTTTGCAGTGAAAGAACTACAACTGATTGCAGACAACCAATGACTTGTGTATGAGGAAACAGAGTATGAGAGAGTGGCTGCAGGATTATGAATATGAATGTCTCCTTCTCTGGAGATAGACAAGACCTGTCTGAACATCTGCCCTTATGACCTTCTTTTGGGAACCTGCTTTAGCAGGGCATTGGACTTAGTGATCACTGGAGATCCCTTCCAACTCCAACGAGTCTTTGATTCTGCGATTATGGCATTGCCCATTGCATGGAGGGAGAGCTGAGACATTTATATGGCTTTTCTCTCTCAGTTGCTTTGTATAAAGAGTACTTTGCCATATAGGTATTTTACATCATGTAGGTCTGACCTATTTTATCTATATAATACTTAATGTTCTGTCTTTTATCTAGATCTGCTGAGCATACTTTAATTCAATTTATCTAGGAAGCATAATCCAGGGAAGGATAGGATCTCACTCTGTGCTTACCAAGAATAGTGCAGGCTGATATAATTGGAGTGGCTAAAATGCCATGTTCACCAGGAATGTGATTGTCTGCCTCTGTGTGAACTACAGAGAGAAAGCTGCCACTGTCCATTCCAGCTAGATAATGGGTAAATCGTACTCACAGTTTTGTACTTCCCATTTGTTGCAGTCCCGTAAAACTAGCAGTAAAAAGGCAGAAAACAGTAACAGGATTTTATTAGATTTAAATAAATAAATATGTAATTTCACGTTAGTAAGCATCCAGTGGTTTTAAAAGAGAAGTCATCAAGTAACTATTGCAATTAGGGATTAGATTTTCCTTTTTTATTGTTAGTAAAATTTCTTGTGCTAATCACAATATAAGTTTATGTTCCTCATCATAGTAGTTGACATCACATTGAGAAGTTCTGTCCATTTGTCCTTGTCTTCCCTTCTCAGTCTCTAATGTAGCTGAGTTATGTGCTGTAGCACCTGGCTGTATTACAGTTCAGTGGCTGTAGCACAATCTACTTGCTTTGAATGCAAAAGGTTAATTTTGTTTCAGTGTGAATTAAATCTAGATACTGACCTTTACAACTGGGAAAACAGATAGAATTATAGCTTAATGAACCATCCATCCGGGATACGTATTTGAAACGTGCTCAAGCAAGCACAGATTTTTTGCAGTACTGGGAGCCACATAGGAATAGTGTATCACTGATATCCAGAAATATTATAATTATTCAGAATTAGATGAAAGAAAAAGTATATTATTGAAGTGATGAACCATATAGCTGAGCTTGGAAAGAATGAAATTTACCTTAAATTGTAATACTGAAATTATGTCTTCATAATTTGTGTTTATTGTGAAATGGGAACAGAGGAGAAGATACTGAAGTTCTTTGTTTCTCTAATTACATTTTTGGTGATCTTTTCTGCTTCCTGACTCTGTAAGACAGTGTTAAAACTATGTTCTTTGAAATTAAGGTGTATGCATCTAAATCTTACAAGAAACTCAACTTTGGAAGCAAGTGAAAAAATTGGTTCAATACCTTTAAGCCTGAAATTGAATGTCTATTCCTTTACCTGAGGCTCTTCTCTCTAATTTTTCTTCCCCAGTGTCTCCGATTGTGAAAGTGCCAATTTGCTTGTTTATATCAATAACAGATAAGAATGCTCTTCTTGTCAGATGTGAAAAAAGTAAATTGGAGCTAAAGATGTTTTTTAGATCTGGCAGTCACTTGGATGCCATTTGCATTCTTATGGCCATGAAAGACAAGGTAGAACTGGTTCTCAATTATGTGAGAGATGCATGTTGTTGAGGATGCTCTGCATGCTTCATACTGCAAACTGTGGATCACTGCTGGAGATGAGTGAGCCAAATCTTCAATAGAGCTGGTTCATGGTTGAGACTGCCTAAGTTATCAGATAAATATCTGCTTCAGGTATAAATGACAAAGCGTCATTTGTTTTCTTGCAATAATAAAACTGTACTGGAAGTCCTTTCCAACACAGCCTGCTAGAAATCCAAAAGCACTGTCAGGCTAAGAACATAGAGCATTTATTATGCTGAAGATTTGTCGTTCTCAAAAGAGAGAAGGTATGGTTGGTTAGAAAACAACAATAGTGATTTGTATGCAACTTTGTTTCATACTACTTGTGACTAAGTGGCACTCCTTGGTGAGAAAGTACCTAAGAGAATAAAATGGGATCAAACAAATTTCATTGTTGCCTGCAGTAATGAAAAAAAAAAGAAAAAAGGCAAAGCAGAAGGTATTAACTGATATTAAAGACGATAATTAAAATGTTTCCTGAATGAGGGACTAAATTTCAGCAGTGTTTTTAACAACTAGAGCCAATGCATACAGACAAACATAAATGCATAGAATATTGTGTGCAAATACTGGAGTAAATTACAATGTCAGGATGTTGCTCCCAACTCATTAGTTTAAAATCTATGCAGTAATTAACAGTTATGAATAAAATAAATATAGCCTATTCTATATTCTGGGAAGTAGCTATTTATAGCCACTCTGGGAAAGTTTGAATTATCGTCTGTCCTAATTATGCCAAGGACTTTTTTATTAGGTTTGAAGGTCTGACTGGGACTAATTAACAACTGCTTACAGTGTCTTTACATTATAGCTAATCAGATAATTTGGCAGAGCCTCTTTTTATATTTCAGTTTTATTTTTCTGTTCTTCCATTTATTAGTCACATCTGGATTATTAAATAGTGCTATCAACAGTAGAGTCTTCCCTTGTCTTAAGTAAGGCTTTTTCTCTCTGTAGAGCAGTCTTCTCATTATCTCTTTCCCCCAGACTTCCTTTTTTTCTTCCCCTTGGTGTTTCTCTTTCCATCAGATGTATTTGTCAGAAAGAGGTGTCATGTACTTGCCTGTCTCTTAAGTCATCTTAGAGATGAATATGTAGGTTTCAACTGTCTGGGAGGAAAAGCTCCATAAAAGGCCTCTGTTATGAACATTTCTGACTTGCTGTTCAAGTCTGCTTAGAAATATGTGTATTATAAGTAGCATGGGTTCCACACTTGTTTTTATTTACGTTATTGTAAGTAGAAAATAAGATCAAAATTTAGCCATTTAATTAAACATGAATGTTGCTGTAAAGAAAAAACATCAAAAAACAACTTTGTATAATGTTTTCCCTCTACCCTCTAGCTGAATAAATGAATATAAATTACTAGGCAGGCTTTGAGTGCTAAGAATAAGCCCAATTTGGCTGTAAATTATCCAACACCCCTTCACTACTGAATATATGGAATGTTTAAGGAGGACTAAAAAAAAGACAAAATGAAATAACTATGGCCTTGATGCTGAGCCTTGCTGACATAAAATAAAGAATGAAATGAAAATCCAGCCGTTGTCACAGCAGCTCTACTAAGTAGAGTGTGAGTAGATGACGCATTTCTGAGTTTTTGCTGTAGTGACCCTGTATTAGTTTGTCACGATATTCTTTATGACAAGTTTCAGTAACTTTACAGATGCCAGTCAGATAGAGGTTTCTTGTAACAAAATAATTGTTTCTGTAATGGAGTTCTGTGGTGACATATATGGAAAATTCCTGGACTGAAAGTTGATTTGTGGCCTGTCATTTATGGAGGATCAAATAATGTAGAAATAAGATTTGAACAAACTTTAGAACTAGTTCTGAAGCAGAGGGAAATTCATTGCCTTTTTTAATCTGAAGCTGTCTGATTCTTCCAAATGTTTCACATATTGGTATGAATAAGTGTATCATTCAGTGAGCTTTCATGAGGAGCTTTGTTGAAAATAAATATTCGACAGATCTTTGTCATCCAAGCACAAAACGTATTTTGCTTTGACATTTAGACAAGGGGTTGTAACATTTAAATTTAAGCTGAAAATCACAGACTATCTAATTGAATAAATGAGTATATAATTAAACAATGAGCCACAAATTATCTCTGATAATTTAGCTATTAACCTCAGTTAATCTAACATTAAGATGTACGTTGGGATTTACAGAAGAGAGAGGAAAGTTGCTGATAAATCAGTCTGTGAAATCTATGTGCATCTTGGATTCATGTGGTATGACATGTTCTAATATTTTTTGTTTTCAGTTTTTTTATTTTAGGGTTTCAGACATACTAAGGCTGGTGTGGTGTTTTAGGCCTTTGAATCTAGGGCTACAGGTACACAATTTACTCAGCTGGTAATATTTCTGATTTTGTGGCTGCCTCTGGCATTCACAATCACCAGGGCTGAAGCTAAGTTCTCTTAATCCCACATCTATTTAATGTCACTGTTTTCTGTGAGCTATTCTTACAAGTCCATCTAGATTATGAGATGCAAGTTTGCTGCATGGACAACATGTCACAAGTGAGATCTGTAATAATGAGTAGTTTGTTGTCCAGTTCTCTTTCTGTTGATTTTTTTCGTAGCACTTAGAGTAGAAAAATACTACTTTGTACTTAAGCACATCCACGAATCTACATTCTATCTTTCTGGTTTTGCCACGGGCTCCTTTTAAGGTACTATAATATGAAGAATGGAAGTGCACTGGAATGCTTGTTATCATATATCACTTATATCCTTATTCCATCATAGTATCTTTTGAGAGGATGTAGAAAGTACTGTTCTAATTTATATAAGTGTAAGTATAGTGAGCCAGTATATAAACCTATTTTTTAATTTTGTTTTGAAAACTGTTTTATGCAATCTTCTGATAGTTTATTCCTGCAAAGCAATAATGTATAGTTTGCCAGGAAAACTAGATTTCTAACACTGATAATAGGTGTAACTAAATTGTTCTTGCCACTTATGGAATTAGGACTCAGACTACTGCATTTTTTTACATTAGTGTGACTGAAAGAAGAGGTTGGCCAAGATGTTGCATATTAACTCTAATAATTATAGTTTGAGTTAGCTTGGGGGTAGCAATGTGTTATACCTCAAAGCATTCTACAAATTAGCTGGAGAATAATTTAGAAATTACAACTTCTTGAAATCTTGGGCTTAAGAACACCAAAGTGCTGCAGCAGCATTTTGTAATCTATGTATTAAATCTTAGATCAAGAACTTAATTTTCTTCATAGTTTTTTTTCCAGTTCTTGTTGAAGTTTAGCCTGAATACTGAGTTAGTGTGGTCAGTGATTATAATAACATGAGACTATGAAAGAGAGAATACTTTGACATAATGGAAAGGGAATGGGTGAGTTGAAAGACAAACCATTTTGAATTTTTATGGAAATAGTATTTATGCTGTAATGTGTTAAGATTCTGACCTGTCACATATGCCTAATGTTTGTGATATATAAGTACCATATATCAATATACTGTGTTCTGGAATTAATTTCCATGTTGTTTAGCTCATTTCCATTCTTTTTTTTCTTATTCTGCTGTCCTGGGCTACCAGTACCTATTGAATGTCTAGACAGCCTTAAGAGGACTGGGAAAAATGTGATTTCCTTTCATTTTCCCTTTTACTTGGGGAAGTTTGAGGTTACAGTTTATAGAGACAATGATGACTTAAAACCTGTAATCAGATAAAAGACATATAAAAATGGTGATAGATGAACATACAGCATGTAAACAAGGCATTTCTTTTATAGCTCTGTTTTAAATTAGCTACTTTCACTTCGTATATTTAATTAGTATCTTGTCCTTTGATAAATATTTGGCTGTTAGACAAGTTCTTGGCCAGACGGAGCCTTTAATCTCTGGTATTAATTGGCTGAGATCCAGCAGATCACAGTAACTGGCAGCCAAGATAGTGGCCTTTGAATTCTGGCCTGTGGAAGAAATTAGTCTATCTTTTCATTAAAGAATTTGAATATATTGATACTTAACAAATAAAAACTGGAATGCATATCATACTGTGAATTAAAGTTTGGATGACATGGTCCACAGACAATTGTCTGTATCTATTTTTAAAAAAGCAAAAAACTAAAAAATTTTGGACTTACCACCAAAAGTGTTCATACAAGACAGGATCATTGCATGGACCAGATGTTTGGGGAAACATTTCAACAGATGAGGAATGGATGTCTTACATAGATGAAAAAAGTAATCAGCTTGATAATTGAATTGCCTTTGATTGGAGTTCAATATGGCAATGAAAAGATTGTCATCTTCATCTTAATGAGGGAGCCCATGAGTGAGCTTCCTCAGTCATACAAAAAAGCTAAATTTTATTATGTACTGTGAGCTTTGGAAAATACAGTATCTATAATTCAGTTCCTGATAGCAATGAATAAAAATCACTGTTTATTGATCAGAGATGAAAATGATTAAATATGTTATCAGTAAGTGACAGAAATATGTGTAAATAATAGATCAAGAATGCTGCAGTGAAGTTTGTGTTGCATTTTTGTTCATCATAGAAGAGAGATAAACTGATATTTTGATCTCATTGTGAAAAGGATTCTGTTTCACTTTCTTTTTCCATAGGTCAGACCTAATTAAAAGTAATTATATAGTGTGAATATAAGTGATAAGTAAAAACTTGCCTTATTTCATTGTCACATTGCCTTATTATTGTCACTGGACAATATTTGAAAGAGATATGTTTAGTAACATGTATGTCACACCTATGTAGCAGTGATAAAACAACATTGAACTGACAGTCAGGTATTAGGAAAACAGAGTGGCTGACAGTCAGGTATCAGGAAAACAGAGTGGCAAATTATAAGCTCCAGACTATTTGTTATATTTGTATGCAGAGAGGGGGAAAAGAAAAAATAAAAATGGTGGTTGTCTTCATTTTCTGTAGCTGAGTAATACCAAGGAAAAATGATTTTAAAATAGCATTTGCAATTTTCATAGGTGAGATATCTTTACCAACAATACCCAAACACATTTCTCATAACATGTCTCTGGTAATAAGTGAATGTGAATCATGTATTAGTGCAATCATGCAGGCTGTATATCATTGCCAGGTGATTTAGATACTAGCTACCAAGTAGAGGGTGGTTTTGACATGTGGAAATCTTTCTTAAATTCTATCAGTTATAACTGAAGCACTCTGATTAATATAGTAAAATGATAGACATTAAATAGGCGGTAGTTAGACACTGATATTATAATAACAAAACTCTCTATTTTTGCTGAAGTATCAGCAAAGAACAGAGTAACAAAGATGTTAGGAAGGTGTCTGTAGCATGAGATTTAATTGTAAATGTGACAGATGAATCTTCTATAGAAACTATATATCAGAGAAGTTAGAGTCTTGTATTGGAGTATGTACAGACTCAATATTTTCTGGCCATGAAGTGGCAGTAATGAATTGATGCAATTACTCTCCATCCCCGCAGAATACTCTTTTGAATCTAAGGAGCATAGTCTTTTAAATACTTTTATGCATAGGGAAAAATTTACTTTTTATGTCATTCCGTATCGTGACATGACAGGTAAAATTAATGCTATTTTTGTACATTTATTGTTTATTTTATCTCTTTTACTTTTCTCTTTAATTTGCTTTTTACTGTTTTGGTTTTTTTTTTTCTTTTTAAGAATAATCTTTATTTAGCTATTAATAAATAAATAGCTTCTCCAGATTTAGTTAGTTACATGATCTCTCACTGCATTTCTCATTTAATTCTATCTGTAAGTAGTATTCCATTCACCTTTACTGTAGTTAGGTATAGTAGATTAGATGTCAGGGGGAAGTTCTTTACAGAGAGGGTGGTGAGGTGCTAGAACAGGCTGCCCAGAGGCTGAGGATGTCCTGTCCCTGGAGGTGTTTAATGCCAGGTTGGATGGAGCCCTGGGCAGCCTGATCTAGTATATGATTCAGTAGCTGGCAGGCCCTGCCTGTGGCAGGAGGATGGAACTTGATGATCCTTAGGGTCCCTTCCAACCCAAGTAATTTTGTGAATATATGATTGCTATTGCAGCCAAAGGAGTCAGGGGATATGGCAAGTAATGCATCTCTACACGAGTCTTCTGAATGGCAACCCAAAAGCCCACTAATAGGGAAGTTGCTATATGATGGCTAGCTACTCTTCTACCCATATGTATGCTATATATTGTGCAGATAGAATGGAAAATAAGCAACTTATAGGATAGTACTTCTAGGTAACTGCTTTATGTCTTTATGTCATGTTGGATTAAATTGTTTCCACAGATGATAGTCAGAATGGCATGTCTGAAGTGCTTTTGGCTTCCTAGGAAACTTTATTTATGATGATCACCTGTTTCTGTACAGCAGTGGTGTATAGTATAGACTGTCAGTCTGCTAATGTTAACCTTCTATGTGGGCTTTTTGTCTAGTGACTTTGTAGATGGTTTGACATTAATGTTGAACTTCTTAGTGAATAAATCTTATATAATTTATCAAAGTAGTGAGTTATTTGCTTCAAAAGAAGAGAGATCAATTATTTCTTACATTAAAAAAGAAAGGAAAGAAAAATTGATCTTTTTTTTTATCACTTATTTCCATCCTCTCAATATATAACCTCTCAAATGTAAAATAATACTCAATGTATGGGAAAACAATCTTTATTATCACTGTTTAGCAAGCCTGCAAGAAAAACAATCTTCAGTGCAAAAAGTTATTCTTCACTGATGTTAAGAAGATAAATCAATTGTTCTTAATGATATATTTCATAAAAAGAAGTCATTGTAATAGAAGTGCACAGGCATTCTTTAAAGACAAAATTTCAAGAGAAATAACTGTTCCATTCTGCATTTTCCTTGTATGAGCAATCATGTAGCTTCATTGTGAAAGTGAATGAGGAATTCAATCTTCAATTTGTGTTTAGTTCCTGCAATTTTTATTTATTTATTTTATCCTCCTTGAGATAAATTGCCATGAAATGCTGGAAATGGAGGATTATGACAAAAAGTGTTGTTGTTTTTTGGTCTTCAAAGAATGCCAGCATTCTTTCTCTCGATTAGACCATTCAGCAGATGGCTGGTACTTTGCAGTTTGGATGCTGGGAATTGTCAGTTGGAGGATCTGGAGCTTGCTGCAACTGAAGTAATGGAGATATATGCCATAGTGAAGAATGCATCATGTGAAAATCCTGGAGAGCTGCAGCCAGGGAAAACAGAATTTAGAAATGAATCTTTGACAGACAATTAAAAGAAAGGAAGTTAGACTTTCAGAGTTCACAACACTGTCAGAAAGTACAAAGTATTTCTTCAGCCTTAGTGATGGAGGATAAAGATTGCATACTTCCAGCTGGGAGTTTCTCAACTACGAACCCCATCCATATTTCCTAGCGGTGAAAGGGGAATTAATTTCATGGGTCTATAACTTTGATTATTTTGAGCTCAAATCTGAGCTTCTCTGAACATTAACCCAGAAAATATGAAGTATATTTTTAATGGATATATATGAAGATATTCAAAAGTGTATATATTGAATATTGTCTAGGAAGTATAAGAAAATGATAATTTATTACGCATATATGCCAAAGCTACAGTGCATAACATATCATAGAAGTAACAATAAAATGAAAGAATATGTCAGGTCAGGAATCATCTGGTTCAGTTTCCTGCTCAAAGCAAGGCCAACCTCAAGGACAAGGTAGAATGAATGCCTTATAACTTTAATTTTTCCTTTCCAGGAAGAATTAAAAAAGAACAACAACAAAAAAAGATACTCTTGACAGTTTAACCTGAAAGTGTTTAAATCCTGAGAAGAAGCCTGCATATGAGAATAAAATGAGGAATGATGTATGGTCAGGTAGTTCAGTGATGCTAGTTTTCTGAGAGCACGAATACGTAGTGCTACTTACTGCTAGTGAAGATAAAGTAAAAAGAATGAAACATATTAATATCTCCTGTATAAAAGATCGATGATGCTAAAGGATGGAACAAAAACGTAAACTGCCTATGGTCTGGAGGAACAGAAACACAGTAGATAAATATGAAACAGCAAGTATGTTTGAAATTTTCTGTAGAGACTAATAAATTAGTGTGCAACTGTGTTTGTTTTTCATTTCTGTGTGTGCTTACTGGGGTTTAGATTGAAGTAACTATTTTAATGTAAAAATAGTTTACTAAATACTTTACTGATAAATTGCCTAAGCTTTTTTTTTTTTCCTTGTTTTTTCTACTTTTGTGTAACTGTTCTGTTCTACAAATTAACAGGGAAATGCCTATTTGTAGACCAAAAATGTGCATTAGAAATGTAGGAAATTTAAATGTTTTAATGGGCAGCTCCTGTATTTTTCTTTCACTCTTTAAATGAAAGATGAGGAGAGATGAATCATTATAAGGGTTTTCATTGACGTATACATAGGAAATTACTGCCTTATTTGTCTGCCTGCTACAGTGATGCATGCATAGTGAATTAAACTGCAAGGGTGAACACTCTGCTTTGGTTTTTGTGCCCCTCTCCCAGTACATAATCTAATAGTCTTGGATGAATGATATCTGATTCAACTAGGTAAAAATACATCATTTTGTTTTTATAAATGTTTCTCTTCAGTGCTTCAACCATATTTTCATTGCTGAGAGAAGCATTTCTATAATTATCATAAGATGACATGAATTATTTTTTTAACTGAATTAGTATTATTATTTTTTAACTGAAATAGTAATATATTCAGCTGAAATACTGAATTTATTGTCGGAGAAGCATAAATATTGATGATATAATTGTACCACTGCTTCACTTCTTCATTTGAATTACCAGAGAGAGCTGGGGGGGAGAGGGGGGAAAGGTTGTGCTGTAGAAATGTAGTTATTCGACATATACTTCCTTAGTGGATGTCAGACTCTTGCTTTGCTGTGTGTGTGCAATTTTTGTGGAGATGAGAGGATGGAAGAGTGAATGTTAAATTGAACCATATGTACCAGTAGCTACAATTTTTGTTCATCAAATATGTCTGGCCACAATGTCATATATAGTGCTGTTTAATCTTCCTGAATGGCAAGTTCAACTTCTTGAGTAGGTCTGTGTCCAATGTAAGTTGGTGGATTTTATTATTTGTCACACTGTGTTTCTGTTAATACAAGAGTAGCAGTTTTCATGACAGGCCACGATGATGCATTAATCAAAATGCTGTTTAAAAAAATCACAACTACCAACAAAAGAGGATGACAGTAATTAGATGTTAACATTCCTTTCTTGCAGCATGTCTTTCTGCTATACTGGTGTAAGTCGCCTAAATATTGTAATGGTTTGGGTGTTGAACTGTCTTCCTGTACAGTTGGTGACCAAACAGAAAGCAGAGAAACTGTATATTTGCAATCACAAGAAGAGTACTTCTTCTTAAGTAGAATTTGCATGGCATAATTTTTTTCATCTAATCATCTTTTCCAGAATGACAAATCCCCAGGGCGTTCCACAAGTCGATCAAGTAATATTTCAAAGGTATGTGAAATCTCTTGCCTTTATGAAAAATTCAAAAACCGCTAAGTAGATTAAACACAGTATAGTACTCTATTTAACTATATATGCATATTCAGATGTATTCTTTAGAGATGTGAAGTTTTATTTTTTTGCTGCATACTATTATGATTACCAAGTAAAATCCATCATAAGGAATAAATATCCAATTAGTCCTTACTGTGGTAGGTAGGACTAATAAGTAAATAACAAGTGCATTTTTTGCCTCCCTTCTTCAGTTGCTAAATCTTACATTAACACTTGGCTTAAGGCAGAATTACCTGTTGATGTTTCTCTCTCTGCTCCACCCACTCAAATAACAATATGTGTTATGTGTGAATTCTGAATTCCTTTTACAGGGATTTGTGCTTTGATGAAGTTAGGACTTTATATCCAGATGTTTTTAGTTTCTAGGTAATAGAGAAGGGAAAACGTAAGGAACAGTAAAATGAGATTTGGACCGCAGTCCTTTGTAATCCCATTTTTGTGTGTTTTTGGTTCAGATGTGGCTTAAATCTATTCCAGAAAGCCAGGATTTAGAGGAGGTAAAAGCTCAAAACTTACTATCTTGGAATCCCAATCTTTTTATCTGCCATGTTTTATGTTCGCATTTGAAGATGAAATATTTTGCCTCCAGTGTAATATTTTGCCTCCCCTACAACATTGTCAGCAGGGTGCACAGGAAAATGTTTACTTTGCAGAGCCCTATAAAGAAAAGATTTCTTACCTAAAGAAACTAAGGGTATCTTAGGTTCTGCTCATTTACACTGAGAAGAAAGAAGATTTTAAAAAGAAGGGAAGGATAAATGTGATTATATCTAGTCTGCTGTAGAATGTGGCTAAATCTCCTCCTGACTTGCCTTTTTTAAAAAAGTATGTATACTTTCAAACTTGATCTCAGTCAGTTATACGTGTTATTTTCAGTAAGAGTTTTAAATGCGTGTCTATAGATTTCAGTGGTATATGTTACACTGTACCAAATCATATATATATCCTTGCTAATATGAGACACAGCAGTGTCATTTATTTTGAAGTATCTTCTACAGAAATAAGTGTAGATCCTTATTAGAAGTGTTTGCAGCTTTTTACGTGGCATTTTAACGAGCTGGATTTTCATGCATGCAGTTAACTCAGTCTACTTCTGTCGTATGTGAAGCTACCTACTAGTGAAGCGTTTCTAATCACAGTATCACAGTCTCGTGTGGGTTGGAAGGGACCTTAGAGATCATCGAGTCCAACACCCGTGATTCCAGCCTCCTGTGTAGCAGAGCAGCACTTCTACCACTTGCGCCACAGGGGGTTCGAACCCGGGCCTCCAGTGTTGCAAAGTGGTGTCTTTAACCACTCCGCCACCGGAGGCGCACAATGTTTGATTGGAAATCTAGTTTGTAGTTTATTGTTTGATTCAAAATGCCTTTTTTTTTTTTTTTGTATGATAAGAGATTATGCATGTACGTGTACCTGGAAACATTTACTCTTTCAGGTTGCTATTGTATGTCACAAAATAATAGTAATGAATGCTGCATCCCAGAAGGATTCCAGATGATACAAGCTATGTTGCTATTTATTTATTTGTTGGTTGCATATGAAGTTCCTGGTCCAGAGCAGAGTAGACATTCCTTGTTAACACCAGATTTTGCATTACCCTATTTGTGAAACAGAATATAGCAAAGATTCTGCAAATACCATTTCCTATTTGATAATGCTCTTAAGCTGTTTGTTCATTCCACCCATGTTTTAGCTTTAGTGAGACACCCAAGGTTTGTAGAATATGCTCAGGCAATTCTACGTACTAGGTACATTAAGTCTGAATGGCATGGTATTACAGATTAAACTGAGTTGAGGGACACTGGATATTTTATATCTGGACATAATGAGAATGAATAGCTTTGGTTTCGTTTGCCATTTACCAGATACTATTTATTATGTACCTATTTAATCCATGGATTTTAAAATCCACCATTCCTCATGATGAGTAAAAATATCAACACTTAAGTCTTACAATTCACTTTTGCTGTCCATTGGGAGTGCCAGTATAGGATGTTTTGAAGACATCCCTGATAAGAAATTTCAGTAATCTAGGCAATTATGAGGATGGATTCTAATATGTTTAGATATAATTTCAACACATGATTATTTGCAAAGCCCAAAGTAAATAAAACAATAGCTGTTTTTATGCTCACTTTGAGTATTGGAAGGGTGCCTTACTAGCACTTCTTTATTGTGGGAGTTAAAGCATTTCTCCAGATGAATTTGCTCGTCTATCTCTGTGTTCTCCTCCAGCACATTTCTTTGACCACTTGTGTGGTAACCACTGAGTTGACTGCAGGCTTTTGAAAGTAATCTCACACAATTTTATACTCTCCATACTCTGCCTCTGCCATAGTGCTTCTGACTGACAGGCAGGTGTGGCTGCCCTCTGTGAATATCCATCTGGGATATTCACTCATTATCTTCTGCCTACACCTCATTAAAACTGCCCTAGGATTCCAAAAGCAATTCCTTGAGTTGGCTTTCCAAGCAAAGATGATAAGGAAAGTGTGTTGATGTCTGGCTTGTTTTGCACTTTTGGTAATAACCTAGACTTTTTCTATGGTCTCAACATATCAATAAACAGGTGGTCTTGCCTTCTTCCTGGCTAGTGCTGGGACTGATGGCTTGTATTTGGAACTGATCTCCATTTCATATTATCTTTCAGTGATGTGGTGGAACCTGAATTACTGAACGTGGCTTTCAAAGCTACCTATTGTAAAAGAAATAGAAATATTGGATGTGTGTCATGAACAAGCTTTCTTGGTTTATTTTTTTACTTTCTCTCCCACCCATCTCCCAGAATTAGTCTTAAGGACTGTTCTGAATTTCTGAATTAGAATTATTTTCTCTTGTTCATTAGCTCTTTGCCATTGGTTAGTCCTTTGTATTGTAGCTTTTCTCAATAAATTGTTTACGTGTAAGTAATTTAAGAGGAAATCTAGTCTAAGAAGGATCTGGTAGATTCATTTTTCTGTTGTGATTAACAAGTGGAAAACTTGTTGTGTTTGAATTGCAGCCCATAGAAGTTACGCTTGCATGTGTTTGTGAGGCTGCCTGGTTGCTTTAAAATCCTTTCTGGAAGAAACATTTCTAGCACGTTGTAATTATCTTTCTGCATGTAAAGTACAAATCAAGAGCTCTTTAGAGGAGAATTTCAAATTTCCAATTCTCTGTTGAGAGCTTTAGGCTTATTTTTCAGCAAACCTCAGACTTGGAGCAAATTTTTGTTTAAGCTCAAGTGTTTCTCAAAAGCAGGTGTCAGTACACTTCTTGTTTACCAGTCTCTGAAGCAGCTATGTAATAAAATTCAGTTAATTTACGTCAGTGAGATGGTTGTTTTGGAATAGTCATTGTTGTGACATTCATTAGTCTGATTTAATATATGAAAACCAACACAAAGTGAAAAAGGGCAAGAATTGGTTCCAGTGTATGTTTGTCTCCACTCTGTGCAATGATTTCTTATGTCGGGTCTGGCTACTCTCGGTGATATGAAGTTTTAGATGAAGTATGTATTGTTGCCAGTTTACTGTTTTGAGGTGCTCAAATTGTGAGAGAGGACTGTTCCAGGGTAACTGTTGGATGATGGAATCCTAAAGAGTAATAGCATGGCCCCTTGCATTTTTGATACAGAGGACTGTACAGCTGAAATCAGATCAATTTATACCATTCTTCCTATTCTTTGCCAGTCTCACACCACTAGTAAGTGGCGATTCTCTTCAGATTGCCATGGATTCCTTTTTTTCAGTCCTTTCAGAGTGTAACTCCTAGTTTACTCTTTATTTACTTTATTTTAAAATGACCTGGTAAGTTGGTATAAAATTGATGTGATGTTCTATCTTAACCGAACTGAGAGAAAACAGAGCTTTTAAAAAAGAAAATAAGCCAAGAACAAACAAGTCCTTATTCTTGTAAAGTGCAAAATGTCACCCTTCAAAAGCACTGTTACAATGAATAATATAATGTATACTGAACTGGCATTAAAATTTGAGTGTAAATGTTATCTTAGTCATATAAATGATTCCTCTTGCTCATAAACAAAATCATTATTTTCAAAGGTGGAGACTTGCTTAGCTCTTAACTCTCATTATGATTCTATTACTGTAGAAAACAACAGTGCAGAGCAAACAAGTTAGTGAAAAGTATTTTGTTCATCAAAATATAGAGTGGAAAAGACAAAAACAAGAATGAGATGCAACAGCTTAAAATTATTGCTGTTTTTTTCCTATTATATGCAAATGTATGACTTCTTTGACAACAATGCTTTGTGGCTTGTCCAAGGAATTCATTGTCAAGTTGCAGTAAGCTTAGTGAAAGGATACGGTTGACCTGTTTTAAACTAGTGCTCTAGTGAAAAGGAGTGCATGCAAAAAAACAGTGTACTATTTCATACAGATTCTGCTTTCTTAAGTCATAATTCTTACCAGTAGTTTGCACTGGATTTTCCTAAATGAACCTCACCAGCTCATCCAGATACAACTGGATATATATTTGAAATGTGTTAAGAACTGCACATTTTATGTCAGTACTGGTGTTCTTCGTGCATTATGCCTATTTAATTTCCACTTCTGTAGATGAAGAGGTGACAGTGTTTTGTAACCAATTTCAGCCCTGTCTTATGCAATGCAGTAACAGATAGATGAAGTAGCTATGATTTGTTTCCATTAGATATGGCATTCAAGTTATGAGATATGCTTACTGGCCAGTTTTTAACAGGAGCTACGATCTATAAATACCAACTCTGTATGTCCTGGAATTTGTTATGTCATTTATTTCTTTCACAGGGGGTGGCACACAGAAGCACATTTCAGGGCTATGTCCTGAAAATAATCCAATTAAGCAAACTTTACATCTGCGCTGACATGAAATATTCTTTTGCTTAAAGTCTGAGGCTTTTTGTACTGCAAAAAATATGGTGTCTTCTGTTTTTTAAAATGGGATGTTAAGGTTTCACTATCTTTTGGCTTAGTCATATAAATATTCTTTATGCAGCTCTTTCGCTCTGGGACATTTAGATCTCTTTCTTCTGTAGGGCCAGAATAAATAAATATTACATAGACACACCAGGTTGTTTGAATATAATGATGATATCCACACATGCACACACATGGGAGAATTGCAGGAGTGCCATATGATTGAAAGCTGTTTAGTTAGCATACAGAAATATTTTGAGGCTTTATGTCCTGGAGGTAGAGGGATATGTAGAAATGTACGCTCTCTTTGGAAGAAAAAAATCTAAAATATTGGCTGCTTTGGAAGTAAAATACTATAAAATCCAGTAGCAAGGAGGTGAATGTTTTGTGCTTCACCTTTCCTTGGGCAACATTTGTACTGAGCTCCTTGCAGACGGTCAAAAGCTGCTGGCTTCAGGGCTCTGCACCTTTTACAAAAAGAGCAGCTCCCTTTGGGGTTTCAGTTGCATAAATCAGTGAATCAATGAATAGTGTTTTTCTAGGAACTATATAATATTTTTTCTTAACAAAGTAATAATGCCTAAAAAGAATGAGGAGAAATACGAATCAAAAGTATTGCAGAACTGCAGTACAAAGACTTAAGCAAACTGTAATCCAACTGATAATTCAAAGCCTATGTTACCAGAACTTCTGGGAAGAATGACTAGAATTGACTAGAATTGCTACCTATACAATAAAGGTCAACATAGCTCAGTGAGACAGAAGAAGAAAAAAAGAGTGGAAGCTTTTTGAATCTGCAAGTCGAATTTGTAATTGCCCTTACTTAGTTTCATTTTATTTATTTATTTATTTTTTAAACAACAAGGTAGACTTTGCACTTGTGATTTTGATTTTACTTTGGTGGCAAGTAAGTCTGCTTTAGTGGTTTAGATTTCAAACCGTTCTATAACAGGATCTCAGTGAGTTTCAGAGGAGCTGAACAGTTTCAGTCAGCACAATCATAACTATATTTCATTTCTTTCTTTCTGTGTTACTTTTTATTTATTCTGTGCCTTCAGAGGCTGATGGAAGGAGGGGAAAGGAGAAAAATAAAATACCTAGAGAAGAAGTACGCCAAAAAGAACACAAAACCAAACCTTGTTGTGAAAGTAAATGTAACAAATTGAGTTACCAGTTCCTTTAATGGTTGCTGGAAAGCCATCAGTCAGACAGTAATGATGTCTAGATCTGAATGCAGGAGCTCCATTCTGAATTACTGAAGGGGGAAAGAAAAAGAGCATAAGTTTCAATTCCAAATGGAAATGGGATCTCAGAAGACATGTTATAAGATACACCTGGCTGTAAGGTTAGGATTTGAGCCTGAGTTATTTCAACCATGTTTTTGATCTTTTTAGACCTGAGAAATTACCTTATTATCTTACAAACTTTTAAAAGTTTATAAACTTATAAAAGTTTATGAAGACTGATGTGTTATATAAAAAGCTACACTGTTTACCAAGTAGGATTTTCAGGTGTAAATATGCAGACTGGATCTCCTGCTGAGCTTTATTGCTGTGCAAACTGCTATAATCTTCTAAGGTATCTGTTCCTTGGGGTACCATTATTTTAATAGGATAAAGCTTCAGCTTTTTAACTGTATTAGCAGGTGGGATCTGGAGGATTCTGTGATGCATTGCTGCTATAAAGCACACTTAGTGCGAGCATAAAAGCATTAGTCATGTTCCCTGCCTGCCCTACCTCCGCCAATTTTCTGTGACTTTCTACCCAAGTGGTGCTGTAGGCTGAGCAGCTTTTTGAAATGCCTCTGGCCTTCCTTGTTCAGAACAGAGGCATTAGAAGATTCGTTAACCTTTCGGGGGGGTATTTGTGAGGCCATTTGATGTCAGCTGGATTGTTATTTTAAAGCCTACCTCTGTTCAGACACGAATGCTTTGCACTTGTAAAACATCTCTTTACTGAGCTCTTCTGTTAGTTGCAAAGAGCCCTTTGCTCATAAAGAAGAGTACAATCCCTGTTCCTGGTCTAGGTTCAACATGCAGTGCTAAGCAGTAGTTGGTCAGTAAGGACCCTCATTGTCTGTTATTAACTGGGAACTTCTATCAGATTCTGGATATCCATTACAAGGCAACATGGGTTTTTGCAGCATTCCTTTAACACGGAGACATGAGTGTGACATTAGATTCCCATTGGGTGAAATGAATGATTATCTTGCTTGCCCTGAAAATGCCACATTTTATCAATATTGTGTTTGAAAAATGTATGTCCAACTTCTGTTGAACATATTGAAAATAATTATGAATAAGCACCATCACATGTTTATTAACTGGATTGCATATCCTTGATGCATCTCAACTGGCCAAGAAAGCAGAAAGCGGTGACTGAAAATATCTACCGACAACATTTTTGAATTGCCAAGCCAAATCAGCTGGAGTTGGATTATTCCTCAGGTTTCTTGTGTTGGTGTCATAGAGAGATGAGATGCCTTTCTTACAGCATTGTGAGACAACTTTGTTTTGAATTATCACCCTTAATTATGCTGCTGGTATAATTTATTTATAATAAAACTAGTACAGTGCTAGTTTAGTTTTGCCATTCTAATGAGCTGCACAGTACTGCTGTCTGAAATAGACATCAGCTCAAGGAATACTGTTTCTAAAAGAATTCACTGTTCAGTCTACCAAGTGGAATTGGAATCCACAGCATCAATCTGATCCCTCTATTCAACAAATACAGTATCTGAAAATATTCAGTGAGCTAAATAGTCATATAGCAATGGGATGGAGATTCTGACAATGAGATCTGTGTGCCTGAGACTGTTCCCATCATCTGTTATATATGCATTCCCATAAGAGCTCATTATCTAGATGGATACAGTATGAGCAGACCATATACAAATGATCATGGTTTGACCGATACACCTGTAAAATAAACTTGATACCACATACAGAATTTTGTATTTTGTTACTGAGACCAGCACTAAAGATGATTAAAATACAAAAAGCATATATTATGAGTGGGGGTGATGAACTTGTTCGGTACTGCTTTTTGTAGCAGCACAGTGCATCAGGCAGTCCAAGGCAGCAGCAAGTTAATGATGTGTGCAGTGCTGTGCTATGTCAATGCAGGTCATGCTGTCAGAATGTGGGTGGGTTGAAAGTGCAAAGAGATTTGGGGTAAAGCTCTGGAATGGTCTTCCAGCTGAGCTGAACTTCACATGTTTTTCAAAACAACTTAAGTCCTTAAGTGTGATTACAATCATGTGGTAGCGCGGGCAGACTTGACAATAACAGGTCTTTCCAATTCTATATAGTTTAGAGAGATAAATCTGGAATTAGATGTAAAATAAGACCCTTCCCACAGTGCCTGCAAGGCACAAAGGTTCTACTTGTTAACATTTTCAGTTTTGGAAATCACTCCATAGCTCATTTTACCATAGCTTCTAAAGCTATTGTAAAGTAGATAAAATGATTTGTATTTAAAAGTTGTAGAAGCCTGCTGAACGGAACATGATTTGAGATGAGAACCTGAGTTATCTCACGCATAACTTGGCATGTTGGAGTTCTCTTGCTTTGTTTCTGAGTATTGAGTCTGCCCATAACCTTTCTGCCTGCTCAGACATCAGGTTTGCTCCAATATGGATTAAATAAGCAAAAAGCATTCATCTCTCAGGAATTTGTTGAAAATTGTTTTAGAAGAAAAGAAACCGTTCTTTGAGTTACGTGCAACTGAACAAAATGTAATTATGCCAGTGCAGGGGAACTAGAAAGTAAATGTGACTGAGCAGGGCTGAAACTGTCCAGACCTCTGTGCAGCTGAGAGTGAAATGTAAGATTTAAGCAATCAAGCTGCTAATGTAATTTTTGTCATAAAATAATTAGATTTCCACCTGTCTCCAGCCCCAAATAATAAGTGTAAAAGCTTTTCAAACAATTTGTTTTAATTCTTGGCTTGAATCCAACCCTCTTAAGGATTGCCAGACTGACTTCCTGTCCTAATAGCTGTTGGAACGTTCTTGAACTTATGCAGAACTACAGTACAGTTATTGTGCTGTTTTGATGTTCTCTGTATCCATTCAAAGGGTAAATCTTGCCTTTATGGTGTGGGCATAACCTGACCACTACTGAAGATCAAATTTGAACTGTATGTAATACAAATCCAGGGAGAAGCACTGATAAAGCCCTGCAGCTGCAAAGTAGAAAGAAAATAAAATGACAAACTAGAAAAGGGGAAGTAGGGATGAATTCAGTACTCCACCCTTGACTGGGGCTGGATTTCTTCAGCAGTCCTTCACCTGCTGTTTATCTGGAGGGGAATTTTTTCAAACTGTATCAGCATGTAGTCCAACAAGGTAGCTCTGATGCTCGTGCCATCTTTCCTCTTTAAGTAGCTGTGCAAACAGCTTAAGGTGTGCCTAATCACTTAAAACAGATTACAGAGGCTAAAGTGGAAAAAGATTATATGTATATATGTACCAACCACACATATTCCAATTGTTCATAGTGTGTATAATCATATTCCTTCAGGGAACATGAAATGATACTTTTCTTGTTTAGAAAAGGATATTTGTATGAACATATTTTTTTCTCATTGCTACTTGTTCTGCAGACATTCTAGTGTTCCTCCATTGCCTGGTGGACTAAAGCATTGAAATGCATTCTGAATATTGTGCCCAAATGCTTTATCAGTTTGATTTTTCATGTTAGTTTCATTTTCATACCTCCAAGTTTCGTTTTATGTATGTAGTAGTAAACAACCGGTCACATTTTTGATGTTGTGATAGCACATCATGAGGTAAATAAGAGTGCCTGAATTCCTAAAGCTAGATTATTTGAGTTGAAAAGCATTGCTGTCAAGTCTCTGATGGTATCCTGATCAGACCATTCTTTTGTCTCCATTTGGTTGTGGCACTCACAGTGGCACAGAGTTCCATACAGAAAGCTTAAGTCCTTATGAATTATATGAATGCTATTGCCTTAATAATGCAATACACTTCCTCACAATACTGTACCAGGTGAGTGAAGAATCACAAGGCTTTGGATTAAAACTTGGATTCCGTGCAGCTATGCTGCTGAAAAAAATGTGAGACAGATTGAAAGAGTTTTCTGTTAACGCCCTCAAAATAAGTTTCCAGCAGAAGTATTGAGCAACAGTTTGCAATTTGTAGCAACAATCTTAAGAGCAAAATGTCATATACTACACGTGTTCTCTCTCTCTCTCCTGCTATTTGCAAATGTGATCAGCTCTGTAGAGCTGCAGCCTGCACACTGGTCTTTCCAGGCTCATCGGTTTAATATTTTTCAGCTCTTCTTGAAGATGCAATTGCCTTAAAAACCTTTTAAAACATACTTGAATTTTCTTGATGTTTCCTCAGGCTGCTCAGCATAGGTTTACTTTGTGTTCTTCATCACTCAGCATAATGTAGAAGCTCTTTATTTTGTTTTGAAAGGAATCATCATGATTGTTTTACTGCATGAAATAAAACCAGCATCCCTTCCCATCAAACATTTACGGTAGATAGAAACCAAATTGAAATCTCAGATGTTGAAAGCTGCTTCCTCAAACAGTGACAAGAAGTAGTCATAAGCAAATGACAGCTGAAACACTTCAGTCATATTTAGTTCCACAAATAGGTTTTGCTTTTGGTCAGGCTTCCTGTATTTTTGAACTTGCATTTGTTCAGCAGTACGCTATGAACAGCAGCAGCAGTTACTTTAATTTTGTAATCATGTGGCAAAGCAGTAAAATATCTGCAATGTATTTCATGGACAAGGATTCCAAACTGTCTAACTTATTTCAACAGGCAAGCAGCCCTACTACAGGAACAGCTCCCAGGAGTCAGTCACGATTGTCTGTCTGCCCTTCCACTCAGGACATTTGTAGGTATGTGCTGAGAAAAATGTATCTAATCAGACTGATATTCCTTTGTTATTGCCTTTACTAAGTAACGTGTAGAATATGTAGTTCTTGCTTCTGCATAACACTGTTCATAATTTCATAGACTTTAGTTTTTTTCCTTTTGATCTGTTTTATTTCTGTTTTGGCTTTTCAGTCTCATATCACAATTCATGTTCTCCTTTTCATCCCTTTTTTTCTGATTTCTCTCTTGCGCTTTCCACCCACCCATACTATTTCCATCCCTTTCCTTCGCTTACCGCTTTGTCTAGATCTACTACTTTGCATGATTTGTCAGAAGATGAGCTTGAAAATGCAACCCCTGTCATGGTGCTGACCCCTTCCAATAGGGAGTCTGGTAAGAAACAAGTGAAACGAAGGTTTAGGCGGAAAAGAGAAACTGGAGACAATGGTGAGCATGCAGAAAAGCAAGGAAAGGGGAAAGACTGCAAATTACATCCCGAGGCTGCAAAATTCAACTGGAATGCACCTGATTCATCATCATCCTCAGATGAGAGTCAGTGGGCTCAGGCTAGGAGGAGAGCAAGAGAAAAAGCCAGAATGTCCAGGAAAGGGAGAAAGAGTAAGGGATCATGCAGTAACCACGATGGGTCCTCAAACAATAATGCTGTTGAACTTGTCACTCTGGAGACAGGGAAAAAGAAGCAGGATGCACCTGACACTGAGAATCCTACTTTAAATCATCACAGAAGAAGGATTCCAAGGTTTAAGGAATCACAGTCTTCAGCATCATCTCAGGAAGCGAGGATTTCCTCACGAAAATGTGGAAAAAGCAAAGGGAAAAGCTATTGCAGAGATGGGCAGCCTGCATCTTTGTGCCTCGGACGCAATAAAGACATCAAGGACTGCTTTGCGGAGGCAGGCTCTGGCAGTGACGCTCTGGCTGCCCCAGACAGTGGAGCACCTTTTGGGGCAGGGCCCACAGTGACAGACACTGCTCAGAAGCCTCCAGTGTTGTGTGATGACTGGTCTGATGATTTAGAAGTATGCAGGTTAGTCCTTGATAAGAAAGATTTTACATTCATA
Source organism: Coturnix japonica (assembly GCF_054131305.1). Lineage (NCBI taxonomy): Eukaryota > Metazoa > Chordata > Aves > Galliformes > Phasianidae > Coturnix > Coturnix japonica. The sequence continues at coordinate 29,141,656 of NC_140666.1, read as the reverse complement.
GAAGGAATTTCTTACTGCTGTGGACCTTCTGTCATTGTTTCTCTGTCATAAACTGCTAGACAGGCTGTAAGAAGTGACACAAAACCTCTACAGAGAAGTGAGCAGGTATTAGTCTGAAGGTGTACTTCCCTTATTAAAAACCAATAATTCTGCAAGGGAACCAAATGTTTTCATGCATTAGGTTTTTCCTCAGGAGGATGGACACATTGTGTGCTCTGACAATATTATTGTTTTCATCTCCAGAGAATAAGGAAGAGTGCCAGGTAGCTCAGTGCAATGGGATATAGAGTTTTTCACTCTGAGATGATTGGTTTGAATCCAGCTTTGCTCCCTCTGTGTCATTTTTCATTGACTTATGTGGAACAAATTTCTGGTCCTGACTCAGTGCCATTACACAACAATCTGATGCCTGCAAAACAGTCTTTCCAGTCAGGCCTAAGTTGTGTTGTTACACTGCTGAACACCTCTGCACTGTGAACATGTAGGGGCTCATAGTTCATTAGTCATCACAAAGACTGGAATGGTACGAAGGATGTTTGGGCAGAGTAAATGTTAGAATAAGGTTTGAGAAAGAAAAAGCAACACCAGCAGTTCTCTTTAGAGAAGAATTGGTATCTGACAGTTTCATATCCTTATAGTGAAACATGCAATCGAAAGGTGTGTGCTTTCCTTGGAAACGAAGGCAAGCTGCCCACTTCTGAGCAAATATCTGAATTTGGATTACAAAACTATGTGGATGTGAGTTACGCAGTCAGATGGTAAATGAAAATGTGCTGTCCAACTAGTCTGACAGAATTGAAACAGGACTGTGTTCTCTTTCAAAACTTGTGTGCTAGCATTAACTCTACAGAGTGTAAATCAGGATGAGGCTTAGTTTGTTGATGTGGTAACCAGAAATGTCCTATTTTCTTTGCTGTGAAGAAATTTGCATGAAAATGTAAGCAGTCAGGATGAGGATGTTCAGTATACCACGGCATGCAGTTTCAGGGTGTACTTCAACCTAGTAACATGCTTTAAAGATCCCGGTGTTGAAAAGAAAACTACAGGCAGACATTGTGCTTTTTCATAGCAAGAGATAGAAGCCCTTACTCATACAGCTAGTTCTGCATTCCCTGTAGTTGTGAACTATGTGAACTAATGAACACTTACCAAGTAAGAATGGGCCTTTCAGTTGTCTGGCTGGTGTCTCCCCTGGTAATTTAAGAGTGTTCTGAGTGAAGTCCAGCTGTGTCTGTACATGAGCTTGCAAAGTTATAACACACCACGGGCTTGGGACCTCTTCACCTTACCACCACTGCTGTGTCTTTGTATTTCTGTAACTGTGTTACAGATTTCTGAAGCACTTGAAATATGTCTGTCTGGAGTGATACAGAAGTGGGCAGAGATCACAACTGCAGAGTTGTCTTAAATTTCTGAACCACCAAGCGAGCAAGTATTGAAGATATGATTCTATCATCCAGTGTCATAGGTACAGTACATATATAATAGGACCACTTAGTCATTAGTAACTGAATAGAAATATTCAACAAATAAAACCATTTTTTTTTAGTGTGGATCTTTCTGCAGGCTTGACTACAACACTAAAGATAAGGTCACAGCTTTCTAACTGTCGTGTGTAGTTTAGTTCTGCCACTTAAGTCTCTAAACTTAGACTTTGCTTTCAGATGAAAGTGAACTTCAGAGTTTGCATAAACTCACTGAATTTCATTATAATTATTCAGGCACTTTTTTCAAGAGGGTTGAAATTTTGGGGTGTGCATGCAAACCTTTCAACTAGGCTCTTGTTTAGTAGGGGAAGATTGAAAACTTTTAATGGGGAAATGTTCCTGTGCTCGCCATCATTCAAGGTGCTCTTTGGACAACTGGAGTTAAAGCTGGCACAGGGGGTAACTTGACCTGCTGTGCAAAATTTGTCAAGAGTCATAATTGCTCTTTTCTTCATTGTCAGGGATAATGATTTATTATTTGCTGTCATTGCCTGGTGTATTGTAGTGATGAAAATACATTGAGGAAGAACATTACAGAATCAGTAGAGTGTTAATTTTTTATAGCTGCTAAGTTATCTTAATAGGGAAAAAAAAAAAAAAAAAAAAAAAAAAAAGATGTGTTTTTATGGCTGTAGGTTCTGTTTTTCAAGTCAGGTCCACACACTTGGTTAACTCATCTGTGGCTTTTTTTTTTTCTTCAGATTCACAATCTCTCTGCTTCCGAAACAAACAACAAAATTCATTTTAATAGAGATGTGCATATGTACAGGAACCATTTTTTTTCTGCATAAGTAATATAAAAGGCTTTTTGGTTACAATTGTTCTAAGACTGGAATTAACGTAGCTGGTTGTGATGTGGAAATTTTATTTTCTTTAAGTGTTTCTGAAGGTTTTCATCAAAGATATTCCAGTCTTGTAATTGATGTGACAAAAAGAGGAATGTCTCTCACCTAAATGAGGTGTGTGAAGATACAGAGCAGGCTTAAACCTACCCTGTTGCCAGTTGTTTTTTCTTCAAATGCTTTGCTTTACTTCCTCATCTGTTACTGGCAGTGAGAATACATTTATACATGCAGGAAAGAGTATAAGCAGTTTCTTCTATTTGCATTTAGCTGTATTTGTAGGAATGTGACAGGAAGACAGAAGTATAGTACCATGGTGCAATATATACTTTAGCTGGTCTGACTCAAGCCTCTTGGTCATTTCAAGTGAGCCATTTCCCCTTCTGTATTGCTCTTTCTCTGTTTCCAAAGTGATGAAACAATGACACGACATTAATGATGTTCTTTACAACCTCTTCCCTGAACCTATTTCTTTCTTCTTGAGTCCATTAGAAGGAATGTTTCTCTGTGATTACAGACAACTATATAAGTTCTGTCAATTCTGAGTTGCTATAGCACCTTCTTTCTATCTATATATGAGATTCACAGAGTAGGTTTTCTACTACTTTCAGCTTTTCTACTCTGCCCTGTTTCTGAGATTCTCATTGTGTATGGAGATTGCCGTGTGGATTAAGGAGCAGCCTCAGAAGTATCTTTCTCTAGTTTGCAGGAGCGTTTGTCCCTGAAGGAGGAAGCTGTGTGTGGGACTTGATGAAATGAATGGATTGTGAGGATTTAGTCCTGTGGCTTTTCAGATAGGACTTACTAAGCAAAGAAAAAGGATTAGTTGATAGCATGCTAATAGTTAGTGTATTGTAAGTGCTTTGTGTATCAACTCTGAGTTAATTGTATGGTATATTTCTTATTTATGTTGAAAGAATTGAAAGTTACTTTGTTTGACTTAGATTTTCAGTGTAAGATCTTTCTGCAGCGGTGATGCAGTCATGTCAGCAATAACACTGAAACATACTTAGCTGTAAGAAACCACACACATTTAGATAAGATGGAATTTCTCACTATTAAAAAAAAAAAAAAAGCATACTGGAAGTAGAATGCTGATTACTTTGAGCTCCATAATGACTCTATGTAGTCAGGTAGAGGAATGCCCTTATTAGAGGAGTAAATAGCACAGCAGAGCATAAAAGGACTGTTAAGGATTGCCAGAGGTAGTAAGTGGATTAATGAGATTGGATAATGAAATCTGTAGAATATACTTTATCACTTTTGAAAATCATCTTTAAATTCTAGGACATTGATTAAAGAATAGTTAGAGGAGTGGGTATTTCTATGTGTTAACACAATCATAGATAGAAATGGTATGCATTGCACTATACAGCAGACCATAGACTGAGTAGTTTATCTCTGTGAAATCAAGTTTTTTAACACTTTATTTCATACTATGAAATAAAGCAGAACCTGAAAAAGTAGTATAGCACATTAAAAACCCTTAAATCCTCTGTTACTTGTACGGTAGAGTGCTCTCAGACTTAACAGACAAGAAGCCTCTTGGGAAGGAACAAGTCTTCAGAGGCTGGCCTTGAGGAAAGAAGATAAACAGTGAAAGATATGTAGACTCAAATACTACCACTGAAATTGAACACTCATTTGAAATATTTATAGTGAAACTCAAGTTGGATTCAGTGAATAATTTAAACTGTAGTGCAGAATATATAGACTTGAAATACCATATAGAGTTCTCCAGAGTCACCAGGAACTAGAGGATGTTGAACTGCCACCTCTCAATGCTAGGCTGAAGGGGCTGTTTAACCTATATTCCTTATGTTCATAAGTTGCTACATTCCCTTTTATGAACCAAATCTCTGAATCTTTTCCCACCTGTTGGCGCCTCGTAAGAATTACTATTGCGGTTTCCATTCCTGATTAAAGCTTTCTTGTTATAAGTGACGTTTCAATAGGAATCTCCTCATCTAGATAATGGTGGTTCATCATCCTTTAAATCAGTATCAAATCCTGGTTAGTTTTCTTCTCTGCCTGATGGCTCGGAGTCCCACCTGTCACCTGCTTAGCCATCTGGTTATGCATTATCTTTTGGGAGTTCTCCATGGTTCAGTACAATGCAAAAATATCTGAAAGAAGGCAAGCAAATTTTTGTTGTGGTTAAGGTCACATATGGAGTAAGAAATGAGTCCTGTTCCTGCTTCTTTCTCTCAAAACCTGTTTTTTTCTTTATCTAACATTTAGTTAATGAAATAACACAATTTCCTGCCAGAAAGTTTGGATAAGAGGATGTCTGAAGGGTCCTATTTGTAAGTACTTAAAGACTTAAAGTGTTCCATAGGCAATTTTGTTATTCGACTTTAAATAGGTGAGTAGAAAGAAATCTAAATCCTTTTAAGATGCAGTCCTTAGTTTCTTCACCTTGTATCAGTGCAGTAAATCTTGTCTGACATGTATGTTGAATTGTATTGACAGTGCATCTGAGGCAGAAATTACTTGTAACTTTAGATGGTTAGATATCCTATTTATCACCTATAATGGAAGATTAATGGAAGGACCAGAAACGCTGACAAAATAAATGATTTAGTGTACTTTTGCTAATGTGATTTGCTCTTGGGTCTCTTGCAAATTTTGATCACGTTTACAGAAATCAAGAGAAAGCTTTGCTTAAACTGTTATGAAATTACACTGGTGTGGTGTAACATTTTCAAAATGTGTTTTTCTCTAGTCAGATAAAGGCAGCTGACTGTATAATATAATGGAAGGGCAGGAGTGACAGGGAAGAGGTATACAATTTGATTACATTTGGTATGCAGAATTAATGTGCTTCATTCAGACTGTTTTTAAATGGAGAGGAAGACCGGTTTACATTTCGATCACTTTAAGATTTAATAGTGGAAAAAAATGGAAATGAAATCAGGAACTGAAAACATCAAACCAAAACAAAACAAAAAACAGCCTGAAAAATAAAAGCAGGAGAAACATGGCATGCTGTAGTTAGTATATTGATAGGTGAACATATTTAGTGATTTTTTTTAGTGTTAAATTATGCAGGAGCAGAGTTTGATATTTTTTCAGTTTCTTTAATAATGAATAATTCACTCATTTTCTTTGAGTTGTTCATAAAGTACATTCCATTACAGCATTAGGTTCAAACTATCTAAGAGCACTATATGCCCTATATAAGCTTGGGGAAAGGGAGAACATTCTTTTTCTTGGACACATCAGATTGTTTTGTTTTTTTAAAAGTATCAGATAGTAACAAGAAATTCTAGGGAAGCTTTTGCAAACCTGTGGAGTTCAAAATAAGATAATCATCTGCATAGTTCTGATCAAAGCCACAGATCCACTTGGCCCAACATTTTACAGCTATTACAATTGATCCCCCTGACTAAGCTGTCTTCAGTTGCAGTTAAATATTGCTATGAGATGTACTCTCCAAACTAGGTAATGGTCTGTCATTGCATAATCATTATCACTCCAGACATGTTTATCTGTGATGGGAAACATTTTGATTTTTCAGTCTCTTCTCACCAAAAATAATATATATATATATATTTATAGTTAGTTAGTTAGAATAGACACATTTTTGAGAAAGTTTAGTAAAGCTCTCTGTGCTTCCTTTCTGCAGCAAAACCCTTTGTCAATATGCAATGGCCAAAAATCCTTAAACATTTTATTAACCGCTTGGATGGCTTCTTAATTCCCTAATACGGAATCTACTGAAGGAATTCTGGTAATGCAAAATTGCTGCAAACTTTTTCCCAGCTGCCAATTATGACATTCTTACATAGCTTGAAGCTCTAACAGGGACATGCTGATTGATTCTTATCCTTAATCAACCCTCTCTGACAACAGTCTACAGAAATCAGCTGTATAGATAATGTTATAGAGGAGTGCTTGCCAAATAATTTTCATACTGCACATAAGACTCCTGCAGAATATATGCACTTTCTACTTGGCTATTTTCTTAATTACCAAAGAGTAATGTGGATTAGTGAAAGACAGGTGAGGATAACTGCTGTTTTTTCTGGTGTGAGTAGGGATTAGCAGCTGTTCTCTTAAGCAATATTGTCACCTTGCATGCAACGAGAAAGCTCCAAACATGTTTAGATCTATTTGAGTCTCCTCTAATAAGCATCTCAGGTAATAAGCAACCACATAAGGTTACCTAGTATTTCTAGATCATAATTTTGGTTACTGTGATTTTGCCAAACGAAACCACTGTCATGAAAAACTGAAAATTTTCCATCTGAGCTCTTTGATTAATACTTATTTTAGCTGACCTTTTAAACTAGGATTATGTAAGAAGTGATTATCTGAATGAAAGAAACCCCACAACTTACTTTGATGAGATGTGAAGGACGTCTGAGATGTTACTTGCTTTTTTTTCTGTATATGAACCTAAATCCAATTTATATATGAATGTCTGCAAAAGGTTGCCATCATTTCATACTCTTCTTCCCATCTCCTAACTTTTGCAAGGAAACAGGACTGAGGAAAGAATGGAAAATAGTTCACTGACGTGGATTTAAAGATAGTACTGAATACTCAAGATGCCTAACTTCTGAGTTCTTAGTTTAGCAGTATCTCACGATTTGAATAAAATCAATTTCTATATATGCAATATCAAAATGCCCTTCAGTGAAGAAGGTGATAGACCTTAAATTGTTAGCAGCTCCTTTTGCGTACTCATTGTGGTACAAAGTTTAATATGTCACACACAATCAAGCACTGTATTGTCAGTGAAATTTTCATTATCATTTGGGTGATTAATTGATTGGACTTATTTGAACCAAAGGGAATGCTGAGAAATCATTTTAAATTGTTTCTTCTCAGTAAACTTTTGATTTTTGGAGCCTGGCCTCAACACAGCCATAGCACTCGTCTTTTTCCCTAGACAATGCATGTAGGAATCTTAGCAGCGCTCAGCTGCCGAACCTGAAAAATAAATAAATAAATAAATTTGCAGGCTCAGTGAATGACTGAAAAGGGATTCTAATACCAGGGTTTCAGTCAGACAGCTGTCTTCGTTCCCTCCCTTCCTTTGCCAGAGAGTCAAAAGTATTGCTGTATAATGAAGGCCATTTTTCTAGCTAAGGATTAGAAAGTTCAGAATAGCTGAACACACAAATCCTATAGGTCTGTCTGAGCTATTAATCAGTGCTGCACTACAACTTGTACATAAATCTCCATCACCTCACTTCTGAAGGATGTAAGCCAGTGTTACCCCCAGGATGAGTTCAGGCCTTTAAAGTCTCAGGGGTGGAAATTTTGAACAGCTGTGATGATGTAAAAATAGGTGACTAGAATAGAAGTCCTCTGCTTCCCACCTGCTTTAGCTACACTTCAGATGAGTCTATGCAGTGTATCCCCACCTCAGTTAACACAGCAGATTTTTCAAAGCCACTGTTTATAATGTATTTCCTGTGATGGTGATAATTATGATGCACATGGTAAGTAAATATAGCAAAGAGCAAAACCACAGGAAATTCTGTTTTAGTGCTCATTCTTAGTGAGATATTAAAAGTTAGTAAAAGTCTTTAAAAAAAGTAAGCACGTACCTTTTTCGGTCACTGTCAGCACCCACCTATCTTTTAAAGACTGTGTTTCTGAGTTTAAGCAGCACAGGTTTCTTCTAAGCTAATTTCTTCTGGATAAATTAATAACAAATACCTAAACTGCACCAAAGAGCATTCAAGCTAATGAAAACCATGCCCTTGGTTGTGTTCTCTGGACTTTAATTCCATTTGAAGTTTATTTTTCTTCTCATTACATATTTCTTGGTTAGAAAGCTAGAAGAGATCTTTAGATTAATTAGCTGGAACCTCTGTATATTGTACATACTTAACATTACCTTGTTATTTATATATTGAGCTTGTAACTTATGTACAACACAAGCACAAATAGAATGTATAATTCATATGCTGTTTTTTATATAACTATTTCTACTGAACAGTGCTTTTATTTATTTCAAATTTGCAATGTCACTTTATCTAAAGATCCCAGTGGAGTTTTAGGATTGTATTTTAGTGCTTGCAGTAATTTAAAACAATTCTGGCAATAGTAGAAAAAACACTCTTGGGTACCTGGATCAGTTGTATAATTTCTAAACGGTTTAAATGCTAAGCCTGTAAAATAAATTATGTATAGCTTGAATTTAAATGAACAAAGAATACTAGCTTTCCTTTGGGAAATAGCTTTAATTTAAAAAGAAAATGATGTTTTTTTGTGTAACTCTCAGCTGGGAATGAGAATTTGTTGAGAAATAACTATTCCCTGTTTTGACAAATGTAGTTCTACTGCTGCAGGTTCAATAAGAAGACAGCATACAACACGTTTCTGTGTAAGAACTAAGCCACTCTGCATTTAGCTGCCTGAGACAAAGACAAGATTGCAAATGGAGTTCTTGTAAAGTGTGTCTCTAAACTAGAATGTGTCCAAGGCAGAAGTGGCAGATCTTTTCCTCTCCTGCTCCCATGGGTAGAAGATGCTTATGGGCACCAAGTCAGACACTGAAAATCCTGCTTTTATGTACTATGTTTGCAGAGCTTCATTTTTTTTCCTAGTGTTTTTCTCTCCTGCTACAGATCTAGCAAAGCAGCGTTGTTCTGCTTTCTCATGAGTGTGAATTTGTTTTCTCCTGGCTTTAGGCTATGCCATGAAAGAATAGTGAAGCTGCTATTCTTGATCCATAAAGTTTTCCGTTACACCTTGAGTCCTCTTCCTCATACTTGTGGGATCTTTGCTGGGGTGCCTGCTGTGGGCCCACTGCTATGGGTGAAACAATCACCCTCCCTCCTGTGCCCAGCTCTAGGAAGGCTGATTCTCTCTGCAGGGCCCTCCTGAGCTCTTTTTGTACCCCAGGAGCAATGTAGCCATCCTTCCGCAGCTGCTCCTCAGACCAGCATTGCTCAGACTTTTGCATGCATGTATGTGAGCCTGCCTTTCTGAAGGGCTAGGCTGAAAGTTTTGTTTGCGTGATGCAAGTGTCTGTGCTGTTGCTATTACTTCCCTATTTTGAAGTAACAGTTTTCAGACTCCCCCCCCCCCCCCCCCCCCTTCCGTGGCAGTCTGACTTTTCAGACATTCATTAAGCCTTGAGTGTTTTGTTGTTTTTTATCTGAAATGTAGATGGGAGGGACTTGCTCTTCCCTGAGGTAGACCCTCCTTCCCTTCAGGTGTTTGATTAGGCCTCATGCTTACTGCAGAGCTTGCTCTGTCCTCATAGGGATGCTTACAAATAAAGTTGATGTTGTGTTCTGCTGTGATCAGGGGTCTGTCTGGAATAGAGGAATATTAACCAGATGTTTGGACATATGTCACAGGAAAAAAAAAAAAAATCAGATTGTAATGTTATGACACTTATTGTATGTGAAACTGCAGTGTGAAAAGCTCTGTATCCCATTACAAGGTCATGACACTTCTGAGACCACCATCTGCCTTAGGGTCTGCTTGCAGCTGTATTAGTTTTTTGTTTTCCCAGATAATGCAGATATCTACTTCTGAAAAGTAGACTGAAAAGGGTTATGACTTTCTAACACCTGCCTCCTAGGAAGTATGTGGATGTGTGTACGCATGCTATAGGCACTACTCCAGAGTGTGCTCAGAACTGTTCTCTAATCCTTTTAATTGTGTAACTATCAATATGTATCCCACGAATTTACTGTACTTTTCATACTGGATATTTTCAGTTTGGCATTAGATTATGCTGATTTGGGGTGTTTTCTTTCATTAATTACAGACCAAGTGTAACTATCAATATGTATCCCACGAATTTACTGTACTTTTCATACTGGATATTTTCAGTTTGGCATTAGATTATGCTGATTTGGGGTGTTTTCTTTCATTAATTACAGACCAAGTGCTATTCAACTCTAACGTTAAGAAAGAGCACAGATATTTGTCTTAAAGGTTTTGCCATGCAGAACTGGAGGACAGTCTATTCCTTTTGATTCACCTTCAGCTCACATAGCAAATTCAAAGGGAAATAGCTAAATGAAGAGAATTTACTAAGTGACAGAAGGGAACAAGGAGTATGTTCACGGGCCTTAATCTGAAGGGTCATATACCTTGTGTCTTATAAATGTCAAGTCTTAAAATGAGAGTAAACCAGTGCCTTTTCAGTGCTGATTTGAAGGTTTCCTCACTAGTTCTTGCTGTCTGCCTTGTCAGGATCTGTCACTGTGAGGGAGATGATGAAAGTCCCCTCATCACACCGTGTCGCTGCACAGGGACCTTGCGCTTTGTACATCAGGCCTGCCTGCACCAGTGGATTAAGAGCTCAGACACACGCTGCTGTGAACTCTGCAAGTACGACTTTATAATGGAGACCAAGCTCAAACCTCTTCGGAAGGTATGGTGCTTTTGAAATTAATTACACTGTAGTGTCAGCTGCTGGCTGGAATGGCTGCACAAAGTGCCAGTACATTTGCAGAAATGTCTAAAATGTCTTTGTATTTGCTGTTATTAAATCAGTCCTAGAGATTTTTTCTTGTTGTTGTTGTCGTTGGCATATAAGTGAATTATTTTAGATTGAATAAAGGCACTCTTTCCACATGCATACATTATAAATGTGCAAATAATAGTTTTTCGCATTTAGAATATTTGTATTCTGCATTTTGCTACAGTTTGATTTGCCTATTTTTAAGCCAGAAAGAAATCTTACTTATCACATTTTACTCCTGAATTACACAGCTCTCTTTGGCCATTAGTTCTTCCATTGAGGGCATAACTTCTGCTTGAGAATTAGGCTTATACTAATGTGGAGATGGCAGTTATGAAATAACACAGTCACTTTACCTGCATCTGTTTTAACTGTTAAAGCTGTGGGCAAATTAATCACTCGTATGTTGTTTAATTAATGGCACCTAAACTACAGGGAAATCTTGCATCTTGAAAGTCAAGTCTGTGTTATCTGTACTCATCTACTTTCCAGGATAAATCAACTTAACGGTACACGGGTTGTCAATATGGGGAAAGTGAAGGGTTCGTTAAGCATATGCAGCTTTTGTTCTCTTTGGCGTAAATTTCTCCTGTACGTTTTCTATAAAAATACTTTCATCCATTTTGGATTTTGCCACATATTTGAAGTATGAGTCAATCTAGTACATGGCAGCTTTTGACTTAAAATTCAGAGTGAGATGCCTTGAAAAACATATAGATTCTATTTGCTTATAGCTAGTATATGCATATGTGGTGGTGTTTTGAAGGCAGAAGACATTTTGTCATGTCAGCCTTGCATTGGTAATACTCAAGAGAAAGTAAAGCTAATAGAATGCCTTGCTCATTTTTCATCCAGAGATATTGTCCATTAAGTTCCTGATGATAACTGTTGGAGAGAGTGCTGGAGCTGATTTGACAAGCAAAACCTTGCCGGGTAGAATGGCAATCGAAACTTATGTAAATCAAAAGATGATGGCTCAAAACTTAATTACATTGACTCAGTTTTTAGTAATAACAGATAAATTTTAGATAATGTGTCAGGAAGGAGATAGTAGTATAAAATCCCCTGCCTGTAGCATATCTTTTTTGCAGTAAGCAGTGTTTTAAGCATTATGTTAGGTAATTAGTGTCCTAAAAATTGGGAAATAAGACGTATAGCATCCTACATGAAAAGGAGAGAGAAATGTGCATAACTATTGATATCACAAGTGCTGTTGATACCAGAAGTAGTAACTTTTAACTGTGTGTTATCATTGCAGCCCACCCACTTTTTTATCTTTTTTTCACATATGACTAAATTAGTGTAGTACTGGCTGATTTAAAATGTCATTGCCATTCCCACAAGTCTATATTTTCTTAATTGAATGATTAGCACATCATTAAGCTTTTCAACCACATCTTTTTAGCACTGGTTCTCAGGTAATGTTTTGATTTCCAGAGTAGCAAATATGAACCTCTTCTTTCAGAGAGAATATTTTTGTTTTGGCTCAAGACAGTGCTGTAGTTTATCTCACTTGACAGTAAAAAGATGGCAAAATACTTCCTTCAAACACATTGCTAAAAAAAATATTTTTCAATACGGTATGGAACCAGCATCTAATTGCAGAGTCTGCCTCATAACTAGAATTTGGAAACTTTTTCACTGTTTAAAGTTAAAATTGATTATGTTATTTACATTTATCGCTTTCCAAGCATGACAGTTTTCATGTGTTAAACTAAATGTATGATCCTTAGTAAGTGTATGCACTATCATCACCATCTTTCACAGATTTATGAAATGCTATCCAGTTTATGAGAAGCTGTTCGATAAAGCATGCAATTTTAACAGATATAGCAAAAACAGGTTAAGGGGGAAGAGAATTTTAGTAAGAATTACCATGAGAGCACAGCTGCCTAGTAACTTTCCAACAGAACATCTTTTTTAAAAGTCATTAAAAACTCTGTTTTGTTAAATTTGTGTATATATTTTGCAAAAAGAGGAAAATTCTGTTGAAACAAGAAGTTTCTTGCTCATTCATCATGCAAGCTTTTTTGGAGCCTGGGAGTCCAAAATGCCATCTGTGGGGCATTCCCAGTAGTGCCTAAAGACTGCCAGAGACCACAGAGCTGTGGGACTGGCAGCTCATAAAGCTGAAGCTCTCCACAAACTTTGTTGGAGGATCTGGAGGTCACTAAGGCAACTCTGGACTTCCAGGCTTTCCTGAGAGCCGTAGGTTTTGCCAAGACTTGACTTTGTACTTTGAGACATTCTGAAAAGACATTTCATTTCAGTGTTTCTCTGACAAAAGACCACAGGTATAGCTCTGAGAGGAGACTGATTATTTAATTCCCCATGTAAATCATTTTAATTAGCGGGGGAAAAAAAAAAAAAAAAAGAAAAGAAAAAAAAAAAAGAAAAAAAAAAAAAGAATAAGAAATAAATTTTCCCTAAATTGAAACTTTCTGGCCAGCTCCAGAGGTATTTTTCCATGGCCAACAGACCTGGGTTTTGGGTTTGAGGTGGCATTTTATAAAGGGTCATGTTTCCTAACCAATTTTGATTTTTTAATTCCTACCTTACTTACAGTGTGAAACTGTGGAGTTAAGTTCTTGATTGTACGTTGCTTCATTCTGATAAATTAATCACAGGATCATAGAATGTCTTGGATTGGAATGGACCCAAAGAGTCATCAATTTCCAACCACCCTGCCACAGGCAGGGCCACCAACCTACATATCTGATGCTAGCCAAGCTGCCTTGGTTCCCTTCCAACCTGGCCTTGAACATGTCCAGGGTTGGGGCATCAACAGCCTCTTAGGGCAGCCTCTTCCAGCACCTCACTACTCTCTCTGTGAAGAACTTCTCCCTGCCATCCAGTCTAAACCTTCCCTTCTTGAGCTTCATTGTAATACTTCTGTAGTGCTCCAGATACCGGTCTGCTTAAAGAAGAACTTACAGAACTAAATAACAGATACCTACACATTTTGGCAGTATTACAAAGGCAGGAATTAACTGTAACACAAAACCATTTCAACTCAACTGGTGAATTACCATCTTTATTCATGCATCCTCAACATTTTGTAACTTTTTTTAAAAATCAAAGTCTCGAGCTTTATAATAAAATCCTTTTTGAATATCAAGCCATATGGCTGTTAGCACCCAAAGGTGACAATGTGCAGTGTATTAGGTTAATATAATTCAATATATCTCCATTAAAATCAAAACCCTTGTCCCTATATGGACTAGTAATCTAATTACAGAGTCACTGAAAGCATCAGATGTCAAATACAACTTAGGTTAATCATTTTACTGAATTTTTGCATTGTTATAATCTTTTTAAGTAATGATCAACATGCAGTGCATGTGTTTCATAAATTTTGGGAGGTCTAATTACTTATCTGAATATCAATTTAGAGATTAAATATTAAGCACTGCTTAGTGTGTCTGTTTTTATTTCTCCTGGTCTCAATTGTGACTATCTATGGCTGTATAAATAATATGGTTGCTGTATTTTTTGGATTTGCAATGCATAGTGCAGAAATTCTTGTCTATAATAACCTTATTTATCAAGCGGGGAATTACAAAGTGACAATAAGCTTGTGTCAGTTTCTTATTGAACTTCCTCAGGTAATAGCTTCATCCTGAGCAAATCACTTTTTCATTAAAAAGGATGAGATCCTGATAAAGTAGCACCTGCCTTTTCTATCTCTTGCATTTGCTATTCAAAGCAAAGAAGAAACAGGAACTGCTTCAAAATATTTGAGTAAGAAATGGATTAAAGCACTTAAAATGCAGAAATACATTCATATGGAGATTTTTCCACCATGTCTTGTTAAACTTCTTCAGAATATTTTTTATATTTAAATTTGGCAGTCTGGTATCTGATCTTTCCCTTTGATGGCTTATCCCAGCAGATTATTGTGGGGTGTCAGATAGGTCTGTTTTCTCTCCTGATTTTGTTTTCCCTTTGAAGTGGTTTGCAGGTAGTGCCTTACATATATCTAGCATAAGTAATATGGCATTGCTGCCATGTAGTAACTGTTGATCATTAAGAAAGGATAAGTCATTATTTTTGTTTAGGAAAGCATAACATACCAGTTAATGTACGTTGTATTTCTGATTTGGAAAGGCATCTAAATTTACCTCCTTTAAAAACAGGATTGGGGGTGTTCTTTGAGAATTCAAAGATAAGTTTCTGTTAAATTAAACAAAAGAAAAGCCACTCTAAATCTACTGATAATGCAAGAAACTTATTTTGAATGTATATATTCCAGGCTGGATGTGGCTCTGGGCATCCTGGTCTAGGGCCTGAGGCAGGGGGTTGAAACTGTGTGGTCTTTGAGTTCCTTTTCAACCATTCTAGGCCATTCTATGATTCTGTGTATCTTCTAAGTATTTTCTCCCCTTGCATTCTGTATTTTTATTTTATTTTATTGTGTACTGATAAATAGCACTTCTAAATATGATAAAAGATGCATAAAAGATGCATTTCTGTGGGTCTTGCCCCCTGAACTGTGTGGAATTTCTCGTGTCCCCACCTGCTGTCCTTAGAAGAGAAGGAAGGAATGCTCTCTCTCTCTCCTTGGTACCATTTAAAAATCAACAGCTTGAAATAAGAGTGATCAAGATTCCATGCCAGCTCTGACTGCCACACAGCATTCAAGAGTTGAAGTCTCAGTTGCAGATATGTGGTTCACTGCTCCCCAGAACTGGGTATGTAAGTCCTGGAGAGAAGTCAACCGGGTCAGTCATATCAGCACCTGGATTAGTGGTCAACCGGTTAAATTACCTTTTATTAAGGATGATGTCAGCTGATGGGTATGGCATGGATTATCTATTGGATCAAAAGCAAATACTTTGTTTTAGCATAAGAGGTTAGAGATATTCTGTTTGCCCCAAGGTCATCAGATCAGAGAAGGAGCTGTGTAACCAATTAGGTTTTGAGCCAACAGGCAATGTGTGGTGCAGGATAGTGCTCAAATGTAACAGAGAAATCAGTAATTCTGAGGGCTCCTTAATAAAAGGTTGATTACCTTTAATTAGCAGCAGAAGAAAATCAAAATTGTGCTTTGAGTGCTGAGGTGGATGAAAGTCCCAGTGTCCTGTTTTTCACCCAGATATTATGTACAGGGGCGCGTCTGCTTCTCTTTCCTTTGTCTGAGTTAAGAGAGTACAGGGTGCCTTTTTTACAAAACAATTGTCACCAACAGTACTGTAAATCTAGTTTGTAGAGCTCTTAGCTAATGTTAGCAGATTGAGCTCCCTTCCAGGTGCTTGGTGCAATCCTGTATAAAGAGTAAATCTTAAGAAATATGTCTGCCTGCAGGGACTCATTCAGAACTGGATGCTGTGTGGATAAATCTTTATTTGAAGAAATCTGCTGGCATGTGTGATAAATTCGGGGAGGGCAAAATATGTTAAGGGAATTGATTTATTTTCAGTTAAAAACTTGGAGAGTTTGTATTTATACTTTTTAGTTAGGAATATGCTGCTGACTGCTGGAAGGGAAGTAGCCTGCAGGGACATAGTTGTGAAATCAGGTCTGGTCACCATTAGAAACCACTCCTGCCTCCAGCGCAGACCCTCAGAGCCAGACGTGACCTGTGGTCTCCTAGGAACAAATGAAACTTGGAGCAGTCATTACTGTAGAGCAAGTTGTTTACTTCTTACTGCACTCAGCAATGAAGTTGTACCATCTGGCTTTGTCATCAGTTTTCTAATAAGGCTTATGATAAGAAGTGATAGCTAATATTGCATAGGTCAGGTAATGTTGACTTGCCGTGGGATTAGTTCACTTTTAACTCAATTTGGTGAATACTTTGCAATGATTAACATAGCAGAAGATCCTACATTTCCTTTTGATTTCTTGTGTAACTGCACAGTGTCGTCAAGGCAACCTGCTTCAGTGTTTTCTTTTGCAGAATAAACCATCTCAAAACATTGCTAGCCTCAAATAATTTCTTGTAATATGCAGGGTCAGATACTTCACCAGTATGCACAAAGGCACAAAGCTATTACTTTCTTATTGGCTATCACGTCACCGTAGTGAATAACTACGTGCTTGGGGAAAAAGTGTATATTAAAGCCTTTAAGGTTAAAATAAATCTGTAACACTGTGATGCCTTGAGGATGTAAGGAACTACTTTGTTCAGACAACTGTATGTGTAATATTTGAGCGTGTAATGGAGCATTACCGCTAATTTATCTGTATACAGATAACATGCTGTAGTTCCTAGAGTTGTCTTGTATACTGTGCTGTAGGGACAATAATATACTTTACCATGCTTGTGATGGTAGAATTTGTTTAGGCTTGCATCACTATATTTATTTCCCTTTCATTCAGCACAGCTTTTAGTTACACAGCTATTCCAGATCCCAAAGGCTGAAGATGCTGACTTGAGCCTCATGCTTTGAAACCATCATAGCCTGCCCTTGAGCTTGCAAAAAGCCATCTTTCTGTGGCACTTTGTTGGGATGTTGGCCAACAAAAAAATCTTACACCAGAGAATGAAATGAAAACTGTTTCCTTTTCTAATTAACTGCTAGTGTCCAAGTTTGCTACTTCTGCTGCTCAGTAGCATTTACAAATGTAAAGAGAATTCAGGAGATTGTCCCGCTCTAGGTATTACTGTTGTTATCCACTTTTGCACACAGACATGAACATGAGCTCTGGGAGGTACAAATTCTTCAGTGCTCTCTGGAGTTGCAATAAATAGCTTTGGTCTGAGCTCTTTTAGAAATGCAGCTTGCATCAGAAGATTTCACGTCCATTTCATGTAATATGAAGTTTAAATAACAGAATGAACCCAGGCATTGACTTAAACAGTCATTGCTATTCATGCTCTAATGGGAGCAGGCTACTATTCATGATCTGGTTAATGTGTCTATTAGTCTCTCACTTAAGTAACCCACACAATTTTACAGTGGTTATTTGCATCAAATTTATTTTATGTGAGAACTGATGATATGAGAATGATCCAAACTGAGTTTTAGTTCATAAGCTGATGCTTACTGCTGGAACGCATACAAAACATGGATTCTCTTGAGTGTAGCAATTCTGTGTATGGTACTTGATCAAAATTGTGATCATTTGGAAAAATTGGCATAGTTTATTCCCCAAACGTATGATTTTGTACTGTTAATTGATTTTTATTCCTGTGGCATTTTATTAAAATTACTTGAAATTAGAGCCTTCTCCTCCAGGAGTTTATATCTTTAATCATCCGTTCTAGGTTGCATGTGACAAAATTGGAATGTAGGGTGTTTGTTGGAGTTCTTTCACACTGAATAGGTTCCCTCAGCTCAGCATGCCAGAGCACTAGACTGTAGTTTTATGTTAATTACTGTAGCTTTTCCTCAGCGCAAATTTCCTGTATTTCATTTTTATTTAATTGGATCAAAAGAGTGTATCTTGTGGGAAAACTAAAGTAGAAAAAGTAACTGTAGTTATTCCTTTGGAAATCAGCAGTATTTGAATCATATTTAGAGATTATGAAGCATGTCAGCTCCTTTTTTTTAATCTTGGGAAGTGGCATATCAGCCATATACGTACATAGTGTATACCAAGTTGCAAAAAATGAGGTACGTCTAGATGTATTTAAACAAAAATAAATTTAACAGTGCTTGGGTTTTGGTACTCAGGGGTATAGAAGGCATATTTTTGTAATGGTACAGACAAAGTCAAAGAAAGAGGTTAAGTTGCTCATTACTTGCAGCGTAGGTCAGTTGCTCTAAACTTTGGGAAATGACAATGGTATAACATGCTTAAAACAGCAACAAGAAAAAACGCCACCTCATTGTTCAGGACCACTTGTACTACTTAGTGGGTGGTAGGAGAGGAAAGGAAGAATTATGAAAAGTTTATTTGATCTAAATGAGAGAAGGACAGAAACTGAGATGTACAGCTCAGTTGTACTCCTTAAAAGACTCCTTCATATGCAAACTCATCTCTGTGCCCTTCCCTCCCCTGCTTACTACTATACTTATCTCTCTCCGTCTTATGACATGTGATGCTGAAGGGACTTAGACTGTAGAGGTTTAGTACATGTTTTTGTAGCTCAAGTCACATATAAGTTCTCCTGGTAAATGACATGAAGGTTTTATTCTGTGAGATACAAATTAGAACTCTAATGAATTTATACATACTGGTAAGAGTGATTAAATTACAAGAATGGAGGACATGATCTGCAAACAAAAAAAGCCAAGTGCCTGTTGTACAAGGCAGTAACGTGAATTTTCATGCTTGCAATAAGAGAAGGCAAACAAGTGAAAATATTTTCTAGGTGGACTATTCTGTTGTAACTTCTGGAGAAGGCACTGTGCACCATTTATAACTACAGCTAAAGAAAAAGCGTTATTTGTTGATTTCGCTTTTCAGTTGTCATCAATTTTATTTCATCAGCTCTAATTTTGAGATGCATGTTTCAGCAGAAATAGGGAGGTGATTGTCCCTCCCTCCTCTGCTCTTGTGAGGCTCCATCTGGAATACTCTGTCCAGGTATGGAGCCCTCAGTACAAGAAAGACAGAGAGTTGTTGGAAAGGGTCCAGAGGAGGGCCATGAAGATGATCAGGGGGCTGGAGTACCTCCCCTATGAAGACAGGCTGGGCTTGTTCAACGTGGAGAAAAGAACGCTGTGGGGTGACCTCATTGCAGCCTGAGGCGTTCAAGGCCAGGTTGGATGGGGCCCTGGGCAACTTGATCTAGTAAACGTGGAGGTTTGGTGGCCCTGCCAGACAGGGGGGCTGGAGCTTCATGATTCTTGAGGTCCCTTCCAACCTGGGTCATTCTGTGATTCTGTTTTTCAAGATATTTCTCAGCAGGCTAGACAATTAGGTATCAAGGAAATTAAGCAGTGTAATGAATGTTGAATAAAAAGCTATTCAGGTAAAGACATCTCATTAACTAACTTAAGGTCATAAATTAAAAGTGTATGCCTAAGGGAACACAATGAAGATACGTTCTTCTTGGAATTTTCTAGTAATTGGAAAAGACTGAAGAAGCTGCAGAGGCATATAATAGCATGTTATGGGATGTTGACCTCTGGCATGTTGCCATGCACTTCTAATTTCTTTTCCTATTTCTCTCTTGCTCTGTTAGCTTTTTCTTGCGCTATTTAAGACCCAAATGCACTCATATATGTGAAGACAGCCCATGGTATTTGGTGTTCAGAGGCAGAGACCCTGACATGAGCTGCTGAGAGGTGGTTTGCTATGGCTGTTCTACTGGAAGAAGGACTTGGGTCTGCTTTGGTCGCATCACGCTCTGTCTTGAGTCCAGCACTGGACATGTCACAGCTGTTCTTCAGTCACCCATAGAGCACATACCACAAAATGCAGTACCCTCAACTGCTTTGGCCAGAAATTGTAATCTCATTTTAAATGGCCTTGAAGCAAAATTATAATCAGAATTTTAATTGAAATGCTTTTTAGCATGGTAGGTAGGTTGATCTTTATTTTGGTCTAAGTTAGTTAATGTTTTTTTTTGAAGCCTGGACTGTGATTTTATACTTATGCAATGAAATGACAGTGGAAGGAACAGAATCAATTTTAAAATAAAAGCTTATGATAGCAACAGAGGCTGGTCATATAGACCTCTATTGAAGCAGGTTATGTTGTTTCAGCATTCGGAAGAACGCTGGAAAGTAAACACTTCAGAGAATACATTTACATTCTATGTAGTAATGTAAATTTCTTCCTTGTGTATAGGAGCTCGGAAGAATCTTGCAGTATGGAGAGCTTATGGTATAGTTACTTGTGGGGTTTCTTACACATTTCTCTGAATTATCTGTTGTTGGCTGCTGTCAGAGACAGAATATTGTATGACAAAGGTCTGTTAAGGTGTGGCAACTCCTGTATTGCCAAAATGTGATATTTCTTCGTTTAGTTTGTGTTGGAATGATTAGGATGCAGGTACTGAAGTTCTTCTGGTTGGTAAATGACAAGTATTCTCAATGGTACTTCCAGATTGCAAAAACAGCTACTTCATTTCAGATATAATCTTCTCAAATTGCTTAATATTCCTACTTTGCACTTTTTAGGGGTCTGCTAATTGACAGCATGCATAGTTAAAGATCCCATAAGTTTGTGAAGTGTGCTCACTGATTATATCACTCAAGTCCAGCCCTATTAGTTGTTGCACTGAAATAGAGGACCATCTTCATTTTGATAAAGCTGAGTTACCAGTTCTATGTGGGTGATAATCTCTAAGTAGGTATCCAAGTGAGATTTTTCATTAAGTAGTACTTTCAATAGTGTAGGCATACATATTGCTCATAAAAGGGAATTAAGGTGTTTGTCTTTAGAGATGCACCTAAGGTTTAAACTTTTTTAACAGTTGTTTAAAACTCAACACAGGCATTAATTTGCATTCCAGCTGGGTTTGTTTAGTGTCACATGGGGGACAGAAATAGATTTTATGTAAACTTGAGTCACGTTTGCCAGAGAAGGATTTGTAGCAGTTAATCTAACGAGCTAACTAGGTCAAGGTAGGGCTGTGCATGGATATGGCCAGACAATACACCAGATGACATGGGGGTTTCTAAAATTTGGATTTATTTTATTGTTGTGCTTAATGGTGGGGCTCTTACTCTGGTCCTTACAAGATTTTCTTCTCTGGGATGCATCTTTTGACAAAAGGTGATCACAAACGTCTTTTCTGTGTCTTAATGAACCCACTGAGCTCTTCCTCTCTGAATGCTCTCTGGAAGTGTTTGGGGAACAGAACAAGGAGGTTCCCTGGCCCATTCCTTTCAGTTTTAGCCAGGAGACTTGGTACATGCTGTTTACATGGCAGGTACTTCATTTGGAACAGGATGCAGGGGAGGCACTTTTTCCTTCTCTACAATGCAGTCCCTCAGGTACAGACTATAACCACATATTTTTTAAATAGCACAGTGTGCTCCAAAATGCTTTTCCTTAAATTACAAGGCTTAAAGTATCATCACGGATCAATACTTCAGATCTACATGAGGCTGTTTTGTTCCTCTGATGTAGGGAACCGTGTAGTCTTTCATTACTGTTATTTCTTCCTCTTTCACCCACTACACAAATCCCATTCCTGCAAACTACCATCGAGCGTCTTTCCTCCAGCTGTCATTTGATAGCAGTGAGGCTGAGCCAATTAGCACTGCAACAAGCCACCAAAGAACCCTCCCCACCTCACAGACAGTAAGTAACTCTAAGCTGCATGTTCACACTGCTGACATATCTTCCCTGCTCAGCTCACCAATCTGTACGCTGCTCCAAACTGTGGGAGCTTGTTAAAAGCACAGCCTGGATCCTTCAGGCCTGTTTTGAGACAAGAAAGGTGCTTTTCTGAGTAACCCTAACCTGTGTGCAAAATGCAGTTTCTATGACGGCCCCTAACAAATTAGCCTATGTTTTGCATAATTATTTCAAGATTGAGGTTGGTTTAGAGTCTTTCTTTAGAAAATGCTTCATGACTTCAGCTGTGGGAACAGAAGGAAATCTGTTTGCATAACATCCATTGTGATTTTTTTGCTAAATAGAGACAGACACCCCTAGCAGGAGCTAACACGAAGACACAAAATTGTTAGGTCTACAGTGTGACAGTGGGAAAAGAAATACAGGCAGCAAAGCTTGCAGAGAGTGATTCTGTGGAACAGGAACAGCATTGTGTAAATGGTGCAATGCTGTTGCTTCTGCACTGGGGCACCCTGACACTGCTTTGTGGAAGGCTCGGTATGCAGGAGAGAACTAAAACTGTGGGATCTGCTTCTGTCTTTAAGAAGAAAGGCTGTACTGGTATTTCTGGGATATGAAGCAGCATCTTTGGACCCTTGGGCAATCATTTTTCAGAGGATATTAAAAAATATCCCAATTTATTTGTTGCATATTGGTTAAGTGAGGTTTTATCAATGTCACGTGGGGTGGCAAATTGCATCCTTCAAAACAAACATCAGGGATTTTCTCAGGCTGTGTAACAGGAAGGGGAAGTGGTTGACAGCACATGATTTAGATGTTTCTTGAGTATGAGGCTGTTCACATCTTTTCTCTCTCTCTCTCTCTCTCCCAGAGGACTCATAACTATAGTTTTAAATTGCAAGAGTGAGTTATGAAGCCAGCAACTGTTTCCTTTAAATTTCTGAGTAAGGTGGTTGGTAAGGAGCAGAACACAACGTAGAAATCTACAGCAGGGCATGAGCTTATTACAGACTTCTTGACAGTGAAGCACAGAACTCAGGCTCAGTTGCATGTCATGTTTTAGAAGTAGCTGTAAGTGCCGATTGGGCTGGGAAGAGCACAGCAGGGAATGGTTTGGTTTTCTGACAGCCAGAGCAATCCCGTTTGTTTCCCTTGACACTTGGTTTGCTTCAGTCTTCCACCGCCCTCCAGTGGTTTGCAGAGCACATTGCAAGCTTCCTTGGGATATGTGCTTCCAAGGAAATTGCATTGACGCTCTTATTTTAGTTATTAGTTAAAATGTGATGCAACTTCGTGTAGCTGTGGGAATTGAGGAAGCTGGGAAGTACCACAGAGCTTTAGTTTAATGGGAGTCAAGGAGGCATACCTATGCTGCGTGATGTGGCAGCTGCTGCCAAATGCACCCATCCAGACTTAGCGTATATGGAGCCATGGACAACAAATCACAAGTAAAAGGTTGTGATGCTTTTACTGTCCAGTATATTGTTGCTTCAAAGCCTTTGCTATGGGCTTTCAAGCAGTTTTTACTTCCTCTGTTTTTGCTTTTATCCAAACAAGTCTGTGCTAACATTAACATTTAAATGTTAGATTTAAGCCTACTGCAAAAATCCTAAAATAGAAAATTGCTCATTTAAATTGCTAGCAGATCACTCATCTAGCAGAGAATGACAACAGTCACAACATTCTCTGTTCATCCAAGCTACAGTATGTGTTTAAGACAACAAAATAACCTCATCTACCACAGGGATCACCAGGACTACTGTACATATGTTATAATTTGACTTGCCTGTCTGAGCTCAGACTGCAGTGACTGGAGTAGAGGACAACTGGGACTACAGCTGGAGCCAGGCGGACCAGCAGCACTGCCTTGGGAGACACTGAGCAGCTGCAAGCTGCTCCCAAGTACTCACATCCCCCTTGCATCCATTCCAGTGAGCAAGATCCTCCCTGTGCCCTTCTTTTCTACTGCAGTTGAGAGTAGGAGGTGCTCTGTGATGTTCCAGCTCTGTAACCACCCAGTGGCCTCTACCATTCTGTTCTCAGCCTCCTTATTTCTGGTGTGGTAACATGGTTATAAGAGGCACACAGATATACTTTCTTGTGGGAGAAGAGGCCAGAGGAGAAGCAAGATCTTGACCTGCTGTGTGGCCATATCTCGGGTATTGCGTTCAGTTTTGTGTTTCTCACTACAAGAGAGACATTGAGGCCTTGGGGCATGGTCAGGGAAGGACAGTAGAGCTATGGAGGGTCTCATGAGGAGTGGCTGAGGGTACTTGGATTGTTTTATGTAGAGCAGGCTCAGGGAAGACCTTATCACTGTCTACAACTCCCTGAAAGGAGGATGTAGTGAGGTGGGGGGTGTCCTCTTTCCCGTGTAACAGCAATCAGACAAGAGGTGATGGCCTCAAGTTGTGCCAGGGGAGTTTCAGGTTAGATATTAGGAAACATTTATTCTCCGAATGAGTGGTGAGGCACTGGAATGGGCTGCACAGGGAGCTGTCACTGGAAGCCTTCAAGAAAAGGGAAGTTGTGGCACTGAGTAACATGGTCTAGAGGGGTCATAGGCATGGGTTGATGGTTAGACTAGATTATCTTATTGATTCTGTGATCATGGGATGTTAGCAAAGAAGACCTGCTTTAGCCCATTTCTGCTGTCTTGCTCTCCCCTTTCTGTAAATCTCAGCAGCAGCTTGACTAACTCCCCCCCCCCCCCCCTTTTTTTTTTTTCTAAATCTATTCTGCCTGCTGTCAATTTTTCCACCTACAAAATGTTTACATTTATATTAATGAGATCAACATTCTTCTTTTTAAACTTTCAAATTCTGTATGGAAAAGACTTATTTGACTTTGCATTCAGATGAACTCCCAAAGGCTTTTGACTGTATTACAGAGTACAGAAAGGCTATAATGAGCTGCTGATATGCATGGTAATAAAAAATTCAGCATAGAATTTTCCCTCCAGTAGAACAAAACTGTAGTATAAGAGATGACCGAGTCAGTTTAATTACCAGTTCATTTTTCTTTGAACTTCATCTCTTCTTCACCGATCTTCCACAAAGCATCCAAAGCTACATGAAGTGTTGAAGTAGTGTTGTCCTTTCTTTCTTAAGGACAAAGACAACTATTTCTATGGCAAGAAATCCTCTTGCAAGGCTCAAACTGAATTTTTCATTGCAAAAATGATCAAAGTCTGCAGGTCAAACGCTGTGTAACCTGGTCACTGTTAAGATACGACTGTAACGATAACATTTCTAACCACTGAATACTACTAACACAAACCACATGACCTAAAATTCTGTTTTTAATTAGCTTTTTAAATGCCTCCAATTGTTCTAGACTTATATATCAGTTTTCACTAAAGCCATAACAGGTGGAAATTTGACTAGAGTGTTCAGACTCTGAGAGCAGCCAATTAGACAATTTGGTTTAGCTTAAAGATCTACTTAGCTTAGGATGCCGTTTCCAACAGTGGGTGTAAGCAATTTGGGAAGTTTGTTGCTTCCCCAAAACAAAACTTGTGTGGGAATCCCAGCTGCAGCCCAGGTGAGCATTTGCATGACTGGGAGATGGGTGGCACTGTTGTACCACACTTTGCATTTGCTGTGTTCCAGCTAAGGGCTGCAAGATCATCCATCAAAATCTAGGCATTGCGCTCATAAATGTCATATTCTTCTGTCTGTTTTCAAAGGCAGGTATTTTAGCAGGGAAGGTTTTGTTTTATAAAAGTGCTGATATAGCAAATGCATTCACAAGCAAGATTTAAAAAAAAAGTCAGAAAAGTCAGAAGTTACATTGTTCAAATTCAGAGAATTGCTTGTTTCACCTTAAGATGGCCATAACTTAAGATAGAATTTAGTGCCATAATTCACAAGCATGTACCTTGACTTAGTGCTGTAATATGCAAATGTATACTTAGGTTATTTAGGTTACTGAGATCATTTCCACATGATCATCTTTTCAAGTGTGTTGAATTTAATCCTCAGTGGAGCTGCATTTCTTCAGTTCTTATTTTATGGGAATGCTGCTTCACCACTGTGTTCCTCTAATTGTAAGCAACTGAGAATATCTGAGAATAGTTTGAATATTACAAGCTAATGTTTGTGGTTTTTTTTCAGCTGTGAATCAGATAAAGTTAAAATAAATGTTCAGCTTTTGACTTGTCTATAAACAACATGTGGCTGTAGTGCAACAAAATGACTTGAGATGTCATTCACAAACAGATCAAAAACAGAACTCTTCTTCCTCATTTTTCATTCCCGTGAACCTATGAAAATGAGATCATTATGAATTTCATGGTGACAGTGCACACATCACTGTTAGGTATTTTACTGAAATGAAAGGATTTGTAAAGTCTATAAAGGCAGCATGGCCTAATTAGATTCTTGTCATATTTCACTAGTCTAATTTTCTTTCTTTCTATCATTTTTATTTTTATTTTTAATTGTAGTGGGAAAAACTACAGATGACAACAAGTGAGAGGAGGAAAATAGTTTGTTCAGTCACATTCCATGTAATTGCAATTACCTGTGTTGTCTGGTCATTGTATGTCTTAATTGATAGAACCGCCGAGGAAATTAAACAAGGCAATGATAATGGTAAGTGTCTTTCATCTTCTTCTATCTTGTTGATAATGCAGTGGATGGATGTGAAATGTGGCTATGTAACCAGTCACATTCTGTTCTCAATACCTCAGATACACGGCTACATCAGATACTTTAATGCAGTAATGAACACATCTGTGTTAAAAGCTTATGTTATGCCCCTGCAGAGAGATCTCAACTAAGTGTAACCATTAGAGATGGCTTAACTAGCCTACTGCTTCTACTTAAGTTAATCTCCGTGTATTGAGAAAAGCTTACACAAGGAGATGAGTCAAAATCAAACAGCTCAGTGCAAGCTCAGTTCACAAAATAAGAATATATTACCCAACTGAGCCTCTGTATTCTGTAAATATATATATATATATATATGTATATATATATATATATATAAATTATATATAGATAGATATGAATTATATATATCTAGTCCACATTTTGTTTATGTCTTAGTCTATTCAATCTCTGATTCAGTTTTAAATATGAGGAGGTTGATTAAACAATTCTCTTTTTGTGTGTGTGTGTGTGTGTTCTGAATTGACTTTAAGAATTAGACAGTAGAGGGTCACACACTCAAGTTACAGGGAAAGTGAAACAGGCAGAGCCTTTTGCCTTCCTAGTTAGATAAATATTTAATACGCCTGATGCTTGCACTTCTGACCTATGCAAGAAAAATATGTAACAAGCCTCACTAAGTAACAGATAAATGTATAATACAAGGTCTTGGTTTGCCATCTTTCTAATGCCCTGAGGATAGACAGGACTAGGAGTGGCTTTGTAATACCTACTAGTACAGCATTAACCATCCCATTTGTTCAAAAGGAGAAAGGTATGGGCTTTGAATTAGCTGAATTTACACAACAAATCAGCCGACATGAATTTACATAAAGTGCATGAGAATTGCATTAATTAATCTTGGTAGGCTCAGAAAATATTTACAAGTTGGATGGAACTCACTGTTTGCCAAATGTTTATGGATGATTCTCCACACTAAAAAATGAACAGAGAGATGCCTGAGAGCTAGTTACAGCACACAAAAATAAGTGTTGGTGAAGAGTGCTCTTTTGCCCATGAACTTGCTTGCTGGGAGGAGAAAAAGTATTTCTGCAGACAAATGTCTGTAATGAGTGAGGAGAGAGATGTGCAGTTTACTTTTCCCTCCTTTCATCATTTCTGTTTCAGTGGAGGAAAAGAATGTTAACTATGTTGAGGAGGGGAAGAACTTAAAGCTCAGGACAGCAATAGTATTGTTAATATTGCATAAGTTTAAAATTCCATGTTCAAGTGTATATCTCAAAAAATATTTAAGCTTTACTTTTCTCTCTACAAATGCTAATAAATAAGAGTACAAACCTCTGAATTGGTAAACCTGTCATTGGTTTGTGGAATGGCAATCTGAAGTATATATTTAAAACATTCTAGAACTAATAAGGCACCAATGCTGGGTCAACTTTCAAATGAATTTGCTCTGCTTGAAGAAACTGGCCTGGGCTTACCTGAGCTTTGTCTCTTCTAATAAAGCTCAAATCTTAGAAAATGTGGCAATCTTGGAATATAGAGGTGTGGAACTCACTGTGTCATACTCTGGCTTAAGCAAAAGATGATAGATCTTGTGTTAGCGCGTAAGAAACAGTCAGCACATCCTTACTGCTGTGGTGTGGAACAGACTCTACAGGAAGGCTGAGCTGTTTATTCATCTTCTGTATTTTGTGTTCAGGTCTCCAGCTATGGCTTGCTGGTTCTAAATGTCATAAGCCACTGGCAGGTCTTAGACAGATGCAAACCATGCTGCTTTCATTGTTAAGAGCAGGAAAGTGATGATGTTTTCTAAAAGCAATTATTAAAGATGTTTTTCCCGAAAGGAAAAAAAAAACCACACCACTGGTTATGCTACCATATAGATTTGTTAGCAAATTCAACAAATCTAAATAGATTTTTTCACCTTAAGTTGAACTAAAGAGAGTATGTGATTAGTGAGACACAAAATGATTTGCATCAGCTTTGCATGCTTTCATTTTGCTGCAAATTTCAACAATGGTCGACACCATCAGTTAATACACTAATTAAGTAAGAGGTATCACATGAAGGCTGATCCAAAAGTCATACCTCCTGTTTTATTATATTGGCCCACAGCATCAGAGGTGGATGTTGGTGATATGGCAGTAGAGGCTGCATCCAGTATTCCATAGCATTTTGTTGCTGTGTGACAGGTTGCTCAAAGCCTGACAGCTTAATAAGCATTGATACAGAAGTCTAACCCTCACTTATAGTATGCTGATCACATCTTTAATGTGGTGAGGCAGTGTGCAATGGAAGTAGCTGTTCCTTTACATTATGCTACTGAATGTTTGACAAAAGCAGATGTGGGGACACAAATTAATGAGCAGAAGGCTGTTCTTAATGCAACAGCAATTCATTCTGTTAAAATCAGGAGATCACATGTAGGTCAATGCAAATCATCTTAACATTTTTCATACCAGATCCAAGTACAAATGCTTTTGTCTCTAGCTCTTTAGTGTCAGCATCCTTGGATTTTTTTTATCTGCAAGTATCAATGTGATTGCTGTTTATTCATGTAATTGATCTGATAAAGATCTGATAAATAATAACAGATAAACCCAAACTATGATGTTTTACTGCATCTTTTTGACACTGGTGAATTCTGGAGGTTGTACAAACAGAATAGCGGGAAAGAAAGGAAGGCAAAGAAGACAGATCAGGAAATTGAGATATTTCCACAATGTTTTTTACTGTACCCTGGATTCAAACTGAAGCTGGAATTGGGTAGAAACACTGTAAATGTTGTCGTCCCAGGTACTGTAACACTGCAATGTTTCTAGGATTATATAAAAATAATTGTTGGTGAAGATGTGCATAGTATTTTTAGGTGTTCAGTAACCTCTCAGTTGTGGTATTTGTATTCTTGGTTAAGTAAACACACAGGGCTAAACATGTTGGGGTTTGTTTAGTCTGGCTGTATCAAGCATAATGCACCTCTTGTGATTGTGCCTCAATTTCTTATCTGACCAAATTGTGGAGAAATCAGAAGTGGGAGTCAGGTGCAGTGCCTTGTCTGTCATTCTAGCTATGGGGAACAGCTGCTGTCCCCTTTAGCAAAAATTGCCACAGGACCGTACTTGTATTTGGGAATGTTCAGCAACTGGCTTCTTTTCAAAACATTTTACTGATATTCAGTACTTGATGTGCATTGTTTAACCATGGTAATAAATGTAGATGTTTTATTTCCGAGGTGTCCTCGAATGGCCGTTTTGGACAAAACTCGTCGTGGTGGCCATTGGTTTCACAGGAGGCCTCGTCTTCATGTACGTGCAGTGTAAAGTTTATGTTCAGCTGTGGCGCAGGCTGAAAGCCTACAACAGAGTGATCTTTGTTCAGAACTGCCCAGACACCGCCAAAAAACTGGAGGAGAAGAACTCTTCGTGCACTCAGAGCTCAGACATGAAGGATGCAGTGGTGGTGCCAGTAGCACAGACAGGTACAAACTCTCAGCTGGCAGCTGAAGAAATGACATCTGAGGTCATGCCAGTTTGACAGAGACAGCATTGTTTCTTCCTTGCAGAATAAGGCATAGTGTTTTCTACACTACAAATGCTGAAAGAGAGTAGAAACGACTGTGCATTTTTTTGAGTAAAAACACAAAAATCAAATCCCTATGAGGAAAATGGATCCAGCAAAGCAACTTGTTACTGTATGGAATGTGACCATTTGTGAAGTAGTTTCTCAGCTAGTCAGCAAGTGTAGTGAAAGTGGAAGTGTAGAAAGTGCAATAGAGAACAGGTTAAACAGACAATGCCAAACTAATGTGGTGAGATTATTATTATTATTTTTTAACAAATAAGGATTGGGTGGCTGGGCATAGTAGACACAGACCTGCTATAACCATTTTGTTTACAGGAAAGAAAACCAAACCTTTCAACTGTTTACTACTGAAAGTTGTATTTGCTATTTACCTTCCTAAAGATACACTTCAAAAGTGTACCATACAAGATATATGCATTAAGAGAATCAAAGGATAAAGAGCTGTACTGCAGTGTGCACTCCCTCTGCCTCATGAAGTAAAAGACGTTTGTGTGACTCCAGCGGAGTCTGAATGTTTGGGCAGCTGTGTCAGCTGAGGGTGTGTGAAACATGTGAAGGGTAGCACTGCTATTGAATATGCCTGCATTTTTTACAAGTAGGCAGTTCCAGCCAGTTTAAACTCGTGTCTTGATAGGCTACAGATATGTAACTGCAGCTGTCAACAAAACTAGTACAGGAAGGAGAAAAATCATAATGATGTATTTAAAGCAGCAGCTCGGCTGTTTATTTTGTTTTGTAAAAGTGAATTCGATTTATTTTTTTCATAAATTGGATACACAAAGTTAAAGTTTTGAGGCAAAACTATAAATTAAAAATGCATGCAAAACCATAGAAGTGAATTGCTCTTAGCAAAGGTCTGTGGAAGGATTACATCAGGAAGATGGAAAGTGTTTTTTCATTTCAAGCTTGTCAGATTTGTGATACCTTTGAGAAAGGTAGACATGAAAGAATATAAATAGGTGTCTTAAAGGAATGTTAGTTCTTATTCCCCTGTTCTGAGAAGTTAGTTTTTATCTTTCTGACTGCAGAAATAAACCACTGGTTTCTCTCTGTACAGGTAAGCTTGAAATGTTAGATATTCAACAGTTCAGTTGTTAATTTCATGTTCTGAGCATTCTCATATAAGAATGAAGTGCGGATAGCATTAAAGGGTGCAATAGATAAATGAATGTAGATGTAACACTGTGTCCAACAGGCTGTAATATGTAAAGAACACATTTTGTGATTTGCTTCTCATATCAGTGATGTTTACCATCAGGACAGGGCAGCAAGGATTGTCTTGGAGTAGTAACGTGTTGGCTTAGACAGGTATATGGTTTGAACTTACGTATATTTTAAACGTAATGTTTAAAGGTTTGGGGTTGTTTTTTGTTGGTTTTGTTTTATATTTAGCAAAGCAAGAAAAGCAAACAGGCAAATAAACCAGAGTAAAGAGAGTAAGAAAGCACAGGTTCATTCGCAAGAGGAATTTGCTGTATTTGCCATGTACTAGTCTTCTACAGAAACTTTGCAATTTCTAATGGTAAATTTCCTCTTTACTTGTTCAAACATCTCCAGTTCAATAACAGAATCATCACATTCTCCTAAATGCAAAGGGTGCTGGGCCTAATCTGTATTGGAATTCATCTGTAAGGTATTCCTTTGTGACTGTGTTTCATGGTGTAAGGCTCAGGGATCACTGGAAATGGCAGTATTAGTGAGAATCTTTTCTCAGAGCATTGTATTCCTCTTTTAGAATCACTTGTGTAATGTGGCTGAGACTAAGTGCCATCTGGCTAGACAGGACACAAACTCTCAGTGCCTGAATAGATCTGAAGTACGTATTAATTTTTGCTCAGAGTTGTTCCGGATGAGTTGGATTAATGTTTAAGTCTTCATATAAAATAATTTTCTAATTGTACACCAGCAGAATTGGAATTATAACAGTTTCCACTTGAAATCAAATAAGTGAGTACACAAATAATTTCTGTTTATTATTGCAGTGAAGACTTTACAAGTTCTGTAGCAAACAGTGACAACTACTAAGGACTGCCTCATAATTGCACATGCTTAAGGTGGTTTTCTAATAGCATATTACTAAAAAGTAAATCTCATGATACCTGAAGCAAGTCAGACACATAATAGATGCATCTATGCATTTGGAATTATGTCTACAGTTATACCTGATGAATCACAGTACAGTTGGTTGACAAAAAGAAAAGCATTATTACATAAGTACTGGAAAATGTTATGCTGTCATCTAAGTGGCAGTGACCTCACTACTTCAGGCAGCTTGATCCTTAACCCGCTGTAGTGTCATACACCACTGAAAGTGCCCCAAATTTTGACAGCTTGGAGATTAATTCACTGTTATGTTCTTGAACAAGCATAATATTCAAATTAAAGAAAAATAAATACTTCAGGCTTCTGAAAGCAGATCTGCACCATCCAGTAAGATTGCTGCTCCTTTTTTATTGTTATTATTTTTTTAATACACTCAAGAGTCAGCAACAGAACCACTTGCAAAGCCAGCTTCAAAACACCATTTTGGCACTCAATATGTGCAAATGAGCTTACAATTCAGTGTAAGAATGGAGGAAGGCTTTGGTTGAAATTCCTCCACTCCCTTTGAAATATTTATTGGACTGCAGGAAAAGCAGCAGAAGGAGACACTGGAGCAAGAGAGATTACAGCAGCTTTGAAACAGTGTTTAAACTCTGTTAAGCATTACAGTATTAGTCCACGCATTCCCTTCTCCTTCGGTGCAGTGGATCTTTTAGAGCTTTCAGGGATTTCACGCTGGTTTGGAATTCGTTTGTGTAGCAGGGTGAGACCTCTGCAAGAGGGCAAGGAGCAGATCGCACCAACATGCCTTAGGTGCAGGTGTGATGAGTAACGGTGGTGCACGAATTCAGATGCTAGACAGCTGCTTATCAACCAATCAGTTCTCTTTCCCACAAAAAGGGCAGCTTTCCAAGCTGCAAAAACAGCATCCTGAAACTTTTAAGAGACGTTCTGAAATACATATATAATTTGTAATGAAATGAGATATCAAATACAGATCGGCATCAAGCTACCTGTGTAGCCACTGTACATCTCAGGCAAACACCCCAACAGTGGAATTTATCTTGGCTACAATCCTCCAAGGGCTGAACCTTGTTCTAAGCTGCCATTACTGAGAAGAGCCTGATCTGCATTCCTGTTTAAGTGAAGCTTCAGTGAAGGCAGGTGGAAGTAATCTGGTGTGAGAGCTCAAATCTTAAACAAGATTCTTCTAATCTGTAGACATGCACGTGTCTTCTCTTGGTTTAAGTTACAAGCATTATGAAGTTTATTTCAACCTGGTTTAAATATACCATTTTTGACTATCATTAGCATTATGAAGATTATCAACTAGTCCAATTGTGCCATTTGCACACTGCTTTATCTGAAAGCAGTGCTTATTTTTATTGTGTAGGAAGAAATAGTAAGTTCCCCATCACCAGGACAAACCATTTACAATTTCTAATAATGTGATGAATCTTTATGATGAAAGTATTTTACTGTGTATAATATTTGGAACTACAAGTTTGTGTTACTTGTCCGACTCCCTCTCTTTTGCAAAAGAAACAAAATGTATGTTTTTTGTGGGTGAATGTGTACTGAAAGACAGAAAGGAAGGGAAACAAAAGTAATATATCTGATTATTGTTGTGAAAAAAAAAATGTATTTGTATTAAACAAATGATCCAAATTTCTGTAGTATCCTACATTTGTCAGTTTGTTTTATAGAGCATCACATGTGGGACATGACTTTGGCAACACGACACTCTGGCAAGAAAGGTGAACAGTATAATCAGCTTCACACTTACTACTGATGAACCTGCTGGACTGGGGTACCCAGGTACAGGTACCACACTTTGGCAGAAAAACATCTCGCTGCACAAAAACAAAGGGGAAGGAAGATTGTGAAGGGTAAGGTACATAAGAGTAGGCTTCAACAGCATAGTAATCTGTTTTTAGAGCCGTAGCGAAATGGACAAGTAGTACTGGCTTTCAGCTGCAGCAAGGGTAGGAGGGTGAACGTTTTCTTAGGAGCACGGTGCTTTGGAATGAACGGTGATATGTAATTCTGTAACATCCACCACAAGAAACTCTTAAAAGTGAGTGGGACAAATATTAGAGACTTAAATTGTTTAAAGCTAATTGTACCTGTCTAACTCAATAAACAGTTCCAGCCAAGCTACGTCATTTGTTTTCTGAAGAGGATTTCATCCACCTACCACAGATAATTGTTGGCAGCTGGGAAGGAGGTGGGCTGAGTTTCCAATCTTCAGTGTTCTAGCTGGAATAGGTCACTGTATGGCTGCTGCCTGCTACAGATATAATCCAAACACAGGGAAAGTATTCTAACAAATCCCATTCTCTACCTCCAAGGCCAACAGATTGGTCATTTTGTTAAAGTTACTCTGACAGTAGCTCACCATTTAAATCAGATATGGGTTCATGAATCTCTACAAGGTATAAAAAAGAAGGAAAAGCATAACCAAAACTATCCTAGTAATAGATATATAATTGTATGTTAACATATACAAAAATACTATCATGTTTATTATTAGAATCTGTAGGTATAAGCCTGCTACATTTTTTTGCATCACAAACAAGAGTTAGAATCTCTTGCTCAAGTAGAGCACCACTCAGTAATGCATCACTTTTGTGTTCATTTTGCACTCTGTGTACATGAAGAAGGGTGCTAGATGGTACTTAACTCCCCCAGTAAAATATTGAGGCTATTCTGTAAGCCAAGATCTGAAAGGCAAAAAACCTCACTGAAAAAGTAGCTCACCCACAGTACTTTGTACTACATATCCACTATGTATGATACTGTGCTCAGAAAATAACCTCAGATCAATTTAACGCAGTGGCTGAGAACAGAAAACATTAGAGATCTGCTGGAGAAATCCATCTGTCCTCACAACCTACGTTAATGGAATTACAGAATTTTCTTTTGTTGTATTCTTCTGTTATTTATATACAAATAACAATCAACACTATTCCAAACAAAGAAGACAGAAGATGATTATTATCATTATTAAACATGTAAGTATGTTAGATAAACCAAGGCTTATTTTAGCGATGGATAACCTATCTTGGGAAGTGTATGGGAAACTGTCCCATCTGTTTGACACAAAGGATTCTCTGTTCTGATTTCTTTAGTTCAGTAAACAGCATGTTATTTCTTTAAGCAGAATTGTTGCATAGCTAATACAACCATTAGATCTTATGCAATGTATTATTTGAGGATGTAAGGTTAGAATGAAGCATGGCTCCTTTTATCTACCATGTCTATGTCTGGGAGGTAATCAGCATGTTCTACGAAGTTTGATGGTAGCTCACAAACAACACGTGAAAAGAAAATAATGAGATTTTCAATGGTTTTATTAAAAATAAACAAACAAAAAACTTAATAGGTCTCAGAAGCAGGAGTGCTGCTTCCAGGAGACCCAAAGAAGGCAGCAGTCAAAAGAGCAAATCAGCTGAAGTTCTGGCAAAGGCTTTTGCGATTCTTCCTCAAGTGCTGCTTTGCCTCCTGGTCTGCCAGCACATTTCTAGAGCTGGAGGGTTGGGGAAAAGAATACTTCATTAAAAATCTATGGAAAAGAACTTCTGACCATTTCATGACCCAGAAAGAGGTACTGTTGCTTAGTAAATTTTTAAATCAGCATGTTGCTGTCTTAGTTGACTACATGTGAATCTACTTGCACGAATAAGAGCTGCTATTAATAGAATGCTGCTGCATTCTATTAATTCCTCTTACCATAGAATTACCCAGGTTGGAAAAGACCTTGAAGATCATCAAGTCCAACCGCAGCCTAACCATAGTACCCATCTTTCTAGTAAATGACTGTTTCTAAAGTAATAACAGCACTATTGTCTAGTAAATTTGTTCTATTTTTCATTTGTTAACAGGTAACTTGCAAACTCAGCTATTTCTTTTAAGAGAACAGGTTTGTATTTGCCATTTGAGTAATTAAGCTTTATGGAATTCAATTGCTGGACTACTGCAGAAAGTCTCCCGTAGTCAGCTGACTTTGAGAGTTTCATACTAGCTGCGCTTAAGGCCATAGGTTAAATTGCAGAACAGCTCATTAGCAATGGAAAACGGAAAGGTGATGTATGGATCATATCATGCTGGTAATGATACATCACTTAAGATCAAACCAGCCCATCTGGTGTACTTAAGAAGTACGATTGCTTGCCCTTTACTAGAAAACTGAGCTGGGAAGATTCCTGAAGCGGAGAACGTCTTTTCTCCTGAGAAAATTAAAGAAATCCTTTTTAATTACTCTTTTACACCTGGTTGGCTTTTTTTTTCCCCCCTCAAGCTGGAGTCCAACATTTTTGGATTCGAGATTCTGACTTCATATATCTGGCAGTGTCAGTACAGTGAAAAAACTGTGTATGATGTAATTCTCAAATATATTTCTTGCACTATCTATCTAGGAATGGTGTAGAAAATGATTTGTATGTATTGCCTTTGTTGCCTTCTCGGCTTGTCGTATCCCATTGCACATACTGACATCCCACAAAGGATCAGCATGTGCTTTGGTAGAGGGAAAAAAAGTGAAAATACTGTAACAAGCAAGGCTAACTGCTTAACTACAGGCTTGTTTTTCCACACCAGAAATGTTTGCAGTCTCATCCCTTTAGAAATTTCATTGCAGAGCAGACTGAAAAGCCATGGTGAACACATCCATTAATTCAGTCCAATGTGTTTCTAACACTGAAGAGCTGTCAATTAATTCACCGCAAGAAGCTATCCCTGAGAAGGGTATTCTTTTCTCTTTCATTTCATGAATCAACAGCCAATGGCTATTTGCTTAGTGTATGTGAACCAAAATCCAATTACTACTGGAACCAAAGCCAGCTAGTTCTTTCCAGCCAAGACCATCAATATGATTGGCTCTAGAATCAGAACACAACAGCTCTGCTGCTACTGAAAAAATGTGAATGTAATTCATCTAGGTCCTCCGAGAAATCTTGGCTCCCCAAGGCTGTCAGGAATAAAAGAGTACCTAAGGAAGTATGCTGCAAATTGCAGTGTAACTAATTTAAAAGTACATTTCCTTTGAAAAAAACAAAAAAAAACCAGCAAAAAAAAAAAGTTCTTACATACAAATTGGCTTCTATGTTAAAGCACTACTTTTTGTATGAATTTGTTTATGTTTCATTTGAGCCCTGACATTTAAAGAAATTGAAGTTTTAACAATTACAGCATTGCAGGTCACACTAAAGAAACAGAGAAGTGGTGAAGCTGTATCTGACCCAATTAAGAAAGAAGTCTTCCATCAAAATAACCCAACTGTAATAAGCATTAAAACCAAGGAGTTTCACATTAGAATGTATAAACCTTACAGGTAAACAGCATTTCAAGGTATCTCCTACAGCAAATTCATAAGAACAAAGAACTTACAGGAATATTTCTCAATTCAGCTGAATTGAGAAAAGCAACTGCTTTCTTTTTTAAGAAACAGAATAAGAATGCAGAACTCCTGAGAGTATTCATCCTGTTTTCAACTGAAGAGAAGAAACTGTACCCTATTAAGACTCTTAATAGGTGACTTTAAAAGCACGGGCATGAGAGTATTATGAAACTGATAGGAAAGATTCGATTACCTCATCTGTGTAACATGAGGCAAGCCTCTCTCTTGTTCCCCTTCTCCAGGCTTTTCAGCACAAACATTCCAAGTGCAGAAATTTAGTATATAAACAAAAAGGTTTTCTGTTTTTGTTTTACCCTTCTCTGGTTTCTCACAGCTACATTAAAATATTGCACCACCTAAAGGCACCACAGCCACTTCCACAAAAGATGCATAAAAGCTGTCTCCAGCTGAGCCCACTGCTCAACAGGGTACCTGTTTAATGATGTACTAAATGATGAATATATTCTTGCAACTACCAGGAAAAGGCAAGGATCTCTCACTGCAAAGTACTTCCAACAGGTTTCTGCATCCTGATTGCTCAATGAGCAGAGAAGATGCATTGAAATGGTTAGGATGCCAAGACATAAACAATTTGTTTGCTATCGTAGAGTACTGCATCCTGAAGAGCAGGTATAGAATGAGGCATAAGGACACAAAATATTGAATCTGATCTATATTCAAAAATTGTAACCCAATAATACGCTAGCTGAACGTTCACTCTCTAGCATAGGTGCACAGCAAGCTTATAAAAAATGCAATTAGCAAAGCCTTTGCAAATATAATTAGAAACACTAGCTTTATTCTTCATTCTGAGACAACTGAAATAAGTTTCATACAATTCCCTTCAGTTGTTCCAGCTCTTGAATCTTCATGATGCCACGTCTTCTGTTTTATTCAGTTCTTTTTCAGCTTCTGTATCTGATGTCTCAGACTGAATGCAAACAGCATCCCTATATGACAGCTTTCTCATTTTGATGTTTGGCAGCTTCTTCAGATCACCATCCCACTCCCTTAAAAGAAAAACAAAAACAGTCATGAAAAAAAGCAGCAATAGAAATAGCAGGAAAGAGAAGCAGAATTAGTTAACCTTTTTCAGAAGTGAGGCTGCTCTCAAGTGAGGAGCCTCTCAAGTGAGGCTGCTTTTCTACATTATATTATCACTCCAACTGCAGTATGAACATGTTTACCTCATCTTGTACACTACAGCAGCTGTGACTTCTTTGTGAAGAAAAAAGTACTTTCAGATTTGACATTCTGGACAAAGAATCAGAAATCACAGCCTATTTCTCTCCTCAGTTACTTTAACATATTAAACCCATGGTCTTTTAACTAATAGAAGAGCAGCTTGAAGAAGTTTACTTCATCTGGATGCTTAATTTGCAAATCTAATATCACAGGTACTTGAAGTGCTTTATTATGAATTATGATTGTTAATATTTTGTATGACTTTAGGCAATCTGATCTAACTCATCCCTGCCCATGGCAGTGGGGCTGGAACTGGATGATGTTTAAGGTCCCTTCCAACCCAAACCATTCTA
This sequence comes from Coturnix japonica, assembly GCF_054131305.1. NCBI lineage: Eukaryota > Metazoa > Chordata > Aves > Galliformes > Phasianidae > Coturnix > Coturnix japonica. The sequence goes on along the minus strand of NC_140666.1, from coordinate 29,102,565 downwards.
CAATTCTGTGACTGACTTCATGGAGACACAAAATGTTAGTACACATTAATTCACACTGGAAGTATATTACTTCAGAAGACTGCAAAGAAGATGAAGGGGTCATTTAAATATCACAAGACAAATCCTGTGTTCAATTAACAGAATACTTGCTTTTTCTGAAGGGCAAAGAGAGTATTTGCCAATTATAATACAGACAGTCTTGGTTTTGTTCTACCAAGGTAAGAAAACAACATTTACATTAGATATCCCAGTAAGGTAAGTCAGCTATGTATGAATAAACAGAACAGCCAGAGGTCTTATCTTTAAGATCTCTGGCATTATTCTTATATTCTCTAACTGTGACTTCCAGCTACACACAATTTCCAAGACATGACCATGTGTAATTTCTTCCAACATAAGCATTGGTAAGTCTTTTTTTTATTATTATTATTTTTATCTTCCATTAAAGTACCTCATTTGCTAGAGCTGCCAGCAGGAGTGTTCATTCAATCCATTAACAAGGTATGTTGGCTTGCTGGCCCAGAGATACTGGCAGCAAGTTCTACAGATTCCAAAGCATTGCCTGGTACGGCATCAATGCTCTTATGATTTTCAACTAGTATATGTGAACAAACACTGCTGCAGATTGTGGTGCACCTGCATCTCATTGAAACCAAGGCTAAGAATTTTTTGCTGCTTTGGTTACTTAACAGTACATTTAATAAATAACTTAGTGTGTTATGTAACTACATTTACCATCCAAAATCACACTTCAGGTAAGAAAACAGTATTAACAGTATTACACTGTATTTTCATTTATCAGTAAATCTAGGTCTTGATCTTTAAAAACTAACAATGAGTGTTAATCCTTTTAGTGTAGATCAGCAAACAGCTCAGGTGGACAAAAAACATTCTCTGAGAATAGCCAAGAAGAGATACTTAAGTTACAGAAACAAAACACTAACTGTTGAAACTTTCTAACCCCTCCAATGTCTTACTGATTAGCTGTCACTAATACTTAGCCTATAACAGCTAAGAATTGCAAAATTAGAAACATCACACCTTGTCTAGTTTTGCAAATGACAGACTCTTTAGCAGTCTCCATATATTATTTCTTAAGAAAAAAGACATACAATATGTCAAATTCAAACACAGTGTGTTGCACAAACAGTTTAGTATTGGGATTACAAAAAACTTACCTGAAAAATTTAAGGTGTTTGCTGTTCACAATGTCTGGGATTTCTAAAGGAAGTGAAATTGAATTCTATTAGATGTGCTATATTATTCAAGTGAGTCTCATTTCAAAGAAAGAAAAGTGAACTAAGGGCTGGACGTAGTCTTTCACAGGATGAGAATAAGGAGTCATACTAGAAAGCTCCTAGAGAAATACATAAATAGGAAGACCTCTCATTGGCAGTAAAATTATACTAATGAACTACTCCAGAATTCAAATGCAGCAATCACTGAGAATTCAATTCTAAGATATTATTATACGAAGAGCTTGATCTTCTCTTAAGTCACATATCTGAGAAATAGTGCAAAAGTAAGCATTTAAAGTTTGCATTTAAAAAAAGGCCAACAAATAAACCAGAAAGATAATTAAGTTATTATTTGTTCTAAAAGAGTTGCCAGAATCCTCAACCAAAATCAAGCTGTGAGTAGTTTTTAACATTCATTCACATAATAAAAAGATAATTCTGCTCAGCAGAACTATGAAAACAGTAAGAAAGCTTAATTCCAAAAGCATCCTAAATACACAAGTACCACTGCTAATTAGGCAGTACTAAGGTTTCTGTATGTATTTTGAAACATCTATAGAAAAATAATTTCAAAGCACTTAAGTCACTGCTGTAAGCAAGACAGATCAGTAATGGAGTTAGGAAAGTACCATCAGTCTGAGGGAGCAAACCTAACAAGCGCTTCAATGTGCTTCTCAACATTTACCATGTAGAAAACTATTTGTATGCGTATATAAACACTCAGAATACAGTAACTTCTCAGGTGCTTGAACAGAACATGTTATTGGGTTTTTGAATATAGTACTACTTCCTTCCACCTGCAATGAGACAGTCTGAAAGCAAAGAACAGCTGCTGTTAGACGTGCTCCAAAAACCACTCCTGCTATTGGGAAGCTTCTTGTTGCTGAAATGACTGTCAAATGCTTCACTACATGCAATGTAATATTTATAAAGAATGTTGACACCCATCTCTTCTCATGAACCAGTGTTCCTCTAAGTAAAATAGAAATGTACACTGATTGTTCTTTAGGCAGAACATTTTCATAAAGTTGAAGTATCTTTCCCAAACCAACTTTGAGAGAAATATGCTGACTGCAAATCTTTATTACCTTTGGTAGTAAAAAAGAAAGATGGCAAAAAGCACAGTTCCTTATGGCACAGATTTTTACTTTTATTTCTCTTTTTTTGCTCCCTGGGAATCTATAATGTTCCTACCAGATGTGTTACTTGTAACTCATGCAGAATTTTACCTAGAAGGCCTACACTGCTTTGCTTTGATTCAGTGCCATTTTCTTCTCGGCCAAGCCCAAAATATTGTATACGACCCATGCTTAATATCATCATCGCTAACTTATAGACATTTAGAAGTCTTGAATCTTTTTTTTTAAAATGTAAAATAAATCGTATAGTTAAAATAGACTGTTCATGGGCAGTATTTTATACTGTAGGTTTCACAGCCTGCAAGAAGAAAGGCTGCTTGCTACCTCTGAAATGTTTAATCCACTTTACTATTTTAGCTCTTAAAAATATAATGTTTTAGGTACATCTTACATTGTCCTTCAGCAAGTCCTGAACATACAGTTATGCCTTTGTTCATCTATCAGTGCTCTTGGGTCTTACAAAAATAAATCGGATGATGCTATCAGTGCAGGACTATGGATGGTTTTGCTACAGAATGTAGAATGATGATACCTACCACTTATCTTTGTGGCCAGACAGTCTTTGCAATTCAGAATAATATCTTTTCCCTTTACATTGGGTTACAAAGTTAGCTGATGACTAATAATGTATGCAACAAATCTTGATACCAATGACTTTGACTTTTGCAGAATGCTTCTTGGTAAACAGGAATAGTGATAGAAATCACAGCTGAGTACAGCAAAGCAAAGAAACATATACCCAATTCCTTTGGTTCATTTCTGAACTTAATTTGCTTTAAAAACGTTAAATCACCAGAGTTAACTGAGATAAAAATGGGAGAAAAAAAATGGCAGATAGAGAAACAGAGCATAAAAGCTAGTGGAAAAGAAATGAAGGAAGTATTTCAGGGAACAGATACCGTCTGGCATTTCTATCATGAAGTATTCAGCAACTTATTTGCAGCAATGAAAAGGCAGTAAAAAATGTAAGTATTTTTTTCCACTTTTCTGACACTCTCAGCTACTTTGTTTTACTGATTTTTTTCTGAGGAAGAACAAACTGTGCTAGCTCTCAAGTTTTATCATGAGGATGGGAGTCCTAAACACCATTTTGTGACAAGGCACTGAGCTTAATTTCTAACAGAACTTTGGAGAAATACTGGTAAGTCATCTCCTTTGTAACTGATTGGATGAAGAAACACCAGAACAGATTACTTCTAGTTCCTATGAGCACTGGGAGTCAACTGCTCTCAGCTGTTGGTCTGAACAATTCTGCCTCTGTGGACATGCTTGAACTGGAGACTTTCTAAAACATAACCAGAGAAAAAGCAGGTAGAGGATGCAATCCCAGTGTCAGAGTGTTGTCTCACAGCACTACTTTCTACCAAGTGGAATCATGGTGTGTGACAGTCTCCTGAAATATTTCATTTCCTTCCAGAAGTACATTCTCATAAAAAAATCATTTTTCACAGCACTATTCTCTCTCCAAAAATGAAGAACTGCACAAGAGACTTACCTAAATCTCAGAACTGAAACGTCACTGCCCTTGACAGAGAATATAAGCAGTATATGTATAATATTCTTTAGAACTATCATACAGAGAAACCATGAAGTCAAAAAATGATCTTGCAGTCTGAGATTAAAAAGGTAAAAAGACACCAGAAACTGTAGATGCTCTTTAAATGATGAACCATTCAGTTACAGAACCATGTTGGCATGCCTTCCCCTCAACTTCCTCCTTTGGCTTGGCCTCTCAGACGGAAGACTGTAAGGAAGAGGACTGAGGTAATAGTAGATTACAGGTGATTTTCCCCTTAAAAAGGAATACTTCTTCAAGTTACAGCTACTGTGGAGACCCCTTATACCTCAGCGTCAAGACATCTTTCTGATACAGACCCATAGTGATTAATAGTTTGTTTTAAACTGTTAGCTTTGCTAAGGTTATATTAGACTGACTGTGCACATATGATCCCTTATACATAAAACACTGAGTTTGGGATTGATTCTAGCTGCACCTAGGCTTGTTTCTCTCATTGAAGGAGTTTAGAAAGTAATGGAGTCTGCTGCAAACTCCACTGCACTGAACCTCATTCTCTATACAATAAAAAATCAAGTGTATCTAATCTTCTCAAATCTTCTCAAGAAGCTGGCTTATTTATAATTAAGTTTTGTTAAATTACTGCATTAGATTTATATATTAGTATATCCCTGCTTCTCTTTGATTGAAATGTGTAGTATAATTTCTGCCCATGATAATGATTGTTACAGAGAACAGCTATCAGTGTTGCAGGTACACTAGTAGATACATGCTAGTGATACAACTTCCATTTAAATTAAAATCAATTTCCTTATATCCTGAAGTTTCAAGAATAGACTAAGAAAAGTGGCACATTAAGCCTTAAAGGCTGTTCTTCCCCAGGACTACTATGCTATTGTAAGAGCACGCCAGTTAAATAGAAACAGATAATCAAAAATGTACAATCTTCAGATGAAATAATTCTGATGCTTTCCAACAGAAAGTGTACTAACGCTGAGTTCCAAGCACAGGCCACATAATGCTTTAGGATTCCCTTTCAGTAGCTTTCCTACAAATACATATGACCAGATTTGACACAAATGGTGATACATAAGGAGGAAAACAGCAGTAAAACTGATTTAGATGCATCTAAGGAATAAAGGAGTGATAAGGAACTGCTAACAGAGACTGAACCAAATGTTCCTTGTGTAGATACCCTTTTTTTTCCCCCAACACTAAGACTTACTGTGCTTTTGGATATCTATCAATCACTTTTGTAAACAGCCAGCAAGAAGTAATTATTTCTCCATTTACATGTATCTGATATGTACATCAATTTCTACGATCATTTCTTCAATATAAACAATTCATATCGTGTTGCTTGTTCATAGCAAAAGTGCATCTACAAGAACTGAATTCAGGAATGGGTGTAAAACCTCAACAAATACTGTTACAAAAGCTCCTCGCGTTACAGCTTTCAGTGACAATAATTACGTAGAAGCATAAAAGCCGCTTTCAGCTGATTCCCATTTATCCCCAATCTGTAATTACAGTATTTAGCAGCACTATTTTCTGTGAATGAATACTGCCCTAGACAGAGAGCAAAACCTGCAGCAGCTGTTCTAACAAATAATGAATAATTTGAGAGCATATTTAATATATGAAGTTGCACTGTGGTCTCTGAATGCTTTACTTACTAATACTATAATAACCTCCAATTTTGCTTACAATATTTCTGGATTCTTCTTCATTTTTATGTTGTGCTTGTGCATTTGATGTCTTTCTATCTAGTCTTACTTGTTTTGTCAGCTTTCCACAAGGCAACAAAGGAAAAATGGTATATCTGAGTTATTTGATAACATTCATAGCATCTATTTTCCTATGGCTTTTTCTGTCTTCTAAGTAAACAGTATGGTTTTCCATTTGGCATTAAGTCATACAGATATTCCTGAATTCCTATATAATGCTTCTAATATTTTGAGAATGTTCATTTACTTTATTGGTAAAATAAAATAAAGTGGAAAGGGAAATATGACACACAATCCAAACCCTGCTGTCCTTTGTATCTAAGCAATTTTGATTAGCCACTTACTTTCACTAGCTGGACTGACTGACTTTGCATAATACTTTAGCATTAATGCAAAGTTCATCACTTGCCTCTAACGGGAAACTGGCTGCCCGTGGCCTGGACAGGTATACCCTTCTTTGGCTAGAGGGCTGTGCCCAGCAACAGATTGTAGTAAGAGGAGTTAAGTCCAGCTGGTGAACTGTTGCAAGTGGTAGCAGTGGTAATGGGAGGACAGTTGGACTAGATGATCTTGTAGGTCCTTTCCAACCTTGTGATTCTATGATTCTCTGTAAGGTACGCCATAAATACCTAGCAGTTAGTTAACTCCTTTGAGGAGTGAAAAACTTCCAATACTTAAAAATGTTACTTTGATTTTGGCCTTGTTAGTTGGAAGAGAAGCACGACCACAGTATTATTTCTAATGCTTTTACATACCTATCCCATAGCCTTCATAGAGCTGTCTTTCACGTTCCATGGTCTGCCTGATGATGGCTTCCCTTGATCCATGCTGTCTTCCCTGTCTACCTCTAATACTGTTTCGTAATTCAATCTGCTCCAACTCAGCACTGAATCGTTCCATATATCTGAAAGAAATACAATTCATTTATGCTAAATGCAACCATGAAATTTTTTCAGACCAATTACTCTGACAATCTAAGAAGATATTTTGCCAATCTTATTTTCAAAATGAGTCAGATATGGTTCGAATCTAATAGAAATAAGTTTAATCTACTAGGTAGGGGTTCCATTTAGAACAACATCTGGATCATCTGCTGCTTTCAGAAAGGTGTTGTGTTTTTCTTTTATTTAATTTGCTTTTGTGTTCAAACAGTTTCAATGAAACTTTCACATCTGCTCTGCAAAACCCCTAAGTTTTAATTGCTGAATCTTCAATTTTAACAAGATTAACTACTTGGTATAATTAACAGGCTTATATACCAAGGAACCCCTGAGTCGCTATAGAGACCTTATTTAAGAACATTATTTTTAAAGGCAAATAAAGCTCTTCAGCTCTCTTTTAAACCCAGACTTACTCTTCAATTAGTTCACAAGCTTCCTTCTTTGTGTAGTCAGTTTTATTGGGGTCAAGGTGACTCTGGAACCATTGCAGTTTTTCTCCTACAAGAATGAAGTTAATGTTAATTATATCATTATGGTAGCACCAGGAAAGATTAAAGTTCTTCAGTTTCTGAAATAAACCTGAATGGCATCATAAAGATCTGGCTGGGTATGAAGGCATTGATAATAGAAACATTATCTTCCTTATGGAAAAGAGTTTTGATGCTTTAATGTAAAACACTGGAAATGCGAGTCTAAAATATCATTGGCTTAATTACTTAAGATTGCAAGTAAGGAAAACAAAGAAAAAGAAATCACAGTAGAACAAAGTCTGAACAAGAGTTCCAGTTACCACAATTTTTAAACAGACTGAATTAAAAAGAAGTATTACATATTGTGTCTTGAAGTCTTCTATTTACTTCAGAGCACAGAATGTCTGTTTATCAGTATCTATAGCCTTCTTTACCAAACATTTATGAAAACCATGGAGACAATTGCAATAAATATATATATTCAAAAGCAGATGGTTGGTTTACATTGACCCGTTATAAACAAGCTTAATCTTTATGTAATCTTTCTGTAAAGCCCAATCTTTGGTCAAAAACTGAATTTCAGCTCCTCTATGTACTACTTCAGAGAATGTGTTGGGTACTTCAGCAAATCTACAACGTCTATCCTACAATTATAGAGTCAGATTATAGAGAAAGACACTCCAATTGGAACAGCTATAAAGGGAGTAACAAAATTATATCATAGAAAGTTGTGTAATGTATTTGGTAATAAACGTTTCTGCTCACCAATAATACTCAAACGTAAAGCTTTCTCAGTCTTCAACCTAACGGAAGAAAACAAACATGTTAGCCAGGAAAGAGTACAGTGCAAATAGTTATCTTCATTTTCCTTCTTAAAAAAAAAAAAATATTACTTAGATGAAAGTCAAGGTAAAATTACAAACAGAAATATCTGCCAAATGTAGAACAACAAAGCATCATACTACTATTTAATAAACTTCTAAATAATTAAAGCTAGTGCTTAGTGAACAGTAAAACACTTAAGTGAGAAGTTAATGTGTTAAGAAAATGAAACTAAGAGTTCATTTCTTAAAATACAAACTATAAAGAAAATTAATCTGAAAGTATTTTTCACTCCACCTCAGTATGCGGTAGGATAATGAAGCCTTCTGTATTGTGTAGGATGTGTTTACACAATTCAGCTTGGGATCAGTTCCTGTCCTACTAAGAAGTTCTCAGAGACAACAAGTTTTCTAACAGGCCTTTTGCATTTAGTCCTGGAGCTCTCAAACTCATTTTGCAGCAAGGAATGTTGTCGAATTTCACTTTACTTCCAGAAAGGAATGGAATTGACAGCTGGGATAAGTATAAAATTTGCTGCTGGAAAAAAGTATATTTGCATGTTCACCATATATATTCAAGGACTTGATATATTATTAAGACTTTTTCTGTTATTTAATAAGAAAATCGCTCATGAATAAAATAAGGATATATTTTGAAAGGCCAACTATCAAAGTTCAAGACAGTTCAAAGCTACGTGCTTCTGTATTAAATTCTTCGTACTCTGTGGAATCTAATGAGCATTTCACTGAAGTAACTTAGTGGACAAAAATATTTCATCTGTTAAAAAAAACATATTCAGATCAAAAGAGAAAGTCCTGCTTCCTAGAAACCAGAATACTTAGCTCACTTGGCCATTAACCTACACTACTAAAATAAAGATTCGCTTTTTCAACTAGTATTTTATTCTCTGAAAAGTTCCTGAAAGCCACATACAAACCAATGCGCCTCCAAGTTGCTAAGATTTTCACTAACACATTAATGGGAAGCTGCTTTTTCTTCTCAACTGTTACAGATGCCACAGCATCTAGGATAAGATTTTTTAAAGTAAAAAACATACAGGAGACAAATAAGCAGGATGAGTGTTATCATACCTGCAAAAAGCTGTCTGGCTAATGAAATTTAATGTTTAACCAGAAATGACATCAGGGTTAAAGGACAGATCTGAATGAGACTTTGTAAAAACAAAGGAAAAAGGATTAAGATTAGAAGTGAGCTGTAAAATTCTGCTGTAGGAGATTTCTTCAAGATAATTATGGTTGATATCCCATGGAGGGCTTACAGCACACAGCATGGAGTTTTGACAGGTCACAGTGTGCATGGAAAGGATTTGTATTTCCATGCAGTAGAGCTGCACACCAGCAGTCTCAGCTGTGAATATGGCATGGCAGCAAAGCGAGCCAAGCACATCTGCAATGAGTTGCCATGGAGAAAACTACAATGCCATCAAGAAAAGCTCTCTCATTCAAATCATAAATAACACCATCTATTTATGGTTTACAACACTAAAAGCCACCATTTGGACCTGCAGTGCTCAATGGATCACTTTTTTGTCTAGGCAATTATGTACATAATCAGGCTTATTTTCTGGCAGAAAAGCCTTCTTTATTAAGGAGTACACAACTTATCTCAGTATGAGAAATACGAGAGGATATGATCAGTTACTGCCTCACTGTACTTTTCCTAAGAGCATTACCTCAACACCTGCTAGAAAAAAACAGGGAAGCGAATCAAATAAGGCAAGGCAAAGACAGTTCCTCTCATCTCCTTCCACACAATGAGTAACATCTTTTACTCAAGGGGAAGAGAAGATAAGGGCAGGATTTCAATCTTGCAGCAAGCTCTTAACTCTGAATGAAAGAAAAAAAGTAAATGATACGTTTAGACACTGATTATGGAAAAGGATGATGAAAGGTTTTCTTGAGGTTTAGTAGATATTGTGTGAAGAGCAACACAGGGAAGAAAAAAGTGTGATTCAAGTGGACAAGTTGGCTGAAGACTGCAGTCAATTTTCTCAAACCAATTGGTCTGTCACACCTTATTACGATAAGGGCTGGTCTTTTGTAGGACAGATAAAGTTTCTGGACAAGCTTATTATTTCCTTCATACTTCACTGCGCATGCTCGCATTGAAGACTATTTGGATGACAGAGGCGATCAAAGACTTCTGTAACTTAGAGAATTTCTCCTTCCATCTTCCCCAGTGTCACACTGTAAAACTGAAATTGCATGTGCAGGTAACAATGGGTAATTCATTTGTTTGGACACAGAATTTATAGACAGAACACTCTGCTATAACAATAAGCTTTGGATGGCCCATGTTGACACACTACTTCTGGCAGAATAGTTTCTGTATGAGAAACAAAGGGTTATATTGATTACCATCAGATTAAAGAACTTGCACCTGAAACAGTAAGAAAGCTTGGAAAAGGCAGCAATCAAGACACAGAGCCTAAGACAGCAATCTACATCCTCTAATCTTGAACTGTTCAGCATGTCTGCTTATTAAAAAATAAAAATAAAAAGCTTTTAGCATTCAAAACAAAGAGAGCTTAAGGGAGAAGAAAGCCCTCTACTCTTTCTAATCTTAAACTGAGACATTCTCTGAAGACACTAGGCTTCCCTGATATTTAACAGAATTAAGGAGGAAGCAGCTGCTTTTTCACTGACTTGGTTGAAACACCCTTAATTAGCCGGCTGGGCAGCCAGTACTTAACGGTTTTCCATAAAATGGTGCCTTTTCCTCAGGTTAACCCATTACACATATCAAAAGGGGTCTGTCTGTTTCACTTGGAAGAATACTGCTATGACCAGCTCCTTTTACTGCACTTCAAAAGAGCAGAAAGGCTAATTTTGCTGTTAAGTCTCTTAAAAAGGAAATAAATCCTTTTATAAATAATTTTATTTCCTTTATGTGAAATTCCTTGTTAAAAAGCAATTACGTTTACAAAATGAACTTTTTCATGATGAAAAGTAACTAAATGGTAAAACAAATGGGAGAATGCCAATTCCAGTAGGAGGTAGATTGTTTATTATTATTATTTTCTGCTTCTTTCTGTTCTAAACAGAAACAAACAAAGCACTTAAACAAGAATTTCTTAGTACTGGTGTCTACATCAGAATAATTCTACCCACACAAACAAATCAGAAGAAGATCTGATTAAGTGTGCCACATCACAATGAATAATCACAACATCCTTTACACACTGAGTGTTTTGTGTACATTTTTGCTTTCAGCGAAGAAGCAGATGTAAGCAATGAAAATCAAATATGATTTGGTTACCTTTCATGATTAAGCTCTCTAAGTGGCAGTTAAGAGCCAAGAAGAGTTTATCTAAGGGACGAGGTAGTCAATTTAGCACTTAAGAAAACATTTATGATCACTAATAGCACTCAGTTGAAACCAGCAGTCAGACAGCACAGACAATATAAAGCAGCAGGGAAGACTTCTTGCATGCTAAAAAACTGCAGGAATTTCTACATGTGCTGCTTGTAAACTCTTGTAGCAGCTCTGCTGAGGCAATGTGACATAGTTGTGCTTGTAAAGGGCCCCTTCCCAGGTACAAAAAGGTACATATTTGTGCTGTGTAAGGCTGTACATCCATCCCCAACCATAAAAGTTGCACAGACTCTGAGGAACATTTTAACTGTACCAGGAGCTCCCAGTGCAACATCTTCAGACATTTAAGTATTTTTGTTTAGTGTTCGTGGTCCTTCCAAATTATACCTTGACAGAAAATGCCTGAAGTTCACTTGAAGAGCTTTGTACACAATCGTAGCGAATCAGTGTTCAAGGAGCTGGTCTATGCATGAGAGAGACCAAGCTGAGACAGACTGGAAATTGAATGCAAGTCCTGTATAGCTATCTCTTCCTTCTGCAGAAGGGGAAATGAAAGCTAAAAGAAAACTGAACTTGCCATGAAACAGCAAAACATCATCCAAAAGGTGTCAAATATTAGGTTCACTTAGAAAGCTCCTGCTGGCTGGGGCAGATACCAGTGAGGTTGTTTTCAATGAATTCAGCACAAGAAGGTAGGCCCACGTAAAACTTGGAGTAAAGTCAAGCCAGGTGACTAAGCTTCATTTGATGTCACTAGCACAATGCCATTGAGACTACAGTAAGCAAAATACTCACTTGCAATGCAAAAACCTTGCTTAAAATGCAAAAATGCAGTAGTTGAACTACATACTTCAAGATTTTGTGTATATAGTTGTATGGGAAATTGGTAATCACAGCCTGAACCTCCGATTAATCAGCTGAGGCAAGTGTCAGGTCAACTGTGGGAGCACAGGTGAGAGTAATTTAGCTGTGCTCCCAGAAGGGGTAGAGCCTGACTCCACCTCCTCTAGACCTCATTTATGGGCTGACCACCACTGTGGCAGCATCTCTTGGAGACTGCTCCCTGGTGGAGATTGCCTCAGCATTTCCCAGAGAAGGTGTCCATATTGGTGAGTTTTTCCCTATAAATAACCTTTTGAATATCTGTTATCATCTTTGTATTATTCTGTCTTACAGTAATTATGTCATTTCACACAGCCTAGCACTGTTATACAGATCTTTAAAATAAAAGCTTTATTGTACCAGTCTCTTTTCACCAACATTCCCAGCTAAAACACACACTGTCCTTCAGCATGTATGTAAGTTTACCCAGTACTTACTTCTCTTTCTTATCCTTTTTGTGTGCTTCCCTAGCGAGTTGTGCAGCTTTCCTACTGTAAGGATGGACAGCTTTTTTCTCTTGCTTCCCTCCTTTGGTTTTTTGCAATTTTGGCTGAAAATAAATGAAATAAAACTTTAAAGAGAAGATAGGAACACGTGCCAAGTGAAGACCTAAAAGCTCATGCATGTACATCATCTATGTCCAGATGTGGGGTCCTCAGTAAGGAAAGAGGCAGATCTGCTGGAGCACATCCAGATGAGGGCCACAGAAATGATCCCAGAGATGGAACACTTCCTTGAAGACAGGCTGAGAGCTGGGGCTGTGCAGCCTGGAGAAGGCTGGAGAGGTAACCTGAGAGTGGCCTGTCGGTATCCAAAGGGGAGGGCTATGTGAAAGAACGGGACAAGCAGGGCACAGGACAAGGGGAAAGAGTTTCAAACTAAGCGAGGGAGGATTAAGACTGGATATAAAGAAGAAGCTATTTACACTAAAGGCGATACGAGCACGACACGAGCCCTCTGCCTGCTACCGGAAAGTCTTACACGATCGCGAATTAGCCGGGCCGAGCCGCTGCGGGCCTTTCCCCCCTCCTCCCCCCGGTCCCGTGCTTAGCAGCCGGCGGTACCGCCTTCCCGCATCGAGCTGCTCCCGGCAGGAAGGACCGCTCGCACCCACACACCCCGCACCATCACGCACCATTGCGAACGCGTTCTCTCTACGGCCACCGTCCGCACGGTGCTACTGCCAAAGAGATCCGGGCGGGCGGCAGTGCAGCGAGCACGCGGTTCCGGGGCGGGTCAGTATGTGGCCAGGTATATCTGTATAGCCTGCATGTGTCTTAAAGCACGAACCGCTTCTGACTCTGCTTAAGCTTCTGTCCAGCCTGAAGAATAAATCCTTATAACCATTAAAATGTATTGTTACGTTGTGCACTTGCAACGCAAATTAAGATAATAAAGAGGAGCTTAAGATATTCTAACTTTTTTATGTCTTCCATAGTGAATTGAGTTTGCTGCCCATTAAACTTTTCTGGTTATCTTCTGATCCAGATCTCTTCTGGATATTTCTGGATGTTTTCACTGTACACACAGTAGGAATGGAAACATAATAAAAGAAATCTTGGGCAATTAAGAAAATAGTTACTGAATTAACCCAAAGATTTCGTTTTTCTGTGGGAGAGAGAAAAAATGTGAAATGATGGAAATCTCATAGTCTTGTGTACCAGAGAAGTTTGAATGGGAGGAGATAATTATGTATATTTTGTTCTGTTGCTGATTCAGAGTGATCTCTTTCTTTCCTGTTTCTTTCAGTCTCTTTCACTTCAGGTCCTGGACCTGCTGCAACTGAAGCTGATGTGTGAACATATTGTATAATATTTTAGTTGAGGTAACTCTGGCAATTCTGTTTTATCTGAGATTCATGGAAACAAGTATCACTTCTAAGATCTTATGAGGCTCTCAGCATCTCCTCTAGCACGCTTACATATAATTTATGATTTAGTTATTTATACTGATATTTTTTTTCCTTTTTTTTTTTCCTGCTTTTTGTTTGTTTGTTTGCTCGTTTAACTTAGAATAGGCTTTCTCTTCACTGCAATAAGTGAATGCCACAGCCTCATGCATAGCTAAAACATACATATCTACTCATATACAACTCTGCTATTTTCAGTTTAAAATCACATAATTAAAACAAAAAAACAAAACACAAAAAACCAGCATTACACTACACCATATTACCATGAGAACTCGTCCTAGAATGTTTCTTTCTTATTAGATAGTCACCTTACTTTTGAGTTTCAAGCTGTAAGAGTTATGTTGGAATAGTCCAGGTAAATGTGCTCAGACGCATCACTATATGCCTACAGATGACAAAAGTAAGGTTCTGCTTTAGCTGAGTGCCTTGTTTTCCTCAGTAGACATATAATTTCCTTGTAAACATTATGCATTCTTAATAATTTGTCTGATTATCTCTGTAGGCTTTTAATGTGGAATCTTTTTTCTCATCAAATATTTTTTTTTTCCCCAATTTCATTAATGTCTGTTTAAAGGAATTAGCATTGTATAAGGAAGTAATGAAGAGTTTGGACTGTTTAAAGACTTTGGAGTCTGTAATTTCCAGAGACTGAATTATTTTGCCCTCTGCAAATTGTCAAGATCAAGCTTCTAAAATCACCAAAGCATGCCAAGACCCATAGGTACCATATCCAAATGTGTTTAATCCTTAAAAAGAAATTCTTATGCTGGAATGGAAAAAATGCTTGTTTTGATGGTGGATCTCCCCTCAAGAAAGTGGGTGGTTAGCTTTATCAGTTCTTAATAATGTAAAACAACAAGTGCGCTTCTTTCAGCAAAAACATTTTGTTGGACTCATTTTTGTGTGTATGTAAAGGAAGGTGGGAGGCAGATGAATGAGATGACACTTTTCTTGGTGGTGTGTAGCAATAGGACAAGGAATAATAGCCTAAAACTTGTACATAGGAGTTTTTCATACTAACATGCAGAAGAACCTCTTTATGATAAGGATGAAGGAGCACTGGAACATGTTGCCCAGAGAGGTTGTAGAGACTCCTTCTATGGAGACAATCAAGACCCGTCTGTACACCTACCTGTGTGACTCATTGTAGGGAACCTGATTTAGCAGGGGGGTTAGACTTGAGGTCCCTTCCAATGATTGTGTGTGGTTCAGTGATCTTCATGCTAAATAACGTCAAATTCTAGAAAATAAGACTCTGATGCTTATTGCTCAAGTCAGGACCCAGAATCCCCTTGCTCACTGCTGTTTATACTTGGAAGCTAATTTGTAGGGGTTGGCAAAAACACGGCTCCTTCCCCAGAGTATCTGTTACAGCATCTTTGAGTAGCCTTACTGCTAGTAATCACTTCCTGCTATGCTGAAGTTGCAGAATGTGTATTTTCTATTTAAATGGCCCATGAAGTTGTGAGCTTAGACAAAAATCTTCACACCAATTAACTCATCTTCTGCATGAAAACACTAAGAACCTGAAAGTTCTCAGTTTGACTTTCAGTGGTAAAAAGGCAAAACACTGCAACAGAGTAGCTATTCCTTAAAGCTTAGCAGCCATATGCTGAGCTTTTATGAGCTGGCACTGCTGAGAAACTTTAAATATGATTTAGCGGTGCTTTTCATTCTTTAGGGAAAACGGTAAGCCAAGTTATAACTCCAGAGGATTCAGGTCTTTATTACTTGTAAGATAATTAAACCAAGCAGAAGAAGCAACTAAAACCATAGTGACATTAACTGAAACAGCACAGTAGGTTTATATATGTATATAGAAATATGAAAAAAAATGGGATTTTTTTCAGCTGTAAAAGTGAATTCATAGAAATGAATGGTGCCTTTTGGGGCTATGTGAAATGTTACTAACAATTGCTGCAAATAATAAACAAAATGGTAGCATATTTTTTTTGCATTGCAAACAAATGTAACCCTGACTTCCATAAAAATCTAAGTTGAACTATTATGCATCAAAATTGCCCGAGTTCAAGCTGTAGCACAATCTCACTTGAAGTTTGTCAGCCTTTAAATTCAACATGGTGTTGTCTTGTGTGTACAAACCACATACCTGTTTTGGAATGTCCAGAGATCACTGGCTGAGCTGTGTAACAACTTTACTCTTCTCTCGTCCTTCAGAAACCACAAAGTACCAAATGATGTTGGGCACCAGTATTTTTTGTTTGTCGTTTGCTGGTTTGTTTTGGCTTTCCTGAGATTGAATCAGATGTGGGACCCTTAGGGTAAGTATTCAAGTAGCCAGTTAATGCTGTGTTCAGAATAAGACTCAGAGCTCCAGAAAAAGTGAAGAATTTATTGTGTGATCTACCCGGAAGGAACTTGTTTGTCTGAGTTTCTCCCAGACATTACATTTATCATGCAACATATTTACTACAAATAGTGTTTTTTTAATTTTATTTTTCATTCTTATGTTATCAGCCAGAACTAGAAGCTTCACAGCACAGAGCTCTGTGCCTACTTTGGTACAAGAAGCAAGAAGTATGCAATCTACTCAGTTTACACCAATTACTCAGTGTTATAATGGACAATGTGGGCAAGTATAGATGCACATCAGTTAATTTGAATTTCTCACTTATCTTTCCCCTGATAGGTAAAGCCAGTCACTTGGTCTGCATCTTCCTTCCTTTGTTATACAAGCAGATATTACTCCTTAGAACCTTCTGTACTCAGTTTCATTTTTATAAGCAGAGAAGTGAAACAGATAAATTGGTCAGACAGTAAGTTTGGTGCTGCAGAAAGAAGAGGTAATAGTTCATCTCCTTCCGATTTTCTTTTAAATTTACTTTTCCTTCATTTCCCGGAGGAAATTGGAAAGATATCAAGAAGACTTGTGCAGTACTTCAGTCTCAATTAGTTTATAGAGAAACTGTGCCAGAACAGGGGGATGCAACTTTGTTATACGGCACCACATGGTATCTAAGAGCTAAATTAACCTGCCATTCTTGTCTCGAATGCTACTGATAAATAAATAAACAAATAAAAATTACAACAGAAAAGAATTTGAGTGAGTTCAAAAGAACATTCCTTTGCTTACTTATGCTTCAGTGTTATGCCTGCCTGCATGCATTTAGAAGTTAATCTCCTTCCCTTTTGAGCTTTCCAGTTCATCTCAACAATTTGTTGGGTTTTGACTACTTTCTGCTGGCTAACTGCAACAAATGGCTTCATAAGGTAACTGCTGAAAAGAGGAAGAATAAGGAGAGGAACACAGATCATGAATACATTTTTACATCCCTTAAGATGCTGGGCACTTTGCTTTGTGCAGCATAGGAATGCTTAGATGGAAATTTTCATGGCATGCTGCACAGAGCAGATCCTGTCCATGGAGAGAAACTCTCCCTTTTGATCATTCAAGCTAACATGTAATTTTCCTACGTATTAAAAATGTATTCCTGAAGGATGTTCACATGTTGACATCTCGCTGCACTTTTAGATACAATATAGAGGCCAAGTTCTCTCCAGCATTTTTATAAATTATCCAGATGTGGGTATTGAACGCATTCTAAATTTGCAGACAAAACTTACTTAGAAGGAACTGTGGGCTGCCTCAGTGGTAAACAGGGCATTAATAATTATGGTAACTGTGTTTGTCCCGTAACAAATCAATACAGAATGATTGAGTGTGGAGGTTTTTACTGCTTGTTGAGCACACATATAGCAAATGACTTGTGGATTTGGTGGCTTTTCTGTATGGGTTTTTTCAGAGGCACAGCGTCCCATCAAAACCAGACCTTCTCTGTGGTTTGCTCACAGGGTCATAGTGATTGCCAGATTTTTTATAGGAGGAAGTTTATATACACAAAGGAGAATATTTCCTAAATGACAGACATGAGGAGTTTTAAGGAAGCAGACTGGTGCCATCTCTCCCAGCAAGCAACCTGACTGCAAGAGATGGATGCAGACCCTATTAGAACCCCAGGCTAACTAATGCAGGACTTGAAAGACAAGTTGTAAGGGAAATGGTTGATCACAGCCTGACCCTCTGATTAACCACCTGAGGCAAGCAATGAGTCAGCTGAGGGAGCACAGGTTTTGGTAATTCAGCTGTGCTCCTGGAAGGGGTTGGAACTTGACTCCACCTCTCCCAGATCCCATTTAAGGGCTGACCACCACTAAGGTAGCATCTCTTTCAGGAGTTTGCTCCTTTGTGGAGTTCTTGTATTGAGCCTTGAAATCAGTGAGCACCTATCTTGAAGGCCTCAGGGTTGGTGAGTCTTTTTCCTTAATTACCCACAGGCTATTTATTTACAACTGTATTTGTACTATTCCAACTGTACGTTATACTTGTATTATTTCAACTGTACAATACTATACTTGTATTATTTTCACCGTATACAAGTGTTTCATCTTGGTTTTATTTATTTATTTATTTATTTTGGTGCAGGAGGAGGAACAGGAATTAAGTTCTTCAGCTTTTGTTCTTCCTGAATGTTCTTCCTGAAAGTCTTATGAGGATAACTTGTCTGCTGTTCCTGCTGATGTTATAGGTATATAACATATAGGTATATATATGTTATAGGTATATATATATAACATATATATATATATATGCACCTTGCAGGTGTTATAGGTCAAATAGAAATGAAATGTAAAATTATTTCCATTATGTTTCACACAACTTTATACAGGCTTTATAATTGTCCAGTAATATATTGGTTTTTGCTCCTTTCATCTGCTGTTTAATTTTAAAAGTGTAAAATATTATTTGTCGGGCAGGTGATTTTCTTTTCAGACTCTTCAGAGAAGTTCTGCTCCTAAATGTGACAATTTCAGTCAGAAGAATTGGCTTCCTTTTATAAAAGTCTAAAGAACAGTTTTATACTTGATGGGCATTTGCTACTTTCACTGTAAAATTGTTCATTCTGTTCATCTGCCACTTCAAATAACAACCCATTTATCACTAGCTAATGGGATTTATTGTTACAGCAGCAGAACTTTAGAAGTACTACCTAAAAACATGGCAAGAACATATGCTTTAAAAGCAACACTTCAGTGAATGCTATGAGCAGATTCTTTCCTTTAGGGATACAATTTTCATGAACACATATCTGCAGATTTCAAGAAACTTTACAATTTAACAAAAGTCCCTTTTGGATTTGAAAGTCTAAAGCTGTAAAATAAAGTAGATTTTTTTTTACTGGTGGTCAGAATGTGTGGCAGTGTAAGAGACAGGCAGCATTGGTGTATGCAACCTAACATTCACAGAGGTGTAAGAATGAGATAGTGAGCTGGGCCACAATTAGCACATTATGCTAGTGTGTGGAAGGGGAGCTGTATGGTTCCTCTGTATCCCCAAAGAATTATTGTCTTCATAGCTTTTTGAAGTAAAATGTGTTTTTGTGCCAAATACATCTTGCCTTGGTTTGGTCATCTTTGTTTTATTGACTCATTTGGCGATCTACGCAGAATTTTTGACAACTGGATGTTTACCTTCTAGTTGCAGGGAATGGGGAGAGACTCTCTGAAATTACTTTAGATTCTCACTGGGGTGATAAAATTGGAAGAACTGATCTGAAACATCTGTCTGCTGAGGAAGTATTGATACAAAGAAAAATGTTATCTGCTGTGTGAGGCTCATTCTTTTGCAAACTTTCATTTGTGCTCTTTTTCTTCTGCAAAGGAGCATTTTTTTTGTAGGGAAATTGAGCTGCCTTTTCTTATTAACACTTGATCGCTTCTGTGTGAACTCTCATAAATACACTTTTTATCTGGATCTTTGCTAAGTTGTTTTGTTTTTCCCACTTTCACATAACTTTAAGGTAATGAAGTTGTTTTTAGCAGTGCTGACAGATGTAGAACTATTCCAAAAAAACATCCACTCCTTTTTATCTATTCATGCTGCCACTATGAAGAAGTCAACGGAGTATAACATTGAAAGCTCTAAACACAATCCTCTTTTACAGCAGGCGTCGACCCCCGGTCCACAAGCGGCAGCTGCTGGGAGATAAATTGCAGCCACCAGCAGAGGTCCCCCGCAGCTTGAAGCTGTCAGCGCAGCCAGAGGCTGGAGAGGGGGAGGCGAAGCTGGGGAGAACTCCTGCAGCACCTCGCAAAATCAGGTGATGTTCTTTTGTGCTGTGCTTACCGAAAATGATAACTTCAAACTTCAGGAAATCACTCTCGGTTTTACTGAAACGTGAAAATGAAGGATGCTGAGGTAGTTGTTGCAAACTGGCTTCGCTTCTTCCTCTATAAGGCTGTCAAATATTGCCAGACAGCATTTGAACGGTATGGCGGTGAACATGTTTGTAAGCAGCATGTCATGTAGACATGAAGGTCAACAGTGCGAGGCTTGCTTTTGCCAAGGAAAAGGAAAGGACTTATTAAGTCCCTTCATTGTGGGGTACTTAATGTGATTTCATTATTGTTAGGGAGATATAGGAAAATGAATAGAAATGTACGGTTCATATAGGAAACAGGACCCTTTGCGTATTGTTTATCTTTTTTTATTGCTGTCCTTTGTATCATGAAGATAAATTTACACTGGGATACAAGCACAGAATCAGCCAACTCCTTCCAGTACCCAAAGGGGGGCTACAGGAAAAATAGGGGGAATTCCTATTAGGGTGTTCATCAATGAGATGAGAGGAGATGGCTTTAAACTGGAAGAGGGTAAATTTAGACTGGATATTAGGAAGAAATTCTTTCTTGTGAGGGTGGTGAGACACTGGAACAGGTTGCCCGTTGAGAGTGTGGGTGCCCCCTCCCTGGAGGCATTCAAGGCCAAGCTGGATGGGGCTGTGGGCAACCTGGTCTAGTGGGAGGTGTCCCTGTGTGTAGCAGGGGGCTGAAACTACATGATCCTAAAGGGCCCTTCCAAGCCAAACAATTCTATGATTTTTATTATACATCTTATTTTTTGGAAATAAATACAGTGAATGCTGCTGCACAAATTGTGTAGTGGATGCTGTCTTCATTTCTGTGTTAAACAAAATAAAGCAGGGTTATTTGTGTCTCTAATGATAATTAGGTGAACTCTGCCTTTTAGTTATTGTTTATTGTTATAAATTACAGGTTTTGTTCTGTTTGCAATCTACTGTGAGCATTACCCCATGAAGTTCTTTCATGGAAAGTAGAAATCATTTTATTACAATGCATGCAGTCAGTAATAGAAGGAAATACACTATAATTTATATTGATCTTTAAACAAAAGCTTTTTCTACTTTGTTCTTTCTTGGTGCTCTTGGTCAAAAAAAAAATCTTAGTACAGTCATTTTAAATAAAATTTTATAATAAACTTTTATAATTAAAGAGACAAAACAGAAGTTCTATTTCAGCAAAAGGATCTGCCAGACTGTGGAAAATAAGCCTTTACTTTTCAGTTGAAAAAAAGTCAATTAGCTATGCTGAAGCATTCCTATCGCTTGTTAGGAGGAGCTTGATCTATTCAACTTCTGATTTTGACAGATGTAATACTTGGAATTTTTTGGTAGTGTCATTCTCATTAATTATTCTCAAGGTAGTAATTCAACAGAATCTTTTATCAGGACCAGACCTACTGTGGCATGTAATGAGCCAACAAGAAATAGAAGGAATATTGTAGAGCCAGAGTAGCTTGGTCTCAAATCTGTGTTCCAGTGTGAAGGCCCTTGGGTCAGAGGATACAGCAGACTTCCCATTCATTGTGTTAAAATTGATGCGTCTTATTAGAAGAAAATCAGCAAAGCAGATATTACTTTTTTTTTTTTCTTTTTTTTTCTTATTTTCCTTTTTTTTTTTTTTTTTTTTTTTTTTTTTTCTCCAGGCATTATTAAGGCCTGGATGCATTAAGTTAATCAGCTTGTCCTGCACTGACAAATTTCTTCATTTCATCTTTGAAATGTGATTCCTCATTTCCTCTCCAAAGAGTCCATCACAAATATCTTTTACAGCTTTCTGGTATGTCTCCAGTTTTAGGTGATTTCAGAAGAGGGAAAATACACACTGGAGAGCTTATAATTTCATTGCTTTTTCAGCCATCCTCTCCTCTGTGAAAGGAACAGCACTTGAGGACCACTGCTGATGCAGGCGTGTGACAGTGTGCAAGGATGAGATGTGTTGTGTGCCCAGAGAGCTAGTGGGACGTAACGTGACATTAATGGCCTTGGAGCACTTTTTCTCAAGAGTGGATTCCTACAGAAGCAGTAAGAGATCAACTGTACCCTGACTGAGCTTTACTCACCAAATGATCTTAAGAAATTATTGCAAGTAGGGCATATTTGCAGTTCTGCCATAGGAATAAAACTCTTAACTTCACCCATTTTGATGTGCAGTGAGGACCAGAGGAAGCTATGTTATCTGAAATGTGCTCTGATAATCTAGGATATTCATTGACAGAATGTATTGTCAAGGATTCAAACAATTATCTTTGCGGGATGTGTGGTGGAACTGATAGAGCCTAAAAAAATTGCTAATTGTTTTGCCTGTATTGAGTCCCAGTAGTTACATAAAAATGAATTTAATTTTCCTGCAGTGAACAGCTTGCACGTCTCACAGTTGTGCTAACACCACTAAAAAGAAAAAATCAGCAGAAAGTGAAGATTTAGACTGCATGCAGCTCTCGTGTGGCTCTTTAACCTACAGGCCAAGAGGCCAATATCCTTATGAGTACTAAATGAATCCTAATTTGGCGGAGATCCTCAAAAAGCCAAGAAAATGACTAGCATTTAAATGAGTAAGACTATCGTCTCTCTCAAACTAAGGAGATCTGGATGTTAATTATGAAGGGGCACTTCTTGCAGGGATGTTATCTGCTTATTTAGCTATTTTTCTTGTAGTACCCAACCTGTGCTCCTCCCACCACCCCAAACAAAACAGCACAAAATGAAAACCATGTGCAGTTTTATAGTTAAAGTTACTATTAACAATCTGTTTTGGAGTTTGTGTCTTTCTGGTTCCCATTGAGTATGAAGAAATTAATACCTGCGATACTGTTTGACCAGCACCAAGTTACTCTGAAGAAATTTTGCTCTAGAAGTAGCCTGAAAAATCCTTTTGTACACTGCTTTGTTCACATGGACAGGAGTAAATGTTTCCTGCTAAAAATGTCAGACTAGTGTGGCATTCAAGTAATACAGATATGATCCTTCTCCTGTTAATATAAAGCAAACATTTGATTAACTGGACATAAGAGCAGAGCCAGTGTACTTCAGTCTTCAATGTCAAATTACTACTCTGCTAATTTCCTAGAGGGGTGCTTTTAAGCCTTATTATTAAATGGATCATCATAAAAATTTGACAAGGGCACAAGGAAGTGTTCATATTTATCCAAAAGAACTAAATTTGAATTGTGACAATGTTATCTTGTCTTGTATTTCCTAATACTAGTTTCTAATGGAAAAAGTATTTCAAAGATTTTGGAATATTTCTCTTTAAAACCAAGTAAGATTAATTAAAAATATTTTATAGTTAAACTATTTACAACAGTGATGCTAGTTGTGCTATTAATGCACAGCTTAGCTTTTTGGAAAAGACTATGACTACATCTTCCTGTCACTAGTAGTATTCTTTCTGGGGAAATAATATTTGTGACAAAGTATGTGTCAAAATCAATAGGTATTTCTTCCAAGAACATGCTGTATTTTTACAACAAAATGAGGCAGAGTTTGTTGAGGAGACCAGGAGGTCATGATAACCTTTGGAGTATAGCAGATGTCACTATTTTTTTCTGAGACTGCAGAGTTTTAAGGTGCTGTGGTTAGACTTGCCAATTTAGATAACATCATAGCACAGTATGACAGAGATCATCTTAATGGCATAGAACAGAACAGTACGAACAATCACAGGGCAAAACTGTCCTTATCAAATGGTTGGAAAGAAAACGTTTGTACTTTAAAGAAACAGTCTGAGAGGGGTATGGACATGTGTACACATTCATTTATCACTTGTCACTTCCTAACATTCCAAAACTTGTAATAGGCTTCCTGGTCATATGTGGGAGTAACAGTTCAGTGGAGATGTCAGGGGAAGACACTTCAGAAGGGTCTGTTTCGGCCATATTCCTTTGTCACTAGCACAGTATAGCTAGCTAATCTTAGCAGAGATATGTTTTGTTTTGTTGTTTTCTCTTTTCTGACTTTCTCTTCCTATCAAAAATCACTTTAATTGAAAACGAACAAAAACAGCATATCTGTCTGCCTTCATTGGAATGGCAACACTTAACCAATTACATTAGTATCCAAATCAATCAATTTCAGGAGTCTGCATTATGTAGAACATGTAGCATGCCTTAGAAAGTAAGGTTTGTTTGTTTCTCATTCAAAAGTATATTAAAAATATTAAGTAAAAGAAAAATCGGATCTTAGAGATTACAAATGATACATCATGCTTGAAGATTGTCCCCAATTTTATCTAATAATCTTGACAAATGAATTCCATAAGTATCATGATTTTATATAATTACTTTAGCCTTTGAGGGCAGAAAAAGAAGAGGGTTGTCTTGCACCAGAACCGCTGCATTAAGGCTTTTCTTGGGCTTATTTTTCTTTTTTTTACTTTGAGATACTATCAGTATATTTTATTGCTAGGACTTTTAATAATAAATTGCATAGGTATTGTTTGGCTTTCATCAAATTCAAAGGATAAGTTCCTGGATCCAACGGTATTTATGAAGAATGTATTTCTGCAGGCTATGATGTTTATGGCTGCTTATTTTTTATGCTGCACAGATAGATATTGGGACTGCTGTGAAAAAATGACTTTTTTTTCTTCCAGAAGTGCAATGATAGATGATGGAACCCCAGGGTTTATAGAAGGGCTGTGTGATCTATTAGTAATATTTAGGTAACATTAATTATCACAAACATCGGTACAGAGGAAAGTTTCCATGCCACCTATACTATTACTCATAAGGAGAGCTGGTGCCTGTCTCAGCATGATTGGTAGTGGAGAAATTTTTTTCCTTATTGTGCTCCTCTTCTTGGCTCTGCCACACCTTCAGGGTAGTGATTTATTTTTCAGTCCTCTGGAGTTCACACTGCTGGGAAGGAAACATCATATTATGAGCTTCTAGGCTCCAGGAGCAGGGTGACATGTCTACAAAGGCTGCAGCCACCAGGGAATACAGTGGCAATATGGTTTTCCTCTCTGTTTCTGTTTCTACAGTGGAGTGCTGTTTCTCTGCTGCCTGCTCTTCAGCAGCTGCTGTCTTTCCTATGCAGAGCTGGTGCTCCTTGCCAACTGATGAAGGCACTGCCTAGTAGGACTGCAGCTGATGCAGATATGTGAGATATATACTTCTGCCTCAGCCACAGTTGTCATAGTACTCTGGAGGACCACAGTAGATCCAATCTCTTCCCTTATATGAGTATACTATAGTGTCAGCCTACACTGAGCTTTTGGTGTGCTGAGATCTGCTGGCCTGGGAGTGACCTATCTGAGGGGCACGTCCTAATAGGCTCCTGTTTCCTTCACTGCAGAAAGAAGAGGGACAAGGGCCAGCCATTGACAACATTTACTCTTTGACATTTCCAGCTTTGTCAGTGATATTTCGTAGGACTATGAAAACCAAACATATATTTTCCTCATGTAAGTCAAGCCAGAAGAATTTTAACATCCATCATATATAATTATCAGCTGCCTGAGAGGATTCTTCCCCTCATTCTTTTATTAGAAGGGATGAACTCCTGTGTGACAAAGTTCTCTTATTATTTGAACTCCAGTGGAACTGGCATCTGGCATTTTCTGATTCCATTCAGCAGATGCCAACAAAACTAAACTTCAATTCTATGCAGTAACTTCATCATTTAGATTTTTCATTATAGTAGTAATTGTTCAAGAGTAGTTTAACTGTCCTAAGGACTGGGGATTTAATGTGCTGTTTGAAGACTGATTATGTGCTTTGTTTTCTAGCATATTTGTGTATGTACCTGCCTACCTACATAGAAGAACAATACCATTCTCATTAAAGTGCTGCTGGATATTGTGGTGAGATGCATCTTCCCAAGATCTATAGATATGCAGGTTGTAGACAGCATCGTGCTGCCAGTCAATGTTGTACATGGAACATGCAGGAGCACTTGCTTCTGCTCCACCTGGCTCAGGACCACTCAACAAGTGCGAGGTAGGGAGGATCCTTGTATTTTGAATTTCTCCTAGACAGGAAAAGTGTTAAATATGCTTCATTTTTCCCCCTCTCACTCTTTTGGGAAATGTGTTCTGCCTGACTTAATTTGTTCCTTCTACTATCTACTTCCTATTTATTCTTTGCTGATACCAAGACTGAGGTATACTGGCTGCTGAAGGAATACAGAAGGTAGAAAAAATATTTTTATCAGAGGAAAGATAGTGATGTTTTGGAGACATCAAATTCCAATGATTATGATTCTTCTGTAAATAAAAAGTAAACACATTCTTCCACCACTGATTGTAAACAATCACATCACAGGAATAAAGAAGTTCACTAGTTGTCTTCGTTTAATTTCCTACTGCGTAACTACAATTTCATGTTTTGATCAGTATAAATAGTGAGGGCACAGATATTAACTCCATCCAGGCAAATGGAAGGGGCTCTCATAAAATCACCAGTGTGCAGACTAATCTTCGTGAGCCCCTGAAACTAGACGAAAGGCTTATTCAAATGCTAGGATGCTTCTGTGTGCCACACGCAGTAAAAGTGAGTAGAATTTGAACTGAAAAGAGTCATTATTGAATAAAACATTACATTATAGAAACAATCCTAAACATAGCAGGAAAAGAAAATGGTTGAAACTCTGAAAGTATATAAAGAAATGAAGAAATTAACTATAAATAGCAAGTAGGAAGGAAGGTAACAGTAAAACTAATTTAAAAATACATTAAAATAAATAATAAATAGCAGAAGATGAATAAATAGTAGAAGATGAAATGATGCAACTCCCTTTTTACAGCATTTGGTTACATTACATGGTAAAATAAAGTTAAATGACACATCACAATGGCAAGGAAATGCGTGGATGCAAGTTGGGCATAATTTGCTGTAACTTTTATAAAACTGCATCCTTGTGTTCTCAGTGAGGTTTAAGTTTTTTTTTTTTACTTGCATTTATGTAACAAGAATAACCATAAATATTTTCAAATTAAACAATTTTAAACTTTTAAAAAGCTATTTAGAATGTCTTGTTTCAATATCCTGCAGTGTTTGTACTTTATAAAATGACATACTGTAGGTTGTTAGGAGATAATAATCTGAAAAATGCAATAATCATTGTCCAGGAAGAAACTATTTAAGTGTATCACTAGTGAAAACAAAGAGCAGTGTGGGTTACTGGGAACCAGACTTCAGGGAAGTACCATAATGACAGAAAGTATGATATTACCAACTAGTATGTAATAATCTCCTTACCTGATGACAGTCTGAGTCTTAAAGGTCTCAAAACTGTAACATTAGAATAATTTGAGTGTTTCTTCAAATAAAAGAACCGCTTCCACTTTTAACAACTATCTGGAAAGAAAGTATCCCAAGGCAAAAAAAAAGTAAATAAAAAATCATGTGCCTTCCCATCCACTCATTAACAAAAATAACAACTTCATTTTTCAGACTGGAAATGCTATACTAAAGAGGCCAGCAGATTGAGAATTCAAACGGAGAAAAAGAAAGAATCACCAGCTAGACCTGGGGAGACGTTTGACAGCTGAAAACTCAAGAGTAGAGGTTTCGTACATTTACTGACCCCTGCGGGCAGAGGTGGGTTATGAAATTAGAATAGCCCATGGGAAATATATGTGTATATATAGATTTTTTTCCCATTTCTGCTATGAAATGTATTATGACTTAGGGAAGATGTGTGTGATTTAACTGTGGAAGAAAAAAGACCCATCTGGTTAAAAAGATGATGAAGGAGGGCTGAAAGTGTATGCAGGTATGTGCACACGGGGAGGTGTATCTTGAAGCTGTTGACCTAAAGCAAAAGGATCATCTATGATGAAGTGCATAAAGATTTTGCTTTCGGACAAAATAAATTTTCTTTTTCCTCTATCAATTTCTTAGAGAATTAAGTCTTACTCTGGTCAGAAATGTGCTACTTGTTCATGGCAGCCATATTTGCAAACACAAAGGTATAGCTATACATTAAGTTCAAGCCTGGCTGAAAATACCATAAAATGATAAGCCAGAGTGAAAATCAGCTAAGGTAATCATAGATGTATTGGGTAAACAGAGTGAGACGGAAACAATCTCAACAATAATAACTGCCCCCAAACTCATTCCAGGGAATGGGGCAACCTGGGAAGAAGCAGCAAAAGATGGTGGGAGCAAGAGAAAAATATTTTTCTAGTCCCATCTGGAAACAGACTTTCTATTAATTTAGATAACAGTCAAAGTTGGCACTGAATTAGTCTCAACTAGTAACTTAGTAAAATATGTGTATTTTATTATAATTACATGTATGACTGCTAATAGTCAAGGTATTCTCACATTTATGATTCATTTTATATTTTGTATATTTCTTAAGTACAGACTGGCAATATTTCAGGTAATGAAATCTGTACTCTGGTTTTGTACACTGGGCATGATTTCCTACGTGTAATAGATTGAAGAACATTATAATACACTCAGACAGTCTAGCCAATGCAAGAAATACATGCAGCCTTAGAACTACCCATTCATGTGAGACGCTACTAATCACAACCAAATCAGACTAATTAAGCTAAATACAGTTCATATAGCTATATGCATTAGCATGCACGAAAGCCAGATTTCTTTATTTTATCTTGAGACTCATAAAATTAAAGCATTTGGCAACATGGAATAAGGGACATTAAATCAGCTTTTATGCTGTTGTTAAGGAACCCATAGAGGATGGGATTCAAGCAGCAGGACATCATGCCAAGTAAATGACATATGCAATACACTAATTTAAAATGTCTATTAGAAATGAGAGTGGCATTAAAATCTGTCACAATGTGGAAGAGGTGAAGAGGCATCCAACTAAAACCAAAAACTAGGATTAGCACTGTCAGTCTGCAAAACACTCGCCTGGATCTTGTTTTAATTCTGATGATGGATTGGGATACTGTAATCATGTCCTGGATCTCTGTATTTTCCTCTGGTTTCATCTCAAAACAGATTGGTACCCCTGGGATGAATTTGCTAGAGGAAGAAAGCTGGCTTTTTTCTGTGCCAGAGGTTTCTGGGAGGTCTCTGAAATCAGCATCCTGATGCTGCCTTAAAATAGCTGGCATCACAGTTGATGTTTTTTTGCTGTACCTTCTGTGGTGCTTTCGGACCAGGGCGCAGCTCCAGCTGGCATGGCTGGAGGGCTGTGCCTCAGTGCCCGTGCTCTTGGATGGGTGAAGTGTGAGGTTTATCATCTCGTTTTCTTGGAACTTGCCCTCTTTGCTGGACAGCCGGGAACCTACACTCCTGCAGACACTGGTGTGACTAGCAGTTAAGCATACTAGTGGCAGTATGTACTGCATGAGCAGTAAGGATATGGTAAAAGCAATTCTGTATGAGTCAGAAGGCCATGACTCAATACACAAGAGCCTGTTCTCCAGTGCTTCTAAATTGAGGGTTTTGTGGAGGTCCACAATTTTGTGGAAAACTGGAAGAGGGGAGCAAATGGCACAGCCTACAGTCCAAATGATAACTATTAAGAAATAGCCATGTTTTGCCGTTAAGTTGCTGGAGAGGGGATATTTTATCATACGGTATCTGACTGCAGCAATAGATATTAGCATTAAAGTTGAAACTAGAACGGATGTACATTGGAGGAAGGGCATTATGTGGCACATGACAGCACCAAACATCCACCGGTCAAGCAGGACAGACGTCAGCGTGAAAGGAGAACAAAACAGCACGACTAAGATGTCAGAAAAGGCCAGGTTACCGATGAGAATGTTTATTACTGTCTTCTGCTTGCGTTTTGTTAGAGCTGTTAGTACAAGCAGGTTTCCCACAAAGCCAGCCAGACTTATAAGTGTGTACAGCCCAATAAGAAAGTACTGTATGTCATCAACACTGCTCTTGTAGTCCTCCCAGGCAGAAAAATTCTTTGTAGTAGCAGAATTGTTCTTGGTAGGTGTCCTGTTGGTATAGTCTTTGAATCCTAAATCCATTTTATATTCCTGTTTAAAACAAGAAAGGCACTGATTAGCAACTGAAGGAAATATACTGACATACAGTGGACTGTACAGAAATGTAATTTTACTTTGTATCACCTTAATACAAATGAATAGAGGTGTTATTATGCTGTATGGCAGTGGCATAATTTCAGGTTAATGCAAATTCCTTCGGTAGGTTTTATCATAGGTGCATTCAGTGCACCTAGATCTAGTAGGTGGCTGCTCATCTCAAAGTCCTGGGGAGGGACTTTTTATAAGGGCAGGTAGCGACAGGATGAGGGAAATGGTTTTAAACTGGAAGAGGGTAGATTTAGACTAGATATTGGGAAGAAATTCTTTCCTGTGATGGTAGTGAGACACTGGAACAGGTTGTCCAGCAAGGGTGTGGATGCTCCCTCCCTGGAAGCATTCAAGGCCAGGATGGGGCTGTAAGCAACCTGGTCTAGAGGGAGGTGTACTTGCCTGTATCAGGGGGGTAGGAAC
This sequence comes from Coturnix japonica, assembly GCF_054131305.1. Lineage (NCBI taxonomy): Eukaryota > Metazoa > Chordata > Aves > Galliformes > Phasianidae > Coturnix > Coturnix japonica. The sequence continues at coordinate 29,072,019 of NC_140666.1, read as the reverse complement.
TAGGTGATCTTAAAGGTCCCTTCCAATTCAAACCATTCTATGACTCGAAAATTGCAACTTTAAAGATTGGCATTACGAAGCTGGTTTTTAGCTACTCTTCACTATAGACCATATTGTCAAGCTTTTTGTGAAGGAACAGTTAGCTACAAAAGCAATCCATTTACAGTCAGTGAGATTACTCATGTGAATAACAGCTCATTGATATGAGTAAGGAAATTACAACTACCATCTGGGTATGTGCCTAGTCATTACATGACAGCAAAATATAATGAGAGCACCTGAAAACATATGAAGTTTTGACATATGTTAGCATCAGCAGAAGCATTTCTTACCTTGCTAGTAGAAAATTGAAACAAAGTAGGTATGAGCTTTCAAAGATGATCAGTTTCTAGGGAGATCTACTGTCAGCACCCCAAGATGGAATTCCTAATATGGTGCATATACCAGCCATCCTCTACAAAGTATTGAACATATTTTAACTAGAACTCATGCAGAAAGGAAAACTGTGTCCAAATCACCCAAAGTAATTTTACTTAAAACCGAGACTGTGATTTGTACTACATGCACGCCCCACCCAATCATTAGAAAATTTAAGGAATCACTAAGTATTCAGCACAAAAGCACCTAACATTGAATCCTAGCTCAGCATGAAGTTATTCCACATATAGAATCTTGATGTGATTGGTCTTCATTTTAAAGGACAGAGAAAAACAGTCAAATTCAGTTCAAAATGCCGGTTTAACTTAAAAACCTGCTTATATAGAATTCTGAAGTATAAATTCCCCTATGTGCCAGCATCCTGTCCTTGCTTAATGTTTAGAAATCTTAAGACAAAGATCAAAACAAAACCAAAATATACATTTACAGGAAATGGCTAATTTATTTATTTTTTTTTTTCTTTTGAGGAAAGCTGAATTTGGCAACAAAAAGAGGTAGGCCTCCTTGGGAATGCAGCTGTTCCCAGTAGACTGTATCATGCCGTCTTCAAAGAACAGTAACAATATTGATTTCCTCTACACTTCCAGATGTGCTCCTTCCTTTAAACCAAAAGTTGTAAGCTCCCACTACCTGCTGCCACTGGGGAACTAAACCATCTAACGCCCTGGATGAATATTCCTTGACGGTGCTTTGGGATGTAACTTTGAACCTCTAATCTCAGGTGAGATGAGAAATACTTAAAAATATGAGTAAGATATGGTAGGTTTTCATGCCTTCACTACTGTGTGAGAACTAAACCTTGCCAGCTTCTCACCATGTTGAGCTGAAGTGCTTTTTAAGAACACCTAAAAGAGATGTAAGCACTGGATGCGTGAATTTACATCATAGATATATTACAGCCATGCTTGTATGAGCTGATGGTGCTAATGAAAGTGACTTCTGTTTAATTTTTCCCAGTCTGTTGTGAAATAGGGAAAACTCACTTAACAGATGATTAACGCTATCTGAAACTACCCATGTCTCAACCATCTTTAAAGGAAGCAGACTAAAGACTCTGTAAGTGACCCATTGACTCTCTATTTTGATACTGATATTACCAGTAGTTTTCAGTTTGGTAGCATTCTCCTTGTAGAACTATTACCTAAAAAATTAAATGCTTTTTACTTTTTTTTTTTTTTTTTTTTTTTTTTTTGAGTCAGTGTCTCTGCATTGCTAGTGATCATCTGAAAACAATATGATCTGATCTGCACAGAACAGTGGCTTTTTCAACCACCTGAAATTTACTTCAGTTCTCTAAATGTGAGCCAACTTAAGGAGTAAACTCAAGCAAGTCTCTACCTTGGATAAAATATATACCCCTACCTCAGTCTTACAGGATTATATATCTTGTATCATATATATTTCTTTTATTTCAGCATGGAAGATGCATGGCTTTGGATAATGACTGAAGTTTCTGCTGATTTTGGAGTGTGCATGCTGCTGTAACCTGCAGACTCTTTTGATTCATGAAAGCCATTTCAACTGTATATTGCATTTCCATATGAAATACTACCTAACATTTTCAGAGTGAACAATATCCATTATCTTTGTACAAAAGCATTCATCTTAGCTGAGAAGTGTGCAGGAAAAACCCTTCCAGCTGAGGAGTTAATAATGAAAAAGCCATTGGCGTAATTCTAGATAGTTTTCTTTTTGCTTGCCTTCCTTTTGCCTTCCTTTTCCAGTTTATATCTTGCACAAATGAAGAGGACATCATGAGCTGAACATGTCTTTGACTGCTTGCAGATACAAAATGAAGCAGGAGTTATCTGAGAAAGGGAAATGAACCTTTAGTCAAGAGCTATACCTGTCCAAATCTTGCTTACTAACCACACGGTCATTTCCTGAGAAGACTAACAAGAAAGAGGGAAGGAATCGAGTAGCATCTAGGTATTTAAAAAACCACACAAATTCTTACAGTGCTCTTGAGTTGATGAAGCCTTTGAAGGAAGAAGCCATCCATTTATTTTGTTTGCCTATGTGTGTAACTCTTAGCCAAGAAAGGCCATTGTGTACTTTCTTCTATTTTAACTGGTATAAGGCTGAAAAAAGCAGAAACTGCAGATGTTTTCTCTCTCTAGGAAACCTGGAGATTGACTGCTTTTAGAATATCTACAGGTGTTTTTGGTAATGATTAAATTCTCACTGAGTCATATCTGTCCAGAAGTCATACTGAGTAGTGACAATGCACTCTGATACTTTAGTTAAAATAGTAAGCTGATTTAAAATAATAGGGGACCAAGGACTGTTACATATGTGTAAAAGTTTTGTTGATCCACGTGCCAAAACTGCAGTTCCCTACCTAGACCATTTGGGGAAATTGCCATTGACAGGTTTCATCAGTGTGTGGCAAATTATTTTATCTCCTATATTCAATGGGTGTAATGCTAAGGCTAATGTCAAAGAGCAAAACTTTGTCTGTGTTGTTACACTGGAACATGTTTATTAAATGAAACTTTACTGGCTTCTTAAAAATTTAATTAAAAGACTGTTTGCAGATTTTGTGCATTTCTGCCTTTGTTTAAATATCGTGCAGTGTGGTTTTAGCTCAACTGCTAACCATGTTTCTAATGTAATTCTTGACAAAACAGTAAGTAAGTATGCAATTTTTTGTTGAAATCAAAATATTTTGCTTCAAGGGACTTGCTTTAGCAGGGGGTTGAACTAGATAATCTGCAGAGGTCTCTTCTACCCACTGCAATTCTCTTATTCTTGATTGACACTGAAAGAGCTTCACAGGGGTGCCTATGAAGTCCAGGCAAGGATCACCAGTCATGTCCTGCCTGTGCAATGCTGCCTTGTGCATGGGGTGAGAGCTGTGTAGGCACCACACGTCCTGCAATCCATGAGAAAGAAGCTACTAGCAGCATACATGCCTCCTGTATGTCTGATCAGCAGTTGCCAGTTGAACAATAGCATATCAATGACTTCACAGGGATGTGGATATTTACTGGCATTTATGTTCCTGCTTTTTATTGTATTCTTTCTAAGGATTCATCCACTCTCCTCCATCAGTTGACCAGCAGCAAGGTAGTATGTTTAACATAGGTTTCAGTGATATGATGGTTCCTGAAAAGTCCATTGTGGGGAATAGAATTAAATGACATAGCCTCTTTTGAAAACACCGTCCCCATTTTTGAAGTGTATTTCTACACTGAATGCACTACAGTGTCCAAAAGTGTTCTGGTACTCCAGATCAAATTTAATCAGTCTGAAGGTACCCAACTGCAGTTGATCTGCAGTTTGCATTTGACAGGCAGAACTTAAAACAGTTCTCAGTTTTAGCTGAATTAAGATATCAGATAACCTAAAATAATGTGCTACTTTAATATTTAAAATCTTCCCATTTGTCTTCTTATTCCACTTAAAGCTGCTGTTTAAAATACCAACTCCATAAGCCACCATTCAGCAGAATAATACACGAGGTATTCTGTTTTTTGTTGTTGTTGTTGTTTGGAATTTTTTTTTTTTTTACATGCTTATGGGTTGATTTTCAAGAACATGAAAGTTAGGCAGGCAATCTTGAATTTGCCCTGAAGGCAAATTGCTCTTTCAGAAGATCTTCCTTCAACTCTATGAGTTGTTTATATCAAGGCTTGTTTACAGACAACATCTCGTATCCTATGATATAAATACTCATTGTATTGTACTGGCTGGTGCCAGTACAGTCTGTTCAGTCCGTGTTAGAGTGCCTGCACAGGGTCATTCATCTTCACTGCTGAGCACAATTTATAATCTTGAAAGTCCTTTCTCAACCTTCAAGAATAAGATGTAAAAGGAGAAAGCAAAACACGAAACCACCCTGTGGAACATGACCCCTCTGCCCTTGTAATACAGGAATGTATAGGGGAAAAAAGTCAGTCTTTTTCTTAACTCACACAAGGTTGTACACAGCGAATGAGACAGGCTGTGCCTGCCTGGCCACCGGAGCTTAAGGGAAGCACTGACCTGAGAGACGATGCCCTTATCTCAGCACAGCCTGAAATGCAAACCCCAAATTGAAACCACTGAAGTCATGGTCACAACAAAGGCTGAAGATCGACTGCAGCTGCTCTTCACATGCAACAGCACGAGCTGGTCTGGGAACCAGCAGAGTTCTGGAGCTTGACATTACTCCACCAGTCCAAAAAATGGGTTTTGGTGCGTGCTAGTGCTATGCCTCTTTATGTGCCCAACTTAAGCAAGGATTACAGTGCTGGTCTGGAAAAAGAGAACATGGCTTCCAAAAACAAACCAACCCCATTTAACGAGATTATTTCCTCAGCTCCAAGGAAGCACGGTGCCGAGTAATGAGGGATTAGTAGGGCAGCTCAGAAAACTTGCAACGTATTGCAGCACCTTGCGCAAAGGAGAACGGACCAGCCGCGTGCGGGACAGGCTCTGCTTTGTTCCCCCCCCCCAAACGTCCTTCTCGAGACTGCCTGGCGCGGTGCCTTCCCGGCAGCCGCGTCCTGGGATGGGACGGGGCAGGTCGGGCAGCGAAAATCCCCGCGCAAAACTCCGCGCCCCGCGCCGATGCCGCGCTCACCTGCAGCCGCGGGGAAGACGCCCCACGCCTCGGGCTCCGGCGGCGGCGGCGAGCTCATAGCCCCGGGGCTGAGCGCCTCGCCACGCTCCCTGCGAGCCGTTCTGCGCGACCGCGCATCTTACGCGGGGATAGCGGGGGCGGCGGGTCGGGCCGCGGCACGGCGCGGGGAACCTCGCCCCCGGGCAGGATGCTGCTGGCCGTGCTCGCTGCTCTGCCGGCGCCGAGGCTGAGGCTGCCGCGCGGGTGCATTTCGGGAGAGCGTTCCGTGCGGGGCCGGAGCGTGTTATTTCCCTATTGCATGCTATGACAATTAGAGTTTCCATGGAAATACAGTGAGACTGTAAACAAATCCCCAGCTCGACGGTACTGAAGGGATGCGCTCTATTTATCTTTTCTTTCCCCCGCCCCACGCTGTCTGACTTCAGGACACTGCATTTTGCAAAGGTGAAGTGCTCTGCTGTTGTGGGCCATGGGGAGGCCTGCCCAGAGCCGAGCGGTCATTGGGAGCTGCCCTGTGCACCTTGCTGTTCCCGTCACCTTGGCTGGAGCTCAGCTTTGGTGGCATTTATCCACCATTATTTTAGAACAGGTGGGAGGTGATGGATTCCCCCATGTTTTCCACTCTGAGGTGAGTAACTCTGTTTTCCCAGACACAAGTATCTAAAGGGTGGTTTTAATTTGTTCTGAGCCATCAGTGGGAAGGCAGGATGCTTTCCCTGTTTCTTCCTTTCTTTCTTTAAGTGAATGATATTTTAAAGTCTAAAAATGGTTGGGTATGTCATAGCCCAACAGATGAAAAGTAATTCTGTTGCTTGCACCAGAATCTTCTAGCAAGCTAAGTCGCATTGATCATAGCCCAATTACAGGGCTACTGGAGAACAGAGTGACGTGCGGGTCTCTGGGAGCACAGGTGGCAGAGTGTGACATGGGAATGTAATGACTTTTCCATTTGCCAAGGCACTCCTTACACAGTTGATATTAACAGAGTACTGCAGAAAAGCTGTCAGTGTAATTAGCCAGTGAAAAAGTGCACTACACAAAGGCGAACCACCTGGATCAACCAACTTGTAAAATAGCTTTACAACCCTAAATGTCCAGCTAGATTCCTTATTTAATTGGATTTTTAAAGTACACATTTTAGGGTGAGTGCTAAGGGAACAATAAATTTCACTCTTCATGGGGTGGGGTCAGTATAGCAAAGAAGATCGCATCCCATATTCTTTTCATCTGCTTCTGCACTATTCACCACCCACTGCTCGTGAATCACTGCATGTGCAAGTGGAGCACAGGGAGCTGCCAGGTGGAAGTGACGTGCCAATCCAGCTCATCATTTTAAGACAGCTCTCCTGTTAGTCATAAAGGAGAACTAAATTAATCATTTTTAGGGCCAAGAAGCAGTTCCTAACATTTTTTTACCATCTTCTCACCTAACACTTGTACTTGGAAAGTTTTCACACCAAAGGCAGAAACCCACCCTGGTTCTGACCTGCTGTTTAAGACCATCTCCCAAAGCACCTGTTTAGCTGGATGCTCCCTGTTCCAGGGCAGTTTCCCACAGTGCTGACCCTGCTGCTTGACATGGAAGCTCCTGGAAAGAGAGAAGCTTTAGAGGAACTGAACCTTTCCATGAAAACTTCTGGCTATAGCAAACAGATATTGCCTTTCAAAAACAAAGAAACCAACCTGAATTTGCTGGCAGAGCCCACGAATGGGAATTTGCATCCCATAGCTATGACTTACACAGGATACCACTGTTACTTTGTAAGGTTAAAACAAACAAACAAATAAACAAAACCACAAACAAACAAACAAACAAACAAAAAACAACCAGCATTGAAAGAGGGTAGATTTATGTTGGATGTTAGGGGGAAGTCCTTTACTAGGAGAGTGGTGAGGTCCTGGAACAGGCTGCCCAGGGAGGTTTTGGATGCTCCGTCCTTGGAGGTGTTCAAGGCCAGGTTGGATGGGGCCCTGGGCAACCTGATCTAGTAAATGTGGAAGTTTGGTGGCCCTGCCAGGCAGGGGGGTTGGAGCTTCATGATCCTTGAGGTCCCTTCCAACCCATGTCATTCTGTGATTTCTCTGTGCTGACCATTTCTAAGGTGAACAATCACTATGGTTTCCCAAGCAGTCACCAGAAATTACATGCTTCCTGGTGAAAGCAGTAAGACAAGTGTTTACTCCCAAAAGCATTTTTGTCTAAGAACAGAGTACCCTACTCTTTTTGTTGTGTTATTTCAGGAGGGTTTATCAGCCAGCAATGCACTGCATATGTGGGCTTTTTTTTCTTCTTCTTTTCTCTCCCCTCCCACCCCCCCCCCATTTTTACCTCAGTTCTGTAAATAACACCAGATTTCTCTCAGCTGTATGTGGACAATTAATTGCTGGCACTTGTGTATGTCAGAAGCAATTACTATTCAAGCTACTAGCATTCTTTTCCTTTTTTAGTGGTTGTGAACCTCAGAATTGCCAGTAATACTATTGAATAATAAAATAGGTGATCCTGAGATAGGAAAGGTACTGACATTAGAGACATGTCAGCTCTGGCAACAGATGATGGCAGAGGTTCCCTAGAAATTAGCTTCTCTAGGGTTGCTGAAACCATGGAGGAGTCCTTGAATAAGTCAGAGATGATGATGATGATGATGATGATGATGATGATGGAGGAGCTGGCAAAGAAAACACCACTGTATGAGTGGGAGATTTGTGAGTCAGAAGGGCACAGCAGTAAATGCAGGACAGAACTCTGCCATTATAAGGAATACAAATTAATGTTGCCATGTTTCTTCCCTCGTGCTCCCAAGGGAAATGTATCTTCGAGAATCCTAATATCTTTGAAAATTTAGCTTCTAAATGTTAACTGTTAAAGACATGAAGACTTAAAGCTCCAACCAAAGTCAGTGAGAACTAATGAATGCCACTGAAAAATCAAGCCCAAATCCACCTAGCTTCGAAATTTTGCAGTGTGCAGTTGATTGCCTTGAATCAAAACTTGCTGTGAGTCAGAGTCCAATGTTAATGTAAAGTTTGATGCCAGCAGAGCACCTATCCATCAGCAAGACAGCCTAAAATGGTAGGACATAACTACTACAGAGTTTGAGGCATTTTGTGAGATACGTATAAAGCATTCTTATTGGTTGGAACTTTCCCCACAAATCAGCCCAGCTATTCATAGAACCACAGAAGTGTTTGAGTCAAAAGAGACCCTTACAGGTCCTCTAATCCAACTCTCCTGCAATGAACAGGGACACTTAAAGCTCCATCAGGTGCTCAGAGCCCTGTCTAGCCTGACCTTGAAAAGACTAGGGACAGGATATCCACTACCTCTGTAGGCGACCTGTGACAATGCCTCACCAGCCTTATTGTAAAGAAACTTCTTAATTACATCCAATCTAAATCAGCCCATTTTCAGTATTCATACTACTCATGTTAAAAATACTTTACAAAATGCTGATTATGTTTTTGTTCTATGGATATATATTTAGCCTGTCCCTTCCACAGGTTTTATCTTGTGTTGGGCATGAAGACAGCGAGCTGCAGATTAATGAAAATGTTCTAATGGTTGAGATGTCTGCAAGGAGACAGGACATCTGTTAGGTAATGCAACACTTCTGAGAGTGAGAAATTTTGTTACCTAACGGGTCTCGTCACTTTTGCTGGCTGGTGCTTATACCACTGTCTGTTGGTTATGCTGAAGCACAGAGCCTATTTCTGCTTTGTTTGAAGCCAGGTGGATGCTCATATATGAGTTCAAGTCCCCTAAGGCTACAGTAGAAAACATGACTTCGTATTTTAGCCAGGTAGTCATAATTTAAGTTACATCTCAATCAGTCTTTGAGTAATGTTACATATAATCAGGGCAGCTTTGCACTGGTTAGCTTGACTTTATCACGGAAAGCAGAACTGCAGCAGCAAGGCACTCAGACAAGATTAACCACATAATTATTCATGCAGCTTCTTTGTGTTAGTGACATTAGCAGTCAAATGAAGTGTTGTTATGTTTGGTGTCAGTTGCAGTCATTGCAGAATAAACATGCTCTTAGCCAAACAGAGATTTTGTACTCAACAGCAAAACATCTATTTATTCTACTGATGACTGACTGTTGCCCCCAAGGAGCATGAGTTCTCTAATGTGATATGAAAGCCTTTCAATGGTACCACAGTTCATTAGTAGAAAATGAAAACAGTAAAAATAAACAATAAAAGTGGAAGTAAAAACAAGCAAACAAAACTCCTTCAGTGTTTCCATCCAAAACAGTGGTGACTTCAGTTTGTTTTATGTGCAATAGGAACCTCAAACAAGTCTCAAGCCATTCTTTTACTCTGTGGATTTTAAGTTTTAGGGAGAGATTGTGCTAGCTGAACACATGACAATACACTGTAGTGAAAGTGTTATCCTCATTTTATGATCTCTTCTTTTACATTTTTGAGTTGCAGGGAGAGTATTTTAATGGGTTGATTTCCTGGCATATTTTCCCAGGTGTTTCTTTGAAACATCTTGTTTCCTTCTAAATGCTATTCATTCAAAGAAATGCTCTATTCTTTTACTCATGCTGTTCTGTTTTCTTAGTTAAGATTCTTGCATTCTTTGTATTGCATTTATTCTCTTTTCACAGCGTCACATCTTCACACAAACACAGTCTTCCAGCTTGCATTGTCTGTGATGCACTGAAATAACATATTCCAAGGAGGAGGATAATCTCTTACACTATGGCTGTTTTGCTATTCCAGTATTCTTGTGTCCTGACAACTAGCAATAGAACAAGAGTTGCTGTGGAATTACTTAGTGTCTTTGTGAGCTTGGTGCTCCAGTTGGAGGTGCTCAACTTGGTGCTGGAACTGGGTATGCACAGAAGAGCTAAGAACTGCTAAAATCTGAGCTTCCTTCACAACTTACCTAATGCTATATGGCATTAACTTCACAGAACACATTTTGTATAGATATAGTAGAAAACCTTTGAAAAGAACACATCAGTTTACTAGAGTAATTGTTTATCAGTGTGTTTTAATTCTCACATTTGCATGAAATGCTTTGGTGAAGATTGGTGTAGCTCCAAGAGATTCAGTCATCTGAGGTGAGCACAGAGCAGAGGGCAAGTATGGCAGAGCAGGAGCTTTGTAGTAAAAACCTGCTGAGGTATATATATATATATATATATATATATATATATATATATGGAGAGTATATATCTGAAAGACTCAGTGACTCACACAGCTTTTTCCATTGTTCCACTGCTCTGCTTGAAACATCCATCTACACTGCAAATAACTCTGTGAATGCCTTATCCCTTCACTGTGAGTTCAGGTCACTGAGTGACATGCAGGATCTATCTCCAGTCTCTCACGGTTGATAACTATTTTACATTGTATTGTCCACATCCATAACTATGTGTGTCCTCAGCTCTCCATGTCTGAAAGTGTTACTGGCTCAGGTAGAAATACAGTCTTCATGGGATCCTCAGCACCTGCTTATATCTTTGCGTTCTCTGCCCAGCCATGTCCACCGTTGCTGTGCTCAGGTAAACACCGGTGCACAGTAATGATCCACATCCACATATGACTGAAATCCCCAAGAGGTTTAATTTACAGCCTGCACTTACCTCTTTGTTGCTGGGGGTCAGTGTCAGCAGAGCTCAGGTTTGGAGCAACCAGGAGGTATGCCCACACTTTCCTTCCTCACAGTGAGAGCTGCAGGTTAGATGCAGCTAAGATGAGCTTTCTGGAAATACAGGATATACACAAATTCCAGAGTACTGGATTCTGTAGCATTCCCACGAGAGTTACTTTGCAAAACATATTACAGTCATTTAATACGTGCAACTATTATTTCTTTTTTGTAATAGTACAGTTACCCTCCTGAGACCTATCCTCAATATAACAGAGTTGTCCTGTAAAAGGGATATTTTAACTTCAGCAAGTTCTTACTCTTGAAAAATTAATCTGGAACCTTGAAGGAGTCAGGGCACTTTTGCTTCCCATGAATTCCAAGATCACAGTGCAGCCTGTTTGACAGGGCATTCATACTTGAATTGATCCAGGTAACTTTTCTTGGACTTCTGTACTGGCTTCCCAACTCATTGTTTGTTTAATATATTTTTGGCTATTAAAGTAGGTCTGCAGCAGCAGTGCTTTGTGTGTGTGAGATACCAAGATATTTCTGAAACATGAAAGGAGGGAATGGGAAATAAAATACTTGGTTTTATTCATGGAAGTTGTTTGGTAACCAGTGCTCTAATCTGCTACAGCTGCTAGTAGTCTGCAAGGCAATTCATAACGGCTGCATGAAAAAATCTGCTTGCTGGCAGCTAGGGGTTGTGCAGGTTCAAAAATCCAATGCCGAACTTCTTAACTGCTGTTCCACTTCACTTTCCAATAAAGCTTTTCTTCGGGCTTGACTGGCCACACGGTGGCAATAACTTGCAAACAAAGCGCCGGAGCTGCCTGAGAGCGATGCGAAACTCTCCCTCCCGGAGCTCTTCTCGGCTCTCTTCACCTCCTCTTTTGTTTCAGTATTTAATTGCATGTATTTCAGAATTACTAGGCAACCCACCCCCAGATGTGTAATTGAAAGGTGATGTGCTTGCAATGAGGTTTTCAGGATCTGCTCAGCAGAGCCCCATCATGTGATCCTGGGATGAGGTGGAGTTCGGCTTTAAGGGGGAGTCTCCAGCCTTCCCCACCAATCTTTAGCATCTCAGCTGGAGGAAAACCGGTGGATTCTTCCCCTTCTCTGATTCCTTCTCCCTTCAGCCCCCGAGAAGATCGCGGATAGGCGGAGCAGTTGCAAGGTGAGTTTCCCTGCGATCGCTTCCCGATGCCGGCGCTGCTCGGGGCAGGTGACTTGAGGTAGGGAGGAGCAGGTGCCAGGCTAGACTTGCGAGCGGCTGGGACTGGCAGCATTTTGGGCTTCCTTTCGAAAAGCTCCCATAGCTTTTACAGTGAGTTGCCAGTCAGCTCGCAGCACGTTTTTTTCCCCTTTCGATCCGCTGGTGCTAAACTTTTGACAGAAATCCAGGAGAGCTGGAGGGGCGGAGGCGTGTGAAATGGGGAGACCCGGTGGGTCACCGCAGAGCTCTGCAGAGCTTCACCAGCCCCCGGGATGGGGAGGGCTGTCCCTGCTGGTAGGGGGCGGGGAGCAGCACCATGCCCCAGGAGAGGTAACTGCACCCCTACCGATGCCTGGCCAGTTTTGGAAAGGTGGGCAGGGTGACAGGACGCCTTGCTGCTTGCCAAACAGTGCTGTGCTTCTGAGCTCGTTCTCAGCCATGGTCCTATACTGGTCTCTGCTATGGGGAGAGGCAAGGGAAGGCAAGGAGCAGTGGCATTTTCTGGTTTTGAATTTGTTATTTAATAAATAAGCAAAAGCAGAGCTGTGGGCTTCTTAATAAATATGAAAAAGCAAGAGCTTGAAATCATGTCCTGACGCTATGCTGGCTGCAGTGAGGTCCTGGCTGTTGAGAAAACCTGCTTTCTTGCAGGATGTGGTGCCTCACCCACTTTGCTCTTGCCATTGTCCCATCAGCTCCAAGGGCTGCACTGCCCATCTTGTGCTGTACAAGTAACAGAGACATGATTAAATCCACATGGTGAATTTCAGGCTGGAGTAAAATCTAACCTGTTGGAAATTGAGTCCTGACTCCGCATCACTCATATGCTTGTCCTTCAGATAAAGCACTTTACTCTGACTCCATCTGAAGTGATGCTTCAGGGGGCCCTGGAGAAGCCTTTGTATTCGTTGGACCCCAATGATATGGCCTAGGGAGACTTGGTAAATTTAGTTATCAGAGGCAGCAATTCTGAGAAATAATTCTCAGGTGCCTGCCCCAGCTAGCTAGAAAATCGGAACAGCCAAACCTCAAGCAGAGACGCTTTTTCTCTCAAGCTGCTGCTGTGAACTCTGTGAGTAAGATGTCACCCAGAGGCAGGCTGTTGCCTGTCATGGTTCCATGTAGCCAGGTGATGATTACAGAGGGCTAGCAAAGCTGTCTGAGGTGATCTTGTAACACTTGAAACAAATATTGTGTCAGTATGGTCCTCCTTTTGCTGACTCTCTGGAGGAGCTGGAGGCACAAGTCCAGCAGGGACCAGTGGAAGGGATGTCTGGCGCCAGTAACATGAGAGTCAGCTTAGGTGGCACCTAGATTTATACAGTATTTCAGACCAAAGCTCACCCATTCTCACTTCCATTGAAGCACATTTCAGTGAGCTCTGCTTTGACAGCTTTAGTGATTACTGCCATATGGAGCCAGGTTTAGAGCCCACTTGTGTGAATTTTAAGTGGCATCATTGTCATTAGCATAACCTGAGGTTAAGTGAGCAATAAATATAGCACATAGGAGAGGGGGTAGAGGGAAACTTTCAGATTGAAGGTGGCTGCTGTGAATGGTAAGTTGAACTAGAATTGTATCAGGTTATTTGATTTTTTTGTTTGTTTGTTTTCATTTTTCCTCCTTTACGCATATGCCTGAGTTTCTCTGATTTTAATATCAGAAGCATTGCAAAGGGGTGGTTGTTTAGGCATTACTATTCATCTTACATAGGAACACGCTCTGCTGTATTTAATTTTTGCTGACTTTTTCGTTACCCGTTTTGTTCTTTCTTCATGGTGCAGCCCTGCAAGTTAAGACTGAGGTGTTCAGAGGTCCTGATTTCCCTTTGACTCACTGATAGTGCTGCAGTGAGCACTCATGTAAAAGATTAAGGGAAAACACTTTCTGACAACTCAGTCACTCAGTATCATGTGTACACTAGGTAAAAAAAGAGTACAGCAAATTTTTTCATGTAGTTTTTCTACCCCTCAGGAGGAGTTTTCCTCTCTCTTATGCTATAGCTAGGTGTAATTGCACTTAGAGCAGCCTGAGAAAGCAAATCTTTGCAGATTAAACTTGTAGGAATGACATGTGAAGCATCAAACAAAGGCTACACTGGTGTTAAGACTGAAGTTGATTCACACCCTGTTGTTTTTCTGTCACTTGTGCTTATGAGACTGTGCTGGGAAGGGCTGTGCCTGCAAATCCACATTTAAGCTCTGGTTCCTTCCTTTCCCTGTCCTGCAGCCCTTGCTCTCTCTTTGGATATCAGGCCATGACTGCCAGTCTCCCATAGGGCCTTCCCCTTTGTTCTGGTCAGCAATTCCTGGTCCTGAAGTCCAGTGGTGCCAGGGGACTGGTGCTGAAGGTGGGTGATAATCACAACAGAGTTTTGGGGTTCTGGGGTAGCCTACATGCAGGAGGTGACCGGTCCTCCTCCTTCCCCCAGGTCTTGCCAGGCAGATGTGGCATCGAGGAGCGGGCTCTGCGGAGGAGCTCCCTGTGGGCTGACTGACATACGTTGATGGTCAGGAGTGGCTTGGATGAGACCTGTGGCAGCTGGGAATATTAAACAGCAAGCTGGAAAAAAACATGAATGCTTCGGTTCTTGATCCTCTGGGAAATAATTCCAGTCACCTGAACTTTTCGGAGAACTCTCAGATCTTGCAGTTTGAAGATGAGGACTGCCATGTGCCTTTGGCCATGGTCTTCACCTTGGCCTTGGCTTATGGGACTGTGATAATTCTGGGAGTCTCTGGGAATCTGGCCCTGATTGTCATCATTTTGAAACAAAAGGAAATGCGCAATGTTACGAACATCCTCATTGTCAACCTTTCCTTTTCTGACCTCCTAGTGACCATCATGTGTCTTCCCTTTACCTTTGTGTATACTTTAATGGACCACTGGATTTTTGGAGAGGCCATGTGCAAATTGAACCCTTTCGTGCAATGTGCCTCGATCACAGTCTCGGTCTTTTCTTTAGTTCTTATTGCTATTGAACGCCATCAGCTGATCATCAACCCCCGTGGCTGGAGGCCAAACAACAGGCATGCCTACATGGGGATAGCTGCCATATGGGTTTTGGCCATAGCTTCCTCCTTGCCTTTCCTGATCTACCATGTGTTAACAGATGAACCCTTCAGAAACATAGCATTTGATGAATATAAGGACAAATATGTGTGCTTGGACCTCTTCCCCTTGGACACTGCCCGGCTTTCTTATACCACCACTCTTTTGGTGATTCAGTACTTTGGACCACTTTGTTTCATATTTATTTGCTACTTAAAGGTAAGAGAGAGCTCCCTCTGTGATATGTACTTCTTTTTGTCTGATGTTTGCTTATCTTAGCAATAGCTATTGTTGTAGGTTAAATTATCCCACGCGTTTTTCTTTGTTGAATTTCCCACAGATATACTTTCGCTTGAAAAAAAGGAGCAACATGATGGACAAGATAAGAGACAGTAAGTACAGATCCTCTGAAACCAAAAGGATCAACATCATGCTGATCTCGATAGTGGTTGCCTTTGCAGTTTGCTGGCTTCCTCTCACCATTTTCAATATCGTGTTTGATTGGAACCATGAAATTCTGCCCGCTGCTACCTGCAGCCACAATCTGCTGTTCCTGATCTGCCACCTCACTGCCATGATCTCCACCTGTGTGAACCCTATTTTCTACGGGTTTCTCAACAAGAACTTCCAGAGGGACCTGCAGTTTTTATTTCACTTCTGCCACTTCCGCTCCCGTGAGGAAGATTATGAGACTATAGCCATGTCCACCATGCACACAGATGTCTCAAAAACCTCTCTAAAGCAGGCAAGCCCAGTTGCATTTAAAAAAATAAATAGTGATGATGATGACAAAATATAAAGATGTTATAATAATTCTACACCAAACCTTTGAAATTTGCCCGCTGGTTAAATGTGCCCAAGGACAAGCACAATTATGTAACAAGTACTAAATGGGTAATGCTTTTCTTCTTTTTACAAGGAACTTTGATTGTTGTCACTTTGAAATTTTATGCTGTGCATTTCTGCCCCTTATGCTGCTTTAATGTTCACAGCAGTTATATCCGAATCTTATTATAGAAAGTAGCTCAACTTGCTACTACCTATGGTTTTCATCAACTTTCTCTTGTTCTGTTTCTTTGTACAGTTATGTACTTTAGCACAAAGGTACGTTTATAGATTTTTTTTTTAGACTTTTTTATTTATTTATTTTATTTATTACTGTTTATTTCCCCAAATAAGTAGTTCTCAGGATTGTCCATATAAGAGCATTAGAAGTGATACGAACTGCAGGGAGACTGTCACTACGAAGGACTCCCATCCTAGCATAAAATTAGGATGTTCTGACTTGCAGAGTTGTTCCGTTGTTTGTTTGTTTTGTTGTTTCTAATCTGTCTTTTGATCAGTGTTAAAATCCTGTGAAAGTAGTGGAGGAGTGCACAAAATGATTCTGAGAAACCTTAGATCACGTTAAATGGGGACGTGCCTTTGTCTCATTCAGAGGCAATTCAGACTGTAATCACTTCGGTTCAAAGGGAGGATTAGGAGAGAAATTCTGTTGTCATTTACAAGAGGAGTAATTCCACAGAGCACAATGGGATAACTCTGATTTTAACCACAGCAAATGAAAGCACAAACGGGCCTTTAATCCCAAATGATTATAGCTGATTTTAGTAATACAGGCTTTTTTAAATTAAAAAACACAAACCCCATTTTCATCTGCTATCACTGGAAGACTGAGATGAAATCTGCTGTTGGTCCCAAGCATATGAACCATGTAAATTCTTCTTATGTCCTATGTATGAATGTCAAGAATCTGAAGGGAGGTGGCAATGTTTGCTTTCTGTACCAGGTGTGATTCCACCCCTGCAGGTGATGTTACAAATCAGGTTTTGGGTTAAAAAAAACCTTCCAAAATAGCTGTAGCTACATGAATTGTTTTGTGATAATTAGTGCTGATCTATATAAATGATGTATTGCCTCATTATATTCTGTATTCAGATGCAATGATATAAACCTGGATTATCTCCAAGGTGATGGGTGTCTTGAGATCTGCAAAACTTAAAAGAAGGATATAGTGTTGCAGTTGGTACATTTTCCTTCCAAACTCATAGTTCCTACAGTTGACTGAAGTGTGAGAATATTTGCCAAATATACACAATAGAGCTCTGTGTGTTACTGCTTAAAATATATGTCCTCTAATTACACAAAATATACGTGACTAGATCCCCAGCTGAGGGAAGCCTGCATATCTTGGCTGTTGTAATGAAACGATAACAATATCAGCCAGCTGAGGCTCTACATCATACAGTGTACTTTGCTATACAATCAATGCCTTTCTGAGTAATCAGCTTTTTAAAAATACAATATAGTCTTTATTTAGCAATATCGCTTTATACCCTTCTGACAGAGAAGAGTGTATTTAAAATAGGTGTAAATGTAGCATCAGTGGGAACCAAATCTGATATCTTTCTGAACAAAAAGATCTCAGGATGTGATGGTGAATTTAATACTCTCTAAATCTGATATGGATAACTGTCTAAGAAAGGAAAATTATTAAGTTTGCCAGTATTTAAAAGTCAAGAACTGTGCCTTGTACAGTCTTAAAAACAGTGTAGAATATTAAAGTAGCAATGTGTTCTTGTGCATTATAATTCCATGTATTTCTTTACTGATAGAAAATTTAATTGAAAAGGAAGTTTCTGTACTTGAAAACAGAGAGAGAATGTAAAATGAATTATATGACAGAGCTTTCTTTCAGAGCCTTGTCTTTTTGTATTTTATGGGATTTCCCTCTTCTGGTGGCTCTGTATGGAGTGTGTTGTTAATATGACAAGAGTCTCCTGAAATTATTCCCCTGTCTCTTCACAGTAATTTTGCTATACCAAAGGATTTGTATTTCCACAGAGATGCATTGTAGAAACCCAGATTTGTTCTTCTGTTAAGAATGACACACTACAGTTTCCCCACAAGAGAGAGAGAAAAAAAACAAAACCATAATGCATTTTGATTATTATTGTTCCTGTTTAAAAGAAATAGAAAAATCATCACTTTCTTCAGATCCAGTGGGAGAAGAAAATAAAATCATTTGGGAAGTTTTCCAGTTAGTTTGTTGGAAACAATCAAGCTGAATTAGATGCTTACACATGGGAGCTGTTGGTGTGACTTTAGAGGTGTCTGCTGCTGCATGGAGTCCTAAAAACATATGCTAAGATTCACGGGTCCTCGATAGGACAGCAGCATGGTTAGTCCTGCACCAGCCTTTCTCCTGCTGATGGTACTACCTCAAATCAAAGCATCCATCTCGTCCCATCTCCTGAGGGTGTGTGCCTGGGGATTTTTACCCTACTGTCTGATAATCAAGTGGTACCTGTGCCAGCAGGTGCAAGTTAAAGCACCCCTTCAGTTCATAAGGGTAAAGCTCAGGAGCAATTTCTCTGCTGCACTGCACTCTAGGATCAGGTTTCTTTCCCACATTTCCTCCCCTCCCTGCAAGATGCATGCTATGCTGCCTTTCCTAAGGCTCCACAAAGGGTGCAGATTCATACATACAGCACGGGTTACACTGACTGTGTCAGCAGCGGGCAGTGAGCACTGTGCAGGGGGTGTTCAATGGAAAAAAGCTTTTGGAGAATTTCAGAAGAAAAATCATTGCTGTTCAAAAGAATCTTTTATGAGAACAAAGATAAAAGAAGTCTTCCTGAGGTGCTGACCTGACATCTGCAGGGTGTAGATGACATCTACAGAGTGCAGTATTTTTGTCACTGGTTGTATGACTTGACACTAGAGTCCTAAAAAGCTGCTGGAGACGTTTTCCTCCAGACACCTGGCTACAGCACTAATCCTCTTTTTCACTTTCAGATCTCCAGCATGGCTGCTCATCGTTTGTGTGAAATTTCTATACAGGGCACATTCTTGGGTTTCGTGGTTCTGAATCATTTTTCAGTCATTCTGTTTTGATATTTGTTCTTCCTATGCGCTGTTTTGTCAAACTCTCCAAACTTTGGCATGCACCGATTCATATCCTAAAAGCCTGAAGACTTGCTTGTTCTTTTAGACTGGTAGCAACCAAAAGAATCTGAAAGAAACACATACAGTGAGGGATCTATAAGGTATCGGCATTTCTGTACACCACAGCTTCCACATATATTTTTAAATCCATCCCTGTTTATTCAGTTTTGATTCTGAGTTCATGTGAACGAACTGAGATGAAACAATGAAAATGAAGCATTTGCTTAATCATTTGCCTAAGCACACTTATTGAATGATGATGAAATGCTGGCTGGGACCTCACATTATTTCCTAATAAGAACCCAAACAGACTTTGGATTTCAGATTATTACAGAAATAAATCAACAACATGTAGATTTTCCTGTCAGCTTTTCCCTAGATTTTTAATTTGTAGTCCAGTGCCTGACAATATTTGAGGTTAATGCCTTGGTTCAACCATGTATGTCATTTCTTGGTTAAAAGATTTTACCAAAGCAGTACATATAGAATATATGTAGTATACAGTACATCAGCAGTACATATAGAATGAAGGCATTGAGGAAACTTTATTTTTAGTTTTTTTTAAAACATATATTAGAGTAGGAAATGTGGACTTAAATACCATCTTCATCTACAAGAAGTTAAAATAGTTCAGTTGAGCATAAATAGTGGGGAAATTATAACTAATGCATTATGTTGACAGCTATTTCTCACACTGTCACATGGCATCTTCATTCTTGTGTTTTTTAAAATGTGGTCTTCACCTTCCTAGTCATTATTAAAGTTGATGTGAAAGAAAATTATTTACTTTCATCCACGTTTTGCAGAATTTCAAGCGTTCAAGGTTTACATGCAAGAGAGGGAATAAGTGTGACTGGCGTTAGTCTCTCATACTTTAGTTTGCCTGTGGCCCAAAGTAATTTTCATATGATATTTCTGCTCTTGCTTAACAGTGCTAATATTCTAATTGAAGTTATTTATAATAACTATATATATAACAATATATATATAACTATATATATATATTGTTATATATATATATATAACAATAACTATATATATTGTTTTTATATATATATAACAATAATAACTATATATATATATATATATATATATATATATATAAGTATAAATTTTGCAGATGAAGGAGAGCATTCACGACTCGCTGTAGCTGGAGGATGGTAGTTTTCCTTATTTCCTTCAGTGTCAATTCAAGGGTATGCACACCTGCTCTACTATCTGCAGAAGTGTTTTCCTCTCCATTATCACAATGTAACACCATGTACATACAGCAGAGGGATGGCCAACTTCCAGGGTCCGTGCTTCTGAATCTTCCTCCCTTGTTCCTTGCTTTATGATGTTCCTCACACCTTTGGAAGGCGTTTCCTGAGGAAGTCCCAGGAATCTGTATTCTTGTTTTGTGGAGTGCCAGCAATTTCCTGGTTGGCAAGCCTCTCAGAATTTTCACTCCATATAAGTCCATAATTTACAATGCCTATGTAGGTTGGAAACATGTCCATACAAAATGTCCTGTACATTATAGCAATATTGACAGTTCACTGTGTTTCATGATTCCTGGACATCTGTTTTTTTCTGACACAGGTGAGTCTTCTTTGCAAGAAACTTCCACCAGTTTCAACAGTTTATGAGGTTACTGCACAGGGGACCTTAACTTCCCACAAATAATGCTAACTTTCAGAGACACGGAGAGATAAAGACAGAGTTTGGATAAGAGCAGAAAAAGGCAGAAGGTAAAGATGAAGTCTCGGTGTTCTGACAGATATATACAAAAACATTAAAAGACAGACTCATATATCTGTTTCAGTTTGGAGTCAACAGACTGATATTTAAATGTTTCTAAGGCAAAGTGGTGGTCCAAAGATCATGTGAGATTAATGGCTTCTCTGCATCTCTTTTTCAAAAGAAGGGACATGGATCTATAAATGGCTCTGCAAATGCATTTTAAGGTTCTTCATCTTAGATGAATCTAGATCTTTTTTAGAGGTGAGGGAATCAGAACGTTTTTGGCAAAATCTAAAAAGAACAGCTTTTCCTTGCATCCACCCACAGGCACATGGGTCCATTTTCTTTCAATTCTGCACAAAATGGAGAACATTTTTTTATGGCAGGAGGAGCAACGCTGAAGAGGGCTTGTCTTTCTTGCTTCACATTCACACTGAAACTGTGCTGCTATTTTTCACTCTGCAGTCTTCTTTTGTTTTTTCTCCAAAGCGATGTCATTTTTATTATGCTATTTATATTCTTTCTTAATAAAAGTTATGTGAAAAAAAAAAAAAGGGTACTTGCAAGATCCTATTCTACATGTGCTTGAACATATGGATGAAAGTAATGTGCCCAGCACTGTGATGATATTTCAGGGTGCAGAAAAGTAGCAAATGTATTTGTTACATGCAGTTCTCCAGCCTTTTTTGGGGGGGGAGGTGGGGAGTAGGGGAGGGGATTACAGTTTTGTTTCATGCTATTTAAATGTCACCTAAGTCTATGTATTCAGTATTCCTGCTTGGTGACCTATCTCTGGAGACACAGAGAACACTGGGCAATACCTTATTTCCTTACTTATGGTCTTAACGATTGCCTACAGCCTTCTCACTGTCTGTAATATATTTGGATATAAAAGCCAAAGTGCTCACTGTTTCCTCTTAAGGATCAGTAAATGTTGTTAATTTAAGAGGTGATTGGAATATCTTTCCTGATTTTTTTGTACCCCACTATTATTACAATAATATTTGAGGCTCTTTACATGAGCCTTGATTTATTACAGTCTAGAGCAGTCCTATAAATGTCAGTTATGGTGTTCATGTGCTTATAATTAGGTGCGTTCTGAAATGAGAGCCTTCAAACCTGACCTACAGCACTGCAAGGTTAATGGAAACCCTCCTATTGACTTCAATAAGCTTTGGGTATGGTTTTTGTTTCAAGTGACACTAAGTAGCAGTACATGTCTGAATTTCTGTTTCCTAGTGATGGCAGCAGGCCATAAAAAGACACTTTTTAGCTCTGTGGACCTAGTAGAGACACAACTCCACAGCTGCCATGTCGTTCTAAGGAATACACACCAGACAGTTGCCTTCAACTAGTACTTATAGATCACCCTCCTTCTTAGCTTCATCCATGACTTTTACTGTGATGCATTTCCTTGACAGAGTTACCAGTTAAACATCTCTGCCAGCTTGTCTGGCTTGCTGACTTAAACCAATTTGCCTCTCAGAAAACTGAAGAGGGCACTAGCACTTCTTAATGTAGTCTTGGTTCTCTACAAATACGCATATTCATAGATTTTTCACAGCCACAAGTGTGGATTTTGCTTATTATTGTTATTACTGCTGTTTTTCCCACTTTGTCAAAAATAAAATAAGAAAGATCATTGCCACCTGGACAGCATCACCCAGGTGGTAAGAGATATCAGTCTGCAGTGAGAGGCTGGGAGCTCACTCAGCACAAACATCAGAAATGAATTAAACGACCACAAATTGTTGCTTACAAATGGCTGTCTTCAGAATTAGGTAAGGGCATCTTTAAAACAATGTATCAAAACTTGAACTTAAATACTGATGTTTTTGTGGTGAAAGTTACTCATTCAAATAACTGAATGTTTTCATGAAATTACAGTCTGAGCCTAATCTTGCTCATATTCATCCAGTGTTGCTCTTCTAACACTGTTGAGAAGATTATGATTATGATGATGAAGCACATAAGGGCAATCAGCCTATGAAGGTTGTCAGATGTTATTTAGGTCCATGTTACAGAGGATGAGAATACAACCTTGGATATTTAAATCCTTTCTTAAGAAAGCAATGTACAAGGTATTAAAGTTACTATTTGGATGAGGTCCTGAGCACTCTACTCTTTGTGTCTCTGCAGGAGAAGGAGGTTGGACTGGCAACTGGAAATCTCCTTTCCAACCCCAACCATTCTTTGAGTCTGTGGACTACAACATCAAAAATTGCTTCACAGAATAGAGCATTTTCTCTCTTTAAGTAAAGAATTCAGGGAGCTGTTTCTATCTCAAAGCTATGAATTACTGTGTGTTTGCAAATTGTATCTATTGGCAATTCTATTTGCTATGCTGTTAGCTTTCCATTTATTTTACTCTGGTGTTAAAACACCACCTGAGAAGATGATCTCAAATGTCAATTCTTTAAGTGTTTTGAAAAACACAATCTGATTTTTCTAATCTCTTAAAAGACACTGGTCTCTGCAAAAAGCCTTTTTACTTCATAAACATCTCAGTGCTAACACATTACATGATGTATTGGTGTTACTAATCCATTAAGCAAGATCCAAGTAACCCTCTTGTATTGAAGTATTTGCCACTTACTTCTCCCTGATATCCAGATTTAGTGTAATAAACTTTTAGATGGACTTGTTAAAGCTTGATTTGATTTATATACAAAAGTACTGAATGCAAGAGTAACATAGTATGATTGTACTCAGATCAGTTTGTGGAAGATTTGGAGCTATGCTGGTAAAAAGCATTTCTATCAATGATTAAATAAGGAAAAGAATACAAAACTCGCTCCTGTCTGCTATATTGAGCAGCAGTGAGCTGGCCAGCATTATCTGGGCAAAAAGCTCAATCTTACATCTGAATGAGTCAGGACAACGTGGGAGGAAGTACCATGGTACTTCAGAATCTGATGGAAGAGCTGTGGTATTGCAGAGCTGGTGTGTGTAGGAACACAAGGAGAGAGCTGAGGCAGATTTGTTGGGCTGAGGAGCAGACATATTACATGGAAACACAGAATCCAAATCTTCTTTATACTATTATTTACAATAACCTACAGAATGGAATCCAGGATAATTATCAGTTCAAGACAAACTATCGTACTTGTATATATATGTTTGTCACAGATTCTGTTTTGGTAATTAAAAAAAAATAAAACTTAATAGTTTATGCGAGTAAAATCCAGTTTAGCATGGTTCCTGTGTTAGAGAAAGAACTTGTCAGTGCAGATGCTGACAGCACAAATTATACTTTTGCAACTTTAAAGCCAGCTGAATTTGAAAGAGTTCTGATTGCTCTAATATACTGTGCTTACTTGGTGTAATGTATTTTTAAAAAGCTACAGATGAAGCAGTGTTTCTGATGAATATATAAGCAATACTACTAGCTGCATAATAAGGATGCAACTGTTGTTTGTACATTGTTTTTAAAACTGGTGTTAGCTCTGTCACACTGGATTTTGCCATTTGATTTCCTACATGGTTTCTTAGAAAATCAGTACTGTTTGTACAGTGACTATGATTGCAGCTAGGGGGAAAAACACAACCCAAATCTCCCTTCTCAGGAGGTAGATTCTGATACAATTTCTTAAACTCTCCCCTCTCTCCATCATAGCAGGAAAAAAAAAATCATTATGAAGATAGAAAAAGGAGGAAGTAATCTCTCATTGGAAAGGATCTTGAATCCATCATCTTTATTCCTGTTCTATTCTAGCCTTGAACCATTCTGACTATCTGGCTTTGCAAAGTAGCTTCAAAGTGAAAAAGAATGTTAGCATGAAGGACCATGTTTGCAAGAGGGCTTAGGACATGCATGAGAAATCTGTAGCGTGTAGGTAGTTTAAATGGAGGCACAGAGAAAGACCAAAATGCCATGCCTGCAATACTAATCAAGTCTGCCTTTATCCAACGTCATCCTTATAACTGTTGCATTAGTATCAGTACGTGACATGATGCATACCATCATGAGCATGGAGATCTTATTTTAAAAAATCATCATACATGGCAATCAGCTTCAGTTTCTTAAACATATATTAATCCTCATAAAACTCGTTTGGATTCCATGTATATCTACAGATGCTAAAAAGTCTTTGGAAATTCAAAGTGGTATAGCTTGTTCAGTAAATGATATGGTGGTGTTTAGCTGCATCTGACTTATCCTTGGAACTGTGCCATGTGCACTGTGAGTATATTTCAGATGATTTAGGTAACAGCTGTTGCATTTGTGTTCTGCAACCTGGGGGATTAAGATAACTGGGCTACAAGTTGTGTCAGTACACAAAACAGCTGACCTATTTCTGTCCCTATGCTCTCTGCTCTAAACTCTTCAAATAAAAATAAAACCTCCTTTACATTTCAGATTTAACAACTCAGTGTAGGATCAGCACAATTCTTATCACTAGCCATCTATATGAATATCCTAGTTTTTCTTCCCAGCCAGTCCCCTCCAGCAACTTTTTGGAATCACTTTGAATTAGTGATATTAGGAGTTTTAAAATTAGAACTAACTTGCATTTGATTGGCTATTAAGGTAGCAAGGTCTTGTTGTGGAACCTACAAATTGAAATTAATTGCAATGCAAGATGTTTTCTTTACTACCTTGTTGAGCAATGCCTTTACCACATATGAGCTCTGCTTCATGATGCATTACGCATTTTTCATTTATATGATATATGGTATAGGAAATTGGTAATCACAGCCTGAACCTCTGATTAACCAGCTGAGGCAAGTGTTGGGTCAGCTGTGGGAGCACAGGTGAAGGTAATTTAGCTGTGCTCCTGGAACAGGTGGAGCCTAACTTCACCTCTCCTAGACTTCATTTAAGGGCTGACCACCACAACAGCAGCATCTCTTTTGGAGATTGTTCCTTTGTGGAGTTTAGTTGACCAGCCTCAGCATTTTCCATCTAGGCTGAAGACCTCAGAATTGGTGAGTTTTTCCTATAGATAACCTTTGGCTATCTCTTATAGCACCATTCTTGTATTATATTCTACTATATATATGTTTGTATTTATTTATTTATTTTTTAAACTTACTTTCAATGAGAATTAGGGTATCCTACATTCAGGCATCTACAGGCTATATTGAATGCTGCCTTGGTTTGTTAGAACAGAAAAATCTTGGAATGATAAGTTCTTCTACTGCACAGGCTGCTTAAGAGACTAATCATTGTTTCTCATAGATTTATTATTATTATTTACTAACGAACTCAGAGAGTTAGTGGAATCATAGTTCTAAAATCCTGTAAGTGTGGCTACTAGTTCTTGAAGTTGTATGGGAAGCACGATTTGAGAAGCGAGCCTTTAGCTGTTTTGAAGTTAATGCTTGGCAACTAGAAGTGTCAAGTTAGGAGCTAACTTCCACATACGTATGATTTATGTTAGTTTGAGATATGCCTTTTAGAAAAGCTTTCTTTGTGAACCTGGAGCTTGTGAAGTTTTATAGTTAGAAGGAATACTTTTATGTTACATAAGGTTAATAAGGGCTGAACTTCATCCTGTCATAGTAAGCACTGAACCCATAAGATCCCATTAACACCATTCTGTGCACAATGAAACAAGAACATCAGAAATTAGGGAAGGTGGTTATCAATAGGAAATTTAAAGATCAATGAAGGTAGAGACAGAAGTAGCTCTGACAACAGGCCTTGTAACTTTGATTTAGTATAAATGTATTTCATGTTGAGGGGGTCAGAGAATCACAAATAATGTTTCCATCTTTACACAGGTGAGTTAGATTGCTGACAGAGCAAGGAAATCCTTTGGTAAATAAACAGCTTGATGAACACTTGAGGAAAAACAATGTTGCTTAATTGGACACCGTAATAGGGGTTAAAATAATGATAGATCCTTTTGTTTTGTGATCAAAAGGAAGAAAAATCTGGGTAAAATTGTTTGGATTGCATGAAAATTCCAGAGTTGGATTTATTTCAACAACAACAAAAAATAGAAGAACTCTAGAGTGCCTGGGATACACCTACGATCCCTTCCCCTAAACAAAAACCTTTCTCAGTGCCAGTCAGTATTCAGATGAGGTCTAAGAGAGGTGCAGCCAAGCTCCAACCCTTTGGGTTGCACAGCTGAATTGCCTTCACCTGTGCTCCCAGGGCTGACTAGATCCTTTCCCCAAGTGCTGAATCAGTGGTTCAGGCTGTGACTCAACAGTTACTATATAAGTATGTTCTAAGCTATAGTACAGGATGATAAAGGCTTGGCAGGACTGTTCTGTGCAAGTTTGAGCTGGAGAATCACAAAATAGAAAAGGATACAGAATGTCTGTGCTATAGATTTTCATCTCGTATCCTAAAGGAGAGTTTAACTGAAGGAAAAAACCAACCAAAACAAACAAAACCAAAACACTACAAAACAGGAAGTGTGAAGGAGAAATGGAAGAGGAGCTTGGTAGCGTAACTTTTAGATTGCATTCATCTCAGAATCCATACCAATGCTATGGATACAAATAATGATTTTGTGAATTGTCTAAGGTGAGTAAAATTTCAGAAAATTGAGGGGAGAAGGTCGTGAAATGTATTCCTGTTCAAATATGTTCAGAGATGTTTTATTAAAAACTAAGGTGAAAGCTGGAAAAAGTCATGAATCCCTGGTAAACTGTGTTTTACACAGGTTTACAGGCTGGTTTGGCCCAGTTCCGGGACTAGTGGGGCTGAGGGATTTCACAAAATCCACACCTCTGAAGAAGGGAAACAGGGGACCCCAGAATAATTAGAAAAAAAAAAAAACACAAAACAGTGGCAACTGATCTGAGTAGAAATAAACTAATTTACTAAATATGGTATTGGAATGCAAGGTAATTAGAATTGAAGCTAATAAATCAGATATAATGAGAGAGTATCTGAAAGCTGTAGGCGTTATGGTAATTACACAGTCGGGATGTGCAGCAGTGAGGAGAGACGAAAGAGAAGAGTGGCAAAGAGAAAAGCCAAAGGAAAGTGAGAGAGCATCAGATGACCCGCCTTATATGTGTTCCCCCCTGTGCAGGAATGATGTCAGCACAGCGAACAGCCTTCTGGGGAATGTAGTGTCTTCTCTTTGGTGTGTGGAACTGGGGCATTAACACTTTAATTCCCAGTACACTACATGATGTGATGGTGTGGAATATTGATCATCATAAAACCATGACAAACTCCTGTTTTTGTAGTGGTAGGACTAGGTGAGTAGCCTCAAGTTGTGCCAGGGAGATTCAGTCTGGACATTAGGAGATACTTCCCCAAAAGAGTGGTCAGGTGCTGGAATAGTCTGCCCAGGAAGGTTATGGAGTCACCAACACTGGAGATGTTCAAGAAACATTTAGACATTGTGTTGAGGGACATGATTTAGTGAGTACTGTTGGTGACAGGTAGAAGGTTGAACCGGATGAACTTGGAGGTCTTTTCCAACCTTGGTGATTCTATAATTCTATGTTTCCACAATAATTATGAACATGTACAGTTCACACTTTTCTGCTATTTTTCCATGTGTCAAAAAACAAAATAAATAAAACTAACCTACTCAAAACACGCACACACAAAAAATCCTGTTCGATATGTACTGTACTTATTCTATGGCATTATATACTAAAATGTTTATACAAGGAAGAAAAAGCTCAGATGTGTGGGCGATCGCTTTGTTATTGTAGAAAGACTAAGCTTGGGAAACAAGCCCTAGTCACTATGGCAACGAACTTAAACTTGCCACATGCCGATGTACAGTTTTGAAAATTCAATTTTTTAAAAATGTAATATATAAATAATGAAGGAACAAGTGTTAGTTTGGTTCCCAGTTCTGCAGTTCATATCAAGTTTCATGTGCTGATCCTGTCCAGTATATTAATCTCCTGAGTCTTATTTAATTTTGACCATATCTGTTGTTATAACTTAGGTTCGTTTAATTAGAGTGGGGGAATAAAATTGCAGTGTGAGATTTCTGAAAATGCAGCTTCCAAAGTGCCTTTTTCTCTGGGCATACAGTATTAGAAGAGATGACCTTAGTTATTGATGCAAGTCTTCTGCAAGAGCAGTTTCTCTTTGGTTTGAATGTAGGATTTTTCTGTTGATTGAGGAGGGATTTTATTTATTTATTTATTTTTTCCTGTAAGTGTTATACATTAAGCAAAAGTGCTGGAAGCAATCAAAAAAAAAAAAAAAAAAAAAAAAAGAACAAATTGCTTTTGCAATACCAGTAACTGAAATTCTGTCTGTTAACTGAAAGAGGGTATTAGGTTAAGCACTGCATGGAATGCATACTGAGCACTGTAGCTCATGCCAACAAGCTACACAGACCCTTAGTCTCATGATACTGGAAGTTCTTCTTTGATTTTTTTTTCAAGAAAAAGTACAGAGAGACAGAGTATGCTGAAAGTATGTGTGTGAGAGGGATGAAATGCAGAAGATTGGACAAAATATGAAATTTACAGTCTGTCCTTGAAAATCTGATGCTGGCAAATGGTCACTTACCTTATTCCAAATGCAGTTAGTACAGAATGTAGTAAGATCAAGCTGTCTAATGAAATAAGACTTAACAAGTACTAGTCATGCTGGTAGTGGGCTTCTGGAAGAGCATTCAGATGCCACTACAATGCTAAAATCAGAACTTGAGCAGGGATAACTGTGTAACTCAGCTAAAATGAGGCACCTTTGGTTTTCTGTAGTGTTCCTTTTGCCTTAAGCTATAATGATTTATATAGACAAATCAGCTGCTACTAAGTTTGTTAAATGTAGCCAGTTCTTTGTCTCCTTTGTTTCCCTGGCTTCTGTGCATGCAATATGTTAGTATGGACAGTTAGCATCTGCATGTCCAACCTGATGCTTTGCTTCCTCTTACCTCTGTCACTCATGGAACTTTTTCGTTCCTCCATCCAACTAGCTTTAATTATACTGACAGATTATATTAGGCAACCAGGAAGTTGATTGCTAAGTGTGGTGAAAATAATTGCTTATGAGCCCATCAGGCCCATCTAGCATAATTATGTTTTCTCTATTTATCAGTGAAGAACTGAGATGGCCAATATTCTGAGAAGATAGGATTGATTTGATTATGAACGCCACTCAGAATCCATATTATGCATTGGTGTTGTCAGAATAACACACCATTTCGTAATGTCTAAATAAAATACCCGTTGCTTTATTTTCAATGTTACAATTTCTGTTTACTATTGTGTAACATAGTTATCTATATTCAAATTTCTCACAAACCTGATGTAAATTAGACATGCGCACCCATGCAGAAACCCTTTTGGACTGAAAGCATGTGCAGGTTCATTGCAGAGTGAGTAACAAAGGAGGGATTCTTTTGTGATGCTGTCTTGGTAGCAGTAACTCTGGCTGATATATTGGAAGAAGCAAACTGTTACTTGATTGTAGCAGGAATGATAGAAGCGAATGTTGACAAAGTTTAAAGAAAGTGAAGACTTTGTTCTAAAAATGTGTCCTTTCAATTTTTTTTCTTTCTCTAATTTATCTGAGATAAGTAGAATGACCAACTGGAATTTATGTGGTAAATTCAAAATCTTAAATTTATAAGCTCCTGAATATCTTAGCATTCAGTTAGGAAATCATGCACACAGTAACTTAATATCAAAAAACTCCTACAGAAACAGCACTTCCATGGAGATATCTTCTTGTTTTCAAGTATGACTTTTCTGAAACCTTGAACAACTCACAGAAAACAGCAAAGCTGAATTTATGGAGATAACATAACTGTCTCACCTGCCTACACCATAAATAGATTGAATTTGTCTCAGATGCCCTCTCCTTGATTACATTTCACATTTTAAATTATTATTATTCTAAATTATTTCCTGTTTGAAGTATAGTTTTTTCAAATCAATCTGACAGGCATGCACCTTACAGAGATGCCTAATTGCCTTTTATACTAGAAGGTATTGCTTGAAAAACATGTACTTTCTACATCTAGATTGCTTCATACATAAGGAAACATCCTGACAAGATTATTATTTTGCAGTACAAGTTTAATAAGTGGTAGCAGATCAGTCACTTACAGAAAAAAGATCTCTGAGCACCAGGAAACGTCCTCTTGAGCCTCTAGGATTGACATTGATTGAAACTAAGTACTAGAGATGCTTCATAAAGAAGGTTAAAGATGTTATGTACTCAGAGACTGCATTTTGCCTGGTCACCCTAGCTGGGATTGTAGCTAAATGCAGTTGGAAGGTTCCAGACATAGCCAGGTCAGCGCAGTACATGTTTATCATGGGTAAGATGATGTGTCTCAGGAAAGGTGCATGTAACCTTGACACAGATGCACAAGGTTCTTATATTGAATTCTGAGAGTATGTTCTTTTAGATTTCAACCTTGTGCAATACTAAATAAATGAATAAGTAAGATCTCAGTAATAGCTGTAAGGGTATTTCCAGCTTCTCTTTTGCTTAATGTGACTTAAATATCTTATCAAACAGTATGTTTCTGTGGGATTAGATGAAACTCTATCAGGAAAAAAAAAAAAGTTTTTGTTCTCTAAGCCTGTTTCTTTCTCATCAATAAGCATCTTTGCACATTCAGTTTCTCCCTAGAGTTTCTAGTATCCTAGCTGATATAAATGCCATGAGATTATTTTTGCATGCTAAACTAATATGCTGATTTTGCAGACTAAAGAATGTTTTCTCAGCAGGGAAATAATAATTCTGAAAACAATGGATTTTTCTTAATGATATCTAAATTTTTATGAGACATCCAGGGCTTCAAGTCAAACTATCCACAGCATGAGTTTTCCTCCGTTTCATAGCTGAATGTGTTGGTAACTGTGAGTTGGCAATGATTTTTTTTTTTACTCATTTTACTTCTGGATGCATATTTAGGTACATCCACGAGTTAGCACAGTCAGTGTGTTGAAATAAGCTCTTTTGTACATTACTCTGTACCAAGACATGCTGGTTCCAAGAAATTCTCAAGGTTGTGTTACTTTCACAGACTATGATATAACTTTGGCTACCTCTATGGCTCTGAAATATGATATGCAATAATATCTTTTCTCAGAGTCATTCATTTTAGTTCTGGAATCACTTAATGCACAATAGATATAAAGGGAGGAGGTTGGATTTACTACTACTGACTTACCTTAATTTTTTTCCACCCCCCCCTCTAAATGTCTTTCAATGCAGTTTTAATCAAGTGTGAAGGTAATAATGAGGAAATGGGGCTAACCTTACATTAGTCTTACTTCAGGCAGTTGTTTCTTTGGGATTTCCCGATCTTCAGCAACTTGATTCAAATTAGACTGGAATTGGTGGTTTAGCCCAGGTTGCTGAAAATTCAGCAATCTGGCACAAAATGGCCAGATCTTAATAACTTGTGCTGCCTGTGCACATTGCCTCCATAGAAGGTTCAGGAGTCTTGTAAACGTGATATTTTTGAGGCAGAAAGGTACTGAGTGCTCTGTCGTGTGTTGTGTTTGCAGCTGTAAAGCTCGGCAAGGATTGAGGTTGTGTTGATACCTGTTGTCTTGTTCAATCAGGAAGCTATAGTGTATGCTAAATAATGGAAGGAATCAGAAACAAGGTATTGTGAAAAAAGTATTGTTTTTTAGCATGAAATTTAGCCTCACAAACATTTTCTGGAAGTGTAGGGTTCACGTTAAACGCAGCACAGTACATATAGTTAGTAAGATTTCCAAAATGTCTTTAATGTAGCATGGTGTGAACTTCTAACTGGTAGAAAGCAAATTTTTCCTGTTCTGTACATTGTAAGTCTCCATAAAATCACTAATTTGACTGATGACTCATTTGATTTCTGTCTTCTTAATTATCCAACATCCCTAAACTTGGTGTTTTGATGTGTGAACACACTATGAAATCTCTTGTCTTACCAAGCAGAAACATATTCTAAGAAAACACAGAATTGGTCCATAAAATTTTGTTTAATTTCATGCTACAGTAGGCTAGGAAAGTGAATATGGTCAGTTTGGCAAAGTAATAGTAATCTTCATATTGAACGTTCCAAGCTGTGTTTATTCAATTTCTTTCTCTTATCTGTACATTAGAACTCTCAATCCTACTTTTGCCAAACTTGAGTTTCACAACAGGGAGTAAATGTTATCTTTTTAAACCCATGTCTCTGTCATATTGTTTACCTATATAGTCCCCTTTTCTTTCCTTATGCTCAGTTACAAGCATAGCAATAGCAGAACTGCAAATCACAGCATTATCAATTGAAAACATGCCCAAAAGATGATGCTATTTTGAGGGATACACAATGTTGTATATACATGTTTTAGGATGTATAATTAACTGTTAAGAATAAGTTCCTCTTTGCCTTTCCTGACTTAATCCAAGTTGTATATTTTTCCCAAACTGTATCCATAATGGTGCAATATTTGGATGCGTTAATATCTTGGCACTGCTTAGAAATGATTTTTGGTTTCTTTTTGTATGCACGTTATTTTACAGTGGTGGTGTCTCTTGAAGAGCTGATAGCATATTCTTGGGATTGTGGTCATCTTAAGTGTTAAGCAATGTGATGCCTTTTTTTTCTCAAGGACATGTAAGTGTTGCATGTAGCTTTCTCCAAAAGCATCACTGGGGGAGCTTTTACAGTTGAAGATCTTGCATCTGAGCAGTATTGTATCTTGTCAAAGAGATCTGCTGCGCAGTGTAACATTTCAAATCTTAGATACTATGTCACTGTAGTTTCTATAGCATCGCCAATGCAGTATTCATCTTTAACAACTTAAAAAAAATACCATTGCATTTAGCTTGGTCTTTTCAAATGTTAAAGTGAAGAATCCTTATTATATT
Organism: Coturnix japonica; assembly: GCF_054131305.1. Taxonomy (NCBI): domain Eukaryota; kingdom Metazoa; phylum Chordata; class Aves; order Galliformes; family Phasianidae; genus Coturnix; species Coturnix japonica. The sequence continues at coordinate 29,038,718 of NC_140666.1, read as the reverse complement.
TTATTCAAAGACAGCCAACAATCTTCAAACCCTACCAAATTGGTACTGACATTACTCTAAACAAGATACGTCATCAGAGTAGTTGAAAATATTCTGCAGAGTTATGTGGCTTGAGTCTATCTGGAAAGGTAAATATTTACATCCAATAATCCTTCAGAATGCTTTTGAAGCACTCCCACTTGTACAGAGATCACTATGGGATGCCACTGATCATCCATGGACAATGAGATTAACGGTGTGCTGCTATTTCTGATGTTCTGCTGCTCTGAACTGACTCTTCAAATAACCTTACTTGTTCAGTGAGAAAATGATGAAAACAGATCCATGTCAGGACTCACAATCAGAATTGTCAGAAACGTTTCTGCATATTGTTTCTATCTCTAGAAAGGAATGAGAAGAATATATGACTATTTCAGGATGCATCTGTTTGAAAGCTATCACAAATTTTCTTGTTTTGCACTTCTTTCACCTAAAGGGACATTTAATGGAACCAAAGCTGTGTTTTGGACCTGGGAACCAAATGAAAGGCTCGTTTGAATTAATGGAAACATACCTCATTGTGTAGTGTTATAATCACATAGGCAGTTTGTGTACATTGTTTTATAACACACAGCAAATTTTCTTTTATGCTCATGAGAAAGATCATTTAAATTGCATGTGGAACACTTCAATTTGTGTAACAAAGTGCCCACATTCTAGAAGAGCATTAGGGGATGATCTCTTCTATTCAAAGACTATGTGAATACAATATATTTTTTTTCAGTCTCTATGTGCTAAATCTTAGCAATAAAGATTGCTGCAACAGTGATAGGAAGGTTCAATGAGACAGTGAGAAACAGGAGAAGAAAAACTACAATTGTTTTCATACAGAAACCTGAAAGCAAAAACATATTCTAAGTGTCAGTGTTAGCTTTTCTGATTATTGCATAACAAGAAAAATGTTTTCTTTGCAAGCTCACTGGTGCCAACATTAAATAATGCACACAGCAGCTTCACGTCCATATTTAATTATCCGTAAAAATATAGCTTTATACAAATCTGAGAATAATTCTATAACCACTTAGGAGAAATAGAAATTCAAAATAGTACTCTCTCAATTTAGGCTGGAATAGAACACATTTCTGTAACAGTTCATGTGATTGTTCCCATCACATGGGGCTTCAAGGTCTTTTCCTAATCTAAATTTATTAGAAGAAATTAAAAGAAATTATTAAAAAATAAAAGGGGGGGGGAAACACAAAAAAAATGTGCTGCCTTCAAGTATTTCTGAAGTTACAGGAAATAAAAAGTACAAAGGATGAATTCTTTTACTGATTTATTGCTAAAACATAACCGAATTTTTACCTAGAAAACATTTTTACCCTAGCTAAGGCATATGCAGTGTTTCTCATGGTACATAAAAGCTTCGTCCCAAAATTATGAGTCTTGAAATCTATGGTAATCCACTGTTACTTGCCTTTTTCCTAGTATCTCGCATATGCTTCTATAAATAGCTTGCTTATCTCAATTTTCTTTATTAAACCAGGGATAGGAACAGCTGGATAATATGAATCATCTCACACCAGTGGAGGCAATAACTTGACTCCAGGGGTATGTAGTTGAAGAGCGCTGGGCCTCACTCTTTGCAGATGTAATTTTTCCTTGCCTACCACTTTTCTCTCCTTGCTGATGCAAGAAAGTGAAGTGAGGCAGTAAGTATACCATGATTTTGTAGGAAAAATAAACTCCACAATGAAGAAAAAGCAGTCAGAGTATCAGAACAGAAAAAGTCCTTGTGCTCTTTTCCAGCACACTGCTGGAATAGCCAGCAGCATTCCTCATTTTGACAAATCAGCATATTCTCCAGTTATCAATAAAAAGAGGTAGGTCTGCTGCAGTGTATTTATTTATTCAGCTCAGCCTCATTTTGCAAGAAAACTAAAAATCTGAACTAGTTAACCTAACTAAAGCATTCTCAGGCTGGCTGCTGAACCAACTTTTCATGCTGTTGTTATCTTTAGGATTGGATTTGGCTTATGGTTTAAGATGCAAGTCCATATCTCACTGTTTTATAGAGCAGTTATATTACAATCAGACTATGCCACTGGATATAATGCTTTCCATAAATTCAAAGCTTTACCTAAAAGAGATGTTTGAATCCATATCTATGTATGTGCAAATTAGAAACCCATACATCCAAGGTTACTGACATGAAATATCTGTGTCATCAGTTCTTAGAATTTCAATTACATAAATTTGTTTTCAAGGCCTTATTCAATGGAAGCTGATATTCCCTTTCAAGGGGCCTATACTCTGTTCTTCTCTCAAGGGCTTTTAGCAAGTCCTTTTATTCATGAATGATGTTTCTGATATCTAAAGTGTCACTCATTTCATCCTTTCACTGAGTTGACCAGGAGTAATGACTCTTTCAAGGCTTTCTGTGCACGCTGTAATGTTAAAACGTTAAAAGACTTTTAATCTTGAGCAATGTGATTATCTCAGGACACAGTTCCATCAGCAAGTCTCATTTACAACCTTGAATGCTTGAAATTTCACAGTAAGAAGCAAAGTGCAAGGCTTAAAATCACATTGTAGCAAGTGCACACAAACCAGCTGGTTCTGCTGTTTCCAGGAATATCAGAAATGATAGAAGATATATCACATTTGAGCAAACAGCTGTGGGTGGTTATCTCAGAATTCATATGGTTCTACTCTCTTCCACTATAGAAAAATGCAAGTGAGGCCCATGCATGATCTGAGCCTCTCTTATGGGCAGGTCCCCATGCCTAGAGTGATTTTCCTTCCCTGTCTTTTTTTCCTCCTCAAGGCTTGCTCTGGCAGCTGAAAGAAGAAGAAAAGGGGTAGGAGTGTCAGGAGAGGGCCATTGCAGAGTAAAGATGATCAGACAGAACATTCTACCCTCTCTCAGATGCAAATCAACCATCTCCACTGCTTCAGAGCCGCTCTACCTGCTTGGGGTCTCTGCTATTCTCGCGCACCTCAGCACTTCTATTCTTCTGCTTTAGACCTTCTCATCCCCTCAGCCAGCATCTTCCACAGTCATGGAACAGTCACCCTTGCCCTTAGGCAAATGCCCTGGAGCTCTGTCCCAAACTTGTGGGCCTGCTCCCTATACTTGCACCTTCATGTACCAATATAGAGGCAATACTTCAGACTCCATAGACTTCCAAAGCCATCCTACAGAGTCCATATCCACTACTGAAAGAGCTTTGTGCTACTTGAAGTAAACAGAGAAAATCTTGCAGGTTTTTTGGGCAGTGAAAACACTATTATGTCTCATTTTACATCATCACGTCCTGCTAATACCCATACCCATCTACTGAATAGTTGTGGCTGATGTGAAGTAGAACATACTCAGAGAAATGTCACAAATAATGAGAGGAATAAAAATTTTCCATCAAAGGAATGTTATCTGTAAATCATAGTGCAAGAAAATAAGGTTGTAGACAAAACAAACAAACAACAAAAGCCACAACACCTTTCTACTATGACACTGCAAAGATCCGTGGAAAGGTATGGAGTTGGGTTTGTGATTGATTCATAACATCAATACTTCTGATGGCAAAGAGATCATGAAGCCATTTATATTCTTTGAGAGTTCAGAATCGAAAGTGCTAAAAGTAAGTATTGATGTTCTTGTTTTTATCCATTTTCCGAGATGGGGTGACAAGAGGAATACTGGACTCAGAAAAAAAGCAGGAGAGTTCTGAAATACATTTAAAAAAAAAACCAACACAAAACCCACAACCAAAACCTTGTATAGATATTGCAGAGTCTAAGCATATACTCATCTGCATGAGAGGACTATTATTTATGTTTAGCAAGTATGAGTATTCTGTTGAAAATAAATTAACTGTTTTGACTATCAAATCCTTCCAGAGAATGTAAAACACTTAGCAGGATTTGGAGCTCCTGTTGAGACAGTTCATTACAGATTATTAAGACAACTTCACAATGGTCTGCAAGCAGTCTAGGAACTGCAATTGGTCACTGCCAAGCTTGCTTGCCAAAATTCTCCTTCTTCATATGAGCACCTCTCTTATGAGGAAAGGCTGAGCAACCTGGGTCAGTTCAGCCTTGAGAAAAGAAGATTCAGAGGGGATCTGATCAAAGCCTACAAATATCTAGTGTGCAGGAGGCAAAGGAATGAGGCCAGTCCCTTTTTAGCTGTGCATAGCAATAGGACAACAGCCAATTTTTGTATCTCTCAAACTGAAATGTCCAGAAAACACAGTGTTTGAAAAATATGGAAAGTACATTAATATATAAATACTGTCTTTCTTCAAAAAGGCATCAGCTGGTGTAAATTTATCCAGATTATATGTTAACTAAATGGAAATCAGAAAATGAAACACTTTGTCTGTGGAAACTAATTCAGAACAAGTAACTGTAATTACTGAACTTGTGTTCTGAAAATACTTTAGATAGGACTGTACCATATGGAATTATCAACAATTATATAAAATGCCAAATTTTCTGTTTTCAATTTACTGATATTAATGGAATCTATATATTGTTTATTTTGGATTTATGACTAACATCAGAATATACTTTGCACAGAAATGAAATTTGGCCTGAAGAAAAAAACCTAGCTTTTTCTTACACTTACATCTTAAAATTGAGAAGAATTGTCTAAGAATATCTAGCAGATCAATTACTGCATTACCTAAGCAAACTCTTTTAAATATGGTATTTTGTTAATACAGCTTCTTTATTCAGGATTGGTAAGCTTCAAGAAGGATGCCAGAACCCCTGCCCCCAACACCCAAAATTGTTATTGATCTTAAATAAAATACATATATATATATTATATATATGTATTATATATATAATACATATATACAGTGATAAAGGAAGAACTGAGTGCAGAAAGGATTGATAGCAAGGGACGATAAATAATAAATCAAATGAGGATCGTGCTGTTATTTGCTATAGTAACTGTCCTTTGAGCATCTTTACAGTTTGTTCTCTTATTTTGCATACAAATTTTACCAGAAGCAAATGCAATAGATTCTAAAAAGGTAAAAAAAGAGATAAGCACTGAAATTATAGTTGCAAAAATATATGTTTTCAATTATTATTTCAAGTATACTCAATCTTCTGGCTAGCTTTAATTTTCTTAAAATTTTGAAATTAATATGGGACCACACAAAACAACTCCACTTCTTGATTATTGTCCTCCCCTAACCCCACAGAAACACATATCTCCTCTGCTCTTTTTTGTTACCCTTTCCCAAAGAATTGAATAGATCCACAGTGCTTGTTCACAAGGTAGGGCTTCATATGTCAATGTCACATACATCGCAGTGTCATAGTTTAATACTTAATGCTACTAGACTGCCTTCTCACTCACAGTTTTCCTTTTCTTTTACCAGTAGCCACATTACCTCTCGCTACCACAACTAGTATTTTTCTAGTGCTTGATGTCAGGGAAACCTCTGTGAAAATAATTGTCCTTTAGCAGTTATTTCTCTCCATCTTTTTACACCACCTGTTTGTCACTTAGTCTGATCTGTCACTAATTCCATCTGTCACTAAACACTCTTCATTTTCCATGAACTCATCTGCAACAGAAACCCACTCCTCTACTCTGGCACTGAACAAATGGGACAGGTCTGTATAACTGTAAACTTTGCTACCATATTATTATATATAATAATATATAAATATTCCTTATTTTTTTTAGCTTAGTTTTTACATCAACTGTTTTTCTGATTCCGTCTTGAACAGCAAAAGCAAAATATGTCTCAGGGGAATTCTGCACAGAAAGAATACAAATTTACCTATTCAGTATGAGTATAATATGTGTGACTCTTGGGCAATGACATGACAATACTGAATACATTAATAAGTTGACCTGAGTGTGTACAATGCACCAGAGCATCGCTTCTGTATCTGCATGTAAGCAGATCAGAGAGTTCCTATGCAGTAGTCATTGCTTCAGGATTACTAGTTGTTAGGAAGTCTCAGAGGAATTGGGCACTCTAGAGCTACAGCTCTGAGAAGGGACAAAAAACCATCTGTACTTGTTTAGACCAAAGACTCATTTAGCTGAACAACCTTTCTGCAGGAATGGGTGATGCTGACTGTCAAAAGGAATATAATTAACAAAGCTAGCATAGGTGTTCCTAGCTTGCAGTAATCCATAGCTTTTTTAATTCTTATTGAATGCTCAGCTAGTGTTTTAATAAATTTATCATAATCCTAAAATCTCTTTCCAGATTTATATTAAACAGGCCCAAACCCATTTTAGAATATGGAAAATTAGCACCGTTTTTTCTTATACTTGTGATTTTACAATATTTGATTTTGATTTTTTCCTGCCACTTTATCTGAAATTCTTCATGGTTTCCCAAGAAATTTTACAAAGCCCCTTTCTCTACTAAGGGCGAAAGCTCAGCATAAACATAGCTCAGTTATGTAGATGTGTTTCTGGAAATAAATGGAGAAATGCAACCCACTGTTGTAAATTTCACAAGGGAAACCGACTGTATGACCCCTTAGTTAAAGGCAGCAAAAATGTTTAAAATCATGATGCGTACTCAGACTTCCCTCTATCTAATTTAAATGAATGATATTGGATATTATTTAATCTGGTAGAATTAATATCCTGTGTAACATGCTTGGCCTATTTTTTTCTTCTTTAGATTGCTGTGGTACACTGGGTACAACTTGTATATCTAATGTGAAATGTGCTTGCTTGTTCTCCCACTCTATTATCTCTGAAAAATCATTGAGTAATTGCTCTGAACTGTGTTTGTTTCCAGTGTCTTTTAGTGGTGGGAAGATGACTTTGTCTACAAGATTTTCAATTTTCTCTGAAGACATTGAGCTCAGAGACATCATAATTTCTCTCTGGAATCAATTCCACATTTCTTCAGGTTGGTTTCCAAAAAAGCTGCTTCTTACAGACACAAGCCTTACTGGGGAGCTTGACTGTTCACTTGTTGCTCTCATATTGGAGAGTGTGTGATGTAGACCTTACCTGCTAATGAGGAATCAGTGATGGGATTTGAGCAATTAAAGGCAATGTGCTTTCAGTAGTTACTTTCACTAGGTAGAAGAGCTTCTGTTTATTGAGATATTTTCTATTTCTTTTTGTAAGTTTTGTTTGTTTTTGCATATATACAGAATTATAATAATAGATTAAAAGGTCAAAAGTAAACTGGTTCTGTTTTCCCAGTAGTTTATTCTGAATGCAAAGGAAAGATAATCATACTCCCACCAAATAGATAGAGAAATCAGTACAGTTTGTGAGAGGAACTCCCTGAGTACCAAAGGCAAGGTAAAGGACAAATAAGTATACACAAAATTCATAAATACATAGTACTTTCTCAAAAGTATCCAACAATGCATCTGAATTTGCAACTTTCTCACCTGCTGATTTCCTGAACTTTTTTGTTACCTTGTTATTGCTTTCTTCAAATACTTCAAAAATGCATCTTTTGTGCTTTTCCATACAAAACAGTTTTTGTCTCAAAGGAAAGTTTTAGGTTTTTTCATATTCTTATTGTTCTGTTTCTTAACGCTGGTCTTTGGGGAAAAAAATAAACAGGCTAGTTCATCATGATTGGGAGAAGGCACAATTTTTAGTGTTAGGAGCTTTGATATTATTCCTTAACTCTTAAATACCTTGTCTTAAATGAAGATTATTATCTACATAATTCTTCTAATTTTAGCTGAGGTAATTTTTTTTCCTAGTAGACAGTATGGCATTGTATTTATGAGGATAATGTTGATGACACACTGATGTTTTGGCTGTTGCTGAGCAGTGATTACACCAAGTCAAGGACTTTTCATGTTACCCTGCCAGTGAGGAGCTGGGGGCGCACAAGGACTGAGAGGGGACAAGACCAGGACAACTTACCCAGGCTGGCCAAATGCATGCCCTGTGAAAACTGCATTGTGCAGCATTTGTTTCATTTAATTCTTCTTGTTGTGGGGTTTTTCTTCTTTTCCTTTTCCATTTTGTTTCTTTTTTTCCTTCCCTTCCTTGTTAAATTGCCCTGAAATCCAGCGCAGATTTGCACTGGCAACAAATGTCAGTCATGCTTTTGCCTCCTTCCTACCTGCTCTTTTCATATCCTGAAGCTCCTTTATGCAGGTGCTATTATTTGTAGAGCTGCAGTGAAATGTGTGATCTGAGACCAATATGGCAAAAAATCATAATTTCTCTGTGTTAAATTTCACTGGATCCCTTCCCTACCCTCAGTCATTCGTGTCTGCATGAACATTAGCGTTGGCAAAAGGAACAGGACAGCAGACCCAGACTTGGGGAACGGCAAAGCCATTTATTTTGTCAGCAGTGCCAGTTTATGCTGCATTAAAATTCTGAAACTACAGTATGAGAAACACAGACTGCGACGTACAGAAATCTACAGCAAACCATCTGCATTCAGGAAGATCTTTTAAGATTGAATTATTACATAAGTGGATTAGAAATTACATTCTTTAATTTATTCAAGAATTTCAAGACTAATATCTGTCACACATTGATGCTTTAATGAATGCCTGTCTACCAAAAACATTGCAAGCGTTGAAGGAATACTTGGCTGTGCAGCCAAAATGAAATGGATTGGTAGAGAACATTTGTCAGGACAGAAAAAAAAGGTCTTCAATGTTCCAGAGACAGTTAAAATGTTGTTAAAGCCACAAAAGCTTCATGCAAATGTTTGTGGGAGACATGCCTGATGCACAAGAACACACAATAGTCAGACAAACAAGCAACTTTTCTTGCTCTTAGTTTTTTATCTTGTGGTTATTACATGGAAGCCAGAGTCAATTTTACAAAGCATATTATTCTCTCCAAATATGATTCCCCCATGTCTAATATGCAGATTTCAGCTATGTAGATATTTGAAATTTGAGTTATTTATGTATACTAGAATCAGTGATATTCATGGATGCAGTCTGCATGCAATTGGTTTGGAAACTAACCAAATTATGCTGGTATTGTTATAAATTCAAATATTGAACTAAAATCAGAACTAGAAAAAGAATGTAATCAATTTTAAAAGGTTGATAAATGAATTGCACAAACTCTTAGAGAATAACTGGAGGTGATGCAGTCAGCTTATTAGTGTGAAGGGATTTGAATTGTTATTGATAAAATTGGCTGTGGGCAGCTCAATCATCAGAAAATTTCTGGCTATATTTGGAAGAATAAAGTGAAAGAAGAATATAGGACTATAAGATGAAGTTGTGTATTTTTCCATATTTAAAAATACATTTTTTGGGAAAAACGTGATATACTTAGAAATCATTGCTTCTTCTATTCTTGTTATAGCTTTACATAAGAGTTTGTGTTAACTCTGTATAATAATGTGAAACTCTGAGGTGAGTAAATCATTCTGTACCGTAAATACTTTAATCTTGCATCAGAACAAACTATCTCAGCTGTGCAAGCTAGAGTATTGATTCACCTGAATGGAATTAAATGCAACTAGCAAGAGTGATACAGAATGTTCTGTTAATCTGATTCATTGTCCTTTCACTGTTCCTGACCAGGAATACCTCAACATCACTTGCAGTAGTTTAACTCATGGGTGAAAAAAATGCTCTGAGATATGAGCTGTATATTCAAAATTGCTGCAAATCTAAGGCTGTACTTTCCCCTTAAAAACTGACTATGTATAAGAAACAGCATGAATATAAAATAGCAAACAGGTACTATGGTCATTACTACCAGAAGTGATGAATATCCTGTCTTCCATAAGAGCAACCAATAATTCTTGGACAGAATCTTCCCAGCAAACTGATATACAGACATGTACTATATGTCTATATTAGCAAGGATGTCCAATACAAGAGAAACTAGCAACTGTCATTTCTTTCTGACCTTGTTTAGTAAGAGATATAGTAAGCTAGTCTTTCTGTTGTCAATTCTGCAAAGGATGGAGTTCACATGCAGCTTAAGAATATTGCTTGTAACAGCAAAAGAATAGTTTTCAGAGGGTTTTTAAAATTTTCTTAACTTTTATTTTTATTTTTTATATATTTTTTTAGAGTCTGCAAACAGAATTCCAAGAAAATTTCAAAGCAATCTGTTCAGTTCTCTGGAGTAATTATTCTCAGATGTCAGTGTGACAATTCAGATGTCAGTACTTGAAATTGCTGGTCATTTTACAAGGCATTCAGCTCATGTAGGTACCTATTTTTGTAGGTTAGAATGAAAGCAGTTTCAGGGACTATAAGAACAATTTTATTTCCTTTATCAATTTAAAAGTGAGGCATTATCAGGCCTTATTGAAGTGCTATCCTTTTGCTCTGGACCACTTGGGGAAAATCTAAGAAGCAGCTTGAAGCAAATACACATATGGATGTAATTTTCTTTTTTTTTTAATATGGTGGAAAAAACCCTACTGCAACTGCAGTGTTATGAGTATCAAATGTTTTTTCTACTACCATTATTTCTGTACTCATCAAATTCATACATTCTCTGTCTCTCTTTTCTCCCTATACTAGCAGAAAGATTGGTGCTGACCTAAGCTGGAGATCTGACAAGCTGTATGTACTCATGTCATGTAAAGGAGCAGCACATTCTGCTCTGACCAGTCCTAATGAAAAGGCCAAAGTCTTTTTTAAACATTTGTCTATACGAAAGCATATTTGGTGATGTGATTCTGTTCTTCAGTGCAAGTTTTATTTCTGAATCAATGCTAACTGAATTTCAGACATCTCTTGACCCAAAACAGTGATGAGTGATCAGAAGAATAAATGATTTTCTGAAGGGTTTCCTCAGACCCATCCCAGGACATTAGGTAAGGAGGAAACAAAATTATAGTTGAATCCATGCCTACACCACCTCCAAACCTGTAGACAGAATTCCAAGGGCTCATGCTTCTTGGAGACTGTATTCAGAGCAGTGAGGAGCAATCTGTCACTATGAACTGACTGCAGCTTCAGTTAATAAAGCTACGGTTGGGTGAGAGGTAAATTGGGAGGTAATAAGAAAGGGCAGAATATATGGAAGATGAAACCATCAGGACTGTTGTAACTCACTTTCAGGTTCTGTTCTGATACAGCTTGGAAACAATATTTCCAGGGTGTTCTTCCTTCCTATTTTGTTAGAAAAGAATAATTCTTAATTGACATAAGAATCTCAAGGAAGATTTAAGTAGCTGATTATAGTGATGAAATACTGAATTTAATTATACACAAAATGCTGCCAGACAACCTGCATAAATTGACCTAGAAATTAGGAAAAATATTTTCAACAGTGTATTTTTCAAATTTACTGTGCTCCCTCTATTAATTAAAGTGCAGTGTTCATATACTGCATTTAATCTCTGTGCATAATTGACTAGAATAAAGAAGCACAAAATGCATAAACAATAAATGTCACAACAATATTGGGTTTCACATTTCAGATATATTAGGAAACATACTTTCTTAATCATGTGTTTTTGTTTGCTTTGTTTTGTTTGTTTATTTTCCACTGAAGACATAAAAAACAATATACTAAAATCTCCAAGCAATTTTCAACCTTCAATTCCAGGAGAAATATTGGGATTAAGCTATGTTTTTTAACTTATTCCTCCTCTGTAACCAAGGAAATTTAGTAGAACGTAATAATAATTTGAACGGTGTCATTCTAGCTTTAGAAGTATGATGGAGACAATTATACACACCTGTCTTAGCAGCAGGAATCTATCAAACAAATTTAGAAAACAACACCTCCAGAGAGCTTCATCAAAGGAACTGCAGGCAGAAAACAGGCCTGCAGTCATGTTTGCGCTGTCTTGACAGCTGACATTGAATTCCAGCCCTAGCAGTATTATTTCTTAACTGTCTACATCTTGAGAATTAGTTTTACTGCTACAGTGATTCAAGCATTCATCTATGAAATTATTCTTTTCACAGAACATCTTCATGCTTCTGTTGCTACGTCGCAGGTTACTTAAAAATATCCTGGTTGAAAGAATGATGATGTTTACCGTACATCATGTTTTTCACTACCCTCATTCCAACATAAACACTATCTTATATGATAGAGGCTAAGCTGAAGTGTTCAGATGAAATGAAGTATCTTCTTGTTGGAAAAATGCTGTGAGTTCTGCACAAATATGGAGGAAACTGTCAAAACACAATCTAGTTGCCAGTGTACAACTACATAACACTTAACTAAAGCACTTTTAAAAGCAGGAAAGGCAAACTGTGACAGTTGAATGATTTTACTTATATAAGGACAAATAGAAACTTGAATTTTTGTGGCATTGGGTTTTAGTAGGTTTCTGCCTCTACTTCCATATATACATAATTTTACTCACTTTATGAGGGATAAGAACGTATTTGCCACTGAGATTCAATATAAAACAATTTTATGAACGTGCAATATTTAATTATTGTGTGCCAGCCTTGTATAATTTTGCAAAGATCCTTTTAATTAAAGAGCATACATACTTCAGGACCTCCATGTAGTCATTGGAGAAGATTCCTGTAGCAGAAATGCTAAGCCATGGCCTGAAATGGTGACAGAGCACATGGTGGGAATGGAGCTCAGGTGCACCCAATGCACCTGAGTGATTGGAAGGGGTGAAGCCAGGATCCACTCCTTCCCAAATCTCATTTAAGGGTTGGCAGTGGAGGCAGGGGTATTTTGCTGGAGACCCCTGCTGTTTAGAGGCCTTCTAAAGGTAATCAGTTCTTTTTCTTCATTTCTGTGTTTATGGTTGCTGCATTTGGGCCCATTCTTATTTGCTGCAGCTGGGGCTTTGCCACCCTGCTGTTACTGCAGAACTTTCCATCAAGTTAAAGAACTGCAATTCCTAACCAAGGTGTTCTGAGTAGATGTGCAATGAGTTTATTTCTGCCCATTATTTATACAGTTATTTATATAGGCACCTTGCCTAAGACAGTAAAAAAAAATACAAGGTGCTTGTGATGTTAAATTTCTTGTGGAAACTAATCTTAATATGTCTGTCCTGCTTAGCCTATATATTATTTTAAATAGCTGTAACTAGAAATACATTTATGTATACGTGTTTAATTATCCTACTAAACTGTCAGTGTTTTGCAGGCTGGTTTGGCCCAGTTCTCTGACCAATGGGGCAGAGGGATTTTGCAAAATCTGTGCCTCCAGAAAAAGGAAACAGGGGATACCAAAATAATTTAAAACAGTGGCAACAATCTGAGGAGAATGAAACTAATTTTACTAAATATGGTATTGGCAAGATAAAACACTATAACATAATATAATTAGAATTGAAGCTAATAAACCAAATATACTGGGAGAGTATCTGAAAGCTGTAGGCCTTACAGTAATACCAAAGTGATGTGCACAGTTGGGACAGGCAGCAGTGAGCAGAGGCAAAGGAGAACTGGAACTAGAGCACTAACACTTTAACTTCCAGTGCACTACATGATGTTATCATGCAGAGTACCAGTAAACTAAAATCATAAAACCATGACATAAACTCATATGGCAGCTGCTCTTACATGTTGTGAACAAAAAATGGAACAGCCAGAGAAACAGATCTACCTTCTGGCATGTGCTCACTTCAGCTTGCCTGGGGTATTTGTGAAGCACACTTCTGAGCCTTTATTAAACATTGCCCACGCAGTTTGGAGGAGAAACAGGTGTTTTGAGTACACTCTACGCGGAGCTGGAGGGGAAGCTTATTATATGGAAATTCTGTAGGACGATACATATCGCTCTGTCTTCTGCCTCTCACCATACATACTAATCTTGACCTTTTTTTGTGCTCTCACCATGTAATATCTTAATTCTTTTTAAATTATGATTTTCCTCTTTAGAATTACTTTGCACTCCGCCATTCATTCATTCGCTGGGAGTGGAAACTCTGTTGGCTCTGTTTGGAAGCCATTCTACAGCAGGTTATAAAGATTATAAAGTTTTCATTATTATTATTGTTACTATTATTTAATTTTAATTACACACATCCCTTTTGTATGTTGTCAGCAGGAGCTATGGCAGCTTGCAGCCCACTAGGTCTGCAGAGAGCTGCCATTCAGAGGAACGGCAGCTTTGTCTTTTGGAGTAGCCTAATGCAGTCAAAACCTTAACGTGTTCAATTTAATCACAGAGTTTACTATCCGTAATAATAAACCAGAGCTTTCAACTCAGCACTTCTTTATACAAGCTTTTAATGAAAGGCTGCAAGGAGGGGGAAGCACCCGCCTCCTGCGCATGCCTCCTGCGCGTTACGCCGTGGGATGGCCGGAAACCACGTGGGGCGCGGTGATGGCGGCACAACAGGAGGTGCTGGAGCGGCTGCTGACCCTCACGGTGGAGCCCAGCTCTGTCGCCGAGGCGCCGGGCGTGGAGGAAGGGGAGCAGAGGTCGGCGAACTCTCCGGGCCCTCCAGATAGCGAGAAGGGTGGCCCAGACCAGCCGCCCATCGCTGAGGGAACGTGCCCTTCCACGCCGCCCACGGAGGCTCCCGGCGAACACGCCGCTTCGGACTCGGAGAGGTGGGTTTGGGGCGGCGTGGGGGGGCCGGTCGGCGATTTGCGGGGTCAGGACTTGCTCTGCCCCCACACCCATGTATTCTTAAGAAAGCATTTACATTACACACTCATCAGTGTGTTGGTATTCGGTGTAGTTGATTAAAGTTAACTTAAGAGGTTAGATGTAGGCAGAGCCTCTGAAACCAGCACGCCTCTTCCCAGCTTCACTGAGATCTGCGTCTTCCTTCTGTGCCGTTTGATAATGCCAGGTTGGTGTATGCTCGTTCGAACCATCAGAGGTTTCTGGGAAGTCTTAAGGGTTTCCTCTTGAGTTTCTCTAACAATTGATGCTGTAAAGTTTCCACGATCAAACATTGTATTGGCTCATTTCAAGTTTTCATAAGGCATGATGAATGATGGAGGGAGAGTTTCCTGGTTCATGGCTCAGACATCTATAGTTTTGCTTCCAATATCTGTTTCAGCAGTCACTAAAAGTTCATTATAATCTGGAAGCTTTAAACTACTGCATATAGCTGACAGCATCATAAAGTTCCTTTGTTTTTCTTTGTTTTTCCTCAGCCCACCACAGCTTGTTATTTAATAGCCAAACTTTATTTTGCTTTTCTATTTTGATTTTTCTAGGAAGAAGTCCTTAGTTGGCTTTTTCATAGGATCTGTTAATGGTGGCATACTTATTTGTTGACTTATTTTTGTCCTATTTGTTAGAATTACAGCAACAGAGAGTTGAAAGCAATCAGTTTGATTGTGAGGGGAACAATGTGATATCAAGACTCTAGAAGAGAGCACTTTCTGTATTTTATTTATTGCTGTTTCTAAATTCTGTGATGTTAACTGCCAGATAGTATAATAAAGCCTTGGTGCTAGTTTATGAATCTTTGCTTGTATCACTGTATAGAATTTGTGAGGTGTTTTAAGTTTCCAGGACTGACTCCTTCATAATGCTTGTTTCGCCTGCCAGCTCCTGAAGGACTTAGCCTTTTGCTGCAAGAAATGTGTCAACATGAGTAATGATTATGGAATTCTTCCTTATATCTATGAAAACAAATTCTTTCTAATACAAGATGCATTCCTTGGAATTAATATTTTCTTGGCTTAGAACACTAACATCAGCATGAAGCTGTAGCAAGATTGGCTGTGGTAGGTAGCTTAGTATGTTATTTTTCAAAACTACTTTTGGTGAGCTGTTTTTAGCACTTGTTCTGAACTGCTGAATCCATTACTCTTCTCAGCTTCTTTGTGGTCTTGTCCTGTGGCTAAGATAGGATCAGGAAAGATCTCTTCTTTATACAAATGTATTTAAGAAAATGTGCTGTGCAAGCACATTTGTAATGTAGCAGTTTTTAGTAATTTTAATATAGGAGTCCATATTTTAACTCCATTTTTTTTCTGTTCAGTGATACAGATTCAGATAGTTCATCAACTACATCATCCTCTTCAAGTTCTCCTTCGGTAGTATCTGATGATGATGATGATCATCCGAATGAGAAGGATAACAGAACACACTGTGTTCGAACAAAAGATGAGTTGCCCCTTGATGTAAGTAAAAAGCAGTGTCTTTTTAAATGTTTTTCTAGTAACTCAACCTGAAGTAATTTATATATTTTTAAATTGTCAGGGAAACAGTGATTAAATGTACACTTTTGCACTAATTCAGGTACATAGCATGGTTAATAGTTTAAAATGTGTTCTCTATTTCAGTGGTGAATGTGTGACTCTGTTAATTTCAGGAACTGCCTCCAGTTGAAGATTTAAATGTAATTCTGCCTGATAATGTTGAACTGAAGCTTTTTGGGACGGTTTCCAGTATCATTGAGCAGCTAGGTAGGCAAGATAAGTTGAACTAAAAGGTTTTTTTTCTTTAATATTTTTTGTGTATCTTTACATTAGTTGTTTGTGAACTCCTCCCCCAAAGTTTCAGTACAGCTGCGTTCTGTTTCACAGTGCTGCTAAGCCTTTCTGTTGATTCTCTGCCCTTATTCAGGAAAGGGGCAGCAGATTTCTGAATGGGAACAGATCTAAAGTGTTTGTGTTGAATTTTTTAG
The DNA here is from genome assembly GCF_054131305.1 of Coturnix japonica. NCBI lineage: Eukaryota > Metazoa > Chordata > Aves > Galliformes > Phasianidae > Coturnix > Coturnix japonica. Next base: position 29,022,246 of record NC_140666.1, on the reverse strand, counting down.
TTTGATGGCCTTTATGTGGTATGTGAAATAAAAGTTTTGTGGAAGTTAATATTGTTAAAACTTCTATACTGTATTTTTTGTTAAACTTATTTGAAGTGCTCTGTGCTGTTTGAATTGCTTTTAAGCTTACAAAGTGAGTTTAAATATAGTAATTATGTTGAGTAGGAAACAAATGAATTGAATGACATTTGCTGTTCAAATTTCTTTTACTGTAAAAGACTCTGGGTAATACAAGCAATTCCTTGACAATTTTCTGCTGCATTGGTTCAGGATTGATCTCTAGAAGCTGGCTGAAGGTGGTGGTTTCTTCATTGATCTGTTTTTCTACTTTTCCTTTCTTACTCTTTCATAGTAAAGAAGATAGCTTTCTGCTGAAGCAATAGTTAGGAAAGCTGGGAGGGACTTTCTTATAAGGACAGATAGCAACAGGATGAGGGGAGGTGGCTTTGAACTGGAGGAAGACTTAAACTAGATATTAGGAAGAAATTCTTTACTGTGAGGTTGGTGTGAGACCCTGGAACTGGTTGCCCAGTAATGTTGAGGATGTTTCCTCCTTGGGAGCATTCAAGGCCAGGTTTAGGGGGGAAGGTCTAGGGGGAGCTGTCCCTACCCACAGTTGGGGGCAGCATGGGGAACTAGGTGATCATAAGGGGTCCTCAGAAACCATTCTATGAGTCTGTGTTGCTGGACTGTTGCTGAGGGATATTTCCAGTGGGGATTAAGCAATGCACTCAATTCTTTCACTGTGTGTTTCCCTCGCTGCCTACATTCAGTGAACTATTAAGTGTCTACCATTGTTTTGGGCTTGCTTGGCATGTCACAAGATGTCTGCAGGCTTAAATTGCAGCAGAACTTGAAGAGTTTTAGCTTGGGGGAAGCATTTAATTCTTCTAAGTTCTATTATGTAAGTTTGGAAGAGAGAATTTTGTTAGCTTTTGGTGAAGTTATATGTTGACACTAAGTGCTTGAATGACTTTGATTGGCATTGAGAATGCTTAATTGAGCATTCTGTTTTAGGGTGGGAAAGATTACCTTCAGAATCAGAATTGAGCTTAATGCTGCTGTATCTCTTGACATCTTTAAGTTTAATTCCTGCTGAAAGTCAAGACAAAATATTTCTGTTGCTTACTGCAGTAGATATAAGCAGGAAACAAAGGTGAGAGTAAACAATTCTAGAAGTTTCTGTAAAGAATAATCCCTTTGAGTCTGGAAAATAGAAAAATGAAATACATTCATAGCCTGTGTATCAAATTCTTTATTTAATACAGGAAAAGTGTACTCCAAGTGTTTAAGTCTCATAGATATTTCATTTTTCAAGGTACTGAAACAGCTTGCACACTCTGGCTGCTCATACCATCATTTATCATGAATTGTCCCAAATGTAGTATGGATCTATTATATGACCTGAAAGTGCAGTGTTTTCAAACTGTATCTGCTCACATAAATAATGTTATTGTAAATGGTCTGCTCAGCAACTTTTGTGTTCTTGTCTGCTTTCTGTCAGTTACTAGGAGGATAAATAGCTATCTCTATTCAATTTTTCTGGGAAGAATTTATTTTGGAATGTTAAGAGGGCTGAAAAACACTAACATGTGTCTTTGCTTTAAGGAAAAAAAAGCCTGCTGTGCATTCAGTTAAGAAACAACTTAAGGAAATGCAACAGGTAGTTCACATAAGTGTTAGGTGCAAAAAAGAAGTCTGAAATATCTGGTCTCCGGACCTCATCTACAGAGAGCAGTAATTCTGTGAACTGATGCAAATTTTGTCACTAATTACAAGTGAAGGATTCAATGATTGTGAGTATTTTAGCATGTAGATGAGAAATTCTAGGATAAGTGCTGATGTTTTTCACACAGAGGGTGGTGTCACACTGGAACAGGTTGCCCAAGGAGGCTGTGGATGCCCCATCCCTGGAGGCATTCAAGGCCAGACTGGATGTGACTCTGGGCAGCCTGGTCTAGTGGTTGGACCCTGCACATAGCAGGGGGATTGAAACTGGGTGATCATTGTGATCCTTTTCAACCCAGGCCATTCTATGATTCTATATGTTTGCTTTGTAAATAACTGTGGTTTATTTTTCTGCAGTTAACTACATACTGCTGTTGCAACTTAAAGTTTTATTTGATTTTGTTTTCTGTTTCAGTAATAATTGAATCGCTGAGAGGCCTACCTCCAATAAATGAGGAAAGCATAATTTTTAAAGAAGATCGGCAAGCAGCGGGAAAGGTGGGGGTGTGTGTGTAAAGTGTAGTAACCTGTTCTAGTGTTAAATTTAAAGGTATTATTTTATGTTTCAACAAATACTGTTCAAGTCATCCAAGTGAAATGCTTCTTTGATACACTGTTTTTCTTTGAGATTTTTAGCATCGTTTACATTTTTTTTTTTTTTTAATTTCAAGAATTCTATCATGGAATTAATAGGTATCCATATGAACTACAGTGTGTTGAAAATTTCTCACATTTGATGGATGTGCTTGTGGTTGCTTTCAGATACTAGATGTTATTAACAAGCTGTGCTCTTTTATTTCCAGGAGAATTTTTGAGTTTTAGGAAATACAGGGAATGTTTGCTTAGCTGTGCTCTGATGTTGTAGTCTTAGGCCCATGGGTGCTTTATGCAACTGTGATGAAGAATGTTTGCAGAGAGCAGCGTTGGTTTGAATTTTGCATGTTTTCTGTATAAAGAAAGCAATCGTGCGGAAGTATCACTACCGTAACATGTCTGTGTTGGTTTGAGAGGAACACAAAAATCTAGCATGAAATTGCAGGTGTTCAATGCAATATCTATCAACGTTAACTCTTTGGAGTGACAGAATGGACATGAGAACTAACATAATGACATCTTGCAGAAAGAAACATTTAGAAATAATCAGATTATTCAGGTGTTCAGATTTGAAAGCAAAATGGAGAGAGAAAATTGGAGGACTAATAAAGGTAAAGATGACTAGAGTAAAGGAAGCTGACATTGAAGGCAGTATATTCGTGTGGGCTAAGGTGAAATAAACATAAAAACTTTGTGTTATGACCAACAGTAGCTAGGGGAAATACATTGCCGAACAAATGTAGTAATAAAGATATGACATGAAGGTGACTTTGTTTGCTGTGATTTGAAAACACCTCTGAATTCTTAAATACAAAGTGTCTGTAAGCTTTGCAGTTCTGTATCAGAAGATGAGCTTCTGATATGGTCATTTAAATAAATTTTGTGTTTCAGGTATTTGAAGTGTTTGGTCCTGTTCAGCATCCCTTTTACGTGTTAAGGTTTAACAGCTCTGAACATATTAAAGCAAGAGGTATTAATGTGAAAGACAACATGTACTTTGCTCCATCAGTGGAGGACTTCACCCAGTACATATTTGCAGAGAAACTACAACAGTGAGTCTGACTTCTTTTCTGATCTGCTTATAGTGTATTTCTTAGTATAGCTGGAAATTATAAATTAAAGTTTAGGCTTGAGTGAGAAACTATAGGACTTTGCTTGACACAAACTCATCTTTTATCCACTGACTGTATAAGAATAGCACTTGTTGCCATTCAAATGATAAAAGACTGAAATATAGAGATTAAGAAATAAGGTGTAGTAATGGACTGCTGAACACTAATTATTTTATTGGTTAATTGCCTGAAACAACTCTTCTTTGAAAATCTGTCACACATGACTTAGTCTTTGTTAGTATTATTTCTCATTTGACCTTTTATTACATAAAAAGAAAAAAGTAATGCTTGTTGTCTGCATTAGTTGCAGCTTGAGTATCTGCAGGAGTCTTTTTTTCCTTTTGTTTATTTTTTCCCTTGTGGAAGCTACAGGTGTTTAAACTTGATTTTTTCCACTTTTAGTGAATACCACTGTGAATCTGCGTTGTGATTTCTGCAGCATTTGGATGCCAGCTGGTCTTTGATTTTCTGCTGCTAGACTTTGTTGCTTAGTACAGTAACTGCACACACTTCAGGCATCTGCTTTCTGCATCTATTAGTGAAGTCCATACTCAGCATATGCAATGAGTGACTTGTGTTTTAGTTTTCGTGCTTTGCAAGTAGATTTGGGAGCTGTTTGTCTTTCAGTAGACCTCTACTCTCATGTGTGGTACAAAATTTAACACCAGCTAAGAGTTTTTGCACTTTCACATCTTATTGGCATCTGGACGGACAGTGTACCAGGCTTTGTTTCTTGCCTTGCATTAAAAATCTCTAATGTCAGTTGTAGTCTGCAGTATTGTATCTTTTGGATTATTGTTTTTCGTTATTTTCTGATCTTTTCTCAAGGAAGGTTCTTAGTCTTCTGTGACATAATTGGTACATTTTGTTGGAGCTACCGTTTCACAAGGCAGGTTGGGTTGGTCATGTCAAGTGGAAAATGACCAACACTTTTCATTTTTTATCTCTACTATAGTATCTATATGAAGAAACCAAGATGACAAAGACAACAGGAAGGTTGAGCTTTAGTCAGAGTCAGTGCCACACAGTAGGGCTTTCGGACCTTAGTGGACTGCAAATTTGTTGACTTGGGTTTCTGCTTTTTATTAGTTTTCTTGACTCTGCAGATGAGCGTAAAGTTTTAAAAATGCTACTCAAAACTGTGGCGGTACCTTGAATAGGAAAGTAATCAGGTTTAAGATCTGAAATATGTCTTATGTTTGAAGCAGTTTTGAAATCCGGCTTGCAATTTGCTTGCGTTGTACAATGTTGCATTGATATGAATAAGGCTTACACTTCACAGCAAAATGGATGGAAATGTCATTACTCAGCATAAGACTTCTTGAATGCAAAGTAATATGTTCCTAAAAATAGTTTGTGGGTTTTTTCCTGTATTGCTTGAAACATGGAATAATTCTAAACAGGCTCATGTATTTCTGTGATTCTTCTGAGCCACCTTTTAGGCTTTCAGGTCTTAAGAATGTTTGACTTCAGGAATCTAAAGTTTACTGTTATTTGCAAGAGTTAATTAAATATCTCAAAGCATGAAAAATGTTTATTTTGCTGAACTAGTTAAGGATGATTGGGCAGACTTGAGATAAGCTTAACTGTTCATCAGACAGTTTAGGATTGCTAACTTCAAAAACTGAATCTTGCATAGTGCCTAATGATCACAGGTTTTGGAGTTTTATGCATGCTCTGGTGTTTCTGGAAGGCATTTATTACCCTGAAATAACAAGATAGGAGGGAGAAACAAAAAAGCCTGTTCTTAATGAGGGGAAGCAATGTGTTTATTGCCTAACTAGAGTGCTTTTTTGCAAGCAAGGAGAAATTAATCATGTAGAGATCTCTTATTGTCCTTCCTTTCCTGTAGCAATTTCTGTTAATTGAACTTAAAGACAGTTTGCATTCTCAGGTTTACTGATAGTGATCAAAGTGCTGCTTTCATGGTTTTCTAGTGATGCATAAAGATTGAGCTTTAGTTTTAGGAGTTGAGGCACAAAGTAACTCCAAGGCTGCCTGATGTTGCTGGCTGCCCTGTACTTTGATATTACTGCTTGATTGTTTCTACATTGTTGAGTGTGTAACAACGCTTGGCAATTAGAGTGCTGATAACATTACTTTTGCAAGTAATGATGTTTACCATTTCATGATTTTTATATACTTTGCATAAATAAGGATTGTCTTAATGTTTCAGACCAAAGTATATTAAATCTGGGAGGAGTGTATTCTACAGACTTGAGCAGGATAATTTAAACTTGTTTCACAAAGTTGTTATTGATCTACTACTACTACAAAACTTATTTTGGTGGTTGTTGGGCAAGAAAATTCTTTATTCCGTAAATGTCTTTTCTTTTGCTTTCTAATTTCATATTTACAACAAAATAGATGGAATTTACTTATCTAGTTAATGCTGTCACAATAGAATTGTTGAATAGAGTTTTATTCCAAACTTACTTTTATAGATACACTTAAATTCTGTGTTCTTCTAGACACGTTCGGTGTCCTTTTGAACTGGAGATGTGGTCTGAAGGCACAAGAGATAAAAGGGAAGAACAAGAAATCTTGTGACTTTAGCTAGCATAACAAAGTTGCAGTGAACTATCTCCATTCAACAAAGCCTTTTATGTTTTAAAAACCATGGTAAGAGGACCTTAGTCAGAGTTGAATATTAGCTGTGTAATATGTTCAATCCACTCAAAAGAGGAAGGTTTTTCAAGTGGTGTATGTAGTGAAGTTCTAAGTTAACACTTGAGTTAATCTTTCAATACAAATAAAATGATGGGGTTTTTTTTCCCTTTTAGGGAAAAAGGGTCGGATGCATCTTGGAAGAATGACCAAGAACCACCACCTGAGGTAAGCATCATTTTTTGTTTATTGTTTTTGATTGCAGAAAGTACACAGACAAATTTCTGTGTGGAGTAGTTAGCAGCTTGTTTTTTTCTTCATTGTGCAGTGAGTCTGCTTTTATTAGAGAGGGCCCGCAATTGCTGTAGAAAGATCTTGTCATCTTTAACTTGCTTTTTGCAATTGAGAATATATGTATCTCTGTTTTCAGTTTCACCAGTTCTTCAGGAGTATGTTTGTCAGTCTGAATGACCACCTTTACGAAGTGATGCTTCTATATTGCCTAATATTTTTGTTTCTGCTAGGGACTTCCCATACTTCCTGTTTTTACTGCAACTTTATCTTTAGCCCTATCATAAACAATTGTCTGTAGTTAAAGGTTTCCTAATGCTTTGCGGTGTTGGATGTTGATTTCTTAATTTAACACCTTTTCTGTTGCATTATTTGAATGGCTCCTTGATGAAGAGCCATTACTGTTTCTTACTATAAAATGCTAGCTTCATGAGATCTGAGTGATAGTTTTTCATGACCATTGTATGGCATCACTTACTGTAGAATCTCTTGAAGATTTTTTCAGTGGCACTCAGGCTTTCTATCCAGTGCTCCTTAACTCCTATCCAGTGCTCCTTAACTCTGCTAAAACTATACTTCTCATGACTACTCTTTTCTTTAATAGGAACTTATTGCTGTGTCTTCATGGGAAGCTCTAAGCTTGTACCATCTTACCCTGCAGTTTCTAGTTTCAGACCACTGCATTCAGAATAGCTAAAATTCTTAGTTGTTTTGAGTGGTATTGTGAAAAGATCTGCCTAGCTGATTTTTCTGAAATATATGAAATCTTGAATCGTTTGTATGAGCTTCTTAACTCTTAAGTAGGAAAGGATTTTTTTTGTTAGTTTTTATTGGGTGTTTTTTTTTTCCTCAGTATTGTAACCAATGCTGCATTTGTAGTCAGTATCTCAGGCCAAATTTTCTGGCTTAAAGGAGAGATGTGGCTCAAGCCTTTCAAGCTTTTGTCATGTTTGAAGATATGACAGACTGATAGATCATCACAGGGCATCCCAGAATGTTGGCTTTTTTTTCTGGTATGATGTGAAGAACTGATTTTTTTTTTTTTCTTCACCACTGTATCAGTGCAATTTTTGATGTGTGCTCTGAATGTACTAAAATATGTGTGATTTTGCTGCTTATTCTTCCCTTTCAGAATTAGGGGGAGAAAGGGGTGCAAGCCCTAACCCTTAAGTCACAGAAAGGAGCTCTTTAGTTACTGACAGAGTTCTTTCCTGCCATTATTAACTTTGTCCTTCTTCATGAGGGAGCAAACTCTGATGTAAAAGGAACAAAGATGCATGGGAGATTGAATCTGTTGAAAACAATGACGTTCTTACCACACTAAAATTCTTTTGGAGTAATGTTGCTTTTGAAAGTTTAACAGGAACAATACATATGTCAGTATATCTGTTTGGTTTTTTTTGGTATTGGTTTTAATGAAGTTAAATTTAACTGAGTCATAAATTTAACTGCGTCATAAATTTAACTGCTTGTCATAAAAAATAAGAATCCATAATTCACCTATTACACACTTAGGTAAACTTGCACACTTTTGCAAGCTTTTTTTGTGATAATTACTAGCCAGCTTCCTCAGTTTCACTAAGCTGCTGCTCTTTTCCCGTTAGTTTTGGTGAGAACAATGTAAATCCCTGATGTGCTGGAATGTCTTTTGAAGAGTGAAATATAATCTTTTGAAGACTACTGTTAAATTACCTGCATATTCCTAAAATCTTCACTGCTCTTTCAGCAATAAGCTGTAGAAGATGTATGTCAAAAATTGTTTGAATTTTAATTGTTGTTTTTCATCAATAACTTCAAGATCATAACATGTGTTCAGTGCATGACTGTTGCTGTTCTTTAAGAAAATTGCAAGGTATAGCCATGAATTGTGTAACTGCCTTCTGAGAATTTGTGGAGTGCTGAGTTTGATTGTGTTGAGAAGCCAGCTCTTGAGAACGATGGCTCTTTGAATGCAGAAAATGAAAGGGTAGTGGCAATATTCTTCTCAGCTGACTGCAGAATGGATTATTTTCTAAGTAATTTTTTAATAGTATATCTTAAATTATCTGCTTTTTTATTATTTATTTAGCTTTGTTTTACCTTTTTTAACCAGGCCTTGGACTTCAGTGATGATGAAAAAGAAAGAGAGGCAAAACAAAAGAAAAAGAAGCCACAAAATCAAGGAAGGAAGAAAGTCAAAACAGATACAAATGCATCAAGTGAGTGAATACTATGGAAGAATGCTGTCATCTCAAGCTGTTTGGAAAAACAGTGATATCTGCCTTAAATTGAGCTTTCCTGTTTCAATTCTCAATGTTTCAGTTCTTTTCAGAGTTGCTGTATTCGTGAATTTGTGGTTACGTTCTGTAATTTTTTATTGAATATAGCAATTTTTTAAAATATTAAACTGAGAAAGGGAAGTAGTACAGAGCAGGAAGGTTGTCAGCAGAAACTTAAGGACAACATAACTAACACAGGGAGGGTATGGGACAGATACCAACTTTTGATGCGTGGAAATTGCTTTTGCAGATATCATTGTGGTCCAAGTTCATCCTAAGTCTTTGCGTGAATACAGAGGAGTGGTTACTTCTTTTGAGATTCAGGGAGTAGGTACAACGTGAATGGGAATTTCTTCCTTTACTTGAAGATTTTTTTTTAAAATTAATATTACTTTAAAAAGAAGTTGTTTACTCCCCTTAGAATCTCTTTTCACTTGACATAGTCATTAGGTAGTAGAAACTATTGCAAGTTATCTATGAAAAACTTTTTTTTACACTTTATTGCAGTCTTCTCTGTTTCTTTCTCCAGCAATTGACAGGTTGGCTGCAATTGCTGCTGTGCTCTGTTTGCAGTAACTACATTTTCCATTGTGGTTACTGCAAACCACAATGCAAAACCAAAAGCATCTTTCTTTGCAAATTTCATTTTGGTTGAAAAATGGCTCTTTCTTTAGTCTTAGTGATCTGCTTCTGTCATATTTTCTGTACTGCTCCTTTTAAATGCTACTGACTCACATCATCTCCACTCTTCCCTTTCTGCAGCTGTGCTTGTATTTGAGCTTGCTGCTTCTGATTGCTTAATTTCTGGTGTGCTTTTCTCCGCTGATATTTCTGAGACTGACTCCTGCTATCAAGATGCTGCTTTTTTTTTTTTTTCCTTTGTACAAATTCCCCTACAAATTCCTTTCCTCCTTAGCTGGGAGGTCAGCAACTGTCTTGTTAATTGCTTTCTTCTGTGTGCAGTTAATCCCTTCATTGCTAATGGTTATTTTCTCTCCTGGTTTCTGCTTCTTTATATTGAATATGGCACAGCTCTCTCCATTCCTATTCTGTGAATTTGTTGCCGAGCTGCATTTCCCTAGGGGTTTTTAAGGCTGTTAGTGAGCTACCTTAAATGAGTGAGAATACAGTAAGAGGAACTGTCAAGGGAGTATGGATTATGGTTAGCTATGTTTTTATGTAAATAATGTGCTTTAAAACTTATCTGCAGTTTACTGATGGCAGTGGAATTCAGCTGCAAGGACAGCTGGCAAGTTGCAACATCATCTCAGAACTGGAGTTTTTCTTTTGTGCATTTTCATAAAACTTAGTATACTGACATTGGCTCCATGTTATAGCCTTCGTCAGGAGGGGAAAGAACAGGAATACAAAGTAGCAGTACATTTCATTATGAACTCTGAATGAATGCTTATGTGAAATTTTCAATAGGAAGAAAATTCTTAGACAAATGCTGAAAATTAACTGGCTAAAGATACAGCCTGCCCTTGAGAATCTTGAAGGATTAAGGATTTGTGAGGATTAAATGTAAACTTTCAAAAATATTAAAGTGTTTTTGTGTTCTTTTTAAGGTGAGTATAAAGGACTTAATCAGCCAGTGCAACAGCCTGCTTCAAGTTATTCAAGGGGATACCATGGCAGAAGATTCTCTGGGGATCCATTTCCTTCTCCATCAGGACCCCCAGGATTTCCTAGACCACCCATTAGACCACCACATCTATACTCTTCAGACAGCAGGATACATCAGGAGTCTCCAGTGTTTCCACAACCTCATAGAAAAGAACATCCAATGATGCAACAGTATCCCTTTCCTCCTCCCGTTTTTGGTTCTGTTAATGAGATGCATCAATTTCACCTTCCGCCTTCAAACCCAAATATGATTTGGACAGGCCCAAACATGTATAACTCGTATCCATTTTTGCCACCTCCGCAGCCACCACCTCCACCTCCTCCAGATAGCCATCCTCAGTTCAGGCCTTACTAGGTTTCCATAAACGTGAATTTAATTAATTTAATTAATAAAAATGAAAAACATAGGATGTTGCAGTTTAGAGGGAGGAAGAATAGGATGCCTAGATCATGTTTGCTTGTTTTGGAGATATTTTTTTCCTGCAAGAATGAAACAAAAACAGAGTTTAATACTTTGTGGGATGTCCACAAAATATTTTTCCTATGTTCTTTTTGTTTCAAAGAAGAAAACTGTATAGAAAAAAAAATAATCTGTTATCAAATAATGGTTTATTATTATAACTTCTATCAATTTAGGATGCTAACAAATAAAACATTTTTGGAGACTGCTATTTAGTGCTTGAAATCTCTTCATTAATTGAATTTTAAGTAACTGTTTTGTGGTAATTGGGAGTATTTGGTGTAGCTGTTATTAATAGTCTTAGTTATGCTGCTGTGCTAAACGCTTTTTATTTTTGGCAAATTTTAAAATTATTTATATGGAAAATAAAAATCAGACCTAATTTTTAATCTAGATTTACCTTTGTTTATACAAGTTATAAATGCCTGCTCTTCAACTTCTAACACTTATTTAATTTCATGTTAACTGAAAGAATGGAGCTGGATTATCTGTTTTAATTGATGAGAGTAGCTAGATCAGAGTTTGAACCAGACACTAAATTACTTGGTCAGATCTGGTATTCTACAATAGCTATAGAAGGACAACACTGAAACCTATTGACTAAGATACTTTAAGGTTAATATTAGGATGTAACTGCATAGAGTGGGAAAACTAAAGGCAATAGTAACTTCTGTAGGTTGTTTTGCTATGCCTAGTGCTGAAATGCCCATGGATGCGTATAGCATTTCTAAGAAGTCATCAGACCTTAGAGAGATGATATTTAATTTCAGACCCTCATTGATTGCATTTTGGACTCAAAAAGCATGTGGCACTGGATTGGCTAGGTTTTTCCTGCTGGCTTCTGGGAGGGGGTAGAATTGTCAACCAAAAGCAGTTTAGAACAAGCTCTTCCAGGCCAAAGTTGCAATTCTGCAGTTGCAATTTGTTTGTATCTGAGGATGTGGCTCTGACTGACTAGAATAAAAACATTTAGCTTTGCATAAAGGTGTGTGTGTGGGGGGGGTAACAGGATCATAAAAATTGCTTTTTTCACATTGAAAATATCATTAATAGTTATATAATTGGACAGAGTGTTTAGACTTGTACAGCAATTGTTTTTAATCTCACTCATTGGCCTCATTAGGTTCTCTGGATAAGTATTTAAAGGCTAATTAAGCTCTGCAGGTATTGTTTTTTTATCTTGAATTCCAAATAAGAATGAAGCGAAACTTTAACATGTAAATGAGGTACTGTCATCTAAAGAGGCTGTTAAATCTGTAAATCTAATTCATAGTTTCTTTTATATACTGACTGAAGTTCTAAGATTTATTTCATAGGTGCTCAACTGAGGAAGGCTGCATAGATCTCAAATATGATTGATAGTAAACAGAAGGAGAGTTCTATATATACAGCAGCGTCAAATTCTGTTTCAGAACAGTAGCATTTGGTAGTTTGGTTCTTGCAGATTTTTTTGTACAAAGACTGTCTAGTATTCATTTAATGTAAATGCATACATTTTGCGAGGGATGAAGGAGGTGAATTTCTGTCTGAGTTGTAACCCAAGTATTGCTATTGGGAGTGACAGGTGTTAAGCTTTGTATTGAGTTCTCAATATAGCTGCAGTTAATACCAGGTTTGGTTTATCTGAAGTTAACTCAGTTGGAGTTTTATTTTTACTTTGTTTAGCTGTGAAAGCAAATTGTTATGACTGGATGAATATGATTAATTTTATGTACTCTTAATTGTACTGTATACAGTACAATTTTATACTGTGTAGAAAGTGAGTTTTGTTATGATGTAAGCTCAGTTTTTAATGCTTGGATATAATCTGCAGTACACTGCAGGACCTTTGCTTGGAATTCACTTTAGTTCTTGATGATAACATTATTTGAGAGCCAGGTACTGTTGCTGAGTTTGAAATATATAATGAAATATGTTGAAATAATTTTTTTTTTCTTTGTCTAACCAAATTTGGGGTTTTTTTTGTTTTTTTTTTTTTGTTTTTTTTTCTGTAAAACTTTAACACTTGCATGCTACTTCAGTTAGTATTTCTATTACAGATGCATAAAGATAGAAAGGTTCGAAATGTTTTCCTTCTGGCTATTGATGGCTTCCAGTCCTGATGCTTATTAGGAACTCACTGTAGTTTGTTTCCATTCAATAAGATGGTTGGGAAGTTTGTAATAAAATGCTGTTTTTGTGTGTGTGTGTGTGTGTGTTTTTGCTGTTTTATTTTGTAGCTTCTCCTTCTCAAAGGTGAGTGTAGCATTGTCAGCATCAAAGAAGCTTTTAGTTCTGGGCAGTTTCAGTAGGTGCTGGAATTAGTGGCTCAAAGACTGTTGGCCATTGGGCTATGAGGGGTCAACTGCAAGTAATTTTTTACTTGCAAGTCAACTTTAAGTAATGATTTTTAGCAGGCTGGTACTTTTGTTCTCTGTTTATGACTAATACCTGCAGAGCTGAATTAGAGTTGTGTCACTTCTGTAACATTTTTTTTTATTCCTTTGTGGGATTTAACATTTCTTTGTGGGCTTCGCCTTGTAGTGGATGCTTAAAGCATGAATTGAATGAAGAGCAAGAGAGCAGAGAGTCAAGGAAAAGCAGAGGCTTAGGGAGAAAGTTGGATGCAATTACTCAAAAGGTTGAGATTTATAAATATACTCATATTTATGGTATTTTTGTGGTAAATTATTGTACTGTATGAATGACTGTAACTATGGTAACGTGGGAAAATGAGAAGTGGAGTCATATCTGATGACATTGCTCTTTAACTTGGAAATCAACATTGGTGTTTTGCTGGTTTTTAAATCCAGTTTGATCAAGAGCTGGTGGAAAAAGATCAGGTTTTTGCTGGAGGTGGAGAGCAAAGGAAATTATTAAAAGGTGCTGCGGGTTGGGGGAGAGCTCTTGCTGCTATTGGTTGCTCAGAGAGGTGGAAGATCAACATTCCAGGAGGGCTTCACAAGTTGACTTTGGGCAAGTGTCCAAGGCAGCCTCCCTTGCAGTGGAGGGCTGAGACAGAGGGTACTGAGGTGGACCTTTCAACCTAAGCTGTTCTAGCTGCAGTTGTTCTTTTGGCATTGTCCTCCTACTGGAGACTTTGTCCATAAATACTAAGGGGTGTGAGTAGTCCAACCTGAATGTCTGGTGTTTATGAAGGCTGGCTTTTCATCTGTACTGTTGTACTGTTTCATTATCCTGCAGATACTTATATCTAAAACATCCATGCTGTGCTGAAAGTTGGACTTGCTGTGGAAGATAATGACTGCTATTTCACTGGATGTAAGCTGATTTGAAGAATTGTTTCTTTATTAGTTGTTTGGGAACTAATGCTAATGAAAGTCTCAGTTGCTGTCATTTTCCCTTAGGGGGTAAAACATTTTGTACTGTGATTTGAGAATGGTGTAATGAATAGCAGTACCTAAAATGTTTTAGTTTAAACAAAAAAAGAGAATTATTTTTTAACAAGTATTCTCTAATACAAGGATGTTTGCCAGAGGGAAGACCTTTAGAATCCTTCTGGGTATTCATAATATTAAAAATAATGTCACGTAATTGAGCTATAAATAAGCAGGTGTTTTATTTTATTTTATTTTTTGTAGGTCATATTTAGTTATTTTCAGATTCTGTTTTTTATTTTTTTGCAAGTTAGAGGTGTAGTCAGTTATTTTTTGTCTAGTAAATTTAGTGATGTATGTAGTCTGCTTTGAAAGTAACAAGGATTATTGGATACACACAGAACAGTTGGTCCTAGAACTTAACTGGGGTAATAAGTGAACATCTGGAAGACCCTGCCAATGATGACATGGCAAATAAATGAGTTCTGTAAGCATAGCACCAGACATGTCCAGTGCAGCTTACCATTTGTGGTGAATATATGGTTTTGGGAAGAACAAATAATGCTCTTTCTTCGTCAGTCACTTGAGTGTGTTTAACATTATTGAATGGTGATGCAGAGTAGTACCCATTTGCTGTCAAATTAAATCTCTGGTAACTGTGGAAGAGTATTATTTTTGGTTTGTCTGTGAAAGGAGGGAGGGAAACAGTAAAAAGCTATGGTATTCGTCAAGTTTTAGTTTCATAGCCAAAATAGTTCGTATTAAGTTCCGTCTTGGAGGTATGTACAATATGTGGAAGGTGAGATAACTGTTGAGTAAATGTCCTTTAGGGAGAAGGTTATTCTAGTCTTGTCACAAATTAGGTCTGTGTCTCTTGTCCACTGTGCTTTGAGATTCCATTCAAATGGCAGAATGGATGTTTGTAAAACATTAAATGGTGGATGTGGAGAGAAATTCAATTTGCATCTTGGGCAAGAACTCTGGGTGAGACACTAGATTCCTCTTTTCCCATGTTGCTGAATCTAAACCAGGTAAACTACTAAAGGCTCATCTTTGTGCATCTGTTTTATTTTGTAATTCTTTTTTGTTATTTTTGCAGATAATTTGATTGGTAACTTTACCTCTTGGACACCACAATATCCCATGACACTGATTATAACATCCTTTTAGATTCAACAAGCAAAAAAACAAAAAACAAACAAACAAACAAAAAAAAAACAAAAAAAAAAAAAAACAACAATGAAAACTAATAGTCTCCAGAGAATAAAATAACTTCAGTATCTTTTTAAAGCTCCATATTAGTTTTACTAAGCTAATTCATGGTTCTGGTTCGTGCATTACTTGACATTTACTTGTCATTTATTCGGTTGTATTAAGAAAGCTGTTGAGCATGAGAGATGTGTGAGGCAAAATGCTAGAGAGTAGAAAAGCTCACTTACTGCTGATACTTCTTTGATGCACACTATCTGAGGCCTGAGAAAAGTTAATTAAGTCAGCTTATACTTGAAGTATAAGGGATTTAGATTTATATTTTCCTTGAAGTTTAATGGGAAACACATTTAAATCCACTGTCTTCCTTTTCCTATGGTCCCACAGTCTGCTTTGAGAGAGATTGACACAAAAATAATATAAAATATTAGACAAATCAGGTATTTTCTCTATTTGTTTTATAATGTCAATGAAATGATATTACTTGCATTGAATGTAGGTGCAAATGAGACTTAAATATAGGACTGACATATAGAATATTGATTTGACTTCTCAGGGAGTTAATTTCTTTTGAAAATCAGACTAAACTGATTTATCTGTTTTCATCATTCAGTTTCCAGGCATCTTGTGGATAAATCTTAAATCTTTTCTTGGTGCGTTTCAGTGAATGTATATTGCCACGATACATCTTTAACTTCTGTGATACGAGCAAGATTTGAGAGTCTTTAATTGTGAAGCTTTAATTGTGAACTTCTTTCTTAGCATCCTGTGGATGAAGTGTCAGTTTCTAAATACATGCTTAATCTTGTCATTCATTCATTTTAGCATGCTTTACTGTTCAGTGTTCATTATGATATTCTTTAACAGTGGACTTTTTTTTTCATAGAATATGATTAATACCAAGTAAGCCTAAGGATACAATTATTACAGATGCTTTATTGTGCCAAGAGACTTGACAGTAAGAACTGTAACCTGTGTTTGGAGCTTAAGAAAATTGTTTCAGACATCTGAGTACTTCTGAATGAAATTTTGTGGCAGTGATGAGATGCTGAACCCTGAACATGGTACTTCTGTAAACGTCAGTGCTAAATGTGTATGTGTAGAGCTGCAGGTGTCTTAGTATCGAACTGTTTTCCAACCTAGAAGCCATGGCTGGAAAACATTCTTTGCTTATCTGTCAGATTTCGAGGCCTATTCTAGCATTTTTATTGATCTTTAAAGTGAAAAACTTAAAGTGGCTCAGTTCCTGAAGGTGGCTAATCACTAATCCAGTTTACTTGTGATGTTTTTGTTTCAGTCTCAGGATAGAGAGCATAAATGAGCAAACAAAGACTTAACGACTGGCTCTGAAGAAATTGTAATGTAATAAAAGAAGCGATGCAGAAGATCATTGAGGCTATGCTTTATGCTTTGTTGCGATACTAATTTTCCGAAGTAGCCTTGGGAAGCAGAACTTTTCTTAATCAGGGAAGACTTTTTGGTAGAGTTCATCTTATATATCTTCTAATGTCTTATTTCTGGAAAAATAATTATAATAAACATAAAAGTAAATTAGTATAATATGAAGAAATGTGTACATGAATATATAACAATTACCTATGATATATATGCTTTAAAAGTGTAAAAAAGATGTTTTCCCAAGCAAGTGGCTAGATAGAGGGACTGATGCACCTCTTGCTTGATTAACTTCCCTATGGTGGCTTATCCTTCGATGTGATGCCCCTTCACAGTGGGGCCTTGCTCTCATATGGGAGCTGTCTGCTTGCCTTTGCTTTTTTTTTTTTTTTGGTTTTGGGTTAATTGGGGGTAAAAATGTACTGAGAAGTTGGCTGTGGCCTCCCCATGCATTCCTGTTTTTTTTTTTCTTTTTTCCTTTTTTTTTTTTTTTTCTGTGTATAAGAGTTCTCTCATTTTCAGTGGAGCTGGTTTTATGATTCAGCTGAAGAACACTTCTACCAATAGGGGAAGGTCAAAGAGATCTCAGTCACAGTGGAGCCTACCATACTGTTTTGGAAGTTGTTAACATCTTGAATTTCTTAACATCCACCTGTGTTTCAAGCTTCAATTTCATTGAGGAGAGTGCATAAATGAATAAATATGTATTTTCTGTTTATCAGCCCCATCAAACTGTCCACAATTTAAAAATGAAAATCTGGAACTTCAACTTTACTGATCAACTTGGTTTTCCAATCACTGCTTGCTTCTTGTGCTTGAGTCTGTTGGCATGTATTATTGCATTTCAAATTCCATTGAACTTGTGATTGTAAGGGGCTAAGTTTTTTAAACTCAAGAAGTTGAAATCTTCCAGATGAAGTTACAATAATTCTCAATGATCTAGTAATCTTGATGATTAAAAACATGACTTATCGAGTATTTTCATATCATACAAAAGCCAGAAAGATACTAACACATAAGTACACTTTAAAAATTCAGTATGGAAAGAAAACTATTTTTATCCCACTTAGAATGAAGTTTTGCCTCCCTCAACAATATGTTTTGCTTTGTATGCAGCAGAAACAAAACCTTTTTTTTTTGTATTTTTCTTTAAAATAAATTATATTTCCCTCACATCTCTGCTATGGAAATAACTTTCTGAAACAACAGTCTATGTAGTATAAGTGTAAAAGATAGTGAACTCTCTACTTGCATCCTATCTAAAAGAACACAATTTATAGATGGCTCTTGTGAACAGGAACTAAAGAAGCTGGATGCCTCAAATAGAAGTGTCAGATATTTGTTCTACTTGGAACACATCGAAAGAAGAAGAAATCCACAGAACAAATCTGTAGTAATTTTAGAAGAAATTGCAATTATATATGCAGGAAAAAAATTGTAAAGTCATAACAATATGAAAGAAGATTCAGTATGCATTCATATTAATATTCAGTACCTGTTAGTATTTGTCTACATTAAAATTTAATAGTCTTTGTATTAAGCTCAAAGTTTTCTATGTTTCAGATTTTTCTGTCTTTCAAGTCTTGTAAATAAGAAATTATGATTCTCTGGCTCTCTAAATTGATTTCTCATTTTTTTCCAATTAAATACTTCTGGGTATATAGTTTAGGATACAAGAACTTGCTGTGCTTCAGATGACTTGAGTCTCTGGTGGTTCTGACTTTAATAGAGAAGCTCTTTAAAAAGTGACATAGTCAGAGTAAAAGCTATGGTTGAATTCACTGAAAAATTATTTTCCTTCTGTCCTTTACTCATGTTTGCTTTGCTTAAAAACATTACAGTGGGTGCTCTGCCAGGAACACATGGATCTTGGCAAAGCTCCAATATTTCTTTCTCTTGGAAATGAAAAATAACTGGCAACAAGAATGTAGAAAAATGGATAACATGATGTGGTTCTCACAGGAGCTTCTTGCTGCTTGTACTGTGAGCAAATTGAGCTGCATGCTTGGATGTGGATGATGATTACTTGGGTAGGTTTTGTAACAAAAGCCCACTTCATCCTAGGTGGAGGAAGAAGAATATGTAAGTGTATGAAATTCCATGTAAAAGATCCCATTACTCCCAGCTGGAGGATCATCAGTGTGTGATTGATGGCTTAGTTTGGTGCTGTGCAGCAGTGCTATGTTAATTTTAATGTAAAAATTCAAGAGGAAGAATGCAAGCATGAAGAAAATTTGAAACTGTAAGGGAAGGAATAGGAAACTGGAAGTTGACAGCTTAGCAAGACTGAGGATTAGTCCATTCTGGGGAGCAATAAATATCTCTTGTGGTGAGAGATAGCATATTAACGTCTGTGGTCCTTCTCCTTAGTCCTAGGCACCTCTTATGTGCATTCATGAGCAAATAATTCCTATGTACTCCAGAACCTGGTGTAACCTGCTCTGTGGAGTCTCTTTGCCCCAGCAGTGATAAGGGAGAGGGAGGTTACTGTGCCAACCACTGAAGCAGCTTCTGTGTGGGAGAAGTTAGGCTTGAAATGTGCCTTCAAATGAGTTTTTGGTCTAAAGATGAAGTTTGGTCAGTAGTCTCTTGGGGGCAATAACAACTTTAGTAGCCTATTTATTTTTTTCTGGGGCTTCTTTTCCTTTTTTTTTTTTTTTTTTTTTAATTTGACTGAATTCTTGTGCTGTCCTGGCATAGAGGAAGGAGTAAAACAGGTAGGCATTAATACATGAAGTGTTGGAGCTGCAGGATCCACTAAGAACAATGAGAGCCAGGTAAGAAAGAAAACAGGCCAGATTTGTTGTCTTGGCACCTGGATCTCTGGGGTGACAGCTTTGAGGATTTCTAAATACAGAAACTAGACCTTTGTTTACTCTACGACCTTCTGGGAAATAAGCATGGTTTGTTATTATCCTTCAATGTAGAAGAAATATTATGTTATTATTTTTATTATCTTGTTTAGAAATAGGATTATGCTAAGTAATAAGTCTGACTCAATATGTAATTTTGCTTGCTACCTCTAAGGAACTGAGTTTGCATATTAGCTTCCTGCTTTTGAACCACAGGGAACAATATAGAGGAAAACATACTAACTGTGGTATAGAATGTATAAATTCTACTGCTCCCTACAGAAAAGACTGGATATTACGTAATTTTAAGAGGTAAGGAGGAAGACCAACTAGAATAAACAAAAATAGGTGTTTCAAAATGTACTGGTTCCTATTGTATATTGATTAAGTACAAAAGCAAGTCTCTTGGAAGGAGTTAGACCAGGAAGTAGATGTTGGTGTTTATAGGAATAAAAGAAAATGATAAGTTATCACTTTTAGTGAACTTCAATACATTTTGATTTTTCATATGACATTGAATGTTTTTTCATGCTACCTTATTATCTTATGACAGTGCCATAAGGTGATGTATGTCAGTGCCTGATCATAAAAAGCATAAGTGCTTTCTTTCCTAATGTTACTTAACTATCTGAAGGAGAACAGCAATTAATTATGAGAAGAGCGAAACAACTGTTCAAAGTTTTGTCAAGAATGGTCAGTACGCCTTGTACAGACTTGAAAATACATGCAAAGTAAAATTTTATTGAATAAGAAGCATGTTTTAGACTTATTCATCCTTTTAAAGTGGAAGCAAAGGAAGATTATTTTGCTTAATCAGTTTTTCAAGAGTGTCATTTCCAGCAGTGAGAAATATAGTTTAGAAATCTCCGAGAAGATCTTTATCAGGTGAAGCTAAGCCAGAGCTGAGGTCCCCTAGTACAGACGTTTCCAGGGAAGATATCTATAGACAAAATACAAGAAAAGAACAAAGAAATGGAAGTGTAGCAGGAAGGTGTTGATGAAATATTTGAAGGAAGAAAAGAAGAAAATAGAGACCTTATCTAGGGAAGCAAGGACATAATATAATGTACTGTAGTCAACAGAAGAAGAGTGAAAGGTAAGAAAAATGACTTTAGCCCCTTGCTGGTACAAACAGATGCTACAGTAAAAAAAAAAAAAAAAAGAAAAAAAAAAAAGAAAAGGAAAAAAAAAAAAAAAGGCAAATCGTCTGGAAGTTTAGTTTCTCATTGAGGGTGATGATGAAATTTTGTTTATAATACCATGTCCCTTTTTCTTTTTTTCCCCTGGGAACCCACTGTAGCTTCACAAGGATGTTAATGCAGGAATACAATTCAGTTCTGTTTCTGGGTATTCTGAGTGACATTCTTGAACACGTTTGAATGGCCTCATGTTGTAGCTGTAGCTGTAGTAGCAGTGTAAATTTGGTAAACATTTATTGAAAATGTAGGCTCTGCTCCATTTGGTCCTGCTGTCATGATTTTTATAATGTTCTTCAAACTACATTTTCCAACACATGCTTGTTTGTAAAAATGCTTTTGGTTTGGTAGCTTGTACAAACTCAGCGTTGCTCTAAGAGCATCTAAACTGTGCGCTCAGTGATGTGAGCAGGATCTGCCAGCTTTGGGTTACCTTGCCTGGTCTACAGATATTAACTTGCTACTTGTTTGGATGCTGAAATCATTCCAAAGAGCTTTTAGCAGCAAACCTCCATGATGTTTTCTTAAAACCTGCTTTTGTTTTGTAAATCAGAATGCTGTCATTCTGCTTTTTACAGCATAGGGGCCTGGCTTTAGCAGTTAGATATGCGACTTCTTTCATGGCTTCTCTTCTATATCAACTGGATTCATGAGTGGAAGGAAGATACTGTTGATAGGGTGCCAGCAACAAAACAAACAATAATCTCCAGCTCTCTAAAGACAAAATAGTCATACTGATTTTGCTGTTGTTACTAGAGGCTGTAAGGCAGCAGCACTTGGGTACTGAGTAGAAGCTGACTAATATTACATTGTAAGACATAACCTCTCTGCTATTTAAAGTATAGCTTCGGCCTGAGAGATAGGTTGGTGGCCCATTGCTGAGTGAAATATTTAAGGCAGGTGCAGCCTGCTGGCAGGCAGAGAAAGGTGTGAGAAGAGGCCTGACTGCTGGCAAGGAAAGCTTATGATCAAATTATTTCCCAAAAGTACACTACTACTCCGTTATTTGATTTTTGAATGAGCTTTCACTTCAATAGGACTAAGATTTGACCCATAATATTTACAGAAGAGGCTTTATGATGTAGTTTTAAAATGCCTGCTACTGTGATGTTTCTGTTCCCACATAGCTGATTCATTGGATTTTATCTTTTTTAAGGAGTGACAATAATATTGCTCATGTTCTACTTGTTCATAGGCTCTAAATTCAACAAGGATATTTCCTTTAAGTGGTACTAACTAGAGTTGCTGCTACTAGCTTTGTAAGTATTTGGAAGTTGAACTATTCTAGTGAGACATGGAGGAATATAAATATATTCAGTTAAAAGATAAAAGATAGATTATTTAAGAGCACTTGGAGCAAATGAATAGAAGCTAAAGTATTTTCCTTAGGGAAAATATGTAACAAAGGTTAATTTCATAGTTATTCCATAGGTTGTCTTTATTAAGGTTCCATTTTGTGTTCTGAAGTTGCATTCTGTGTTGCAAGGAACTGGCAACAGAGAAGCAGCAGGACTGAAGACGATCACTCTGTTGGACTTCAAAATATCAGAAAACTTTGCTGTACTCCCAGAGCTGAATGCCCTCAATGTGACATAAAAGATACTTAGTTATATCGTTGTAGATCATTTACCGGAGAATTATCTACTAGAAATTGGATGGGCTGCTCATTTCGGTTTTGCTGTGTACTATGAAGTCTTGCTTTTTACGTGAGTGAAGAAGAATGTTGTATTGTCTCCAGCCTGACACTAGAAATGAGCTTAAACTGGACAACAAGCTAATGTGAACTTCCAGCTGGATTTATACTGTCTGTGTTTGTCCCCTTGGGTGTTCCGACTAGGTGGATAAAGAACCTAAAAAAAAATTAATCATCTTAGTTTTGTTTAGCGTAAGAAACTAAGCATTTTTTGATGGGTAAAGGTATGTTAAGAAAAAAAATAAATGTTTTCCTAAAATATTTACCCTCAGGTTTTTCATCCTCTGATGTTAACCTGGCCTTGGTAATGCCACTGAGACTCTGTAGCTTCTCAGTCTCTCTGCGTTTAAATCCTTGATTATTCTGGTGAAACAACTAATAATGGTAACACTAGTGAGGATGAATTTTGAAATGCATGTATGCATTAAGTGCATATATGCTATTTAGGTGCTATTCATTTCACATTGTGCCCAGAGTGTACAAACAAGAAAGGTGAAAGTTTTTCATCATTGGCAGTTAATTCATATGGTATACTTTGCAGGGTTGATATAAGGCGGAGATACAGAAGATGCATCCATCCCTTGACACCTCAGACAAGTATGTCTGCATTGTGTTTCTATTTTATTGGTTTTATTGTGATTGATTGCACAGTGAGTTTGCTTTGCTACAGTACTGATCAGATTGGCTGCTAGAGCTAAAATAGGGCATTCCGCAGCACAGGAGTGAGGAACAGCTCTCTGTACATGTTCCCTGGAAGTGACCTATCTGCCCCTCACTGTGACTGAAATGTGGAAGGTTAACATCCAATACTACAAGGAGTGAAATCTGTTATATACGGTGTATATAAGTAAAAGATATAACTGAGCTATAAAATAACGTATGGATGACTGTTTCATGCTGGTGTAGTCTCTGGGTGGATTGACATGACCAGAAGCAGATACCATATGGAATTAAGAATAAATTATTTCATCATTTCTTGATGAAAGAGTTGGAAGTGTGTAAGAGTATAACCAGGTGATGATAAAGAAACACGTGCCAGGATTTTAGTGGAACACTAATAAGATACATAGGATATTTCAGAGGAGAAGGTCAAGAATGTTGTTTCAAAAGACACACTAGCTTGTTGGACTTGCAACTGTGTATATCCACTTCAGGATTTGTAGCTTGAGTATTGAAGGTGGAAAGGTCAGTAGTAACTGACTTGAAGAAACCTACGAAGTATTGCTCATTATTCTGATTTAGTTGATTTGAGACTATGCCTTTAGAAAGAATATACAGTTGTGATGTTATTTGCAGACATCTTCCATTCATCCATTACCTATTGACTACCTGCAGTGTTGTTTCTTCAACAATCTTCTGCCAGCTGCTGTTCTTTATCTACAGACAATACAGCATATATTCAGTTCACTCTGAACTGCCATCTTGGCATGGCTCTGGACAACCTATCTTAGGTGTCATTTTTGGAGCAGGGGGTTGGATAAGCTGACCTCCAGAGATCCCTTCCTAATATCTTTTAATTCTGAATCTGTAAAACCACCATCCCAGAGGTAATTATTTTTATTTTATTTTATTTTATTTTATTTTATTTATTTATTTTCACTTGCTGGATTTGCTTTGGGTGACTTCCCTGGTTTTTAGGCTTTTTACTTCTTGTGCAGTGCATATATCCTCAACAGTTGTCATAAAATTCTTCAAGGCTGTCAAAAAAGTCACGTAGCATATGAGGTGTTAGAATCTAGTTACAATGACCTATGGGATTTGTTGCCTTTCTGTCCCATCTGTCAGTGATAAAAACCTTACTTGGGGGGTTGTTTATATTCCTCTGGCTGGTGCATCTAAAATTAAACCCTATTTATATGTTTACTAAATTTGTTATGGATTGCAACCCCGAACATTTATATATATATATATGTGTGTGTGTGTGTGTGTGTGTATATATATATATATACACACTTTGTACAGAGCTTTCAAGCCGAATAGAAGTGATAAAATATCACTTTGCAGGATGACTGCATAAAAGCTGACTGCTGTAGAAGGCTAATATGTTCTGTTTCCAAAATCCGCTGCGATGCATATTACTTGCAGCTACACTGGCATAGTGTCAATAGTATATGGGCTGGTTTGGCCCAATTCTGTGACTGGAGGCGTGGAGGGACACATTGATCCATGGATCCAAAAAGGGAAAGAAAAAGGGTACAGAAATAGGCCTAAAAACAAAACAGCAGCAACAATCTGAGGAGAAATGAACTATTTTACCAAATAAGATATTGAAATGCAAGGTAACACACTATAATACAATATAATTAGAATTATAGAAACTAATTAATCAAATTAAATGAGAGAGTATTGAAAAGACAAAGTCCTTACTCTAATGCTGTGATGAGATGACACCTGCAACAGAGACAAGCCAGATGATTTAAAAGGGGACTGTCAGGTGACCTGTGAAGGGCTTTTATATTTTTCCCCTGAGCAGGAATTATAACAGAACAGCAAGCAGTCCTCTAGGGGATGTAGTAGTTCTCCTCTTCTAGGACAGGTACCCAGACCTAGGGCATTAACTCTTTAACTCCCAGTGCACTAAATGATGTTATGATGTGGGATACTGATAACCAAGCATCATAAAACCATGACACAATGAACCTGGAACGGTGCAGAGTTATTGTGTTTCTGTACTTGAAAGGGATTTTAGTAATAAAACTGAGAGAATTACTCCTTCCCTAGAGATGTCTTTCCTGCTGTTTTCTTTTAGAGTCAGTATGGTGTTCAGCAGAGACACCTTTGTTCTTTTTAAGCCTCTTTTGGGTTGTAGTCTGAACATAAGTTAGTTGAGTCTTATGAAGAATCATAATTTCACACATTTGCAAAAGAAGCTAAAGCTGAATTTGTAGTGAAATAATTTAAACCTCTGGAGACTATGTTGGAGATCAGTGTAAGTAGCATTTTGTCCTTGAAAGTTTTGAATTGTTTTCTTAACTTGTTTGGCATAATTTGAAGTAACTCCATGGGAAATACCAAAACTAATTCTGAAGCTTTCAGTCACTGATCATCCCATGGCTTTTGATGCAAAAAGCGTCAAATGAAGAAGAATGCACTACTTTCAACACTTATTTGTATCAAGTTAACTTGAACATATTTCGTTTGGCTGACCAATATTTTTTTTTGTCTGCAAATTGTGTCAGTAGTCTTGTTTGTGTGGAAGTGATAATTATCTGTATGTCTAGGGAGCAGAAGACTGAAAAGGCAAAAAGTACATGCAAAGAGGAGCATGAAAATCTTTCCCAAGATCTGTTAAGCTTGAGAGGATGGTGGTCCCTTTGAAACTAGAATGGGTGAAAGTGGGACACCACATTTCAGCTGAATCCAAACAATGCCACCCTTACTGTAAGTAATAAAAGCCGGCTTTGTAAGTATTTTATATATTGGTTGTGACTGGGGTCTTCATGAGTTAATTGTTTATCAGTGAGAAGGGTATTTATAACTGTGATCTTATCTTGGATTTTCAAACTATCCTCTCTATTATCTTCCCATGTAGATGATGAAAGATAATTGAGTTTTTCTTTTAATCAAATTTATGCCTGAGCATATATTGTTAATAAAACAGAAGGGAGAGGTGCCATACAGAGGGACCTGAACATGCTTAAGAGGGTTCATGGGAATCTGATGAGGTTTATCAAGGCCAAGTGCAATGTGTTGTACTTGGGTTGGAGCAATCCCAGAGGTGCACAAACTGGGAGGAAAACAGCTCTCTGGAAAATAAAGGACTTGGGGGTTCTGGTGGACAAAAAGCTGGACATAAGCCAGCAGTGTCCACTTGCAGCCTGACAGATCAGTAGTATACTGGGCCATGTCAAAAAGAGGGGTGGCCAGCAGGGAGGGAAAGGGGATTGTCCAACTCTGCTCTGCCCTTATCAGTCCCCATATGGAGTACTGCATCTGGACCAATGGCCTCCAGCATGCGGGTGACATGGAGCTACAGAGAGAGGCCACAAGGATGATCAGAGCACTGGAGTGCCTTTCCTACAAAGAAAAGCTGAGGGAGCTGGGCTTGTTCAGACTGGAGAAGGCTCTGTGGAGATGTCATTGTGGCCTTCCAGTGCTTGAAAGAAGCTTGCCCAGTGAAGCTGTGGATGCCCCCTCCCTGGAGGCACTCAAAACCAGGTTGGATGGGGCACTGTGCAACCAGAACTGGTGGGTGGCAGCCCCACCCATTGCTGGAGCTAGATGATACTTCAGGTTTCTTTCCAAACCCAGCTGTTCTATGACTCTTACCTTCTTTAATTTAGTTATGGGCTGAGAATTGAGAAATGTTTAGTCCTTCCTCAGCTTTGCATGTCGCAATTGTATTATGGCTCTCTGGTCTGATCATGAATTTCTCAACAAAATCTCGCAAGGAAATTTAATATCCTGTATTTAATCTAGCTACTTAGCAGAGCTTGCTCAGCTCAACGAATCCAATTTAAAAATTTGTATCTTTTACAGTTGCAGAAAACTTACATCAGACAGTGTTTAACTCGAGCAAGTGACATGACCTGAAATAAATAGTAGAAAAGGGGAGATGCTTTTCACTGTTTCTAGTGGCTTTGTCAGTAGGGGTAAAGTTTAGCAGATTGGAAGCTAACATTGACAGAGGTCTCTGAAATTGTGATTATCAACCTATGATGACAAATTAATGAAGAACTGCTTCCAGTGTACTCATATTTTTATGCCGTATGGTTTAGTGACAGATATGAGACTAAAGATGGAGTCAGGTTAGCAATAAAGAGTTCTGCACTCTCTTTGTTCTCATCTTCTGCTCTTATTACTTCCATGAACTAACTATTTTGAAGGTTTGGGAATAACAAAGGTGCTTTTCAAGAACAAAAACTTTTTATTGACTGTTTCTTGGCACCAAGGAAATTTCTGTATTAAGATTACAAGGGAAGAAACTCAACAATAAAAAGAGATTCTTCAGTGGATGCCTTGATGTAGCATGGCTTATTTTTGCCGCACAATTGAGCTGTCATCTTAATAATTTCTATTCTTCGTCTTTTAAGCTACTGTTAAAATATCAGGCCGGGAAAACTGAATTACTGTAAAATGGCAGCATCTGATAGCTCTGATAATTAGAGTCTACTTTATACTTTTACTTCTGTTGTGCAGTGTGACCTATTTTGTTAGAATTTTCCCTGTAGAACTGAGGTAGTCTTGGAACTGTAGGTAATGGACATTTGCAGATCTGTAAATGCATATTTATTCAAGTCTTGGGTGAAGACAGAAAATGAATTTCTATCATTGCAGTTAAATGCAGATATGCATCCAATTCACATCTTGTATAATTTAGTGCATGAAGTCTTACTAATTACAACCTAAAGTAACATCTGACATATTTCTGTGACTTTTTTTTTTAGCCTTTTCCCATTTTATCTCGAATAGATAAAAGAAATTGCAAGATTCCAGACAGAACTATTCAGCAAGGTTCTCATGCTGCTCTTCCAGCTTTGGAGGGTGTGTATTAGCCACTGGAATAGGAGGCACAAACATACAGAGTTCTTTCACCAGTGTTTGGCATAGGGTTATGCATCAGTCCTTGAAATAGCCTTTGGAGAAGAAGCTGGATACCTGAGTAATTGTAGGGGCACGCACATATATGAAGTTTGTCATCCATGTTAAATCTGTTTATGCTGTGCTGCACTGAGCAGTGAGATAAACTTTGAGGTGAATTTTTATATATTTTTTTTACCCTGCAATGTAACTCAAACAGCATTAACGCTGCTTTCTTACTATGATAAGGTAAGCCTACTTACCATTTAAATCTTAAGGCTTTATATGAAAAATAGTGTTATAGATTGCTTATTTTTTGAAGTTGGGTGGGGGAAATATGATCTTTGCTTTCTGGAGAAGCATTTCCAGACAGTGCACTTGTATAATAAGTACAATGGTCTGACAAGTTCAGAAACTTGCAGGAAACTTGCAAGACATTTGCTTTAGCTTAATAAATCTCTGTTCTGTTTGTCTGAATACTGAAAAGTTATAGAAATCTTTTTATCTTGCCTTCCTGCTGCATTCCTATAGTTCAGGTATAGCTCAGAAGTAATCTTTCAATTTCTTATTTTAGTAGTGGTGACTGTAGATGTAATCAAGGATTGTGAGACTGAAAAAAGATTACAGATAGCATTCAAAGGTTCTTAAAAAGGTATGTCGATTACCTTTTGCCCAAGAAAAACACTTTTTCAAGTTATCTCTATTTTAATAATAAACAAAAATAATGTTATTACTATAGAATGGTGACTTTGAAGATCTGATACTCTTTTTGTTCACTGAGGAGAGAAATATAAATGGCTGTACATTATTTCATGTAAAGAGAAAACTCTTCAGTTTTTTTTATTTTTTTTAATGTACTTTTATATCAGTGTATTTTAATTGATCCCCATATTTTTAATTTGAAATATATCTTTATTTATTTATTTATTTATTTATTTATTTATTTTTGGCACATCCTGACGTGGTTCCTATTCATATGTGGACAGGCTGATAGCCTGCATAGAAGAGACAGAAGATTTGTGCAACCTGCTTAAGGCAGTGGAGACAACTGTGGTGAGTGCAGAAGCTTATTCTAAAGTAAAACTTATTCTAGGAGTAAGTTCACTGTCACTACCCAGTCATTCAATTAAATTTTCTGAAAAGACAATGAAGAGTTAAGGTCATGTCATCTGTGCCAGCTTCAGTTTAGCCTTTTATCTAATTCTAGCACTTACTACTTTGCCTTTACTAGTTGATTTTATTATTTTGTTTTTCAGTGTCCGTTTCCAGTAATAATCATCAGCCCTCCTTTTTCCTAAGGGTAATGTTTTCATTACTGCCCTGCAGGAAATGCAGGATAAATTTTGGCCCTGTTCTTCCTCCAGAAGCAGAAGCAAAAAGCGAATGAGGATAAATGTTAAAGAAAAAGAAGTCCTTGGAACAAGATGAATCTCTTCATTGCAATTTTGAAATAGAATTTTGGCACTGGCTTTGAGAGCTTTTCTGGCAAGTGATGGAAGCAAGAATTGTGCTGCTGAGAAGAGCAATTATTTGAAAGAAGGTTTGAATGTAAGTGGAAATATTCATGCCTTTTCACATCAAGGTCTAGCTTCTATCTCAAGAAGTAAAGATATACGTGTATATATATATATTTTAAAATGTTTGTTTAGTATAATTTAGCAGTCTTTCTAGAGACAGAATTCCTAGATTTCTAAGAAGACATTTTTTAAATCTAACACTACTCAATTTACCTAGAACAGAATTCCTTTGAAAAATCCAGAGAGTGTGCTCTCAACTTGACTTAATACTGTCCTGCCTCACTTCAGCACATCTCAAAACAGGCTCCTGCTCCTATGAGAACAGGCTGCTAGCTGCAGCTAGGGACTATGAAGAGATGGGCACCAGAGTTTAAAGGGTCTTAGGGGCAGAAGAAAATACAATGCTGTGTCTGAGGGCTCTGCAGATAAAATTAATGGGAGAATAATTGACGAAACTGTGGAAATCTTTGACCACGCAGGTCACAGTGAAGCTTTTCTTTACAGGATTGAAATAATGTGGCAACGGAAGAACCCTGAACCTTCCCAGTGAACTTAGAGGTAACTAAAACAAGTAAATAGCATTTGTATTTTCAAACAGCTTTGGGGGCAATACTTTCTTTATTGGAAGAAATGATTGCATTACCTGAATGGAGTTTACAACATAAGGCTGATCTGGGATAATGGGTGAGGCAGAAAGAATAAGGCAGAAAGAAGTGATTACTCAGTTTGAAGCTGGAATTGTAACAGGGATTGTCAGTAGAATTTAATAAGCCTTATCAGGGAAAAAGTGATGCAAAAGAAAAAAATATTGTATTTGCTATTGTTCTAGTGTACCTGACTTCAAAAAGGAAACCTGGAAAGGAAGTAATTACTACAGAAGCTTTAACAATGCTTTTCCAGGATTTGGCTGCTCAAGAAAGCCAGGTACATGTAATTCTCTCCAAACGTGTAGGACATGAAAACAATAGTAGGCAAAGCACCTGAATGCACATAAGGTGAGTGGTAATCTCAAGACAGAAGTAACAAATTATAGTCTTCTTATGACAAGAACTGTCAGTGGGCCAGAACTTCTTCAGTCTCTTCTTATTCAAAGAAGCAGATGCATCTGTGCTTCATCTATGAGTAGAAAGGGCTTTTGAAGTCAGGAGGTATATGGATGTTTTGAACTATTTCTAGAATACACAGAAGGGTGCTAGGTCTCTTTTTTAAAATAAGATATTGCTTGTGAAATTCTTGATGATTAACCAAGTCACTTGAAATTGAAATTAAATAAGTTTAATTAAATCAGACAGCCTGAAAGGAGATAGGATAGGAGAGGATATGAAAATGGCAAATCTCTTTTTCCCTTAGTTGAGATTGTGTTGGTATGAACAAGCTATAATGTTTAGTAAATTTCTCAGTAAGTGTTCCACTGCAACACAGACCCAATAGTCTAGACGTGCAATTTAGCTCTGAAGACATATTTTCCACTGCAAAGATTTGCATCTTAGGAAAAAAGAAAAAAATAAAAAAAAGAGGAAGAAGAAAGGTGAGAAGGAGATCAGTTAGCAACCTGCAGTTTTGATTATGAAATTAGAGGCAAAACTAAGGCAGCAGCCATCATTCTCAGAGATTCCCAGGACACATATTAATCAGTGACAATCTTCCTGAGTCATCTAGGAAAAAGATGAGAAATTTAAAGATGACTGACCTGATAATTGTCTATACAGCCGTGAGAACTAATGCTCTTTCATTTCTGGGTACTGATCTCATGATTATCCATATTGTATTCATGCAGCTTTGTTCCTTCTGAAGTCAAACAAACAAACTGAGATAGCTTTCTGCATGGTCTGTCTCAGACAGATAGTGCACAACATGGCTTCTTTGGACCAGACAGGCTACCGTGATCCCAAGCCCTCTTTCCCTAAGCCTAGGGTTGTTATCCTCAGTGAAGAGCTATGACTGAAAAACCCTCCCAGATTTTGTCTAGTAGATGTACTGATACTATATGGGCTGCAGGTCTGTTGTCTGGGTTTCTCCCTGAGAGTTTGGATGTAACCTTTATATTATCTACAGCAGACACCAAGAAAATCCAGAGGTGTGAGAACTGTTAAATTTTGTTCTTTGAATGATATTGACTAGAACTTGTCACATCAGAAAGTGGTAGGAAAAAGGAAGAAGGTGGATTTTGAGGCTGAGCTACAGGTAAACAATTTAAGCATCCTGTAGGTTGACTCTCGGATTACCTATTAAATAGTCAGGTAAAGCAAATTGATCTTGTTGAATATTCTGCAGAAATAAAATCTGAATCTCATAGTATTTGAAACTGGAGAAGCAATTTAGTTGCCTGTTGTGAATATATATACATATGTACATATATAAAGAAAATATATTATACCAGGTTTAGGACAGCAGTATTGTCCGTACATTACTAAAATACCATATTTTTATAAATAAGTTTTTTTATGATTACTGAGTAATTTTGTTTCAGTATTTGTCAAATTTCAATGTTTTTACTGAAATGTGTACCAGGATGGCAACAGCTGAGGGAAGATCTGGGCAAATTGACCAGGCATAAATAGTCAGTTTTCATACATAAGTTCTGGTTTAATGTAAATGATTAAACATAGGAAACTCATTACCAGAGGAAGAACAGCTTTATATAAAATCCACGTAATTCCAGATCTAGCAAAATCTAAGCCAAGATTCAAATCCTGAATATAATAAGAAAGAAACTAAGCTGAGAACAGTACAGGCAGTCTTAAAATTAACCTTAAATAGAATCTGCTGTTCTGATGTTTTCATTTAGCTACAATTTGACAAGCTTCCATTTTTCTTTTAATCACAAGCCCTTCTGTTATCTCATATGGTCTGCTGAAGCCTGTGCAGAACACAGCACTGAAGAAATAGAATCCTGTACTTTTCTTTTTATGACTTTTAAGTAATTCTGATCTGTCAGTTGCAAGCGGTGGCATCTGAATTCAGATCATCGTTTGAGCTTTGGCATATAGTGAGGAAGCAACAATTCTCACATTTTTATTTGCTTGTTTTGTTTTTAATTTTATTTTCATTGCTGATTCCTCACCCCACAAGACTGCTAAATTTGATTGTATGTCCTGGGTAGCTTATAGCATGCACATTTTTTTCCAAGAAAATATGTCTTCTTGTTGTTTGTATTTTTTTCTCATGTTAGAGGAAGCAGGTAATGTATTTGTGAGTTCACAATGTCTTGTGTCTCTGGGATAAATGCATTCAGCCAAGCACAATTTTATTCACTTATTTTCTATAATACTTCAAGTGAAGTGCTTGTGAAATTCTAGGCAGTGATAAAATCAGTGAGACTCAGGAGACCGGGCCTTACTTAAAGCAAGATCTTTGCAATTGGGTTTTGCATTGATAATCCTTTGCTTCCTTAGAAAACCACCACTTTTTATATAGACTTTTTCAAAGGAGATTTTCAAAAGGCTAAAGTAATGAACTGTGAAATTTTTCCATACAAGAAATGAACTGGTCAAGGAATAATAAAGAGTGTAAGAGGTGAACTGTTTAATCTTAAAATTATGGCTCTTTGGTAACCTGTAACACTGGAATTTTTCTGAAGAGTCTGAAATGAACAGCTCCAGGGGAAAGGCCATGTTGAGGAGTGGATACATTTATGAAAATGCAATTGGTATGTTAAGGAAGGAATAAGAAAACTTGTTAGTTAAAAATCTAAAGGAAAACAAAATTTCATCTTATGGGGAATGAGTAATTGATTACATGACACAGAAGATTTGTACCAAACCCTTCTTAAGGCACTGGAGACTATTGATGCTCTCTTAAGGTGGGTGCTGACGTTTACCCTAGGAGTGACATGAGTCTACAATCTCTACTCAGTTTTCTGAAGAGACAACGGAGAGTCAAAGTTGTGTCAACTGTGCTAGCTTCACTTAACATAGTCTTTTATGTAACTGTGGCATTTAATTTCTCTTTACTAGCTGAAGTACAGATTTTATTAGTTTGTTTTTCAGTGTCTGTTTTTAGTAATAACTGTTAGCCATCCTTTTTCCTAACGAGAATATATTCATTGCTGCTGTGTATTCAGGATAATAAATTTTGACCCTGTTCCTTTACCAACAGCAGAAGCTGAAAGTAAATGAGGACAAATGTTACAGAAATTTGTGTCTCTGGAACAAGATGTACTTCTTGATTGCACTAAATAAACAATTTATTTAATATAACAGAAAAAATTAATTCCAGAAACACTAACTTTTGAGGTAATTTTAAATCTGATCTTCCCCAGCTCATCTAGTACAAAATTCCTGTGAAAAATTCAGTGCCTGCCCTCAACCTGTCTCAGCACAACTGTGTTTTGCAGTACATCATGCCAAGGCCAGTGCTAAAGTTCAGTCATAAAAATGCTTTCCAAGACTGGTAGTAAGCTCTGATACTTGCCATTATTCCTTTTTATAATTCCTTCTTAAAATTCCTTCTTTTTAAATCACTTTAATATTATCACTTTTTATTAATTTTTAAATGATTAACATATCTCATGTAAGCTTCTTACAAAGCTTCATTTATATTTTAAATCATTCAGATATCTTTGCTTTAATGGGCTCTGTATGGCTGCTTAAAAGATGAAGATTTAGACATTTGTTTCTGTTTCATTTAATGCTAGGTTAGTTAGCTTTCTAATAGCTGATTTTTTTTCATTAACCAAACCGCTCCTTGGGTACAGTTAAGAACTTTGATCCTAACATATGTAATGTCTACTCAGTTTATGTCCTTATGAGCATCCTTTGTAGGTCACTCATCAGCAAGTATCTTTAATAAGAACCTTTGAAACAACTTCATTGCTATTTACAGAGTCACAGAATGACCTGGGTTGGACGGGACCTCAAGGATCATGAAGTTCCAAACCCCCTGCCTGGCAGGGCCACCAAGCTTCTGCATTTACTAGATCAGGTCGCCCAGGGCCCTGTCCAACCTGGCCTTGAACATCTCCAAGGATGGGGCATTCACAACCTCCCTGGGCAGCCTGTTCCAGGACCTCACCAAGATATTCTATGAATGGGGAGAGTTGCAAGGGTATGCACTTACAGGTATGTATATAAGGGATACTGGATTCTTAGATCTCCAAAGACATGTTTTATAGCTTTGCTCTTTTCTAAACCTTGTAGGTACAACAGTCATATTTCAGACTGAGAATAATGTTAAAATAACAGTCATCATCTAAAATAACTATGAATACTAGTACTTAAGAGATGCATTCAAAGACCAGTATCACATTGCATAGTAACTGGTGTTGAAAAGTCTAGGGGAAAAAAAAAAAAAAGAAACAGTGGCTATATCCAGCAAACAGAGCCAGTTCTTGATATGCCAGGCTGTTTTTTCTCAGTGAGCAATACATTAAGGTAGCCTTCTACTGAGCCAATCACTAATAGAAATGGAAAACCAGCAGAGCCAATTTTTATTTGTCCATGCTCTAAAAATGTGTATTTTGGGGCACATTAAGCACACTCTAGCTAATCTGTTGAAGGGAGTGTGTCCCACTGTAGTGGTGAACACTGTATTGATTCAGTCTCACCTCAAGTAGCACATGCAGTTCTGCATTCCATAATTGAAGACAGTTATAAGACCACTAGCATTTGACTAAAGGAGGGCAGTAAATATGGTCAAAGGACCACAAGGTATGATTTAAGAGTTGCATCTGAGGTCTCTGGGTTTCCTCAACCAAGAGCAGAGCAGGCTGAGAGCAGGCTGGAAGGTGGCCTCACACAGAGTGAAGGGGTAGTGCTGAGCTCAGATCTCTGGTGACTTTGACTTTGCCCAAGAGAAGAGCATGCATCTGTGTCAGAGAAGGGCTGTGCTGGGGGTTAGGGAAAATTTTTTAACTGAGAGGGCAGCTGGGCACTGAAACAGGCTCTCCAGGGAAGTGTTCAAGACTCCAAGCATGCCAGTGTTCAAGAAGCATTTAGGTGATGCTCTTAAATATGTGGTTTAACTTTTTAAGTTGCTGTGTCAGAAGTTGGACTTGGTTCTAGTGGGTCCCTTTCAACTCACAATACTCTAAGATTCTAAGAATTTCATTCTTTTTGGAGATGGAAGAAGTGCATTCAATTTTTACATCTGTTGCAGATCTGGCCTATTCAAAAACTAACAAAAACATCTTCATTCAATTTTATATATGCAAATCCTATGACAATTTTTCTTTTTCTTTTTCTTTTTTTTTTTTTTTTTTTGAGTGAGATTTTGCTAAAGAGATTCTGTAAATAATTTCTTAGAATCTACTCTCTCTGTAGACTTGATCACCAGTTATGTTTGGAAACACACATTCCTAATATAATATATATTTTCTTAAAATTGATTATATTGTAGCTTGAGTCTAATAGTTTGATATGCTATTTACATTTGGTGTTGCATTTTTCAATATAATAAATTCTGGTACCTTTTGAAATCATTGTACCACTGCAAAAAGACTGGGAAAACAATACCTTTATTTTTCAATTGGCATGGTTTTCTCCATGAGACAGAATTTTTAACCTTTTTATATTTTTTCTCTTTTCATAATATTTTAGTATGAATAGCATTTTGAAAGGCAAAGTGAAATGAAGTGAAATTAGGCATTTATTGCCCAATCTACAGGATACAATTCATTACATTTATGTAGGATACAGCAGTAGGTGATTACTTCTCTAGACATTCTAGTATATGGTTATTTTATTAGCAAACAGCATCTCCAATGCATACAAATATTACTTTAAACAGCTTTTCTTTTTAATTGCCTTCATGCTTTACTGGGTTACTTTATTGTCATTTTGGTGCCAATTACATTAAAAAAATACTAAATTGGTGATGCTAAGTTTCTGTACTGTTTTTCTTGTGCTAGGGTGCACAACATCAACAGCATCCATATGTAGTTACACACTTCAGGAAATTTAGAAAATAAGTTTACTTACAAAGCCATAAAATACTTAGATCTGTTCAATTTCATTTTGCTTTGAGCACAGAATGCAAGTTTTCTTCCAGAGCTCCCAGAATGCAAAGGTAAATTCCAAATAGAAGATAGACTTGTATAACAAAGCAATTAGGCAAGTCATCAAACTTGAAGAGATAAAAGAAAATATAGCAGTTAGGGATCCTTGCTAACATTTTGCTGTCAGCAGTTGTCAATGTCTGGAATGGAACTTCTTTATCTAGGCATACTGAAAGTATATTCAGTAGCTACTGTATAATAGGCGCAATGGCAAAGATGGAATGTGAACACCAGTGTAAGTTTACTTGACCATAACATAAAAGGATGAATTTTTGTCTAATGAAATATTTTAATCTCTCTCTAGACATTTCAAAATATGCAATTGTAATATCAGTCAATGTGATCAAAGCCATGTGTGGTTTATACCAAGAAAAGCATTTCAACCTAGGCAATGGGGCAGTGCAGCCACACTGTCCAAGAGAGGGAGGAACTGCCCTTGGTAGGGCCTGAGGTTTGGCCAGCAAGTGTTCTCAGGGTCTCTCCTGTTGTTCTGGGAGCTTGAGTTACTCATGAAGAATCGTGGCACTAAATTCAGAGCAGTATGCAAAGTCTATGGTCTAGCATGTGGATCCCCGAGACTGGGTTAGTAAGTAGACAATCTGCTCAGAGATGTACTCCCAGTGATTAACAGTGGAGGGAAGTTAATCACCATTCAAACTTAAACAAATGGAGCGTGCTGAAATAATATTTGCTGCACTCCATGGAGGAGAACTAAAAGTTATTGGCAATAGTGGTTTAAAAAAAAATAAAAAAAAATTAAAGGATGAGGTGAAGTATCTGCTGTTCTCATTTAAAAATGAAAAATAGGAAAAGGTGTAGGTGATTGCAAGGTAAATAAGGATGTTAAACAGAACAAATAGGGAAGAAAGAAAGCACTTAAGCCCTATTTCTCAAGGGTATTTAAATATCTAGTTCTCACTAAAATTCTGTGGTTGTGAGGCACCAATCAGAAATACCCAAGAGAACGTGGGCAATAATCTTTAATTAAATTACCATCTTTTTTGTTTCTTTTTCCTAAATGTTCCTTGGAAAGTAGTCTTTTTATAAATGCAAATTTCACTATGCAAAATACTAGTATTTTCTTATGCTTTAATATGCTTCTGAACAATTTGTGTTCCAGCTCCCCATTTCATCCAGAAACCTGTAGCTTCTTGTGCCATTTAAATGCAGCTACAGAAAAATATTCATACATGTTCAGTATTTTTATGGGAGGATATTTATTTATTGTGTGTGTGTGTGTGTGTGTGTGTGTGCTAGGTGTAGGAGGGAGAGAGGGAATAAATTACAATAATACATCTTCTCAAAACAACAAAAATAATGCTAGTCAAATGAATCCTGGACTTCTGGAAATACATGCTGCTGAAAATCTATTCACTGCCGACTTAAGGTATTATTTTGTCTTCAAGTTGATGTTACAGCATTGTTTCATTGGTAGTACAAGGAGATGACTTATGGAGAAGAATGTCTGGCTTCTTTACTATTACCTATGCTTCACCAACAGACTAACAGTTTTATCATATTTGATGGCAAATATTTTGTACTTAAATGGACTATCCACAATGGACAAATTACCTATGATGAGTTTCACTGATTATGCCTTATTATTCTTCTGAGCAATGCAAAATAGCATGCAGTTCTCCCCTTGTTAGTTCTTGGCATTACTCTTCTTGCTTTCCACTATATTCTTCTGTTTCTGCATAATAAACACTTTCTCTAAACAAAGAGCAAAATTATCAGAGTTGTTCTGGATTGTCACTTTCTGACAGCAATTTGCTGGTGTTGAACAGTCAATTAAGAGGCTCTATAAGGTAGCTTATTTATTTGCAATAAAGGAAGAATGTAAGAAATCTTAGGATGAATGAAAGTACTAGACCTCTGAACTTCCATCTACAGAAAAGAATGATATTAATACATGGAATGTTTAGCCACTCCTCGCATTGAATTGTATAGGATAAAAATTGGAAGATATCAAAAGATTTTTCTGAAATTTACTACCAACTTCCTCTGCATTTGTAAAAGCTTCCATTTGATTTTCTGGCCAGTAGAAGACCAGGGGAGATTTAATGGAGGAGATTTTATGATGATTTTGGCTGTTATAGAATACTGAGAAGGGCATTTAGGAGGTCATTCTAAATTCTCAGTGGTACCTTGAGTCTGTTAGCTTTTCTGTCACCAGTATTCAACATTAATACCCTATGAATTCATTATGCCTGAATTTTAATGAACATTTTGCCAATGGATGTGTATATATATATAGTGTATATTTAGTACATATTTAAACAAGACCCAACATTTATTTTATTGTTACTTGCTGCATTGAAGCAGTTATGGCAGTTATACTTAGAGAACAATCAGTTTGCTTTATTTTATCTGTTCTCTCTATACCTGACAGAAACTAATGCCAATAAATTCAAGCTCACATAAAACCTCCCAGGCAAAATCATTTGGAAATTTTTATTTCTTCTAATGCTTTCAATGAGTGATAAAATGGATGGAAATAATGTAGAGAGGGCATGTGAGTTGTGTCAAGCTGTATAATGTATCTCATGGCTTAATATTTGATGTAACAAAATGAATTACAGAGATTTTTATTTATTTATTTATTTTACTAGTTGTGAATGTAAAAGTTTAGAGAAAGGAGAAATTCATCTATATTTATAGAATAGGTCTGTAGTAAATCTTATTCCACAAGAATAAATTACATAGACTATTTTGAAGTAGCAATAAGGATGTATTTTGGAATGAAATGTTGATTTTCCTCAGAAGTTTCTTCTTAGTGAAAAGACTATGTCTGTTAAAATGTTGTGGGTTTTTTGTTTGTTTTTTGTTTGTTTGTTTGTTTTGTAATCTGGCATAATTACAACTATGAGTTTATGGTTTCTGTTCAACTGATTTAATTTCTCAGTGTAGAAGGTCTTCAATTGCTAAGCAGAATTAACGCTATGTAGTGCAAAGAAATAGATATTACATTTTCAGGTTGTTAATTTGTAAGCAAGATCATGAAACAAAGATATATTTTTGTTACCAAGCTTTTTTTCAAGCCTGACTCTCCCACTGCACACTTCAAGTGCTTGTTATCAATTCTTGGATCTTTGGCTGAATGCACCCTAGCTTTAGGCAAAAGCGATTGAGACTGTTTACCTCTTAGTTACTATGTCAACTGTATCCCTGTTTCTTCTATAGATTTCTGCAGTGTAGATCAGTTGATATGTGACTGTGATGTCATGCTGCTTCTCAGTGGGGTATTGTAATTTTTTCAAAACTTTTGAAAACTAGAAGACTCAATTTCAGCCAACTCCTAGAATCAAAGGGAAATGCAAGTGTTGTGCACTTTTATGTAGGTACTTTTCCTAAAGATAATA
The DNA here is from genome assembly GCF_054131305.1 of Coturnix japonica. NCBI lineage: Eukaryota > Metazoa > Chordata > Aves > Galliformes > Phasianidae > Coturnix > Coturnix japonica. The sequence goes on along the minus strand of NC_140666.1, from coordinate 28,982,515 downwards.
CATTTTCTAAGCGTTAAGGACAATTCAAGGTCATGACTCATGTCTTCATGTTTCATTAATTTATTTGTTTTTTATTATATTCTGATATTTTTGCTAGGTAATAGCTTTAGCATTCATGGTATTGTTTGATTATTTTTAATCATATAGTATTTGGACTTCTCTAATCGTCTCCCGGTTGCCATGCAATCATTTCTATTGATGGAAGTCCATTGAAGGCTGGGCTCTAATTTTAGCTTCAGTTTTGAAATTGATCTTAAAAAAAATAGAGCTAAAGCAAGTAAGTCCAGAGACAAAAGTTTAATGTGTGGTATAGTAGCATGCATATAGAGGAGTGCAGCAGAGTATCTTGTATATGTGACAGTATGATGTTTCTTTCCTCATTTTTTAGTTTTTTCCTTCCCCCCCCCCCCCCCAAAAAAAAAGAAAAAAATTTAAAAAATCACATTTGGTACTGAGATGTAGGAAATAGCATAGCTCACTAATTGTTTCTTCTATCAGTTTTTAGTTTACTAATTTCTTTTATCAGTCTAAAAAAGCAGGTAGTTAAAATACTTATTACTTCGTATGTTTCCAAGTAAGGAGGCAAAGAAAGATTACTTCTTTGTACCATCATGAACTCCGCTCCAAAATGTGTGGTTGAGTCCCAAGAAGTGATAACATTTGTGGGTCTCATTGAAAACTTTGTTCCTGAAATGCTACAGGACTGCAAAGTACCCGGCTTACATTGGTGCTGTGTAATTTCCTGGATTTAAAAATAACTACTGACAGATCTGTGGGGATATTTGTCTTGACAATACATTTAATACACAGCAATCACCAGTTAGCTTACTAATGTAGTTAATAGATGTAAATTATTTTTTTTTTTTTTTATGGAAAGGATCAGAATCCTCTATTTAAAAATAGACATGAAAAGTGTCTTGCTACCCTTGAGACAGTCAATTGCTTTGAAGCACATAGAACTATTCTTTTGAAAAATAGTTTTTTGAATTATTTGCAAACATTTCAGAAAATGAGCCATTGCTGAGTAAGTGTGGGCTATGTTTATTTAAAAGTAGGTAGAATCTTTCAGCTGGAATAACAAAATGTTATTCTGAACATTCAAATAAAAGGATTTTAAGGAAGACTTAAGGTAACTTTTTGTCTGCTGTTAACAATTTATTTGTTATTGTAGGCCCCTTTCAGCACTTAGTAAGAACTGGTACTTGAAGTTGTGTTAATGCACATGACTTGGAAAATACATCTTCTGTAAACTGCTGATGCAAATGTAAACACAGATGTGGATCCATGGAAACACAATTACCTGAATTTTTAAGCTAACAAAATAACAGTACGTATACAAAGTAAAGTACGAATGCTATTTTTGTATTTTAATCAGATGAAATTTATTAATGCTAGTTTTTGCAATCATCCATACAAAGTCTGTACAATTTTCTTGACATGGAAAAGTCTTAATTCTTCACTGGGAAGCACTGTTCAGGAAACTCTGAACTTTCTGAATGACAAATATTTAAATGAGTTTAAAACTTAATTGCCTATATTAAATGCTAAGCTTGTTTACTTGGCTTTTCAGGTTGTTTGTTTCAGCATGTTCATAAGGCTTAGGCAGTCCTGGGAGAATTCTAAGGGTGTACATTCTCCATGAAAATGTATGCTATTTAATTAATCACTGATTAATTAAATGATGGTTAATAAGGAGAAAGAAATAATTAATAGTTTCTTAAAGGACTGAGAAAATGCTTCAGCCATGTCTTGTGAATTTATCTACTACAGGTGATGTTGAACTGAAATTCAGGGCTCCTAAACAGGTTTCTACTGCTTGGGAAAACATTTCCTTCCAGTACTGAAGCTGCAATTATCCTTTTTTGTTATTAACACACTATATATATATAACACACTTAGATACTGATAAAAACTCTATAGAATCTCCCACTACTTGGATGTCTCATCAAGCAGTCTTGTAAGAACCAAGCCAAAAACTTTTTGTTTTTTTAAAAAGGCATCAAAAAAACGTTGTTGCTGTTTTTGTCGGTATACTGGCACAGCTGAGATACAATTTCTCAGGACCCCTTTCACTCCCACTTAAGTGGTAGTACCCCAGGCACAGTCCATGCAAAGGCATTCTGGTAGCACCCACAACGTTAGCAAAACTGCTTTTGCTAGTGAAATGCATCTTTCCTCAAGGAGGAGAAATCAACTGAGGAACACAGTGCATTTTCTGGCATTTTTTTCATGGGAGTCCAGTTTCCACAGTGGAAAACTTCTTGAGCTGCACACTTGGTCAATGTGGAACTAGTAAGCAAGCTCTGATCCTTGATCTATGATGTCTTCCGCTGGGATGATGCCTGCTGGCCCACACACATTTGTTGTGTTTATGTTCATCCCCTTGTGCACCACTAGTTGTAATTACCTTGCCAAGAACTTTCAGGAATACCTTAATATACCTTAATCACTTCGTCTACGCCCCTAGGGTGTACATTTGAAATGCGCGCCCAAGACAAATCACAAGGTAAGGGACTGAACAGGGGAGGTAATGTCAACGGCTTGAATCCTCGTTAGCGCCTTCAACATCTCACCTTCCCCAAATACAACAGGGTTCTGCCTCGTTAACGCTTACAACAGTAGGTGATGGTAAAAGGGTCTTTATGTCACCATACTAGGTTGTTGGCTATGCCTAAAGATGGCCAAATATTTTAGTATAATCTAATTCAAGAAATATCCCCTGCTCACCCCACCAAAAAAAAAGAAAGAAAAAAAAAGAAAAATAAAATCATAAAGCATCCACACAACCAACTGCAAACATAAAAAAATTAAGTAAAATTAATCTATTTACTCTTACTTATAGGTTTGAAAGTTAACTGCAGAATCAGACCAAAATGCTGTCCTGACATCAGGGTAAGCTTAATACAGTTCAATAATTGATCTTAACAATGATTCTTTCTGTAAAACTTCAAGAAATTAAAGGAATCATTGGAAATATTCAAGAGTTGTTTTCATTACAAGTTCCCTTATTCTTTAGTACATGAAAAGAAAGCTCCAGAATCAACCACTATACCAGTAATTTTTTGATTCCCCTTTTATTGATTTAAATCCTAAGTATTTTCTTCTAATTTTCTTTATGCTATAGCTTTTCCTATTTTACTATATTTTTATTGCTTATTGCACAAAACCTTTTGTGAGATATGCTGTATCTATGAGATTCTATAGCTGGAAATGAATTTTGGATTTCAAGTGAAGGTGTAATACTTACTTTTATGATAAGCTTTGTATTTTCTGGAAAGCTCAACAAAGTATCAGTGACACTAAGGAAAAGTTCCTCTCCAATTACCTCAGGTAAAAGTGCTGCTCAGTATTACCTTTACTATGATTTTAAAAGTATTTGACATATCCTTTACAGTGGTGTCAGGTACAGCAGTTGTTACACATCCAGCCCACAAAGTGTACATTTGTTCTGCCTCCAAGTCTTATTCAAAGGCTCTGATTTTGCAGTGTATTTCTTTCATTTGGGTTACATACACATGTAAATACCTAGAACAGTAATTTCAATATATATGTAAAAGTCTGTAGTATTATAAATATTTTAAGATGAAATTAAGTAAGTTAGTATGATGAGGTGAAGAAGAGAAGGTCAAAAGGTAATAATTTCATGAAGACCTTGTGGCTGAAAAGGATGATATCGTGACTGACTGATTGAAAAATCATGTGGACTTTCAAATAAATAAAAATTAAATCTAAATTAGCTTCAAGCTTTCAATGTTCAAAAGCTTTGTAAAATTAGAATTGAAAGCAGTGAAAGAATAATGAAGATCAAGGTTCTCTTTCCGTAACTTTCCACCCTCCTGCTTATGTGTGCAACACAATGTTTAAATTGATTTTTTTTTCCAGTTCATATGTTAATTTATGTTACAGAAATAGGCAATCTAATTTCAATGAAAGATGTTCTCAGACTTTCATGCAATACGGAAAAGATGGATTTAGAAAGTTAGAATACAATTATGCACTAAATTGAAAATATTAAAAAATAAAGATTTACCTATAAGGCAATTACATTAATTTAGCAGAGGAAAAAAATACTACTTTTATTAGAATGAATAATGAGGCTAGTAGAAATGAATATAGATGTTATCACTGAGCTTCCATTATTTCTCTAAGACAAACTTCTCTGACGTGCACTGTGTAACTCTTATCTGCATTGCAGGTTTCTATTACATATTCTACTCTTGTTCCATGTTTGGGATTCCCAGGGATCTATAGCACTGATCACAGAAGACATGAATGTTTTGGGTGTTCATATATTTTAAGTAAGTAACATTGAAAAGATGTGAAATTGAAAGTTAACTTAGGCAATAGGTCATCAGATCTCTTTGTCTCTCTTCTACCTGTAATGTTTTACTGAAGCTGAACTATGTGCATGTGAGAAGTAGGTCAATGAAAATTTATTCCAAAATAGGCACGGCAAAAAACAAGGAAAGAATAAATACATGTGCAAGAGAGAGCCTGCCTGATTCTGTTTTATATATTTATTTTTTGTGATCTCTTGGGCTATGAGGATTGCTTAATTTTAATGTCAACTGGAAAGCCAAGGAACTGAAAATGAAAGTTGATGGAAAATTATGAATGAAACTCTGAACTGTTACATTCTTATGCACTTTTATTCAAAAAGCTAGTAACCAAATTTTCAGCACATTGTCACTTGGGAGCTATAGTGAGAATATGTGGATTTGAAGGATATTAGTGATGCAATAGCTACCAATCAATTTTAGAACAGCATTTATTTGGTCTGCCACTCTTGTGTTTTTAATTGTGATGAACTATTTACATTGAAAGATGCTAACTGAAATGTTAGTGGTGTGGCAGCAATTGTGTTCAATACAATGGTAACTGATATTGACTGTATTGGTGGTCTAGAAGTTGAAAGAATTGAGGCCTAATAGGTGCTGTTGTGTTCTCTGGACAGGCTTATTTGGGCCATTATTTTATTGAAGGAATTTTAATATTCTGTTCCAGCTAGAGATCTTTCATCCTTGTGTAAAGATTTCATGTTTTCTGTTTGACTAAGTGTACCTGACCGAAAACAAGGTTTATTGTTTCCTTAGCTATCATTCATAATCATTTGTTTGGTTGAATTGCAACTAGCTAAGGGTAATAAGAAGATGTATGGATAAGAAGTACTGCTAATGACTGTGCTTATCCTCTCTGTGTGTTATCCCAACTTTCATGATGTGTCACACAGTGAGAAAACAAATCAATGTTTTTTACTAAAAGCTAAAATGTTCAAAGATGACTTAATAGCACCTCTCTCCGTTAAGGCAGTTTCCTCCCTTACTGTGTGGTATTCTATTGCAATGGACAGACATAAAAGACATCAAACTTTAAACAGAAATTGGTAGTGGATCAGCTTTAAAATTATAGCTTAATTTCAGGATCAGTTTTGATGTTGAGCACTTTACCTGAAAGTGTTTGTCGAGGGTGCAAATGCTCCTCTGCCACAACTGCAATCTCTTTTATATCCAAGCTAGGATCATTTGTGGTTGTATGCAGCCTTGAACTGCATCTTTAAAATATACCACAGATTGTTATTTTCAGTACATGACACAGTAATTAGCAGAGAGATAACTTCAACATTTTCTTCTTCTTCTTTAAGTTGCTCAAATAAGATGCAATTTTTTATTTTTTAATATAGAAAAGTAATATTCTATTAAGAGCTGATCTTCTCTACTCAGAGAGTGGTGGTTAATTGCTCAATATCTGGATGGAGATGAATGATGAGAGGTGTCCCTAGGGATCAGACTGGGTCCAGTGCTCTTTAGCATCTTGCTGAGTGCACCCTCAGCAAGTCTGTGGATGACACCAAGCTGTGGGGTGCAGTCGACATGCCCACTGGATGGGATGGCATTCAGGGAAATGTAGACAAGATCAAGCAATGGACCCAGGTGAACATCATGAGGTTCAACAAATCAAAATGCAAGGTCTTGCCCCTCAGCAACATCTGCTATCAGTACAAGTTGAAGAATATAAGGATGGAGCACAGCCCTGCTGAAAAGGACTTGAGGGTACAAGTGAATGGAAAGGTGGACATGAACCAGCAATGCATCCTTGCAGCCCAGAAAGCCAACTGTATCCTGGGCTGCATCAAACAAAGTGTGGCCAGAAAGGCGAGGGAGGTGAAAAAAAAAACCAAACAGATAAAGTATGCAATATAAAATTTCTAAAGAAACATGTTGGATGCACTACAAGGGAGTTTATCTCTGTTTATGATTAAAAAAATATATTAAGAAATACAGGAAGGAGCTCCCACCTATATTGGGATTTTCCTTTCCCTCTCTCAAGCAGGAATGGATTCTAATGCTGATGAAACTTTTAAACACTGCAATTGGTTTCCCAACCAGAACTTAGTTGTTATCAGAGAGTCATCTTCTCAGTAAGCAAAGTTTTTACTGTGTCTATTGAAACAGAGGCAACAAAATTATCTGCTTGCAACACATTTTCAGTTTGCAGTTAAATACAAAACTGAATATCAATACCAGATTAAAAATTCAATAACACAATGGTCCTTTTAAAATAACTCTTAATTATGCAGATCTAATTAGAGACAGAACTTAGATGGTATCTTTATTTATTTGGGTAGAAAATACACTCACAATTGATAAATACAGAAGTTTGTGTCTACAGTTACCATTAAATGAGACTGAGAGCAATCTGTCAATGACAAATTTACTACAATTGCAAGTACAGAATTTCCACTTTAAAAAACATTAGCCAACAACAAAGTTGTGCCATTCTAGAAAAAGGTATCTAGTCTCAGCATTTAAAGGAGTTGAATGATTCCTGTGAGGCTGTGTAAATATTATCTATTTTATAGCCCAAACAAAAGCAAAAGTGACACTTTTTCTTATGTCTTCCCAACTTAAGCAAGTAATTACTAAGGCTTAGACCTTAATCATGCTTTAACATAAAAGTTAAATTCAGGTTCATTGTGATCCTATTGAAGTCATATAGCTATGTTTTGGCCTTACAAGAAGCACTGTGTATCTTGCTCAGGTACTCGGTACAGCTATGTATAAAGCTGACTGCTAGTAGCAATGACCAAAAATATGAGTTTGTCTCCTTAGGACCTGATAGTTTTTCATGTTGATGTAAGCAAAGGTTCCTGATAGTTTTTCATGTTGATGTGAACAAAGGTTCTATTTTTTTCCTTGATATTCTAAATAGGTTCAGTGTGCTATAAATGCACCAGAGTATGATCACTTGTGCCCTAGGCTCACAAGTGCTTCAGTCTGTCTAGTTTAATAGCCTTGGAATATATTTTGTTACCAGGAAAAGAAGAAAAAAAAAAATTTAAAAAAAAAAAAAAATATATATATATATATATACACACATATATATATATATTTTAATTCTGTGTGTGTGTGATTGTTTTTTTCACATAACATTGGTATGAATAAGCAATGTTAGTAGTTCTAATCCATCATGTATACCTGCCTCTTCTTTACCTTTTTCATAGCACAGTTTCAAGTTTCCTTTTCTCCTTTGTATCAGGACATCAGCCTCCTGCTTTCACCTCTCTTGCTTCCTGGCATATGTACCTACACGGTGTGGTAGTCCCACTTCATTCTCCCCTTCCCTTGCTCCACAAATGGTTGCCCTTTGCCCACCCCCTACCTCCAGCTCACAAGGAGTGATCTTCTCTTTCCTCTTTCACTTGTACTTTTTTCAGATCCTCAGTCAGTTACCAGTAGCATTTCTGCTGTATGCGCCATGGAAGGAACAGACTGGGGAGAGACTGAAAGAGTTTATCTGACTCTTACAAGCAGCGGGTTACTGAAAGAAACATCACAGCTTCCAATAAGTTTGAATATGCTATTATTTTGTCTCTATAACAAGCTCAAAGTCGGGATCAAACAGCTCTATCTACAAAATACCAGCAACCTCTATTAATAATTTGAATGAATATTTCAACTTGGAGTCTGAGGCACAAATGATTCCAGGAGTATTTTTGATTACAGAGCACTGGAATATTTCAGGCACTAATTTTTTCAAGCAGTAGCTTCTTGTTAATGGGAAAAAAAAAAAAAAAAAAAAAAAAAAAGTTGTATGCAAAGAAGTATGGTATCATATTGTGTTCCTTTACTGTGTGTTAATTTTAAAAGCAAAAGTTATCTGACTGAACTTTACCAGCAGGCTACTCACATGTGAACACCACTGAAGTAGGACAATAATGGTAAGTGGTAGCAAAGTACAGCTCGTGGAGGTCAAGATTATGGAAATTTCTGGTGAGTTTCTGCACAGAGAAGCTGTAGATTATGGAAAGGAAGATTACAGAGATAAAATGCAGAGCAAGAAAAAGAAGAACTCGACCATTAACATTTATATAGCTACATTACAAAGCAGAGAAGACAATCAGAAAGGTCAGGTAATGAAATGTATAGGATTTTTATGACCCAGAAGTACTCTGAGGGATATTAAATTGGTTAAGGCTAACATTTGACTGCTTAATGAAAAGCAAAATTTTTTATCCATTCAGTCTCAGACTTTTCACAAAATCTAAAACTCATAACATTTCTATTTTTACCTAAAGATGTAGATATAAAGAACAGTGAAAAAAAAAAAGAATTTTGATGACTTTTTAAAATCCAATTGTATGTTAGAAGTATGATAAAAATACAAGAGGAAAGAAAATGATATTATTTGCTGCATCAGAAGTGAATGAAATAAAGGAAGGAAATCATAAAATCAAATTGATGATAAATAATAGAAATAACAAACCTGGTCAAAGGCAATTTATTCTTTTCTGGAAACCTATCCTGTTTTCCAAGTAGCTGGAAATTTTTATTTTTTTCTTCTAATCCATGATCTAATGGTGTTCTGTCAGATTTTATTTCTGCATTTCTTCTTTTTATTTGTTTTTTCTGATTTGTGTGTTTTCTTCATATAATATGTACAATTTCGATTCTACATATACCTATATACATTACATATATGTGCATTTTAATTGTAATTTATGGCATTTCCCCAGCCATCTGTTTTACTGCTATCTACATCTCTTTTCCTGATTCTCCAGGCTATTTCTGGGCCACTTTTTTGTACAAATACCACAATATATTGGAGCTTTTCCTTAGCCACTGTGATGTTTTTGCAGATACCAAGTATATCAAGTGGTTGCTGTAGGCCGATGAAAATGTTTGAGTGCAATTGCGCAATTATGATTTATCCACTTTGCAACTCCTTGCTCAAGAGGCAGGTAATTTGTTTCAACCAAAAACTCCCAAGTAACCTTTTAGCTTAATTCTAGAGAAGCAAGTGCTTAACTGCCAAACTGTCTTTTAAAAATGTCCTTGTGTTTTATATGCTAAACCGAAACAAAACAACATCATTTTTTCTTTTTTGTTGCACTACAAATTTAGTAATCCCTAGGAGGTCTTTGAAAACAATGAGGCTTTAAGGATGGAGTGCAGTGTGAGCTCAGAAGTGACAGATGAATAATTGATTTATGGGTTAGTCGTAGGCACAAGCCCGTGAACTCACTGCTGAAGGGTAGCGTTAAGAAAAGTGGACACTAATGAATTTTGCCACCTACTTTGGAGAGTGCGTGCTGGGGTTAGCACTCAGCTCTCCACATGGGCTAGTCCAAGGAAAGTTATCCTACTAAATTTCATGCGGTGAGTTTAGAAGACCTGCTGTGAGGTTCTATTCCTGAGTGACAGAAATATAAAAGGACTTAGGGCATGAGCAGGTAGCAAACTGTATCACTTTCTTTTATTTCCCTACATCCGCTTAGGGAGACCTCCATCTGCTTCATTTTTTTTCTTTTTTCTTTTTTTTTCCCCCTGAAATTGCAGCTTATCCTAGAGGAAGAGAATTATTATTCTCCACTAAGAAATGTAACTTTAAACTCCAGTTGTTTACGCAAAGGGTAATGTTTTATTCGTTAAAAAGTCTTCAGATGTTTTCAGACTCTTTTGAGCTTGATAAACATGAACAAAGAATGAAACATTAGTCCTCAGTATATTGCCGTCTCCTGAATTATTTTAAAATGGCCACATTTCAAATACAACCTTCCTTTACAAGCCTGACCTGAAATATAAAAGATGTCGTTAACTATTCTGTGGAGTGTCCTTGTGCATGATTTGTTTTTACACCACTTTTAACCAAATGAGGCTCTCTGATCTTTCTTTCTTTCATGGCAAATTTACAGATTCAATGTACTGAATTATTTGAAAAATTAATGTTATTTGTTTACATTGGGTAAACATGGGTCACTGTTTTAGGACCTGAGGAAATGGTCACAAGTTGTATCAGATGGGGTTTAGACTGGACATAAGAAGGAACTTTTTCTCTCAGAGTGGTCAGGCACTGGAATGGCTGCCCAGCAAGGTGGCGGAGTTGCCATCCCCGGCAGTGTTCAAGAAGAGTCTGGATAAGGAGCTAGGAGATATGGTTTAGTGGTTTTTCTGTATGTATGGTTAAAGGAGGACAGTTGGACTAGATGAACTTGTAGGTCCAACCTTGTGATTCTATGATTTAAGTATTTTGTTTACAATTATAACAAAGTGAGCCAAAAGTAATGTTTTTTTGTTTAAATGTAATTTGTGTTCTGAAATGAAGAATTGAAGATTGAACTTTCTTTTATTTAATAGAGCATCTTAATGAGAAATAATTATGTTGAACTAACAGTCCTGTGGAATTCTTGGAGCAAATTCTAATGAAGCTGTTGTTTACATTTATAGCAATTGGACAGATCTATACAATGAGAAGGGTGTTACACCAGAAATGCAATGAAAGAAGGATCTTCACAATAGAAAAGTGCTATAAAGGAAGTAAAGAAGATTGCTCTCCCATATCAGAAACTTCTCGGTTTGTGGGGGAAAGCTTCACCACGGAGGAATCTTCAACAAGAGGTCCTTCCCTAGTGACAGTCAGCCTAAAAATGAGGTCTAAGAGAGGTGCAGCCAGGCTCCACCGATTCCTGTCAAGCAGGTCAATTGCCTTAACCTGTGCTCCCTGGGCTGACTAGGTCCTTTCCCCAGATGATCAGTCAGTGGTTCAGGCCATGACTCGACAGTTCCCATACAACACTGTAAACTTACTTGGAGTAAATCACATTCCTAAGGTCAGATGGGATTGTTCCTATAGATGCATAATTCCTAGTTCTCTATTTGTATTTCTGTGTGCATATGTAGTAGCTTAAATAGTTGTGAAATTCTATGGCATGTCCTGAGATTTTTTATTTTTTTTTCTTGTTTTAAGTACTTGGATAAAAGAACATGTTGTTAAATTGCATTTCAAACAGGAGGGGTTATATTTATTTCTCAGATAGGAATTTCAAGGTTTTCTGATTAAGAAAACATACAAAGATATAATTTTCACAGCAAATTTATAAGTAAATATACTTTAGAAGCCAGGAGGCTCTTTCCACAAAACACATTTCCATTTTGCTATTTCTGAAGAATTTATTTGACTGGGGACTGTCTCCATGAGTTCTATCAATAAAAAGCAAGATGCTGTTTAAAGGAGATTTAAAACGCTATTTATTGAAGTACAGTTTACATTTAAGCAGGGTTAGGTAGCAACACTGCTTCTGTCAGATTCACAAATGTCAAAATGTGAATTGAAGTATATTTTCTGCAATTGTGACCTTGAGCAAGGGCAAAAGAAAACTGAAGTTAAGCAGAAATCTTTCTCAGATGCATTATGCAGAAATGTCAAAGGGAGGTGACTGCAAAAAGGAACATTCCTGAAGGTAAATTGTTAGATGTGTATCAAGAATAAAATGTTTGCAACAATATTGACTTCTCTGAACAATAGAAACATGGACTGTCACACTGGAAAGGCCCTTTCAGATCATAGAATCTTGCTTCTTTCTCTGCTGTGCACAATTATGCTATAGCCTAGTTATCTGTATTTATGAGACCCCTGATTTTGAGTCAAAGCACATATCTATTTCTTTAAAGGTAAGCAGCTTAGTGACATTTCAAAGATGGCATGCTCAAGCAAAAATACCCTGGAAGCAGATGAGTGTACTTGTACGACATTACAACATCTTCTCCTTCCCCGAAGCACATGAGGAATTGCATGCTACTTTGGAGAATTAGGTATGCTTTGATGCCCAGGAAATAGCACGAAGGGGACTGGATACTGCCAAATGCAAGAAAAGAAAGCTTGAAAGATGAGCTGCATAAAGTTACTGTAGAAAACACACCTCTTGTTTTCTCTGATAGAGTGAAATGTAATTTTCTGAAGTTTCTGAACTTCTCTAAGTTATGCCAGTGACAAAACAGTGGCCTCTGTTTAAAGACCTTCTGAAGTAAAATACTGCAGATATTGTTGTCACAGAAACATCTTGCTAGCAGAGCTCACAGCTGGCACTAAGTGATGGTTGCCCATTCACCTCCCTTCAGCTGTTCCTCTGTCCTTCATCAGGACAGATTTGAGCTTCCCCTAATCTGCTACATTCTATTTCTAAATTTAAAATGCTTGTCAGTCTTACAGCCCAAATCCATGAAATAAAGAGGTTAGCCACCTTGAAGGCAAGAAACCATGCTGCTCACCTGACCCCAGTTCAGTGGAATTGTTCTTTTCGGTAATAAAAGAAACTGAGGAACAAGTGGTACTTGCTAAGTCAAGGAGGGGACATGTTTATAGATGCAAGGGCAACAACTTGTAAGCAAACTTTCAGATTGTTGAATAGAAGTGATTTCACTGTCACCATTTTTCACTCAGTGCTGCATTGAAATTCAGAAGGGGGTGCCTGTCTGCCCTGTCTTCACTTTCACCAAGTGCTGATTCCAGTCAGAGCCTCAGGCTACTGGATTAAAGACCTCGTTTCTTATACTTCCTGCTGGGTTCTGCTGAGAAAGTGAGTGTATCTTAGTAGTTCACATATTTTCTATCAAATATAGTGGAAAAAAGAGCATCTTGTACGTAGAACTAGAGAAGCTGAATAAACAATCTGATCCCCCCACCATTCTCCTACATGTCTTGGGTTGGAGGAGACCTTAAAGATAATTTGGTTCCAGTCCCCCTGCAGTGGGCAGGGCTGCCACCCACCAGATTCATGAAGAGCTTTCACACAGTGCTGAAGGCCAAAGTGAGGTCTTCATGGAGTCTTCAGTTCTTAAATGCTGCTGTCAGAGTATTGCATATATGCCTGTGCACAGATCCAGAGGCTAATTTACTGGTAGCATAGTTCTTCAGAATCTGACATTTGACAAACAAATCCATAGAAAGCCAGTCTGTCCCTTTCACTGTATACTAGCTAGCATATACCTGGAATACAAGCAACATTAAGATTTCTGCAGCTGCTTTGCACCCTCATTTATAAAGAAAAGTGTTCAAAATATCAAAGTTTTCTGCAGGATGAAGTTTCTTGACAAGCTATGTTTTATAATCGTTGTTTCACACATTGATAGTTGCTGTCAGTTGCTCCTACAATAAACTATAAGTACCTGCTAAGGATGCTGTCATTCTTCTCATTAGAAGAAACAATTGTAGCTTTGCCTTTCCTTTTGAAAAGGATGAATACATGCTAGGAATAAGAAATGGAAAACCTCAACTCTACTATTTTATAAACGAAGAGTGAAAAGAACTGCAACTGTTTAACTACGAATTATCGTGGAACATTATGAATGCTTTTGTCATGGATGAAAATCTTTTCAGAAAACTAAGTAGTCAAAGCTTGTTGTCTTGGAAACTTTCTGTGCTTCTAAAAGCAAATAATAATAAAAAGAATTAAAAAGAAGAAAATGTTAAGGCTGCTGACACATACGTGGTGCTTGCACTGGGATTCAAATGTCACCCTGTGCTTCCAGGGCTATTTCAGCTGGGGGCTATTGTGTTGAGTTCAGCTTTATTTGATAGGAAAATTATATTCTAGGCTTGGTGCTTATGCTTGCTTTTAAAGGATTAAATTCACACTGCAGTTGAAGAGGTGAAAGTTACCTGGCCTTTTTTCACATTTAATTAATTAGAATTGAACTCCGAGGGTAAAATTGTTAATGAAATGTAAATGTAAAATGATGCTACTCTGGAAAAACAAATGTGCTGTGCCAAGAAATCCATTAGCTGAGTTTCTTATTTTCTCCTTATACCTTTTACATTCAAGGGAAGTTAACCTGGACAGAGGACTCTGTAGGAACTGCAGGTTCCAGCTCTCATTCTGTAGCCTTAACATTTTTTCACACTTTTTTGTTATTGTTTTTTGTTTGCTTTTTAATTAAATTTCCTTCGGTGTTTTATGGGATATTAAAGATGACAAGTAAAAAATAAATTAAGATAGAAACCCATGAGTGTTTGGACATGTGATTGAGTACATATGTGGCACAGTTAACACAGAATAAACCTAAGCACTCTGCCTAAAAAAGGAAATACAGTGCACACAGATTTAAAAGGATTTAAAATCTGAAGGCTCATCTTTGCTAATACGACGTATTAAACACTATTTCTCTTCTCTGCTGCTTCTGAAGAATTTTTCCTAACAAATGACATACTGTAAGAAACTAATATTTTTAGTATCTAGTATGCTGGAGGATGCCAGTTTAAAGTAATGCTCTGGATCAAGTATATCTTTGAATTGACACTTTCGCAATCTGTGATGTTTCATTCAGCACAAATCTTTGTCTGACATACCATAGGTTTTTCTTTTATCAATTAAATGAAATTGAATTTAATGATGTGCCACTCAAATTGCCATTCCAAAAAAGTCTTTTTGGAATATTTAACAATACTGGCTGTTATTTCCCCTAGCTAATAAATTAAAAATGTTCAACTGTAAATTTAGACTCTGATGTATTTGACTGAAAAAGCTTAAACAATATTCCTTCATTCTTCAACTCTTGTACAAAATGCTATTATTATTATTTTTTTTTTTACTGCCATTTAACATTTTTTTTTTCCTGAACTACTTTGGGATCCATTTTAAATCTTTCTTTTTTTCTTTCTTTCTTTCTTTCTTTTTTTTTTTTTTCCCCTCCAAAGGCCCTGTCAAAAGCATTTGCAAGTCCTGATGATTTTCCTATTTTTTTTTTTCCTTTTTGCCTTTTGCACTTTGTTTGTCCTCTGCAAAAATGGCAGTACATGCTGTTGTGGAACTCATGCTCAGTGAGATTTTTGCTAAGTCACCTGATACTTTCATGTTTATATATATAATCAATGCAATAAGCACCTTTTTGATCATCTTTGGTGCAGCTGTAGTATTTTGGAAACAGAGTAAGCTCACTGCCTGTTTATCTGGGATTAGGTTATAGTGATTATATTAGGTTATAGTGATTATGTTTTCTACAAACAGGTTTGCTGATACACTTCAATTTTCACTGGTGAATCACGTATTTCCATAAAAACATTTGTAACTGATATCCTTTTACAAATTGTATTATTGTTTTCATGTCTACCAAGTTTTTTATTTATTTTTCTTTTTTTGTCTTGATCTTTTATATGTGTTATCTCTGAAGCTAATTTTGAGATATCAAATCTACTTTGAAATTAAGAAAATATGTGGAGATATTGCTGCTGAAATGTTTGTATTAACTCGGGTAAGGGAAACCTTTGCTTTATATAGAGTCTTAGTAGGGGAAGCTTCCTTTATCACCCAGGAGAGGGGGTGAGATTAGTAGCTTCCTCTTTTGATTAAGGCTATTTTTACACTGAGTTGTATGTTAGAGAAGAAGTGTGTGCAATAGATTTAAGTGGGAGCTTAAATATCTTTAGTGGTTCCTTGACTTTTGGCACCTTTAAATGTTTTTCTTGAAAGCTGCCAACCAAGAGTTATTTGGAATCTGCTTTGATACTGGTAGGAATCATCAGTGGAATCCTGTAAGCTACATTTGATGATTTCTTGTCTCTTACTAACTTGCTTTATGAAAACTCTGTGATTCTTTGGCAGTGTGCTCTCGATAATACCAAAACTGAGATAGCTGATAGATGGATTTTATTCCAAGTCATGGTAGCTGAGCACTCTGTTTACATACATAGCAGACCATATCATTTAAAGGCAGGAGAGCTTCAAGTGGATTCTAAGTGAACTGCGGCTCTTACAGAGCTGAAAGTTTAATGAAGAACTCATTTAGTTCAAGAGATTTACCTATCTATTTTAGACATTCTGTAGTAAACTTCATTAGCAAAAGAAGTCTGTTCTGCAGCATTTTATAGAATTTTAACTATAAATAATACAAAGATTTTTTTTTCAGACAGCTGAGAATATAATGAAAAAGATAGAATTCCAAAATTTTGCAAACACACGGAGCTTGTGTGAGATACAGGAGTAGTTTCACATGACAGAAGCTGTGGGGATATTTCCACCATCACAAGGAGTGACCAGACTCTGTTCACATACTGCTTTAGGGAAACAAATTGAGGATTCTCTAAAAGACCCTATTAACAACAATAAGATTTTTTATTTTTATTTTTTTTTTTTTTTAGACCTTTAAGACCCAGTTATGATAGGCAGCAATTTTACATGATCTTTGAATACCAGATTACCCTTTAATACAATTTCCTACTCTGAGGTAAGATGAACCCACAGTTTTTGTGTTAGGCTTGCTGAGGTCATTTGTGAACACAGTTCATATATATTCCTGTGGAAGCTTCTAAGTTAATTTTATTCTAACATGTTTATAGCTGACATATTTTTGGAGCTGCAGAACATTTAAAAAGATGACGTTTTCTCCTCTGTGCAGTTTCAGGTGGTTTTCTCTTTTTTTTTTCTTCCCTTTCCTCTCCCCCTCCCCCCTTCCCCAGTTAATAGTTCTTCTATCAACTCTACTTAAAGCACTCATGAGTAATCTGCACCCATTTTGAGAGAAGTGCCTTACACCAAGAGTACGGCCTGTGAGCAGAAGTGCAAAAATTGAAGCTTAGAGATGGAACAAATCAGGCAATAGCAACTGCGCACAGCTGAGTGGGCAAAGCCTTTGAAAATATGAGGGACAAGTAAGTATTTGAAAGTATGTCCGTTCGTGTCTGATGTATCAAGTACTAAATGTGCATTGCTGGAGAACTGATTTTTAGACCTTGCTTCAAAGCATCACAAATTTTCAGAAGCAGGACAGTTCAACTTGCATCTTGTTAGTTTAATCATATACCAATGGTATTAGTTATTTTCCTATACATTATGGCAGTGTAAGGAAAATGGTTTCTACTTCAATGCAGTCTCTAGACATATTTAAGTGGTAGTTTCTCCAGACAGCAGAGGCTTATTTTTCTATCAGCATTTCTTAGAATCAGAAAACTCAAAAGTCTTGCAATGGGTTTTATTTTTTTTTTTCCTTTTATTTTTTTTATTTCTTTTTATTTTTTTCTTTTCAAAGGAATGATATAAATAAGAAGTACTATTACTGACTTTTTTTTTTTCTTCCTGTCTGCACCTATTAGGATTTTCAAAGAAAGAATAAATGTCTTTCAAAGAACTGAAATATTATCCTTCAATATGGGTTTTTGTCACTTTCTTTTACATGAGTTGGGTTGCTGGCCAGATCAGTTATTTAGTGGCTAAGACACTGTAAAACTAGTATGCGGGTATATACAATGTACAAGTTATGTATGTGTATGAATATACATGTGTATGCACACACTAATTCCTTTGAAATTCTGATAAGCACCAAGAAATGTATGTTACACATGTATAGAAAGTAAGAAATATTATTTTTAATAGCAGAAGATATTTGCTCCTTTTCTTCACAAAGAGATTATTAAGGTGAAAAATACCTCAAAATAATGCTTCCTTGTTGATTTATGTAGCATTAAAATTGTATGGAAGGACAGTACATTTTTTTGGTTCTGAGCTGCTCTGACACAGTGTAAAAAGGATCTGTTCGCTAAATTGAAAGAGATATACAGTTAATAACTGGAATAAACCATGGAGGTTAAAAATGGGACAGCTCAGTTAAGTGTTGCTGTCAATAACTGCCACAAACTGTAAGGAGTACAAACCTCCAGACGTATTAGGCTATTTTTGTTATTGTTTTTAAAAAAGTCTCAGGCCTATTTTAAGGGCATATTTGTCAGTTGTCCAATTCTGTTTAACAGCGTCCCATAGAAGTGCCATTTATCAGAAAGAAAGACCTCTGTGAGCTGCAGTTGTACATCTGGTAACTAATTTCTACTGACTGAGAATTTTCTGAATAAGATACATTAAACTTCCTGATAATTAATGATATAGAATTAATTTGTGCACAGGCATTTATTGCAGACATACTTCAGACCAAGTCCCTTTTGGGAGTGATGTTGAGAGTTGCAACTATGATAGTTACTGTCATATATACATACATACACACACACACACACACACACATATATATATATATACACACACATATATACATACATACACACACACACACATATATACATACATACATATATATATATATATATATATATATAGTGAGTATGGGGATATAAGTAATATTACTGAATATGCGTATGAGCCAAATTTAGTTTCATTTTCTGTCCCAGCTGTCTGTACAGAGCCTCAGGAAGCTGGTATTTGACTGAATAACAGATGGGATTAATTTTCTTTAGGTACTAAAATATCTTCTATAGATATAGCTATAGCTACATCAGAATATATTGGAATACACTATACCCATTTTAATGATAACATTTTATTTTTCTACAGTATTTGAAGGTTTGTTCTTGTGGTTCTCTTGTTTTGTTCTGGGATCTGATGAATTCTCAAGTTGGAGTTCTGAAAAAGTCTTTTATTTCATTTATGCTGAAATACTAATTTCAAACAATATTGCTTTCTTTTTCTGATTCTGACATTCTTTTTCTCCAATTTCTGAGGATCCTGGGATACATCAGTAGACTAATTCATACAGTGTAATAGAGTAAAGTCCCATCAGCAAAATAATTCTTATAGCCACTGACTGTACTGAAGAGACTCGCTCCTGACATGCCTCAGAACTTTGTTCTGCATTGCACTTTACCTGAACAGCATCTCTTGTGTGGAAACAGGATACAAGAGCTAAAGACAGTAGTAGAACAAAAGCATGACAAATAAAATCAAATAAAATACAAAGTGCATGCTAAATACCAAATTGAATTAAATGTATATGAAGGAATGTACTTATTGGTAACTTAAAATTTTTTCCAACCTTGATTAAAATTAAGAGTAACCAGAAGTTAACAAATCCAGGGATCTGAAGGCTGGTAATATAGTTTTCAGTGATTTAAAAAATGAAAAGGGAACAATTTTTCCTTTCATGAATGGAAAAAAAAAAAATCCAGCCTGTCAACTGCCACCTCTTACTGACTTTTTCTGTTAACCTTTTTCTAGAAGAATCTTTTCTCTATTTCTGAGTTGTACACGGGGTTGCACCTTCTTTTCATTTTTTCCATCACTTTTTATTACTGTTAGTATGAGAAATTGGTAATCACAGCCTGAACCTCTGATTAATTAGTTGAGGCAAGTGTTGGGTCAGCTGTGGGAGCACAGGTGAGAGTAATTTAGCTGTGCTCCCAGAAATGGTGGAGCTTAACTCCACCTCCTCTAGACCTTATTTAAGGGCTGACCACCACTAAGGCAGTATCTCTTGGAGATTGCTTGTTGGTGGAGATTGCCTCAGTTTTTCTCAGCAGACTGAAGGCTTCTATATGGGTGAGTTTTTCCTGTAAATAACCTTTTGGATATTTACTACCATCTTTACGTTATTGTCACTATACACTGTTGTATTTACGGTACTCTGCCATTCACTACCACCAAGGACAGTGAAGTCAATAAAAATTAAAAAAAATAAAAATAAATAAAAAATAGAAAATAAAAAAGCACAAACAAAAACCAAGTGAGCAATAAGAAAACAAAAGCCTATATTTCCTGAGGTAAATGCATATATGTATTCACTAGTCTGTCAATGCATCTATACATATATTGGTGTACTTGTATTTATCTGAACACAATTGGTTTTCTTTGTTGCATTTTGGTCCTTCCACTCAGTACCCTTTCCATAACTTCCAGGCATGCTTGCTGAAGACCACAATAAATGCAATGTTTTGTCGTTTTTTGTAAATGTAATGATTGCAATTCTAGAGTAAGAAGAAACCGTGGTTTCCTCTAGCTGTTCCCTTATGCCTTTGTGTGCTTTCTGTGCCTCTCGCTGTTCATCCAGACAAACAAAAACTTTTGAAACAATGCGGAGAACAGAATTTCTTGAAAACCAAGCATTTTTTTCCCAAGAACTCTGCTTTGGTTTGAAAGAGGAACTTTTGCAATCTCAGAATTTATAATGGCATTCTGACTTGGGAATCTTGCTAAGAAAATAAGCTAAAGAAGAGCTTACAACTCACTCTCTTTTTTTCCCCTCTTCTCTCACTTTCCCCCTTGTCCACTTTTTCAACTGTGGTTGTAATAACTGAATAGTATCATAATAAACTTGGTTATGATGCTTACCTGGCAGTCTCAGAGACCATATACGTACAGAGTTGAATTAGAGGTCTGATATATATAATTCCATTACCTCTATTTTATACTAAATTGTCTGTGCTGTCTGGTATTTGAGATCTTTTTTTTTCGTATGTGCTATCACTACTACTTTCCGAATATATTGTTTTTATGTTTCTATTCAAGTGCTCAACATTTGTCTTGTTAGGAAGAGCCAATTGTGGTGATAGCACTGCCCATTCCCAAAACAGCTAGTTACATGAGAAACTGGTCAGTTAAATGCTAATGTTGTGGGTTAGAATGAAATTTTTCATCTTCCAAGCTCAGGATTGCAAAGTTACTTATAACATTTTATAAAGTTGTACTTGAATGAAAGGCCCGTTCACTTTGTGATTGAAAATGTCAGCTTCAATCTAAGCTAATGTTCTTTCCACTGTTTGAACCATAAGTGGAAAACGTTAGAAACAGTGGGACCCAGCTGGGTTTCTTTTCTCATTTATACCAATAATGCTGTATGCAGGTCAAGGAAGCTTGTGTTCTTTCAAAACATGCAAACCATTTATAACAAGACAGATTGCTCTTCCTCAGAATTTTAGCATCTTCATAAATGGAACAATTGCAGTTTTAGATTAAGAAGAAAATACGGATAGGGCAGCTGTCTTGTTTGTGCATAATTAGATTTTTATGCACGCTGTTCATATAAATGTGAACAACCATTCATTTCTGAGAGAAAAGAACAGAATGCATTAAAAACTATGTGACTAGCTTAAGGTTGCAGAAATGTGCTATATTAGCAAGCCTGGTACTGCTTCTTTTATTTGTAGTTCTTAGAACAGCTGTACTGCTTATTTTTGACTTAGTTGACACATTTATGAATGAGATCTGGCATCTATGCCCCATTTATTTATCTATCTACCTACCTATCCATTTCTTTCTTTATTAAGCCATTGCTGTCTTCCTTCAACATTCACTAGTCCCTCCAACGTATTTACATTTGATTTTTAAAAAGACAAAGTTTTAGTGATTTACAGAGCGTACAAGATTGTTCCTATTGTGTTTTTCTGTAGGAGGAGAAGAATTTTATTTGACATTTTGTTGTTACTTGAATTCAGAAATCATATGTAAAAACAATGTTTACGCAGATTTACTCTCTCACAAACATATTTTTTAATGTCTTCACTACTTAGTATTCCATGATTTTATTTTCTAATCTTTTTATGGACGTCAGATGTTCAAAGAAGAATAAATGTTACTTGAGGGAATTAGAATTGTTTTGGCACAGTTCAGTAGCTTCACATTTATAATATAGGGAAACAGATGAAAACTTTACATCACTGCATCCCACCTTTACTTGAATCATTCAGTTCAAATTTAAATACTCTACTGCTGTAACAATTTCTAGACATCTTCGACATTATACCTAATATATTATCACAAAAAAGATCACTGATAACACTGAGGTCTAGTATCCATAAGCTTTAGCAGTCCTAAATACTCCTACTTTATAGTATTTTCTTGGTGCTTTTGTTTCTTTTTCATGTTTTCATAAGTTTCTGTAAGAGGTTTAAAGCCTTTGTAAGTTTCTCTTTTCCCTTTCGTTTACTTTTGTCTTTTAAATAAGTTACTACTGACCAAATCATCTCTTACTTGGCAGTAGCCAGTATTAGAAAGATAAAAGGGGGGAAAGAAAGCTGTGGCAGTGGGCTGGATGTTTTACTATGCCATTGGTCTAATGAGGTCAGTTCTTACAATTTCCTGAAGGGAGGTTGTGATGAGGAGGGGCTTGGCCCCTTATCCCAGGCAACAAACAGGACCTGAGGAAATGGACACAAGTTGTATCAGACAAGGGTTAGACTGGACATAAGAAGGAACTTTTTCTCTCAGAGAGTGATCAGGCACTGAAATGGCCTGCCCAGGGAGGTGATGTAGTCACCATCCCTGGCTATGTTCAAGAGGTGTCTGGATGAGGAGCTCCGAGATGTGGTTTAGTGGTTTTCTGTAGGTAAAGGGAGGATGGTTGGACTAGATGATCTTGTAGGTCCTTTCCAACCTTGTGATCGTATGAATATGTTTGGTCAGATTTAAAAAATGCATTTGGTCATTTATATGTTGGTACCAAAGTTACGTAAACATAAAAAGATGGATTATCACGATAGCATTTATTCTTCTGTTATAAACAGCTTGACATAAAGTACAAACCAAATATTTGATTGCTGTGTTTTCATGTTATTCAATAGCTTCGAATAGAACATTATAATGTGTAACCAAAAAGTTTACAAAAGAACAATTTTTTTTCTGGAAAAAAAGAAAATAATAATAATAATGGAAAGAAAAGGCACACAACTGCAATCCTGTGCACTCACCCCTTTTTTCATAATCATAAATAAATAAGAGAAAAACTCTGAGAATGTATCTCTTGCAACACCTATTTGAACAGCCAGTGCCACAAGTACTCCACATTAACACACTCTAAACAAAGAAGCATTTGGGCCTTTTGTTTTAATTTTGTAACTTGACCAAAGTTTATTATTTGCTTTGAGGTCAAAAAGATTCTGTTTGATTGAGACAATAAAATCAGAGATGCACCGTATCTCTATAATTATGAAATAGTCATTTTTAAACACTAAACGTCTGGGAATATCTTGTTGAATGATTTATGCCACAGATGTGAAAGTTCAGAACTGACTCAGAGTTCTAAAAAGAAAATATAACAATAGTGTGTAGCTACTTGTTTTTAAAGATATCTAGCACTTGCAATTTTATTTTTCATGTCAGTGTAAAAATATTCTCATATTAAATGTCAAAAATGATAATGTTCTACCATTGATGAGAACGAGATTCTGTGACTGGTAAGTATTTAGGCTACTATATTTCTGAGTAAATGCATGAACACTTCAAATCAAAAAACAATTTCAGTCTTGGGTTTTAGTACATTAGTTCTCATATAGGTCTTGAAAATGAATTAAAATTTACCGGCTCAATAGGTTCTTTTTATGATTATGACTAATTCCCGATGCAACATTTTACCACAAAAACATTTTTGAATTGATGTGTTTGGGAAGACTGCTTTCTCCCTCCCTGTGCTGTCAGTTAAATGGCTGTAGGGTAGCTGACCCAGGGAAGCAGTCTCCTCTGTGCTGGGCCTCCTGAGTACAGCAGCTTTCCAGGTGTGCTTTCCAGGCACTTGGCATCAATTCCCAGACTCTTAAGCATGATGACAGTTTTTGCTTATATTCAGGATGCTGACACAGTGCCAGGAAGCATGATTTCATGTTCATGAAAGAAAAATTGTGCACTGGAGTTGTAAATGTCCAGAGTGATGGAGGGTGCCCCATGCCTGGAGACATTTAAACTCAGGCTGCATGGGGCTCTGAGAAACCTGACTGAGATGTATGTGTCCCTGGTCATTGCAGACGAGATGGACTGGATGACTCTAAAGGGTCCTGTTCAACGCATTTCTTTGATTCTAAGGTAGTAGTGATTAGTAGATTTCCTCAAGATGCAGTACCAGGTTATGGATGTGGTTATGCAAGGTGTTTTTTTTACCTGCAGAGCTTCCCTGGCACAATTGGAGAATATAGCATCATTGCTCACATTATGTTAAAGATTCATCTAATTAATTCAGTTTTCCCACCATTATTTTTTCCTTTTGCTTCCTCATTTAGTCTTGCTGGAAATAATATTCTGCAAGCGCATCACATTGTGCTGCTTGCTGTGGGTCTGATACAGCAGTCATCCTGATTACAGAGGAAGTAAATTGCTAAATATATCCTGTTTGTTCTAAAGTGGGGAAGGAGAGATGTATTTAAATGCAAAAGTGGCTCTGCGAGTGAGAAGATGAGCTGCAGCCTGGTCTTATTTTGTGACAGCTGGGAGCACATATCTGTTAAAGGAGCTATGGGTGTTCCCAGCTTCTGCAGTAACCCAGCCCCTTCTTGGATGCATGGTTTGCTCTAATGTGTCAGTGGGCTTCCATGTAGCTACATGCAGGGGTAAGTCTTAAGTATCTGAAGAAATCAAATAATAGAATTTCAGTAGTCAGTTGATCTATTTGCACTATCACAGGGAGCAGTGATAGAATTATTTCTTGCTTATTTGTGCAAGAAAGCTACTGGAAAGGTCTTATTGTCACATATAGTGTATAGGCAACAAATACACATATGAAGTATGTGAAAGAAGTTGGTATGTGGTTTTTTTTTTGTTTTTTTTTTCTTCCTCCCTCTATGTATTGGCTGTACGAAGCCTGTAAGACAAACCAAAGCTGGATTTTTCCTCTGAGCCAGCTGAAAGATCTTAAACAAATACAAAAACTGCAAAAGCCTCCCAAAAGTAACAGGCATGTGTTGACATTCGCAAAAGCATTCAGTAATTATTTCAACAGCAGTAAGAAAGGCATATGTGTGTTGAAAATGTCAGTTTGATATATAGTTGTTTTCAGTGAAATGACCATCTTGTGTATGGCTGGAAAAAATATAAAAGGTACTGCTAAGATTAAAAGAAGAGGAAGAAGAAATAATAGAATAGTTATCAACCATTTATTCTCCATAATTAAAGATCTGAATAATACTTATTGCTGTATATTGCTTGTCACATTCAAACAAATGGCAGTGATTATATAAATTGTATTTACCCAAGCATGTGTATGTCCTTGAAACATCTTCAGGTGAGAAAGAGAGAAAGGACCATCCATGTGAACAAAGATTTAGGAGCTCCTCATTCCAGTCCTACAACTAGAAATCAAGCTTTTTGAAGCTCAGATTTTGCTCCAGATTCTCCCAAGAATTTCAGTTCAAGTCTAGGTCTGGGTTGCCAGCTTAAGCTGCCCCATTGGGCTGAATAAAACTCACTCTAATGAGACTCCCTCCTCCAGTTAAAATAAATAGAGGGTTGCTATGGATGTGAAGTGTGGAAAAATCTTTTAGTTCTACACTGAACGATGTTTTAAGTGATTTGAGCGGACTTTTTTTAAAGTTATAAGTTAATGGGTGAGATATGCACAGAACGAATCTGTGGTGCTTGCACCAGAGTAGTTTCCTGGAACCCAATTGAGTAGGGTCAGTGCAACATGTCAGATAATAATGCATGGCATGGAGGGTTTGAATGAGAGGGAAGGAAAAAAAAAAAAAATAGCCTATGTTTTAGTCTCCTGTGTTCATCATTGCATTCCTTTGTAATTTTGGATTTCCCTTGCTTTCTCCTGACATTATACTTAATGTTTGTCCTTAGTGAACCACCTTTACTTGCTAAAATACCATGGTGTCCAGCTGCTTCTTGAAACCTTCAGGGTGTGAAATTATGAAAACACTTTTAGAGGTTACACTGGGAGGAAATTTGTGCTATAGTTTTCATAAGTAGATTAGAAATTTCCTTTGAAGTAATTATTTTTCTATGCAAAATGTTCTCAGCTGACACACACGCATATGTGTATGCATTATCTCTGCATTCTGTAAAATGTTTACATTACTTTTATCAGTATAATCTCACCCAGTGCAAACAAATGTATATGCTGAATCTGATTATAAATTACAAAATAACCCTTCCTTGTCACAGGATATTATTCTGCAGCAGGAGCAGTGAGGGTTTGTTTTGTATTCCCACTACTTAATCTCTTAGCATTTGGGAGGTTGCTTTTAATTTTGTTTTTTTTCATTTTTTCCTAAGAAACATTTTGTAGTTTGCAGCTAAAAGGATTTTTTTTCTCCTCCCCTCCCTATTAATATTGTGCAAAGCTTGTTTTTCTTTATGTAACCGAAGGTCAGTGTGGTGGCATAATGGCTGCACTTGAAGATCTTGTGCTATACAGTGCCACCATGAAAGGACAAGCATCATGCTAGCACTTGTCTTTCTAAGGTACATTTAAGTTAATAAAAGCCTCATAGTGCAGCTGGAACTAGGGCAAAGAGTAGAAAAAAAACCACACAAAAAGAGATAAGCATGTGCCAAGGAGGGAGGGATCCTGCATTTTAATAAGCAGTTCCTAAAATAATTCCTCTAGCTGTTAGTAAGCATTGCATAGCTGCTACTTTGTGCGTTGAGGAGCAGTGGGTGAAGGCTACTTTGCAAGGGAAGGGGAGCAGCGAGGGGAGGGTGTCAGCAAGGCAGAATGTTCTGCCAGAAGTCTGTTTTTTTTCTGATTGTTCTTTGCAGAATGAGAGAATAATCTAACTGCAGATGCTTGTGAAGACTATGAGAGTTGTAAATTATTTTCTTGTGAAATTTTGGTCTTTTTGGTTGGTTTTAGGCCTTTTGTTCTTGCTAGTGATACTTTGTGCTACAAACACAATCACATTCAAACAATACTGATCACACCAAAGATCACACATACCTGAAAACAGAGTATTAACAGATGGTATTTGTGTTTGGTCAAGCCACTTAGTACTTAAAGAAAACTCATCCACTTTAAAAGATCTGAGTTGGATGCATGACCTGCACATGTGGGTTTTTTGTGGGGACAAAAATAATTTTTATCAGGAACTCCAATAATTAGGGAACTTCATGGTGGTAATTTGGAAAATCCTGTTTGTTATCACAGAATGGTTTGAATTGGTCCAGCCTGGCCTTGAGTGCCTCCAGGGATGGAGCACCACAACTTCTCCAGGCAGCTGTGACAGGGCCTCACCACCCCTTATTTTCAAGTAAAAAATGCCCAAGCAGCAAAACAATTTTCTTCCTTTTAAGTCTTCAGATTAATAAACCATAGAGAAATCACTTTACTTTTGCAAACAGTCTCATGGGATTACTTCCTATGAGAAATCCCTGAAGGTAAAAACCTTTTTTGTTCATTTCCAGTTGGAAGGGTGCTCATAAAATGCAGTGGACCTGCCTATTCTCTAGCCAGCAATTTCCAGCAGAAAAACAAATAAATCAGGCACAAGATTTCTATCTGTTAAATGTGATAAATTTAGCTGTGCAATTGGTTTTCATAGTGAATATTTTCTTTGCTGGTGCTATGCTCAATTTGAACATTTTTCCACAATGTATTATTTTTTATTATTTGGCAGTACTTCTATTGTTACATAGCCATAAAAGAAAGGGAGCTGCACAGCAAATTCATTATTGTTTCCAGAGAATCACAATGTTTTTAGGGGACTGACTATTGAAATAAACATCCAAGCTATATCACTAGAGGAATTTTCCTATATTAACAACATCCTTGCTTTCTAATGATATTTATTTACTGTATAAACTGTTTTTCTCCAAGTGGCTTTCTTTTTGTTTTTTAAAAAAATCATTTTCTTTATTTTTTTCCCCTCCCCGGTGGCTTTCTAGAGTTATAGTATTTCCCTCTATTCCGACCAAATGCTTGGCTACTGCCAGAAAACATGCTCGTAGAACATCGTGACTATGCGTTATTTCTGATGTTTTGTTAATGAGCACTATCAGGAATACAATGGTATTCATTGTGTAGTCTAAGTTTAAGAACAGTTTGATGTTTGGAAACCCTAGGCAGAAGTGAGGAGAAACAGAAGGACACAAGGACCTGGTAATGAGTCTCTAAAAACTCAGAATGTGTCTTGAGCTCATTACTTTATCACTACTTAATCACTACATCGATCTACTTAGATATTTTCAGAGCCCTATTAAACTTCTAAATGTTATTATTGAAGGTTATTATTATAACCTCCCCTCCCCCCCTCCCTGGCAAGAGTGAGTTCAAGCAATGGATCTTGATTTTTATTTATTTTTTTATTTATTTTTATTTTTTATTTATTTTTTTCTCTCTACAATGTAATAATGTTGATCCACCTCAGACTTTGGGTATTTCTGCATCATCTGTCCTGGATATGCTTTTCCAATTCTACCAGGCTCTTATTTGTGTCTTCTACAGTCCCTTCTTCTTGTCCCATCATCCATAGTTATCTGAAACCTACTCTTACTTTGTGTTAAATTCCTGGGCATACAGCTCATAAATACTGTGGAATACTGTGGCTTTCTTGCCTTAAAAATACCATTCAGAGTTGTGAAGTGTCTTACTTCTAGAGAATTCAAAATTACCTCACTCTTCCTGTCACATACACAATAACAGCTGTATCTTAGGGTCAGTCAGTCCAGAGATTTCTAAACTCCAGTCATTGATCAGATGCTCTTTAACAAATATGCGGTAGCAGTAATGGAATGGTCAAAGACTTGTTCTGTAGATATATGCAGTTGCACAGATTTCATGGAAGACATAAAGGGTAAAAAGCTCTGTATCTTAAGCATTCAGCTGTTAACTGGAGCACAAAAGCACGCTCATGTTGCACATATTTTTCTGGCTGTTGAGTCATAAGTAATAAACAAGCTGACAAGCTGGTAAGTTCATTATCGGGTATTTAATTATATTATACGAATATCTTCCTCTGTAAGTCCAGAGGTAAGTCAGCTTTGTAAATATAGTTATTTTGATATCAGGTGCAAACATAAATGCTGGGTCTTCACATCATGTATGTGATATCCTAGGAATTATTATTTCTTTTTATTCTGCATCTTTTATTCATCATAGAAAAAATATTAAAGGATTAAAAAAACCATCATACTCAGTATAAAAGGCTAGTATTTAGTATTATTTAAAACTTTTCAATGCATGGGATTCCCGAAGCACCTTAGCTTGTAGATTGAAGTATATGTGCTTTTGGGACACAGTGACCTCTGTCAGCAATAGCTGCAACAGAGAAGCTGAACACAGTGTTTAAAAAGAAATGAAGCCTCTGCATCCAGACAGAGGTACAAAACCAGGCAATTACCCAACTAGATTTGACTAAGGTCACTGGTCACAGTAACTTTAAGGTTTTGAAGGAGTAGTGATAGAGTAGATTGAATTCTTGACCCACCCCTTCCTCCCCAAAGGAAAAAAAAAAGCTACACTCAAATATACTTTTAATTCCAGTATAGAATTGCATTCAGTATTTCCTTGGAGATTTTATAGCCATCATATCTAAGGTCTAAACACCTCAGAATATGGAAAATAATCTGTCTCACTGCTGCAGCAGGATGTAAACATTTTGGTAATTACATGTTCCTGGAAAGGATGAGAAGATTGTAATTAAAGAGAAAAAAGAAACTCTTGATTGCCTCTCAAAGCACTAAGAGGAAAAAATGCCTCTTGAAAGCATTTAAAGGCTAAGTGTTAATGTGTTAAGGAACCATTCATTTTTAATTAGGTTTATAACACATGGGATGCTGTGTATCAGACATCACCGAGTCCTAAATGTTAATAATTAGAGTTTATATTTACAGAGGACATAGTAAGGAAGAGAAATCTTGGTTTGTATTTAAAGTCTGGCTTTTGTTTTCTCAGCTACTGGTTCCACCCAGATTTTACGTCTTCCATTTACTAATTGATATGATAATCTGTATTCCAAATACAATAGTGAGATTTTTAGAATAAAATTTCCACATTTCCAAGCTGCTTCTGTTTACTCTGAGATCATACCATATGCAACTTTGAAACAGAATAATGCATGAAGTTTGTTTACTAGGTTGCATAACAACTCTTGCTTGGAAACCCTGGTATTAATGCAACATTTGTATTAGAATCTTCTTGACTTGCAGTTAATGGCACACAGATGTAGCATTATCTATTAATTCCCTGTGAGGTTATACCCATTGATTCTTAACTAAATAAATTCTCTCTGATTTGCTTTGCTAATGCAATTTTGGTAGAGCATCAACATAGTTCGCTGCTCTTAGCTACTTTCTGGGAACAAATAATTACTTAAGAAAGCCTTGTCTCTAGGATGATACACAAGAGCCATTAAGGCTGCTAATGAGAAAAGGATGAAGAAAGAAAAGCGTAATTCTTCAACCAGAGAACATGGGAGAACCAGTTACCAGAGAATAAGTATTGGTCCAGGTTCGTAGGGGATGTGCAACATCCTTGGCATACTCAGCCAGCCATTTTGGAAGTAAAGGCAGTGCTCCCTTGAAACCTTGAAGATGAGATAGAAGCAGAAGAAGCAGATGTGTTGGGATTGTGAAGGATAATTCTCTTGCCCCTTTCATGGCATAAATTAGGGGACCAGAAGTGGGCTGGTTTGAAACACTTTCAAATGTTTTATTAGAAGGAAATCTAACAAATATATTCTCTTCTTCAATACTAAAAGCAAACAAGCAAACAAACAGAAAAGGCCTTGCTAAGATTAGTGGAAAAAAAAAATTCTCTAAGTGAATGCTTGTCCTCTCAGTTTCTGTCCCTATTCATAGAATCATTTCCCTTTATGGGCATGCATGAACATCTTACTTTTGGGAAAACTGAGATTTTGGAGAATACTGCCAGTCCTGTTATCTGGGTTTGTGAAAGTGTGTTGCCTGCAAGTCCACAACTGAAACAAATACTTCAGATAACTTTTCCTTCTTGTATGAAACCTTGATTTATGAACTGCTTACCTGTATCCAAGGCTCCTTGGTTTTGAAATAAGATCAGAGATGTTTATGCATCTCTCAGATACCAAGCTGCTATACTCGTTCTGTAAATAAAAATGAATTCAAAAAACAAAAATATTTCACAAAATAAGGTTACTTCACAGATGTGAAATATTTCTAAGTGAGATTTAAGCAGTAGATTTTCCTCAAATGCCGTACATTGGACTAACCTGTAGTTTATGATAAATCTTTGTCATAGAACTTATCAATGGAAGAGGTGTGATAACAGACTTTGTCAGCTATAGCTGAAGCTTAAAATGTCCCTGTTCTAATTCAAAGAAAAAATAACCATATAACCAGCATATATTTATAAGATAACACCGACTCTAGTATTTCTAGGAGAGTAAAAAGTTTTAGACAATGAACTCATTTCTCTTCTCTGTAAAGCATCCTTGTCTTAACAACAATTATCTAGTAACAATAATGCATAAGAGGGATGATTTTCTTTTTCAGTGTCAAGCTGTAACGTTTAATACAATAGGTTTTGACTTCTTAAATCAATAATACATCCTGATCAGCAGATTTTTAAAGCAAACTAGTGATAATGTCATATTTATTTAATTTCATTTATTAATATTCAGAGATGAAGTAGACTATACTCAACATCATTTGTAGAGGATCTCCTAACAGGGTCCAGTTATTTCTTTAATATCTTTTTCTATTACTTTTGGTATATGTAACAGTTCCTTCTTTCTGACTGATTAATATAGAAAAGTTAGACACTCAATGCAGAGGGCTCTGTGAATCAGTCAAATTAATTCCTCCTGATATATGTGGTTGTGAGCTAAGAGTCAGCCTCCTCTTTCTTAATTGCATCTTAGCATTAGGGCAAGCCTTTTCAGAATCTGCCCATTTTACCACCAGGTGCAAAAAACACAGTCCTGTTTAATGATGATATCAAAGTCCAAAAATCTCAAAAATGCTGGTTTCCTAAAAGATCACTGATATGAAAGTTTAACTGAATGCTTTATGCCAAGATTAACCTTAACAAAAGAAAGCTAAAACTATAGTGGATACTGTACCAAGTCTAGAATGTTCACTGTTACATAAGTGGAATTCACAATGATTGCTTTATGATTTTTTTCCCTTGTTGTCAGAGGAGACAACAAATTTGAACTGTGCTACTGATGTCTCGATAAAATGGTGCAGTTATTGTCCTTCTGTTCCATCTGTTTTGCAAATAAGCTGAAACTGCCAGACCGTGTTCCCTTCTCCTCCTCTGCCTCTTTCCCCCTTTCCCCTTCCCCTTTTGCTCCTTCAGTCTCTGCGAGTACAAAAATATAGTAGCTATAAATACTCAAACCATTCATATCAGAACATTATTTCAAACACAAGACAGTGAAGCCTGGAGTGTTCATTGCAACAGTTAGAAGGACCTATCAAGAATGTTTTTGTTATGCAGAGATGGCAGGTAATGCACCTGAGCATTGTGTTCCAAGCTATTACTGCTCCTGATGCAGCTAGTGCTCTGGCTCTCAGTAGCTGCTGCAATATATACGGCATCTCTGTGCTCGATGCCAGCTCACATTGACAGCAGGCTCACACTGGATCTTCTCAGTCCAAAATGAGCAAAATCAATCTCTATTCTGAAGCAGCCAAAATTACTAGAGCAGAAAGTGATTAAATTCTGCTTGGTGCTCTGTGATGTGACTGGAGCATCAAGACACTGGGGACAGAAGTGAGATATATATTTGCAATATGAAGGTGTATTCCCAGGCTGCCAACCCAGTTCCTCCTGGCAGTGGTTCAACTAAACTCACTTAAAGGCAGATGAATTTGCAGATGCCCTTGCTATGTGTGCTTAACCTGTGCTGGCTTTAGGGTGAATAGACATTGTGTGGGTGAGAAGGGGTAAATGCACTATTGCTGGAGGAGTATTATATATTTATAAGACAAACTTTCTTATCCTCCCTGGAAAAATCTGCAAATGCTGTTCACTGAGACTGAATTGAAATGGTTTACAGAAACATCTTCAATTTGACTTAAAAAAAAAAAAAAAAGAAAAAAGAAAAAAAAGCCTGTGACTCTAGGGACAGCCTGCCTGCTATCCCTTGAGCTTTTTGTTTTCTTTGTTTAGTGCTTTCATCTTTTATTTTTTCCTGTCTGTTTGGAGAACTGTGACGGAGCCCCAGAGTGGATGGTTTTACAGCACAGGCTGGGGATGTCCCTTGCTGTTGGTTCATCTCTTTATCCTGGGAACATTACGTCCCTGGTTTCATTGCTTTAGCCTGCTGTTGTTATTAAGATAAATCTTTCCAGGAATATCTGTAAAGTCTCTGCTTTAAAACTCTCCTGATGCTGGAAGTATCAGTTCCTAGGCATCTCTGAAGGGCTGAGATTGCAGTCATAGGGTTGGTGCTTCCGCTATATATCAGCTGTTACAGTGACTGGCTTCTATCTGAAATGTACGCTGCGTGCTCTTTGCAAGGTGGTGGCAGAGCACAGGATCCCCGTTGTTATTGTTGTTTGTTTGTTTTCTCCAGCTTTCTAATTGAAATTATCAAAATTCCTCCCTCACTCTCTCATAATTTTGAACTATAAAAAACATTGGAGGGTCTTTGTTTTGTTTTGTTTTGTTTGCAGGTAGTAATTAATGTTTGTTCTTTCTATTTGTTTTCGGAGATTCTCATTCCACATCTTTGGGAAATTCTTCTGTAGGTCAGTTTATACATTTCCTTTACAGAAAGCATCATTAAATATCTTTTCTTTTACTCCATGGCTCCATTAAGGAGCATTTATATCCAGTGCTGGCATCTAGAGGGAGTTGTGTTAATAATGATTTGATTATTACTGTGGGATAGCTGTACAAAGCGATCTGTTAACTTTTCTCCTAGATCCAATATTTTCATCAAAAAAACTATATATATATATATTTTTTCATTATGATTTTGCTAATTGTGTGCGTTTCTTCAGGTTTGCTTGGAGTATCTTGCCACAGTCATCTTCCACAGTAATTTTTTTTATTATTAGAAAAGTACTGTTAAATTAGAAAGGGAGAAAAAAAAAAGAGAAAGGAAGATAGAGGAAAAAAAAATGCAGTTTTGTGTTTCTTGTGAAAAACTTGTTGGCAAAACAATGCCATTAAATTCAGGACGCAGGAAGAACTGTAGTTTTTCAAAGAACTATTGGACATGCCAAATAATAATAATACATACACACATATGTACATGCATACCATATTATGACTAGGGAACTCAGAAGCTAGAAGTCATTTAAGGAATGCGATCTGGAGAATGCAGTTTATCACCACCTGATTTTGAATTTCAAGCTGTTGAAAGACAACATACAGCAGACATGTAAAGTTGTACACATGACATAACAAAGCTATTGTGGGCTGATAAACAGTAGAAGGCCTTAGAGGTAGAAAAGTATATGATTGTTATTGTTACTTGGATCCAAATGAAAGATTCAGTATTCCTTTATGTTCTTTCAGTGAGTAACTCAGTGTATACTTGGTAGGAGGTTGATTTTATCAAACCTCAATTTTTTAATATTCTTGAAATATAATTCAATACAAAATAGATATTCTATATAACCATAAAAGAGGGAAATATTCCAGAATCTATCATAAATAAAACTATTTACTTGCAAATGTTTTGGGAGAATCTGATTAGTCACTTTATTTCATTTTGTGCTAATGAAAAGACAAATAGATACTTGCTTTTATTTGGCTTTACATATAGCGGATGCATATGCACTGTGTACCTGTTATACTGGGATGTACATCACTGAATTGGGTCTGTGTGACGTATATATTAGAGACTGGGCAAACACAGGAATCTCAAAGAGAAACTGCTTCTCCAAAAGGAACGCAACAACATAGTTGTGTTCAGATATTTTCTCTGTATCTTTTCAAGATGGGCACTGCCTTTTTATCATTTCTAAAAGGAGACAAAGAAAATTGTGTTTCTCAGGATATGAGTTTAAAGGGTGAAGTGAAAGGAGAAGTGTGTGTGAAATGGAACACAGGATTGTTTTTCCCCTAATGCTCTTCCACTGAAGCATTTCTGTTCCCACTTTCAGAGTGGGTAAATATGTGATTTCAGTATGTTCCTAACCTTGAGAAACTGAAAGACAACAAGGCAAAGCATTTATTAAGGACAAGCTAACTGCATGACTTATGACATTGTCTATGATCACAGCTGAGCTAGATTGACTGCCAGTCACATCTAACTCAGAAGATATTCTTTGAATTCTTTTTTCTCTGGTGAAAGTTGTTAACAAGCTTAAGTTTTATGGATGTTCTGTGATAAGGTCTCAAAACTGAAAAACTGAATCAGAATGCTGGCAGTTCATTTCAGTGTCTTCACTCCTTTATTTTCATTATTGTTTTCTGAAGGAAAAATCCATGCATCTTTTATGGCTTGATGAATAAAAAAGTAAAGTAGCTGCTGCCACTCTCTCAGTCGCTTATTTCTCTATGAGTTTTTATATATATGCTTAGTTTATGATTGTGCATTCACTTAAGGAATATGTAAAGTATTATGCCTGCTTTCTTTTGTTTCTCTCTCTTTTCCTCTTACCTATTCTGGTGAGACTTACTTGCGGCTTTAAAATGAAATGAAATTTGTATTTTATAAATATATATACATGTTTCACTTTTTCATGAGAAGCTTAATAGGAGCTGAGATTTACTTTTCTAGAAGAATATCACTGAGAAGAAAAGCATTCTGTTAATAGACAAGATAGCAAATATTTATGTAATTTTTATTTATCCTTGTGCAAAATGAGGTAAGAAAAATCTCCATCTGTAATTCTAGTGCTCTTTTACATTTTGGAATTATAGCTGAGGTATCCTCATACAAAACTGTGTTTAATCGTTATTATCCTTAAGAAAATCAGATGAGAAAGGAAAGATAGACTTCACATAAATAGTTGTTGAGATCATCACTATCCAGACCTTCCATCACTATCATATAAAGCAGCAAATTTCTTCAACGTGTTTGCTTCTCTGAATTTGAAATATTTGTTTCTTACTGAACTACATTTCCAGTCATTTTAATCTGGTTTTATGGCCGTTAGATAGGAAGGGTGTAAAAGAAAACATGTTGGCTTGTTGTAGCATATTTGATCCATTCAAGTATTATTCAGTAGACAAGACTATTGCATTTAGCTGATGCACTGTGCTGATGATTAAGTTAAAAGATTTTATTCTGACTTAAAATAGAAGGGAAGAAAATCCTATTTCTCCTTGGAACTTCAATCGTTCCTCAAATTTGTGTGCCGTTAATGCGTAAAGTAAAATGCAAATGCACCATATTTGAAGATACACATTTTCATTTCGTAACCCTAGTTTCTACTCCTGCATGTTTTTAATACCTTTCTTTGGTTATTAGCTGCCCCCAAGTGACAGGGTAAGTGCAGCTGTAAGGATTTATTTCTTTGTGAGTGTACATATGCTGGGTTTGACAGCATTTTCAAGACTGTAGGATGTTCTTAAGAGAGCTACCTTCCTTTGAGCACTCTTGACTGAGGCACTTTCAGGCATCTTCAGGCTTTTTCAAAATACTGGTGTCTTTTCTCCTGTCTGGCCTGGAATCTTTGCAAGAAAAAGCATCAAAAAATGCTGCCACCATAATTTCTCCTCTGTGTTCTGTATGACTTTAAATTGACTTGGCTTATTAAACACAGTTTGCAGACTACTTTTCTGCCCTAGTTATCTACCAGCCATTGTGGAAATATAATTAAAGCAGAAAAAAATTGTAACTGTTGATTCTTTTGGCAGTAAAATATTACTTTAGTACTCATTCACTATAATTACCACTATGAACCACATTGCTTCCCAGTGTACTTTAGGAGCAGCAAAGAGACTCAATACTGTGTAAGCTGCCATACAAGAAGTCATTACAGAGATTCAGAATAACACTGCAAACACATTGCTGTTAAACCAAGACCACAGTTTTTCAGGCACAAATAACATTGTGGTTCATTTTTCTTAGAGGCAAGATTAACGATAGTGTTTATGTACATTATTTATGGAGAAGCTACTGCTGTTTGTCATTAATAATACTTCTGTATATTCACATGCAGTGTGACAAGCGTGTGTTGGAAATTTTGCTAATTTCCCTGATTAGCTTTGGGAATTGCCTGAAGTTTACCAGCATGTTTTTTTTTTTTTCCTTTTTGTCCTTTCAGATGAGTACTTGAAAATTCTAAGAAACAGTTAAGAAGCACATAGGAAAATAGTTGTATATCATCTGCTTGTAATCAAACTGGTTTGTACACACCTAGCATAGTTCAGTAATACAGTTAACCTTAATTATATGCAATTCTTAAGAAGATAATCACTTTCCAATTTGTCTAGAATAAAATATGATAGAAGAACTTGCTGTATAAATCAAAAGGGTTCCTCTGAACCTTATGTTGATTGTGAGATGTGATTTACTGATCTGTACTTGAAAAGTTGTAATAATAGTGTATGGTGTATTATCAAGGGAGGAAATGTGTTTTTTGGCATTGTAGATCATAACTGAGGCAAAGCAGCAAAAGCTCACCCCTGTATTGTATAGATGTGCGGTAATGACAGAACATTTATTCAGTGACAGTGACATCTGCTATAAAGAGCTATTTTCCCTAACCTTCGAGATAAAAGGAAATCTTTGTGGTCGTGACTGTAAGAAACCAAACTGAAAGAGTGCTTGCTAGCTTATAGCAGGATGTTCATCGTTTTCATGTATTTTATTTTCTTTTGATTGAGTTATTTTCTCTTTGATATATAT
The DNA here is from genome assembly GCF_054131305.1 of Coturnix japonica. Lineage (NCBI taxonomy): Eukaryota > Metazoa > Chordata > Aves > Galliformes > Phasianidae > Coturnix > Coturnix japonica. The sequence goes on along the minus strand of NC_140666.1, from coordinate 28,945,027 downwards.
CTACCTTGTCCTAATCTCAGGGATGTGGCATATGAAAATATTCTTACCTGTATTTTTCTTATTTTTGGCCTTATTTTCCCCCTGATACTTATAAACAAGTAGTACTGATTGTCTCTCATAGAAAATCTTGAAAGCATTCTCCGACATTTGGCAATATTTTGGATAGTCTAAGATGCCAAGAGATCAAGTGAGAATATTGTATCAGAATTTACCATTCGAGTTTGATTTAAAATCTTGATGCAGATTTCTGTTTCCAGATTAGGAAAGAAACCTGCTTGTCAGCTCTGAAGCATCTTCTGGAATGTGCACTAAATTTATTGTTTTGTTTTCAGTTTATGGCAAGATAACATTGACTGAGTCAATAAATTAATCATGCCTTTGACCTCCAGCTCCTATGAATTCAAGAAGGATGATGTCTTAGCAGAAAACTGAAAATATACTGTCATTTTTATTTTTTCTCTTCAGCACATTACAGCTTGGTTCATGGAGGTCAAGAGTTTTTTTTTTTATTCAAAAGTACTGATCATGTCAAATACACAAAGCATTTTGAGTACACATCAGCACTGAAATACTGTCCTGACATTAAATCTCCTCTGAATTTATATTCCAAAATCTTTTTTAATCAAAATGCTCTAATACTTCAAATTGATTTGTTCTGAAATTGAGTTTTAGAGAGGAGAATTTCCCAAAACTGAATTTGAATGTAATTTTGCTTTTTGTGGTGACAAAAATGTCAGCTTAGTGACGTTAATTTTTGGTATTTTTAAGTACACTTCTGAAGTACAACTGCCTTTATTTTCATCTATTTATTTATTTATGTATTTATTGGCTTTTAGTGGTTTTTATTTTAAGAAAACTATAAAACCCAAGAAGGGCTTTTGGATTATGAGGGGTTTTTTTTGTTTGCTTGTTTTCATTACTTTTCCCTTCCATCAGGTTTTTCTGTGGTCTCTCTATTTGTCAGTTTCATGTATGTTGTGCTAGAAACCTGTATAGGTCTGGAATAAGTAACTTTTGCAGACTTTGTAGACATATTATTACCTGAAATGAATCTAATTCAGCTAGTTATCATTTGTATGAAATAAATCTTTAAAAAGAGAAAGATATAATTAAGAATTAAACTTGTAAAACTATCATAATTGTCCTGGCAGTTATAGGAAACTGCCTATAACTATAGGCATTTATTATGCCTATAAACAGACTGTTTCATCTACCACTGAGAAGATAAGACTCTGTTATTGGAGGACAGTGAGTGTTGTTTAAAAAAAAATAAATCATAGTTTGAAAGAACTAAAACTTCACTTTGATCCATTATTGCGGTGTTGGTTTTTGGTTTTTTTTTTTTGGGTGTGTAACAAGGATAACTTCATAAGAAAAAGAAGTTTCATTTCCTTATTTTTTCCATTTCTTTTCAAAATTTACCAGCAATTAGTGCTCCATGTGCTTTTTGAGAGGAATGGCGTTTTAATTTGTTTTTGTCACAGAATCGCCTTAGTCTGTATCAGCTATTGAACGTTTTCTGGATATTCTTTTCTAGACTCACTACTGTGAATCAGCTTTAATGCATGAAATATTAAAGTGTGACTCTGGTCTTTTGTGTGATTTCTGAATTTGTGAACATAACCAATGTTTCCTTACTATTTCAGTCACAAATTCTGCCTAGGATAACTTCTGCCTAGGATTTCCTGAACTCCTAAAGACTGAGCTGCTGGTCAAATAGCCAGGAACGAGTCTGCTATGTATCTGATCAAGTCTGTGTACATTAGGCAACTAATGTGTGCAGGTCTGGTAAATCAGATACAAAAAATTCTGAATTTACTTTGTAGGAGACTTAAATAAGACCAGTTTTCACAGTAGTTACAGATTCAAATCACTGTCTAGTTCTGCAGCTGCTACCATTGGATACCTATGTGAGATGATATGAAGCAACGATGTGTCATTTCTTTGATGCTGTCATGGAATTCTCATTTCCTTCCTTTTATTTGCAGCTGTGCATATCATTCAACGGCACTAGAGCTCCCTGCACATCACAGCAATGCAGAACTTGGACCCTGGTATCTGGTGTGAATCTTGTTCTTCCAGTGCTTGGTTTCTAATGGATGAGTGCCCTGCAATTGCAACCACTGCTGGCGGGACAATCCTTTCTAAAGCTTTCTTGCAATAATTTTATAAGCTTGCAGTCCTCAGACATGTAAAATATTCTATTGAAGGAAATTAATTTCTGTCTGTGGAAATACACCACCCTAGAAACAAGTTGCAGAAGGGTGACTGCCTGAAGCAAAGGCACATCCTGGTGCTTTTTGTTTGGATGCAGCAACTGGTCATTCTCTTATTCAAAGCTTAAATCACAGACCCAGTCTTGTGTATTAAATAATTCTCAGTGTTTTGTTTACTCAAGATATTCCCTGGGAATATTGAAACTCAGATCTATTTTTATTATATATAATGGCTGTGTGCTCATCATATGTAGCTGTAAATTTTAGATCTGTATTTCTGCACTGAAAACTTTGGAATGACACTAACAGCAGATAACCTGCAATATTTACTTAATGAATTTCTGCTCTCAGAAGGGTATTTATAAAATCTTATGGGGCTGCAGATGCAGCCTAGGCAGAATTTTATTTTATTTTATTTTATTTTATTTTATTTTATTTTATTTTATTTTATTTTATTTTATTTTATTTTATTTTATTTTATTTTATTTTATTTTATTTTATTTTATTGTTTTATTTTACAATTTAAGGAGATATTTATGCTTTATCTTCCAGGTTTATTTGCAGTCTTTAGTAAGAATTATAATACTTGCACAGAAACACAAATTATACTCCCATGTATGTATTTCACAGAAAATAATTATCATTTTTCTCTGTTTGTGATCTACTTTAAAGAATAATGGTCTCCTAAAGGTCTTACACCTTGTATTGTTTTCACTAGCTGTTGTGTTTTTTTTGTCTGTTTTCCCCATGACCATTGATTCAGTGTTTTCTCCAGTTTAAGGAAGCAGAGGATCAGGACCAGTAACCTGGAGTCATCTGAATTATATGCCTCAAATGGAATCACTTGGAAAATGGATAAAGCAGAATCATCTTAGTGTATGTATTATCCACTACTAGCAACACATTAGAACCATTGATGTAAATGATATACTTGCAGTACACACATTTTTGGTGCTGTTATTTGCAGTTGTAAGGGAACAATATAGTGCTATACCGCTGTGAACTTTAACTCTGAATGCTTTCATCCTACTTCATAAAGAAAAGGTATAAAATATTCTTTGTGAACTAGAAAAGTCAGAGTTGCCAAGTCAGAGTTAAACTTCAGACAAGGTAAGAGAAGATCTTTCTGATATCTTTCTGCTCTTCTATGCTCTTCACTGGCAATGTAACTACACTCAGGACAACTGTGCTCTATCTCTAACTTTCTCTCATGAACAGCTATTCCACAGCTAGCCTAGCCGCTTCAAATGCCACTAGTTCAATAATGATCTCATTTTTCTTCTTTGTTTTCATTAATCTGTGACAGAAATCTGATGTTCCACAAGAGTTCAATTAGCTAAGATCACAATTTGTCACTGCCCTAAGTGCTAATATACTGTAGCCTTGATTTGTTGCATTCATCAAGGCTGCTCTACAATCCAATTTAAGAAAAATGTATTGATTTATACCTTAAACTCCCTCATATCCTGAAGTATCACTTTCAGAAATCCTGAAATGGTCAAGTGTGAACTGTGCAAATTATTTCCAGTGGCATCTGATTGACCTGGACAGAATTTTTGTAAGAAGTACTGAAAACACTCAATATGGTGGGCAATAAAAAACATTTAGAGTGGATGTCTCAGAAGCCATAGAAACATCATAGAATGGTTTGGGTTGGAAGGGCTTTTTAAGATCACCTAGTTCTACCACTCCTGCTATATGCAGGGACACTGCCATCTAGACCAGGTTGCTCACAGACCCATCCAGCCTGGCATTGAATGCTTCCAAGAATGGGGCATCCACAGCTTTGCTGGGCAAGTCAGCAAGCTACAGATGATGGAAGAGCATTGCTAGGTTTTAGAATTTATTTGTTTCTACAATGAGTTCCACCTCCAGACTTAGGAAACATTACAACACATACCAAATAATAACATGCCCTTTTGAAACAATGCACTTACTACCATACTTTTTTTGAGCTACGTTTTCAAAAGATAAGATTAAGTAGCAAAATATTATTTACAATTTAACAGGATTTCACTAGTAAATGCATTGTTTGACAGTCACTAAGAAAGAAGTGCAGATTTGAAAGTTTCATCAAAAATAAAGATAGCAAAATGTATCTTAAATGTAGGCTATCAGAGATAGGGTGATTGGAAAAAGAGTTGCTCCTCAAGAGACAAAAGCATGACAAGAAAATCTGCTAAGAAAAATCATGAACAATGGACTTTATATAAATTGGAGTGTCCTGGAGAAACTATACAAATTTTAGATATGATGCTAAACAGTGTTGTGATAAAGATGTTTTGTTTTATTATTTGCAGGCATACAATATCAGCATATATATAAGCACTTAGGAAGTTGGGAGTGTATTACAGGATCACTTGAACACAATACACACAATATCAAGATTAAAGGTAAGTCTTAAAAACTTATTCTTTTTTTTTTTTTTTTTTTCTCTGCTACATCTTCCATTACGTTGATGCAGGCTTCATTGCAATTTTCTTTTTAATCTTAAATTAATTCAGATAGTCAGATCAGCTTCAGAGTAGATGTTGGTTAGTGTTATTCATAATCAGAACAAACAGGGTCAGAAACATCCTGTTCATATAGACTATGTAAATGATCAGATGCTACATCACTGTTTTTAAAGGTATTTGCACAACTTCTAACACAAGATTTTTATTTTAATTACTGTGTGTAAAACAAATGATAAAATTAGAAAGCTGTTAAAGCCTAGTCAGACTGTTTCTCCCTTGAAGTTGTGTACACACAATCATCCTAAGTGCTGTGTGGAAATAAATAATTCTTCTCTTTTTCTTACATAAATGTAATTTCTGATTGTTGATGGTCTGAATAATTTGGATCCTTCTTATCAAATCTGGATCAGATTGGCTTTGAAAAGGAAAAAGTTCAGTGGGCACATTTGGCTGTGTACAATTAGTGAGATAATGGGATTAAGATGTTCTTCTGCCTTGCTATGCAACTCCGAATTGCAGCTTGCTGCCATCTAAGGATCAGGGTAGTAAATACATCTCTCTGACATCAACTTTCCTGGTATTTCTCTCTGCTATATTTATAGGCTGGCTGAAATACCCTGTACCTTGGTTCTCTGGCGCAGAATTTCTCTTAAATTTGTTGCTCAAATACTGAAGTTCCCTATAACTTATAGAGAAATTTAATGTTGGACACAGTAATCCTTTCCTGGTGTTTCTGGGGGTGGGAATATGCTGAAAAGAGGCAGTAGAACACAGAAATTAAGGCACAAACTGTCTAATGAAATGTAGATGCCAGGAAATATGCCAGTTATCTGTGTTTCCACCATATTATAGGAGAAAAATGGGGGAAGAGTAGGACATAAGTCCTCTCTTCCTGCAGGGCTAAAGCTGTGCAGATAAATAATATTCTATAAAAGCCAGTGTCTCTGATGACCATAAAAGAAGGCTCAGATGAATAACTTGGAAGAAGAACTTTCCTTTGTGTTTAAAATAGATCTTTTAGTCTTCTGAGTTGAACACACAGGACCAAACACAGCTGATCAAACAAATAAGTTGCAGCTCGACAAACTGGCACTTTTCTTGGACTTTCTTTCATGGGGAGATTTCTGACTAGCTTGAAACAAAGCTGCTAACATCTCATTGCAGGAGGGACTCTTCCAAAAAGAAGCTGTATTGGCAGCTCCATTCAGACTGGAATGGGTTTCCTATTTTCTCTGTAGGGGATGCTGTCTCTTCTAAGCCATGCTCTTCAGCCTTTTAATTGGTGTTTGCTACTTATATAAAAGTGCAAAATATAATTAGTGTCCCAGCTGTCAGTATGCAACATGATTATTTCTGCTACATTAATATTTCAGCTAATTCACCAGAACATTCACCCCTACTAACCTCAGAGGCTAGATTCCTTCACAGATGTCTAATTGTTTTTGCACTTCGTGAAAGTAGTAAGAGGAAATTTTATATTTCTAATGGCAAATGAATTAGAGATCGGGGCTTAAAATTTACATATGTTGCTGAATTAAACAGAATAGGTTTATTGTCAGGTAATGTCAAGCCCTGCAAAACCTTGCACTTTTGCCTTTCTGGAAGAATTTACCTCTTGAACTACAGTTAGCAGAAACTAAGCTGTAATATTTTAATACAAATTACTTGCCGTTCTTTCTTGAAGGAAACTGAAGAAGAGGATAGCGCTTAGTTTCTGCCAAACTTAATATAATATAGGACATCCAAACCTAGGACTTGTGTAATGCATTGCCAGGTCACACATCAGAGTAGTCTGACAGTGACATGAGAATTCACACTGGCATCGTCTGGTGAGCGTGGGAGAAACTTTATACATAGGAGACAAATCTGTGTTGTTTCAAAACGCTATGAGGGGCTTGTATTTTGAGGGAACTTTTGTGTTTGCTGTAGACTTGGACATGTTGATAATTTGCCTGGAATATTTCCTATTACCTTGTATCATACTTCTATCAGGGCTGTTATGAAATTCATGTTCCCTTTTTCTGTGAACATGTTTAAAAAAAAAAGAAAAAAGAAAAAAAAAAAGAGAGAAGAAAAGAAAAACGAAAGTAAAAGGGAATAGAGATTAAGAAGTTCCTTGTGTATAAAAGTGTAGTTTTTTAGATGCATCGTTTTACAGTGTGGCTTTGAAAGAAGAATGTAATAAGGTGAATAAACATGGTTTCTGCCTGCTTCACACACTGGTTGCCTTAGTAACTTCAACATAGTGCAGCTGAAGTGTTCTGACATCCTTAAAAGGGAGTTTGAAGGAAGCAGATGGGTAGTGATTATCATCGGTTGGCTCAATTAGACCAGAAGATTGTGTAGTTCTGAAAACAGTACCTTCAATTACTTCAAAATTCATTTGGAATGATGTTTTCATTGTGCTCGTTTTAGATATATGTCATTGCATTTGTATGTTTCTTTGTCTGTAAGATATGAGGAAAGATGCAACTCCTCTATATTCTCTCCTTTAGCAGAAAACCAGCTTGATGGCTTTAGTTTATTTTCAGTAATTTCCTCATTACCAGCCACTAGCTGCTGTCATGTATTAAGTATATTAATATGCTAAAAACTTAGTCCTCTCAAACAAACAAAGATATTCATTTAGAAAATAGCTACAGTTATTAAGTTTGAAAACAAAGACAAATTAAAGGCAATGCTGAAGTGAACTGGCAGTAAAAGGGGAGCAAAGGAAAATTCTGGTACTTGGAATTTTGATATTTTTGTAGACTATAAGTTCTTCTCTAGGAGGGTGCTGCAGTACTTTTTTTTTTTTTGGCAAAACAAAAAAGAAACAAGGAAAAATGTCATAATAATAAGCTTGCTGACTTTTATAGGGTAATTTTGTTAATATAATTTGATATAAATATAATTTGTTTTACTATAAATTTATTCCAAAGTAAATGAAAGGAAACTAAATGCTGAGATTACTACTATCTCTTTAAGAAAGTAAGTTTATTTATAGTTCAATTGCAGGAAAATTTTCAGACAGTGTGTTAAATAGTCTTCAAAATTTGAACAACAACAACAAAAAGGCAACTACATTCAAAATTATTGGTAAAGAAAAAGAAATTGTGTAGTACAAACATTCTTCTCATATCCACAGGGGATTAAAACTCTTCTCAGACAGCATATTTGTCTTAATGGGAATCACATGTACATACATCAGAAGAGCAGAATTGCAGTCCTTTTATTGGATCAAGTCCCTTGAATGAAAACTCTCCAAGGTTTGCATCTTAGCAGTGCTGGGTGCTACACTTTTTCAAGTACCCTGCAGTCAGGCTTCACATTTAAACACAGCATGGTACCAAACCCAGTAGCATTAATGGGTGTCCTCCACACAGCAGAGTCTGAAAGGTATGTTTTGCTGCAAAAGGAATTAGAGATCCCAGGAGTTTTGGACACGATCATCACACTGGAAAGTGTAAAAGATCATTCATTTTTTTTTCCACAGATATATTTCTTGAAATGACTTATGTGAATATATTCTGTCTCCATTCCTGTGTCTTTCTCGTGCTGACTCAAATGCTCTGATTACAGCTTGTTTTCACTGCTGGAATGGCAGTATGCGTATTTGTGGCACACCTTTGTATCACAGAGTCATAGAATTGTTTGATTTGAAAGAAACCTTTAAAGGTCATGTTGTCCAACTCCCTCTTAATATTGTACAGGAAACTGAAGGGGATTGAGGGTTTGGAGCACAATTGAATACATTCAGTTAGAAAAAGAGAAGATACAGGCAGGCAGAACTGCTGAATGGCTCTCTTTACTCCTTCACACTGCTCCTAGTCACTGAAAAAGAAAAGGTTAACAACATTTAATTACAAGAAAGAGAGAAAATTACTGTAGAGAGAAATTGAAAGATTCTGACTCCATTGGTACTTGAATCTTAAGGGACTCTCCTCAAAGTTTCCCTAGAACTTCAGAAGATGTAACTTTCTGTGAAAAAATTGCTTATCTTCACAGAATCCCAGAATGGCTGGGTCAGAATATCTCAGTATCTATCTGGCTCAACCCCAGCTACAGATGGGCCACCCAGAGCAGGCTGCCCAGGCCCATGTCCAGGTGGCTTTGGGAAATCTCCAAAAGAGACTCCACAACTCCTGTGGGCAGTATGTACCAGTGCTTTGTCATCTGCACAGCACATAAGTGATTCCTGATGTCTAGACGGAACATCCTGTGTTTAGGCTTCCCACTACCACTTGTGCCCATCACTAGGCACCACTGAATTTATAAACACTAATAAGGTCCTCACCATGCTCTCCAGTCTGAACAGTTTCATCTCTCTCAGCTTCTCCTCAAAAGGAGAGGCGCTCCAGTCTCTCTATCATCTTAGCGGACCTCTATTGGATTCTCTCCAATATGTCTCTCTTGTAGAAGAGGCTCAGAAATGGTCACAGTACTGCAGATGAGGCCACACCAATGCAGAATAGAGGGGGAGAATTACCTCTCTTGACCTGCTGGTAATATTCTACTTAATGCAGCCAAAACTGCTGTTTGCCTTCTTAGCAGCAAGGGTATGTTGCTGGCTCATGTTCAACTTGGCATCCGCTGGGATTCCTAAATCTTTTAATACTCAGATGATTTCCATCTGGGGGCCCCCAACATGTCCTGATGCCTGGTATGCTCCCCCTCAGGTGCATGACTTTGCTCTTGAACTGCTTGTTGAGCATCATGAAATGCTTGTCAGTGTGCCTATCCAGTTTTCAGTCGACCTAGCTGTCTGCTCATTAAGCCTTCAACAGCTTCTCTACTGGGATTACATACGGGGCAGTGTCAAAGGACTTACTGAAGTTCAGGAAGAGAATATCTACTACTCCATTGCTCAGTCTGGTTGTTCCTTTGTAGGAGCTTATCAGCATGGGCAAGTACGACTTAACCCTGGTGAATCCGTGCTGAATCCAACAATTTTCTTGTGTTTCCTCTGGAAATGGTTTCCAGATCAGCTTTTCTAACATTTTTTAGGGGATCGAGGTGAGTCTGACTGGCCTGAAGCCCCCCAGTAGATATGAGTAATATTTACTTTCTTCCATTATTTACAGACATCTCTGAGTTGAACAAAGTACAGAGAGATGCCCAAGTGGCATCTTATAGAAGACACATGTGAGAAATGGGCTTTACGAATTTGATCAGTATCTCCACATATCCTTTGAGAACATCCAAAAATTCTCTTATTATTTCTCAAGCTTTGCAGCACTGACTGCCAGTAAAGGCCTGGCTTCATAGAGCCAGGAGTCTGAGGCGAGTGCCCACAGAAATGCAGTAGGCTTCAATAACACTAATGTTAACTTCTTCCAAAGACAGACACATAGAAATCATGTGAAATCATGTCATTATCTTATACATGGGGGAAGCTGGTAAGAGTAGGACCGCTTATGCTGCTCAGTTCAGCAGAATACAATGACATGACTTCCCAGTGATGTAAATCTCTCATGCACCTTTACAGTTTTGCTGACTTTGAGAAGCAGAAAAATGCACAAGGAGTCTTGGTTAGGGAGGAGTCTGAAGGTCTCGATTGCTGTTTTGATAGTGTTAGTTTTGAATGGATTAGATACTTGCTTAGCTGATGAATTGAACAGAATATAGCAAAGCATTATGGATAAGATGTGCAAAATTTAAACTAAGTTATGGAAGTGAATCATCACAGGACTTTCATGCAGATTAGACATCTTAATTGTCCTGGTTATGTGTAGGATGGTAAGGTTAAACACAAATACATGCTAAGTAAGAAGAATAAGGTAAGATGAATCACTTCACAAGGTTCCACTGCCTTGCTTGTTTAGATAAAGCATCCAATACTGTAATACAAAAATGGTGAACACTGTAACAATTACTAAAATAGAAAATAGAGAAAATACTGCTATTACATTTAGAGTAACAGATACAGCTTCAAATGATGTATGGTCCAATATGTACAACAAAGCACAAAGGGAAAAAGTTAATTAATGGAGGAACACTGGAAATTAAGCCTATTGTGGCAATTTTAATGTCAGACTAAGTATTGAGATTTGACTTGGAGTTTAGTCTATTTCCCTTATTTTAAGATTTCCCCAATGTCTAAAATTAATTTAATTAATTTAATAAAATTTTCTTGCTTTAACACTGCTAATTCATTTATTTTAATTTGCTATTAATATGACATGAGCTCCCAGAATTTTGAAAAATAGTTGGAGTACGTATTAAAAAGAGTAATAAATCCTTTTAAGAACTTGTTTGAATTAAAATGACACTAACCAAAACCTATCTGAACAGCGGTCAGTTTTTTTAAAATGAAATTAGTTGAAAGGCCTTTTATTTTCTTGCTGAGAGTATGCCCTGAGCAAAACTGCTTAGAAGACAACTTACTGCAGTTTGTTCCGTTCTCTTATTATAGAAGAGCTATTAAGGAGATCAAGGTTAGAATAAGCTTCCCTGTTGTGTGCTATCTCATTTTGGATGGTTACAGAAACACATAGTTATCCTTAATTATTTCAGAGGAGATAATCTGTCTTTGTTGCTGTTGTTCTTCTGTGACAAGCAATAGCTTTTTTCTGTCTTTTCCATTTCTGATCTCTGCCTCTGAAGTGCATTAGTGGCTCTCTTTATTTCAGTGCTCTGTGAGAGATGGAAATTGAATCACAAGTGCTCTGTAGCCTGGTCTTCCTCAACAGTTTGTATAATGTGAAAATCCAACCTTGTATCTGTCCCTGTACCCTTGGTATCATTAGGCCCAAATCAGCAGCCACTTCTTTGCCTTTGATGGAAAACCATGTGTGCTCAAATAGTGTAAAGATGGTTTCAGCTGCCATGCAAAGATGAATTCCGTGAGTTGATAATTATTCATATTTCTGTGTTGATATTAACAAGACTCTGCTAGTAGCAATAAATCAGTAATTGGTAGCTTTCATAGCAAAAGCAGATATTTATGTTTAACGCAACTGGAGCAGCTACCTGGGGTATAAAAAAAAAGAGTAAAATGAGAAAAAATATATATTCAGGAGAGCCTCTAGCTTTTTCAGAAAAAGATCAATACACCTTCATTTGTATAAATTTCAGAAACAAGGTCTCTGTTGATCTAGTGTGCATAAAAAGCAAGCAAATAAGCGTTAAAAGGAATGTGTCAGAAAATTGCACCCTTTGGTAAATCCCACTGGGATTCCACCTTTTCAAGATAAACTTAATTTTAGAATTTATTCTGGACTATGTGGACTATGAGTCATTCAATACAGAAACACCTATGAAAATATCTGTGTGTGTGGAATAAAGTAAAAACCAAATTAACATGCAATTTACCTTTTAATTTGTGAACTTTATTATGAACTCATTTTCTATTCTCAATTTGGGTCCTACATTTTGATCACAACAACCCCAGGCAACCCTACAGGCTTGGGGAGGTGTGGCTGGAAAGCTGCCTGATGGAAAGGGACCTTGGTGTGCTGATGGACAGTCAGCTGAATATGAGCCAGCAGTGTGCCCACGTGGCCAAGAAGGCCAATGGCATCCTGGCTTGTATCAGGAATGGTGTTGTGAGCAGGACCAGGGAAGTCATCATGCCCCCATACTCAGCATTGGTGAGGCCTCGCCTCAAGTACTGTGTTCAGTTTTGGGCACCTCAGTACAAAAAGGACATGGAGGTGCTGGAGCAGGTCCAAAGAAGGGCAACAAGGCTTGCGAAGGGCTTGGAAAATCAGCCCTATGAGGAGGGGCTGTGGAGGGGCTCCAAATTAACATTTTTTGTTTCATGAGTAGACAAACACAGATATTGTTGATTGATGGTAAATGCTTTCTGAATGTTATATGACTACCACACTCATAGAAGACATCTTTGAAGTACTGTAGACTTATTGCTTTATTTTTACTTGATGTTTATATCACGTACAAATAAGAATTAGGCTTAATGTAAGCAGCTGAACATGAAAACATTTGCAATTTGTGAATTCAGAGATTACTGAACTCATGCATTCATATTTATTCTGAACTAAAACTTATTTATAGAATCAAAGTGTTAAGAACAGTAACATTATATGTTATATTTTGTTATGTGATTATTTAATTTGCAAGAACTATTAATATCAGTGTTGATACTCTGCTTGCAAACCTTCTACCTCACATCCGTATCTCTTACAGGAAAATTATGCGGATTCCTTCTGTTAGAGAATTATGTTAATGTAAGTGTGATTACAAAAACTAATCAAGTGAAAACATTTGTCCTACAGTTTTTTCAAAATACTTGAAAGTTGGTTTAAAATGTCACAATGTGTGTCAAGTGAAAAATGAAACATTTCAAGCACAATTTTGTATTCAAAGTATTATTTTTATCTTCTAACAAATCTGAGTTTAATTTGAGATTAAATGTTAGCTTGATTCATGAGAATTATTTGAGTCAGTCTACTTGAGAAGAGAGCTTGGTATGTACTTGCAAGCTATTTCATAACTTGAACAAACATTATGTGCCCTAGAAAGAAATATCATTTTGCATTTTTTATATTAAATCAGTGAAATTTCTCAAGTTATATTTGCAAAAGATCAGGCAGCACAATCACAGCTAGTTTATAAGCAAAATAATTATGAACTTATTTGAATTGCAAATGCAGAAAAGCTAATAAGACCTCTAATTCTTCAGATAGAAATCCTAGCCATTTGCTAGACGTATGCTCCCAATAAGAATACTTCATCATTAACACTAGCAATATCAGTAGTCTGTCTTTGTAAGAGAAGGGAAATAAAATTTGATCTCATGTGCTCTATGGCTTCTGAGTCAGCTCTTAGGTTTGAGTCAACAATGGGAATTTCAAAACAAAACAAAAAATCAGAGGTAGCTTACTCTTGATAAGCTTCAAGGGTCTCTGAAGATCCTTTTCTAATCCATATGCCAAAGCGTGTTCTTTTCTCAAAATTTTCCCTTAGTTAGACAGCAGTTACTACAGTTAAAAACAGGGATGCATGGTTGAAATCTAAGGGATACAGAGCACGACAAACTAAACCAATGTGTGTTGTGATTTGTTTTGGTTTTTTTCTTTTTCTTTGGATTTGTGAGCCCACAAGCTTCAGGCAGAGTACTAAAATCTGAGTGTCAGTGTCTTGCAGAGAGTGAACTGAGTCGCCTAATAAGAGTGAACTTATTTTTCCTCCTCATCCTTTTATGGTGACCTTGTATTGTAGCAATACTAGTAAAGGGAAAAAAAGGACAATTTCACAGAATCACAGAATGACCCGAGTTGGAAGGGATCTCAAGGATCACAAAGCTCCAACCCCCTTCCTGGCAGGGCCACCAAACAATTTATTAGGACATACAGCATTACTAGGAGTAAGCTGTCCATATGAGCAAAAAATGAATAATCTTGTATTGCAGATGGAGAGTCAAGCAGGTTGATATTTTAAAGGAGACCTAAAAGAGTGAAAAAGACCAGAACTCAGTAGCTTCTAAGGAGAGTCGCTATGACAAGACCTTCAAATTACACATAAGTCTCTTAAGACCGACTGTGTTGACCTGTTGATCACAGCCTAAACCTCTGATTGACCACCTGAGTCAAGAAGTGAGTCAGCTGTTGGAGAACAGGTGAAGGTAATTCAGCTGTGCTACCAGAAGGGGTGGCTCCACTTCTCCTAGATCCCATTATAGGGGTGGCTGCTGTTGTGGAAGGTTCCCTTTCTCTGGAGATTGCTCCTTTGTGGAGTTTACTGCATGCCTTCCACATCAGTGAGCATTTCTGTTTATTATAGATGATCTTTCCATCATGATAATCTTTCTTTATAAAACTTCTATTTAAACCTCTTTTTACCTATTGATTAAGTGTACAGCTGTACACTTTCTGAGACTGAATGGTTTTGGTAGAGTCTGGGGGGGAAGGGAAGCCATCCAGAAGGACCTGAGGTTCAGCAAGACCAAGTGAAAAGTGTTGTACTTGGGCCAGGGCAATCCCAGATCTTAATACAGAGTGGGAGAAGAACCCTTTGAGAGCAGCCCTGCAGAGAAGAATTTGGGGGTCCTGGTAGATGAGAAGCTGGACGTGAACCAGCAGTGTGCACTTGCAGCCTGGAAGGCTAACTATGTTCTGGGCTGCATTAAGAAAGGGGCAGCCAGCAGTGAGAGGGAAGTGTTTTCCCCCTCTACTCAGCTCTTGTGAGGCCCCATCTGGAGCACTGAGTCCAGGTGTAGGGTCTCCAGCACAAAAAAGATGCAGAGCTCTTCGAGTGGTCCAGAGGAGGACCACCATCAGAGGGTTGAAGCACCTCTCCTATGATTAAAGGCTCAGGGAACTGGGCTTGTTTAACTTGGGTAAGGTTCCAAGGAGACCTCATTGTGGCCTTCCAGTATTTGAAGGGATTGTATAAACAGGAAGAGGAAAGACTTTATGAGAGCAGGTAGTGACAGAACAAGGGGGAGTTGTTTTAAAGTAAGACAGTGAAGGTCTAGGTTGGATATTAGGAGGAAGTTTTTCACTCAGAGGGTGATGTTACACTGGAACAGGTTGCCCAGAGAGGCTGTGGATGCCGCATCCCTGGAGGTGTCCAAGGCAAGGCTGGATGTGGCTTTGGGCAGCCTGGTCTAGTGGTTGGTAACCCTGCCCGTGGCAGGGGGCTTGAAACTAGATGATCATTGTAGTCCTTTTCAACCCAGGCAATTCTATGATTCTAATTCAGTCAACTTTTATTTCTCTCAGTCAATTTTATTTCCTCTCAAGCCATACCATAGAAGTAAACAAGTGCAAGAAGAAACAAAGAAATAAAGATGAAATTACAGCCACCTACTGGGAGTTTATTCTGTAAAATCCATGCAACAATACTTGATGACAATTACAGTCTGTATTTGAAATGCAGATCAGATTTCTACATGATCTGGATTCAGAAGGTAAAATCCCAGTCTCTTTGAAGTCAGCTGGAAAAATGTCATTAACTGTCATTAAAATATTCTCATTATTAAGGTCAGGATTTAGGAGTCTGTTCTGAAAGGAGTTACTGCTGAGCATTGTGCCTATTAAGAAACTTAGTTTTAATGATCTTTCTCTTCCATTTGAGAATATTTTTCCATTCATATGAGCTTGTTTGCATACTTTATGTTTAGACTCCAAATTTTTGAGGACAAAATTTAGTTTAAGTACACTCTTAAGTCTATTAACAAAAGGATTTATGATTCCAACGTGAGCATCTGGGTTCTACCAGAATGCAATGGTTTAATAATAATTACATGTTAAACAGCTAGAAGGAAAATTACATACAGATAGGCAACTAACTGCAATGTTATAATGTTATATATACTACCTACTTCAGCATTTCATGGTAATAGGTATTGAAAGAGATCGCAGCAGAAGGTGCTGTATGAAATTCAAGAGCTACTGTTTAAACTTAAATGATGCTGACTAAAACTCTGGATTCGTCTTATAAAGTCAGGTATTTAATGCTGTGTCACTTTTCAAAACCCAAGATGACCTGGCTGACAATTACTGATTGGAAACAGAGCTAGTCATTGACATCAGTGATATAAAGTACCCATCTGCTTTTACCTCATATGAGGGAATAGCTACAAATTGCTGGTGTGGTTGATGATGCACAGCAGTTAATGACACGTAGATTGTCTTCACTTTGAGAGAAAAAAGCCTACACATTCAAATCTAATTTATATGTGTTTGACAGTCTCAAGGCTTTCACAGATGATGGTACTGTCCTGAATGGAAATCACTAAATGATACAAAAATTGCATGGTTTCATACACTTCTGCAAGGTAGAGCTGAAGTACTAAAGGGAAGAGAGTTTGTTTATTGCATTTTGTTATATTGTAAAATTCTTCTTCCTCTTCTAATGTGTGTGCTAAAAAACAGATTTTGTCTGCCTTGATTTCTGCTATAGAGCTTAGAATACTACTGAGAACAGATTTTGCCTATAGATTGACACTAAATGCCGGGAAAAATATATTTTATTCAAATGATGTGAAAGATGGAAGGTAAGAGAATTCTGGTCCGGCTAGAAGTTGTTTTTTTTTTATCTATTTCTCTGTCACTTCTAAAGTCAAAGTCAAAAACTTTTGTTTTCATAAAATACAGAATAAGTCTAATCTCTTATAACAGGAAATATATCTAAAATATAGTGTCTTCTAAAAAAGTTAGAACAGGAAAATGGGCAAGAGGAGCAGCAGATGCTGATTTCTTCTCTCTTGAGACAGTGACAGGACCCAAGGGAATGGCATGGAACTGTGTCTGGTAGATCAGGTTGGGGTTTTAGGAAAAGGTTCTTCGCCAGAGGTTGGGCACTGGAGCAGGCTACACAAGGCAATGGTCACAGCACCAAGCCTGGAACATGCTCTCAGACATACTGTTTGAATTCTGTGTGAGCTAGAAGTAGGACTCCATGCCATTAGTACCTAATGCCAATGCTTCTCATTTTTTTTACAAATTGGCATAAAGATCAGCTCTGCTGCCACACAGAAAAAATATACCCTGTATCAACATGAACTTGATTCATGAGTTTTCTCGCTTTTATTCTTATTTTTCCTTCTCTGCAAGTATCATACCAATAAATTTTCCAAACTGTACCTCATGGAGAAGTTTCCTTCTCTTTCTTTTAAGTACTAGAAGTGAAGCAAAGCATCATGCAATGGGAATGGCTTAGAAAAAACAGTCTTGGCAAAGCTTCTAAACAAATAATACTTGAAACATCCTTGGTTTCTTTATGACACAAAGTCACATTGTTTTAGTTGTAGGTCTAGCTTGTATGCTGTCAAGACTATAATAGGTTCTCTTTAAGCAGAAGAAATAAATGTTCCAAAAAAATCTGCTTAAATATGCTTATGTGGCTTCCTACAATAGAACTGTGCATTTATCCATGTTTCTATTTGTTTTATTATTGAGACTAAATGGAAAAAAGTTTTGTTTGCTTTTCTAGCAGTGCATATACAATAGAGGAATATATGAAAAAAATCAAATTGAGTTTTGATAATGTTATTATTTGAGACTAAGGAGAAAACCTACATTTGGGGACTCATCAACAAATAAATATAAAAAAAGTTGAATTATGTACATCTAATGCAATAATTAATTTGTCAGTTTATACTTCAAGGAAGTAATCATTTGTTCAAAAGTTTCCAATTATCTTATCCATATGCCAAAAGAGTTCTGAAAGTGTTTTATCAGTTTCTAGCACACATCCTCACTAAACAGTTGTTCTTGCATCTGTGATTAGAAATCTTTTTAGGAAATACTTTTCTTAATTAAAAAGACATTTAATTATTTTCTTTTCTCTATAGATTTTACAAGGAAAAAGATAAAAGTATTTTCAGTCTGTATTGAAAAGTTGGAAGGAACTCTCTTGATGGCTTAGAAAGATATAGTTCAGGGACTATTTTATGTGGAGGAATTGAGTAAAATGAAAGTGTATGTGTGAAGAATCTGGTATAATCTATTGTTCTGTCCTTAAATCTTGTTCTCTCTGTTAAGCAAATATTAATGTTATGTGGTATACTATAAACTATTTCAATAGGAATACATTCTTTGTACAAAACTCCTAGAATGATTTCAGATACCAAAGCCTTGGTGCAGATGTATAGTAACCCAGACTTGAATACATTTGTATGTTCTTCAGATTTAAGGGAGTAAAGTATCAGAAGAGATTTATTTTTATTTATTTATTTTTTTCCCTCATGCTTTTAAAAAGAAAGTCTGGATTCACAAACAGGAGAAAATTCAGAATATAGCAAGTCTTCTGAGGATCCGCAGAGGGAACTGGGATTGTTTCTCTTCCTGGAGAAGCAGCTCAGGGGAGACCTTATCACTCCCTATTAAGACCTGAAAGGAGGTTGTAGGGAGGTGGGGTTGGTAAGTCTATTCTCCCAGGTAACAGTGACACGATTAGAAGTAATGACCTCAAGTCATGCCAGGGAAAGTTGAAGTTTGGTGTTTGAAGAAATTTCTCATCAGAAAGATTTGTAATGTATTGTAACAGGCTGCCTAGGGAGATCATGAAGTTGCTGTTTCTGGAGGTGTTCAAGAAGAGGTTAGATATGGCACTCAGCTACATGGTTTAGTGGTCATAGTTATGATGGGCTGATAATTGGATTGGATGATCTTGCAGGTATTTTTGGACAGCAGTGACTCTTTGATTCTATAATTCTGTAACACATGGCAATGAGTACTTGAAATAGGGATTCTTAAGGAACTTGACAGACCTTAACAGATTGTGTTAGAAACTGTTTTTTATTAGGTATCTACCCTTTCCACATAATTTTGATCCACAGATTATTATTTCTAATGCTTATAAATATTTCAATTTTTACTAGGTTTTGAAAGACTGATTATTTCAGTGGCCTCAGATCAGTTCATGGTTTCTGCTGAACTACTGTTTTAAACGCGTTGATGTCAGAAGCAGTATAGCTGTTGAAGCAATTAATAACTACATTGCATTAAAATATCTTTAATGAAACTAAACAATAACTTTATTACATACTCCTTGTATGGTATTTCTTAAGATAAATTCAACATTATGACACTAAAAGTGTAGTAAGATAGCATATGTATTTTACAATTTTATTTCATCTTTATTTCCTTCTGATCTGCTTTTTGACCTTGTCAGTGACCCCTTTTCCTATGAAGGAAACTAAGGGTTTGATTTCTTTTTTTATTTTTTGTTATCTTTTTAAGATTAAAATTAGTATTTAGCATTCTGAATTCAAGAATAAAGTGTGAATCCCAAGATGAATGCTGGGAAGTTCTTGATTTAAAGTTGTGTTTGTGTATTTTGAACCATCTTGGAGCCAAAGTATTGTATTATTATTTTTAGTTGCTGCATGGGGAAAAAAAAAAGCACCATAATATATAAAAATAAAAAGTCCTGCTAATGAACAGAGCTAAGTAAACTACTAGTTCACTTGTGCAAAACATACAGGGACTTCAGATATTTAGATTTTTAACAGTATTAACAGCTGTGTATTTACACAAAAGTTGTAGTAGATCAGTTAATACAGAAATATATATATATATGTATATATTTTATGTGCATGCAAAATTGTTACAAAGCACAATTCTGGTACTAGCTTTTACTGAGAAACTTCTACCCTTCATCAGTTTTTTTCAATCTGAAATCTTTTGGAATGTCCTGTGCCAGTTCCTACCTCTGCCTTCTAAACCCAAATGCTTCACTGTTTAAAAACCAGAACTTCAGCTGAGTTGTGTTTTTTACACTATGTTAGTCTTAAATTATTTTCCATCAGCTATTCAAAACTGGATTTTTTAGACTTTTAATGATGCACGTCTCCTATATATTCTCTGCCAAATATGCAAAAGAGGGAAAGAAAAGTTGATAATCTGGACACTGAGCATTAATGAGATTGTATAATCATTCAAATCACCATTTGACTGGATTTTTTTTTTTTTTTAAACAAGGTTTTTTATTATTCTCCTGCTAAAAGACCATATGGCATAGAAAGGATAGAGCTCTCACTTTGCCATTACTATTCAGTGTTGTTAGTATGTTCTCATAGAATGGTTTGGGTTGGAAGGGACATTTAAGATCATCTAGTTCCAGCCCTCCCCCCACTCCTCCAGGTATAGGCAGGGAGGTCTCCCCCAGGATCAGATTGCTCACAGCTCCATCCAGCATGGCCTTGAACACCTGTAGGGTGGAGGCATCCACAACCTCTCTGGGCAACACATTCCAGCATCTTGCCACCCTCACAGGAAAGAATTTCTCCTTAATATGTAGTCTAAATCTACAGTCCTCCAGTTTAAATCAATTTCCCCTTGTCCTGTTGCTACCTACCCTTCTAAAAACTCTTTCCCCAGCTTTTCTTTAGGCACCCTTCAGGTACTGGAATACCAGACCCCTTCAGATCTCCTCAGAGCCTTCTCCAGCCACAGCTCTTCTCAGCTTGTCCTCATAGAAGAGGTGCTTCAGCCCTCAGATCATCTTTACGGCCCTTCTCTGGACCTGATCTAACAGCTCCATGCCCTTCTTCTTTTGGGGGCCCCAGAGCTGGACACAGTTTTCCAGTGCTGCTAGCATATGCATTTTGTTATATTTTTAATATATATTTACTGTAAGATTTCCCTTCTAACAGAAATGTCAGTTCAGTTTTTCATGTATATCCTAAAACTAAATTAGAAATATATTTATAGAGCAGACTCTCTTTGACATGCATTTCAGAGCAGCAATTATAACTTCTCTTGTTTAACAGTCAAATGGTATTTTAGTTTGACTGAATCCCTTGGCATTCTTCAGTGTTTTCACGTTCAGGAACATTCTTTAGAATGTTATGCACTGAATTTGCATTATAATCTATACCATAAAATTGGGGAAAGTGTCTAGGATTTATATTACAGTTCACAGGTAATATCTGCAAGATTTCCTTTTGGTGAGCACTTCCACAACAGACTTATAAGCAATGTTATTTTGTTGGTGTGTTTATCTTTTCTATTTCAGAGGTTTTTTGCCACATTTTTCAGAGTTGACAGTGTGGGTCTACTCATAGAACGTTTAGGCTATAATCTATGACTTGACAAGACTCATGGTATGCTCCATTCTTTTTTTTTTCGTTTGTTTGTTTGTTTTGTTTTTGTTTTTAATACAAGATTCTATTTATTAGAAATTAGAAAAAAATATTAGAAATAACTTAAAGATCTGTTGTTGCCTTACACAAAATATTTGATTCTAAAATCTAGCTTCAACAGCATCTCCCCTTCTATAACAATTAGTTAATATTCTTGAAAGCTATTGATATCAACCACATATTTGTAATAAAGCATAGCAAGATATTTTTCATTCAGCTTTATAGTAACCTTACAGCTACCCTTAAATTCAGACTACAGCAGACTGATCAAAACAGCTGAAGCTAATTTACATTTCAAACACGTGAGTCCAAATTTATCTTAGCACTTCTAATGCAGTTGCACACTCAGCAGTGAAATATAGGAAGACCCTTATTTTCTTCTGGGGATGCTGATGCTTCCTGTCTTCATATTTCCTGCAGTCTATCTTCTATCTAGCTTGCTATTTGGACCAGAAACCTGTGGAGCAAGCAGGAATTTATGAAAGGAGTCCAAGTGCAGCTTCTCTTATTATGGTACTTTTTCTTAATAAATTTATTTTGCTTTCAGAAGGGAGAGAGTTAGTTTGAATAGGACTCTTAAGGCAATCTAGCTGTGTAATTTTAATATGTGAAACTCCAGAAAGTCTCAAAATCTTTATCCATACTCATGGCCTTAAAGAATATAACACATTTTGTGTCTCAGTTTCTTCATGTTTTTTAACGCATGAAAATTAAAGAAAAACTAAATACAATGAGAAAAAAAAAATAGTGTATTGCAATCAGCTTCACTTGACTTCTGAGCAACAGTTAAAACTACTTGGTCTTTCAGGAGTCAAGCACAAATTCATCCCAACTCTGTGAATCTGTGATGCTCTGGAATAGTGAGTAGGTTCAATAACAATCCTTATTCAGCAATGAGAGGGTGTTTCAAAATAGTAACTGCAGATCATTTCTTAGTCCTTGCAATATATTGTTTTTCTTTATGAAAAATTTAAGTATTGTACAATTGTATTCAATCTTTTTCTGACTCTCATAAATAAGTTCTGTATTTATAGACCATGAAAGCAATTCAACTTACTCAATACATCTTTTTAAAACCATTTCTGTTTAAACTGTTTACTTATCTCTCTTAGCTTATTATTATTGTTGGCTAAACATATCCTGAATTTCCTTTGGAATTCTGAAGCAATACAGTATTGACTGAGTGCTTTTTCTGCAGAATCAAGTCTTGTCTTTCATGTGAGGCGCTGAGGCCCTTTTAACTGTGAAAGTTTTCAGGGGAAAAACGAATTGCCTCTTTTTTCCAGCCTGTATTTCTTCCATTTGTTCCTCAACTGGGTAATGTCCAAGGGGACAGATAAATTTCAGATTTAATTAAAGCTAAATAAGTGGTTGTAATTTAACTAGTTGTGTTTTCATCTACATAGAACTCATAAGATCACCTGTAGAAAGGGAAGATCTGATGAACCATTTTCTGGCCAAATGTAGCTCCAAACATTAATTCCTTTAAATAAACCTTTTATCTTAATTTATGTGTAAATTTTTTCAAATGTTTCCTAATCACAGTAATTAGTACATTAGGTGCCTGATTCTTATTGGCTTTAAAAACCAATCTTTTTATATTTACATAACTCCTACATCAACAGTGTTACCATGGTAACATAATTATAGTTTAACCTTGCAAGTGGCTCATCGAAATGTTGGGCACTAAAACAGCACTGGGACTGAGTCTTTATATACCAACCAAATAAATGCATATTCCGTGTTTATTAATTAATTACAACTTCTGAGCAGGAATAGTATCCTTAATCAACAGAACTGTATCATCAAAATTCTCCATCCTGAAATTTCCATTTTTATATTTCTGAAAAGTTAAAAATAGTGGTGGAACATATCAGCAAGATTCTGTGATTACCAGGATCAGTGTTACTGTACCAAATCTACTTCAGAAGAGATTTTCCTTTTAGAGATGGCAATCTACAGAAAACAGAACTTCAGATGGCTTTCATTATCAATTACCTGAGAATAAAGATAGTAAAAGGACACAGGTTTCATGGGTTGTGAAACACCAGTTATATAGATCACCTGGCAATTTTTGGAATGGGTTACATATGATTAAAATATCTTCTGGAAATTAGAGGTAGTGGTTTGCTAACAAATAATCTTTTTGTAGTTTTGTTTGTTTTTTAAGTGATCATTTGAAGACTAATAGAGGAAAAAGGCAAAGAAAAAGTGATATGAAGATAACAGACCATGTGGAAAACTCATTAAATGATGATGCTTGAGCTTTTATTAATTTGTGTGTATGGACAATTTGAAGACTAAAATACCCTTGGAAGAATTAGTTCTATAAAATTTTTCCTTTTTTTTTTTTTTTTTTTTTTTTTAATTCTCATTTCTAAGACCTTCTGAAAAACAAGCTAAGTATTCTGTTAAAATGAAAGCTCAAGCATATAATTTACTGCAGGCTAATGTTCTGATAGTATGATAATGAATGAATAAGTTGACAATCTGTTTAGCGTAAGGTGACATTATTTTGGAAGTAGTGTATGGATTTGTTCAGCTGTACTGGGTCTGTCATTTTATACTTGTTCTGTTATTTGTTGCTTGATTTTTTTACTTGTTTTCTTAACCATAAATTCCTCAAAATATGCAGAAAAACTATAATGCTTTGCTTTAGTAACCAGCAATTGATGAAAGTATGTCAGTATGTCTAAAATGTCTGTTTTTAATCCAGTAAGGTAAGTCTTCTACTATTGCTTGCTTTGGGATGTGGCTGGAGGAAGAATTTCCACTTTCTTTTGGGATGCTCAGGACAGGCTTCTTCTCACCAGGTACCCCTTCCCTTGTCTGTACAGTATGATTTCTTTCTCTCAGTTTTCAGGGCATGCTGCAGGCTACATCTGTTTCACTTGAGCTTTCACAATTAAGGTCATCAAGGCATAAACTAAGAGGCAGCAGTAGGAGGTGAGGTGAATTAATGTTTTCTAGTTGATTATGTGACTTGACTTCAAATTTTGTGATTTTTCTTTTGCACTTATAATTGATATTATGCTCAGACTGCAAAAGCTACTAGAAGCTTTTAGACAGCATTGGTGATGAGATGCTAAGCTTTCAGCAATTAATAGGATTGTGATTTTGAGAAGTTTCACCTTCAGTTAAATGTCAAAACAACCCTGTGACTTGCTTACGTAACTGTATTCACTTGTACCCCAGACACCTATTGTTTCGCCACTTAAACTTGAGTGGGTGAAGTATGAGCAAACACCTTTTGGCATCTTAGATAAAAATGGAGGGGACACAAATGGTCTTTGAAGAATAACACACTGAAGGAAAAACTCTATAACTGCCTCCTTGTTTTTTACTCCATTTATTTCCTAATATGTTTTGGCAGAAAATTTCATTGTAGAGCTTTACTTGGAAAAACCCATAACACTGATGACAATGAAAATGTACAGATAGTTGCCTTCAAGATAGCTATCTTTCCTTCCTCAAAAAGAGTACTAAGCAGCTTAAGTAATCCTAACTCTCTAGAGTGCTAGTGCTTTATATTTGCTCTTTCTCGTTGTATAAATTTCAATTTTGTTCTTTCTTTTTCTTTAAACTGTACATAAAAAATAGTAAAGGAAAATATCTCTGATCACTGGCTGTTGTGCAGTTTCTGCTTAGAATTTCTAGTAGAGAATGCTTTGCTTCTTATTTTGCTATTCCTTTGTTTTTTAAAACAGTAGCAGTACAAACATGGCCATTGGTGCAGATTGTGTTAAAGCCCAAATTCTGCAGAGATTCATACACGTGAGTCTGGATTTTGCAAAACTGATTTGGGAAGCTTTGAAGGCAAGTGCAAAAAGAACAGCACTCCCCGGTGCTATGATCTGCAAGGTCAGCAAGCTGTATCCTGCTGTGTAGTGTCCCACTACTTCTCTGCTCTGAGCTGAATGGAGGCAGTGGGTGATTAGTATGTACTCTCAAGAGAAAAATATGAGAGTAGAACAGAACTGACTATACGCCTAAAGCAACTGGCTGTTTTGTTGACTTTTTCTTCTTTCAGAACTGTTAAAGAATTCTTCAGGTAAATTTCTTATGTTAATCATAAAGTGTGGCTTATGTCAAAGTTGGTAGAATTGGTCAGAAAAAGCCAGCCTAGAAATCTGCTGCATGCTTTTTCCCTTCCTATATTCCCCAGTTGATCTTGCAGGGACAAAAAATGAAATAAATGTGGTTCTGAGTGTATGCGAAGCAATCTAAGCAATGCTTTTGTAGAACTGGAATGTTATGGATTCAATTTTGTGATGTTATAGTTCAGCCTTTTTAAAACATGCACAAGGTTGGCAGGCAAAATAATTGCGACCTCCCTTATTTATCTGTTTATTGTTACGCTTGGCAGCCTGAAGAGTCTAAAGGAGCCACTTACATAAAAGTTTTCAGTTTTCTTGGGCTTCTCCCTACCCTACTTCACACTCTTCAGAAGAGGTAGTAGGTTTCAGTATATGAATGAAATATTTGTACCTGCTTCTCCTATTCCTAACTTGTTTAAAGTGCAAAGTCTAGAACTGGTTATAAATTGCACTGTGCTTCTCCTTCTATATAACAAGAAGAGCAGAAAAAGAATATGCTAATCTGAAACCTAATGTTTTAATGTGCTCTGCAAAATAAAAAGCATAATATCCAATGCCTTGATTATGCCTGGGTTATTCCCTGTTGATTCTCTGACAATGAAATAGTAATTATCAGTGCAATTGGTGAAATGAAAGATAACAAAAACTATTCACTCTGAAGCATTCCGTAGGTTGTAAATTGTTTACCTAAAATTGAGATATTGTAGCCACATAACATTTCAACTATGTAACCTGCTGCAGATATTAGTACTTTAAAAGCATGTTGCCAGCAGATCAAGCAAGATTTTATTTGTATTTCAATAGCAAGATAACAAGGTTGGTTTGTTTGTTTGTTTTTAAAAGATAGTTAATCAAACAAGGAATACAAATATTTTCTTCATATTTTGGTAAAATCTGAGTCTCTGAATGAATAGAATTCTGAACTGTGATGCCAGGTAACAACATGACTCTTGATTTCTGAATTAGCTTTATAAATATGAAAATTGCATCTGGTTTTAAAAAGGAGAGTTGCCAGGCCTGTATGCGTTTAGATTCCTGCTGTAGTATACAGTATGAAAGAATGTGAAACGACTATCTTGTTTCTACATGTGGGCTCTTCCCACTCTGTACAATACAGCAAACTGTACAATACAACAAACTGTAATCAGTTTTCTAAATCTTAAGACCACTTCATCCTTTATGTTTGCTGAAGGAGACAGAGGGGTATTTTTGAATTATTTTTGAATCTTTGAGGTTCTAATACACATACTAATTGTAACTGTTACAAGCTTTCTATTTTATTCTCAGCTAATACCTGATTTCAAAGATAAGCAGCATTACAACACCCTAGAAATTGCATGATAAGGCAAAATTCAACAAAAGTAGCAAGTTACTCCAGAGAGTAAAAAGGCAAAATATAACATAACAAAAAGCAGATGGCCCATTTATACAAAAGTTGTGTTTTAATTTAGAGGAATAATGCAATAGGCAATTTAATGCTAAGTATTTTTTTTTATTTTTTTTTGTATTTATCATCACATAGCATTTAAACTTCAAAGCCTTGACTACAACTATCATTAAAATAGATGATATTTCATGTTTGTAGATATAACAGATTATAGATATGTTTTCATCATGAAATTGGTTTTGTGAGTTTGACTGCTCTCTTTCCTGCTGTTTAAGTGTGCACCAGTGTGGGAGCAGTGTAATTAAGGAATTACAAATCATAGTTTGCATCACTATGTTTTTTAAGCAATCAGCACTTTATAGTGCAGAATAATTTAACACAGAAAGCTAAACCTCTGTGAAAACTGTCAGTCCAGATTTTTGTCTCATACAGTTGATGCTTGCTGACAGTGGAATCTAAAGATGAGATACCTGTTCTAATGCATATTCTCTGCCTGTTTTCTAATAGTTTAAGCTATTTCTATTTATTTTCTTATTTTGAACAACTGCAAATGTAAATCAGCTTTTTTTCTTCACAGTCTGGTGCTAAAGTCTTTCATTTTAATAGCAGATCTAGAGTAGGTCTTAGTTATCAGCAACTTTTTAGATGGTTTTTGAATCACTGTTTGAGACGCTTGCTTGCACCACTAACCTGAGCACTGTCTTTAAAATCACTCACATGTATACTCATACTGTAGTATGAGTGGCTGTCTTAGAGGAAGACAGCTGACTGACAGCTGAACAGGGTCAGGAAAGAAAGTCCATTGCTTGGCAGATGTTCACATGAGCAGATTGATCTAATGGAGCAGGAGGAATTAATGATGCTTTGAGTTGTCTCTTCTACCATCTGTATCTCTCCTTTCTTCTGTTTAGCATGTTCAGTTTTCATATACAAGTTATCTAATACCTTTCCATAGAAGGGTGATCAAGAAATTTTTTGCTTAACACTGGTGGTATATAATTATCCACCAGGAATGGAGGCCAAGAGAAATAATTTAATGAGGTGGAAAATGGTTTGAAAGGTTTCAGCAATAGCCTTGAGAATGATCAGAAGTACAGAAAGGTAACAGTGTAGATAGACAATTTGAAAATCAATTTGGAAGAACAAACTAAGCTGTCTTAAGTATCTGTATCTCAGTATTACAAATAATTACAAATTACATGGGTATGTTTTCAAATATAAGTCCCTGTTTTGAAAAACACAGCTATTTTGAAGTACAGAATTTACATCTAACTGCAGTGGGTTATGAGTGGGAAAGAATTAGGTTGATATCATTGGAGTTGGATGCAGTCTGTTTCAAAATTTATTCAGGAATCTAAGACTTAACTATTTCTCAATGTGAATTCATGGAAGACTAATATGAGAAGAGATAGCTACAAAGGTAATAGAGCTCATGTGGTCTGATAAGAGAAGGAAAAAGAAAAGAGTGAGGAAAAAAATGTGAATCTCTGTGACAGTCTAGGAAATAATTTTAGAAGTTGGGAATTTTGTGTTCAAATGATGAGAGCCCAGCAGAGTAGCCACCTCAACCTAGGACACATTTTCATTTCACACATTTGCTCTTATACTTGAATTCATGCGGATATTTTTCCTAAGCAAACAGAAACATCATGACATTTGGCTATTCTCTGGAGCAATATAGAATTCACAGTCGGTATTAAGAATGTAAAATGGAACACGTATTCTTCACTGCTCTGCTGTAGTATTGATACAAAAGGAAGGACGGAGCTGAAATATATTTCACATGCATCTCAGAATGGAGTGATTGTAAATTTAGGGCTTTGTCGTGCAAGTTAATTATCCCCCATCCCAAAATTCAGCTGCAGTCTTTGAGTGCTGATTCAAAATATATTTCTAACAAGTTCTAAAAAAAAGTGTTTCTTGCTATTTTATCTGAAATCTTCCCCACTGAAGCATGAAAAGGACATTAACAATTATATGTTCTTGCTCTTAGGGAAAATACTAAAAAAGACTAGGTTTGAGGATTTAGAATCTTAACATCCTATCAATCGATAGTACATTCTTGGAACAGAAGAAAAGGCTAATCACGCACACATTCTTAGAGTCTAGCCAACAGATCAAAGTAAGTAATTATTACTTTCTATTCTGCTCTTCTGAGTCTGTCTTGTGTCTTGTTTGGGGGCCTTCAGAACAAAAGAGAAAACCTAATGAAGAGCCACTAGACTGTAGTTAAGCAATGGAGCACCTGGTTTGTGAGGATATCCTATGAAGATCAGGCTTCTTTAGCTGGAGAAGATAAGGCTAATTGGATGAATTACTATCTCAAACTAACTGACATTAGGAATGCTATATTAAAAATAAACACAGGAGACTAGGCCAAGCTGTTCTTTAGAGATGCACAATGGAAGAACTAGATAAAAGGGCCCCAGATCATGGTGAAGGAAGATACAGAGAACTTTAGGAAAAACTTATTCACCAAAGGCATAGAAACAACTTGCCCATTGTTGGTGTAAAAATCTCCTTCCTTAGAGATCTCCAGAGTCTTGACTGAGGAAGACTAGAAACTTTAAATTTAAAATTAGCTCTCTTCTGAACTCAAGCTTGGACAAGATGACTTCTGGAGTCCTCTTTCCATCTAACTTTTTAACAATTCTATCTATTTTGTTGTCTGTCCCATAATAAAATGTAGGAGAAACTTATGCAGTAAATGGCTGACTACACGAATGATTTAAAAAAAAAAAAAAAAAGTTACTGCTTTTAATTTCTGATATCTGTAGGAGGTGAGTTGAATACAGAATGATCTCTTCCTCATAATTACTTGAACAGGACAATGTTTTATTACTTATGTGTTGACCTATTCTATACTTGCATAAACTAGAAAACTAACTATATATATATATGTATTTTTTCCTATTGCCTGACAAAACTACAAGGGCTGCTCAAAAGGTAAAGCCTCCTATTTCATTATGTTGATCCACAGTGTTAGAGATGTATGCTGGTGGTATGACAGTAGAAGTTGAACATTCCCAACAATATTCTATTATATTTTGTTGTCTTGTGACAGATGGCAGTCTGATAGAATTGTGCCTGACATAGAAGTGTGTGTAAAGAAAATGTGGGCCATCAAATTCCTCCATGTGGAAGAAATGGCACCCACTGACATTCATTGGTGCTTGATGAATATTTATGGAGACTGAACAATGGATGTGAGCATAGTGAGGCAGTGGGTGCTGGGTTTCAACAGTGGAGACAGCAGCAGTGGGTTACCTTTGCTGGTGCAGATTCTGATAAGCACAGCATGGAGACTCTTGTTCATTGCTGGCAAAAAGTGCATAGTTAATGTTGTTAACTGTTTTTTAAAAAAATAATTGTGTATCCACTAATGTTGTTGTTCTCACTGTATATGTTGTATTTTCCACAGAAATAAATAGAAGGCATTACTTTCAGAGCAACCTATATATAACAAATACTATGGTGTAGATTCAACTTCCAAGTACATCCCAAGCACATTTTTCTGTTTGAAAACTGGATAGATTGTCGAACATATATTTTCTCTCTAAAATAACTATTTTACTTGCTTGAGTATTTTGGCAAGCTTTCTTACAAACATTTTCCAGTGTAAAACAGAACTGAAATCTTCATGAAAACATAGTCTTAAAGAAAATACTGTTCTGAAATACTTCATTCACTCTGGAAACAAAATGGCACGTAATACTTAGAAAGTATTATATTTTAAAAATTGTGCCTATGTAATTCTTAGAAATATAGACAATATGCAAAAGAAAAACAACAAAACAAGGGTCTAGTCTCTGATTACCATGTTTGCCTCTGCAGAAGTGGGCTTTTGTAATGCATTTCTTTATAGTGTAAAATGCATCTACCTCTTAACTCCAAGACTAAGAGGATTATCTATATGTTTATCTATGGTTTATCTATATGTATATGTGACAGTGTTGCTTGCTGATGTCCTTTGCCAAGAACAATAACCCAGTTTGCACAGTGTTCTGCATTCTATGTTAGCCCATGAATGCCATCTGTCTGGACCAGGTCTGGAGCACCAGATTACTTAACTGAAGCATTTTTTGCATGTTACACTTGTGCCACAAATCTAGAGGGACACTATACTGTATAAACATTTTACTTCTAACATGGCACAGTAAGCACTCAGTGTTTCTATTTTTGTAGGCTTTCTTCAAATGCAAAAAAAAATCTGGAACTGTTAAATCATTTAGTGATCGTTCAGAACTCAAGGTGATCTCCATTAATACGGCAGAAGTTCTTGTACATTACTGGAAAAAAAAAAAAAAAGAAAAGAAAAAGAAATAGAATTCATTATTTCAGTCTCCCAGTTTAATTAACTGAGAGAAATGTCTGTGGCTGAAAGCAGCTACTTGTGTTTTGTAATTTTCATTGCTTTTTACCTCAGGCCATATACGAAAATAGTAACTTGCTTTTGCAGAAACTGTTACTATATCTGGAATTTACAATAAGCAAAAGTTGCAGAAACTTAATCAAAGAAAGTAAGTAAAATTCTTGTGTTTTTACCTTGCCTTGAGCATGATGGCACAGCTTCAGATGAATGTACATCTACAGAACTCTGATGTCAGACTTAAAATAGCTTCCTAGTGCTAGTCGTACTAAATCTTTTTAAACCTTAGTTTGGTATTAGTAAGAATTGTTCTCTACAAGCCAGTTCATAAGAAAATATTGTCTTTAATTATTTTCATTAAAATGCATTTTCATTTTAGTGAGACAATCTGATATCCTGCATGCCATGGAAGCTTACTATTATACAAGAGTGTCATCTAGTGAATTACTTGAATGAAGGACACAAAATCAAATGCCTCAATAATACACATAGTTTGGATCACACTATAAGAATAAGAGATTATAGAGCAGAAATTCTCAAATCATTTTAAATGTTTATTTTGGTTAATATTGCACACCAGAACATTTGAACTTGAGGATCCTTGTCTGTACTTTCAGAGTTGAAATATCATATGCAGGTGGATAAAGAATGAGAAAGAAGATTTTTTTCCATAATATGTTGGTTTTCTTTTAATCACATCAAAATTATTCCTTATTCCATACATGTACATTCAGGGTTATGTAGTAAGGACATTCATTGAGGCTTTTTAGCCTACTAATCCAAAAAATTAACTTCAATTTAATTGCAGTGAGATTATAATTAGCTGTGATACTTAAAGTGATAGCGAATCCTGCAATTATCCAAGCCATAAGGATGGTTCATTTATTCATTTTCACCTGATCCCTTATCTTCTTGATATTAGCAGTCATTTTCTGGCCCTTTTTCTAGCTTCCTTTCAATTATAAACTATGTTAAATCTAGTCATATATATATATATATTTTCCCCATTTCTACCTGCCTTGTTTGTCTATTATAAGCAATTCTCATTTTTCTGTCACATCTGCTTTGCAGAGAAATGCAAGAGAAGAATGGAAATACTTATCAAAGTATCTGATAAGTGAGAGAAATCTGAGTAGTAGTAATTAGTATTGTTAGTAACTAGTAATACTAGCGTGGATTTGCAGCTGTCACCAGAATATAGGTCTGTGATAATTCCTTAAACACTGCAGGACTGTCTTTTCATTATTGTAAGTTAAAATCTTTTCTTGGTTGAATTTTACTTTCCTTAGCTGTGGATTCATTGCAGACTTAGAAGATTGATTGTATTTAGCAATATCATTCAGTTTTTCTTTACTCTGTGTGCTGATTTTTCTTCTTAGGAGTGCTGTTAAATTGCTCTACTCATTATCCAAGCTGTGGATAGTATTTTGTTATCATAATAAAAATCTTGTTCAATTCTTTGTTTAATATGGAGCTTTAAATCTTTTAACGTTTTGAAGCTGGAATTATCCTATAATAATACAAGCAGATACAATTCTTTTATTATTTAGTACTTTATTCATGATGGAACATTTTTGAAATTATGATTGTTGAGAATCACCTCTCTAGAGTGAGAGTCATTCTTGGACAACAGGGTCATTAGCTTCTCTTCTGCATTGTGTTTCAGATGGATTTTTCTTTTCTTCTCTTTTTTTTGTTTCCATTTTTGTTCTTGTAATGGCTTATATGTATAATCAACTCTTCCTTCAGGGAATGGACCTCTCTTCCAATGCAGAAGACAAAAGCTATGCAGGCATAAAATCAAGTTTGCCTGGAATTAAAGAGAAAGCTTTAAATTGCACCGTTATTCTCATGCATAAAACAATGTAATCTAACTCTACGCTATAATAGTCTTTCAAAGCATTGCCGAAGGCACTGTAGCAAGATCTATCTTGCCATAGTATTGATATGGCAGATTTCACTGGTCTTTCCTAACAAAAGCCAGTATATTTTCTTTGAGTTCAGAGTATTAATTTTTCCCCTAGTGTATCACTGGAAAAATTAGGATTTTTTTATGCGTGTCACTGTTAAAATTGCATCTGTTTCCACCTAATGTGTGTGTAGCTATTTCTTTAAGAACAAGAGTGATCTATTTAACAGTTTTGTTCTGATGGTGCTAAGTTTCCAAGCATGTTTTTCTTTTACGCTAATGTGCTCAGAACAGCATATTCTGACTTCTGGTACTCTTTACAGTACAAAATGTTCCCCAGCACCACACTGAAGCAGCCCTAATTTAGACATCCAGAGAAAAAAATCAAGAAGACAATGCTGTTTCAGATGTAATGTATTCCACAAAGCGGTATCATGGAGGCCATAAGGCCACAATGTGGTGGATGTTCCTCCAAGTGAAACAGTGTTAAAAAAGGAATGCTCACTTTTATTGTTGCTGTTGTGAAAGGCCTTCCTGTGGGAAATGTAGGTACCTTATGGGCTTCTCTATTGACCACATAGATGCACCCTTCCATTTTCCAGGCATGCAGCTTAGCATTACCTTCTGTATTCTTTTGAAGACTGGGAAGGTAGGTTCCTAAGTGGTAGGAGGGAGAATGGACAAAATATGGTCCTATGTAAGGCTAGTCATGCTTGCATGTACAGTAGCTGTCAGAGTAGTAAAGAGATTACATATAACTTGAAATGTAAATATAACTATATAGCATAAAACAAAAGCATACTGAATTTGGGAAAACTATTAATTTCAGATGAGTAAATGAATCAGAAGTCCTAAAAGGGAATAGCAATCAATTTCACATTTTTTGATTAAGTGCTAGTGATGTTGGGACTTTCATGTTCCTTCCTCTGATAAATGTCCAGCTCTGGTAAGTGACCAGGAGGAGTAAGCTAGGGATTGGATAATTCAGAGAAGTGTGCAGTACTCAAACAGTACGAAATGTTGTGCAAAGTTGCTTCTGACTTGGATAAAGTTACTGTTTTAAGTGTTTATGTATATAACTTGAGTTCAAGGTACAGATCAAAGAAACAAGAATTTTATATGTAAAGAAAATATTGTATTACTCAATAATAATAATACTCAAGATCACAGCTCAAATAACGAGAATGTTTTTTGCATGTAATCAAGGAGCAGAACTAGGTTTTCTTTAGTATTCAAAGATTTGCTTTAGTAATATGCACACAGCTTCTCAAAATGTAAGATTAAAATATTTGTTCTTACATATTGCAATTTTGGTTGAAGAGGAGCTGAATATTACCTCAGAGTCACAGCTTAACAATGGGAATGAAGTGCAGCTCAAGCACAACAACATTGTAGTACCCCATGAAGCTTGATTTTTGTCTATTTAAGATTCTTTGAACCTCATGACCTTCCTGTATATTTGTCAAAGTCACACATAAACATGCATTGTATTCAGTTTTGGCTGGACTGATTTTCTTTTTTTGCTACAGTAGTGATAAGTATACACAGCTGTATTAAGTGTCCAGGATTATTCTTCTTTAGAGCAGTGGCTCAAAATGAGTGTTATCATTCACATTAGTGAAACTACTGCTATGATTGGTATAGATCTGCAGTTACAGAGTAATCTTCATGCAATAAAGTGAATCAGTTTTCATTACTGCTAGTATTCTTACATGAAGATACACTGTAATCTGCCAATTAGTGCTATTCTTAGAGGATATTTTGAAGAAGTTGGACTAGAGGCCTACTGAAATCTTCACAACTCCAGTTGTGGTCCCATGTGTATTGTTTCTATAAGTTTTGAGGAGGAATTTTTAACAGCAATTATATTTTAGCATTTTTCACATCTCTTTGAAAATGTGTAGAAATTTAAAAAACTGAAATTTCAACAGGAAAAAAAGCCTTGGGTATAGTAAGTATTCTACACATTTCAGTTTTACACATCAGAGGACCTATTTTTCAATCTTTGTTGTTTTACCAAATTGCTTAAAAGTAAATTTTGGCTTGTTTTATTTTTTATTAGCTTGATGTGGTTGTTTATTTTATTTTGTGATAGTTTTGTTATGAGAATTATGTCAGTAAGCCTCAGCTGTAGATGTTTTACAAGTCTAATACAGAAGGATCTACATTTAATTAAAACATTTATGATTTTCTATCAATGAAGGTGCA
This sequence comes from Coturnix japonica, assembly GCF_054131305.1. Classification (NCBI taxonomy): domain Eukaryota; kingdom Metazoa; phylum Chordata; class Aves; order Galliformes; family Phasianidae; genus Coturnix; species Coturnix japonica. Next base: position 28,909,851 of record NC_140666.1, on the reverse strand, counting down.
TCATATAGTGTCAGAGGGGAAGCATACTTGTTGCTTGACCAAGCATCTAGAAGTCTCTGAGGACTTTTTGTAACTTCTATTACAATGAACATGACTTACTGCCTCCAAAAATGGTCTCAGTAATTCTGTAGTATTTTTCATGTCAAATTTTTACTGTATTTTGAAGTGTCTAGAGTGGTTTGCTAAAATATTCTTAGCAGTTATACAAAGTATTCTATAGTTCACATCAGTTTAAAACCTTTGATTTATCTTTAATAGCCTGTTGAAGTTTGCTTCACCTTTTTTAGCATGCTACATTTTGCAGGCAGCCTGAATGAATGCACAAACTGATCTTAGAGTCTTCAAAAATCTGCAGACAAATTTAAGTGAGAAATGTAAAGAACGTTATTTAAATCACACAATAGTTTAAGTTGTATGAAACCTTCAGAGGTCATTTGGCACAGCTAAAAGAAGCAAAGGATAAATCCAACTTTGCTAAAGAAAATCCAGTCTGATATATTTATTTTTGAATCCTATTAGCAGGTGATTCCACCAGTTCCAATCAGCCTCTTCCCAAAATGTAGAATGAGTGAGCACTTATTAAGTGTGTATTGATTTATGCATGCTGAGAATGATGACTTATGTATTTTCATTTCTTTGTAAGTTGCAGACAGACTTTAATTCAATAGTGATTGTGCCAAGAAAATTACTTCATGCAGCTTGTAGTAAAGGCTGACAGCTAATTTGCAAAGATAATGAGACCATCCCTAACTTGCATGCTTACTGCTCCTTAGAACTTCCAAGCACCTGTGCAGTTTTGGTTTATTTTTGGAGCTTATTGCTAACTTTAGAAGCAGTATCTTTTCATAAGTCCCAGTTCTCCAAATTCTCATTTTCCTTGCCTTAGAAATAACATTGAATGAGAATGAATTATATTATCTTTCTATAAGAATATGACAGAGCTTTAATTAAGTTAATCCTATTTTTCTTTTTTCCCCATAAACGCCTAAGGGAAAATAAGTAGGTAGGATTTTTATGGCTGCATTCAAAAGTGATAGATATTCTTGTTATCTTGGTCATATAAAGACATCACAGAATATAGATAAATCAAACAGCCTCAAGAACAAAGTTAATGTAAGCTCCCAGTCTTTTAATGAAAGTTCTCTTCTGTAGCAGAAGAAAATCAGGCTCTGAATAGAACTTTTCTTTCTCTGTGGAAAGAGGAGGGAGAGAAAAGGTGTTATCTTGACAGTATGTTGTTCCTGTTCATTGCGATACTCCTTAGGGACACCTCAGAGGAAGACATCCTTGTTTTTCAATAACTGGCTGAAGCCTGACTATCCTGTCAGGTTACTAAACTCAAATACCAAATGTTTGAAATCTACAGAATGTGCTGATATTGTTAAGGAGTAGGTATGGCATATGTAGATCACTGGCATTAACTGAGACATACAACAAAATATACAGATGGGAGAGAAAAGAAAGAAAATAGGAGAAATGTGATTTGAAGGTATATGCTATATACTAGCTAAGCCTAACCCAAAGTTTTAAGATTTAATTGATGAGACTCTGTTCCCAGATTGCAAAACAGAAGCTTGCTCTAACTCCATCGGCAGTGTAAGTTTTGGTCTATTTGGTATTTTAATAGCAACTTTAATGTAATTATTTCATGAAAAGGTACTTGTATTCATTTCTGCTTTAATTTAGGCATTAAAAAATAAACCAGAAATGTTTGAAAATTTTAAACACATATATATGTGTGTGTGTATATATATATATATATATATATATATATATGAAAATTAATGTATCAGTAATACTAAGCCAAACTAACACAATCAACCTTTAAGATAGGATATCACCATTCTGGAAAAACTAATAAGGGCTGTTCTGAAGTGGAAGTCTCCTATTTTACACTGTTGGTCCATTACATCAGAGACAGATGTTGGTGATATGGAAGTAGAGTCTGAACCTCCCCACCAACACTGCATTATGTGCTGTTGCTGTGTGACAGATGGAAGTAGAGGGGCACTCTGACAAAATGGTGGATGATGTGGAAGTGTGTATGAAGAAAATATGGGTCACTGAATTCCTCCGTATAACAAAATAAATAAATAAATAAATAAAAAAGGCACCCATTGGCACAGTGACTGGCACAGCGAGGCATTTCAGTAGTGGTGACAGGGACAGTGGGTCACATCCACTAGGGCAGATGGTGGTGACTCTCTTTGAAAACTAGTGCTCTGTGCCTGGGAATTTGCTCTATGAAGTAGTGTTATTGTGATCTTGGTTGTAGTTTCAGTGGAAATCAATAGAAGGTGTTATTTTCCAAGCAACCTACACATGTTTTGGTGGAGGTGATTCACTGGCTTTATTCAAAATGGTGTTACAGGAGGTTGCTTGTATTGGTGTTTGGTAGTGGATGCCTTTTTATGTCTTTCTTTTGTTGTCTGGCTCCTGAAGAAAGGCACAATCTATTCTTTATGTGTTTTATTTTCAGTCATTCCTATATTTCCTGCAAGATTTGCATCCATAGCTTGATGTAATTCCTAGGTTTTCAAATTTCTTAGCAAGCTGGCTTGGCTTCTAGCTTTCTAGCCTAGTGTACTTGGTATTACCAAAGGCACTATTATAAAAAGGATGCAGGCCATATCCTCTGACAGAAAACTAAAGAAACATTTAAAATGTGACCTGTACATGGTTCCATTCTCTTTTGTTCCTCTCTTGCCTTAATTTAAACTGTCCAGGCTTCCAGCTTCTGAATCCATAAATCTACAGCACAGTCAAAATATCCTTGGCCTAAAACCTGTTTACTTTCTTGTTTACTGTATTTTATTTTTTACTTGCCCTGTTACTTGTACATCAGCAAGTAAAAATATTTTATTTAAGTTGTGAAATTATCATAAATTTTAGTTCTCAAACTTATGTGGTGAAATAAGAAACTGTATAATTAGCTAGGTTAAAATGCTGTAGATGGATTGTACTGCCCAAACTGCTTCTTTAGTTAAAAAGCACCCTGTGGTGAAAAAAAAAGATTAACATTATGGCTCAGCAGCAGCTTTACCACTGTGTTTCAAACTGTTTTAAGCTTCATTTTTGTTAAGGTGAACTTTTAAAAGATCTGTGTGCTTGTTTATAAAATGCTACATGAAAATACACTTCACAATCATATTTTTGACTCTGGGAGGCAAGTTGCTAGGGCAGTTTGGGCTACTTGAAATACAGAAGAGAGTTACCAAGAGACAGTTTTCTGTCATCTGCACATACTGCCACTTTGCTTGAGGCTACAATTGCCTTTGGCATCTAAGGAGAATAGGGATGAGAAGGAGACCCCCAGAGAAATGAGACAGGATGCAGCTTTGCTCTAGATCTGTAGGAGCCATGAGAGCATGAATGGCGCAATACTGTAATTACATACGCTCGAATATCTTACAGATTTAGTAATAAAAAGTACTTTGGTCCTTCGTGTACTAGTCACAAACTTTATTTTTGGTGGAGAGGGGAGGATTTTGCAGTTTAAAGAACATTTTAGTGAAGCAGAGCAAGATTGCTTTTATAGTAAGAAAAATAAAGCCTGAGTTGGGGAAAATTTTTTTTTTTTTTTTACACATGGCAGAAAAAAAACTGTGCTTTGCAAATACTGCCACCAATTGACTAAGAAGAACATATAGGGACACCATTCAGACTTTCTTTCACAGTGTAGAGTGAGTTTTCATTATGAGTGTTCATGCTGCAGTGCCTTCTCCAAGATCCCAAAATCCTGAGGCCATAACCAAAAATGATCAAACTGCATTTTCTGAAAGCAGACATCCTATGGCTAGACAGAGGGCTCAGTAAATTAGTGAGCCTATGTTTTCATAAGCATGTTATTTAGTGAAGCAATATCTAGCATTTCACCCAGGGAGGTTGTGGATACTCTGGAAATATTCAAGACCTGCCTGGACACCTGTCTGTGCAGTCTACTGTAGGGGGCCTGCTTTGCAGTGGGTTGGACTCAGTGGTCTCTGGAAATCCCTTTTAACCCTTACGATTCTGTGATTACTGGGAAAATGGCTTTTTATCAGCAGTAGCTGGTTAAATCAGTGTTTTATTTAGGAAAAGACTGTATGAAAAAGAAATCTTGAATATAACTGCAGTATCTTTGCAAGATTCCTTACCGTTATTGTTATGAAAATAGCAGAACAGTAACAGGGACTGCAATGCCAGGAGTGTGAAATATTTTGTTTTCTGTTTCAAGTTGTAATGATATCCTAAAGAAAAGGTTTATACCAATGTAATGGCCACTAAATAAAAATGCATAAAACATATCGTTCCAAAATATGTTATGGAACAGGATATGTTTCCACAATTAACTGTTATTCTTTGATTACTTACCAAAAAACCCTAATGTCATCGAGAAGATAAAACAATATGACGTTTTATAATTAAGGGATTGGAAAAAGAAAAAGATTATCCTCGCTTTAGCATTTGTAGCTCTGTTCTTGGGGTTTATAAAGGATTATAAAAATCACAAGTCCTGTTGAATTGGTTAGAAATATATAACTTAGTAATGAAACAACCCAGTGAATTGCTGATTCCATTTTGGGTGTTCAGAATCTGAACAGATAAGAAGGGTAGGCCAGATAAGAATTCCTCTCTTTATACCCTCAACACTTTAGTGAGGAGTAAGGTTGTTTTCTTGGAGTAAGCTATAATTCTAATATTTGTAGTACTCAAGCGAGAGACTATAATTTTGCTTTGTAGTCAAACCAAAGGTAACTATTCGTAGAAAATGCATTCATTCACTAGTTACTCCCAAACCTGGGGGAGAACATGAGGTTTCCTTCTATTTCTGAATAAAAAGCTGTCAACTGAATGCTAATCTGTTTATCATAGCTAACAGTAAAAGAGTGACTGACAGGATTTGAATTTGGGAAGTTCAAAGAAAACAGGTTAAACACTTTAGGAGCCATTCCCAGAGGATGGTCAGAAATGAAGATCAAAGAAATCTCCCTTTTGCCCAGAATTCAGCAAGAAGTAGAATTTTCAATGGCTTACATACCACATGAAGTAGGATTTGATCTGCAATGAACAGATCAGATAGGTATTAGAGGTATAACAAATAGGTATTTGAAGGTATAGCATATCAATCTTATCAAAGAATTAATCTATTTTATGTTTTTATACTTTTATAAAAATAACTTCTCATAATATTTATGGATGTTTTTAAAATCAATACTAGTGAAATATTAATAGCCTTTCTAGTTAAAAGTGAATATTGGAGTTTTAGATCGGTGTGTATTTGCATTTAACCTCTCCCCTCAGTTCTGTACCTGCTGCTTACTTTCCCCCTTCACTATTATTTTACCATTATGCTCTGATTTGCATTAGGCAAATAATATTAGATCAGTTTGATCTCCTTTTCAAACATTGTTCAACAATAAACGTAGATCCCAGGGATAAACGAGTCCAGTTAGAGTAAAAGCAGCAATCTTGGTTTTTTTGTTTGTTTTTTGTGTTTTTTTTCTTCTTTTTTTTTCTTTTTTTTCTTTTTTTTTTTTTTTCTTATGATCAAGAACCTGTGTATTTCTATTATTTTTGAAGTGGCAGATACACCAAGTGACCAGCTATTGGCTGATGAGAGGTGAATGATTGGTCAAAATGCTTTTTACTAGAAGGAAAAAGGAAAACACTTTATACTAATAACAGTAGCCTTTAGTGCGAAATCTTCATTTTGGGGTGGCCATCTTGCTGGAAAAAATGAACTGCCTTTGTGTTTGTGACAGGAATGGTGCCCTTCTGATGGAAGAATTATCTGTCTGTCAGGAGTTATCACTGGGTTAATGCTTTCTAGAAATCATGGGCTAAAATAAAAGCTACTTGGAAATTCCACTGTCAAGTGAAAAATGCCATCCAATATTTTTTTGTTATTAAAATCAGTGCATAATTCAGTCTTTTCTTTTAGTTTTTCTTATGAAAAGAAGAAAAAATCATTTGTCCTAATTCATTTCTATGATTCACATCTGTGCACTTTGAGTACATTCTTCCTCATAATAGCAGCTGATGAGACTGCTTCTGCTTATTCTAAGGAGGGTTGCAAATTTAAAAATATATATATTTCTTCCCTTACGATATACTTCACTTGTAGGCTGTTATGCATTACTTTGCCTAAAGCAATAGCTACTAGATACTAAGACGGTTTCAAAGTTTCATTTTATAACCAAGAGCAAAGACTAACAGGGTGTGTAATTTAAAAACACAAGCAGTTGCCCAGGCTCTTGAAATTTACTGAATGTTATTTCCTTACCTTCTTAATCTTCTCTTGTGCATTTATTCCTTCCAAATGTACTTTGTGTCATCCTTATGGAAGGCCATTTTCAATCTGTGAGGTTCCCCCTCCACTGTTTTCAGTGGAAGACAACTGGTGCCCAAAGCATGGAAAGGACATTTGGGGCAATTATGGTATACCTTTTGAGATAATATGAGTCAGGTACTGTAAGAGGTGACTTATTTAAAAAGTATAGCATCAGATTTACTTAAGTTTTTGAGTATTTGTTGGGCTACTCTCAATTTTTCACTGAACGGGCCCGGTCCTTCAACTTTCCATAGCATACTGAAAGTGTGCTTTTTATTCCTTGAGTTGCTGTAGTTACGGAAACAGGCATTTTTATCTTTCTGTGAAGTCAGAAAACAAACAGTGTAGCAGATCACAGAATCACAGAATCACAGAATTACCCGGGTTGGAAGGGACCTCAAGGATCATGTAGTTCCAACCCCCCTGCCTAGCAGGGCCACCAAACATACGCCTTTACTAGATCAGGTTGCCCAGGGCCCCGTCCAACCTGGTCTTGAACACCTCCAAGGACGGGGCATCCACAACCTCACTGGGCAGCCTGTTCCAGGACCTAACCACCCTTCTAGTAAAGAACTTTCCCCTAACATCCAACCTAAATCTTCCCTCCTTCAACTTAAAACCATTTCCCCTAGTCCTGCTATTATCAGCCCTTTCGAAGAGTTTACTCCCCTCCTGGGAGTAAGTTCCCTTTCAGGTACTGAAAGGCTGCAATGAGGTCACCCCGCAACCTTCTCTTCTCCAGGCTGAACAAACCCAACTCCCTCAGCCTGTCCTCATAGGGGAGGTGCTCCAGCCCCCAAACAGTAGCATACTGTTCTTTGTAGTGCCAGGTGAAAAATAAATCTGCTGTCTCCTTAAACCTGTTTGGAGAGATGTATCCATCCATAATTTCCATCCGTGTATAGTAAATGTACACAAGGATTTCACCCATTGTAGATAAAGATGGAAGGACCAGTTGCACTGCATTTCCCAAGTTAGGAGCTAAAACTTTATCATATCCCATGGTCATACACATTTTCGTGAAAAAATCCATGGACATCTAGGGTGGCCTGGTGATATGTGGAGCAGTGGGAATAATTCACATGACTGAGAGTTCTGTCAAAGACCAGGTTGTTGGAAATCTGACCTTTTACTTTATGGTCTGTTTTGCTTCAATACTTCCTCAATGCTTTGACATTTTCTTTTTTTATTATTATTACATTTCCTCATTAATGTCAGAAGTCTTAATTTGCACAGTGAAGATTGAAATTGCTGATTTTTCATTATGTCCATTTGAATTTTTATTTTTCCTTATATGCATGTAAAAGCTTTTATTTTTTCCCCCAAATTATCAAAGCTCTCCTTAGTTTGATTCATAAAATAAACAGCATGCATTTTAATGTAAAATAACTTCTAAAAATACTTACTGTCCCAAAAAAACCTGCATGTCTAAATACTGAAATGAAAGCTGTTACAGCTGCTATAAACAGATTTTTTTCTTTTCCCTCAAACAGTAAGTATAGAATAAAAAATTCAGTCATACAGGCAGAAAGTAAACAGAGGCATGGTGACAGTTTAATTTTTTAAAGTTGTCATGTCTTTCCACATAATGCAATTGGACAGCATTTTAGTTAGGGAGCTTTAAAAAACTTAAACATGACATATGCAAATTAAAAAAACAAACGAACAAAAAACAGCCCTCCACCATCTCATCTTGGCTTTCATGTCTCTATGTTTTGCATCCTGTAGTATTTGAAATATTATATATTTCTTCTTTTCTTTCAGTTCTTTTTCTATTATTTTCCCTTCCTTTTATGTTGAAGCACTCTAATAAAGTCAATAAGCTACAGAAGAGAAGATAATCTTTCTTTCAGTGACTTTTCAGTTGGCATTTTCATTTAGTATAATTCAACAGGAGTTTCATGTTTCTTTCACATAATTATATGAAAAGGTTAAAAACTTCAGCCATTGAAATAGTGACTTTAAAGTCTGAAAAGATTTAAAATCCTTATCTTAAACAAGAGAAGTGACTGAGTTACAGGACAATTTCACTGAACTCTACAGTTACCTGTCAATAGAGTAGAAGGATGTTCAGCAGGAAATACTGGAAATAATCTTCAAATAAAATTGGGATGAATAACATTTTAATCATCATTAGAACTAATTGACATTTCAGTAGCATCCATGCAAAAGTACAGTTCTCTTTCTTTGTAGGAGAATATACTAAGATAAAAACATGTTGAGTGCTTGTTGTGTCTTTAGATGCACACTGACAGATCTAATGAAAATAACTGTAAGACTGTTAGTATTTTGCACATCTGATGTTCAATTATATCCACTCTGTTCTAAGATTTTTAATCTTCTTAGTTATAAAGCTAATTGAAGATGATCCCACATTTTCAGTTGTTTATAACCCCAACAGGAAAGAAGATTCGTGCATCTGAGTACTATATCTTTGTTTATGGGAAGTTCAGTAGGTAGACCTGGATGCTATCAAGCATCCTTGGACTAAAAAGTATAATTTGTACTCTTGCTTTCTAACATCTTTCCTTTCTCTGCTTCTCGCTGTTTTTTATCACCTAAACCAATCCAGCTATAGACAAAAACTTCCACAGATCTAACAGTGTTTACCTTGCAGCTCCCCACTCAGTCCACATTATTACTTAGTCTGTCACAGCCCTTACTTTGTTGATGTAGTTTTGCCTATCTGTTCTTCACACCCACCACACACACACACATACACAAATAGCAGGTAAAAGACAATTCCTCCTGCACACTCAGGGAAGTCTATATGCTATTTTTATTATAAAATGCATTCTTTGCATTATAGAAAAAATATTGCAAAAATATTTGTGCAAGCTCCCTTGCAATGAAAAATGCACACACAATAATAAGCTAACAACAATCCCCAAGCAAACATATTTGCTTGAAAAATAAATAATTTCATGCTAAGAAACAGAATGCACTCTAGGTAATAAACAAATCATAAATAAGTCTTTGCTGATGTGGAGTGCTTTTCATAATATGCAGCACAGTAACAACAGAGGGCCCAGCACAATGGGAAGATAGTAGAAAAGAAAGAAAAGAAATGCTCATCCATCTCCAAGGATCTAGGCATGTAATAGAAACTCTACAGAGGAGTAGTAGGAGTAGGAGTAGTAGGAGTTTTATTTCCAAAAAAATATCTTTTCCTAGAGGCAGTCAGCCCTTAAATGAGCTCTAAGACAGGTGCAGCCAGGCTCCAACCCTTTTGGTTACTCAGGTGAATTGTCTTCACTTGTGCTCCCAGGGCTGACCAGGTCTTGTCTCCAGCTACTTAATCAGTGATTCAGGCTGATGGCTCAACTGTTCCCATACAAGTACAATCTATGTCTGTTTGTTTAGGCAGAGACAACCTGGATTTCCCTTAAGCTGGGACCCTTCAAAGTGAGGATGATTTGATTTAATTGAATGCTGTGGAACAATATAGTGGGTATTCTTGGACTGGAAGTTTCTAATTTCCACTACAAATTATTTCAAGGTAGTTCAGAGCTTAATCACTCTATTCTTGTCCTGCCGTCTTTTCTACTGCTGCTTCAACTTTTTAGTATGTTAGACTGTACATCCTTTAAGACTTGATCTTTAGCAATTACTGGTTCATAACAGTATTTTTGCAATGAGGCTAAGAACTTTATAAGCTTTCATAGATGCCTAAGGGTAGGAGAATAAAAAAAGTTCTTGGAATTCAGCTATTATCAAAACTCTTCAATACTGTAAACATCAGTGAAAGATGGTATACCATTTTCTTCCCTGAATAAACAATATAAATAAGAGAAGTCTCTCTTTGCAGGCACAAAAAGATGTGCTGTATCTGCTCTCTTTCCATTAGAATGTGAATATTTTCCCATCCAGAAGTCATTAATGCAGCACGACTCATACTACAGAAATCCAGAACAAATGTAAGCTCTTCTAGCACTGCTACATACAGCTAAATGGCTTTTTGGCTGATGTACCTTTGCTATAGCAAATGGCAATAGCCGGAAATAAATGTTCACTGTGTATAATTTCTATGGCAAATGAACGGTAATGTAGCGTAGCTGTGTTTTCTATGTTATCTCATGTATTTATTTATTTACTGAGGGGTTAATTTCAAGCTATATGTTTATGAACAAGTATTGTGTCCTTTACAAAATAAATTAGGAAAGTGGAATTGCTGGGCAAAATCATTAATTCATTGAAAGTATGACTCATATTTTTCTTCTACAGCATGATAATCTTAAGAGTGCATAGATATAAACCTTCCCACCAAACATCCCTTCATTTAGCAACTGCATGAGTATGAAGTTAAACTCAATATGCTCAAATTAATCTAAAAATAGCATGAACAGTGTCCAGCAATTCTTTCATTGCCATCTGTTTTCAAATACTGCTGTTTCATTTTTTTTTTTTGTCATGATATGCTTTCTTAGGTTTAGCATTTACGTCTTACTCAGAACTTTATTGGTCAAAATTTCCAAGAACCGCATTTTTGCCTGGATGTGGAATGGGAGCTTAATCCAGAATGTCAGCATGGAGTCAGGCCATTATCTATTTTTCAAATGGAGCACACAAAATTACAGTTTCTCTAGTACTGAGGGTGACAAACAAGAACTGAGTGGAGGGCTATCGATTGAATCAAATAGATCGTGTACCACCACAGAAAGATGTTTCTATAACTTTATTAACAACAGAAATACAGTGCTAACAGCAGGCTATCTCAGAAAAGTAACCACCATGATTTTTAAAATGAATTTATCTATTTATTTTTTTACTTTTCTACACTGTTTATAGGACACTTTTGCCTTGGTGAATTAATCTGTGAATCTCAATAAGCAGAGGAGCACAATAATATTCAGTAATTTAATAATCTTTATGCTTTTGTGCAGCTAACATCTGTTTTGATCAATTTGTGGATAGGCAGAATTTTTTTTACTATGAATTGGTGGTTATAACTTCTGTTTCTGTTAAAGAATATTATGAAGTGGCTGAGATTTGTAGCTGTTGTCACCCAGTGATAACAGTGATAAAGGAGTGCTTCTATTCCCTTTTGGTCTGAGTCTGTGATATATTTGGTAATTAAATGCATGGAAACCAGAAAGTAAACTTTTAAAATATATGAGAATCCAGCGCTGCTTGCAAGCAGCTAAAATTAAAATAACAAAATTTGTAGCATCAGAATTTCGTGCTAACGTGGTGTTGTTTCCAAAGCACAGAGTATGAAATGGCACAGTAAAGCATCCTTGTCTGATGAATGTGGAGATTTTAGGACCCTCTGCAGTTTTTATGTAATTTATGCTGAATAATTCATGCTGGGTTAATTAGTTAATTAGTGCAGATTCTACTGGAATGGAACACTATCTCTGAATTAGGATTTTGGTCTCTGCTGTCACATTATATTCTGAAAAATTATCTCTTGCATCTAAATTTGCTCTACAGCATTTTTTTTCTCAGTTTGCAAAAATAGTGTTCTTTTTCATGCACTATTTATCATAGTTTGTGTCTTTTTTATTTTTTATTTTTAATATCCCACTGCAACTGTAATAAAACTTCAACATAAAATGCAGTAAAATACATCCTAGCAGTGTAAGATTTGCAGCACTGAGAATTGTAAGGGTACAAGCTACTGCAGGAATACAAAGACATAAACCATAGAAACTGATTCTGTTGCTCAGTAATGCAGTGCTACAAAGGCAGCTGAATGGGTGCCCAGTTGGACTTGATTACAAAACAGGTTCTCACATTTACAGTTTTCTGAAGCACTCTGACACCACATTTAAGCTATTTCCACAAAAGCAGAGCTCAGTGGTTGCCTATTTTTAGGGCCAGCCAAAAGCTTAGTAGTTGCACACCAGCTCAGTGAGATTTCAAACAGAGCACCATCTATGGAGCAAGCCACAGGATTAAGTGACTTCATGCACTTTCTGTGCCTCACCTTCTTCTTGTTGTTCTTTAAGCAAATGCAAAAGCTTTTTGGGTGTGGGTTTTGGTTTGTTTTCTGCATTATTCTTCATGTAGCTTTACACAGGACTTTTTAAAAGATTTTGAGCTGTTGTCTGTGAGTGCTCCAATACTTGGGCAGATTGGAATGGTGAGCCTTGCTACTGGGTAAAGGCTGCTTGAGTCTTGAAGGAGGATGGACTACTTGCTCATCCTACTAAGTTGGTGACCAGCAGTACAGCACAACTGCTTGTCTGTTTTTTATGTCATTGATCTCTTACCTCTGAATTTGCAGTGAATTAGAAAATGACAGAACCCTATGGGCAGAAGAAAATAAAGCTCATGAAGCCATTTTTGCTGAAGGCTCTGACTCCTCACATTCCAACTGGGAGGCAGTGTGCTTGCAGAAGTAGTGGATCAGACAGAATGGGGGAGAAAACCCTTTGCACAGTGGGAAATGGAGGAAAAAAAATCTCCCTCTGATGACAGAATGAGGTACAGGAATTATATCAATTCACAAAATGATCAAGGGCTCATACTAGGAACAGTTCTAGGAAACTGCAGGACTGAGGAATGACACATATCTTACAAAGCATAAGATATGCAGGATTCATGTTCCTTTTCTGAGTGCATTGTAGCTTGATTGTGGAAGTTGAATGTGAAAAGAGATGTATTCCCAGCTGACGGTTTAAATAACTATCAGTCGTTTAAAGTACTTGGTAGCCAAGAAGGTCAACTACATTCTGGTTTGTATCAGAAGCAGCTCTACCAGAAGAATCAGGGAGGTGACAAGAAGAGCTGATCACCTTACCCTTTTGGTGCTGGGTGGGAGGCTGGACTAGATGCAAAAGCAAACTGTGGCCTACATTTTGCAGCCAATGGGATGGAAAAGAAGGCATTAGCAATATCATTTTTATAGTAAAATTTAACACTAGCGAGTCTAGCAAATGGTGCTTGCAAGGTGAAAAAAGTGTATTCTGAATTTTTTTTTTCTTATTGCGTTAAAGTTGAAAATGGAGTTGAACATAAACATTAACCTAGATTTGTTGTTTAAATACTAAAGGATATGTAAAGAACTCAATGCATTCCTATTGCTTAACTTTTTTTCCCAACTGCTGTGAAAATTCACTCTCTCTCTCTCTCTGTAGCTCAGTTTCTGAAGTTTGGGAAGGATGACCACATTCAGTGTGAGAACCATTGGTTTAGATTTTTTGAGTACCTGAGTATGTGCTATTGCACTCTAGTGCAGATAACCATCATTTTTGAAAGTGACAACAACTGAAGACTGTGAGAACTACTTGATTTCTATACCTTGAGAATTAAGGTTGCATACCTAGACTCATAAATCTTGGTTTAGAAGCTGAACATTAGAAATCAATCTTGACTGTGTCTTTGATAGATGGCTATGAGGAAAGTGTCCATCTTTTCATTGGGCTTTGCAAATTCATGCTGTTGATTAAAGGCAAGCACTCAAATTAAGTGCATTTCTTCTTATATTGAGATTAGAAGGGGCACACAAATATCAGTTGATGTCACAAGTAAAGTCATAATTTTCAGGAAGTTAAATATTTTCTCAGTTTACTGCTACAGTGAACTTAAATTATTTTCTTTCCTTTCTCTTATCCTCCTTTCTGTTATTCCTTTCTTGAATTTTCATGATTATATATTCATTTCACTGACATTCTATGTCTAACATGGTGAATTTAGCAGAATTCTACAAGCAAAACATGACAGAATGGGGACAGTCATTTAGAGTGGGAAAAAAAAAAAAAGGCATGCACCACTTTTTTTTTCCTTTTCTTTTGGGAGCACTAGCTATTTTAAATCAAAGTGTCTGATATATTGCATGTGCCCCGAGTGTGATTTCTTTCCAAAATCATCTTTCTTTAATTAATGTCCACTGTGAATATTTTACTGCAAGAAAATTATACTGACCATTAATATATGAAGTAAAGAATATTTTTGTTTTCATGCATGCATATTACAGTTGCATAATAGACAAATGTCTATTCATAAGTATCTCAGAATCTTATCCTAGTTACATCTAAAGCACTTTGCTAGTGAAATCTTAGTCCCCTGCATTATGCTATATGATCATTTTTCTGAAAAGAAATAAACATTTTCCTTTTTCAGACTTCCATAATAACTTGCAGTTCTCCTCTGTTTCCACCCTGTAACAATTTCTGTTACTTATGTAAATGGAATTTTAATGAATCTCTAGAAAAACATGAGATCTCTGAAGTCACAGACCTTACAGTATTACTAAAATCTCCGGTGCTTTCAGGAGATTACAACACTAAAAAAAAAAAAAATCATGAAACAAAAACCCAAATAGAAGGTCAAAATATTCACATAATTTACTTCTGAAAAATCTGAAGTAGATCTAGGACTAGAATTCACAGGTAATTTAGTAACTCTGTCAGTTTGTCACAGAGGAGTTCTGAAAGAGAAAACCATCTCGATGACATTCAGCAGTCTTTTTGCATGTGATGAGTTTCCCTGCTGTAAAATCATCCTTTTTCAACCACGTTTTTCCTTTAACTGTCAACTCTTTCACAGCTCAGCAAAAATAATGAGTATTTAAAAGTTAATATAAAATTTCTTTCAGACAATCTCTCTTTAGAGAGAAGGTAAAGGCTGAATGATTTAACACAATCTCACCTTCCAGTTCAGGAAACCGTTGCTATTTATTACCTTTTTTGCTCAGACTCTTTTATAAATTGGACCAAATTAAAACATTTTTAGTCTTTCTAGAGGAAGTAATTCCTAATAAAAACAATCTTATGGATGTTCTCATAGGAGGGGAACAAAAATTTTTTTAAAAAAGGAATGAGTTTACTTATTTCTTCCACTTAAATCATGTAAGCATTTATTGGACTAAGTAATTGGTGTTTCACTTGTTAAAGCAAAAGGCTTTTTGTCCAGAATGGAGAACTAAGATTTTCCACTTCTCCTCAATATCACTTTTCTAGTCACTAAAGTACTTAAATTACAACAAAGCATTAAATACAGTCCTACCAATGAGTAAAAGCATTTTGATCTCACAACAATAAGCCTATATCAAAAGCTGATTCTGACCACACGAAATTAAGCTAATTAATCTGTGTTTGTTTGTTTGTTTTTTCTATAGTTACTGAGAATGTCATTTCTTCCTTTTATATAGTACCATAAAATGTATTAAAGATGAATTCTCTTCCAGCAAAGACAGTTGCAGATTTTGATATTCATTTTTCCTTGGCTTGCTTTCTGTTTTGGGAGAAGTGAATAGTTGTGAAGCTTTTTTTAGGAGCAACTTTGTCAGATGGTAACTAACCACTGTAAAAGAAATGACTCAAAATCTCATCTCTTACAGTTATGCCAAGATGGTTAATCAGTGCCATTCATGTCTCTGACAAGTGTCCTTAATATCAAATTGTTGGAATTCCTTAATTGGTTTCTCACAGTTTCTCCATCAAAAACCGTTACATTTCTGACAATCAACAATGTGATCATGTTCCCCACATCCGTATGATCATGCTGATCATTGCTACAGCTCTTTTGAGGGTGATTCACTTCTTATCAATTCCAATAGTAATGCTTGAGGAATTCCATTTGAATGATTAGTATTGGCCTTGTGATTTTTACCTGTGATGTAATTCATGTTCCCTTCCCTCATATCAGCTAGAATAGTTTCCTAAGCTAGTTTTTTGGGTTTTTTTCCTTACAGTTCAATACCTGACAAAAATTATATATATCTGTATTTATATATATATATTCTTTCTCCTGTAATAAGAATGATAAAAAATAGAAACAGGTTTTTTGTTTGCGGAATTTATGTTATTGATTCTTTTTGTTTGTTTGTTTTGGGAGGGGAGCTTGTTTTGTTTTTTAAACATTCCTTAACATTTCTTCTCCCAGTTCTAGTTTGAAATAGATGGAAATTCTTCTGTGTGTAGAAAAAGAATGAGATGAATAAAAAAAAAGAAAAATGAGGTTTTCTTCTACATGAGCATTTGAAGTTGCATTTCTCAATACATTTGTACACATAGCTACAGTTTTGTGGATAAAATATATAATCAAACTATATCTGATTATCATGTACAAGATAATATGTACATGTTTTATCTAATTACCAGCAAGAATAAATTAATTTATGGATGAGTGGATGAGTGAGGAAAAGGATGCATACAAAGAACAAGATGTCCTTTTTTAGTGACTCTCATGTATCTGACTGATATGACAATACAACATATGCTTTTTGCAACAGAGTCTACTGAAGTGCTGCATCTTCTGTTGTGTAAGTAAAAGCACCAAGAGGTGGAAGAGAAATTAATATACAACCTTCTAGCAAATGTCTTCTCTTTTCCAGGAGAACAGAAAAAGATACAACAACCTGACAAGTAGAAAAAATAAAGGTTTGAGGCCAGCTGTATGGGAACTGCTGAATCACAGCCTGAACAACTTACTGATAACCTGAGGCAAGGACTGAGTCAGCCATGGGAGCACAGGTGAAGGCAATTCAGTTGTGTGATCAGAAGGTAGAGCCTGGGTGTGCCTCTCCTAGACCCCACTTAAGGGCTGACTGCCAGAGGGGGAGGTTCTCTTTCTGGAGGTCCTTCCTTTGTTGACTTTTTCATCATAAGCATAAATCTTTGGATACAGGTAGGTGAATATTCCTTCTCTGTTTGTTCCTTTGTTATCTCACTACAATACTCTTTCCAACTGTACTTTGTTGAATGTACACCAGCTGAATTTTTTTCTGACTCAGACTCAACTTCTTTTGCAGAGGGAATACTATAGAGTATAACTGTCCAAATCACAAGCTGCTATGCACTTCATTGAAGCCTTCCTTCTTGTGTTTCTGTGAAATCCTTATAGTTGCCACTATTCTTTCCTGCTGGCATGCAGTGCCTATTTTGAAGCTTTCTGAGAAATGTTGAGTGGGAGATATTGCCAAAGATTTAAAATTATAATAATTTTTAAAAATTAACTTGAAGTATTATATCATAAATTTCGTGAGAGGTCTGGGGAACATTTCAAAAATGATTAAACTCTGCCTGTTAAGAAAGAGGGAAGAAGAAACCTCACAAAAAAAGGGCTAGGGGTCAATTTTCACTGTGTTGCTTGTCAGGGCATTAAATTCCTTAAACTTATAGAAAATTGACTGGTCTATCTGCCAGAAGATGCACAACCCTATGGGACCTGAAGACCCAAGTGATCTATCTGTGGGATCTGAGGGAACTGGCAGATGAAATTGAAAAGCTGCTGTCTGTCTGTTTGACAGTCTGTCTATTTGAAGGCTATTAGCTGTCTGGTGAAGTTCCCGCTGCTTGTAAGAGGAGAAAGCCCTTTTTCAAGAAGTGAAATAAATAAATAAATCCAGGAAACTAAGGCCAGTCAGTCTCACCCCTGTACCTAGCAAGATCATGAAGCAGATCCTACTAAGGCACGTAGAAAATAAAGATGCAGTGATTGGTGATAACCAACATGGCTTTACGAAGGGCAAGTCATGCCTGACAAAACTGGTGGCTTTTTATGATGGAGTTACGTCAGTGGATAAAGGCAGAGCAACTAACATCATCTACCTGGACTTGTGCAAAGCATCTGACACTGTTCCACATGACATCCTGGCTGCCAAACTGGAGAAAAAAATGGAAAAAGGAATTGGTTGGCTAGTCATTGGCTCAATGTTCAAGTGTAGACTGCTGTTGAGTCACATCCCTCAGTGAATGGTGCTGGGACCAGTGTTACTTAACATCCTTGTAGGTGACACAGACTGTGAGATCAAGTGCATCTTCAGCAAGTTTGCAGATGACACCAAGATGAGTGGTGCAGTTGGTATGCTAGAGGGAAGGGATGCTATCAAGAGGGACCTAGACAGGCTTGAGAGGTGGGCCAATGCCAGCCTCATGAAGTTTAACAAGGACAAGCAGAAGATTCTGCAACTGGGTCAGGGTAACCTCAAGCACAGATACAAGTTGGGCAGAAAATGGCTTGAGAGCAGCCTTGAGGAGAAGGATATTGGGGTGTTGGTTGAGGAAGGATTTGACACAAGCCTGCAATGTGTGATTGCAGCCCAGAAGGCCAGCTGTATCCTGGGCTGCATCAAGAGAAGTGTGACTAGCAGGTCAAAGGAGGAGATCATCTGCTCTGTTCTTGTGAGACCCCATCTGGAGTACTGTGTCCAGTTCTGGGGCCCCCAGCACAAGAAGGATGTGAAATTGTTGGAGCAGGTCTAGAGGAGGGCCATGAAGATGACCAAAGAGCTGGAGCACCATCCCTACGAGGACAGCCTGGAGAAGAGAAGGCTCTGAGGGCCTTCCAGGACCTGAATGGACTTATGGGAAAGCTGGAGAGAGAGTTTTTGGAAGGGCATGTAGCAACAGGAAAAAGGGAAATAGCTTTAAACTGGAAGAGGGTAGATTTGACTAGATATTAAGAAGGAATTCTTTACTGTGAGGCTGTTGAGACACTGGAACAGGTTGCCTAGTGAGGTCTTGGATGCCCCCTCCCTGGAAGCATTTAAGGCCAGGCTGGATGGGGCTGTGAGCAGCCTGGTCTAGAGGGAAGTATAACTGCTTATTCCTGGGTGTTGGAACTAGATTATCTTAAAGGTCCCTCCCAACCTAAACCATTCCATGATTCTACAAAATAGGTGCTTGCAAAATACTGTGAGCTTTCACTTGTTCAATTACACTGTTAATGAAAAGTGTCACTGTTAGTGAAAATTTTTCATTTTAGCTGTTTAAGATCAATCTGTATTGTTTTGGAGGTATTTTAAATAGTTCTCAAGGCATATTTCTGACAGAAAGTGCATTCCTACCCTTAGTTACACCACTCTGAAAATCCTGTCTTTGTTACAATTCAAATGGCCCTGCTAAGATAATGAGATCTTAATGATATCTAATTATGCTTTCCCTATTTTTAATTTCTCTCATGAAATTCATAACACCGGCAAAAGAAATTAGCTTCAAAATTGGATAATTTCATTTGTATTCCTGGAAAGCACTCACTACTTATATTATTGAGATTTGTCAAGCATGTTTTAAATTGACACATTGGCTAGTCATGTTGATCACCAGCAATCAGTCTAAATGGTTTTCATTACCTGCTTCTTAGAAGATCTCAGCCTCTCAGACAAGTGCCTTGATTCATGTTTTTGTTTTCCCTCATGTATTGAGCTAATGTAAATTCTTGGCTATCTTAATAGGAACATCTGACAAGAAACAGAAAGCCACTTAGAATGCAACCTCTGTGAATTATCCCTCTAAACAGAAAGGCGCCACATTCTTGGATCTTGCTTGGGGTAGGGCATTGTTCTCTTGTGCTTTGCAGTTCCATATCTCCTCCTAGAAAGATGTTCATAGCTGTGCATTCCTGAAAGCGAAGAGAGACAGTGTGAATAGAGAGAGTGGTCTGTTCTCTGTCTTGGTCTTTTCTCCTAAGCATATATTGTATCCTAGGAAGCTAAATTAAAAAAAGTACTAATAAAAAAATCAGTCTGTCCCTGTGATGAAAATCCTTTTAACAATTCTTCCTTTTTTCCTCATATTTTTGTTCTTCTGAGAAGATGTGATACTGACTATACTTTTGAATAAAGAAGAAATCCATCTACATAATGAAAAACATGTCTAAATATGCATCTTCTATCAGTATTTGTGAAATTATACCCATGTGTTTTTCTAGGCAGTTATGCAATTAGACTAGATCTTCAGTAGACTGTGGAGACAATTCCAGAAGAAATTCAGTGTTCTTCTACCTTAATCTTCTGTCTGAAGAAAAAAAAAAAAAAAGAAATAAATAAATAAAATAAAATTAATCCATACTCCTGCTTGGAAAACAGCAGAAAAACTTAAAAAAATAAAAATACAGTCCTTTTATCACATGGCTTGGGGAATAAATTAAATACATTAAATACTATTTGCAACAAATAGGGATCTGGTTAGCACCCTTAGATGCAATATTTGCAGCTCAGCTGCAAGTGAGGCTGTGGAAAAATCCATGCTATGTTCAGGGGGGGAATGTATGGGAAATGTAATAAATCAAAATTGTCTGAAATTGAATCTATAAATAAGGAAACAGTTATTTCACTTGTCTGAGGACTGCCTGGCATAATAGAGGTCATTTACCACATATTTTGTTCTTAGTTAAATAACAGTGACAAGGAAGAAAATTACTTTGGAAAAATGGGGTTTTCATGCTATGAAGAACTATGCCTAATAATGTAGCAGGGATATTGAAAAAAAGAAAAGGAATGAAGTGCTGGTTGTGATCGCTGCCTGCTCAAGTTTATTAGAGTTTTCAGTGACAATCTGGGCTTTAAAATGCTCTTAGTTTCTTGTATGCTGAAAGCTAGGATTTGGGGAAACATATATAGAAAAAAAAAAAAAAGAAAAAAAAAAAAAGGAAAATATAAAGAAATCTTTGGTCTTATTTCAACAATGAAATAACTTTTGTGAATATTCCAGAACATTATTGGAACTTGCAGGATATTTCAAAATAATTTCCAAGAGGTGGTATTTGTAGGTGCGTGTGCATTTATACACAAAAAATAATATGCATATATATGCTCTAGTACCATGTACATAAAATACATATAAAAATATTTGATAATTGTAGATGGACTTATTGTTATTATTGGATTTTATTTCTTCTGAAGGATCTCTTTGTCTTTTTTATTTTCTCAAGTGATCTGTGAACTCAGTGGTATTTCAATAACTGAACATGCAGTCATGTGTTATGGTACAACATAAAGAGTAATCACCCCAGTTCTGGGGGGAAAATAAATAAAGATAAAACATGTATTTTAGAGAACTAAATATTCAGTTAGGTTACTTCAGTCTGAATATACCTTCAATAAAATGTGGCAGCATAGAAGTTCTTCCTGTCTGCAAATTCCTGAATTTCCTAAAAATGACCATTAATGCAGATGATACAATGAAAATTGGAATGGAGACTGAGAAAATTATTGTCATGAAATGGTGGTGTATTCATGCTTTGCAGTGTTGTGTCCTATGATTGAAGTCAGGACATTCTTTTGCCCTGTGAGCCTGAACAAATATATTTGGAGTCCCATGACACACAAGTTCCAACTGGTTTCTCAGTCTCATTGAGATAAGCAGATGTTGTGCAGGACTGTCATATCCTATTTTTTAAAGAAAAACCTATCTGACTACGTTATTTGTTGCTGTTGCAATGACATATAATTTCACTAGTGGCTTAGCAATTATATCTTGGTCTTGAGTCTTACCCACATAAATCAAGGGATTTCTGAAGATAGATACTTTTTTCTTCTTGTATTAGGAAATGAAAGGCTTCTGCTACTATTTGTATAGCTTATCCACTATATACTATAGCTTATCCACTCTGGAGGTGGGATAGGAAGAACCTTTGTATTTTTCCATAATAATATCAATAAAGCACAAAACTCTATTAACTCTAATTGGTTTGCCAAGTTTAAATATGAGGACTTGAGAGTGTTTCTTTCCAGCGTCCTTTGATTTTATTTTATTGTTTGTCCTGGTTTTACTATGATGCCATCTTAGAAAAAGAAAGACCTGATTGTCCTTCATCTGTGATCTACATCCTACTGAGGGCTGAAAGGAAACCTGGGTGCAATGTATCCAAGGTAATCTTTGGTCATCTTCAGCTGCAAGGTGTTTAGTTTTCAGTTTGAATGAAGTCAAATCTATGCTGTCTCTAGTTGTAGGAACTTCTTTTTTCTTCCGTTTTTAAGAAATGAAATAGTAAAAAAAAAAAACAACCACAAAGAACCCCTCTGACCTCTGACAGAAACCATAAATCTGATGTGGTTCTGGGGGTTGTTTAAAACAGCAGGAGAAATTGACAGAGTTGAGTGTCTTTATTTTGCTGAATTCTGTTGAAAACTGCTGTCTACAATGTTGCTCTGAGCACAGTATGGATTAAAAGAGAAAGAAACCACAAGCTGTTTGTAAAGAAACTTTCACTCAGTGCTCAATGTACGGCATATTTCCAGTTTTATCTATGTTAACTTAATAAGGAAGCAATCAGATTTCAGGCTGTGACAACCTCCTCTGCCTATGTTTCCATGGTTTTCTTGGCTTCTTTTTCTTTTTTATTTTCCTAACTTATTCTCTTCAGGCATGCACATGAGTTGTGTAATGTGAAAAGAGGAGAAGAAAGAGACAGCAGTGGCAGTCCTTTGTTAATCTCTGTAGGTCCTACACACCCTTTTATTTTGGATGATGATGAGTACCTGTGTTTGCTTACAGGATTAGCTGTGTGATGTTAGGGAGGTAGAAAGAGGCTTGATCCCTTGCTTGCTTTTACCTTGACAGTCTGTGTGACAGGCATGTTAAATATTAACCATACAGCATGTGGCAATTAGAAAACGAGAGTAGGAAAGCACAGAAAATTCATTGTGAAGTTATAAGAACAGAAAACTTTTGTCAAAAAGTTATTTTCCCTTCCAGTCTTCCCCACTTGCCTAACATCCTTAGTTAGGATAAATGAGATAAGTTATATTTACAGGGCTACACAGTATTTCAGTAATGGAGGTAGGTTTGAGCATTCTCTGATGTAGGCAACAAATACAAAGAAGCTAGACCCATAAAACTACTCAGTTGTGTTGATGTCTCTGTCCACTGATAATCTAGCAGTGACTTATCATTTGCAAAGTGTATGGCTTTCAGAAACCTTTAAATCAGGCAAAAACTGGGGGATTTCCCTCTTCTACTGATGATTGTGCTATTGACATTTTGTCTCTTCAAGCTTTTGAAAACTAATTGCATGAACTCTGACACAAGAGCTAGATCTTAGAACAGGGAGGGAAAAGAAATCTATGAGTTAGATCAACTGACTATCTGAGTCTACAGCATTTCACAGTTTGACAGATAATTCTCCTCTTGCTTTCGGCAAGAAGCCAGAAGTACTGAACACTGGGTTGAGAACTGAAAAAAAATTTGTCTAGGACCTATGGACTTATAAATGTCTGATTTGTTTAAATGTTCCATGACCTGATTCTTTTCCTCTTATAAGAAGATATTACTCATACTGGAAGTTCTGAATTATATTGCTGAAGCAGAATTTGTATTTGAACTTGACTTGAAGGGTAAATAGGACAGAATTGTCAATGCCAAGATAGATAGAACACCAATTGGTCTCAAGAGTGTTGCTGAATTTGAATGACTTTTAGTGAATAATGGTGAAGTTTGAACTCATGAATTTTTAAATGTATTATTATATAATCTTGTGTTCATAAGAGTATCAGCAGCTGTAAGAAAAGAGTTATAAAGATATATATGCGTTTTTATTTATACCACAAAATACAAAACAACGTATATGTAAGGCCTAATCTTCTTGCTTCAAAAGAAGGCTTGCTTTGTCTATTTATCTGACTCTCCATCTGCTTCTTGGCTTTAAAGAAAATTGCCTGTCTTTTTTGACAAAGGTGTACAGTGTTCTGCATATACTTGATTGTAACAAGCACGCAAGAGCATTTTCTACTGTTGTACCACAAATCGGAATGTGTTAACTACTGGTAATTGCTATGAAACCGAATTAGTGCTGCTCAGTAGTTAACAGCATAGTGGATAATCTTCCCATCAGCAGTTCTAAGAGGCTCTGGTATGTGTTACAGTCCCATTACAAATGTTATATCTGTCCTAATTAGTTCTGAATTCATAGAAACATCAGAAAGAAGAGTGAGCACAAAGCAGCATAGAAGAAATGTGAACATCTCTCTATTTTCAGGAGGATTTTTAACATCTTGGGATGCAGTGTATGTTGATTATAGATCTATTTTGCCAACAGATTAGCTCTGAAAAAATCAAGGCTATATTTTTCAGATGTCTAGAACACATTTTACTGAAAATTGCTAGGTGTCAGCTTCCAACTCTTAAAGCAGTCAGTGACCTTTCTCTGAATAATGTAGAAATGCTATTTAATAGAAAGTGTTTCTCCATTTAAAGTCACCTAATCTGGACGAACTATATTACCATGTTAAAATTTGTATTAATTTGTGTTTATTTATCAAGTGATGCTCTAGCTACTTTGCTGTTGCTGTTATGGCAAAACTTACAACACCTGGGGGTATGTTTTTCTCTAAGTTCCCAAAATGGGAGAAAAAAATAGTAGCAGTAACATAACACTAAAAACCAGATCTCTTTCAGATTTTTCTGACCTACTGCTTACACATCCAACTTTTAAATGTTTTAGACTCAGATGATTAATATCACAGAAAGAAAACTTGCAACTTGTGCTCTAAAATAAAATTTCAATACTGCAGCTACAAAGAAATGAAATGACCTTGTAGGAAAATATGCAAATAACATAAGACACCTTTGCTTTGTGTAGAGTGAAATCCCTAACTGAACTGAGCCAAAGCTTATTTATGGAGCTGAACTTGTTAAGTTTCTGAATGGTAATCTGTCAAAATGTTTCATATTTTGTAGCAGAGTGCAGTTCCTATAAGAGAAACAAAAGTTTTTACTTGGCAGAATGAGAAAATTGCATTGCGGAAAACAGGTAAGGACTGCTCAAAAAGTAATGCCTTCTGTTTTACTACGTTGGCCCACAAGATCAGAGGCAAATGTTGGTGGTATGGCAGTGGGAGTCGAATCTTTTACATCAGTATTCCATTGCATTTTTTTGCTGTGTGACAGATGAAAGCAGAGAGTCATTCTGACAAATAATATCTGAAACGCAAAGGTGTGTAATGGAATTCTTTCATGCAAAAAGAATGGCACCCATTGATGTCCATCAATGCTTGCTGAACATTTATGGAGACCAAACAGTAGATGTAAGCAGAGTGAGTGGGTAGTGCATTCCAGAAATGATGCTGTCATAGCAACTACGAAACAGAGGATCACTGCTGGTGCAGATTTTTTTGAGCATAGCACACAGGTTCTTGCACAGCTCTGGCAAAAATGCATGGCTAATGGTGGTGACTGTTGAAAAGTACTGTTTTGTAGCTGAGAATTTGCTGTATTCAGTAGTGTTATTGTGCTCTTTGTATAACTTATAGCATCAGTTGTAGTCTGTGTGGAAATCAATAGGAGGCATTACTTTCAGAGCAACCTACCTATGTGGAATCTGGTATAACAGATGTCGAGGACTACAAAACATCAGTTGTTATTAATATTGAATTTATAGGGTTTTTCTCCAGATGAATGGGTACTGCATGTGAACTGAGTTCAGTAGTATTCATCTCATGCAGATGCTCTTTTTCATTCGTATGGAATGGGATCACTGTAAAATGAGCCACAGAAGACTGACTGTTTTGGGAGGTAGTCAGGTAAACTTTTATGTGCACACCAGTTAGGAATTCTGCCTTCTGCCTCTGAAAGGAGAAGTAAAAGATGGTTCTGTGTTGTTCTCATTTGCATGTGAATGGGAATGCTAGGTTCTGTAAATAATGCTGTAATGGAACAGTTTCTCTATTCATTTAAAACTTATGGAATGATCTTTTTGGGTGTGGAAGATTGATTTCTAGGTAAAAGAGGCAAAGTAGCAATTTATTTATCTATTTATTTCACTATTTATATTAAGAAGCCTAACCAGAATATTAAAAGCTTGGACTTAAGATTTTTAACTAATGCCTAAATATATATGGTTTGGTTTTCAAGATGTTTAGAACTTCTTATCCTTTTAAATGGATATCCTTGGAATTGAGTGCCCTTTTAAATTCTGACCCCTTTTTATTTGAGAACCACTAGTGAGATCAGAATGTTAATCTAGGCTGACTTCTAGTTTTTAAAATTGTCCATAGATGTCATTTTCTAATCTCTGCTATGAAATATCAGAGATGATTTTGCAGTTTTAAGCCTGACAGGTTCACTGGCATATTCTCATCATGTGCTTTAACCACAAAACAGTGTTAATAAAATGTGATTTCTGTTAAAGCAACTCATTTTCTGGATAGTTACACACAGGGATCAGACTCAGCAGTGCAGAGGACTGATGCTGTGAATAACATCTAGTTAAATGGTAAGATCTGGACACATCCATAACCTTTCAGGAGATGGTTGTAAATTTTATTTGAGCAAGGCTAGGTCAGATCAGGCTGTAATGGCTGAAAATTGTGACCATCTGCTGGCTGCTTCTTTAAAAAAAATAAAATATATACATAAAACATATATAAAACATAAAAATATATATAAACAATATATATATATATAAATTCATATATACATATATTTATATTTAACGATAAATACATATATATAACAAATGAAAACAAAAAAGCCTGCATCTAAACTCCATCCACACAGGAGCAATCTCCAGAAAGAGATCCTGCCTTAGTGGTGGTCAGCCCTTAAATGAGATCTAGGAGAGGTGGAGCCAAGCTCCACCCCTTCAGGGAGCATAGCTGTTTACCTTCACCTGTGCTCCCACAGCTGACCCATCCCCTGCCTCAGATCAATCAGAGGTTCAGGCTGTGATCAACAGTTTCCCATACACACACACACACAAAAATCCTAACACAACAAAGAATAAAAAATAAATCCATTTTGTGAGGCTATAAATGTAGCTCCTATCTTAAAGTATCAAAAAAATCAAAAAGTATCCTTTTTCCCAGATTAATCAGTCCCAGTTCTTTCAGTCACTCCTTGTAGGGCATATTCTCCAAGCCCTTTGCAAGCCTAGTTGTCCTTTTTTGGACCTGCTCAAGTACCTCTGTGTCCTTTCTGTACTGAGGTGCCCAAAACTGAACACAGTACTCGAGGTGAGGCCTCACCTGCACTGAGTACAAGGGCAGGATGACTTCCCTAGTCCTGTTTACCATGCTATTCCTGATTACAGGCCAGGATGCCTTTGGCCTTCTTGGCCACCTGATCACACTACTGGCTCATATTCAGCCAACTGTCCATCAGTACCCCAAGGTCCCTTTCCATCAGGCAGCTTTCCAGCCACTCTGACCCAAACCTGTAGGGTTGCTTTGGGTTGTTGTGACCAAAATGCATGACCCAGACAATTGGCCCAATTGAAACTCGTACAGTTTACCCTGACCCATTAGTTCAGATCATCCATGTCCCTCTGTACCACCTGTCTACCCAGGTACCTACCACCTGTCTACAGCACTCCCTCCCTGCTTGATGTCGTGACATGGCCACCAGCTTAGTCTTTAAGCAAGCTTCTTTTTGGTGGGTAAAATCATAAGAGGCTCAAGACATAAAGAGAATGAACACTAACTTCTCCTTCCTTCCTATTCTGTACTTATGACAGAGTATAAACTATTGGAATGCAGCATTCAAATTGACAATGTATTCATTCTTCTTGACAAAAGTGATCAGAGAAGAAAAGAGATATCTTTTTGATTAAGCAGGGTTTTGGCTCTTGTATTTAACTGACTTTATGATAAACTCCCTGCTACCACTTATTCAGAGATTCTGATATTCTTTTTATTCTTTAGTCTGTGTACCTAGGGAGGAACATTTCATGTCCTGTCTTATGCATATTGAATTTTATAGCAAAAACCTCGCTGGTAACTCTTAAAAAGTCCAGAAAAATGTTTTTTTCTTTTACAGGAAGTATTTAGATCTAAGTGTTTCAGGAAAAAACAAACAAACAAAAAAAACAAAACACAAAGAAAATAAAAAACTTGATATGCTTCAAAATAAACTGAGGAGTGTGTTCATCAGAAAATACAGACATTGTTTTGGCAGAACTTGGGATCCTTCTACTACTGAAAAGTGTCTTGTTTCATCAAAAAGAAAAGCTGTTTTCTAACTTTCAGTGTGAAGAAACATTTGTTGTGAATGTCTTTGTATGAGAGTTTCCTGTTAGAAAATGGTGTGTGATCAAACATGCTAGGTACAAACAACTACATACAGAAATTGAGTTAATTACTTATTTATGGCTGAAATTGATCATCAAGGTAATTTACTGCTCTGTGATGTATGATGTTAAGTTTAAGATGATAGGCAGTGATGAATTGAGTAGCTGAGGGAGCAGCGTAGTATTGCTTCTTCAGTGAGCTATGTGATTTGATCATTGAATTATCTCTTGGACATCAGGAGATGAATATAATAGGATTAGCTAAAGGACAACAAATTTGCTATCTTGGTGTCCTCCGTCAGTTATTTCAACCAATCATTTCCACTTTAAATTGTTGCCTATGCTTATAAGACAAATCTTACAAAAAAGGTTCTGAGTAAATAACTCAGCAAACACCAATCATAAATTCTTCAATAATGTGTTACTCAAAACCTTTCAGCCTTTCCTTCTATGAATAATAAATAGTTGCAATGTGAATGTTCGCAACACACTACAGCTAAAAATACCTATTCAAACTGCTGTAGAAAAACATGAAGTAAAAGTATTTACTGGGGTTGGTTGGTTGTGTTTTTTTAATTTATTTTTATTGTTGAAAGAGTTGCCCCCATTGTAAGAAAAAATCTGCGTGGTGAATAGAGTGACACTGAACATTAGTGTATTATATATCCATATATATAGATGGAGTACTTAGGCTTTTTTCATGCTTTTGTAAGGACTAAAAAATGCTGAACTAATTTTAATTATGTCATTTTATTGATCGTGGTTATAAACTTCACATTTTTTTCTGGATATTCAAGAAATAGAGAGAAAAGTTTTTTAAAAAATCTGGATTTTGTAGAAGTAGTGTAACATTGGAGGATAGTTCATGTGACTTGATTACTTTGTAAAAAAAAAAAAAAAGTGAAAGCACTGTACTTGGCAAACTGCAGGAATCAGGAGTGAAAAATCTTGGGGACGGGGAGGGTTTTTTCCACTTGGCCACTCAGTTTTTCTCTCTCTTGTATTGGCTGATAATTGCTTTAAATTCTGGGGCTGACCAGACAGTAAATCTCAGAGAAAAGTTATATAAAAGACAGATATTGCAGAATGTACAACAGCAAGATGGAAAAGAATATTTTATGCCCTTGTAGTCTTTTGTGACTTGTTTACCAGAATCAGTTTTGCTTTAGAAGATTTTTATTTTATTTTATTTTGGTTTGGTTTGGGTTTTTTTGACTGCTCAGCCAGGAATGTTAGGTTGATGAACTGTTTTGTCACAATAACAGCTTTAGTACCATCTATCTGTGAAAGATCTTGGAAAATGGAAGATGGTGAAGAAAATAAATGCTCATTATCAGAAATTTGTAGTTCGGGTCTTGGTTTATATTAGATATATCTGCAGTAGTTTCTAAGAGATGAATAGTGTATTACTGTGATGTAAGATCTTCTTGCCTGAGGGACTATATTCAGTTTGTCAAAGTGGCCCAATACAAATAAACTTTTCAATATTATTAATATGACAGTTTATATATCTTTATATATTTGTAATTTCATAACTTTCACTTATTCCCCATTCCCATCTTTAACAAAATAGTTAAATGTGTGAGAAATCATCTCAGGAAAGGATCTGCCATTTGTACTGGTAGGTGACATGGACAGCAGTAGAAATCATGATTTACTGAATGATCACAAACTGCAAAAGCAAGGAATATATCCTTGAGCTTCTGAAATGGGTAGCAGAATTTGAGTAGTGTTAGTATTCATTAATTCTTTCCTTTTTTATTTATTTATTTTTAAATTGCAGATGCTGTCACATTATAAAAATATTACTGCGTTAGTCAAGGAAACCTTGTCATTTATTTCTAATACCTACTTCTGTGTTAATGAGTCAACGTTATGACACACATTTGTATGGAAATAATGTTTTGACTGGAGATATTCAGAGCAGCTGCAGAAGTTTCATTGAAAGTAATAAGAAAAATATTCTGTCCCATCCAATCAGACAGGATATTATTTTGTGCTGACAGTATAACAGGTTTTAAAAAGCTGCCCAAGAGAACAGAGCTGACAAGCCTTAGAAAACTCAAGTATTTGAAATATTTCTTAATTTTAATATTATCAGTCTGGTGGGGCGTATCTGCCATCTAGTGGCTAGATATCTAAACGGGAGTTGTTCATCCACCCAATATCGCCTTCGTGGTCTACGAGCAAGTGCTACTAATTGTGGGCAAAAAGAGTACTTGCTCTGGAGCAGGTCTGCAAAGTTCGTCTAGTTTTGGTTACACCAAATACCTTAATACCAATAACAGGCAGATAAATAACTAAAAATCTAAATGGATACAATGTTTTTTACACTTGAAAAACAAAATAATGACAGAAGCTGCATGTAGACCATAAAGTGTTACAAAGGAGTGTGATTACTCTCTCTGTTCTCTGAAGTGTAGAGAGGGGAATCCAGGAAAATACAGGATCTTAGCTAGGTTACTGAACGCAATGAATTGATAAAACCATAGGTCTGGGAAGAAAAGGAGATCTACAGCTCGCTGTCTATTTAAAACTGCATACAGATAAAACTTCAACCTTTTGTTCTGCCTTATGTGTAAATTAAATCAAATTAGACCTCCTTGATTGTATACATGAAGGTAATTGGGCTGCAAGGAATCTATTATTTTTTTTAAGCTTCTCTACATTTTTTTTTTTCCTCCACCTTCTCCTTTTTTCCTCCACCTTCTCCTCTATGGCCTTAGTGGCTACTTTTTGATCTTTGTTTTTATGCTTTGCTGCTCCCTTGTGATGCATTGCAGAAACAACATTCTGTGTCTTTTTTAAAATTATTATTATTTTTTCTTCATACTTAACAGAAACTTGTTTTGCAGTAAGTAATGCAGAAATTAGAACTGTGATTTATCTTTCTCAGTACTAGTTAAGATTGTCCACAAAAAATGACATCTATCAGCTCCAGTGATACCACTGCTTCTATATCTTTCAGGCAATATGCAAGTCTTCTCTGGGATTTGCTGCTTGAGCGAAGGCTAATCTTCACATATTCTGAGGGCTCACCTGTCTTTAGAAATACAGAGTACCATCTGATTTTCTTGTGGTAAGATTTCATGTTCATATGTTTATCATTACCTATTTGGAAAGAGTTAACGAAGGCCATGAGCAAAAACTATATGTATCCTTTAACAAAAGGACACAAAGAGAGGAGCCAAATGTTAAATTTAGCCAAGCAGTTGTTCTAATAAGACTATTCTTGTGTGAAACTAGCTCAGTGTTTTAGCATAAAGGTTAATGTATGCAATATGTCAAAAGTTCATGCAGTTCCAGTAAGGCACCAAGTAAACTAAATGCTGCTTTGTACTATAAAGACTGATCCTTAAAGTTGCTAGTTCTTAATCCAATGCACAATTAGAATATTAATTGATAGCAGTCACAAGCTTTTAGGTCCATTCTCCCTTCTGTGTGTAAGCTTAGTCTATTAAAGTTACCATCTCTGTGTGTGCAGTTGAAACCCAACTAGTCAGATAACAGTGACTCTTGTTCCTTCTTTTGTTAAGTGTACACTTATATATCAGTTCTACTGCTTCTTTCCTCATATGCCACTTGGTCTGCTTAAAATGGTGTGGAGATCTGTTAGCTACTGTGTGTGAGAAATCACTGCTGAAGTCTGCCAGGTCCAAACCTTTACCTGTATTTCTAACTATTTGTCCAACAGGTGTGGCTTTTTAAAATTTTTCTACTGACTTATTTTTTTGTTTGGTTTGATTTCTTCTTTTCCTGATGCTGGAAAAAGGTGGCTGTGTGTATACAACCAGCCTGAAGTTATTGCAATGGGTTAGATGACCTCAGGTGAGAAAGACTGCTCTTCCCTTCCCTTCTATCCCCTGTGAAATGTTGCCAAAATGCCCCAAGACACTTCAGGAAGTTCTCTTTCAGGTGGGCTAGATCCCACAGCAGCAGAGAAATTATCCAGAACTGTTCCACAAATCTTCATAAAGTCACAGAAGGTGACAGTGACATTTTGTCCTGCTTTTCCTTATTCAAGGTTGGGAGCAAGAAGACCTCTATGGATATCCTGTACCAGTAGCTTGCTTTCACACCCATCCAGAGGGGGATGAATTCAGGGAGACTGTGTCCTATACCAAAATATTTTAAATATGGAGATTAAGATGAAGAAAAAAAAATAGGTTAGGTGATAGACACACATTTGGACAACAGTATTTTTTCTTCACCTGAGTTATGGAGCTTTACAATCTTCTAGAGATCTGCTTATTCAGTATAAACAGTGTTGCACAGCGTCCTCTGTGAGACTGCAAAACTGACATAAATTGAAGGAAATGAGAGAATAAAATAATAACTGTGTGCAATTAATTCATTATGGAAAAAAAAAAAAGTGGGAATTGAGGCCCAAGAATGTGGATTCTTAACCTATATTACATAGTGTGAGTATACATCTGCTGAGTTACCAAACTTATTGAAAGAATATGTCAGAAGACAAAGAGCAGCAAATTTCCAGGGTCAAAAAACAATTTGAAGTTTTTTTCAAACATCACAATATTTGTGATGTTGCAGAAATAAAAATGAAGGTATTATTAACGTGAGTTTACGTTAATATGCTGTCCAAATATTTAAATGATGTGTTCAAATGAGTGGAAGTGGTGGCAGAAAACATCTGAAGGAACAGTTCTTATATTAAACCAAACATTGAATGTCTGGCCTGAAATTCTTTAAACCGCCGCTAGATGGTAATACTAACTTTTAAACAGGCTGAATTTCAGCTATATAACCTCTTCATTCATAAGAGCAATATGGATAATGTAGTCTAGATGCAAAATGTGCACCAACTGCTACGGGAAATTGGAAATAGTTGAACTCTAAGCATTTTTAATTACAAAATCACTTTTAGAGCCATTTCTGAGTAAAGATCATTCAAACATACCCCATCCTATTTTTGCTCTTCTTTAAAATGCATTCTATGCTGTACGCCTTAGTGAGGATATGAATGCCGTGTAGCTACCATTTTGTAGTTCAGTACTAAAAAGGACAATACTAGTCATTCTGGGGACATTTCAGAGAGCTGTAAAGCAGTTTCTGGAACAAAAAATTATGGATATTTTTTGTTCAAGTACCTTTTACCATTTCTGCAGCACAGTACAATAGAATCTGCTTTTTAGATATGAACTGGAGTATTTGGCATTGAGAAAAAGATGAAATGCATTTCACATGTAATAGGAGCTCCACTTGATTCACTTTATTTAAAGCTCTATTTATAATGGAATATTTTTTGCAAGATCTGAAGTTTAATGCTGTGAAGCTTGATTTAACAGAAACTGTGCAGTTCTCTCTGTCAGTGACAAGCAGTCCTATGCGTGCCCATCCCAATGATATACCTGAATCTCCCCATTTATATCAGGGTTGTGTCTGTTTCCTGCTAATAAAAAAATAAGATGCGACTTAATTTATATTATTGATTCTACCAAGTCTTATAGTTATTTTCCTTAGCTGAAGGAAAGTTTGTCAATGTTCTTCAACTTAGTAAGTTATTGTATTCCATATTAAGCATTTAAAAATCCAGATTTAAAAATCCAGTAATTGATAACAAAGCATAACTCATCTTGGGTTTGTTCAGTGCCTGTTCAAGTTTAACTATAAATTGAAGAATGAAACAGAGCTGGTTTCTAACCAAGGTTTCAAAATGCACTGTACATTTTCATGTGAAAGACAGAAGAGGCTACTTTCCATCAGATGTTGTAAGAGATTATTCTTTCATGCCGCTGCCAGATGTCTTTTATGTCATTGCCAATGAACAAGTCCAAGCAAGTCAAGGGTCAAGGGTTGAGAAATCCTTTCTCTGAGGGATGCAGATGGACAAGGCCAGGGGCCATGAGAGAGATAAACTGTAGATTAATGTCCAGGAAACAGTCTTCTGTGTGGGCTTATCTCGAGGAAGATGGCCATTTCAGGGGGTGTTGCACGTGACCCTTACCCAAGCACCCAGGGATGTCAGGTAGGCAGGAAAATAAAGGAGGATAAAAGAGGGATTAACAACCATGAAGTGAGTTTTTTGACAACAGATTTTTCATGAGGAACAAGGTGGTTTTTCTGACAACAGATTCCTCATGACCTGAGACCTGCATGCTGAAGAACAAGAAGGTTTCTGACATGAGAAACCTCATGACCTGCCTCCCCCTCTGCTGCTGCTCTCTAGCAACATGATGTCTGCATACTGAAGAAGGGGTGTCTGCTGTCAGGTTCCTCATTATGGAATACCCACATGCTTATAGACTCTCCAAGGCCTACTACCTGAGACCTGCTGCTTCCTCCTGGACTTACCCTGTAGCATCTTCCTGTACTTAACCAGTACCTGCACCTTCTTGCTGCCTAAGACCAGCCACGCTGCTGCTGCTCTCCCCCTGCGCTTTTGCCCTGGACCATTGGAACAGCATGCAACGGGATGCTGCTGGATCCTGGTGGTGACTATCCCTGCTTTATGCAATTTTTGCTTCTTTTCTATATTTTCTATCATTCTTATACCAAAGAACCTCCTCTCCCTCCTACAAATTAGAGCAAGACAGATGTAAAAAATGAAAGATAAAAATTATTCATTAATGCCCTTGGAACAGTGGAAATATTCTTTCTGAGAGAAGGTAAAACTTGTTTGAGTGCTAACATCATCTAGAACTGGAGACTGGTATCTATGGAGAATAGAAAGTGTGAAAGTTAGCTACTTATTATCTGTTTGATAAGGAAGATGAAGGAACTATGACTTTCAAGAATTGCTGCCTCTCATGTTGAGAAAAGCATTCAGTTTTCTGATTGTATGTTAGTTCCTCTAGAGTAGCACTCCCAGTAGCTTCACATTTCTAAGTCACTGAAATAATCATTATCCCTGACTAAATGTGCTTGTAATCAGATAACGATTATCACTGAATTCTCTCCTACAAAAAAAGTCTGATGTATTTAGGAAAGTTTGTTTTGTTTTAATAAGCATGCTTTTTTTAATAAATAGAACAATTGTATTTGCTTGCTCTTCTTGGTTCACATTGTGAAAACTTTCTGGGTGCTTGATCAGAACTTCTATCAGATGAAGCAGAATTGTAGGTGCTGCCCAATTGTGTCCTCAGTGCACATCAGCAACCAGTTGATGCTGGACTTGGAGCTAGTTGAAATAGCCTAGACAATTTATACAGTGTGAACAGTAAATTCTCAGTCCAACTGTTCAGACTTGCAGATCTTCCCTTGTTTCTTCATGTTTGTAATACCTATATATAGTCTTATGCTACAAAAGTGTTTTTTTTTAACATATTTATAAAGTCTGATTTTTTTTTCAGTAACAAATCCCTTTCATTTGCAAGACAGATAAATCTAAGCTGTGCAGTCACAGTTAAAATCTCAGTGGTTGAATAAAAATAATCCTGCTGTTCTATAAATCATATATTCAAATGTATAGTTGGGTTTTGGGAGAGGTTAGTTGCTATATCCATAAACTCACTTTAAATTACAAATGCTATTGAAGAGGACCAGATGTGCCACAAGACGATTTTGCTCCCAGAATTTCTCCTACAGGTACTATAAGAAGTTAATGATTTTGGCTTAAAAATAATGAAGTCAGCTTGGAAGAGGAAGTTTTCAATAAATATGGAAAGAATTACCTCTTCTGTGAGTGCTATATTTGGAGTTGGCTGAGGAAGTATTATTTGTTATTTATTGGTTTATAAGGAAGCAGTCTCATCTAGCTAGTCAGTAAAGATTAATGACATATGAGAAAACAGCATTCATTATAGAAACCAAAGCACTGTCCAAGCTGTAGATTATTTCATGTGAATACTGTTCACAGTTCATGACACTGAATGTTATTTATGTCAATAAATATGCTGGCATGTGTCTATTTCACTTTCCAAGCTTGGCACTGCATAGGTAGTGACCATTTTTGAGTCAGTATTTCACCATAAAAGGAAGGAACGTGCCAAGCTATACTCCAAAATAACTTTGTGTTTTTAATGTAAAGTTACTGAAGTTTCAGATAGCCCACTATACAAAAGATCTTAGTGAAAAACAACTGAGTGGAAAATTTTGAATGACCAAATATGCATACGTGTTTTTTACTTTCCACAGGTTTCCTTATTTCTACATCGTTCCATCATGATCTAATTGCATTTATTTACATAAATGAAATTATTTTTCAAATACAGTACCTTGTTTTTACTTTTTAGACTCAGCCAACTTGTTCCTTTACTGATAATTGAAATTATTAGTAAGTCAGTGCAAGTTAGCATTATTTCACTTATTTAACACATAAACCTGCTAAAAAGTTTTCATTTAGGGTTCAGGAAACTCTTCACGAGTTCTCCAAGAACATCAACATTTTGGATCATCAGATGATATGTCTAAAAGACTTTCTTTTACCCTAAAATGTGTGCCCGTGTATTCCTGTTGATGCAGAAGGACAATTGCCATTTCTCTTTTATAGTGCTGGAAAGCTGATTATATAGCCATGGATGGTGCTGTTGATCGATATTCTGCACTGTATGCACTTCCCTTCTGTTAGAAAAATGTTTTGCTGGAGCCATAAAGACTGAGAATAGAGTTCT
Organism: Coturnix japonica; assembly: GCF_054131305.1. NCBI lineage: Eukaryota > Metazoa > Chordata > Aves > Galliformes > Phasianidae > Coturnix > Coturnix japonica. The sequence continues at coordinate 28,873,296 of NC_140666.1, read as the reverse complement.
TTGTTTTAATAAGAGAAGAAGCTGCTAACTTTGTGATCACAGAAGCCATTAATAATCAAAGACTGGCTTCTTTTACAACAACAGAACTCAAAAGCAAAACCCAAACTTTTCCTGTTAACTTTATTTATCATGTCTTTTGGAGTTTATTTCTCTCTTGACATCTACAATTTATTATTTAAGAGATATAAGGAGAGAAAACAGAGATGTTTTCAGAAGAGATTATACGAGCAGCAGCGGCAGCAGAAAGGAGCTGGCATCCTATTACCACATGGCAAGAATTAGAAAGGAATTATTCTGAATGGTACTAAATAAGTGAGAAGTAATGCTATCTATGTGTGTTATATTTTGAAGCACTGCCTTCTCCAGTTCAATAACAATAATAAATTAACATACTTCCTCTGGTTAGCTCTTGAGTATTCATAGCCAACGGGGCCTATGTCATTAACCAAAATAATGAGAAATACCTAAATTCTCAAATATGCAATATTCTAACATAATATACATATAATTTAAACACTGTCACATGAATCAAGTGAAGCCCAAAACTTGGGAGGAAAAAACCCAAACAATAGGGAGGAAAATCCATTAAATTCAATAAGTGTATTCTCTAAGATGTATTACACTTAAAAGGTGTGGAAGTGGAGAATAATACAGAATAATATAAGAGACAAAGGTGTAGATGCAGGGAAAATAGTGAATAAGATGACAGTCAAAAAAATCTGAAATTAAGCTCACAAATGATGTCATGTTAAATTGATATGTAAGCAAGGGGCTCACGTGGAAATTCAAAACTAACTAATAACTAATTTATTTTGTGGCTGTTATTAGTGGCCTACCTTATAAGAAACTTGAGTTCTACAGTATGTCATTTCATCTGTTACACTGTGCTGTGTAATAATTGTCTGACTCTAAAATCCTTTTTACCCACAAGAGAAAATAGCGCAGACTGGTATGTAAGACAATTTCAGGGCTTTCTGCCTGGTGAAGATTACACCTCATGTAAATGCTGCGCATTAAAAAATTTCTATTGTGTGAGGAGATATAAAGGAAAGGCAAGAGGAAATACAGAAGTAGCATAATGGATTATTATATGCACTCAGAGAAATAGAGAGAATGATTATCTAGTGAATGTTGCAAATTATAATGCCATAGTACCTGGTATATTTTGAGAAGCTGTGCTCTATTTGCAAAGAAGCAAAGATGGGTATGATTATAATGTAGCCTGATGAGTCTTCACTAGGCAATGGGTGAAATTTAGAGCAATAGAACTATTGTGATTTGGATGCAGACAGACCCACTTCACAGGCTGAACAATGATAGTAAGTCTATAAAAAGCCTAGTAGAAAGGAGACGTATCAAATTTGCATTCTGAAAAGGCATCTTGGCATGCACAGCTCAAATCTTTGAGAAAAAAATGTGAAGAATTGCAGTAGCTAGCAGCAAGTTTTTCAGCACATGACATAGACTTTTCTGCGTTTGAGTAGCTATTGATGGATGAAAAATGAAGGAAGGAAAATAATATGAACCAGGAAATTTTTAAGCTATATATATATGTCTATCTATTAAATCAGAGAAAAGAACCATGTTAATTGTATTTTGTAGTGAGCTTGAAAGCAAAATATTGCAGATCTGTTGTTTTGTCAAGAACAATCTCTTAGTTTCTTCTGGATTACAATGAATTACAGTTAATATAAAGTCTTAACATGAGGGGTGCAATATCAGGATTTAAAACAAATCATGGGATCATAGAATCTTTTAGTGAAAGAGATCCCCTGCAATGAACAGGGGCACCTACAGCTTCATCAGGTGTTTGGAAACCCCTCCAGCCTGACCTTGAGTGCTTCCAGGGATATGTCATTGCTAACCTCTCTGGGCAGCCTGTTCCAGTGCCTCACCACCCATGTTGTAAAAAATTTCTTCCTTACATTCAATCTAAATCTATCTTCCTTTGGTCTCAAAAGATTTCCCCTTGTCCTGTCACATCAGACCCTGCTAAAGAGTCTGTTCCCTTCTTTCTTACAGCTTCTCTCTAGATATTAAAAGCCTACAATGAGGTCTCCCCAGAGCCTCCTTGAGTCACTGGAGACTTTGCCAGCCAGCCATGTTTTTTCAAGTATGCTGGAGAGCAGCTTGGCAGCAACATCAGGCATCTCTCTCAGAATCCTGGGATGCACGTCATCTGGCCCCATGTACATTCATTTTCATGAGGTGGTCTCAGACATGTTCCACTGTTACAGTGGGGTGGAATCCACTCCTCTCACCCACACCTAGAGCTTCAGGGTCCTGGCAGACATGGGGAGCCTGACCACCAGTGAAGAGTGAGACAAAGCACTTAGCACCTCAGCTTTTTCCATGTCTGAAGCCAGTTCTCTGCTCTCATTTATCAGAGTAGGAACACTCTCCTTTGTCTGTCTCCTGCCTATATAACTGTAGAACCCCTTCTTATTATTTTAATTATTCTAGTACCTGAACCAGGAAGTTAACCTCAATAGACTCCAGGAAACTCCAGGATAGTCTGCCAGTTCTTGGGTATTATTCCATACCTTGTTTTAGAAAATATATACATATTAAACTCTTAAGGAGAATCACTTTTATTACTTTTGAGATACTATGTACAAATGCTAATTATCTATGTTTCTGTTCAAATCTCTTGTGTAGAATAACAGCTGTGCTATCATTTCAGTACCAATTGGCAACCACTACAGTTGAAATATGAGCAAGCTTCTTTAACAAACACTGAACAGGAAAAAACTGGAATTGACAGAATCAGCTCAAACATTAATGATGTCGAGCAGAAAGCTTTCTTAATTATTATTATTATTATTACAATTATGATTATTTTGTACTCTGTGAAGCATATTTTTAATAGCCTTTTATAACCCTTAAATTTCCATATTTGCTGTTGAAATTAATGATATGTATTACTCATATCTTGATTGTACAGACAGACAAGTCACTATTTACATGTGCTATAAAAGTAGCAACATAGAATCATAGAATGGCTTGGGTTGGAAAGGACCTCAAGGATCATCAGGCTCCAACCTCCCTGCCACATGCAGGGCTACCAACCTCCATTTCCAATACTGGGACTGTCCAGGGCTCCATCCAACCTGGCCCTTCACACCTCCACAAATAGGGCGTCCTCCAACCTCTGTGGGCAGCCTGTTCCAGCACCTTAACTCTCTCTTTGTAAAGAACTTCCCCCTGATATCCAACTTAGATCCTCCCTCAACTTAAAACAATTTCCCCTTGTCCTACCATGCCATGTCTACCTTGCAAAGAGGTGATTCCTCTCCTGTTTATAGGCTCCCCTCAAGGTACTGGAAGGCTGCAATGAAGTCACCCTGAAGCCTTCTCTTCTCCAGGGTGAACAAGCCCAACTCCCTCAGCCTGTCTTCATAGGGAAGGTAAGCAAGTAGTGCGTCTCATTTATCATTTACTTTCTTCTCCATCACCTGCAAATAACACTTGAAAAATATTCCAACATAAATGCAGCTACTGAGTCTAAAAGCTTTCTAAAAGCTATATAAAATTACCTGAGATGGAAGTAATAGTCTTCACCAACAGAGGGAACAGAATGTGCAGTCACCAGCAATATTATAATATCTAGAAAAAAATAGTTGAGAACTTCACAAGATTAATTTCTCACATATCAATCACTCTGCATTACCTAAGGTTCTGGGAAATGAGTGCCCCAAATGGATTTTGCGATATATCAGTAATCTTGCTAAGATTTTGAATGCCATTCTTAATATATAGATATATAAAAAGATAGCTGTAATCTGATGTGTCATATAAGCTTAATCCTAACACAGAAGTAGAATCATAGAATCACAAGGTTGGAAAGGATTTATAAGATCATCTAGTCCAACCACCCTCCCATTACTGTTGCTAATGCAAGCTACTAAACCATATCTCTTGGTTCCTCATCCAGATGCCTCTTGAACACTGCCAGGGGTGGCAACTCCACCACCTCCCTGGGCAGCCATTCCAGTGCCTGACCACTTTCTGAGTCTAGGTAGACTACATCAACAGGCTTTCCCTCATCTACCAGTCTGGTCACTCAGTCATAGAAGTAGATGAGGCTGATAAAGCAAGACCCACCATTCATAAATGCATGCTGGCTGGGCCAGATTCCCTGGACACCAATGCATATGCTGTATGATCTCACCCAAGAAAATTTGCTTCATAACTTTCCCTGGTACCAAGGTCAGGCTGACAGGCCTGTAGTTCCCCAGATCCTCCTTACAGCCCTTCTTGAAGATGGGTGTAACATCGGCAAACCTCCGATCCTCTGGGACCTCTCCAGATAACCTGGAGCGCTGGTAGATGGCAGTGAATGGATCCGCAGTCACCCCCACCAGCTCCCTCAGCACCCTAGGATGGAGCCCATCCGGTCCCATGGACTTGTGACAGTCCAGATGGAGGAGGTGCTCTCTAACTGTCTCCATCTGAAGCACTGGGGGTGTAATCTGCATAGCATCCTAGGCATCCGTATCAGGGGGTAAAGTGCTCTGAGGATAGCTGATCTGCCTATTAAAGGCAGATTAAAGGCCTTGAGGACCTCAGCCTTCTGCTTATCTTCAGTGGCCAATATGCAGAATCAAGCTGGGCTCTTGCATTCCTAACTTTCTTACTGCATACCTTAGCAACTTCCTTGTAATGTCTCCAATTAGGCTGTCTCTTCTTCCAGAGGATATAGATGCTCTTTTTCATCTGGAGTCTCAAAAATAGTTTTTGGTTCATCCACAACAGTCTTCTTCCCCTATGGCTCGCCTTATGGCATTCAGGGACAGCCTGTTCTTGTGCCTTTAAGATTTCCATCTTGATGAGCATCCAGGCTTCCTGGACCCCTTTACCCTTGAGGAGCAACTCTCAAGGGACCTGTGCTACAAATGTCCTGAACAGCCATATTTATTTGTGTAAATAAAGAATAAAAGTGAGACAATGCAGCAATGTTCTCTGACTACATTTGGGAGTCACTTGGATTATTAGATATCTGTCTGGAATTTAAACCTCTTGGTCTTTTTCTGCTTCAGGTGATGTATGGAGGAATGAACTTTCACTGACATTCCTGAGTCAAAGGAGAGTTATGAGTATGGCTGCGTGCCTGCGCATATGTTACCTGAATATGAATATGAAAATAGCAGCGACTGGCTTAACCATGCACAATAAATAAATAAATAAATACTAAGTAATGATCTGTATTTATAGCTTGGGTTATGGTTTGTCTGACATAAGCAAGATGAGATTTAGATGGAGGGGAAAATACTTGGCTTCTATTTATTCTTCTGGGATAAAATTGTAAAATGCCATTTAAAGTAGAACCTATCCTTGGGCTATCTAATCTGTGTGCATAATTATAGATGGTCAACAGATGCTGAACTGTTCTTCTCTTACAAACAAATGTTTTGGTATGTGATATGATAGGTTCAATGAGTGCATTTGACACATTTAAATTAGGGTATTTATTACAGAAGACATGATTAAAAATTAATTTATGGCGTTGAATATTTAAACAAAGTTTGTTTTTGTCCTCTTGGGACTTCTTCAATTCAACAGCCTAAATTAAAAATAAAAATCTGAAGGAACAAAAGGAGGGAATAAAACTCTGTTGACAGATGGGGAAGGAAAGGAGCATGTAGCAGCCAAAAAGTACTTGGAATATGAAAATTCTTTTCTGTATTTCTTTTTTGTTGCTGCTTAGGGAGTATAACAGAAAGCCAGCCTCAATATATGTCCTATCAAATAAGTACCTACATAAATTACAGATGTTACTCTTGCTAGGGAATGTTTTTATCTCTGTGCCACAGACATCTTTAGTTTAAGATGTTTGTCCTTCAGGTATGCAGTCTTTGTTTTGTCTGTTCTCTCCTGTGGTGCCAAGCAAACACCTTCCTAGCTCCATGTCTCAATTTAAGCATCTGCTGTGTTGTATGTCATTATATTCTCCTTCATGTTTGACTGCCTAACCAGTGTCAAAGTTGTACAGTCTAATCAGAAGGAAATTTCTTAAAACAAGCCTTACACAGGAAAATATTTCTGCATCATTCTTTCCTCCTTAATCTTTCCCATCTTTCTTTTTCCCTTTTCCCTCTTTTCCCATTTTCTTTTTTTCCTTTTTTTTTTTTTTTTTTTTTAATTCTTCTTCTTCTTCTTTTTTTTTTTTCTTTTCTCTTTCTTAGGGGGAATAAGATTGTTATTTATTTGTTTGTTCTTTTGTGTGTTGGACAAATTTGTTCCCATAGGACTAAGAGCATTTTCTTTCTTTTATTTATTATTTCTCTTTTTGTTATTACTAATAACCAATCAGTATCTTATTCGAACAGTGCATCTTCTAGAACCAAGAAGATTTGATGATTAATGTTTTACAAACACCTTCACTTTCCCTGGCCTGGGATATTTCTGAGCTTTCTTGGATTTGCCTAAAAGACCAAGATGTAGGACAGGTAGCAAAATTGACTTGCTGCACTCTCTTCAAAAACTAACTACTTGAACCTGAAAGTGAACATGGGGGAAAGTTGATTTCAACTTTGTAGAAAATTATCAGAGCATCCTGGTAATCAGGCATGAGTTCATGAAGACTTCTGAGCCCATTCATGTGCTGATTTTTTTGTCCACTCATATGGCCATATTCTTATTCATTCTTCAAGAAAATGTGGTCTTTGCCTGACAACAAGCGTAATTCTGCAGCAACTTTATATTGCCATTATTGCATGTTTTTATTTCTGTGTGTTATAATGCATCAGCTAAACTCACATGTTCGCAGGCAAGGTTATTTCATTTAGGATGTTTTTTTAGTCATATGGAAATGTTTCTGGACTAATACTTCTTAGTTTTCCATTTTTATTTTTTTTTCTTTCCCCCTAGCAGTTGCATTACAGGAGCAATAACAGAAGCAGAAACTTGTTGAAGCAATTTTCCTGTTTCATTAGATTGCTCATGAGGTACGTAGTTCTTTCTTTTAAAGAAAAGGAAATAAAAGATGTTGCTGTTATATCAGATCAAGCCAGTCCAGAGGCAGAGGTAATGGGATGCAGACTGAGGAAGGACTCTTTGATGTGAGCCCAGTTGTTACTCAAAATTAAGCCTGACTGACACTGCCAGAATCACCAAGAAGTGTAGCAGAAGAAGTAGGGATTCAGTGATGCTTATTAAGTGAGTTAATCAAGAAATTGAGGACATAGGAAAATTATTTTCTTGTGTTAGCATTTTTATTTTTAGTTTTTCAACCCTCTTACTAGCTAGAAGAAGTGTTTCTGGTTGGAAAAAATCTGTGCTCATGAATGCATTCATTAAATAGCAGTATGTAATATAATATATAGTTTGTATTTTCCTAAATATAACACAAAATGAATGTCACAATAATACAGTCATGTCTATATGTCTATTATTAACTGCAAAATACCTGAGACTGAGAACCTTTCTGTGGTAGGGACTCTTCCAAAGAACATGATGCTAGATAAACATATGTGATGTTTTGATAGATAAAATTATGAAAGTATAACCATATGGGAAACTGTTAATCACAGCCTGAACTTCAGATTAAACCATCTGAGGCAAGTGGTGGGTCAGCTGCAGGAGCACAGGTGAAGGTAATTCTCCTAGATCCCATTTAAGGGCTGATCACCACTAGGTCACATCTGTTTTTGGAGATTGCTCTTTTGTGGGGTTCTGGTGGCAAGCCTTGACATATTCTATCTTGATTGAAACCCTCAGAGTTGGTGAGTTGGCATCTATTTACAACTATTCTTGTATTATTCTAACTGTACATGCCTATTCTTACATTATTTCCAACTGTACAATAACAAATTTTCAAATGAATGCTAACATTTTCTTCTGGTTTTTCCCAAAGCACTTTTTTTTTTTTCTTTTTTTTCTTGGTAGAATTTCCTTTCGGAATCTAGATCTGGTAACAAAACAGTGAGTCTTAGGTATATTTAAATAGTGACTGAGATTTTTCAAAAATCAGTGGTGAGCTGTGTTACCATTCCTGAATTTAAATACATGTTATATTCCCAAGGCCAGCTAAGCATTAATTTATTCTGTCAGGTACAGACAGAGAAATCAGAAATATTACTGTGCAGGGAATTCAGAAAAGTTACTCTAGAATTATTCCCTAGATTGTACAGATGTATGACATTTATTTTGTGACAGTAAGCAATTTATTGGAGAGGGACACTGAATCAGGGAGTGTAGTGATTAGACTTTTGGAAGAAACTATTTACTATGAAGGCGGTGAACAGATTGCCCAGAGGAGCAGTGGTTCTGTATAGAGTTAGGTCACCAACAATTTTTTCTTAAATTTGCTCTTAACATTTGTTCAGTTTGAAATACTTAGCTGCCAAGGATGGTAAAACATGTTTCCTTATTGTAAGGATTCCTGATGATGAGCACCAGCAGTAGAGAAATACATATCATTCTGTTCAGGAGCAGCAGGACGGGTTATTTACTGAGTGTTTCTGTGAGAAGTATTTCTTCTTACTGGTATTAGGCAGAGGTTTTCCTTAGGGATTAGAAGTATATTGGAATCCATGGGGAATGAGATGTCTCTAGGTGTTTTATTCTTGAAAGCTTGCCCAGATTTTGTTCTTCTGGAATAAGATATACATCACTAAAAAAAGGAAAATGTATAAGATATTTTTTTCCCCTTTTCCTTTGTGTAGACTTATATATGCATGGCTGCACATATTAAGAAGAAGAAGGCTAACAAAAACTCTGGGCATGCCATGCCTCCTGGCAGACAAATCTTTTCATAGTAAACAAACTCTTCTTGTATTTCACAGGCATAAATATCCCTGCAATATTTGGGGTACTTTTTTTTTTTTTTTTCCCATGTGAGACTTTCATAGATACCAAATGAAAAGCAGACTGCAAAGCTTCCCACCATGGCCAAGCAAGTGAATAATTGTTAAATTATCTTAGATAAAGAAATACAGCTATGGAGTCATGGTATGTTTCTTGCTACCATGGAGATGTTCATTGCTAGTGAGATTTTTCAGGGAGTTAGTTGTCAGTTTTTCAGACAGGCAGCGGTAGTTTGCAATTTCAGCTGTTTTAAATGTGCAATACAGTGTTTCTTTTCTTTTTCTTCTAATTCTTTTTTTTCCTTTCTTTCCAGTCCCTTTCACAAACTCTACCTCTGTGTTATCTGCAGATCCTCAAATGTGATACCAGTTCATTCACGGCTGGGTAGTCCCCAAGATCATGAACACATTCCTCTATTCAGTGTATTCCTCTATTCTATATATTTCTCTCATAATATATTCTGTTGTATTGAGAGAAGTATCTGAGCTAGATTGTCTGTCATTTGCCAGTTTACTGAGCTGTGGATGAGTCTTTTAGGCAAGACTGTCTCAGCCTTCAGTGTATCAGGATTTCTTCCAGGAGTGTGCTGCATTTGCTTCTGCAACAAGTACAAATATGCAGGCTTCATAACTCATCCACACTTCCTTATGAAAACCTTTGATTTCACAATTTCCTAAATTTCACTTCAGAATTCCTCATTTTAGAAGATTTTTTTTCTTTAAATCTATTAAAGTTTTATATTTTATGTTAGAAGAGGCTTTGAGTCTCATAGGGTCTTGATAAAAAGTAAAACTTCTTCCTTAAGAATGGAAAAGGTTTCTTTCCCTTGTGTGCTCACTATTTGGAATGGGTATCTCACTCGTCTTAGTTTGTTCCATTTATTTATTTGTTTTTTCCCCCAGAAGCGTAAGCTTTGTGACAGTTGATAGATGCTCTCAATTGAGGGGAAATTTCACAGGAAATGAAAGATATTAGTAGAACACTTACTACTCCTATCTTACCAGGATCACCACAGGGAGAACTTCAGTGTCCCAGATGGGATTAAGCTGGTTGATCAGAAGTTTGGCTAATGACTGGAAACAAACCCAATGCATCTTTGTAAGTGTTGTCAACTTGACCTCAGTTTTGTTTCTACGCACCTGTATTTATGCCAGGTTCAGATGGAAGAAAACACTGTTTTCATTATTTTTTTATTTTTTTTATATAGAGAGAGGAGAAAGAAAAGAAAAGGTAAACTAAAACAAAGATATTAAACCTATCCAGAAATCATAGGTTTTTGTGTGTGCTGAACTGGACAGTATCCCTGTCACTACTAATATATTTATTATCACAGCATATGAGACAGAGTTAAATTGCCTGATTTAAAGATTTAAACTAATTAGGCTGTTGCCTCTCTTTCACTCTCCAGAACAAATTCAAACAAAGTCATTAGATGACATTGCTTAGTTTCCCTGGTTATGATTCAGCTAACGTGTGTCTTTTAAATTCAGAGTTGCTCAGCTCAAAAAGCTACAATGGATTGTTCTTATCTAATAATTTGGAGATAGCAATCTGTGTATTTTCCTTACAGCTTATGTTATTTGTAAAAAATGTATTTGTAATTCTTGCATATTTTATTGTTCACTGAATATGAGGGCATTAAAATTAATGAATAAAACATGAAAATCTGAACACATTATGGGATACCGAGAAGAGCGTGATGAATTTAGACAAGTTTTTATGTTAGGTAGGTTCCATCTCAGTATGTTATCATGGAAGTACTACATTATAGGATGTTTATATTCCATAAAACAGCTGGGAAAATTAACTTGTATGATTAATCTGACAATATGGGAAGGGATACGCTTCTGTCCCCACTGAAATTTTACAAGGGTGCTGGGTTGCCCTCATACTAGTGAAGAAAGTCAGATTTTGTCTTCACAGCTCAAGTACTATGTACATCAAATGTATTATTTTCCTTGCCACTCGTAGGGAAACAGGTGACAGATTAAAGCACACTAAGCATTTTAAGACTATCACTACAAACACAGTTCAGCTTTACACAATTGGTATTGCCGTCTGCATGAATGACATATTTTTCCCTAATATAATTTTATTTATGAAATTAGGTCTATTGCATACAAGGCTTGATATAGGATTTCCCATGCTAGAAATGGAATATCAAACCGGGCACAGTAACACAGAAAGCATCCCACATTCTTAAAGGATAATATAAATTACCTTTATCAAATCACACAGAACAAAAGAGAAAATAAATCTGCTTAATATTGGAATGCCTTGCATTTTGTTTTCCTTATTAGCCTTTGTTTCTAATATCACAAATATGCCTAATTACAAAGAAGTTGATAAAATAGCTATTAATTTCTTATTGACAGACAAGTACAAAACAAGACACTGGATTTTTCACAGTTGCTTCCTGAGTGCACCTAGCTTCAGATACTTTCTGAAAACAGTGATGTTTGTTCAGAATGCTTCAACAGCTGAAGAACATTACAGTATTAATTTATGACCCAGCAACTAGGATTTCTTTTGGACTGTGTTATTATAAAGTAGTATGAGGATACGTGGGATATTGTTCTCACATCTGGTGTGAGTCAGCCTACATGGTGCTTTAATTCTGAGAGAATATCTCTAGATCAAACGAGCTCTGAACTGAAGACATGCAAGAAGCTATTGCAACCCTGGGGTCTCAAATGAAAAAGAAAGCTTAATTTCTGGTGAAGTACCAAAGCCTCGAATCTCAAGAGAGCTCTTCTGTGTCAAGCTACTATATGGGTTACGGCTGTGAATGAGGAGAGTTAGCTCTATTACTTGACCACCTATATCAAAGTGAGGTAATTCTTTTAGCAGTGAGATTTGACAACAATTGAAATTATAAATTGTAGCATTCTGAAACTGTAAAATACCCTTGTGCTCCTGCCTTGAGACTTCAAGGACAAATTGCCCACAATTAGTATTTGGTCTTATCTTTAAAAATTTCATGTACTTTATCGATGGAATGTTTTAGCTGTATGTGATCACCAAAGAGAAAGAAGGAAAAAGGGTAATTAAACCGAATTAAAGATGTTCTTGTTTTCCAGGAAATTGGGGTAATATTTCAGGTTTTGTATTATTTTTTTTTTTCCTAGGGTAAACATACATTTCTATTCTCTCTCAGGGAGTGGTCAGGCACTGGGATAGCCTGTCCAGGGAGGTGGTGGAGTTGACATCCCTGGCAGTGTTTAAGAGGCATCTGGATGAGAAGCTATGAGATATGGTTTAGTGGCTTTGTGGTAGCGATGGTAATTGGAGGACGGTTGGACTAAATAATCTTGTAAGTCCTTTCCAACCTTGTGATTCTATGATACCATTAACATTATAAATTAATTCAATTGAAATTAAGCCAGAGCCCGAATTTGAACAGTTATTTATACTTCCAAAACTGGGTCTGAGAACTTTTTGAGTGCTGTGTGTTAGAGCAAATCAACAGGCTGTTCTTGACTGGATGAAATGACAAAGCAAGGTACTTAAACAGCTTAGGCTTCTATGTCCTGGAAAGATGCTAGCTGGAAATAATGAGGTTATTTTCTGTTTCCGAGGAGTTGTGTGGTGAAAGGATCTTAAAGTTAGATAGTTTTCAGTCTTAACTGAATATCTGCTTTCCACCTGAGAGCTGAATTTTTTTTTTTTTCTTATCTCCATCAGATGAAAACCAGGTTAATTTAAGCCATTGTGAGAGCACAGTAGCAGCATCTGCTCAGATAATTGTCTTGTTTGCTGATGGCTGTTGCTTGTTAATGAGTCCTGTGCCTCTTAGCTGCAAGCTGAGAGCCTCCCTTGTTTGAGGATACAACAGCAGCGATGTCTGTAGAGTTTATGATGGGTCATCAAAAAAAAAGAAAAAAGTACAAAACACAAACAAACCTAATTCATTGTAGTGTACTTTCAGTTAAATGTGTACTAGCAGTAGGTTGGAGTAAAAAGAAACAGAATCCTATCAGGCAAATGCATCAACACTTAGAACTCTAACAGCTTCTTTCTGATGTCCTCATGGTAAACTCTGTTTACTGGTGGGATCAAATTATCCCAGGTGGTTATTTTCTCTGCTTTTCCTTTCCTTCAGTTCTCTGTTAAGTTAAACCTGCCTTTCCCTCTTAGCAGTCTGCAGTATTACCTGCTTTGGCATCTCTATCAATCCAGTGGTGGTACCTGTTCTGGAATATGCAGCTCTCTTGGCTACAGCCCTTTGCCTTCATAACCTTGCTTTCCAGACTTGAAGTACTGAGTACTGAGAAAGAGGTTGCAATTAACTAGGGGAAGATGCGAGGGGGGAAGAAAGTCATATTTATGGATTATACCTTACAGCAAGGTTACTTCAACTCCAGTTAATCTAGTTTTCTGATACATTTCCATCCCAGCTTTGTGCAACAAAATGGATGTGGCTAAATGCTCCCACTTGTGGTTTTGTTTTTTTTTTCCACGTCTGCTGAAATGGCTAGTGAAACCCACTTAGAAAATTCATGTGCATTTTTCTTGGTGATATATTTTTTTTTCCCCCCCATCTTTATGGAGTACTGGAGAGAATGTTTTAATATAGTTATACAGGAGTAGATATCTGTAAGAGCCTTGCCGTTTCTTAAAATCTAGGCTTATTATTCACAGAAAGCCTAATATATGATTTTTCTTTATTGACTACCAGTGGATTTCCCTGCAAATCTCAGATTTGCTGTCCTCTGTACTGTTGGTATATTGGTAGGTGAACTTATTCAGTAGTTTTCATTTAGTAAATTCTCCCCAATATATGGTCATTTTTACAAAATGGAAGAGGAGTAGCATTCTTGGGATCTACCCACAGCTTACAGATGATATAAGCTTGTTGCATTCACATGGATATTTTTACTTCAGACTGGAGCTTTCATATTTAAATACAGGTAGAAAAGAGAGTTTTTAAAATGACTGATGTCTTCCCTTATTTTTAATGAGGATGATTTCTAACATTTCATTCCAGCTGTTATCACCAATACTATATATGTAAGTATATATGTAGCTTCCTTAAACTGGAGAGTGAATAACAAAACAGAGGGAGAAGGAAACCTTCCTCTTAGTTTGTACTACACTGAAGTAATTCAATCTTGAAATAAATTCAGTGTGTTATTCATTAGTGCTCTCAATCTGGAACTTTAACTATTAAAATTTAAGAGAAAAAATATTTATTGACTGGATAAATTATATGCTAATGAAGGATTCTAATCTTTAATATAAAAAGCTTTATTTCAATCTTAAAATTAAATTGCATATCTCATTTACTCAAATAATTTTATAATTTTTATTATATTTCAGCAATGTGAATTTAATCTGCACTCTTGAAACTGTAAGTACATAAATTTGGACTGAATTGCAAATTAAAAGTACTTGCTAACTGCCACTACAGGACACTACTTTCTTTTTTGGCATGAAGATTTTATTAGGAAAAAAACACCTACAATAAGAAACAGATAAAATATTCAGTGATGATAGCTGGACAAAAACATACAAGTAAAAGATACACCCTGCCTTTAGATAGGATTGATGCAACGTTTGACTTGCCTTGTGGCAACAATGAGCTCTGTAGAAAAACTTCCATCAGGTGAGGAAAAGAGAAGACTGTTCTTTTTGTTTACAGGACTCACTCATGTGATTCAGGTCAGAATAACAAGAAAACGCTAGAATTGACTTTGACTTCTAGTGAGTGCTGCCACAAGCTCTCAAAATAGATAAGAACTGTGACCAGAATGACAACTGCTCCGTAGCGATGGGATGGCCTCCTGAAAGAGAGATATAAGCTGCCTGCTCTGAATAACCGGTTCTTCTGATACACTGCTTTCTATACCTATCTCACAGACACACACACCTTACAGAATTTAATATTTTAGCCACATAACTAGTTGTGACATTTTAATTTTGGTGTTAACTTAATAGAACTTAGAAGATGGAAGCCATTAATATCCTGTGTATTCTGCTTTGAGATGGTGGAATTGAGGTCATGACAGAACTGCACAGGAGTTAGGAATGTAACTTTCTAAAGCAAGCCATCAGTTTTGACAGGAAAAATACAACTTCATATGCTTTGTTGCTCTAAAATAATTGTATTCATAAGCTGGCAATATAATAAGCAAACATTTAAATCTCATCTGTTAACTGAAACATCTCAGGCAATCAAAACTGTGGTTTGAATAATCAGTTTATTGTAATAGTTATGTGTAGTAAAATTAATAACTTCTTAGTTCACCAATGATATTAGCAAGTGAAGCTGCTTGTAGCTCAATAGACTACAAAATAGTTACTTTAAAAAAGGAAAGCTAGAAAAGCTGTTTTACCAGCCCTTGATAAAAGTGACATGGCACTTCAATGCTACTTGTTTCCATGTGGCATATATTTGATTTTTATCACTCAGAAATGGCTTACAATGTTATTGAAAGTGCTTTACAGTTATCAAAATCTCATTTCTAGATTTCTTTAATGCAAGCTCATCTTTTTCAAGCCAGGATGATAATAGCCAGTCAAAATCTGTTTTCTGAGTGTGAAATGCTGTTGCTTAATTATGAACTGTTCATTGATATGTCAAAGACTATAGGAAACTGTAACCTACATTCCTAAAATGAGTAAATATACAAAATGATAGAAAGAAGGTATAAAGTCACTTTTCTCCCCTCATCTCGCCTTTTCTTCATGTCACCATCTCATGACAGTGCAAGAGTAGGGCCAGGTTCTCCTGTCAGTCACTGCCACTTGTTTCTCATTAATGGACTAAATATATATATATAGAAGCTACAGCACTAAAATTCTGTGCTTTGGTTAGCTGTTTTGGAGTTTGTTTTGATGAAAATGGTGGTCGAAGTTCTGATATGTCCTATAAGATCGAGTGATGGAGCATGAATATTTATTTATTCACCTCATTTATTCTTATTTCATATTTTCACTCAGTTTTCTATTTCACTGGTATTTACCAAGGATTAAGTAGCAGATATTTAAACCAGAAAGAGGCGTTTTGGTTACACGTGTATGTCTTGTGACACATTTGGTAGTTTTAGCATGAGCCTAAGTTCCAACAGATTCATTTATTTTTAATATGTATGTGTATTTAGTTTTTCCTAATGCTAATTAAACAACACATTCTAACTTTCCCGTAGAAAAATTAACAGTAAGTAACAAAACCCAAAAGGAAATTTGAAGCAGTTGAGCTTGAATTGAAGAATTGACTGATAGTAAATTTTTACAAGTTGTTGATGTATATTTCAAGATGATAATGATATTCTACACTTAAGTAATTTATCTGACGTACTAGAAGAAAATAACAAGTCATACTAATAATACCTTTAATTTCTTATACTATAATGATAAATTATGTACAGTAATTTATATTATTCAATATGTTTTCCTCTGTATACTTACTTGAAGAACAGAAATAAATGATTCTGCAGGAGACAGATGGTAAAATAATTGCATGCTGAATTTATTAATATTGAATAAAAAGATCTATAACATCAACAGTTGTGAAAGCTGTTGTCATGGCCAGCATTACCTTTGCTGTAACTCTTACAAACAGCTTTGTAAATGTATCCCTTAACAGCTGTTTGTTTAAATGACAGCTATAGAGTGAATTTCAACTTGGTTGACTTTCTAAAAATGGAGTCAGTCACTACACAGTTTACTAACATAATTAGTTGTCATAAAGATACAAGCCTAAAGATGTACTTGCTAATTAGCCATCTGAAAACTGATGTTTCTTCCTCTTCCCTCCCCCCTGTAGTACTTCTGATTTACTCTCAAGAGATGAGAATTGCATGATAATTCTAAAAAAATAAATAAATAATCACTCATTCCAATATACTTTAATCCTGGAGCATCAGAGCTGGGGAACTCGGATAAAGATGACACTTTCACATTATACAGAAGGTTTTCTCATGTCTGATGTTCTTTGTGGATTCTGTGGAAGGTGGATTTATCAATGTTTTTACATGAATTTTTTCACACTGCTGGGAAGAGATTGAAATGTCAGTGAAAGTTTAAAAGCAACGCTCTTGTTTTCCTTTTGCACACTACAGAAGGCTTTCTCATGATCAGTTGATAATAACAGTCTTTGTCATTCTGTGATTAAAATATGAAGAAATTGTGACAGAGCACTGGAACAGGTGATCCAGAGCAGTTATGGAGTCTCTTTCCATGGAGATATTCAAGACCTTTCTGGATTGCCTACTTGTGTAACCTATCATAGGGAACCTGCTATAGCAGGCGGATTCGACTCAATATCTAGAGGCCCCTTCCAACCCCTGCAATTCTGTGAAATTCACTTCTTCACTATTACTACTTATACCCAATTATTCAAAAGCTGATGCAACCAATAGAAATCATGCTGTGGATATCTATAAAAATTTTGTTTGGTAGCATTAAAAGAAAGTAAACCCCAGTGACAAAAAAAAAAACCCACAAACTTAATCTCTGTCTTTTAAGGCATGTTCTTGCATTTTTGTATAATAGACAAGGAAAGTGCTTTGGAATTATCAGGATAACCAGCTTAAATATGAAGAAAGATCCCTGTTCAAGTGCCTTTATTTCATTTATTCTATTCTAATTTTTGTACTTCTCAATGTAGTTTACATACTGACTACTCTCAAACCTGGCACTAAAACTTGCATAGAAGGTTTAAAGATTTTTGTGGTGAGATTAATGTGGAATTCAGGCTCAGGGTTTTGACTGCTGGAGCAATATGCAATTCAAACTACAAAGGTTATGGTTGTGAATGAAGCAAAAGTTACACAACTAGAATGGATCTGAGTTGAATGAGGTACAATATTGCAAACTAAGTTGCCTCCAGACAGGGAGAAAAAGGGTAAGTAGAGTTCTGTGAATTCAGTTTGGGGCTTAGCTAAGGGTTAAATTAACAACATAAATGCTAATTTGGATTTAACTCTAGGTATACAGTGGTATCATGCTAGTGAAATCTGGCACCAGTCCTTTAGTTACCAGCACCAAAATTCAAGGGCAAAAAGCTTCATTGAATTTTCTATGTATATACTTAACATTAAGCTACTAAAGATGCAACTACCAAAGGGAGCTTTATCAACTTGGAGATTATAAACAGTAAGCAAGTCATAAGTTATTTTAAAACGTTCAAGTACCAAGCAGCTGTTGTGACTGCAGACTTCTGTAAGGGAGGGGTAATATATACCTGTCTACTCTGTTAAATTAAAATAGTAGCAGTTGCATATCTTTCAGCATGAAGCTGAACAGTATCTTAGAAGGTGCAATTAAGCTGAAAGTGAAGCCTACAACTATTATATTTAGCATCAGCATTTCTTTAAAATATTTTCTTCTTTGACTAAGGAACAGAAGAGTAACATTAGACTGAATTTATTGTATGTCTATTTTCATTCCCAAGAGATTTAAGTAGTCAGACAAATGGAGCTTCATGAAATCAGAGGCTAACACAAGCATTTGTTAGCCAACTCTAGCCTACTTTCTGGTTTCTGCTATTGAAATTAGTGCTTGGTAATAACAGGCAAAGATACTAACACTTTCCAAATTTTGATTTATTCTGTTCCTCGAAAACAAGTAAAGCAGAAGTGACTGAATTGATACATTACCTGACTCCTTGACTTCACTTTCTGCTACTGTAGATTTCATGTTTTTCTCCTGTTTAGATGAAAAATGCTTAATAAATTCCATAATTCATGTATTCCTTATGTGTTCATTTAGGAACCACTGACCACAAAGCCTTGCAAGCCATGGCATTTGTACTGTACATCCTAAGCAACATATAGTACCTTGACAATGCACAGTAAGAGATGCAGACGAAAGCTCTAATGCTAAAAGAAATGAGCTTTGATAAGGAGAGGTACATTTCCCTAACAAAAGTGAAAATGAGATTTGAATGGTAGTTGTCCTGGGAAATCAAGAAAGAACTGCAAGGGAATTAGTGATTACCTAATTATATTCTTGTAGGTCTCGCCAGAAAACTTGAACTGCATAAGTAAGAGTATTATCAAGAATAACTATGGCAAATGAATTGCATGAGTTTGTGCTAAAAGCTGAGAAAAATTGTTTTTACAATTTTTTACAATTTTTACAATTTTACAACATTAAGAAATATATTAGTCATCAGAGCATGGAAGAGGAGTATGGCAGAAAGTTTCAACTAGCTTTTGCAGAGATGTATATGTGAAGTGTACATGTTCCATGCACTAGATTCTTCAGGAAAGTTCAAGTATTGAACTTACCTGAGTTTTATTTATAAAATACTGCAGCATGTGTTACAAAGGAACGCTATTACGCCTACCCTAAATCACCACAGACATGCCAAACCAGGACATAAGCCTAGAAGAGAGCCTTTTGTTCTGCCAAAGTATATTGCATATCCTGTCTCTGCTTACTAAAGCTCAATTTTAAGTTTGATGTCTGCTCTGTTTTGCTGCTTTTAGAGTATTATGTGCTTTAGCTCTTTTAGGAGAATAATTGCCTCTTAGCTGTTAGGATCTGTTATTAGTGATGAATATATATGAGTACAGTTTTAATTTCAAGATAATCTCTCCTCAAATTTAGCAGGAAAGTTACTATCTGAATTCAAAATAATAGAACACTGGGTTAGGCAATTTCAAGAACATAACTGCTCCCAGATTTTTTAAATGGAGTTGTAAAGTTGGAAAATCTGATTGCAAAATTACTGTGATAAGAATGTAATTTAATAGAATCCTTAAAGTTGGAATCGGTCTCTGAAGGCCAACAAGTTCAACGCCCCTGCAACAGACAGGCACCACAGCTAGATCACAGTGCTCAGGCCATGATCCAGCCTAGCCTTGAAAGGATCCAGGGACAACATTGCTATGCAATCTATTCCAGTGCCTTCCCATCCTCATTATAAAAGACTTTTTCCTTATGTCTAATCTTTTTGAGCTTAAAGCCATTTCCACTTGTTCTATCAAGATAGACTCCACTAAAAAGTCTGTTCCTTTCTTTCCTGTAGCTCCCCTTTGGATACTGACAGGCCACAATCAGGTCACCTTGCAACCTTCTCTAAGTTGAACAGCCCCAGCTCTCTCAGCCTGTCCTCATAGGAGAGATGTTCCATTCCACTGATTGCTTTCATGTTCCTTCTCTATATTTGCTCCAACAGGAGCACATCTCTCCTGCTCCGAAGATGTCCTATGCTTTTTTTTTTTTTTTTTTTTTTTTTTTTTTTTTTTTTTTTCCAAAAATGAAAAAGAAATTGTTTTTTCATTTTGTAACAGCAGAAAGGGGGGACCTCCAGAAAGACATCTTTCCCTTCTGGCAGTCAGCCCTTAAATGAGGTCTAGGAGAGGTGCAGCCAGGCTCTACCCCCTTCTGGTTACACAGTTTAACTGCCTTTGCCTGCGTTCCCAGGGCTGACCGGGACCTTCCCCAGTGCTCAATCGGTAGTTCAGGCCTTGACTCAACAGTTCCTATACACATCTGTTCATTATTTTCTGTTCTTGTAGTTCAAATTTGAGCTATTAATATATGCCCTGATGAAAATTCCAGAGTTTATTCTGTAATCATCAGAGAGTTTACATTAAAATAATAATAATTTTTAAAAAGGTGAATTTGTTAATATATTAATAAAGCCACAGAAAATCAAGGAATGTAGCATTTCTATTTTCCCTATTTGTTTAATATGATTCATGTGAGTCATTCTACCTGAGCTCATTTCTTCATCATTAATGGGAATCTTTCGATATAAATGTTTGTGTTCTCTGAGTGCCCTACTTATAAAAAGCATTTTATTAAATAAAGATGAGAATGAGCAGGCCTCTTTGGAAACTCTGATACACTGCTATTCCTTTAAAAATACATGCATATTTATTGTACAAAAACTTTATGCAACTCTGTTTTACATTGAGTTACCATGATTATCACCTCCTAGAAGGCCTTTGGAGAATAGAAGACAGCAAATCATCTTAACTATGTAGCCCTTCCAAAGAAGCATAATTAAAAATGTAATTTGCCCCTTTTCTTGAAATGAGCTTTAATACGAATGCTTCAGTAAACAAATCTGCCTATATAATTAAAGGAATATGCAACAGCTATTTAAAGATCACAGACAGAAATATGATATAAGGGCAGCCTTATACTCATCTTACAGTAATTTTCAGTGCCAATGAGATACAGGTGTATGCTACAGAAAACAGAAAAAGGCTGAGTGTGAGAAATGTGATTATTATTCATCTCAAAAATCCTTTTTTTTTTTTTTTCTTTTATTTTTCCCTCCCTGTTCTAATTAGGTAAGTAGTTTCCAGCTGTTCAGCATTTGCTGCAGAGACGTGCTGTTGGAGAATCACTTCCCAAACTAAACAGAACTATCCTGAAAGCAGGTTTCTCTTAAAATAGAATTTGAAATGCTATGGTAAACAGTTAAACAGCTAGATAGGCTGCAAGGAAAGCAGTGAGGAGAAATATGCACTTAAAATTGATAATGTAAGAAATAAAAGACATTTGTATGTGTAGAGTAAATGTAGCATAGGTTTATTTGCAAAAAATAAGTGACTTTATGTGAATGACATAAAATTGTGTAATGGTAGAAAAGTAATAGTTGTAACGAACACATAAGCAACTCTATCCCTTCATGCATTAGCTGTGGCCGAACATAGCATTACTGAAATTGGGCAGGGGTCTTAGTGAAGTCAAACTGAAAAAAGGCAGTACTGTTGTGCAGTTTTACAAATATTGGCTTGTCTGGTTTGCAGCTTGATGTGATTTCCCACTGGGGGAAGGGCAAATGTTACAACTGAGCCTGTAGGGTGGGGTATGAAATTGAAAATAACATGCTGTTTCTGTGCTAAAAAATGTTCTTACCTACAGAGACAATAAAAGATTTTTGGTCTGTTTGGTGAAGCAAACAGGCAGTTCTGAAACAGACACGTAAAATAGCTCTTCCTCTTCACTCTTTGCTGTAGCTGAAGTAATACTTATGTATTTTCTGTCACAGTATTTTTTTTACTTGCTACTTCTTTACTGGTTTGCGGCTTCCTGGTTGTCTGAGCCCACCTTTGGGATTTTAACCGTAAGTTTGTAAATAGGTATTCACTCTTTGTTCTGTTGTGTTTCATGAAATGTCAGATCTCTCCCAGTGCTAAGGTTACATACCTTCAGCAACAGCCAGCTAACCCTTCCAAATTTCTGTTCTGGGTTTCTGTTATTATCTTGTGGTTGGACTACTGGGGCTCCCTTTTTATAATTATGTTTTATTTTCTCCAATTTCTTAATAATGTAACTAGTGTTTTATTATCGCAAACCACTCGCGTATATTCCTACCCCAGAGTCGTCAAGCAGTTGACTCCATTAAGACACTGACAGGAGATGCATGGATAAATATGCTTTCACAACTGGTTGTTAACATTATCTATTCATTATAGCAGCAACACTAATATGTAATGAACAAATAATGAGCTGTTTCTGTTTTCTTTGCTTAAAACATCTGGGAAGGCATCATACTTAGCATGTCAAGGTATGGCAATTTTATTCTATTGCTTTTTTACTTTTGATTTTCTTTCTGCATTTGAACATCCAAAGGAGTTTGAATTATACCCTTTTCTGGAGGCCACAGGGAGAAACACAATAACATTTGGAGCTTCTCTACCACTAATTATGCATACTCCCAGCCCATTTTGCTGGTATTACTGTATGTAGAGAGGGTGGAAGAAGACCACCCAGCAACAGATGATGGGCTGTACAAACACTTGTCTCTGTTGCAGAGATGATGTAGATTTAGGGCTAGCACAGGTGTCAGAGCAGTCCCAATGGCCTTGACATTGCTAATTAGGGCTGCATGCACCTGCTGCTCCTCCCTATGGCCTTTGCCCCATTGAGATAACAGTTTCTTTTCCCATTGTGCAATGCATGTTTTTTATTCTCCCCAGTGTCTTTCCAGAATTAACAGGGTTTTAAAACTGTTTTTCAAGTTGCTTCCAGCTGTACAATTTGTGAGCACAAAGCAAGCTTTGGCTGTCTGTTGAGAACAGGTAAAAGTTATATATATTTGCCTGCAAACTCAGTCTTTAACCGCTAAGCTTTTATTTTTTTTTTTCTCCCTAAGAAACTCTCAGTGTTTTAGCTATACAGTTCAAAAAACTAATATAAACATTGAAATAACTGTCTGCTTTGTAAAGCTAGATGAAAAAGGCATAAAGCTTTACTGCTAAGGGCAACATGCAGGGAAATTTAAAATTTAAAGCATCCAACCTGGGCACTTAAATATAAAAGGAATGGAAAAGATTTCAGATCCTGCAGAAACCAGTGTGACCCGGTTTTGGTGTTTTTTTTTTTGTTTTTTTGCTATTGTTTTCATTGCTGCTGTTTTGTTTTGTTTGTGTATTTATTGTGGGTACATTTGAAATTGCTAGCTTTTGAAGTGATAAGTTTTAAAACTTCCCCTGCTACTTGCATCTTATTTGATAACTTACACAACTACTTCTGTATTTATAGAATTAATTTGTCACATAACTGTAACTGCTAGTTTAATGTAATTTTTTGGACTTGAAAGAATAGATTTTATCTCTCTATTAAAGTGGCAGAACTTCTGAATAAATTAAATACAAACTGAACTTCAGGGGGAAAGAATTGCTATAGAACACTTAAGAAAATGAGAAAATATGTTTTATTTTAAATTATTAAATTTAATTTATATTTTATTTTATAGATTCTGCTACTTGCAGTTTGAGGGATGGAATATTAATTGTCCCTATGGCTCATTAAAACTGTGTTGAAGGAATTAAAATGTGTACAAATGCTCAGTATTTCTGTAATGCATCTGAAATTCCAAATGCTTATAACTGGAAGTGATATAGTATAAGCTTTCTCGCTGTAGTAGTGCATAGAATTAATGCTCAGATTGAATGCAAATGTTCTTGAGTGTGATATTCTTTCCCTTTTTCTCATGTCTATAGGTTCCTATGTTTTCCAAACCGAAGGTTTTGTTGTGGCCCAATTATGGTTTTTTGATTGGTTTTTTTTTTGTTTTTGTCCTTCCTTGCCAAAATTCCTGTGCTTATCTATTCTCTAAGCTTTTCATTTCAGTCTCTGTTAAGAATTTTTTTTGCTTCTAGCCAACCCTGAGGATTAATAAGCTGTATGTGCTTTCACTGTGGTCCAAACAAATGCTGACTTAAGAAACATTAACATCAGGCTAGGTGATTGCATATACCAAGCTGATCAATCTCAGAGAGTTGCATAAAGTAGCTCTCTTAAACAGCTTGATGAGTGTTTACAAAGTCCCACACTCCTGGCAACAGTATTTATATTTATGCACAGCTCATTCTCTGTAATGGCAGCTATTTTGGCTTTGAAACAAAGCACATTGTAGAAAAGTAGTGACAGAAATTGAGAAGTGTTGGTGTTTAGAGGAAATCATGACTAGTGGTTTTTATTTAAATTCATTTTTCATCTCAAGATGATCTATCCAGCTACAATTTCACATCTGCAGCAGCTGTAAGAGTAAGCAGTCACAAACCACAAGCTGTGGCTTGAGAAGGGCAAACATAATCAGTTGTGGCATTTTTGATGTAGAAGAAAAGAAATGTAACTCAATGACATCATGAGGCTTAAGAGCTTCTCATTCTTATGCAATCTTAGCACTCCCACTGACACAAGGAATATCAAATGAGATTTTGTAGCAGCTCTGATTCAGATTAATATCTTGCATAAAAACGACTGCTTTTATTTATTTGCATTGAGCTGTAAAGCAGATTGGCAAGAGTTGCCAAAATAGAGCTGAGCATTCCTGCTGGGACTTGAACACAAAGCATATATATTTGTAACTAAGGTGATAAAATGCAGCATTATCTGGCATATTTTATCATTATTTTTACATAAAATGTTCAATTCAGGACTTACACTTCTTTTGACTTTTCGGAAGAGAACTTTGAGGTAGATATGATAGATAAAATATTAATTTGTTCAGTCAAACCGGGGAAAAGAACCCTTCGTTTCAATTCCCTACACTTGCAAGTAAAACTTGCATTTCTGAGGGGGAAAAAAAGTGATTGTAATTTTTTGAGTCTAGTTTGCAGTGTTGATAACTTAGAGTAAGTGTGAAGCATTGTTTGGTTTTGGAAGATTAAGGAAAGGAGATGGACAGTGTTAGGTGCAGCTGAGGAAAGCTCAGCTGCAGCCCAACCAAAGGACACAGACTGGCAGGAGGGAAGACCAGCTCTTCCCAGGCCCACTTACGACCCATTTCCATAAGGTCAGGGGGACCCAGGGGTGGGTATGAAATGAAACTGAGCTCAGAGGAGGGGGAGGACATAGTGTCTGGGCTCCTCTCAGCACAGCCTCAGCTCCAGGTGTGAAACCCAGAATGATGAACCATCAAAACAACTTTCAGACAAAGTAAGCCACTGCCTAGGAATATGGGACATGTTAAGCAATGCTGTTGAGAACTGCGGGGAGATTGCTACTGGGGGAAGGGGTGGGGACAGACAGAGGCAGGAAAAGAGATGAATAATAGTTGATTTGGGGTGTTTTGAGTGTGGTGTTCTGCTTCAGTGAGATGCTCTCCATCTGCCAGCACTTTGAGGTTAATGGAAAGCTTTATGAAGACTGTATCTTTTCCTTTAACACCAAGACAAAGTATTTCTTTTGGGAGACTGAATTAGTAGATGCTAATATTGGTTAATATTGGTGATTTGGGTTTAACCCATAAACGTGCTAGTGGAATGTAAAATAATATTTTTGTTTTATGGAATATAAAAGTATTTCTGAATTTGTTTATGATTTCTGTCTAACTGACACAGACAACATTGGATTTTTTTTTTTTAATTTTTTTTTTTTTGTCATTTGTTTACTGTAAAATTCTTCATCTTTAGACAGGAAAAAATGAGATCTTACAGTGTACATGTGTGTGGGCATTCAGTATCTCAACGGATTGCAATTACACAATTTATACACAGGGAAAAATATGAGCAAAGTACCTTGCTTGTAAATTTTCTCCATACCTTACCTGCTTGTTACCAATAGCTGTTAAGCCTTGTAAAAAGTGAATTATTATTATTATTTTGTTGGTGTTTTTCCCTGCTTCCCTTTCCTTTCCAGCCATATACTATAGAGATTCTGAAAGAATAGTACTTCTGGAGGAGAAATAGCACAGGACCACAATAATTCAAAATAAACCACAGCTAAACCTTACTGTGGGGATCAGGTGAACAATGTGTATAACACTGTTTTCATAATTGTTTCCTATCTTCTCACAGTTTAAATTTATTTACAGCAAACAAAAGACAAATCTTGTAAATGCTATAGTAAGTCTGTCATAGAAACAAGCACTGATCTTATTTGAACTGTTACTACTGTTTGTTTCCCGACTATTTCTATTGCCTTTTGGAAGTCAGCGATGGTATCTAACTGGAATCATTTGAAAGATGAAGAATATATTCTTTTTTCACTTTATTTAGGTTATTTGTAATGATGGGGCCAAGAAGTAGTAATTTTGCTATTTTGTTCATAAATATATACATATAAATATGTGGGTTTTTTTCTTGTTTAGTTATGGGATAATTTAAATTTCTGTGATTAATTACCTTCCTTTTCAATGGTTCTTTCCAGTTCATTTATACATTCTGATGTAAATATTGTCTTACATTCTGTGTTTTACAAGACTGTTTCTGAAAAATAGTCTTAATCATTATTTTAAATCTATCCATTTTCCCACCAAAAGAGAAAAGTTGATCATTATGTTGCTTTCATGAATATTTTCTAAAGTTCACACATATTTTCTGTAAGACCTGAGAATGTATTTAAGTGTGCCTTTTTTTAATACAACTGAAGATACGTGGACCTTTAAGAAGTTTTTATGAATTCTTATGAACTTTTATTCATTATCTAGAAAGAACAAGTTCATTAGTGTAATAATATGATAAATGTTGTTGAACGTCTCTACAGAATTCCTGGCAGTTTCATTAAATATGAATAATTTAGTGATCTTTAATTAAGTTTTCATGTTCTGTTCATGAGTAATTTGATTTTAACCCTAATATGTAACTCCAATTAAAGCAAAATGTTGTTAGATTTATTGCAATAAAGAGACATAATTTTTAAATACTGATTATCTCCAGCTTAAATGTTGAAATGTTATGGAGTCTGAAGACTAGCAAGAATAAACGTATGTGTCAATGATAATCTATTCTATTGTGTATATGAATAACTTTCACAAGCATCTTTGAAGTACTCTTTCTTTTCTCATTGTTCTAGTGTGATCAACATGACATTTTTCACCTCCTAGTAAACACCTGAATCTAATAAACAATCCCAGCTATGCTTCTTTTTTTTTACAACATTCTTATGAGGTGCTCACATAAACAGAGAAAATATGTACACCATTTTTGTAAGCACCATACTTGGCTCTGCTAACACATAACTCAAGCTAAATTATTTGTATCTTGATAAAACTGAAATGGGTTGATTCTTGTATATTCTAATTATGTGAATATTTTAAGAGGCAATTATTTTTGGAAACCCAATTTAAGTAAGGAAGAAACAGATATATTTATAGCAGCATCCTTAATTTCTTTTTAGAGATTCTGAACTTGATGTTGCTTCCACAAGGTTCTTCATTAGCCAAGCTGCTTTATTTGTAATCTTTATGATGGCATGTAAATCACACAACTCATGCTGTGTATTCCTATGCCTCTTACTCTTAACGTTGTAGCTGAGTGACTGAGAAGAACCTCACTCCCAGAACTTTCAAACATTCTTTAGGAGTACCCTGGCCCATTTTGGGGGATCTTCCAACTGCTGATGAATGACTCATTTATTTATTTTGGTTTTATATCTGGTGGATTTAATTCTAAATCAAAATACCTGTGAACCCAAAGAAGCAAAATAAAGTTTTTAAAGCTCTTACTACTTTTCTTTTTTACAATTCATTTTTATTGCTTTATGCCTTTTTCTTCTGCCACTCAAAAATAAATGAAAAGTGCATGTTCAGTGGAACACACACACACACAAAAGGTGCTCTGCACCTTCAATGAGGAGGAAGGCTGCTGGTGCAGTTTGTCTGGGGGAGATAAAGAAGAAAGAATCAGCATTTCATTTTGTGTACGTATGCTTTATTACAAGAGGCTGTGTCATGGGGCTGATTTTCTGAGGAGGTTATTGATTGAGTCTTTTGTCATATCTCCATTTTTCTCAGAATGTGTTACTTGCTGGATTTGTGGAATACCCTCAGATGCTGAGGTCTTTGTGACTGTTGTCAGCCTAGCAGTGTATGAAACTTCAGTCATGAATGTGAGCACTGTAAATATACCAACATACGTTGGTCAGAGAACTTGGTATACATGTACTCTCATAAAAAATTTAGGTAGTGATTTACATTTCTTCTTCTGAATACTATACTTTCTTCATGTTTTTTTTTGGAGTTTTGGAATGTTCTAAAATTGTGGAAAGAAATGTACCCAAGTATAGTCTGAATAAATCATTAAAATGTTAAATGAAAAAAGTTTAGTGAAAATCTGGTAAATAGTGCACTGTTGTAGCAGAAATGCTAAATCATGGCTTTGAACCAGTGATTGAGCACCTGGTGGGAAGGCAGGGCCAACCCAGGGGAGCTCAGATAATGCAATGCACCTGAGTGACCAGAAGGAGTGGAGCCAGGATCCTCCCCTTCATTAAAGAGTTGGCAGTGGAGATGAGAGTATCTTGCTGAAGGTCCCTGTCTATTTGACGTCTTCCAAAGGTAATCAGATTTTCTTTCTTTGTTTCTGTGTTTATGGCTGCCACATTAGGGCTTGTCTTCATTTGCTGTAGTTGAAGACTTTGCTACTTTGGTGTTATTGTTGTGCTTTCCATCATGTTACAGCACTACAACCATAAATTCATAGAATTATTATATAAAACAATGTTTGTAAACTCCTTTTAATCAAGATGAGAAAGTGATATTAAATTCCAGATTTTCCTTACTCTATAGTCATTGTTACCTTAGCAGTAAAATTTTCATTTAAAGTCAGGTGTGTTTGATCATTTTGGTGTCTGGAATATGTAAATCCAGACCGACATGCTTGGATAAATAGCACATCAAAGCTCTCTCTTGGGTTCAGTTTGTATGTATTAGTAGTTACACTATTGTTATCTGTTTGTTTCTTTCTCTAAGAATAGGTTCCTAATGTCCATATTCCATGATGCTCTCCCCAAGCTGTGCTCCCCAAAGTACTCCAAAACATTGTTTTTAAATTGCAAATTTGCTGCAGTAACAAAAGGTGGCAAAAATGTTACTTCCTGGAGGCATTAATTTTGGATAACTTTTCTAGTGATTGGGATGTCAAATGGAAGTGATACCAATACTTAACCAATTAACACTGTTCCTTAGAGAAATCATTTCTCATTGTATGTAGAGAAGTTACTCAATCTGCAACACTGGAACTGCTAAATTTGTTAAAGAATAGGGACAGAATTTACCTGAAGGTGAGGTTACATGGCAGTAGTTTTAAGAAGTTCTGATTCCATTGGATTTCATTAAAAGTTAATGAGTGTATGTCATCTCCCTTTTGCTCTCTTTTCCTCCGTTCGGGGCTTGAAACTCTGCTGGAAATGTCTATGATAGGGTTGAGAGCTTATGGGTCAGAATAAAAGTGAAGGCCATTAAGACTGACATTATGATGGGAGTCTGCTACAGGCTGTCCAAGCAGGATGAAGAGGTGGACAAGGCACATTATAGACAGTTGGGTGAAGTCTCGAGATCTCCACTCCTTGTTCTCTTGGGGGTTGAGTCACCATCCCTGAATGTGTTTAAAAACTGGCTGTGGCTCATGATTTACTGGAAGGTTGTTAGAGTTAGGGTAGCATGGTTAGGTTGTGGTTGGACTTAATGGTATTTGAGGTCTTTTCCAACCTTAGCAATTTTATGAAGAACAGTTATGCTGATTATGGTTTATTAATGCAGGTGATAGATGCTATTTATAGTAACAGTATGACACATATTTGAATTTGGCAATCTTCGTATTTATTGCTGTCATCTTCATCTTGTCTGAAGTGCAGTGTACTGAAGAGGTTTTCTGCATTCTTTTTAGTGCATGTGTTCCTTTGGTGCCCTTTCTCCTTCCTCTCTTTTACTGAACAAACTGACATTACTAAGAGGTAGATTTCAAAGGAGATAGTAAGGGTTAGTAACAATATCCTAACTATGGGCTAGAACAATAACAATCATAGTATCATAGTCTTGTGCGGGTTGGAAGGGACCTTAGAGATCATCGAGTCCAACCCCCGGGATTCGAGCCTCTGTGTAGCAGAGCGGCACTTCTACCACTTGCGCCACAGGGGGGATTCTAACTCCGGGCCCCAGTGTTGCAAGGCGGCATTCCTACCACTGCGCCACCGGGGCACACACAATGACAAAGTATTTTCATCTGCTTACCAGGTGCATATCTCAGGCTAACAAAACAATAAACACCCACTCGAGCAAGATTCATTCTCTATTAACTGACAGCATTTAGTATCTGTTGGGACATTCATGGTCTACTGTTAAGCTTACACTGTAAAGGAACTGCTGATTGTGTTTGAAGATCTGAACATAAATTGTAAATATTGCTGGGATAAGAAGCTCATACAGAAGAAGCTATAAAGCTAGAATAGCAAAGTTGCTATACAGCAGTTTTCTTTTTATATATTCCACATTAATCTCTGAGCTGCTTGGAAGCCATGCCAGTCAAAGCACAGCCATTATTTAGTGCTAAAGAACAGGCACATCTCCATTGGAAAGCTGGGTGGCTCCCAGTGTGCCCCGCGCAGGAAAGAGGCCACTGGGGAAGTAAGTGGAATAGAAAATTGTATGTGAAACCAAAAAAAGAAACAACCCTCATTTGGCAGACAGCAGGAAGAAACATTGATTTATCTTGCTCAGGATGCTTGAAAAAAAACCACACCCCAATAATCTGTGTATTCTAGTACAGGTATAAACTTGCTGGCTTCTGATTCATCTTGAAAAACTGTATGTTAGCCTATGAATTATCTATTCCATAAAGCCTTTATTGATATTTCTGAACTTGAAATGAAAATAAAATAAATAAAAAATCTGAGATCAAGTTTGCAGCCCTTGTTACAAATGAATCCTCATTGGAAATATTATATGTTGATATGAAGGCAATGAATTATATTTATTGGCATGCTGCACTTTGATATTTCAAAATAAATCAGTTTTGCGTGGCTATTTAACGTTTATACCTGATACTGCTTTTGGGAGGCCTGTAACTAATACCCAGCTCTAGTTTCAATCTTACATGTGCTGTATATCCCTCTAGCTTTTTGGCTTTGATGGGAGCTGCTCAAGATTCATCAGACTAGAATTCCACCCCAAGCTCTAGAGAGAGAATTGGGAGGAATACTGTGTTACAGGATGAGCTTTCCTACAGTGGTGTATATGTTAATGATTTCATCATTTTCAATGGGATTATACTGCTTGGGCAAAACTAGTTCTTTAAATGTTACTGACCTAAGGTCTTTCTGATCATCTGTTTGTTAAATGAATTAGTTTTCAGCTTGTAAATAAACTATTGCTTTGACCCAGACATAGGGAAAGTGAATGATAAGAAATATAGTTGATCTCTGTGTTCACTGGTGACAGTACCTTAAAGCTGCATTCCAATGAATAGAGGGGAAAAAATAATTAATGTTCGAAATAGCATGCAAAGTGGCTTTTAAGAGGCAAATACAATTTAATAGTTTTATCATTCTGTGATTGTTATATTTTTTTTCTTTAAAGATTGGCTCAAATTAAATACTTAAAGGGCATGAATGTGATTTAGGCTTCTAGACAGAATGATCAGGCTCTAAGTAAAATGAGCCACAAGACAGAGTCATTATAAATACAGACCTTGTTTGGATGTTTGTGAAAAGAAGGCAGCTGAATGATACACAGGAGATTGCAATTTCAACAGCAATTTAATGGTAACAAGTCTTCCTTTCACAGAATAAATGTAGATGTGGTTTTGCTGAAAAAGTTGGTTTATTTACTGAAAGATTACAGAATTTGCTTCTAATTTACAAGAAGAGTGCCAGAACTGAAATACAAATTGTTCTTGAGGATATTTTAAAAGACATCTTAGCCTCTTGAATAATATTATTTTTTACTTTTAAGCACTTTATGTATCTTTGCAAACGAGTTGTACTTAGCTGCTTGCAATAAAATTTCCTATAAAGAGAGTATCAGAAAGATTTTGATAACTTTCTGTACCTTAACAACGGGAGAATTGCCTTATTCCTTTTGTGTGTTTTTCCTACGATTTATGAGAGGATGAGTGTTAACATTCTGTGATGTGACTGCAACAAAGACAAACAAGGCAATGGCAGAGCAATCTTCGGTAAAACTGATCATTGTATCTAAAAAGCAGTTGTCGGGCAAAGAACAATGGAAGAGTAAGAGCGATGGGAGTATGAAGGGAAGGCTGTTACTGCACAACCTTCCTATAATCACATATATTTTTAAATACTTGCAGCTCATAGAGCCATCCAAGATGAAAGCTATGCCTATTCAAGGAATTCAAATACTGCTGGCTTTATTAAGTAATTCATGGAGACTGATATTTGTCATAAAATGTTGGGCCAATGTTCTTGTTTTCCAGTCAATTAAATTCCTTGCCCTCCTCCAACCTAGCGTCAGGCTTCATTAGAGAACACATCCCTTGAGAAGAATTTTCTTGAGCTACAGTTTCATGGCACTTATGTAAAAAAAAAATCTGCTTAGAATACAAGTAGTAGTAGAATAAAGACTTCAGTTTTATTAGGAGAGCTATTTCCAAACAGTGCCTAATGTCCACTGCCAGTGAGTTATGGGCTATTATAGATATCTTTTATCTTCTTGGATTGCTCGCTTAACTTCTAGTTTTCTCCAGTGTAAAGAGAGCTTGACAGCATTATAGGGGATAGTTGCACCATTAAGGAATGCTGGAATTTCCTTTTTCTTCTTCTTCTTCTTCCCCCCCCCCCTCCCCCCCCTTAGATATTCAGATAAGATTTAGGAGATTGACTGATGTTTTATTTTGTTATTAGATGTTGTTGTGGTATTCATTAAAAATTAGGACTTTCCTCTGCCTTATTGTTGTTTTCCTCCCTCCTCGACACCTCTTTGTCTTTTTAGGGGCTGCTGGTTCCCTGGGCTACCTCTTCCAGTGTTCCCTGCCCTCAGGAATAGGGATCGTGTCCTTACTCAGCTCCCTGAGAGCAGTCAGAGCAAAGAGAGAGGAGCTGGATATTTGCCGGATATTCCCCTGAAGGCTGTGGCCTTCAGACTTTGTTTCTCAGCAGGGAAGCTTCTAAAGTAGCAGACTAGTCCATCCAGTTTGAGGAAGTATAAGAGATATGAACATATGTGGTATTTTATCCAGCATCAAGCGACTGAAGATTTTTCTGAGTTTTGTTAATAATAATAACCTAAAATTCTCAGTATTAGACAATGTATCTTTCGCTATATATATTTCTCTCTTTGGGAAGAGAGAAAAGTGGGAAAGTAAGACAAAAACATTCTTTCAGCTCTGCATGTGCTCATTTATCACAGTATCTTAAATGAGCATCATCATTACCTTAGATCAAACACTTGAATGTGTTTGTGTCTTGCTTAGTAGGGTCAATGTGTTTTCTTTAATAATGAAAGGTAAGAGAATTGATAGAGCCAAATGCTGTAGGTATGCAATTACAAGGATGCGGGATTTTGCACTCCAATCTGAATGATACACAAAGCTGTGTATTAATGTTCAGTAACTTTTTGGTGTTGTAGTTTTAGATAAACCTCTCTATATATCTCAGCTTAATATTGTCTTCAGTTAATTCAGTAGAATAAATCTGCTTAGACTGTGCAGGAAGAATGATCAGAAACAAATAAGGAAATTTTATTTAACATCCCTTATTTTAACATAAAAAATAATTCCCAATGCCTAGTAAATATATACTGTAATTTCCCAGAGGCTGATTTTGTTATTGGTTTGGGGTTTTTTGTTGTTGTTGTTGGTTTTTTTTTTTTTGCATTGTTGTTTTCTGTTTTCTTTTTGCTAAAGTAAAATATCAATTGATATTTTCCAGTACCAGAATTACCTTTATTCTCATTACGCTAGAAAAATGTCATCAAGCACAGACAAAAAATGTAAGCTCTTACAATAAGTAATGTTTATTATATTTACTATGATATATGTTATTACTAAAGGCTCCTTGTCCACTCCTAGTCACTGTTAATGTGAACTCATTCAAAGCACATTAGGGCTCAGACAAAAAAGATATTTTTATTTCACCACATAGGATAATGTTCAGTTTGCAGCTATTTAATTTGATTGTATGCAGTTTTGTGTGGTGAAGCCTCTCTGGTCCACTGTGTATCTCAGCTTTATTAAGAATTATTTTGTACAGAGCAATTTTTCATCTTGGAAATATTCTGTCCAGAGCTGTAGGTAGACTTTTTTGCTGCCTGATTTATCTGCTTGTCTCAGGGATCTTCTCTAAGTAGACACGGACTAGTTATTAGTGGCTTTCAATGCACCTGTAAAATCTAACCCAGTAGCTATGCCATTTGAACACATCTAGGTTATATGTCTGAAATTACTACTGTCTGAAACCATTTCTGTGCTATCTGAGCTTATGATACTGTCTTCACTAAATGCTTGTAGCTTTGCACCTGTCAGATGGGATACATCGAAGCACGTGTTTGAGCCTTTTTGAACCTGGTGGGATTGAAGTGCTCTTTTGCATCAGAGTGGATGAAGCGTTTTGCTGGGTTTGGGTCTTAACGTAATATACATTTTTCACAGAGCTAGGCTTATGTTTCTATAGGAGAGATTAATTTGTAGATGGCTATCTTTATGAGCATACAGCACATGTTGGCAAATGCTTGTCGAGCTGTTGTCAAACTTGAGGTATAGAAGTTATCTTTTTGGTGAGGTACTCGGCTCTGGAGCAGACGTGTTCCATGCTGAAGCAAGGAATTACCTCAGCTGGTTGCGGGATAACCCTGTTATCGAACAGCTGCCGGGCACCGTCGTCCTCTGCGTGACAAAGGCGTTCTGATGTCACAGAGGTGGTGCCAGGAGCAACGGGCGGGGTCATTCCCTGCGTGTATTAGACCTGCCGCTAGGGGGCGCAGCCACCCAGCAGCGGAGCGAATTGGGAGCGGTGTGGCTGTGCAAACTCCGTGGCTGCTGGTGAAGAGCAGCAGGGATCCCGTCTGCGTGAAGTGTGAGTAGGTGAGTGATCTGCCCAGTATGGTGGTGAAGCTCAGGAAGGAGTATCAGACATTACAATCAGGAGATATGTTGGTGGAGAAACTTTGTTGAACTTGTAAGAAAGATAGTAGGGTGATACCCTACAAACAGTGGTGGATCACCTCCCCTGCCAACATGAAGCAAAGGGAGGTGATTCAAGAGAAGAGGAGGGGTGGAAACAGGTCCCATCCCGACCTACCTTGGTTGCCCAGGTGTCCTTGCATATAATAGGTTTGAGGCTCTGGAACCTGAGATAGGCAAGTGAGGATGCAGTGGCAGGTCTATCCTTGAGGTTGTCTATGGTGAGGTGACTGACTCCATGCTTCCTGTCTCTACCAAGGAAGACAGAGGGTGATTTGCAGCAACTCCCTGCTGAGAGAAATGGAAGTCTCTATATGTCAGCCCAATCCTACCCACACCCACCCTTGTCTTCTACGAAACATCCTGGACTAATTCATCCTTTTTATTGTTATCCTGTATTGATAGTTCAGGCTGGCAACCTTGAAGTTGCTGAGAGAAGCCTGAGGTCTATCAAAAAGGATTGCAGGGGACTGGAGTGGTTATTGGATGGAGTAGGCATACAGGTTGTATTTTTCTCTAACTATTCTATTATATTCTAACTATTCTAACTATTCCCCTGTGTCAGAGAATAATACTGAAAGGAGCAGGAAAACTCACCTCTTAAATACATGGCTGGGAGGCTCATGCAAATGCAAGGATTTTTATGTATTTTATTCTTTGTTTACCGTGGTACAGTTGACTTGAGACCTGGCCTGATAGCTGTGGATAGGACTCACCTGTCTCAAAGGTGGAAATAGGTCCTAGCCCAGCATCTGGCAGGGCCCTCATTGAGAGGGCTTTAAACTAGGTATGAAGGGGAAAGGGGATAAAACTAGGCCTGCCAGGGATGAACCTGGGGCAACAATGATGGGATTGGTGTTGAGGCAAAGGGCTCAGCTGAAGTGCATCTACACCAATGCACATAGCATGGGCAACAGACAGGAGGAGCTGGAGGCCATTGTGTGGCAGGCAACTGTGACTTAGTTGCTGTTACAGAAATGTGGCGGGATTGATCCCATGACTGCAGTGCTGCAATGGATGCCTACAAGCTCTTCAAAATGGGCAGGCATGGAAGGAGGAGTGGTAGCATGGCTATGTTAAAGAGTGCTTTGATGTTGGTGAGCTTAGGGCTGGAAATGACAAGGTTGAGTCTCTATGGATAAGGATCAGAGGCAGGGCCAACAAGGCAGGTGACCTGGTGGGGGTCTGTTATAGACTACCTAACCAGGATGAAGAGATGGATGAGGCATTCTATGAACAGCTGGCAGAAGATGTGCAATTGACAGCCCTTGTTCACATGGGGGACTTCAGCTTCCCTGATATATGTTGGAAACAGTTCAGCACAGAATAAATAATCAAGGAGGTTTCTAAAGTGTATGATGGAAGATTTTCCTGATGTGGCTGGTGAGAGAGACTACCAGGGGAAGTGCTCCTCTGCTTTTCACAGAGAAGGACTGTTGGGAGGTATGAAGGTTGGAACTGTCTTGGACAGTGTGACCATTAAATGGTGGAGTTTCCAATTCATGATAATGTCAGGAGTTGGGGCAGTAAAACTGCTCCCTTGGACTTCTGAAGGGTGGGCTTTGAACCATTCAGGACACTGACAGGGAGGGTCCTTTGGGATTCAGCCCTGAAGGGTAAAGGGGCCCAGGAAGGCTGGCTGTTCCTACTGAAGGAAGTCTTAAAGGCATGGGAACAGACTGTTCCCCCTGTGCCACAAGATGAGCTGACAGGGAAGAAAACTGGTGTGGATGAACAGGGAGCTTTTCCTGAGGCTCTAGGAAAGGTTATGGAGCAGATAATCTTGAAGGAGATCTCATGATATATGTGGGACATCTGGAGGGTCTGGTCTAGCACACATGGATTCATGAAAGGCAGGTCCTGCTTGACCAACTTGATCTACAAATCTTATATGTAGCAGCTGAAGGAGCTGGGATTGGGGTTGTTCAGTCTCTCCCTGAGCATCCTCTTCTCTACAACTATCTGAAGGGAGGTTGTGGTGAGGCAGTAGTCAACCTCTTCTTTTATGTAGTTAGAGATAGGATGAGAGGAAATGGCCACAAGTTGCAGCAAGGAAATTCAAGTTGGATATTAGGAAATAGTTCTCTGAGAGAGTGGTCAAGCACTGGAATGGGCTGCCCAGGGAGATGGTGGAGTTACCAACCCTGGAGGTGTTCAAGAAATGTTTAGATGTTGTTTTGAGGGACATAGTTTATTGGGAAATACTGGTGATAGGTGAGCAGCTGGACTGCATGATCTTAGATGTCTTTTCCAACCTTGGTGATTCTATGATTCCAACAACAAAAGTCATTTGCCATCTTGATTTGATGTTAGAATAAGCATCTGTATTAGTTTCTCACTATTTTCATATGTGTCATACAGACATAATAGTGGCACAAGTTGTGTATTTTTAAAGCAAGGATTTGCAAGTTGGGAAGTTGCAGCTTAGCAAAATATACTGGTTTTCTAATATCAGTCTTTGTGGTGTAATTGACACAATACATGCTGTAAATGAAGATCTCCACGGATTTCAACCTTCTTTCCCCATCATACAATGACTGAATTGTTAGTTTTCAAGAACACTTTAGCAGTATTCTGACAGTTCTAAATGTTCTGTGTTAGAGCAAAAGGTTTCCTTCTGCTCAAGCTCATCTGTTCTGGAAACTGGATTGAGAACAGCACTTTAGGGAAAAAATACCTTAATGATCTCTATGCACTCTAAAAGTCTTTCTCCAGTCCTCACTGGAGATGCTGTAAAAGCTTAGCCAAAAATGTATATATAGCATGAACCCTGTTGAAAATTTTTGAAGTCATAGGTTTCTGCATACAAAAGACAAAATGAAATCATCCAAAATAAGCTGGGCTTACTGAAGCTGTGCTGTTAATTCTACAGACAAAACTGTAGTGCTCCCTATCAGATGAATATATGTTACACTCTGTGTTAATCAGTGCACAGCTAAATTCAGTTAAGAAGGCAACGCATGGGCATGAGAGGAGTTGAGCTGAGGTATTTGAGATGGTCAAATGACTGTAACTCTTACTTTCTGAGATGTAGGCTGTTTTATGAATATGCCATGTGTAGAATTGGTATAATGTGAAGTCATCAGATACAATCACCAAAAGCAGACCGAGACATTTTGTGCAGTTTCTCACATCTTTCTAGATTTTTCTCTTTTGATTACTTGGTTTACATTTAGTAAACAATTCCATGGCATGTTAATCAGTTCAAAAGGAGAAAAATGTCTTTGGTTTTGATTCAGAGATTATATACAAATACATTAAATAACTACAGAGTATATTTATGTTATCAGATGATTATTGTACATACAGATGGATGAGAATTTAAAGGTCTGTTTTCCAGAAGAACTAAGAATCTTGGTTTTTCTTCTTAAAAATTTCCACGAAAACAGGAAAAAAAAAATCTAATCATAAAATTATCTGCTAGAAGATTGTGAAACAAGAAAAACAATGAAAGATGTTTAAGGTGTGTTCACCTAGAATTGGAGTGCTAAAATATTCATTTCAATATTTATATGCAAGGTCTCTTTGTTTGTTATTGAACAGAGACTGCTTACTGACTTCAATTATTTAATGTTTATATTAATAAAAACCGTACAGTGTTCTATGCACATTTCAGCTATTGTCCATAATAATCCTACTGTCACTATACTTGAAATTAAAGCAAATATTATGTTCCACATCTTGTTATCAGCAAAATGGAAACAAATGAAGTCAAAATTTATTATTTTAATTGAAATCCCAGAAGCGTAATCAACAGTTATTGGTAGTTTAGATTTGATTTTCACAGAAACAATAGTAGGGAGTACTATTATGGGGGGGAGGGGTAGGGGAAGGAAAAAAAACAAACCCAAAACAACACCATAATAATACAGTTAAATACTGCAGTAAATAATGCAATTAAGTGCTCACTCCCTAATAATTATTCAGTTCCTTGACAGTCTTTTGCTACTGCCAGGAACAGGGAATATGGAGGGTCACTGCAGCAAACCATCGGTGTCCTTTTTCCCTGAAGTAGTCTGATGCTGTTGCTTTCTTCCTCCTTTATCAGAACACACAAAATTTTGAGGCATTTGTTTGTTATCACAGCCCAATACATTTTTACCTCTTTGTTCTCAAACGTGCAATATGTTTTAGTTACCTTGATACTTTGTTCTATTATCCCCAAAAAGTTTTGTCCAGAGTTGGGTTTCTTCCTCTATTGGTGAGTCATTTGCAGCCTCAGGGTCTCCACTTCCAGCCCTCACTTCTTCTTTTGCCATCCCAGGTACTCCTCCATGCTGTGCTGCTGCTTCTTGTGGCAAAATCTGTGTTCCTTTACATTTTATTCTGTTGAGGTCATAAACCACAGTACAAAGAATAACTGTTAGTTCTGTCTATATAATAACTACGTGAGTAACATACAAAAATAGCTGTATATAAAGAAAGATAAGAATACCTACCTGGTCACTGACAAATTAGTGTTACAGCTAAACCAAGCGACCCAGGTGGGTAATGATAAGCCTCAGGCAAAAGAAATCTGATATCTCTGAGATCTTCCAAACTCAATACAAAATCTGTCCCCTGCTAATACTGATGACAATACTGAACTATAGGGCTATATGTATATATATCTGTTTTGTGAAAGGACAAATCTGAACAATGCTGCTACTGGTCAAATTTTATTTTGATTAGATATCTGCACCTTATTTAATTGTGCAACTGCCTTATTTGTTGTCAGTGGAAATGCTGACACAAACTGAATTATGCATGTTTCTAATCAGTATAAATTATTAAACTTCCAGTCAGTTATGTCAAGAAGGTCCTCTTTATTATAAAAGCAATTCTTTCACACTGTTTTGCAGTTGGCCCATATGGCAGCAATAGGTAGTGCTTGGGGAAAATAAAATTTTCAATGTTATGTCATACTTAATGAATTTTACATAAAACCTTGATGAGGAAATGTTACCTGGACTCAGTCTCTCTTCCTGTTCTTTTTTAAAAAATGTTGTAATTTGCTATTAATATTGCTCATTAGATTGGTCTTGTAACAGCCAGTTCATTAAAGCACATTTGCAGTTTTTCCTGATTATAAGCATCTCAAAAAGGAGGCAAAACTCAGATACCTGGCTTTTTTTATAAAACAGAAAATTTTAAAGTTTTAACATTTAAAAAAATTGGTATGATTTCATAGGAAAGAACTAGGCTTAGAAAAAGCTCATCGATCTTTTCCTAAAGAACTGCTTCTCACTCACTGCTAGGTCTGGTATCAGTCAGATCTTGGCTTTCTAGCCACAGACTGTGGCTAGGACTGTGTTTCTCTTTTTCTGCTTGAGGGGTCCTTATGGACATGCTACTTTTAACTGTTTTTTAGACTGAAGAAGCTTTAGATTCTCATGGGGCACTGCTTGTGCTGATCCCACATTGGTCTCTATTCCTCTATATGGGAGAAGCAGTCTTCCCCAGAGATTCCCTTTAGTCAGTGCTCTTTCACTAGAGGCTTTCAAACTAACAAGTGCTAACAGCTCTAGAACTGTGCTTTAAAACATTCCTTACAAGTTCATTCAAATGCAGTTAGTACTGTGACAGGGCTAGCGTAACCCCACTGACACAAGTAAGGTGTGGGTTGATTCTATAAAGTGCTTAAGGGTCTGCTGAAATATATACAAATTGCAAAAAAAAAGTTTTGACTGCCAAGAACAAGATAAAGGGAACTCCTAACAATTTGCAATACACGCAAATTCAATTTATCACTGATGAAAAGATATCTACACTTTAGGTAGAGTTATGTGGAGGTTTGTTTTTATACATCTAGTTTTGGAGGACAGCATTTAGGTCTTAATTTAGTTATAATACTACAGAGATGGAAAGTAAACAATGGATGTGATGCTTTGATTTTTATTTAGGCATTTAATGTGCTGCGTCATGAAACTTTGTTTGCAAAATCATTTTCAATTGACTTGCCTATGAATGTTTTAATGTTTATTGCAGACCTTTGGAGGTGGGCAGGAGAATTATTATAGCTTGATTAATTAGCTTCTGATTAGACAAATATGATGCTTGAAAATATATTGTAAATATGTATTCAATCAATTTAAAGGAGAAAGAAATCAATTTATTTTTTTTTTGCATTGCAATTTTTTTCTCTTAAGCAACTTAAACTTTTCATTTGTTAATGACAGCATTTATATTCATGTTCATCAATGGTTTATGGGCTGGTTTGGCAAGGTTCTGTGACTAGTGGGGTAGAGGAACCCACAGATCTGCACCCCAGAAAAAAGGAAAAAGATGGAGAGAGAGATGGGCCTAAAGACAAAACAGTGGCAATGATCTGAGGAGAAACAAACTAATTTTCTAAATAAGATATTGGAATGCAAGATAGCACACTATAATATGCTACAATATAATTAGAATTCAAATAAATTAAATGAGAGAGGGTGTCTGAAAGCTGAAGGCCTTACTCTAATGTCATGACAAGATGGCACCTGCAACAGAGATGAGCCAGACAATTGAAAGAGTGTAAGTTCAAGTGACCTATGAGTGGCTTTTTTCTTTTAGTCTGAGTGGAAATGGTAACAGAACATTGCACAGTCCTCTGGGGTATGTAGCTGTTCTTCTCTTCTGGGACAGGTTCCTGAAACTAGAGCATTAACTCTTTAACTCCCAGTGCACTACATGATGTTATGATGCGGAACACCAATAACCAAAAATCATAAAACCATGACCATATTTTACCTCCAGTCCTGTGTTTCACAGATTGGCTTTATGAAGTCTTCCTTATACTAATTAAGATTTTATGCAAAATGTTAGTCTTCACAATGTAATAAAGAAAGCAAAGGGTAATTTTTGAATTTGGTAGATGGTAGTAAAGGAAGCTTAAGAGATCCAAACTAACTACTTTGAGAAATTATATAGAAGCTTGCTGAGTGATCAAATTGGTGTGAAAAGGAAATGATGGGAGAAATTTATCACTGACTAAGGTTTAAATACTAGATGAAAAATAAAAGTAACATGGCCTTGCACCTAAGTTTCTTCAAGGGAAATGTGTAGATCTTCATGTCCTCTAACAGAGCTAAGTCATCCATCATGTTCAAAAGGAAAACACAATTGATGTGATTTGCTACATATGGCTAGAAACCATCAGGAATTTGAACAAAGAAATAGATGCTGAGGTAAGCAATACCAGATTTACTCAGGAAAAATTAGTACAATTTATTTCAAACTAAATTCTGCTCCAACAGAAATGCCTATGATTTCATATTACAAACCAGTATGGTTTTGCTCTGATCTTATATGAGTTGCATTTTTAAAATGGATTTGGTATGTATATTTGCTGTTGATTATTCTGAGGTAATTTTCTATTTGTTGTTTTTTTCCTGCAAGTGTGTTTTTTTTTTTTGTTTGATCAGTGTTTTTTGAATTTTAAGTATAACTGCTTGTCTCTTTATAGAAGATATATCACGAACTGTTATGACAGAAAGATTACAGAATGCATTTTTGCAATGCTTAATCATCATTCTCATTCAGACGGTAGAATAAACACGTTTACCATTATGTAGAATAGTAAAGGGGAGTCATATTTAAATGAGCCAAAGAAAACATTATTTTCATCGAGTGTTTGTATTATTCTTTACCAATATGGTCTTAGCGTATAGGATGGCCTGAGTAAGTGATGTTAAAAGGTGAAAGGGTGCTGAGAGGAAACTGTAGAGCTATCCAGAATGATAGGAATCTTAGGCATTGCCTTTAATAAACTGCCTTATCAAATCTTGCTGCTCCTTGACAGAAATCAGTTTGTTTGATCGGCAAATGCATTATGGAATCATGTACAGAAATGTAATACAAGACCAAATATTCAGTTGGACAATCAAGGGATAGCATGACCTGGTGTGAAACAGGAAATATTTCTGCATCTTCTAGTTCCTTTTTTTTCCATCTCTTCTGTTCTTGTGTTTAGTCTTTATGCACAAGTTCTTTACTTTCACCAATATGCTCTCACCGGAAAGCATATTATTACACAAATGAGGAATAGCACTAAGCCAAAAGCTTGAATTCTTTTTTTGATTAATTTTTTGTTTTTTATATATTTTTTGTCTTTTTTTGTTTTTTGGTATGTAGTTCTTTTTAGTTACCAATAGAATGAACAGTCCTTGATTGGCTTCTTTATCATTTGCACTTTTAGTCAAATGTTGTTCCCCTTCAAGTGAGGGGAAAAACAATGGGTAATTTTAAAAAGATCAAGATTGAGGCTGTAGGCATTGATCAAAATTAATTCTATTCTCTTTATACTTTTCCATTCTCTGCGGTTTTTAAAAATACTTTCTTGTTTGCACTAACAAGGACTAGTAGTGAAAAATCCAGTAGTGAAACTGGAAACAGTATCAAGTTTAAGAGCTCTGAGAGACTTTAGTCTTGTGTTTTCTTATGTCAAAGTATCGTGTCAAGTTGGCCATCCTGTCAAGCTGGCACTGGAACTGTTCATTATTATTGTGTATGGAGGTATGAAAAAAATACAATGATAAGTACAATAGGTAAAGTGAGTGTTCAGGAAGTTATTAAGATGGGTGGGTAGTAACAGAATGGTAGCCTCAGTTATGGTTGTTTATGTACACCATAGGAAAGGCTCCTCTACAAGCAATGTCTAGAACCATCAATATACTAACATCCCTAAATGTAGCAATTAGAAGTAAACTCACGTTATATGCCAATATTTGTCTTCAAACACAATGGCAGATATCTTAGGTACTTTAAAGGATGATTAACTGGATCTGAACAACAAAAATAAACTTGTTGGGAAAGAAATAAGAATAAGAATCGAATATTGAAAAAAAAATTCAACTTGAAAAAATTTGCATTTAATTAAGGCTTCACTCATTCATCTTGACACAGACTTCTATGTGAAGATGTGTGCATAGAGTGAGTACATTTGCACATGTATACATATTTAAAAAAATAGTAAAAGCCAGTATTTGTGCTAAAAGCGTTCTGATCTTGATGCTGCTTTTGTGAGTAGGTTTTTAATTCTATTTTTTTTTTTTCTTTCATCATTGCTGTTGTGTTTTTGGCAGTCATATTTAAAGCAGCAAAAAAAAAAAAAAAAAAGGATTCAGGAATATGCTTGGGTGCTTGGGGACCTTTTGTATCAGTGGAAGCATTTGAGATCCTTAAAAAATGCTTTGAATTGGCTTGATGTTGATAATGTATAATCTTTATTGCATACAGAAGCTTGAAAATGAGAACTGCACTGAACCATGGCAGGCTGTGTTTTTATTTTTGGTTCGTTTATCTTAACTGAATGCAAAGACTCTCACAGGACTTGAAAGCTAAAGTACTGATTCAAAAAACTTTAAAAATGTGTAGATGTAGCTGGCTATGCTACCTAGGTTGCCTTTTTCTGTATTATTTTACAATATTCTGTATTAAGTAGAACATAATAGTCTCTTGCTCCTGTGTGTTTTGGTAGTGCAATACTAAGTGTCAAAGAATGACTGTGCCACAGTGAAGCCACTGTTGTGGTTTTGTTTGTGTGTATGTGAGGTGGGAGTGAGCCAAGGGCTTACTTCAGCAATCGTGCTATTAAAGCTGGTG
Source organism: Coturnix japonica (assembly GCF_054131305.1). Classification (NCBI taxonomy): domain Eukaryota; kingdom Metazoa; phylum Chordata; class Aves; order Galliformes; family Phasianidae; genus Coturnix; species Coturnix japonica. Next base: position 28,828,648 of record NC_140666.1, on the reverse strand, counting down.
TTGCTATTAATTAGCTGTACCATCCTGTTTGCACTTACTGTCTTATATGCGAAAGTAACATTGGTATACACATTGCTGGACTAGATGTGTATCCATTAAATTAGCTAACACATTTTGTCTAGGCATGATATAAAACTTCAAATATTCATTGTCTATCGTGAAGAGATCAGCAGAGGTTATGAAAAGTAGAAAAATCCATCTCAGCGGGACAGTCTGATATTTTAAGAGATTAATGTTGCAACTCAAATTTATTAACGTGTTTAAAGTTTGGTTTTAAAGACTAGACAAAAGTTGTGGATGGAGATGATGGATGTAGGTGTAGACTAGGACAACACTGTGTTTGTAGGCACTATTTTTCTTTAGTTCCAGCTGGTGGCTTTTTAAACCTCCATTGGCTTCAGCGTGTCAGCTTTACTAAGTAGCTACTCTATAGTATAGCCTAATACCATTCTGTTTGCTTTGTTGAATAAACTCAGTTTATTCTTCTGTTTAATAAACATTTATATATTTTTATTATTGGAACTGTACCCTTCTGTTAAATTTCTTCTCAAGCCATTTCGCATTTTAGAGATTATACTAGTGTTTCCTCTCTTTGTGACACATAATTACCTGTATACCCATCTTTCTCTTTAGGTAGGAGCTCAACTTAGAATTTCATTTCCCAAGTTTAAATGTGGTTTACTGTTTTCTAATTTTCTTTCTGCAATATATATTTTTTTTCCCCCATGGTATCATAATTCAGCTTCTGTAGCAAGCTTGTGCCTGCTTGAACATAAGTCCATAGCTAAGAAAAGAAAACTAAGGAGGAGCTGTAAGAGGCACTGTTGCAGTATTGCCTCAAAGTTTGCTGAAGATGGACAAGTCCTGAGCAAGGGGTCCACAAGTCCTGAGCAACTTGTGGGAAGAGGCTGCAGCTTGTGAGCACACAAGAGTTGTCAGGAGAAAGAAGGGTAAGGTGAGGAAAGTCTACTGGGCCTCACCTCCCAAAGCTGCATCCTCCATAGAGAATATGTATCATGTGGATGCCACAAAGTTAGAACCTCACTTAAGATGTAATTTATTGCAAGCTTATCATGTCTAAACTTTGACTGCATTGCAGAGGAATTGGTAGCAGAAAACAGTTATTTTTTCCTTTTCTAGGATGTAGATAATGTATAAGAAGCAGTACTTATTTTCAAGTTTCCAAGTAGCACAGTTCTCATCTTTATTCAAAACTGCCTTGAGGCTGAAAAATGCTAACCTAATCATAGTTTTTATCATGGTAGGGATCATTTATGGGCACAAATAATACCATAAAAAGTAAAGCAAAGAAAAACAAATATAGGTCTTTGAGGAGCTAAAATTTGTGATGGAAAATGAAAACACAACATTTAGAGGTGGCACATTTGGATCTGATGAATAACATAATGTTGAAAATTCTGTGCCTTATAAAACAGCAGTGTTGTTTTGTGGTCAACAGCCTTCAACAAAATGAAGAGAAATGAAGGCGCAAACTTAGCATATGTATTCAAGGAACATCAAGTACATGTTTCAGAAGAGTAAAGGACAAAAAAGATTAACATAATACTGTCAGAATAAACTGTTTTGGAAGAAATACACAGAATCTCAATTTATATCCTGCTTTTTACTAATGCAGGACTGGATTAGAAAATGAAAAAAAACCAGAATTTTCCAGTAAAGGAATTCTAAATTATATCTTTCAAATTAGAATGCCTTTGTTTCTTAAGAGGAACAAAGCAAGACTCAGAATGGGTGGAATTGTACTCTTCTGAATATATGAGATTTTTTTTCCTCTGATTTTGAGAGAATTATGATTTCAATGTCTCCCAGATAGACTGCACAATAATCTTGCCTAGATGAGAGGATTTTAAATAGAAATCCTCACTGATGCTACCAAAGCTTTTGCTGTACAGATGGGAACCACTGAATCACCTGGCCATTATACTCTCTTGCACAGGATTTAACAAGATTGAACGGAATTTAAAAATACAGGATAAGAAGCATATAACTGTTTTGATAAAAAGAGATTAACAAGAGAGAAGGTTGACAGAGGCATTCAAAACAGCAGCTTGTAAAGTGTTCTCATAGAATAAGGAATGACTGATCCAACTGGAAAATATCAAGTTAAACTCAGTAAATTAAATGGTGTTTTTACATCTGCAGCTTTAGAGGTGAAACATCCTTAAATTATTAGATGTATAATTATTGTATTATCAGATTAAAACATGATTAAGTATTTTCATAGGGAAAGTAGTTTTGGGGAAAAACAAAAAGACAAAAAACAAAACAAAACACCCCAAACCTGTAGGTATCTAAGAACAGTTCTCCTAGGTAAGGATGTGGAGAAAATTGTTTTTGTGGTTTTTTTTTGTTTGTTTGTTTTTTGTTGGTTTTTTTTGTTTGTTTTTTTATTTAATGATTTCTCTGTTACACAATATCAAATATGCTGAGAAGGACCAGGAAAATATATGATGTTGCTGTAGCCAAGAGTCTGTAAATCTGGTATTTGTAATATCTGATAAAATTTTGTATTAATTTGCATCAACTCTAAAAATTAATTTGCTTAAGGATATTAGCAAATGTAAAGCAAGTTATGTAATCAAAGGATTGGAAGTGTTCTCGTATAAAATTAAATTTTCCAGCTTCTTTTTTGAGTTAGGTCCCAGCTAGCTGTACTAGAAACCAGAAAGATACAAAATGTATCACTCTTAAATAAACTTGACACCACAAAAGGTTCATATTTCATGAAGAATTATTAATAAGCAAAGATTTTGGTCTACTCATAGCTAAAAGATGAGTCTCCACCAGAGAGTTATGATATCACAGGCAAATTTGTGGTTTGAAAAGAACTGTTTCTTATATGAGCAAGATGGGCCTGTTCAGAAAGCTGCATTGTCATCTTAGTGTTGTTAGTTTACTTACTTAACTAGCTTTGTTGACCTCCTGCTCTCCACTCCTTTGAGACTTTCTTTTGTTACCTTTCTCAGACCCTTGCTTTTTCACTGTTGCTACCATAGGGACTAACGTGAGGAAGGAGAGTCTGTTTTCCGTTAATTTGATCTCTGGGTAATACAAAGCAGCAGAACTTAGATCACAGGGACAATACCTCAGCTTGCTTAACTACAAAACACCAGTCTAGCAAACACAACGGAGATGAGCAATTCAAAACAGTACAGCACACAGTGCAGTGATTACATGTACTTCTTCTAGTTGCTCTAGTGTTTTAGTAGTTTGTTTCTCCTCTTTCTAATTTTCCATCTAAAGTAGATGAAAAATAAAACATACTTGCATTCAAGTATTTGGTGGATCCTTGATAACTGCTAGACCTGCCTGACAGTCTTTTCATTAAATCAGTAATACCTTAGAAATATCTGCTATTGTTGAAGAATATGAGTGAGATTAGATTTCTACTTTCTCCCTTTTTTTTTTTTCTTTTTTTTTTTTTTTGTGAAAGAGTGCTGATCAGCTTACACAGGCACTTCATTCTCAATGCAGACTCAAGCCTCCTTAAATGTTTTTGGATATCTCCAGAGTAGTAACACAATGTAACCATGTCATAAGCCATCACTACCAGTAGGGATGTCCACAGTAATGGTCACTGCAGATCAGTTTGAGTGCTGCCTTGCATTTTTCTCTAATAATTTTTGATACTGATTATAGACCAAGTTTTTGTGATGTTCACAGTTTTGATACCTCCTTATGGGTTAATACAATTCTTGTTTTTTAGTAGTTTTAGTAATAATCACTTGATATAAATTCTTTTGGGTTAAGTAAATATCTATTTCAGCATGATTTCTACCATGTGGCTTACTGACCTTAATGGAAATAACTGTAATTGCTTTTAAGAAATCAAATATTCCACTTACTGATGTTCCACTAAAAAATGTTCACTATCCTTTAGAATATATATTTCCAGGAGTGTTCCCATGAATTTACTTTTTAGAAGAAAAAGTGAACAAAAACTCAGTGATGCTGATAACTAGTGTAGTTGGATGGAAGATTTTGCCATGATAACAGCATTTAAAGCTCCTGGAGAAACATAGGATACCGTCTACTTGGAGTTTCATTAACTCAAAACTCTTTATAAAAGGGTTCAAGAAGAACCTGAGGAAGTAAAAGTAGGACAGGTATAACTGACGTTTGTATTGAGAGTGGGGAAAAGAAATAAAATACATGGTTACCAAGTAAAGACTATTCAACTAAAACAATTCTATCCGTGATTGCTCATTGGTATTCTGAAAATGCATTGCTTTCAATATGTGTTGTGTTTATTAAAACTTGATTATATATATATAAATATAAACATTATATATATATAATAATTTATATATATAGTTTGTTACCAGGACACCATCAAAGTCCATAGTGTTTTTATAGGACTGTTTTGAAATAGCTGGGAGAGAAATAGAGCAAAAACTTCCTTAATTCTTCAGTTAGCCACAGCTCACAAAATCAGAGGAATTAGTCATGTTCTGCAAGGAAAGAGTATGCGATTAGATGATTCATTTTAAGTATATATCAAGTTATAAAAAGGAAACAACCTCAGTTTTTCATCTGGAATAAAAAAGGGTTAGGTTTGGATAGGGAATTAAGCCTGAAATTCCCACATTTCTCAAGAGTACTTCTCTCAAGTTTCTGATCTGAATTGCTTAGTGGCATTCTGCAGCCCTACATAAGGCTTTTTCATGCACGCTGCTCACATTCTGAGTCACAAGAGGAAGGGAGGAAAACAACATAGAGTGAATATTCACTGCTTTACAGATTGCTCCACGAGTTAATTTTTTTTCAGTACCTCAGGTTGTGCTTCTACATTTATTATGTATGACACTGCATATGACAGACATATAGTTTCTTCTCTGTTTAGTATTTGATGAAAAATGCACAAAAGATAATGGAAAACTCAGTTTTGAAACCAAAAGCACAGCAGATAATGCTAGCAAGAAGTTTTGAGCTATATTGTCATGGTTTTATGACTTTTCATTATCGGTATTCCACATCATAACATCATGTAGTGTACTGGGATTTAAAGAGTTAATACTCCAGTTCCAGGCAATTCTCCAAAGAACAACCCCTGTATCCCCTTTCTGGAGACACAGATTTGCAAATCCCTCTGACCTGCTAGTCACAGAACCGGGACAAACCAGCCCGTAAGTCATTTGACATATATGAAGCTATACAGAATATGATAAGGTGCTCCAGAATACAGCTAAACATTCATATTGAGGGTTTTCTAATTATTTTACAATTATCTGATCGAAACACTGTTGAAAGAGCTCAAGTAGAACAAGGATGGTTATTAGTCTCGATGCTTAAAATTAGGTACCTAAATCTTGAGTTAGACTCTAAGGAATCTGAAAGCTACCTGCTGTTTGCATTAACATAATGCTAAAGTACAAATGGAGATGCTGAGAATTGGATTTCTACAAATCACCATGTTTCCTTGCTTTTGAGTCCCTCAGAAACAGCAACACAAAAAATAACCTCCATTTTATTCTGAAAACAAACCTTTGCTCTTCACTGAAAATGACAAAGATTTTCCTTCCTGGGCTACATCAGATTCTATCAGGAATATAAGATGATAGTGACTCATAGAAGGAGATGGGATTGGTTGCTGCAGAAGTAACTGCAGATTTGTGCAGACCAAACATCTTGAGCAAGTGGGTTGGTGTCAGACCATACACAAAGCTGTAGTATGTCAGACCAAACATTGATTAGTGTGCAGGCATGCAAAGATAACAAGTGACTCCAGAGGAGGAATAGTATAATTACTAAAATAGGTAAAATTTAACTTTTGCAAAGAGCTTTGCAATAGTATCTGTGTAGCCTACTACAGAAACTGGAAGAATGGCCCTAATCAGATCTTTACATCAGATTTTGTCTGTGTGTCAGTGTGGAATGAGAATGAGCTGCTGTTCTCGCTATACTACGATTTGGAAATTTTTTTAAATTTTTTTTTTTTTTAAAGTTCTTAAAAAAAACAATCAGCAGATAGTTGTAGTTTGTTAAAAATATAAACTAATTAGTTGCACATTAAAATAGCAGTTCCAAGTTAGATATGATTTTATTGATATAATAGGCAGCTAAGAAATGCCTCAGTTTATTTAGCTCTAAGTAGCTATTGTATCAAGAACAGTCTTGCTGGTGCATGTGTCAGTACCTGTCATCAAAGTCCTGGGAGAAATAATTTCATTTCTCAATCTTTTCTTCTTAAGAGACAAGACAGCCAAAATCAGAGGTGATTACTAAGGCTGGAATTTTATTGTGAAAATAATTGTTGATGTTAAGTATGAGACAAAAATGATATCCTTCTCATGAAATGAAATAGTAGTGATTAAATCATCTGACTAACAGGGAACTCTCTCTGGGAAAATCTGGAGAGCACTTTGCTTTCCTTTATCCTACACAGCTGCTCTAATTGCTATATTTGAGTCTATCTCTAATTGTAATGGCCAGGTCTACTAATTAAGTTTACCTGTTTCACAGTAGCTGTGCTGTTTTATGAGTGTACGTAAAGTTCTTTAAAACTGTGGTAGTCAAGAGCACCTTGACTAACTGTGATATTAGTAAGTGAATGACTATCTGTAGTTCCAAGTGCATTGCTAATTCATGTTTTTCTTTGTGACTTTAAAAATAGAAACTGTGGTATTAATTATGATAACCAAACAGATTCTGGCCAATATTTACTTTGACTCTAGTGAGGAGCAGAGAAGAAACAGAACAAAACAAGCTAACAAAAAAAAACAAGAACAATTTTTTTTAGGAAAAATCACCAGCGTAAGTTCAAATGACAGCTAAGTCGCCACTCTTAGGATTTTAGCTGAAGTTTTCTAGTACATGGCAACTTCGGTAGCTACTGTGACTCTAACCCATTATGTAACAGAGAACATAAACAATGTATTCAATGATATATGTTGAAGTTTTCAAGCTTTCTAAAGAACAGGGTTTGAATACATTAAGTAGTTTCAGTCAGCTCTCACTTTGCTGGTTAATACTGCAAAAATATGTATTCAAATAAGAGCAATTGTGGATGAACCATAAAGCTAAGTCTTGTTGCAGATTCTAATTTATTGATACAAAACCAAATATGACAAACTGTTCATGTATACTGTGGATTGAATGCCTTTCTGACTACTTGGAAGTAAGTTAATATGTGTAGGCAATGAAACAGCATGAAGTCATACTTACATAGATGTTATTTTTTTGTTTGAAAGAATCTCATATAATTTCTTGCTAAAACTTCAGCAAAGGAAAACTTGTGGGTAATCATAAGTACAGAAATGTAGAAATCAAGTTAACTGGAAGGTTATGATAGGATTGTTTCAATTTGGAATCTATATGAGAAGCTCAAGAAAGTAATCTGATTAAAAAAGTGAAATTGGAACAAAATGTGGATTTATTGTGCAAAAAGTCTGCTATTTGGAGGTTTCAAAGTATAAAGTCTACTAAAAAGATCAGAGAATCATAGAATTGCTCAGGTTGGAAATGACCTTAAAGATCATCAAGTTCAACCACAAGTCCATCAGCACACCAAGGGCCCTTTCCATCAGGCAGCTTTCCAGTCACTCGTCCCCAAACCTGTAGGGTTGCCTGTGGTTGTTGTGACCAAATTGCAGGGCCCGACACTTGGCCCTGTTGAAACTCATGCCGTTAACCTTGGCCCATCAATCCAGTTTTTCCAGGTCCCTGTGTAGTGCCTTTCTTCCCTCTGACAGATCAACACTCCCTCCCAACTTGGTGTTGTCTGCAAAGTAATTGAGGGTGCACTTAAAGCCCTTGTCAAGCTCATCAATAAAGATGTTGAATCATATGAATCATTTTGATTCAACAACAAAAACAACAACAACAACAAAAAACAGAAACTAACAAAACAAAACTCCTACAATATGGTTTAGTTGCTTTAAAGTGTGTTTAATATTTATGTGATGTGTTAAAGCATTATTATAAGAGCTTTTACTTATATACAAAAACTTTTATAACTGTGAAACTTAATATTTCCATGCTAACAAAACTATACTTTCTAAAGTAAAGGGTGCCTTAATGGAAATATTTTGGTTTCCTTCAACAGTCTAGAAAACTTACAATTGTTCTGATTGTTTTTAACTAGATTACTAGAGGGAAGTAAATACTGGGAACTCTGGAAATATTACTATTGCTGTTGTTATTCTTATGTAAGGGGGAAGTCAAACTGTGCATCATTTGATGGGCTTGATGCTAAGAGGAAGATATTGCTTTAAGTTCTGTTACCAGAATATACCTTGTGAGGGATTTAAATTTCACCAGAGTTATTTCCTTAGTAGGGACAGACCTCATTATGATCAAGTTCAGAGATTACCTGAGATTTACCCTTTGTGTATGTGTGGGTACAAGCCATGTCTATCAAATCAAATTTTTCTGGTGTCACTGGTGATCTTTCTTATGGTATTCTATCTGATTTGAGATTCAAGACATCTAGGACCAGCCTTAACTCCTTAGATGGATTTGCCCATCCTGCAACAATTCTTAAAGCACCACTGTAAGGTGTTAAATGCAAGAAACAGCTAAAGTTCTGCTGGCTGAGTTAGCCCAGATCTGCTGGTTAGGTGGAGAGACTATAGAAGAACAGTATGTATGGTTCTAAAATTTTCTTCCATTTTTTACTCATTTTCACCATTTCTGACATCCCTCAGCCCATATTCAGTTTTTCAGTGTCAAACTGCCTTTGAAGTTCTTTTGACTGTTCTGATTCTTCAGTATGTCCTTAAATTACCCTGCAATTATGAAAGGTATCACAAAACATGATTAATTTCAAGTCTGCTTTGAGAGCTAAATTATAGTGTCATTTTAGATCCATTTCTCTTGGCATGTGCGTGACCTAAAAAAAAAAAACAAAACAAAACAACAAAATAACAAACCACAAATCCAGTTCTAAATAAATGACAGCCACACTGAGGAAAACAGGGAAACAAGATGAGCATTCAAAATAATGCAAATGCTTCTGTCATCTTTTGTAACTGTTTCATTCCTAAACTGAGTTCTTTTTTTCTTCTCCCTTATAAGCATTTTTAAAATTAAGTTTGGTAGGTAAGAATGGAACAATGTTTAGCCTGCTAACAAATACTGCTGTCAAGAAATGCTCATACATTGAGTTCCAACCAAACAAGTGAACAAAATCTGTAAGATAGAATCAGTTGGAAAAAATCAACCACAGCCTATTTCAGCAGGAATTTGACATAATTATTTCAAAGACAGCACAGAGAAGCAGTATAAACTGAAGAATGCTTCATGATGGGTTGTTTTTGTAATGCTATGTAAGAATTCATCTGTGAAAAGTAGGCTGTATAAGTTGATTTGCTGACAATTTACTCTGTGCAGGCTGGTTACTGGTATGTTAAGAATAACTGTTGAATGTAAAATTGTATAGTGAATAATGACAAGTTGTGAGTTGTGTTGTAGTCTTATATGGGGTTTAACTCCAAAGAATTGTTTCAAATGGATAATGAATGAGAGACTTGAAAGGAAGACTTCAAGACTAGTATAAAATTATAAGCAGGTTAGTCATACCTTATGGTGAGGTTTACTGAACAGTTTACTGAACTGTTTTATGATAACTCTCAGCTTTTCAAGTAATACTGTACTATTGAAAATAAATTCTGATTTCAACAGGATAGTATGTCATATGTCATTGGTCTAGAACTAGCATCTGTCTCCAGAAAAGTCATCTACATGGAGCTCGGAGACAATGAATTATAGAAATAAGAATAATTCAACTTAGGAAACAGACATAGATCGTGACAAATGTGTAGAGATGTCAGGATTATTACCACAGAGCTCCATAAGCATAAATTCAGAATTAAAAATAACTAAATAGGTGGGAAAACCAACTTTAAGAATAAATAAGAGTAATCCAAAAACTTCATTATTCTTTAGAAAACCTAATCATTATGAAATGAATTCCTCACTATGATTTCCAGTGATTTTTTTTTTAATGTAAAAGGAGAAATCAGTCTTCTAGATAAATATAATGTGATATGTTTAGTTCAGAACATGTGTAAATACTCAAAATTCAATGATATGGCAAATTATCAAATGTAGAGTATTAGTTCTTTAATTCTCTTAATGAATACTTTCAGCTGTGAAGATTTCAAGATCAGTGCTAAGATGCCTTTCCTATTTGGCTTTTATTGAGCTCTCTGTTTGACATAATGAGGACCACTTGGAAGAGAAAAATGTTAGAATTAATATTCTTTGTTAAATTTGCTAGCAGAAGAACTAGTTCCTTCTTTCTTAGAGTGCAATACTAAGATTCCCCAATAGATGCCCTAAGAGATCTCTTATAAACATCACTGAAAAGTACTGAAACTAAGTATCTTCAGCTTGCTCTGAATTTGTTTAAAAGAATCTGTTATTTTCTATGAAATGATATTAGAGATTTCAGATTCCAGAACACTGAAATTATTTGATTACAAATGAAAAAGGCTGGATGGTAAGAAATTAAATATGTTTCTTCATTTCTTACTTATTTTTCAATAATATTTCCTAATGTGCATATGAATTCTGTAGTGAATTACCTTGTTGCTGTTTAATCAGTTGCTTATTTATATTCACGAGAGGAGAATGGAAATAACGTCATCTTGTCAGAATCATTATCATTGCAAAGTTGTTATGTATTTAAATGAATCTATAGCATTTACTTAATTAGAAATAATGGAGAAATTTACATATCAAATACATAGGCTTCCCCCTCTCCCTCCCACTTCTCAATTTTACATCTGTTTTCTTGTGAATTACCTTGATACATTTCAAAGATAGGTACATTGTGATTACTAGAATATTGCACATTCCCTTTTTTTAAATAATTGAGTCCCTTTGTGAGAACAGGCTTTGAGAGGATGTGGGGTAACCTTAATGTGCCTTGATGATTTTTCATGCCATGTGGGCTATCTCCTGTGCCAGATGGTTGGCACAACCTCTCTCCAAGCCACAAGCAAGCTAATTTTCTTCTGTGCCATTTGCCAGTGTCTGCCATTCTGGTGTTCATGATGCCCTGCTGTTACAGAAGCACCAAGCCAGATCTAGCACACTTTATGATTCTTTTTGATCAGCAGTGTTTTTAGTGCATGTGTTATCATTTCTCAAATTCATTAAAAGTTTAAACAGACACTACGTGTATTAGACCAGCAGAAGATAAGAAAAAGATGCTTGTTTCCAAAGTTCTTGCTGTACATGTGTGTGAAAGAGAGTGACATTGGGATGCTAATTCATGCCATTCCACATCAGAGCAGGCTGAGAGTTCTCTTGCTGTCATTTACTTCAAGCTAATCAATGGCCTTCACTAGTAACAGCTGCCACTGAAAGGACAGCTGTCTTCTAGTAAAAATAAAATAAAAGGAATAATATTTGAAAAAGAAATATAAATTAAACTATGTGTGTAGCCAGGTTATTTTCAGTCTTGTGTTCTACTCTGTCAGCTTAGCTGGGACAACAAATTAATTGATCCTTGGCAATATCAGATTTCAGTAGCTTGGATTGTTTGCTAATTTGATAATGCAAATCATGTGATCCTTTTTCTCCCTTTGAATGCTTAAAGATATACCAAATAGAATGTTGTTGCACAGGTGGTGGGTGGTACAAAGGTATGGGGAAGTCACTGGTATAATTTAAAGAGTGAGTAACACTGAAGCTCTCTTAGATTTCCTATTTTCTCTTTCTTTCTTTCTTTCTTTCTTTCTTTCTTTCTTTCTTTCTTTCTTTCTTTCTTTCTTTCTTTCTTTCTTTCTTTCTTTCTTTCTTTCTTTCTTTCTTTCTTTCTTTCTTTCTTTCTTCCTTTCTTCCTTTCTTCCTTTCTTCCTTTCTTCCTTTCTTCCTTTCTTCCTTTCTTCCTTTCTTCCTTTCTTCCTTTCTTCCTTTCTTCCTTTCTTCCTTTCTTCCTTTCTTCCTTTCTTCCTTTCTTCCTTTCTTCCTTTCTTTCTTTCTTTCTTCTTTTTTTTCTTTTCTTTACAGATTGCTAATACAAAAATCCAAGCACATTAAAATCATTTTTAATAGCTTTGGAAGTGATAGCACTATAAAAGCCAGGAGGAAAGAAATATCCACTTCTGAAACTATGTGTTTACTTTCTAATTCTGTATTCATTTCACATTCAAAGCTGTTTAGAAAGTAAATAATTCTGGAGAAATGGTTACCTGTGGCAGAAAAGCAGATCCAAATTATTCAGACTAAGAAAGCCACTGTTGTTCTAAATTCAGTGGATAAGGAATAGGCTTTAAATTATAAGAGCAAATGTTTTGGACAAATACTGAATAGCTCACTAAACAACTATTATTTGCAGTGACTTCCCTTAATATATTGAGACTTTGATCTTCTCCTTGTCTTGCATACATACACTTTCCAGCTTTATTGGATCTTGTTTTAAGCCACCTCACAAATACAAAATAGAAAATCTTTATTATTAATAATGATAGTCGTAAGAGGCACAAAATAACTTCAAAGTTTCTTTGTATTGCTTACCTCTACAAGAAAACCTTAGTTCATACTGTTTGATTTCGAAATTTTAATGAAAAAATGAAAACTGAATATAACTAACAGCTTGTTCTGAACTATCCAAATTAAAGTTATGGAAATTAGGGCTGGGTTATTAAGCATCACCAGACTAACAATTAATTGTTAAATACGTTACCTTCTCCACTGAAGCTTTGCTCTTTGGTCTGCATTGCAGTAAAGTGAAGTAACACTCTACTGTAGTGTTCTGTGGACTAAAAGTTTTCAACCAAAGCCAGGAATGATGAAATGTCTGGGTCACAAAGTAAGGAAAATAGTTCAAGTTCACTCACAGATTTATTTATTTTGTAGAAACGTAGAGCAAACTGCACAAAATCAAATTCACAAAGATATTCATTGAGTAGAAGCCAGAAAATGTTGGATGAGAATAAAAAGATTTATTTCCTATCAACTGTCTGTGATAGCTACATATTCAGAGCTAAAATTGAGGAAAAATTAGAAAATGCATATTCTGCATCAAAATATTCTGCCTATACTACATCAAAGACATCTAAATATTTTAATTAAATTCAGTTTTCATAAACTAGACGGCAAAGCAAGTGTACAAAGAAAAAAGATGAGCATGATTGGATCTGTACATTGCAAAAATATAAGTCTTATATTACAATATATCTGTATTTGTATTTAAATTAAAGAGTCAACATCCTCCTTCACAAGATATTGAGAATTCTCCCTACAGCCTTCCCTACCAATTTGCAAAGCCTTATATAACTTGAGGATTTCAGTTATTACTTCATGAACTGGGTTATGCAAAACACTTCTTCTGTTCTGATGGTTTGTTTCATGTACTTTCATAATAACAGAGGAAAGTACGTGGGCAAGGTCCACGTTTGCCCTCAGAAGACTTCATTTTCCACTGAATTTGGAACTAGCCATTTCTAGGATTGCTTCTGTTCCAAAAGAGCTTTTGGTCCAGCTAACGTAGTAAGAAATTAAATTGACTCAGCATCAGTTCTGCACCTCCCAAACTGTCATTAAGTAATGAAATGTTATTCTGTTGGTACTTTCCAAGAAACCTTAGAGGGCTTTGGAGTAAGAGGAAAGAAACAGAACAGTGATACAGAGATGTTTGTGATAACTGGCAATTAAAATGAATTGTATCAATGAAGGCCTGTTTGATTTGGCTTTATATTGTTCATGTGATGTATACAAGTGTAAAAGTTAATTACTTTTCTTCTTGTAGAGCTCTGACCTAATTAGCAGTCCTGTAAAAACCCCCTTACAAAACAGCAATCGGCAAATTAAATCCGATGTATCCCATTTTATTATTCCTTGCATTAAATATTTCAGTTCTTTAAGTACTGAATTTACATTGTTTTGTTTGTCCCTACAGTATTATTCCACATAGAGTTGATATAGGTGCATAATTGTAGATCAGAAGAGCTGACCTCTGTCCATCTTACTCTGGCCATGGATGATTTAAAGGCGGTTTAATACTTTAATCTGTAACACATTTTCCCAAAAGACCAGAAGCAGGTAACCTGTAATGCCTCAAAGAGTAGACACTTAATTTTCATAATGATTTCAAATTGAAGATTAAGTAGCTACTCTTTAAAAGTGTTGGAGTGAATGATAAATGTATCTGAAAGTAACAAATCAGGTAACTAAACTTATCTCACAATTAAAAAAAAAAGAAAAAGAAAAGCTTCAGCTGAGACTTAAAGCTGTCGTTTTGCATAAGAATATTTCTGTTTTTCAGGCTATTTGCTTTCCTTTGTCTTTATTTATTTATTCATTTTTTTCTTAATCTTTTTCTTGGGTGGGGATAGTGCTGGCTTCTGTTTGTATGGAGGTACCTGCCCTTCATCCTACACACAGACCGGTACTCCCATCTCAGGGTATGTTTCCTAAATAAATAAGACTTAGGGTAGCAAGTGCGTACTTCTTGGATGGGTTATGAATGAGGAGCTTTATCTCAAAACTCAAGCAGTAAACCTTGATAAGAATGGCAGGGATTACCGATACAGGCGAGACCGAGCCACTGGAATACCTGAGAGTTTTGATAGCTGGTTGGTATGTTAACGCTTATAAATATTGCATCACGTTCACCCTGCTTTGAACATGGAAGCACGCTTAATCCCCTGCGCTCGCAGGGCTGGGAGCCACTCGCTGCTTCACAGCGGTTGCACTTCTTCCTGCTGGCGCACGGGCTGCATTTTGCTCCTCAAAGCTGAGGGCTCTGGTCTTCTCTCCCGAGGTGGGGGTGGCCGGGGAAATAGGAGGACAGGAATGGGGAGCAGCAAACTCCACCGGGACAACAGCCCTGCAAGGGGAGAGAGCCCTCCGACTGGCAAGAAGCGTAGAAGCTGAGCCACGAGCTCTCCCTCCGCGGGAGGCACTGATGATAATAAAAGGGGGCGGGAGGGAGTTGCGCGCAAGTTGGGCGGCGAGGCGGCCGCGGCGTGGGCGGGCCGGAGGCGGGCCGGGCGGAGCGGAGCGGCGGCAGCAGCTGAGCGAGGCAGTCGGGCTCAGCGGCTCTGGCGGCCGGTGCTGTCCGCGGCTCGGCGGTGCTGAAGGGCGGGCGCCCCGCGCGCCTCCCGCGGCGCCTGGGGCCGGCGGGCTTCTCCGCGTTGTGCTGCGCGGGGCCTTGGCAGGTGGCGAGTTGTTTCCGGCTGGTAGCCGCCTGGCTTTGCGGAACGGAGTAGTACCCCGGTGTTAACGATTTGTGCGCGAGCACTCGGCGTTTTGTTTTGGGTTGTGTTTTTCCTTGAGGACTTTAGTGACTCTTCGATAAGGTAAGCAGGATTTTTTAATTTTTTTTTTTTTTCTTCTTTGCTTGATATCTATCTACAAGTAGTAGTGGGATGACGATGGGATGGAGAAGCTGGTAATTATAGGCTGAGCAAAGTTGGGAGCTTGTTTGTGCTTTGGTCGGTGTAGGGGAAACACTTGGGAAAGAGGCTTGCATCGGCAAAAGAGATTCTGTATACAAAAGATGGAGCCAGAACAAGAACTTAGAGGTTTTTGTCTGTTTGCTTGTTTTTTGTTGTTGTTATTGTTTTTTTCCTTAGAAAACTTGTTTTACTTATTTACTTATTTATTTAATGGGAATGTTTAAATGTATGTGAGTAGTTTATTTTTAAAATATTCAATATTTTAAAAGACTACCAAGAGGAATTACAAAAACTGTTTTGTATAAACACCAGTTTGAGGGGACAAAAACAGCCCTAAATGATCCTGTCTGGATCCAGAAGGGATATATAAGGTCATCCTTGGAAGTAGAGAGCAAAGAAGGAATTAAAGAGGATTTAAATGCATAACCTCATGCTGCTGTGTGTTCATCTGCGTGCTTGTGTGTGTGTAATAAAGAAGGACAGCTGGACCTCAGTATGTGATTAACAGTTATTGGTTGTAACGCTGAAAACTTGTGAAACAGCATATCTGTAAAAGGGATCAGCCCGACTGCTAGCTCCAGGGTCAGTGTTTGCAATTTAGTGAGCCCATGGAAGTTGTGAGTTGTTTCCTCTGCTATTGACTTACAAACGTCAGGCCTTCCTACAGACTGTAGTTAGGTGTAAATGCATAACTCAGCTTTAATAACGCAGAAGTATATTGCACTATAGCATTGCTGTTGTTGGTAGCTGAATGGAACTGGAATGTGTGGGTAGATGAAATGCTTTGTTATTTGAACCGTCTTGCTATTCCAGAAGTGTTTAACCTTTTATAAGCTTGGTAGGGCGCTGTGTTTCACAGAAGGTTTTTCTACTGTTTCTGGGAGTTGCTGGAGTTCTGCACAGGCAGAGCAAGGCACCATGCAGGGAGTTCTGCTCACACAGAACGTCGTGCAGTAATTTCTGCACACTTAGGGCACAGCACCGTGCAGGGACTTCTCTCTGAGGTAAGGGCTGATTCCAGAAGGAACCTGCTGCTTGTAGTCAGTCCAACAGCAATGACTGAATGTAACAGAGAAGCAAACGAGGCCCTCACCCTGCATTTTCGTAGCATGATGTATTTCTTTATTCTCTTGTGGCTCTGGAAAATTTTCTTCAGATTGGAAACCTAAAACACATGCTTTCTTTACCTACTTGTCTTGCTCAAGAACTAGAAACTGCTGTAACTGTAAGCATGGAGAAACTTCTGATGGTGGTATGAAGCTGATCACAGCAGATTTGCTTCATGTTATTGTGGTATTTTATTTATTTATTTTTATTTTTGCTCCTGTATCATTTATTTAATGTTAAGGTGTTTTTACTAAATATTTTTATC
Source organism: Coturnix japonica (assembly GCF_054131305.1). Taxonomy (NCBI): domain Eukaryota; kingdom Metazoa; phylum Chordata; class Aves; order Galliformes; family Phasianidae; genus Coturnix; species Coturnix japonica. The sequence goes on along the minus strand of NC_140666.1, from coordinate 28,811,905 downwards.
AGCCAGAATACAAAGACCAGCATCTGGCAGCAGCATAGAAATATGGAGGATTGAAGTTGAATGCAAGAAAATTCAAGGTGAATGTAGTATAGGTTGCTATGACTTTCATTGCACTTCAATAGTATTAGGAAATACAGATGATTTACTCTTTTCCCAACCCCCCCCCCCCCCCCCCGAATTATGTAACAGCTATCATTTTCCTCTTTCCAAAAGGTAGAGAAAAAAATTTATTGCACAGAACTTGCTCTCACTGTAAATTCTCATTAACAGCCTACCTAATAACTATGACAGGTGTTTTCATCTGTCACTGACATGTTCATGAACTGAATCTGCAAATGCTTGTTCACTTGAGTAGTCTTTATTCATACAAGCAGTCCTGTTAAGTGCAAAGGGACTACATCCATCATTACATGAGTGAAAGTCATTGATCTTGCTGAGATCAGTCATTTTAACAGCATCAATCAGATGATAAACTTTCAAGCTCAAATATTAATTCAGCACCTTAATTTCTGTCTTAAATTTTTGTGTTTTCTGTGAGATGTTTTGTCTTGGTTTCCACTTGAGTGTTTTATTTTATAAATCAGGTTAAAACTATGGAGGTTTGGAATGATAAGTAGACTCTAAAAGAAATGAAATGGCAGTACTACACTTCAGTAAAGTGGTTTTCTAAATATGCTTGTACATCAAGTGGAATTTTTTCCATTGTGGTCCATAAAAATTATACTCATTTGTTGTTATAAAAAGTGCTTAGATGTTTTACTACTGTCTTCAGCAGTAATCCTTTACAAGTATATTTGTGAACTTGGAAGCAAGTGTATAGTTCCAAGACTTTTAACACTCAAATGTTGAATACAACAGAATACTAATGATGTAGACAAATAGTTGTCTGCAAAAATGCTGCAATCACAGGTTGGACTGTTGGCATCAAATCAGTATTCAGGGAAACCCACTGCTTATGTGCTGCTTTAATAGACCTTCCATACATTGACCAGCACATGGGTATGTGTGTGTGCTGGCATATGCTTATTGATTGCATCAACACTTTTTAAAACTTTTAGGCTAGTAGGTCACCAGTGGGGATGATTAATGGTACTCAAGAAAAAGCAACCCTAAAGTGTGTTACTTTGCTTGGTTCTAGATGTGTTCTAGATTTATTGTAATAAGCCAGTTTGTCATTGTGATTTACTTATTTATTTATGTATTTTGTGAGAGTTTTCTCAATAATCTTCAGTATATGCTTAAAAAAGCAAGGATATCCAACTCCAGAAAAAGAAAAATATACAATCATATAAATTATTTCTCTAAAATTATATAATAATAATAGAAAATCTTTGGAATAAATGTATGCAGTTCTAGACTGTTCTATAAAAATTCAGAAAAATAAGTTTTGCATCCCTCATCCTTGATTTCTAGAGAATATAAAGTTCTAATGAAAGCAAGGCTGTACAAAGCTAAGTGAGAAGCTGGAGCTCCAGAACGAGTTGTTTTTATATCCTAACAGTTCTGAATTTAGTTTAGAAATTTCTCAAGCAAAAAGCCAAATGAAACTTAGGTGGCCAGTTCTGAATAATTTTCTCCAGACTCTCAAATTCTGTGGAACAATACAGGGTATTAAAAATTCCAAGAGTGAGTTGCAACTTTGAGGAGGTGTTGTGAATCAAATGTCACTTTGGCTTTTTCTTTTTTTCTAAGTTAGTACAGGAAAATAATTGTTAGTTATACAGCGTAGCTTGACCTATAATGTTACGCAACTTTAAAGCAAAGTAAATAGATTAGCTAGTTTATTTGCAAGTCTGTTTAAACCTGTTTTATAGTTTAAGCTTTTTTTTTTTTTTTTTTTTTTTTTATGCATAGGGAATAGCTGTCAACAAATCAAATGTCTGGGAACTTGTTTACATGAGATATTATACATATTTAATACAGTGTGCTTTTCCTGCCTCTTGATAGACAGAAAAGACAAAGTAGATTCTTTTTACATTAGTAGAACAGTACACTGAAACTTCAGTATAAGTAGATATTGAGAAGGCTGAGCATTGAGTGACAATTACGGTTGTATGGTGCCTTTCAAAACAGTGCTGAGTGAAACTCCCTTTAACAACCTCATTAAAATCAAAGATTACTGATAAGCAGAGAATGTGGAAACCTTCAGAGGAATCAAATCCATGTCCTAACTCTCCTTTGTGCTATTTTACAAAATCTTTGGGTTTTGGGTTAATTGAGTAACCTCTGGTTACAAAGTCTTGTTTCCTAATAAGTAGCACTTATGTTGTTAAATGTAAGAACTGAAATATGTTTTCATTTGTTCTGCTTTGGTTTTACCAGAACAGTAAGGATGGGTCAGTGCAGTTAAAGAAATTACTATGCAGTTATAGTGGCAGAAGAACAGTGAAACTGCCCTTATTTGCAGTTATCTCCCATTTCCTCCGTGTCATTAATATCTCTGGTTATTCTGGATGAGTATATTGCCTGGAGAGATGTAATGAAAGCAGTTGAAATCAACTGAACTATTGTAATCTAGCCACAAATAACTCCTTGCTCACTTGGTGTGGAAACTTCTTCAAAATATGTATTTACTACCTATTTTTAGCAGGGTTTATTTGATTATGTGGGTATTTACCCTATGAAAATAGTAAGTCTACTTAACACTTTAAAACTTCAGAAGTGAAATTAGTGGTGAATCACTTTATTGCTTTGCTGAATTGTGCTAGTCTCAAGAAAATAACAAGTTGTAAAGAGTTAAATGAGGGGAGATCTGGCAATACTTGTGCTGATTGCTTGAAGTAGGGTGAAGTTCACAGTTTATTTGCATTTGAATTAATTGAGATTAGTGTCCAGCAGTGCTTTTCAGAGCAGGCTTCAGAAAGACTTTATTGTATAATAAAGTACTTGAAAATGTTAGTTGGAAGATGATGGAGAATATTTTAAATACTTGGTTTTTTTCTTCCACTCACACAGTGACTTTTTTTTTCTCACTTTTTTGTCTTAAAACGAAGCTTATTGTTACTCTGAAGTATTTTTAAACTGAATGGGTATTCTTATGTTAAAAGCCGCTATCATTTTCAAATCAGCATATTAAAAGCTTTCTAAAGTACTTTCTTAGTTTCTTCACGAAGAAGTTATTAACATTTGTAAAAAGAAATAGGATACTTTAAAAACAGCTTGTAGCATTAATCAGATGCAACGTAATGGAATTTTTAACTTTTTTTTTTTTTTTTTTTTGACTGCTCTTGCACATAAATAAAACTTTTGTTTCATTTGGTGATTGAAAACAGTATCACCAGGATTATAATCATGGAAATAATCCTATAGTAAGAGTTCTGTATTTGGTGGTAGTCATTCCCCTACAGTGATATCAAGAAACAGATTCAGTAAGGAGCAACAATAGTATGATGAATGGAAATGCTGAGGTATCTAGGAGATCTATTTACGAAAATATGCAAATAAACTGTGAAAAAAGTAGGCAAAATAACTGTGAAGTTGTTCCTCCTTAAATCTCCTTAAATGCAGTTTATGTATGTTGTCTTCTGTTAGGGGGAAGTTCTTTACTAGGAGAGTGGTTAGGTCCTGGAACAGGCTGCCCAGGGAGGTTGTGGATGCCCCATCCTTGGAGGTCTTCAAGACCAGGTTGGACAGGGCCCTGGGTAAACTGATCTAGTAAAGATGTATGTTTGGTGGCCCTGCTAGGCAGGGGGTTTGGAACTACATGATCCTTGAGGACCCTTCCAACCCGGGTCATTCTGTGATTCTGTGTGACAACAATCCTGTGGCTACAACCATCCAACCTATTATTTATCCACATAATAGTCCAACCTTCAAATCCATATTAGTGATAAGTATGTTGTGTGGGACCTTGTCAAAGTCCTTGCACAAGTCCAGGCAGATGCCATTCAGTTGCCATTTTGTCCACTAAAACTGTTCTTCCATCAAGGAAGACCACCAGATTGCTCAGGCATGATCTCCCTTGTTGAAGTACTGCTGCAACACCTCATCTCACATGTGACTTAATATCTGTTCCGGAAGGACCTATGATCTTCCCAGGAACAGATGTGAAGCTCACTGGTATCTAGTTCCCCAGGTCTTCCTTTCTTGAGTATGTGAGCGGTGCTTTCCTTTAATCAGTCACTGTGGATTTTGCCCGACAGCTATGAATTTTCATATATGATTGAGAGTAGTCTGACAGTCACATCAGCTTGTTCCTTCAGAGCCCTCAGTTACGTGTCAGCTGGCTCCATAGTCATTCATCTGCATAAGGTGATCTTGGACTTGTTCCACTCTTAAACCAGGAGGTATTTTGCTCCTTCTGATTAGAAGTTCAGGAACACGAGATGCATGAGAAGCCTTGAAGACCAAGGCAAAGTACCTCAGCCATCTCCATGTCTGAGGAGGCCAGCTCTCCCTTCTAATTTATCAGATGTATTCATAAGGTTCTAGAGGTGAAGGCTTTGAAAATAATTTTAAAAAGGCTATTATTTTCAAATGCTGTATATATATATATATATATATATGCTCAGTTAGGCCAACACAATTCATGGGAATACAAAGCATGATGTTAAAATGAAACATTATTTTAACAGTGAATCGATTTCTTCTTCGTTGTTGCTGAAGATGTTAATGTTCATCACCTACGTTAACAGTGCAAAGTCCACAAAGAAGGGAGAAAGGCTCTTCTAGGCAGTATTTTTGGCATGTTCTTGTAAAATGGAATTAAGTTCCATGGTTCCTCTCTCCCTTTGAAGCAGCCAAGGTTAGCCATAAGTTCGCCTTCAATGAGAAATCAATGTTTTCAATCTTGAGTGCTGATTTTAAAATTGAAGTCCAGTTAATCATATTGCTGTTCTCATGTATTACTAGTCCATTGGCAGAAACTATTCTGATTCAGAAAAAACTGCAAGACACACAGCACCGAATCATGGTCCATATTTTTCACTTATTTCCTATGACTTTTAAGATAAATGAACATCAGCTACTATATGAGAAATGGAAAAAATACTAATATTGAACTTTTTGGGTTTCCAAGATTAATGTTGTACTCATATCTTCCATTTTTGCTTTGTTTTAATTTTTAGGTAATTCAGAAATGTAGTAATGATTAGTATTACTGAAGTATTTAAAAATAAAAATTAAAATCCTATCTTATTTTTGTTTATTTATGCTCCAGGCTGTTTTTGATAAACTTCATCAGGAAGTGTTCTATGAGTTAATGCATGAGTTGATGTAGTTCAAATTGGTAAGAGTTTTTAAAGTGAATTGAAACTGTTCTGCTTAGGTGTAATTTTGTTTTCCTCTACTGTTCAATAACAGGCCAATTCTTTTCTTTTGTGCTTGGAGAATTGTTGTCACAAAAATATTTGAAGAATCTCCATTTGTATATTCTTGTTGCATTCAGCAGGGGAGGTGGTAGTAGTGGTGTTAGCTGCACCGTGGGGTTTTCTTTGAAGCTTTAGTTGAGTGCTTCAGGCACTAGATCTTAAAATTGATGCCCCCTATAGAACCAAAAATCTAATATTTTAATATATTTGCATCCTTTACATCTTTTCAGCATGATAGTCACATTCATCTGCTGCTGTGGGCTCTCAGTAATGTCTTCCATGCATAAGTAAACATTTTTGAGGGATTTCCATGCTTATTTTTGCATATGCTATGTACATTTTACATGAAAAGTTAATAAAGCTACACTGATTATTTAACTTATAATTTTAGAGCCTTGGAAATGAATATAAAAAGTAACTTCTTCACAGTCCCCATGTTGTCATGATTTCTGAGCTATGACAGGTCTCAAATTAGTAAAAAGATACACATTAAAGTTTGGGTCATAGATGCTGATTGTAATGAGGTAGAGTGTTTTTATTAATTCATGTGCTACATCCGTGTCTTTCATGAGCCACGTGAAATAAAGCAACTAATAATTTTGTTTTTATCATTCTCTCTGTTTGCCTTGTGAGAGACAAAATATCTATATGTAGTCAGTCAGTCTTGTAGTTTTCATGAACTGAACATTTGTTCCTGGAGTCACAGTGTGCGTAAAAGTTTGAAGAAACTTTCAAGTTCTGATCATTAAGATGCTGATGATTAAAGCATAGGCAAGGAGTCTTGTATATTTGTTATTTTTCTAACAGGGCATAAATAGCTGATTATATTATTGCATAGATATTTTGAATTCTGCAAATCTACTTTTGCATTAAATGGGGTTATTTATTTTAAAAACAAAACAAAACTGCAAAATACATTGATAGTTTGTTGTTGTTGTTTATTTGTTTTTTCTCTAAAATAAGATTCAGAGTAAAGATTCTCTTTAAATCCCCGTACATCAGCGATTCTTAAGGCTGCAGATTGTCATTTTGATTTTCAGCATCAATTTTCCTAACCCAGCATGTAGCAGAAGGATGCTGTGACACATTGTTTTACATCTTTTAATATCCCTTTAATATCCAGTTAGGTGTTTTTAATAAAGGGAGAGACTTGGTAAATATTTAGTTGCTTAGCGTTGGCTTGCTGTTTCTCACTGAAACTGGATTTTTGAGGTGACCTTTTGGAAAGCGTGTTGATCTACAAAATGTGGGTATTTAGGGATGGCAAGAAAGAATACCATCACACTTGTCAGTGAGTATTTAGGGACAAGGAGCTCCTTAGCATATTTTGTTCTGCATGCAAACTAGGTTTGTAAGCCAATATGCATTACACATTTTTCACTCCTTTTGACTAGTGTCTGAGGAATCCATTCTATCACAATCCTGTGATAATTGCATCAGAATTATTTGTGTGAATTGGATATAACACATAATTTTCTTTTCTTTCTGGCATTTATGTCCAGCAGAAATTATACCCTTCTCTTTTCCTACGTTATCTTTTACATTATCTTTTCTTGCTACTTTTGCTACTCATTTATTACACAAATGTCCTCTTCCAGATTTGAATAGAGCAATTTTATTATTATTTTTTTTTATTAGTAGTATTTGCATTAGGAGTTGTAAATTTAATTTTTAACAGTTTCCAATATGTTGATTCTGTTATGGAATAGGAAATGTCTGCTATAAAACTTATCTTAAAAACCTCATCTGACTAAGTTAAGCTGAGACACAAAGAAGACAGACTCCGTTCAGTCAACGCAATGCAAAAGATGACTCCACATGCAGTGTGAAGGGAAGGTTAAGTTAATTTACAAAGGTGAATGATAAAAGTGAGGCTTTTGAGTTGAGACTTCAGGTTGGAAATTATGTATCTAGCAAATACAATAAATCTAAGATCTGTTAATAAACATAAATTGAGGAGAAACAGTCTGGAAGTGGGCTCCCTCATCATAAATAACACACAGAATTTAATTCTAATTTAGAAAGCCAGAAAAAAAAAAAATTGCTGGTGTTATCGTTGTGTAAAATGATATCTTTGTGTTTTCAGTCATGAACAATTACTGTTTAGGAGTGTGCTATCCACAGACTTCTTGTGCAGTACATTTTTGAGCTTGCTTAATATTTCAAGATTATCAAGAAATGGAGACAGAAAAGGCTACACTTTCTAGGAGTTGGACAATAAGAATCAGAGGAAGCCTTGTAGCTGCTTATAAATGAAGGTGTAGAATTTGATAAAACTTGACTTAAATTGAAGAATGGACAAGGAGGAAAAAGTAAAGGAATTGTATATAAGAATTAATATAAAGAATATATATTAAAATATAAAGAATAAATTTTAGTCTAAAAAAGCAAGGCAAGAAGCAGAAGCTTTTGGCATATCTAAGTAGAAAACTTGCTCATGTCTGCTGCTAGGTCTGGTAGCATTTGCTGAGAGAAGGGGAAACCCAAAACATTTAATGAAATAATCCTAACACAGAAGGGAAAAAAAAAAAAAGGGGGGGGGGAGAACAATAGGGAGGAAAAAATTGATGGAAAAAATTGATGGAAAAAATTGATGGAAAAAATTGTGTAACTTGTGAAAAATGGAAAGAAAAGAAAAATATCTGTGCTCCTCAACTGACTGAAAAATGGTACATTACGTTATTTTTCTCATAGGTTTCTCACAGGGTTACATGAGAGAAAATATGAGGGTAAATCAGATACCATATGTGCAATTCCACAGCTATTAAAAGAACACTTACGTAATGAAGACTATGTCATTATTTTGAAGTTTGCTTCCTACTATCTTTGCATAAATACTATTTCTGGCCATCTGTAGGAACTATTATTAAATGAGACTGTAGAAAAAACAAACAGACAAATTTTAAAGGTAAATGTCTGTATTACTAAGGAAGCTTGTAAATTACTAGCTGCTCACCAAGTGCTGTTATGGTCAACATTAGTATCCCTTTGTTATGTAACAAAATCATAATAGTAAAGCTCAATGGCTAGAATGCTGCTTTAGAATGTATGGTTACAACTTCAAGATAAGCTAGTGCCACATTGTGAAATAAAACTTTGCAAATGTCATTTGCAAGATGGAAACCTATTGCTTTTGTTGAGATAATTCAGACCATCTCAGAAGGAGAAATGTCTTTCTGTGGTTTTCAGGGTCAAGCTTATAATCACAACAGTATTAGCCAGATGCCCATATACTAAGCTTGTTTAAATAGCATTTCAATTAAATTGTAAGTATAATGATTTAAAGTATATTATGCTTACTTTGAAATAATAGAGCAAAAAAAACCAGTGAATCAAAGAATAAGCTATGTATTTTTAAAGCGTAGCTAGATAGATAAGTCCCTATTGGATTCTGATACCTATCAAAAAAATGAAAGGTAAAAGTATTATACTATATTAATCCATCATTTTGCAGACAAACATTAAATTGAACTATTGGGATGATTTAAAAACAGTCTTTGTCTAATAGAAATGAAGATGTTTTTCTAGTGTTGTCTGAAGGTATTGAGAAAAGTGTCATGCACAAAGCTATGCAAACAGTATAATTACTCAACTGATTTATTTGAAGACTGGTTTGTCTAGACTTAAGACTGAAAAAGAAAGCATCATTAAAATTTTAAAAAATATGAAGCAGCATGTACTGGAATTAATATTAGAATGTATTAGCCAAATGTTCCTTTAAAAAAAGGTGTCAGCGGTTTATGGGCTGGTTTGGCCCAGTTCTGTGACTAGAAGGGAGGGTATACATATGGAACCATGTCTCAGAAATGGAAAGGGGAAAGAAGGGAGAAAAGAGTAGAGAGATGGGCCTAAAAACAAAACAATGATCTGAGGAGAAACAAACTAATTTACTAAATAAGATATCAGAATGCAAGATAACACACTATAGAACAATATAACACAATGTAATTAGAATTGAAGCTAATAAATCAGATTAAATGAGAGTATCCAAAAGCCTTACTCTCATGCTAGGCAAGACAATCTAGGGAGCTTCCATGCTGCTGAGATCAAAAAGGGAAGGTCTTATGACTTTGCCAGGACTTTTCTCTGGGTGGAAATGGTAACAGAACAGTGAACAGTCCTCTAGTTATGTAGTTCTTGACATCTGGGACAGGTACCTGGAACTGGAAGCATTAACTCTTAATTCCCAGTGCATTTCATATTTTGATGTGTAATACCAATAATCAAAAATCATAAAACCATGATGAGAGGGAAAGCAAAAAAGTTTCCCTCAATGTAAGACTTATGAAGAGATGGTGTTAGTAAACTAGAAGTAAATTTCTAGAGGAGTATTGAGCTGTGTTGGGTCCACTGGTATCCTTCCCATTCTTTTGACTCCTTGGCCTGTGTTCTATTGAACAGCAGTGCTTATATGAGTAGGTGGTGAGATGGAACAGGAGATGATCTGGCAAAAAACAAACAAACAAAAAACTACCTCACTGCCCTTCCCCTCTTCCCCTCAACTAGTTTTCATTTGGAAATTGAATGGGATTTTCATTACAACCATAGAATTGCCAGGACTGGAAAAGACCTACAAGATTGGCCAGTCCAATCATCCACCTGTCATCAATAGTTCTCAATAAACCATGTCCCTCAACACAGTGCCTAAATGTTCCTTGAACAGGGTTGGTGATTCCACCACCTCCTTGGGCAACCCATTCCAGTGCCTGACCACTCAGCATTTGAGATCAGCTTAAACCTCACATGGAACTGCAGCCAAAATTAACAGATTTGCTTTCTACAAAATTCAAGGAATTAAACTTGCATGTTGACATGGACATATAGTAGGTAATGGAAATTATAGGAGCAGAACAGAACAGAGTAGTCCTCTGACTTTAGTCCCTGAACTGCATGTAACTACTTTTTTTTCTGTTATTTTCTTTGCTTTTTTAATTTATTTATTTTTCCTCCAAGGGATATAGTTGTAAGATTTCCTGTCAGGGCTTCTGGTGGGATAATTTGTCTCGGTGGCATAAATTCAACTGGGTGATGATAGTCTTATGGGAATATTATTCTAGATGGAGATTGCTGGTGAGCAAACAGTGTTATAGCTACATTTATACTCCCAGGCATGTTTCTGATGACCCATTACAGAAAAAAAATATGTGTTCTGAGAAGGGTTTTTTCTATCTTTCTACAAAATGGTTCTTTTGAAGTTATTTTTAGATATCTCCTTTCTAAATTTGCATCTCCCTTAGACTCTAAGAGTAGGTAAAATTGGGGCAAAATGACCGCCTGACCCAATCTTTCTTTTTTTATTTTTATGCAAGATGTTCGAAGAAGACAAATTATTTTGAAAAAAATGAATATTTTTTTGATTGTTTAAATACTACAGCATCTTCTATCATATCATTCACTCAGAGCCATGGATTACTCACAGGCTGTTGTGGGCAATGACCAGGGAACAGTAGATTGTGGTACCCCTCCATACTGGAGTTCAGGTTGTTATTTGTGGCTGGTTCTATGCATAGCAGACTGCCCAAACCAACCAGCAATTAGATTAGTGCTTTCCATGTCCCTGCAGCAGCGTGTAGAAAAGCTGGATCAACGACATGTCCAATTGTAAAGCAGTCAACAAGTCTGAATGCTAGGTCTTTCACTCAGGTCTCATAACCACCTGCACCAGTACAGGATTCAGTCAGAGTTGCTGAAAAGCTGTCTGATAGAAAAGGATCTGGGGGTGTTAGTTAACAGTCAGCAGAACATGTGCCAGCTGTGTGTCCTTCATGGGAAGGCTGATGGCAGCTTGGCCTGTGTCAGAAATAAGGTGGCCAGCAGGCCTAGGGATTGTTCCCTTGTACTTGGTGCTGGTGAGGCTGGATGTTGAATACTAGGTACAGTTTTGGGGCTCTCATTACAAGAGGGATTTGCTTGCTCAAGTGTTTGTGGAGTAGAGCAAAAAAGCTGGTCAGGGGACTGAAAACAAGATTTACAAAAGCTGCCTGAGGGAACTAGCACTGTTTAATCTGCAGAAAAGGAAAGCAAGGGGATATTGCTCTGTACAACTAGCTGAAATGAGATGGCAGTGATGTGGGTGAGTCTCTTTTCTCAGGTGACAAGGAAATAGCCTCAAGATGCACCAGGGGATGTTTTGATGAAATATCAGGAAGAATGTCTTCATGAAAAGGGTGGTTAGACATTGACGTAGGCTGTGAGGATATGGCACTTAGGGACATTGTTTACTGGTGAACTTGTATTGTTAGGTTGTTGATTAGACTTAATAGTCTTTTCCAACCCAAATGATTCTGTGATTCTGTACAGATTGCCTCATTCATTCAATGGTATGCTTAAAATGATGAAGGAGAAAAGAAAGGTGAATTTTTCTGTCAGTCTAAGCAAGGTAATCCTGCTTTTCAAAGTAGGCAAGAATGAGAGATATTCAGACTGTGAGAATGATTATATAATGTTGATTAATATGAGAGTGTTTAATTAATGACTAAAAGGAGGCTTTGCTTCATCTGAATAGCTTCCACCAAGGCCCTTTCATCTGCTGGGTAGTTACCCACGATCTGCAAGAGTCTAAACACAATAGTTCTCAGATTGCATCGCATGTTGCTGAACAAGAAGAAAACTTATTTTTCTGCATACATACTCTCTGACAAAATAATTAAATTGGCTTTAAAAGAGAGGGTTTTTATTTTTTTTTTTTTAATCCTCTGTTTTGATTTTGATTTGCAGAAAGCATAGTCTGGAATATGATACTTTCTGAAATATGAAATTTCAAATTATTGTTGGGTTGTCATTCCCAGACCTTCAGAATATAGAATATAGGAGAAACTCTTTAGATTCTGACCGTGTAGTGATGCTTACCTGAGTCAGTAATTAAGATGCATTCGTGCCAACAGTAACTGATTCATCAGTAAAGGGCCTTTGAGGACTCTGAGTAAGCAGCAGAACTTTGATATTTGCCACCAATTATGTGATCAGTATTTGTGGCTGATCAGTAAGAACATGCTACAGTATTCAACTGTGTCTCCTGGCTCCATGTCAGAGATTGCTGTGCTTCACAAAGTTGTCCAACACAATCCCAGTTTGTGTGGTTAACTCGATAACTGGGAATGGTAGTGGGGTGGGATGAAAAAGGGAGCACAAACACATTTCAGGGAGGTGGAGGGATTAAACAAGGTCATAGCTTCAGAGGGATTAAACTTATGTGAGGAGATTGCATCCTCTTGCCTATACACATGTTATCTGATGATGATAATACCTGAGCCACCCAAGCTTGAATTTCTTATTTGTGTGTATATATATATATATATATATATATATATATATATATATACACACAAATATATATATATATATTTTTTTTTATATATATATATATAATATATATATATATTCTGTTAAAAGGCTATTCTTGGTGCTTCCTGGTGCTGTGTGTGGTCAAACCTTAGTCATATGCAGTTTTACATCATTCTTTTCCTGTATTTCTAGGTTTTTTTAATATTATTATTTTTTATTCTGATGTTGGTTTGTGTGTGTGTTTGTTTTAGTTCAGGAAATGAACACAATTTCTTCTTAATATATTCCATTAAAAAAATGGTGATGTCAGGGGACAGACCTAATTCATTCCTTCTGTGTGCTGACCATTTTATCAGTACCTAGTGGCAGCTTCTTAAATTTCTGTTTTGTAACAGTTCTATTTCATTCTTCTAAGATATATTTTTTTTTTTTTAACTAACGAGTAATTGAAAATCTTATTTTAAGATCCATTTTACTACAAGTACATCGGGCCATTATAGACTTTATATTTTACTTTCTGCAAGATTTTCAGCATCCATTTGGGGGTCTTTTGTCTAGTAGATGCATTAGAGCACTATGTAATTATACGAAATACTTTTAAATAATATCAGATTGTTAAAAAATAGTAGAAAATGAAGATTCTGTTTATAAAAAGAAATACATTCTTTTATTAGGAATATCTTCGTGAATTTTAAACAAGACAATTCAGTTCACTGCAATACTAAAAAGAACTATAACAATACAATACATTTGTGATAAGTAGTGGAAGATAAATGACAAAGCTCTCAGTTAAAAAAAAAAAAATAAAATCATTTCATCCAGTGTGAAAGTTCAGGGTGGCCTTTTTTCATCAAAACCTCAGAACTGCATGTGTTTGCTTCATACCCTGCGCAGTCTATTCATTTCACATAAGGAGAGAAGAATCTTATTTTAATCACATGGAATTTCATGTCCAAGTGAAACTGCCAGTCTAGTAGATATCAGAGATTTATTTCAAATTGGGGTCAAAGGCATATTTTCAAACTTGTTCCTCTAGTATTCCCAAAGAATGCAGCTAAGCTGATGGGATCTGGACCTTTTCTCAACTGATGGATCTAAGAAAGCTCTTGACTGACAGAACAACTTCAGTTTTCTGTATTTCTTTCTGACTGCACTGAATTCAAGCTCATGGGGGGGAAAAAAAAAAAAAAAAAAAAAAAAAGTTTGCCTTTGTTACAGTGAAATAGAAACCAAAATAAGTCACTGCAAAGAAGAAGAGTGACAAACCCACTGCAGATGTAATAAATAAATAAATATCTATAGCCATTTCAGCCAGTTAAGTAAAGGACACTTTCAACTATTTGTATACTTCTACAGAAGTATACGTATACATGCTTTATTTAAAGACAATAATGAACAACATGAAATTTCATTCATTTTAGTTAATGAAATTATTTAGAGTTTTGTTTCCTTCCATCTGAACTTGCATTGGCCCTAAGTCCCCTAAACAGGGTAAAATTCTGTACCTAACTTAATAAAAGATGATTTTGGAGTTATTTTCAATTAGGTCAGGATTTCATCTGTACTTGACTCAATTACAGTAATGAGGACACTGAGGCTGGGTGCTGGAGGGGAAATGTATTTTCGGTTCAATCTTGATGAGGACAAACTGCCCTCAGTTGCAAGAAATCATTTAAATAGCTGCCGTATTTGTCTGTCTTGGTGACAGATCGAACTGTGGATAGGTCCAATGATATTCAAATCCTTGTACATCTTTTTTTCTACAGTTTGATGACATGGTGTACGGTATGATTGTTAGTACTGCTGTGTGTAATCTTTTCCATCACCCAAGAGTGCATTTATGTCATTTCTTTTTAGCCTAGTATGCTTTGTGTTGTTTGCTTGTGTTGAAGGAAGTAAGGAGCTCATGGTTCCTTGGGTGTCGTAGTCTCCTCTCTCTCAATTCTCTCTTCTGATAGTTATCTTCTAATTCTATGAAGGCTACTGAGACACTACTTTAACTACCTATTTTCTCTCTTTACATGCATGTTTTTTAGCATCTGTATTTATTTATTTATTTTTCCCATTTGTTCAAATGCCAGTAGAGATAAGAAAAAATCTTCTTGTTCCAATCTCAGATACTTTCACGGTGACCTTGAGCCACAGACTCCTGGCAGGTTGATTTTTAAAAAAAAGTTCTCAGAAACTGTTTGAGTTACTAAAGCATCCCCTTCATGGGAAACATATCTGAGAACTATCACTGTTTGTTACAACACTTCAACAAAGCAAGTTTCATAGATAACAGAGATAAAAAGGAATGGTAGATTAGGAAATCACAGCAAGTATGAAGGAGGATTTTCATTCTTTAATCTACCAGCTCACCTGATTTAAAAGAGTTTACATCATGAGTGGCTATTTTTGCCTTCTTTAGGATGACATAAATCCTCAAAGATTGGCTTAACAATTTCTTATGGAAATGTCAACAGCTGTTGTCTTTTTACATTTAGTTAATACTTACAGAAATTTCTTTAATCTCTTTTATTTTTTTTTGTTTTTCCTTTTTTATGTTTTTTCTTTGTTTTTCATATTTTTTTAATTTTTCTATCATGAACAGAGCACAATGGTTACACAACAGTGTGTTTACATGTTAGTTTTATATATATATATATATATATATATATATTAATGAACGAGAAATTGTGAAGTTTGATAAATATGTCATCAGTACCAAAATATTTATCTGACCTCAAAGCTGGTAGATTTTATATATTTGATTATAGAACATAAAGTGGTTGAATTTCCATTTGTTTGGAGTCTGTCATGATGATAAACACTGTTTCTCCAGAATACTGAAGAACCAGCAGTAACAATCTTCCTTAATGAGGGGAGAAGGAGGCTGCCTTGCTGACATTATGACTTTCTCAAGCTAGCCATTAGGTGTGTTGGTGACAGTAAATCTACCAGTTTCTTGAGACTGATCCTGAAGAGTTAGGAGAAAAAATAGATTACTGGGTACAACTTCATACTATTATAAAAAGCATCTCTGAGATATATGAAAAATAATTCCATCATTTTCATCTGCTTTCTATAAAAGAAATTGTGAGATTGTAGTTGTGAGATTGTATTAAGAATATGATGAAAAAGGTTTAAATTTGCCGTTTCTCATTTCATTGCAATTCATTTGAACCTAGGTCACTGATAGTAAGAAATCTTGTGCCAGCCATTAAATAAAGAAACTAACTTACAATGATAGTGCTAAATCAGAGCACGAAATTAGCAGCAAAGATGTAATCAAATAAATTGAAGCTTCTTATTTTGTTTGCAGTGTTCATGCTGCTGTATATTCCCACAGGTAGTGTCCTGTTTTAGTAATTACCAAGTAACCCATCTACCCAAGTCTACATTGCTGTTCTGTTGCTCCCTAGAACTGTTCCAAATGCATCTACCTAACTGTTGTTCAGGGCCTTTATAATATGTCCCAGGCACACTCAAGCTACTTGTTTACAACAGCTGCCTGTAAGCCTTCCAGTTCTAGTCCAGAAAATCTCTTCCAGAGTGCATATCCAGCCCTGGGTGCTTCTCAGTTCCGTTCTCCCCAGGATGTTTAGTGCCTCACCCACCAGCACCTTGCAGTGAGAGCAGCCTGCAGGCAGAGAGATCAAAAGCAAAAGACAAGGAACACCTGGCCTTTGCACTGGCTGCTTTCCACAGATGTATCCTGGTGGATGTATTTCAGAGCCTCCTGAAATGTTTTTTTGTGTCTATGCAGATACCAAGCATAATGGTACCAGATCAGGACCGAGAGGGCTTGTGCTCCACCTCCCATTTGTGCAGCCTGATAGTTTTGCCGTTTAAATACAGAAAAGGGAGAGATGGACAGGAGTCAGCAGAAGAAAGGGTCTGTAAAGTATATTGAAACCTTTTTGTGAGGTTTAGCAACAAAATTTCCCTTATGTTATGTTTTGGCGCGTGAACTATGAGCAGCATTGCTGGCTATACTGGAGCAACTGTTCCAGCCTTCTTCAGGGGATGAAGGATGAAGAGAGTGTGAAGGCACAATGTATGTAGCTGCTGAGAGACAGAACAGATTGGTGAACAGATACACTAGCTGCTGGCTGCCCTAGCAGCACTGCCTTTTACAGTTGCAAGCCCTAAGCCTGCTGTACTTTGTTGTCACCTAACAACTTTGGAGCATGACTCAGAACATGGCTGCCACATCTACAAAAGAACTGCAAGGTGGCAGCTTGGGGTGTTCTCTTGTGAAAGCTGGCAGCAGGACCTGGCAGTGGGAGCTGCTGTCTCGACACAGGTCTGTTTCCCCCAAAGCGTTTTAAAGAGGACAGACTGTGCTAGACACAGATTGGGGCTGTTAATAGAGAGAGTTTGCTTTGTAAGAGCCTCAGGTTTGCTGTGATAGTGTGGGCGGATTGGAGGCATTGGTTGCTGGGGGGTTTTTGAGGAAGAAGGCTGAGCGTAAGGATGTGGAGGCACAGACCTGTTGGTATAGTAAAGGGACAGTGCCTGATGGGAGAAGCTGCTACGTGTTCAAACTGTATTTGCTGTAATGTATGTATTTATATATCATATGCACATAATACATAAATCTGTATATAGTATACACTTAATAATAGAATAATTCCTAAAGTTTATATTAAAATTATACTGCTTGCAGATATCTTTCTGCCATGAAACCATAATGGTTGTTGAAAGAGTTTTAAGAAGGGTAACTGTATGCTCTTTCCTGGCAAGTATGTATATCCATCAGTACGTACAATGAAGTGCTCAAAGTAACAGTCAGTGAAGCGTGGTTTACATTTATTAATGTAGCTATATTACCAACCTATTAATAATACTGAATATGATTATAGAGCTTAGGCTTTTTTTTTTTTTTCCTCATCCTCACAAAGCAGACAACTGATTATAGTTTCCTGTTTTCTTTTTCATCTTCATATTAATAGTACATGAAAAAAAATGATGTATCATGAGGGTACACAGTACTATTCCTTCCGATGTTAAAAAGACCTTTTAAATAAAGGCAAATTAATTCCTAATGTGTCCTTTCAGAAAAAGGGTAGTAGGATCACAATCTTATGTAGTATTTAAAATTTCATTTACTACCCTGTGTAGATGATTTGATTAAATCAGTTTATTTGGATACAGTGGTTGTATTTTCAAATGAGTTATGTCTCAGATTTAATGCTGAATGTTTTGTCTGGATCTTTTAGTAACCCAAATCAAATATCAGGAATTCTGAAAACAGAAAAACTGATTTTAAGCATATATACTTTTAAGTAGGGTATATTTACATTTAGGTATATGCTTTTACTCAGTGTATAAACAATGTATGCTTTCTTTTACTATATATTTTACATACTGTATATAGATACATTGTCATGTTTGGATCTAGTTGCATGTAATAGAATATTTTTTCATTTTCTCTTTGTTAAGCTTACATCATGGGGAGATGTGCTGTTTATTATATATTTGCTAAACTATTACAGTAGCAATGTCTCTTTTAGTCCATCAATTTCAAATGAAGAACCAGTCGAAGAATAAAAATTACCAGTGAAATGCTGAGATTTAGAAAGCACAATAAACATTGAAATAATTATTCTACTTCATGATTACATATTTACAAGGAAGGTGTCAGAACCCAGATTTAGTTTGTTTTACACAAAATACTGAAAAGTAGAAGAGAGGGAAACATTGACAGGGATCACTGTCAATTTGGTGTGCTTTCCATGTAACTTTCTTTGGTTTTGGTTTGCTTGTTTGGTTTTCTTTGGTTTGTGGGTGTTTTTTTTTTTTTTTTTGTTTTTTTTTTTTTTTTTCCCAACCAGGAAATTGGTACACTTTTTTTTTAAAAACACTTTTTCAAAGAACTGAGAATATATAAGCAGTATTTTCCCTACTCTGCATAACTTGTTCTTTGCTGTTGGTTTTTATCACTAGAGCAAATTAAAATTACTACTTTCAAAGCAGTTTCCTTTTCACTTGACGTGCATAGCACTGTCATTAGTTTGAGATAAAGTATGCAGTGTGGGTCAGAAATGGATGCCATAAATACCTAAATACCTATAATTTGTGCATGTGTATGTTGAAGCTAATGTACAAGTCCTGATATATATCTGTTCAAAGGTGCCTTTGATTAAAAAAGAATTTATGTTGAAATTGCTACTGATGGTTAAAGTTCAAACAGGTTGGATGCTCAGTTTATAAAAGACCATCTACCTCAAATTCATGTTTGAATTGAGTCCATGTTGTTAATACTATTTGACAGTTTGAATGCAATAGAAACATTGAAGATTATTTAGCATCAGTTACCAGAACTGGAAGTGTACTCACAGTTGAATTCTGTAAAAATCAATATCCTGTGCCAAGTAAAAAAACAATATACAATTCATGATATTTTGTCTGTATGTAAAGTAGTGATTTAACTAACTTGCCATGTAAACCACTTCTGAGATAGTCAAAGAGTTTCAAGGCTAGATGATTTACACCCAGTTGCTCTATTGAGAATACTAAAATTGTGTTTAATTGCCTTGTGTCAAATGTAGTCAATAACCACATATTTTAGTTGAGTATTACTTATTTTATGAAGCAAGATAATCTTTAATTAAATAAAATATTTAATATTTAAGCTGTCAAAGTTTCAGTAGAAAGCTGTGATCAAAACTTTCTTCTTTGCAGTTCTGGTTTGAACAGTATTTTTTTTGTTTTTTTCCTTTAGAGATGAGAGTCAGCTTGATGAATATTTATACCATCATAAGATGGATAAATCACAGCCGTATATTTTTTATGGAGGGTTGCAAACTGGATACGAGAGTGAATATTGTTTGACAGAGGTTTTCAGTGTAATAATTATTTTGGAAATTCTATGGAAGGAAGATGATAAAACAGTAACAGAAAGTTCAAATAATTCGAAGCAGAGCTTTGCTAGAGGAATTTCCATATGATCTTGATTCCCATACCTAAATGGGGCAACAGATATGTCCTGAGGTATTTCCGCTGCCATCCAACTGCCACTTCAGAATGTACAGCTGTTCCAGCAGCATTCCTCACCTGAAAGTTTTGAGAAGCAAATTTGGCATTGGATTAAAGAATCCTCATATGCATAATAATTTATCAAAACTTTTCTGAAGTAACTTAAATGGAGTGAAGTCAACAGCAAGAAAACTGTGGTGTGTATCAGATCTGTGATTGCTCTGGAAATGAGATAGAAAGTAACGTGACTGCTTTGTGACAACCAGAAAAGCAAATCTAAATCTGAAGAACTTAAATCTGAATCAGGGAATAACCATTTTCTGTTCCACATCTTTAAATTTATTCCTTCTCTTCAGGCAGATCTCAGGCTGATGGAAAATTACATACAAGGATCCAACAATAATGATCAGTTTAATTATAAAATAGCAGGTGAAACTCATTGTTAATTAGAGAAACAATGTACCCCAGAAAAAAAGAAAACACAATAATTATTCACATGCAGCAAGTAGCTGTGAATTATCTATTTGTATTCATAGGATATATGATGTGGTAGTTATTGTTAATAGCTGTCTGAGACTTCCCATTCCTGCTCCCATCCCATCAGTTTCAGAGTTTTCAGAAATACAGTAGCTGTCTGGAGAATGAAAGTACAACTTTATTACCACTCTTTCAGCCAGCGTTAGCAGAAGAACATAAAAGTCTAAAGGTTACTTGGGTTTTACAAGGGCTCTACAAGAGGTATATTTGTTGAATTCTCAGATTTTTATATATTTCTTACTTCCATTTTATTCATGCTTAAAATCTTTACAGCAGCTTCCAATGACAAACAGTTTTGCATAGCATTGATTTTAACATTTAATTCATAATTTTTTTTGACCCTGAAATTGCTGAAGCCCACCTACCTCCAATTCCTGTGAAAAACATACTGTTTTATATAATACGCTGTGCAGTTAATAACAGTACGCTAAATGTAGTCATTCACATATTCAGATGTTATGATTTGTTTAAAAGCTTCTGACAGCTGAAAACTCAATATATCCGCATTACTTTACATAAATAAAATAATAAAATTGAACATAGTTGTCAGTAAAAAACTCAGATAGAAAGTATGCAAGTAGGTAATACAAGAATTTGAAGTATGGAAGATTTCCAAACAGCAAAATTTCAAATTCATTGGGATAGAAAAATAGCATTATTTTAAGGAGAACTCTGCTTTTGGTAGTATGTTTTAGAGAAGAAACAGCTACTTAAGTTGTGCAATAAGTTCAACAGAAAATTTGTATGTTGAAAAAATAAATGTAGTTTTTATTTTGAAGAGGCAAATAGGAATCATAGATGCCCTGCATTGCTTTGGGATTTTAGACTTAAAATCTGGATTTAAAAGATCAGCTTTTAAGTGTTCCAAGCACTGCACAGTGCAGTCAGAGATTGAGAATGCAAGAATTTTCCTCTTCTTTTGGACAGGAACAAAGAAGAAGGCTTTCAGTGTCAAACAATTTAACAAACTGCACGGCTTCTATTCTTTTACACCACATGAAGTTAAAATATATGCAGTTTAGATGAGTGGTGGAATGTGTCTGCCCTTGCCAGCTTCTATGGAATGACTGTTCTCTAAAGTAATTTTCGTTGGACAGAGAGATTTACCAGAAGTGCAAAAAAAGGGACAAAGGTTCAGCTGTGTGTAGCTCGTTTTAGTATTCATAACTGCTAAAAAAAAGCCTGATTCTGACCTTGAAACCTAAGAATAAACTATTTTCAAATATTTTTCGATGAACAGAAATAAAAGGGTGTTTTCTTCAAGATTAAAAGTCAAGATGAGACATGTTTCTTTTTTTTTCTTCTTACATAGTTTCTTCCTTTTTTTTTTCCTTTGTTTTGCTTTCTTTTTTTTTTTTTTTTGTTTGTTTGGTTTTTTGTTTTTCTTGTAATGTATTTATTGTTTCTCAGTGATACTGAGAACAAATTCAGAATCGGTGAAGAAAAATGTCTATGGTAAACTTGAGATCTCACAGTTATGATATAATCTTTTCCATTCAGTGAGATAGATTTGTTGTAATAACCCCATAGTCAAAAGTACACTGGAACATCTGATAAGAAGTTCTGTTTTGACATGAGGGGACCTCAAAAACAGAACTTTCTGTGATCATTTTAAAATCCAGTTACTGAACAGGCTTGAAAGACCAAACTTTAATTCATTTGTGTAAAATGTCTGTCTGTAATAGAGCACATTGTTTGTTTCAAATCATTCAGTGCTTAGCTTATTCTTCAGGAGATATCCTATGAGAGCTATGTCTTGCAGTAAATTAGAAGAGCTGGTGTGCAAAAGAAATGTAACTTAAGTAGCACTGTTAGAATAAGAAAGGCAATGATAACCAAGGAGAAACCTTAAATTTTTACTAATGGGGATATTCAAAATGGGATTGCTTTCAATGAAACACAAGGTGTGAAATTTAGTATTGTATATTAATCTTAAGGCTGAGATTGAGTTTAGAGCAGCCCCTTCATCAGTCAAAATCTTATATCAGTGTTGAATACTGAAAAGAAAATCACTTATGCTAAAATAATGATTAATTCTGTCACTGAACTTGTCCATTTTATTTTGACAGGAACAGACCTGTAAAGATGTTTATGTGGTGGTCAGCTGTTTTACTTCTTGGATGCATTTTGCTGGGAGCAGATGGGTGGCCAGCCAAGGAAGCATACGACTTTAGGCCCTATCAGCCCCTCGTAAGATTACGTCATAAGGTACCGATTACTCTCTAGCACTTCTGACTTCTTTTCTATGGTCAAGGGTTAAAATATGTGCCAGCTCGGTCTTCTTTTGCTTATTAGAGTGATGTTTAGAAAGAAAGGACTTTTTCAGTACCATTATCTGCAGAAATCTATACTTGATTTGACAAGTAAACAGGAGCTGTTTGTATATGAAAGCCTAGAAACTTTTCAAATATAGTAAGCTAAGCTCTACTCTAGTTTCAGAAGCTAGAGATTGCATGTATCAGCAGAACTCTGAGAGAGCCAGAGGGGTGAAAGTGACTGTTGTTCTCTGCTGAAGGCAAAGATTTGTTCCAGGACCAACTGTATTTCAGACCATGCAGCACCGGGAGAACTGCAGGTCAGAGAAACATGGTGATGAAGCTAACTCATCAACAAAAACTTGTCTGCATGAAGTAGATGTTCACACTGAATTTAAGCATTTTGAACCATGACAAAGTGCAAGTGCACAGAAATTACAAGTAAATATTTAGTCTGAATGGATTGTAGTCTGGAAGGAAAAACTTCAAAACTAGGAAAAACATCCATGCATAAGGAAAAGTTTATACAGGGCACTAGCACAGGCTGCCCAGAGAGGCTAGTGAGTCTCCTTGGGGGTCTTCAGAAGCTTCCTGGATGGGGCAGGGTGAATTCTAGAGGTCATTTGTTTGGAAATCCAGCTGGGACTCAAGAGCAGCAGCCTTGCTGGAAAGAGACTACAAACATTTATTTTTTTTTCTCAACAACTGGACATTTGTTCCATTTCTGCCACTTCTATGATATAATCTATTGCCATTGGCTTGGACTTGTATGGAGAAGGACTATGAATGAGCACTCCTGGGAATTTTATTTCCAGTCACCTTCAAACTGCCATTGTTTTCATTTATGTAGTTATTCAGAAAAAATATTAGCTTATGTCTGAATTGCATGTGCATTTCTTGTCATGCCAGCTAATCCTCTGTATTTCATTAGTCAAAACACTGAAAAAAGTTTGAAAGGGACTTTTCATTTGGGATTATTTTTACATTGCTGCTGAGGGTATGGCGAGCAATTTGTTAATACTTAGGTTCCCACCTGAAATTGTTAGAAAGTATTCCTAGCATCCTAATGAATTTTATTCTTGTGATTTGTATGGTTCTTACTAAGAGAATAATATTTATCCAGATCCTTCAGTGAAAAAATGTATGCTGTGAATTTTCAGGTATAAACAGGAAGGAGGCAGCCAACAGTACACTGACTGCCAGTTTCTGATTCATTGCTGGAGACTAAGAAATATGGGATATAGTCTGTACGCTTATATTTATATTCCAAGGCATGCCAAGTCCCCATATCTAATGCATGCACATACAGCCAGATTAATACGCATCAGATATGGGGTATGGAGGAGAATCAGTAATATTAACAATGCCTAACAGTACATAATAGCATTATGGGTATGGAACTGTTTGTTTTTAGTCTCGAGAAACAACTGCCAAAGACTGCTTATTTAGTCATCATCACCTCAATACCTTTTATTTAGTCCTGATTGTGGTTTTGTGGAATTCAGGCTAGTCAGGGTTACAATGCATAATTAAGAGCAAGCACTGTCTTGGGAGAGTGGGCAGGGATGGGTGGAACAAAGCTCAGGTGAATTTAAAGGAGGGAGGAAAAGAATCAGGACATTCTGAATTTGGTTCCTGCTTGTGGTAAAGTGGATGCTTTATTATGAGGGAACTGTTTTTTTTGTTGTTGTTTTCTTTCCCCATCCCCTCCTCCTCACCTCCCTGCAAAATGACCAGGTGGGTATAGAGTATACAACACAAGGGATGTGTTTTGTTTTTGATATTTAACAGAAATGTCTCCTTCATAGATGCCTTTTAAGAACTGATTTTGCTGCATTGATCAACAGTTGTTCCAGCCCTGCCCTTATTTTGTCTTATTTAGATGACGCTTTAATGGGATCAAAGAGAGCTACACAGAAATCAGTATTTTCTGTGTAATTTTTCTAGATTAGAGTACTTCCTTTAGTCCCTGTGAAAAACCTGCCTCTTTCCCTTTTAGTCTCTCCCTTTTACAGTCAGTTTGCTGTTAGCCCATTAACCTCTGATTCTCAGTAACTGAGGCCTGAATAAATGTAAATAAAGTCCAGTTTAAAGATTCTTGGGAAATAATGATTTTTTAAATGAAACAAAGTAAGAAAAAACATGAAATGTCTTAAGTGGGCTCCTTTGTTTTACTGAAGATGAATTTAAATGTATGACTACAAGGCATAGAATACATATTTTACGCTTAGCTTTTTTGCTGAAAGACTGTGAAATACTCTCCCTCGATTAATAGTGCATTCTGTGCTACAGTGAAACACCTGTAAAATTCAGACAGGCTAAGAAAGAAATGGGAAGAAAGTAGTACTTGAGGATTCAAAAATAATCTGAGCTTTTCTTGTGTGGTCTGGTCCCCAGACAACTGGAGGTTTATAGTTCATAGTGTTTATCTGGAAATGCTGTTTGCCTGCAGGCTCTGGGAAGTCATAAAACTTGATCCTCTAAAATCCGCTGTCCTAGAGAGGGGGGAGTTCAGGGGGAAATCCTTTGCAGTAAGATGCAGCCCTGAATGCTGAAGACTGAGAACAGAGCTTCTCTTGAGTGTGTCACTCTTGCTCCCAGTTCTAAGGTAATCAGAGAAATCTCCTCCTGAGGCCGACTAGGTGTAATAGCTATCCTATGCAAATTCCAGGATTTCATTTAAATAACAGGACTTGCTCATCCCTCCTTCCCCCCTGATTTGTCTAACTGGTAACGAAGTCTTAAGAAAATTAATTTTTAAGTTTGCTTTTCTCAGGGAGATTGAATATATCTTATATTCTAATCTACTTTTGCCTATAGGTACTAGGCATGACCATTTGTTGTTGTTGCTGTTTAAATTCTCATTACTATCATTGTATATTAATAAGTTTTTCCTTGTTATACTTTATGTTGTTGATATTGTTTCAGTATAGTGTATACAGGATATACACTTAGATGCACGCAATGCATGTCCAAAACCTTTTGAAAGGAAATCTTATTGTGTCTGTGAGGCAAAGTTAGTTCTTACCTGTGATGAACTACAGGTAAAAAGAAAAGGTCATAGACTAAGGTCATGGTAGCGAGACTGTACTTCAAAAGAGTTTAGATTTTACCTGTGCTTAGAAAGCAAATGCCACCTTAGCATACAGAAGATGGAACCTACCTGCTCCAAGACCCACTTGCTACCTTCCAGCCTGAGGGTTAGGACCACCACCAGGAGGATGCCACCACTACACTGCATCCCCCCCAGTAGACTGAGACCCCCCACCACTCATCTCCCAAGGGGGGGGAACAGGGGCCTGGATGAATATTTAACACACAGGGCTGCACACACTCAGGCTTCTGCCACATCCATGGGACAAACACAATGCAACACTCAGCAAGGGCTGCCTCTTGCTCCACCTTATTCTTAGGTTCATCATGGAGGACGTGCCTTCAGGGGACTGCAGTGCTGCACCTAGACCAGGATGTCTGTCCCTATGCGTGTCTTGCTGCAAGCCTGGATGGCCACGGATGTCACCTCTGTAGCAGCACCTCGATGGCAGGGTGGGAAGGGTGCAGGTTGATGGAGTATAGATGCAGGATGTAGGATGCGCACTGGATGCAAGATGAAGTTATGGGCAAAGGCAGGAAGAAGGATTTGAGGTGGTCCTGAGTGGAGCCCAGAGTTAGACTTAGGGGTCCTCATGGGTCCCTTCAAACTCATGACATTCTGTGATTCTGTGACATGTTGTTTTTACTCTTTTGTAGTTCCTGTTGGCATCACATAGATAATCCAAGCTTAGGACATTTTATTTGTTTTTCATAAATCTATCTGGGAAAAATCTCATCAGGTGAACATTTCATCTGTTGCTGTGCTCAATTCCCTTCAACTGAGAATTATGAATGTTTGATGTCTTTCAGTTCCAGATTTCATTTTCAAACAAGCAAACAAACACAACCCATGTTGGTTTTATTTGTCTTTCTAATAATGGGGTCAGATGTTTCCGTGCACCTTGAAAACTTACATGGTTTTGCTAGCTCTGTTTGGGCCTGATGCACAAAGACAGTGGAGAGTATAGTGAGGCCTTAATGAAAAGATTTACTGCTCATATCTGTGTTGTGTTGATATGGCTATGCCTAAGTGCTTTTAAGAACAGAGAAGTTTAAAGATTTAAATATCAAATTTAAAACAAATATCTCCCAAACTTTAATAACAATTTTTAAAAAATATTTATTTATTTATTCATTTATTTATTTATTTTTACTGTTTGAAAGTGACATAAGAAGTGAACAAAAAATGTTTCATTTGAACTGTCTTTTTATCTCTTTGGTATTTGCGAGTTGGCATTTAATGCAGCTTGTAAAATACCAGTACTCATACTTCCTGAACTAAGTAGAGCAGCATTAAATATCTCTTTAAGCATTGCATGATATTAATCACATTTGTTTAAAATTTATTCTATCAATAACCTTTTTTTTTTTTTTTTTTTAAATATATTTGTAATATAGTAATTTTACTCCTTATTCTTCTCCTCTTATGAAAAACAAACCAAATTTACTGGCCATTTGGTTGAGGCATAGCCTATAATTATGGGTACACAATCTTGAGTAAATAACCTATAATTGTAATTTCTAAGGTGATGTGTGGTCTAATACTTTCCTGAGACATCAGCAGACTCTTCCATTCTCTAGAGTGGTTCATGGAAATGCTGTTGGGTTTTATTACTCTTTTCTAGACATTGTACATCAGTGCAAATAATGCAGAACCAATGTTGCATTATTTAATAGAATTTATTCAATGCTGTTTGTTTATCAAAGTATCAGTAATGGGTTGGGATCGGGAAAGTGAAATAGTTGTTTTACTGTCTCTTTTTTAAAACATCTATAATTAAAAATTACTCATTAATTACCTCAGAACTTTAGATGTTTTCTGTTTTATTGGAGGTCTCTGCATATTTTTGTCTTATTTAAAGCTACTTGCTTTAGACACTTACCCCAAGAGAAAATATTCATTACCTACTTCACTGATGCTAACTTATTGTTGGATAATTTATTGTTGATATAATTGTAGCGCATATAGCTATGATTGATATTTGAAAAAGCAGCTGAAATGCAACAGATAGATACTGAGCTAACTTGGGAATTTCTAGGATTCAGTAGAAAAAATCACAATCTTAATACCGTGTTCTGGATTCCCATATGAGTAATGCAGTATAAGCTTTCATTAGATCTCTGGTAAAATGAATATAATCCCATAATATATAGTTTTATGTTTTATAGTCAGATGCAGCTGATTAATATTCATATCATGAGCTTCTCTTCTCCTTTACATTACTACCTTATCTGCCCTTGTAAAGTGAGTAGTAGAAACAGTGTACTGTTAGAAAATTCTCAACGTGTTGGTTTTAATCAATAAATTAATCAAAATTAAATTTTATTAATTTAATAAATTATTATTAATTTATTATTAATAATATTAATTAATTAATTATATTAATAATAATTAATAATTATTATTAATAATATTATTAATAATTATTATTAATTAAATTAATAATTTAATCAATAAATTTAATCAAAATTTAATCAATACTGGTAGATAGACTCTACTCTGGATTGGATTCTTATCCAAAATTATGTCCTAACACAGACTAAATGCTACTTGTGTTCTTGGACTGTAAGAAAATAATTGATGTTGTTGCTGATGTTTCTATACACTCTAATTGTCATTCTTTCTGCAGATATTCTTCTATCTATATAAAATTTTTCAGCGAGGAAAGATAAGATCTGAACAAGCCTCAGACAGGCTGAATAATAAAATGCAACACACATTATGTCCTTTTTAGAAAATTACACTTTAGAAAATTACACTTAAAAACCATCTATAAGATTTTAAAAAATGAGCAGAGGTTTTAGGCAAATTACTCCCATTAATGTCAATGGGAATTGTACAGCTAAAATCCATCTGTGTGGGTTTTTGAGGGGAAAAATAGCACTATATTGTAAGGAATTATAATACTTCTCAGCTACTGTGAGAGTACCTGGAGTTTTAGGAACTCACCTATGGGAGAAGATAATGCAGTATTCATACTGGCCCTAGAATTTCCAGTGACGATCCAGTATGCTAAAATATTGCTTTTTGGAGGTCTCTCTACCACTTTGTTTATACAAATCTGGAGCATCCTTAGATAGTACCAAAACGAATATATACAGTGAATACTATGATTTTTCATTAAGGAATGTAAGTCTAATTGTGTGTGTGTATTATATATAATGTTCCACAAAAGGAGACCAGAGTTCTTTCCTGTGAGGAAAGGCTGAAAGATTCGGGGCTGTTCAACCTGGAGAAGTGGAAGTTCAGGGAGTATGTATTACTGTCCATAAATGCCTGAAGGGAGAGTACAAAGAGGACTGAGCCAGACTCTTTGAATTGGTGCCTAATGGCAAGAGGCTATAGGCACAAACAACCATGAGGCTTTGGACACAAATTGAACATTGGCAGGCATTACTGTTGATGTAAAGGTGATGAAGCCTTGGCACAGGCTGCCTGGAGTGGATGTGGAGTCTCCTCTTTGGAAATCTCCAAAAAGTACCTGGACATGGTCTTGTAGTATTCTGTACATGTTTCAATGCACTATACCTCTTCCACTAATTAAGCCTTGCATTAAGTATTTTAATGATTAAAGCATTATAAAAAGAGCCAACGCTATACCTGAAATTAGTATATATATTTTATTTTTTTCTCTCTCACATGCTATGAAGCTGCTTAGAATTTAACATGGGTTTGGTCTGTCATCAGTGAATGAGGTATGAAATGATCATACTAACGACCAGAAAACTGTAGTTTTGTTATATTTCTGAAAAAGTGAGCTGCCTACCAAATTGTCTTGCTCTACTGCACACTTGCTCTCTGCTTGCCGTGACTGTGATATTATTAGATCCACAAAAAAATAGATTCTGTGACTTTCAATTGAAATTTCTTTTAATTTCTTGCAATTGAACTCTAATATGTAGTTGTTGTTCAACTACCTGAGCTTGCGTATGTTACAGGAGAACAGTAAAAATGTATTATCTCGGTAATATCTCCCTCTGAAATATTTTATTTAATAGCAGTTATTTCTTTAATGCTTAAAAATAAATAAGTAAAAAAATAATGGTATAATATGTAGCAGAAAAGTACCTCCATGGCAGGATTGTCATTAGAGATAACAATATTTTTCTGCATTTTAGCTAGATTTTATGATATGACTAGTGATCATTTTCATTATAAGATGTTAATCAAGCATTAGATTTGTGCTTCTTCTTTCTTCAGAATTTTCTGTAATTAGTGTTCCGTATTTATCAAATTATTTTAATTTTTGTCTCCTATCAAGGATGATGTACCATATGTTTTAGACTAACTTGCACTTTGTTTAAGAATTCAGTTAATGAGTTACTTTTAAAATACACTCATTAGGAAAAAGAGGACTTTGCCTGAGCTTTGCAAAACAGTAAAGAAGTCTCCTCTGCTTTATCACTTGTGTGATCTAACACACACCTAAATCCTAGGCAGATGTCTCAGGCAGGCAGATAGATGAATAAGGGTATAGATGCAATAAAAGTATGTAGTTTGCTTTCTAAGAACACAGTTAACTGGAATTCAGCTGCCTGCTGTGTGCAGCAACCATGGTTTATTAATATCAACACTTCTCCTTTCAGAAAGGGAGAAAAAAAAACAGAACAAAACAGAAGGAATACCATATGCACCTGAATGGAGCTAAAAAAACTCCTGTTTAAAAAGTGGTCTAGGGGATTCTATTAGTTCCAGAATGTTATCTACCTGTACAGATCAACTCTGGTCTTTTTACTTTCTTTTGAATAACTGCATTTAAAGCCCCTTTGACTATCCTATTCTACTTCCCCTATTGCTAATACAAAGGCTCTCTTCAAAATAAAATTTGACATAATGACAAAATAATTTACAGAATGTCTTATCTGATCAGTGACATTGTTCACTCTCAGGGACTCAGAATGTTTTAAGAGAAACTAATGTTATTTGCATTTTGAGGCAAAGAGAAAATAAATAAGCAATTTATTTTTTTTTCCTTACTAGAGCATTTCTGTATCCTTAAGACATTTTTTTAATTTTTATTTTTTAATTTTTTTTTTTATACTTTAACATAGCCTAGTTTGATATGTATTGCAAGTAGCTTATAAGTTATGATTTGCAAGAAAAGCAGTTTGTGGGGCCATCCATCCATGGTCTTTTTAGTTCACAAACGCAGCACAAATGTTGGTGGTTTTTCAGCTTTCATTCACCGTGCTTTGGAAAGTTTGTGTCGTATTCAGTTTGTTGGTCACATAGGAAAGGCATCTTTAAAGTTCTATTATGCTATGCATTGATACATTGCATGAAAATGGTACAGTATAATGCAACATAAAATGATGCAAAAGCCATGCACAAGATGATTTGTTCTATTTACTGATGACTTACAACAGTAGATCATAATATAAAATTGTGGTTCATTTAATGATTCTGTTTTTATTTGAGTACTAAATACATTGTTCATTCCCATAGTAATGCCTCCTATTGATTTCCTTGGAAACTGTAACAGCTACAAAGAGCACAATAACATTATTTGATAGAGCAAATTCTCAGCTTCAAAACACATTTATGTTCAACACACTCATCACCATCAGTGCATTTGTGAGGATGAGATGATTGAGATGATCATAGTGTATCTTTGCATGGCTGTTCACAACATGGCTTGTGTTTCACATCACTACCCTCACTGCAGAAATGCACTACTTCTAATGGGATATGGGGAACAATTTTTTAATTTCAGGGACAGCTAGCATCAACTCCCTAGCAGCAAAAATGCAAGTGAAAATTGATGATTGTTTGCTTACAGAATCATAGAATAACCAAGGTTGGAAAAGACCCACAAGATCATCCAGTCCAACCATCCACACATCACCAGTAGCTCTCACTAAACCATGTCCCTCAACACAATGTCCAAACATTCCTTGAACACCTCCAGGGTTGGTGACTCCTCCACCTTCCTGGGCAG
This sequence comes from Coturnix japonica, assembly GCF_054131305.1. Lineage (NCBI taxonomy): Eukaryota > Metazoa > Chordata > Aves > Galliformes > Phasianidae > Coturnix > Coturnix japonica. Next base: position 28,780,525 of record NC_140666.1, on the reverse strand, counting down.
CCCATTCTACTGCCTGACTACTCTAACAGGGAAGTAGTATTTCCTAATGTCCAGCCTAAATCTCCCCTGGTGCATCTTGAAGCCTAGAGGAATGGCTTCTCTTGTGTTTTTCCTTTCAATAAGGAAGAGTTTGTGAACTCTTTCCTAAGTTACAGGTGCTTATAACATTTGTTCAATAACATAAATCATTGGTTTTTAATGTTTTTCTGTATATGTTAATCCACATTCTCATATCTTTTAATAACAATGAAGAGTGATTTGTATCTCTTTCACGTTCTGTATAAGTTTTACTTCAGTATTTTCTTTGCTATGTTTTGAGTTGCAGAGGCTGTTAAGATGGCAGGCCTTTCCTATCAGAGGGCTCATTTTGTAATTAAGAGATGCTCTACATGCTCTAATCCCTGGTTAACCTCAAAGTAACTTCAGGCTTACATACTTCTCCTTCCATCTGTATGAGCTTGGCTGCTGTTGTAGCTGCTTCTCCTAGTTGCTTCTCACTAGTAGAAGGTGTGTTGTGCTGGGGCTGTTGTGTGATCTGCTAGGAAAGGCTGTCTTTGTAGATGGAGTCTTTTGAGAAATTGAAGCCATACAGTGTTGCTCAGTAATCTCCAAATCATCCAAAGATTTATTTATTTATTTGTTCCCCTCCCAGCTTTGCCCAAGTTTCCTCTTCTTGGCATCCTTTTTCTTCTTCTTTGAAATCAGGATTCTCAGTATTGCTTTCCTACAAGGCTGCTGTGTTTTTGTAATCGGTACCTTCAGAGTCTGTTTATTGCAGTCTAAGTAGCAGATAAAGTCTTTGCAGCTTTGTTGGAATAAAACATCCCATTCTTTATAATTATGAACTAAAGGAATGGAAGGAGCGTAAATTAGACTAGCCAGGCTTGTGGGGTGACAGTGTCCTCTGAGACTACATGCTGCAGTGTCTGAATGTTAACATAACTCTGACTTCTTACCACATTTTTTTCTTTTTTAATAAGTCCATCTTGCTGAACAAGAATAAGATTCCTCTGAGTTCCTCTGGCTTGTTAGAGCAAAGTCTGAGCTTTGCTCCCTGACCTTCGAAGAGAGAGAAAATGAAAAGGAAAATATTCTCCTTTGTGAAGACAAAAAGGAAGCACTGGCTAGGTAGTTTTAACCAAATGCTGACTAGAGATTAAAAAGAAGTGTCAGAGGAGGTAATCATTGCTAAACCTGGGATGACATGAGAATCAGTACTTTGATTTACTTGGAAATTTAGGCTGTAATCAAGGAATACCACTTATTGTATTCAGGAAACATTAGGCATGTTTGTGAAAATGCTTTAAAATCTGGTACCCCACATTTTATAGTCAATAAAAACAGGTGTATGTGTGGGTTTTTCTTTTCTTTTTTTTTCTCTTTAAATCTGACCAGTGCATTTCATGTAGACATGGAGTGTTTTGAAGATGTGATTTCCAGGTAGGTGCAGGTTTTGACCTACTTTGTTGTTTTGAAACAACAGGAGAAAAAGAAAAAAACACATTGATGTAGATTTGGAGGATTGGGTTGGAAGGAACATTGCCATATTGTTTTACAAAGGGAAATTAGATTGTCTCATTGCTTGAAATACAGGAATGCAAAATACAGTGAAATACAGTGTGCCCCAGTGGCGCAAGTGGTAGGAATGCCGTGTTGCAACACAGGAGGCCCTGGGTTGGAATCCCCCCTGTGGCGCAAGTGGTAGAAGTGCCGCTCTGCTACACAGGAGGCTCGAATCCCGGGGGGTTGGACTCGATGATCTCTAAGGTCCCTTCCAACCCGCACGAGACTGTGATACTATGATGATACTCTGAATGGGTTTTCTGTGCCACTTCTTCATACCTGCTCCGTGTTCATGTAGATAACGCCACAAGGCAGTATGTGACAGTCTTACTGTTGTCACTTGCTCAAGGAGAAGAACTTCTTTTGATAGCTGAGATGTTGGATGATGCAGGTTGGGAGGAAAACAATTGATTAGACACTCCAGTATGCTGTTTTGAGAATCCTGATCCCCATCAGGTTTATCTGATACCACCATGGGTTTATTGGTTCCATCAGAATAGAGCACAGCAGAGTTTGTTTATCATATCTTCTTGATTGCTCTCCATTTGTTTATCTTTTTTAAGGGCATTTTCCTCTTTTGCAGGCTATTTTTCACCTTCTGAGGTCATAAGTTTTTCCTCTGATGCTTGTTTCATTTTTACCAATAGTATCTTCAGGACATCTCTGGCTGTCAGCAGTGCAGATGCACTTCAGGGATGTCCTTGGTTCCCTTGCTGACTCACTAGGCTGAAGGCTGAGCTGCCAGGACTGTGTTTCCCAGGTGGGCAGACATATCTCCTGTCAGTGTCCTGCAGCCATTCTGTCAGTTGGGATGAAACTTTCCAAGTATGATAACAGTTAAGCTCTGCTTTTGGGGTTCTGGACACCCTTTCTCAGCTCATGGAATCATTTATGCATATTGTCATCTCAGTGCTCACTTAGTTCAACCAGCTGATTAAGGCAGGTCTAACCTCAGAATAATATCACATTGCAAAGAGGCTTAGGCAGATGAATTCTGAATATCTCCCAAGATAGATGTAGTGTAACAGAGACTGCATGACCTCTCCAGGTAGTGTGTTCTAGTGCTCAATCACTGTCATTATGAAAAATACTAGGGGATTTTAAAAACAGGCAGTATAATAATCTTTCTGCAGCACAGCTGACATCTTTGAACAGGAAGGAGGATGAACTAGACAATAAGTTCTTTTGGATCTGTGTATCTATGATTTACGTGGTAACTATTACTTAAAATAATACATTTTTTTCTTTTAATTGCAGCAGGAAAAGAATCAGGAGAGCTCAAGAAGTAAAGGTAAGTGCTAATTCTTTTCAAAATGTGGTGGTTCTTGTAACTTAAAAAAAAATCAAACATTCATTTTTAGTAATAACAAAATGTATACATGTGATTTCTAGGTGTTTGGTATTTGAAATGACAAAAAATATTCAGGGAAGTGTGATAAAATGTGTATATCTAAGGAACCATTTAAAAAAAACTTTGATAGAGGAAAAACAAGGCTGACTGCTATATTCTATATGGGATTGACTCTGTCTTCTTACCATGTTTGTGAAGTAAACTGTGGAAACTTGGTATATCTTAAGGAAACATCAGTATAGACACTTTAGCTTTCTATTCTGCACAATTCTAGTTGTATGTGATTCAAATTTACTGGCAAATGATTCACATCCTTAGTGGGATGCCTTGCAAGAGTAGTCATCTGTGATTTTTGCCTAAGTCTTTTTATACTTTCAGTATAACTTATGTTGTGCATTACATAAAATAGAATATCTGGGTTAAAGAAACAGACCTGTATCAATAAAATAGAATGTTCCCAAACCCACTGTATAGGAAATTGGTAATCACAGCCTGAACCTCTGATTAACCAGTTGAGGTGAGTTTCGGGTCAACTGTAGGAGCACAGGTGAAGGTAATTCAGCTGTGCTCCTGGAATAGCGGGAGCCTGACTCCACCTCTCCTAGACTTCATTTAAGGGCTGACCACCACAGCAGCAGCATCTCTTTTGGAGACTGGTTCTTTGTGGAGTTTGGGTGAGCAGCTTTAGCATTTTCCATCTAGGTTGAAGGCATCAGAATTGGTGAGGTTTTCTTATAGCTAACCTTTGGCTCTCAATTATGCCATCATTCTTCTATTATTTCCTACTCTACACCTACATTGTGGCTTTTGTGTGTCTTTCTAGTATGGTGTCTGTTAGGGGAGAGAACACCCAAGCTGCTTTGTTAAAAGTTTGTTTTGCAAATAATGCAAAGTGAAATTTCTGTCACACTCAAAGAATGTTGTCTTGAAATTGTAGGTGCCTATAGAGGTAGGTTATGAAATGCTTTGAAGAGGAATAGGGGGGGTAGAAAAGAAAAGAATACTAAAGGTTCCTGAGAAAGCATTAAGTAACAAACTAACCTAATTCTTTTATTACACTAAAAAGCAATGTGTAATCATATCACCTGTGTTAGCTGTTCTTGATTCACTGATATATCACAGTGCTCATTAATCTCCTTTTCCTCACTTTTCTTCATGCTAAGGCTACATGCAGGCACCTAAAGGGAAGCCAAATCTGATGATTGTGTGTAGTTCTGTCAGTACAGGCATGTTTTTCTTGGTTCTATAGTTTACATAATCTGAAGGACTGTAAGTCCTTCTTTTAGAAAATGTTCACAGTATGATAAACCAGAAAGAAAACTCAAATTTTAAATAACCTCTGGACTAAGTTTTCTTAAGTAACTGGGTTAATTATTTTTAGATGTTGCGAGCATACCCAAGATATATTGTTCAAAAACCTAACTTTATGATTTAACACAAGTTACATAAAAAGGTTATGAAAACTGATATTATATCATAGAAATGAAAGATTTGTTAAACTTGAAGAACTGCAAACTTTAAGTTTATACTTGCAAAGAAATGTACAGAAACATGAAATCACATTTGTGATTATAGAGTTGTATCATGTTGTAGTTAAAATTAGGGACCAAGTAGTAAGCTAGTTAGGAGTGCTCATCATATTAATTAGCTGTTAACTAATCAAATAAGCATTTTTCAGTATTGGTGCAACTACGGCCAAAGCAAAATATGAAACTATTTTAAGGGAGATGTTCATCATCTCCCAGTAGGCAGTGAGTTTGGTGCTCAGATGCACAAAGTTTGTTGTGATTATATCTGTAACAACTCTTGAGTAAAGTTTTAATCAACTGAACTTCCTGCATGCTGCGCATACAGCTTAATCTGACAATTCAGTGTGGAAGATTTCAGTGGTCTGGAAGGCTTACCCAGTATTCATAGGTACACAGGGCAGGCTTTAGAAAAAAAATGATCCCACTTTTTCACATACAGAGTTACACCATTCTGGGCATTCGAGGAGACCTCTGGAGGTCATCTAGTCCGACTCCTTTCTAACACAGGTTCTCTTCTGTAGATTAGTTTTCTTTTTTTCTATATGCATTCCATATTTTGCAGCTACTAAATACAGTAAAGGGACAAAATGCTTTCTGCAGATCCTTAAATCTTCTGAAACTTTGAAATTAAATGTTGTCATCTTAATTTGGAGGACAACTGCTTCTCATGTTAAACAGGCTAGCCAAATGAAACTCTGGAGGCTCTGGTGTGCTTCATGACTTCCATTGATATCTGCGTTCCAGTATCTAATTGTTATTCAGTACTTCTTTGGAATTGTATTTTTTATAAGACGTGCATATTGTAGCAGAATTCAAGGATTGGTAAGTTAGTGATGGGTGTCATTTCATACCTTTCTTATAACTGCCTACTTATTTTAAACTAATAGATAAAGTAAAATAAATCTGATTTCTATTTATATTTTACTAATGATGTTATTATTTTTGTAGTGCTTGGTTTTTGTCTTTACGCTTTTCTGACCCAGTTGTTTTTCCCATCTGTTACGTCTGCTAGTAACCAATAAATCACTCACGCCAAAATAGAAGGCAGTTCTCAAACATGCCCTGTTATGACATTAATCTAATCTCTCTCTGATCTGTGATATTCTTTTCCTTACTGCAACATATAACAGAAGATTCTATACGCTGTTTAGAAACAAGAAACACTGCTTTTACATAAAGTAATACAACACAGGTCTTACAATTTCATTGTGTGATGGCAAGCTTCATTATACTGCTGAGATTTTTTTGTGTTAAAGTGGTTATCAGCAAGACAAAAAACAAGCCTTCTGTTCAATAACAATAGGGTTCTAAAATCTGAAAAAGATTATTTAACCATGTAAGAATGTGAAATATTTTGCAGCATATGAATTTTTAAACATTTTTTCACTTTATTTACACAATCTTAACATATACATTTACAAAATGCCACTGGGGCACACAATATTAATAAATACTAAAAATATTTAAATTACTGTTTTAATTTTCCAAAATCATGTCTTTTAACCTGAAAGAAATAACAGAGCAAACAATCACCTTGCTGGTTTGGAGTCACAATTTGGCCTTCCTTACCTCTATTTTCCAAACTTAACTGCTGCACACAAATTAATATCATTTTATTCTACACAAATGGTGGGTGGTAAAATAGATATTTTCAAGATAAATAGGAAATGTGTCTGGCAATATTAGAAAGCATGTTATGTAAGCAGTGTGCAGAACAGTATTCCTAGCTTATGCTTAGCTCTGGAGAATTTTAAATACTTTTAATAGAGTATGTTGCAAATATATTTAATGTAGAAATCATTTCCACCAGCATTATTCTGGAAAGCTTCTATTTCTAGCAATCAGAAATTTGACTGAAGACACTTAATTTTTTTTTTTCCCCAAACTGCAAACTCATCTTAATCACTTTTAGGAGATAATATGGAGTAACATTTACAGTACACTGTCACAAAATAATTCACTTAACTGGTGATGGTTTGGATGATCAGTAGAAAAATTTAGTCCCCATTATTTTGAATTATTATACAGCAGTGTGTTGGTTTAAAAACTATGTATTAATTTCAGTATAGCAAAGCATAGTGTAATGTATTTATTTAAAAAAAAAAAAAAAAAAAAAGCATATATCTATCCTGAAACCATCCAATAACAACAAAACCACTGAAAATCTACCAGGACAAAAACCTCCAAAACAATTTTGAAATTAGACTGATAGTACGGACATCAGTTTTGTAATATTGCGTCAGCTATCATACCACTCTACAACTTGTCTATTTTTGCCCATTCATTTTAGCAACTTCAAGAACGGTCACTAAAAGGTATGTAAATTTTTTATAGGAAAGATCTGGAAAGCAAACACATGATCATAATAGCATTTAGAGATGATCACTGTGTGGAGATTGGAGCTATGTGATCTTTAAAGTTCCTTCCAACCCAGACATTATGATACTATGACATATGTATGTAAATGTTTCCAATGATATGAACTTGTACTTCATTTTAGGTGTGCTTTAGGGGCTACTTCTGCAGAATGTTATTTAAATTTTTGCTAACTATTATTGATATAAGTTCTAAACATCATTAACATCCGAAACTGAGCAGAATGTTGATTGACCATAATTATAACCCAGGCTTTCAATTATATTAAATCCTTCTAACTTTGTGCTTACCTAGATAATGTGAGTATGAAATCATTATTGACTCACTGATTGGTTGAAAACAATTTAATATTTTATTAACATATCTGCTTTTTAGATATTAACAAATGTATGTATCCTTTATGATCTTTAGATACCAGAAAAAAAAAGAGATACTATATGGGCATTGCTTTCCCATCTTACTAGCATTTTGCTCCTTATAAGGTAACACAACACACCTGCAAAGCACTTATGACTTTGTTTGGGTTTCCAGATTAGTTTTGTAGTCTTTATTAATATACCCAGATAATCACCAGACAAGAGGGATGGAAAAAAAAGCTTAATACTGTTCAAAATGAAAAGAGTTTAAGGGACAGAGTCAGTAAGGCCTTAAATAAATTAATGAATTTTTAATTTGACAGTGTAACTGGAGATATTTTCACATGCCAGTGGGTGAGCAAACTGTCTATCCTGCAGTGTGGCAGTCCAGTATTGCTTTTGTTACTGAAGAAAACTGTGTATGTCCTGATGAGAATGCATGGCATCAGGATCTTATGCTATGTAAAACCAATTAATTATGGAAAATAATCCACTTCATTACTTTCTGTAATGTATATTTCCAGTGAATCATTATGTCTGCTTGATCACATGATTTTAAATTCATATTTCAGCAGACTAGTGTTGTGTAATTATGGTCTGAATCTGAACTGCAGTCCTACTGGACTGAATTGATTCATGTTTTCATTTGTCACAGTGCTGTAATCCTTTTCTAGTAGACCAGAACATATCATAAAGATTTATAACATTTTAGAGAGTATATGTAACAGCAGGCAAGTTAGTAAATGTATGTCTAAGAGTGTACTTTACATTGGAATGCAGCTACTAAATATTTTTTCTTCCAAATACTCTATTTATTATGTTCTGATTTAGCTGAATGAATACATTTTTAAGAGGTGGTTTGAGGATTCTCTGAATTCAGTGTAGACAATACTGACCCTCGCATCCTATTCCGTTCTCCTCCAGAACCTAGTCAGCTCAGATTCTCATCTGTTAAGAATTGCCATAAGAAATGTTTCTCTATTTCCCATTCAAAAAATTCTCAATTTTCTCTCATCCATAGTCTTATAAAAACTAGCAGACAGTTATGTGAAAGGAGATACTACTTAATTTTAATGGAATTGCACATGTTTTGGAGAGATTTTTTTTATGCTCTTCGTAGAGCAGGGTGAGGAGAGAAAATGAAACAGAGAACCATACTTTCTCTCAGTTAGTCTATCTTTTATTACTGATATTGAGTTTGTAAGTCACATGTTTTTGCTACAAGCTGTGTAATTTCATATATTAGAATTCTTTTATATCTTCAGCCGCCTTCTTCAAAAAAGAAATACTCTGAAGTATATTTGTTTTCAAAAGAATATTTTATATTTATTTGCTTTTCTTCTTTCTTCTTGAAAGAAACACAGGAAACCCAAATGGCTTTTGAAGGACTTTGAAGTAGCTTTTGTGTGCCAAAGGCCTGCACAAAATTCAGAGAGAAAGCGGTACAATGAAGAAGTATTCTTGGGTTCCATACTATTCATAATAAAATCATTAGTGCAGTGTTTGCAGGGTATGCATGTCAAGCTGTTCACATATACCAAATATGCATTTGATTACAGAATTAATAGAATTCTGAGAATGTAAAAGAGGCAGTTGCTTGTGAAACTCAGAGCTCTGCAGGCTTTGTACATGCACCATTGGTACCTCAGTTAATTCTGATATATACTAGCCAGCAGGGGCAAATTCTTTCACAGGACATGTGATTTGGAAGGTGGTTGTTCTGACTGGAAGCAATAGAACTGGAGCAAGAACAACTTAAGGTGGCTGAATGTTTGTTTAAGTATGACAGTCTTCACATCTTACCAATTGAAAAGATTTTAGAATGGATTTTCAAAAAGAATACTCAATGTTAGAAACAGCTGTAAAGCAGTTACATTAGAAACTGTTACTTTTTTGGGGGGGTAGGAGAGTAAGTATATAATTTGATAGTTAATCAATCAGTGGTTTCATTTTAGGAAAAGCAGCTTTTATTATTTGTTGTTATTCTTCTACTATATAACACTCTATAATATCTGAGGATAATCTTAGTATAGACTGATCTAAAATAGCCTTCTAAGATAATTTTTCCTGAAGAAGAAAAAAGGTCTGATATTTATGCCAATGAAAAAGATCAAGATCCTTCTAAAATTCCAAACATCTTTAACAGCTTCGTAAGCATCCATTTTCAGATGTAGACTTAAAAAACAAACAAAAAAACAAACAACAAAACAAAAAAAACTCATAACAAAACAACTTGATAAATACTATTTCCTATTGGACTATTTCTGCAGAAGTGTTTAAAAGCCAGCAATGGTCATCCTAAAAGAAAAAGTGAATTCTGAGGAGAGTACAGAATGTTCAGAAGACAGATCATACATACTGGTATTTCAGAAATAAACAATTTAATTTATGTTATTCTACAGTAGATACCTGTAAGTAGCTGTTTCCTTTTATTCAAGTACTATGTTACCTTTTATTGCATGCTTGCAGCACAAGTTTGATAGCTATCAACATGACTTGTGGATTGTTTTTCTGTGTTGTTTATAGATCATAAAACCCTTAAGAGCACTTGTGCAGAAAAGTGCAACAGATTTGTTTTATGCAGAAGACATTTGCTTACTCATATAATCTGAAAAACAGAATTTTTGCCTTTGTTGTGAATTCTTCAGAATGCTATTGACTGTATTTGGATAATATTATCTTGTATCATATATCTCTTGCAGTCAGCTGAAAGGACAGTCTGAAGTCATGTAACCTTGAAATATTAAACTCGTGAATATGATTTGTACTCCCCCACATCCTCGGGCCTACCCAGTAATTGCAGCACTGTATATTACTCAGATGCCAATTGAAACAATTACATGTTTTGGTTTTTGTTTTTTTTTTTTTTGTTTTACTCTTTGCAGAGCCAGAGTTGATGCATTTCATTATCCGTTAAGGTCACATCCCAGTTTACTCCAAACACGTTCTTTGGCCACTGCATCAGACACAGAAACACGATTAGCAGTGTCAGATCCTGTTAACATTTACATCATAACTGAAAGCAGATATTAAAGTGAAGTGCAAATTAAAGACTGCTAAAATGCTTGCCACTAACAATTATGGTGGGGCAGTATTAAATTTCTCATTTATTTCCAAAGGTCAGATTAATAAAGCTGCATGGCACATTATCATAAAGGGTGGACCCAGCTGCCTCTTTTGATTATGCTTAGAAGTCTAATGCTTCTAAAGAGAACTCGCAAGGAATGAATGCATCTGTTTTAACTAGGTTTTTAAATGTGGGTAATAGACTCTCTTCTGAGAAGATCCCAACTGGAGATTGCTGTTGATCAAATGTCTTTCTGTTTTTCAATTTGCAAATATAAATATAGGTTTCTTTGATAAATACCTTTTAATTTTTGATCCTTAAAATGTAAATAGCTCCATGAGTGCCTTAAAACCTAATTCTTAGATGTAAACTCAAGTGCCATAAGCTTTCAAAATCTATTCTGACATGACTTAATGTAACTTTATCCTTTATTTTTCCCTTCTTCCCATTCTTTTGATCAGAATTGTTTTCAAGATATATATATATATATATATATATATATTTTAAATAGTGCTTTCTTCACAGATGAGCAGCAGCAGTTTCCTGCTGTTTTGTCTATAGAGTAGAAATATGAAAATGATTCTGTACCATTATTCCTGCTGTGAAGCACATAAGCATCTTTCAGGAAAAAAAAAAAAAAAGTTGGTTGTTAGTACAGATATGTCTGCCTATTTGATACTGTACTAATGATCTAGTACCGTGATATATGAATAAGCAACATCCCACGGGCATTACACAAATTAATGTAGCTCTTAATGTTACAGGAATATTCCCAATTCAGTAGTTAAAACAGTTCTAGTGTGTTCCTTTTATTTCCATTTTTTTTTTTTTTTCCTAAACTAAGGCATGCTGCTAGGTAGACAGCCATTCTTTACTCCAGAAAACGTGCCCTAGAACTGGTCTTCATTCATGCACAACTTCTTAAGAAAATAATTTCAGTACAAAGTAACACTAATGGGCTTTAAATGAGGCAACTGTATCCCGTGAAGATATACTTTTTGAACCATTTAGGTGTTGGCCGGCTGTAAATATTCCACAGAATAAAACTAGCATCAGTTTAAGTATTTAAAGTGTAATTTAATTACAGCACTGGCTAATCAGTTTATAGCCTAACATTTTATTATCTCTAGTCAAATTAAAACATATTGTAGTGGGTTTTTCTTTTCTTTTTTTTTTTTTAATTTTTTTTTTTTTATTTTTTGTTTTTTTGTACAGCTCACAGTAGCTATTTAAGCTCTTAGTATAAAAAGATGGAAAGCCTCTTAGATCATTCAGTTCCATACATATGTAAGAAATGAATGCATGGTTTTCCCTTTCCTGTCCAGCCTTCTATCTTCATCATCTGAATTTTGGGCATCATACATTTTTTTAATGTTTGTTAAGATGTAAATATTAGATAGATACTGTCAGCAAACAACATCAGCATTAGAAATAGTTCTGTTTTTTGTTGTTTTAAATCTGCATTAATTATTTCAAGTCACAGTCTACCATGAAGGAAACTCCTGTTGTAGAAAGAAATTTCTGGTAGAATCTGTATTTCTATGTTTTTGAAATAACTGAACGATTTTTAAGTTTTGAGTGAAAATGAGATGAAATTTGTTGGTACAAATTTCTGGAAACTAGATTAATTTTTTTAAAGTGATAATCAAGATTGTAATTTTGTAATAACAAAGGAAAAAATCAGTTGTTTGAAGACGTCAGTAGCCAACATGATTAAAACTCTAGATTTCTTAATGTTATCAAGGAAGGTATTATAGTTGAGAGAGTAAAATAATAGAAAGTATTATACACAAAACTATTTAAACCTCATCTGACATGCTGTATCCATAAATGTTCATATAAACTTCCTTATAAAATTCAGTCTTCAAATAATACAGAGAATGGCTACTCCAGTGATCATACAGACTTTTTTGTGTGAAAATTTGAGACACTGTTTTCCTAACAGAATGGAAGACTTAAAGTTACACATTTCTTTTCCAACTCTGCCCCTTTTATGAACTTTGTCTTGATTTTTCATACCATGCTATTCATTCATATCTTTGATTATGCAGGAAGTAAGCTGTGCCCTCAGGAGAGAACAGGCAATTCTATTTTCTCAAGTGCAGGGGCTTCAATATACAGCCTCCTCTGCATATCCAAGGACAGAAATGTGCCTTTGAACCTCCAAAGCTTTTAGAGATCAAATATTTGAATTCACTTCTAGGTGTTTTTTTTTTTTTTTTTTTTTTTTTTTTTTTTTTTTTTTTTCAGTTTTACAGTCCAAGGAGAAATGGACTTCATGGGATTAGAAAAGGCGAAGTTAAGAGTAGCTTTACCAAAGCTTATGTTGTTCCATTACTGAAAGAACCATACAGTTTCATGGAAAGTAATAACAAATTGTTGTTCTCTGGGGCCTTGCCACAGAGATATTTGGCTATCTAGGCTTCAGAAATAGATAAAAAAAAACATTTATTGGTTTCTCTAGCCCAGCAAAGATTTTTGTCTATACAGTTCTTGTGTTAACTAACCTATTTATTGAAGTTTTGGTTAAATAATCTAAATGATTTGGCAAAGAATTATTACATATCTGCTGTTCCAAGAATGATATAATAGGATGCTTTATCTTCTTCTTCCTTGCTGGAGTTTCTGGCATATAGAATCTAGTTACCTGTGCTATACACTGGCAAAAAACTGTTGGTTTGTTTTCAAGTATTTTCCTTTCTGTCTAGATTTAGACTAAGCATAGACTTAGATTACTATGCTGGCAGGTCTCAGTACAAAAACTTGCATTAATAAGGTTCAAATTACTCTCAATTCAAATAATACATAAAGGACTTAGGTAGAACTGTGAATGTTGGCATACTGGTAATCAGTTAAGTTTTGATATTTTAGTTCTTTTGAAATACCATAAAAATCAATGATAGCATTACTTGAATAGGAATTTAAGAAAAGGTTTTATTATGACTCAAAAATAAATAAATCTCAGAATATTAAAGCAAGCATTTTCCTTAGCTTTGTAAAACTCTGCATATAACTGATTAAATGAAGGCTCTCAGAGGAAGGGAAGAATAAAGAATTACAGCAAATAGAAAAGCATACAAAAGTCCCCTTTGTATTATTAGTGCCACTGAGATTCTAATTAGCACACATGGATTCTTCCTCATAAAATGTGAAAGCTGTGTTTTTGTAGCTTTAAGGATAATTGCACACTAAAAATGAACTACAAGTGGGGAAAAAGAAAAACCCACAAAAATCCCACTAAAATATTCTGGTATCATAATTTCTGTGCCCAAAGGATTGTTTATGCCACTTGCACTCTGATCTAATCAGCAGTAACCTGACCTTCTTTCCCCAGAAACATTGAGAGATCTTGTTGCTATTTATAATTATTTTTGATATCTCAAAATAAAAGCAGCATGCAGAGTTATAAAACTCATGAAATAAAATTGGCTTAAGTCATACAGAATTATAAAAATATTTATATTCCTTAAACTGTCTTTCTAAAGCAGTTCAATATGCTTCCATATAAATACATAGGAGAGCAAACTTTAAAGAAATATATATATGTTCACAGGAATAAACACACACCAAGTGACAGTACTAAGCCATAGATGGGTGGGGGTTTTGGTTCACAGCAAGGAGTGGCACTGTCTCTGTGCTTTTGAAGGTATCCTGTCGTTTACTGCAAGTGCTGTAAAATTAGCAGAAAATGCTGATTCACTTTCTATTCATTTCTTTATTTTTGCTTCAGTTTGAATTGTTAGGTTAGGAAAGGTTAGGAAGTGTAAATCGATGAGATAATTCTGGTCATGGTAGTATAGAGGTTTCTCAGTTAAAATTTGTTTTTGTCTATTTTTTTTCTCTTTTTAGTTTCTTGGTAAAGTGAGCCATTCAAAAACCAAGTGTCCATGTGACTGTATAAGCTGAGTTGGGAGCAATGCTCTTCAGAAGGAAGGAAGGTTTTAATATGTCTGAATATTCTATCATACGAGCTGGTCATACTAACTGCCGAACATTCAGGTGTGTGACCTGTTACGATCCTCTCTCCTGACTCATTAAGAAAAAATGAGTCTTTTTATGTCAGTCACTTCCAAATGCCATTTCTGCCTATCCTTTTGTCTCTAGAGAGATATTATGAGACTTGAGGCCTTTTACTTTCTTTCAAGCATTTTTTGTACTGAGATTGCCCTTTTCTACACGTCTACTTTATTCTTCCAAATGTGTCAAATGCTTAGAGGTTAGGGGAATCATAAATGCAAGCAAGCTACATGCTAGCCATACAGAGCATGAAGGTCAGTACTGTTTCTCACACTGGGATTACAGGGTCCCATTAGGCACTTTAGCAATCTGATCTAGTTGCTATCAGAAAAGTCAATATTTGCATTTTGTTGAATATGCATGCCCACTAGTGTTTGGAAAAAGAGCTATTTGGTATCTCTGCTTGTATGATTATCTTGTTTGCATTCACAAGATACTATCTGCAAGTCCTCTAATGATTCAAAGACAACACTGTACGGAGTTATTTCATTATAAGGATTAATTCTTTGCTATTCTAATTTAAACAGGCTTAGAATTTGATGTTCTATAATTTCAGCTAGAGCGCTAGAAGGGCAACTTGAGGGAAATTAGGGAAAAAACTTTTACATGTAGAATGTTAAGCACACCCAGCAAAGCTATTATTTTAGTTTGTAGAATGTTTATTTATTACTTTACTAAGAACCCTGGAATCACATGTGTTATATTGAGAAACGTTAATTTATCTGCAGATATTAATGTGACAGCCTTCTGCTTTTTAAGAGATATAAAATTATCTAATCAAAGTAGTTCCCATTAAAAAAAAACTTTGAAGTTGTGCAATTGTGTTTTATAGGCAGCAGAGTCAAAATGTGTTCTGTAAAGGCAGCATCTTGCATGCATATGTTGAGCCTGATTGACGTTAGTGGTATTCTGAAGCTGTACAGGATTTTGTCTGCAGATAGGGACTTAAATCAGACTATGTCATTCTGAAAGCTTTTATAACACACAAAAATATTTTTTCAAAAATCTATGAAGGTATCAAGCCAGTGCATTTACTAAATTGCTCCCTTTTGCTTTAGAAAATAATGGGTAGAGATCTGCCACTTAAAAATGTGCAGCTCTGTTCAGACTGATTCAGTTCACAAACCTGCTCTTACTTTCTAAATACCAGGTGTGCAGACTGCTATATGACATTATGAAGCCACTTACTGATAGGATGACTTTGCATAAAAATATTCTGAAATCATTAAGCTTGAGTTAGTCTGTGGTGGTCTGTGATCAGTGCAAAAACAGGGCCAAATATCCTGCCATTTTCTTTTGAAACATATACCTGTCTGCTAAATATTTTTACCAGCCAATCTGAGCTTGCATTCATATCCAAGATGACACGTATCAAAGATGGAGCTGAATATCAGATCAACCAAGGTAATGTTTTGAGATACTAGGCCTACATGATCAAGATGGGAGATAAAGTCTGAACAATGGACTAATAACATTATTTAGGACTTCATATTCCCTGGTTTTCTTGAGACTTACAAGCTCCTTTCAGCTCTGCATTGGGTATGTACATGAATGGGATCACACACAGAAGGACCTAGTAAAATCATAACTTTTTGCTCTGTCCTGAAAGCTTTCCAACTTGAGATGGTGATGCTAGTTTGAGAAAGATTTGAAGATACTTCACTAAACAGAGGGGAAAACTTTTCTATAAGTCAGTGACAGGAGATCCTGAATGCTAAATTTAAAATGGCACTTAATCAGTCAAGAAATACAACAGCAGAAGCTGCTGGAGTACTACGACTAAAATGGCATCTGATTGTCCCTTGATTTGAGGGAGCACTCCTGTTGTGAGGTGGTGAAGGCAGCCATAAAACAATAGGGCTAATGTCTGTCGTTTTCAAGTAATGGAGCACGATGCAGTTCAGAAACTGAAAATGACTTTTGTGAAATCTGTGTTCCCTTGGTTATTGGCTCTTTTGTTCATAAGAGCTCAGTGAGATAGGGTTGAACGTTCAGAAATGGGAGCATAAACTCATGTTGCATTAAGTGAATTTGTTCCAGCCATGCAAAGACTTTAGTGAAATGATGGACAGACAGACACCTACCTACTGAGTCTCTGAGTTTATGATCGAGACCTTTACTGTGTATTCATTTCAGTGCTTGTGCTTCAGTATTAATTTCAGAAACTTGGTCGTGGCCAGGGGAGAACAGAAACTGAAGAATGGCTTTAGAATGGAAAGATCTGGAACAGTTCACATGCAGCATTCTGCTTGGCTTTCAAAAGTGTATAAAAATGTCTTCATTGTGGCATATTCCTTTTCATCATTGTTTTCTCATTGCTGTAATAATCTGTAATTCCGGCTTTTTTGTTTCTGTGGGCTTTTAGTTTGGTTGGGTTCTTTTGTATTCCTGATAGAAATGGAACAGAGGATGCCTTGCACCTTTGTTGTTCATCTTCTATACTTCGATGTTTTGTTTTCCTGGAGCTGGTAAGAATGCTGCCCCTCCAAGAATGTCAAACTGATTCTTTGGCTGCTGGGCCAAAATATTTGGCTAGCCTTATACTAAATAAATAAGCAGCCAGTGATAAATAATGGAGGAGTCATTTTCTGCTACTAAATAATGAAATTCCTATAATGAAAAAATAAACCACTCCATTTTATGCTATCTGAAAAATTGATAACTAGTTTGTGGTTTTTACATTATTCAGACTACAGAAAATGTACTAAACATTTGGATTTGATCTGCTTCTTTCTTCAGCAACACAGCCATGAGTGTTATCAGAGTATGTATCATACAAACACAGAAATAATTATTATAGATAAGTATCTGAAAACTGAAGGAATGTTATTTTGGCCCTCAGATTAGTAACAGTGTGATTGTAATGCACATGACAGTGTGAACAGTTCCTGGGAGTTCTTTAAAGTATGCAAGTGTTTATTGCTGCATAGTAAAAGTTTATTAGCTGTTTGTATTTTAATAAATTAATAGTACAGTATGTCCTGTTCTTCCACTAATTATTAATATCTACAAGATTAGGACTACCTTGATGCCAGTTCACATATCACCAAAGACTTGTGTGCTTGACATGCAAATTTACACTGACACATCTTTAAATATGTCTCAAATGCTAGACTTTCTCTTTTGTATTTAGAATATTTTTAAGGTATTGCATTTGCTGATTATTTAGACATCCTGATATCTGGCCGAGATTTGCAGTATTTTATCACACTGAGCAGCTTTGGTGTAAGATACACAAAGGCACACTGTACTTTCATTGCTTGCATTTAATTTTTAGCAAGATCTCAAGAATATATTTATTGTCAGTGGTTTAAAGTTTAGTCCATACAAAACAGACACAACTGCTTTTTTTCACTTTTTTTGTTTTGTTTATTTGTTCAATTTATAAAACTTCATAGTAAGAGTTTGGAAAGATGATGAAATTAAGGAAATAATATCTTGGATGTTACTATTTTTTAAAAATCTTATCAAACAAATTTCTATTCTTTATATAGAAATCTTATGTGTGGTGGAAAATGATTTTTCTAAGCTGCATCACTGTAAATGCAGAAGTGAAGATGTAAGTAGGGAAAAAAATGACATTAAAGAAACTGCTTTATTTGTGTCATAACTTTAATGCCACTTAATATTGTATAAGAAAGTATTTCATGAATGATAACTAAAAATGATTTTACACTTATTTTCAAAGAAAAAATTAATTTTACTAGAAAAAACTGTTAAATAACCAGCTGCTTTAAGCCTGCAAGCACAGAGTGCTAAGCTATAGTAGCTGAATTGAATAATAAAGAAAGAAGTATGGAATTTTAATGTTAGTAGTTCTTGAGCTTATTTGAAATGCCTTGTCACCTTCACCACTTGATTTTCCATTTCTTCCCTCTAAACATGGTGCAAGAGTCATATTATGAAGTGAAGATTATGTTTGCATTTTCTCATGTAAATATTAATATGCAGCTCCAAGATGCGATGGCCTGAATTTCACTCAGGTCTTCAGGTCCTACAACTTTGCCAATAAAATTTGGCCATAAAACAACCCCGACGGTTAGGCAAGACAGGAAGCCAGAGAATTTTACCCTGTCCAGTAATGGGTATTTGGTTTGTTTTAATTCAGCTGTAGGTAACTTATTTGTCAACAAGGTCTGACCACAAATTATTCAGATTACGGTGTTGATTTCACAAAGTAGCTGCACATATTTCATGACTCCATCATTCTGTAATCTTATAAACTAAGTGAAATATCTTTGGCAGCAGTACAACTACTGTTTCTGACTATCTTGAGTGTCATTTCTATATAAAAATTAGTGTCCTGTACCTTCTGATGCAATATGCTCCTGAATGCTCATCCGGATGGTGTAGGTGCTATCTGCTTCTATAGAATTCCACACTTAGCTTAGCACTTAGCTGAAGATTCCTATGTATATGGGTAGCTCAACCTCAGATACTGTAGTCCAGTGGTTCCAAACTGTAGAAATTATTTTTAAACAAGACAGTACTCTTACAAAGCTAGTACATACTTCCAGAGATCTACAAAAGTTGCAGATTTTCTGTAACTCCTAATTACTTCAAACTAAGTGTCATGGAGCACATCCATGTCAAATACCTTATTCATGGAGAAACTGCATTCTATTTAAAAATAAAATAGCATATGTGCATAGACCTTGCTTGTCCTTTCATATCATCAAGAGTATTAGTCTGACAGCTGTTATCTTCTGTAGTTTCTTCTATCAGCTTTTATCATTGTACTTCCTTACTCTGCAATATACTCATTTTTAAGAAACTTAAGATCAAGTCATATTCTTGTGAGCATAGCACGTATTTTGCCAGTTTGATTGCAGAATTTGAACTGAAGAGCTAGTTGCTTTGCCAGATTATGTTTGTAATCCTTCCTTGTACTAAAATAGTACAGACTTTCCTCTCAGAGCAAACCATTAAAATATTTGCAAATCACTAATCTGTTCAGGGATTTGCTGTTGTTTATCTAGGGCAAGTCTACCAGCTAGTGATTCTCCTTAACATTTCTTTATTTGGAAGAAACACTATTATGATTAACAGGAGAATGGTTGGGCAGAGAAGAGTGCAGAAGATAGAAATGAACCACAAAAATGAAAATGGTTAAATGACCTTATAAAGACTCTGAATTTGCTGTGGTTTCAAGCTTTGTGTTCAAAAGAAAAACAAATTCCATAAACTCTCGTGATTCATTTGGACACAGCTGAAATGTCTAATTAGATGTTTCAATATCCATTCATGTAATAGAAAATGACCATGACATTGTTGAAGGTTCATATTACAGCTTAAGATGACTGGAAAAAAGTATAAATTATTTGGTGATGCTGTGTTTTCTTGAGAATCACATATTTTCATAAACTTCAACTTGAAGTTAAGATCTCCTGTTTGTTTACATTAATTTCACTAGCAGGAATCTACATTACTATTTCTTTTTTTGTGGTCTGTGGCACTCTATCACAGGTAGGAGTGGTGATTTTGGTGTTTCCAATTTTAACCTTTGATGGATTTATGGAGTTTTACCTGGAAGTTAATAGAATTTATAAAGATCATTGCTCAGTTTATGATGTTCTATATGAACTTCTCTATTGATAACTGAGCACTAACAGTCAGTATCAGCCTTTGTTATGGAGTTTGGTCTTGGGTGTAAAGTTTAGTTGTATATCAAAAGTAGGATGACTGAATTCACAATAGCAACACAGAGCACAAGTAAGGCAGGAAAGATTATGGAGAAGATGGATGGACTGCTCCTAGCAGCAACCATGACATAGATACAAAGCTGTGCCAAAAATCAAATGATAATGTGCTTCATAGAAATCAAATGTATTCCTTCTCAGAAGCTGTAGAATGTTGCTGCATCCTTAAGTATTTATCATCATGTTCTTGCCTTTAGGGAGATATCTGTAAAAAATGAAAAACTAATAATTATCCAAAAGCTGTTCGTAGCATGTGTTAAAATATTGAATATGGCACATGTTAGTACAGTGAAGCATATGCTTACATTAGCTTAATTATGATCATTGTTACCTGTATGGCTTGAGTGTAATCTCACAGAATTTAAGGCAAAAAAATAACAAAAGCAAACAAACAACGTCCCTCCCCCCCCCCCCCACCCAAAACTCAGAAAACAAAGATTTTGAAATAACAATGTAGAAAAGCAACAAAATTTACTAGAGTACTAAACTTACTCAATTTATCATAAGCTAGATAACACGGGTTGTCTACATACCTACAGGTATCAAAATTTTGATTAGTATGAAAAACAGTGGAAAACTTTAAA
This sequence comes from Coturnix japonica, assembly GCF_054131305.1. Lineage (NCBI taxonomy): Eukaryota > Metazoa > Chordata > Aves > Galliformes > Phasianidae > Coturnix > Coturnix japonica. The sequence goes on along the minus strand of NC_140666.1, from coordinate 28,759,983 downwards.
AACTGGAAACAATTTCCCTTTTCAGATCCAATATATACATACGTAAATATATGTGTGTGTGTGTGTATATTTATTTATTTATTTATTTTCCTATCTGGAATTGGATTGGATATTATACAGATAAAAGCATTTTTAATTTCACTGGTTTGCAAGTATTTGTATGATACATTTTTTTTTTTTTTTTCCCTAGGAGTTGGTTATATTACCCACCACAATAGGGAACATATTTTTTGTATATATTTTGTAGTTAATATGAGTTTTTTTGCCGTATCTACTCTGCTGTCTCTTTTGTTTCATCCTCCACCTACCTGTAGTGATACTAAAAGTTCTCCCAGTTTTGATAGATTCTCTGCATATATATGTTGCTTTCACTTTAAAGCAAACAAACTGTAACATTTAATATTAAATACTTGCAGTTTTCATAAGATAAGGCCACGGAAGCAAACTGCTTTTTTATGCTAACTTTTGGATGCAGAAAATAGATTCCCTTTGTGTAGAAACCAAAAAGCTTAAAAACTGGAAATTAATATGTACTTGGATTTCTTTAGGCAAGTCTTCTGTAGTTACAGTGAGTTCTATATTCATAGTTAACGCATTTTTCAACAGAAATGTGAGGAAGCGTTGTGAATTCTGGAATCTGCTATGCTTTTGTTAGCAATAGTTACAAGACAATATATAGCAAGAATGAATGATTTTTAGGGCAAAACAGTGCTTGTACTCCTCAGCAATGCCACTACTGTCGTGTTGATGATGTACTCAAAGTATACAGTGCACTCTTACACATTCCACACTAATTAGGGAACATGCTGGGAAGTCTGAATTGTACCAAAGTTTCTGGCCATACAAAAAGGAAAGCAGTTAAATGAGGGAACATGAAGGATCTGTTTCTTTCTTCTATCTGAAAGAGTTTTGTAGCTTTAACTTTCCTGTGTTCTGCCATCTACCTTGTTAACTCCAGATTTGCTCCTGTGACCCACAAATGAATGTTCATCCCTCTGATTTGAGCAGATATACACCTGTAAGCCTAGTCACAATGAGATCACAAGGAATATATATAATAGTATATATAGGAATATATATAATAGTATATATAGGAATATATATAATAGTGTGTGTATATATATATATATATATTTTTTTTTTTTCCTGAGGAGAACTTAGAAAACTTTGAAGGATTTTACATTTGTGTGCAGAGAAAACTGAAGATCAGACGGAGGAACTTCCTAGACTGACATATGACTTCTAGTACAGCTTTCAACAGTAGTTTTTCAGTGAGTGATTTCACAACTGATGGTATAAAAAAAGTGTTATCTACCTTAAACACTAAAGGATAAACTCAGCCTTCCTGCAATTTCAGGCTTCAAAAGTTTGATGCTAGTGTTTACAACATATTCAAGTTCTTCTGCTGCATTACTCCAATCTACTTGGGTCTCTTTCCATCATCTTCTTTTGAAGAACAATGTGCATTTCATCTATTTTAGCGTGATCAGGATCACACTTAATGTGCAGTGATTTTAAATAGCATCAGGCTTATGGCATTTTCTTTCTACCAGAGATAAGATGTAAATTCTATATCATGCCTACACAAAAGAAAAATGAACAATGGGTACTTATTAACGCATAGCACGAACATTGCCCACAGGACCCACCTGTGATTCAACTACAGGTTACAGAGATGAGTGAATTTTAGGATGCATGCGGTCATGTGGTTGTAGCTGCTGTAGCTATGAAATTCCCACACTTTCAATGAGTCGTAGCTAAAACAGTTTAGCTACCTACACACTCTCAGATATTGCAAGAGTTTGGGTTTTAATGCTGGTAATCACAGCTAGTTGGAAGAGGCTCCAAGTAATAAATCTTGAAGGAAAATTATAAACCAAATCATACACTACTGAATGTAACTAGCAATTAAGTAAGGAAAAATAAAAAATTACAAAAAAAATCAAGTGACAGTGCTGAATTGAGCTCATCTTGTATTCATAATACAGTGACTGCCCTTTCATGAGTGTAGCGTAACTGTTTGCTAGCATTAGGGATGTCATTCTTCCTTATATAGTTTGTACTTTAATAGTTGGCTCTGTCAGGAAGTAAATTAGCTACTTCCTTGTCACCACATCATTAACACTTGATTAACTGCCTGAGTATGCCTTATATTTTTCTTTCTTAGTCATTTTACCTAGAAAATGGAGCTTATGCAGCTAACTATTCTTCTGTCAGACCTCTTATAATAGCTATTTTAAGTCCTTGATCAGATTGATTAAACTCTTAGGGATCAATAGGAGTCTCAGAAATACATTTAACAAGTTTTGTAGAAGTCAGCAACTTGGGAGAAAAAAGAAAGAAAAGGAGTACTTAGTATCTCTTTGAGAGAAGAAAAAGCGTATTCGTACTATGTCTGTGCATACATAATAGCAGGCCTATCACCATGTGCATAATAAACTGTCAGCTGGCATTTGTATCTGGCCCAGTGACTACGTGTTCTTCCTGTAGTCTTGGGGCATGTTATAGGAGACGTGCATTTAATGTCAGAGAGGAGAATATCTGGGGACAAAAGAAGTAAAGGGCAAAGATGGGAGGTATAAGAAAAATATGTAAGAAAACATTGCTTTTTAAAAATTATTGCCATTTTCTCAGTAAAGAAACAGTCGAAGTTAATAAAGGAAAGAAAAGAAACTGAACATCAGTTATACTTTAATTGAGAACAAAGAGCCCACTGCAACGTATACCTCAGATGTGGTATAGGATAACATTCAGGATTTAAATTTTTATGTAGTATTTGATCTTAATACAAGCATATATAAGAACCTTTACATTCATTTCTTTACATTTATCCAAGGCCTGAATTAGATGGGCTTTGAATACCTGCTTCAAATATTTATTAGCCAATGGAACAGAGGGTTAGATGCCCTTCTTACCTACCTGGTTTCCACATTTTCCTTAGTGTAAAAACCTACACGGACAGCTCAGTACTGATCCATAAAGTGATGTGAGCTTCTTTGTTTTACAGTAATGGCCAAATAGAATTCCTGGTGCTTACAGAACTTCGTACCATGGCTTAAGTCCACCTTCTGACTCATTTGTATTAAATGATGCCTAGTTATTTTAAATGTTATTCAAAGTCATCTAGTGTCAGATTGCATGCAGTGCTGCTGTAATAGCACTTCATTATTTAGAAAGAATGTGTTTTCTAAGTAAGTAAATAGTTACTGTGGTTTTAATATGTTGTTTATGCATTAGTGTGTAGGAACAGTTACAACGGTAAAATATTCTGTAGGAGAACTAAGTTAATAAAATTCTTCTTACCATTCAGCAAATGCACACAAAAATTATCTTGGAGTGGGTGACGATGGCATGTTTTCCAGTTTAACTTGAAAGAAATAGTAGATGATATTTAGGACATGTCATTATCTAAACATGGAGTAGAAGACATGGGGAAAAATGATAAGAAAGAAGTGCTGGGTTCTTACTTGAGGACTAATAAAGCAGGATTCTTTTTGAAAGTATTGCAAATGATAGAAGAGATATGCACATGCATTAGTTCACAATGAGCTATATTAATCATTTTTCTTTTCTAAAATGACACTAGAAAGAACACTGATTTCACTGCCAGAGGGTGGAAGAGATGAGGGCTCTGTACAGACTATGAGACTCCTGTACTCTGTCATCTTGTCATCAGTTTTTTTGTGTGGTTAAAACAACCTCTAGGTGTGCCCTCTATGAAGAAGCTTTTACTACTGAGTACTGTAAATGCAAATAGTATTAATGAAAAGCAAGCTATGAAGGGAATAGGAACTGCTTTCTAATAAGGACAAGACAGCGCTATTTCAGACATGTATGTCAAAAAGTTTCTTGATAAGGAGAAAAATCAAAGGTATTCTCAATGAACTTTAACTTTTAGACCGAAGTTTCTTGTTCTCTCATGTTTCAGAGAAGCATCAATATTCTGTGGTGAGGGTGAACTGAGACTTCTTGGAACATACTTAAAATTTGTTCAGGGCTTAGGGGATTTTTTTTTTCTATTTTTTTATTTTTTTATTTTTTTTTGGTTATCAGTGTATGGGAAACTGTTGATCACAGCCTGAACTTCTGATTAATCATCTGAGGCAAGTGACAGGTGAAGGTAATTCAGCTGTGCTCCCAGAAGGCGTGGTGCTTGACTCCACCTCTCTTAGATCCCATTTAAGGGCTGACCACAACTAAGGCAGTATTTCTTTCTGGAGATTGCTCCTGTGTGGAGTTTCTACAGTGAGCCTTAATGCTGGTGAGCATCTCAACTGTGAGCTTCAACATTGGTGAGCGTTTCCTATATAACCTCTGGCTATTCATCTACTTCACCTTTGTATAATTTCAGCTGTACAGTCTGTAATACACTGTATTGCCACCAAGAACTTCAAATTCAAGTTGATTTAGTACCTTGTATTTTCAGAAAAACTCAAACTTTTTTTTGTTAGCCTGAACCACCTGGTCAGTTTTTTGATTGAATATCATCCTATGGGTCTCTCCCAGCACACCCCCCCACCCCCAAACCATTTTTTATTTCCTTATTAAAAAAAAATACTGCACCACTAAAAACCATGCAACCAAATTTGGGAAGAACATAGTTTTCTATTCAGCTTCTTTTAAGGTGATTTCTAGTCAATCAATGAATAGCATAAAGCATCTGAGATGGCTTCTACTGTAACTAGCATTTTTAATCACATGCTGGAAAACATGTGATGAGAGTTGAAAATCTGAAGTTCATATCCTCTCTGGCAGGAAAAAATTGTTTTCTTATTCACCAGAGAACTTGATTCTTTAATATCTTTTCTAGGTTTTTTGTTTTTTTTGTTTTTTTTTTTCTTTTGTTTTTTCCTAAAAAAAAAAAAACCCAAAGGATTCTAATGATCTCATGTATGGAAGAACTGATTTCTGAACACTGACTTTCTGTTGTACTTTCTTGTTGCTAAATATACCATGTTATTTCAGTAGAAGTTCTTTTTTGGTTATATGGGATCACATTCTGTATACTACAAAGACTAGACAGTGCTAAGTAATCTAAACTCAGCATAAGAACAGCTATAGCATTGTAACATATTATTTAACTGACATATATGTCATATAGTTGTGCCCTTTAGTTAGTATACTAATAGTATTTAGTTTATGAAGGCTCCGCCCACTGATTTTTCAGGGCTCTCTTTTCTCAATGTCCTTACTGTTGTTTGCTTAAGTTATTAGGAAAAAATGCAGCTCACTCTTTAATGATTAATATTTCCTTCTTCAGCTGCACTGAGCTGACACTTAAGCACAATTAACACATCAGTATGTTTTGTAGTTGAACTTTTGACCCCACAAAATATCCGACTTTAGACTTTGTATTATAGATTGAAACTCAACTTTATAGATGTGTCATTTTACAATGAAGTTCTGTAAAGAGAATTTGCAGCAATTCCTCTTAAGCTTGAAACTGTTTCACATCCTCCAAGACCAGAGGTTGACTTGTCTATACATTGCTGAAAAATCGTTCTGAATCTAGTCTTTTAAATAAAGTCAGAAGCATCCTGCCCTGTATCTTCTGCTCTCTCTCTGTAAATTAACACTGTTTAGTTTTTAAGATGTGATATGTTCTATTTCTCCTCACTATATAAGTCATACATATTGTGTATGCGCACTTCTTGCGCAAAGGCATTACAAAATGTATTCCAAAAATCTCCTTTGTCAATGCATTTTGTCCAAGTGCCGTTATCAGGATGATGGGCCTAGGTAGACCACAACAGAAAGAAGGTGTTTTTTTTGAGTGTGGTAAAACACCGGAAGTTGTCAGAAACAAATTCTTTTGCCTCACATTTTACTTTCCTTTGATATTTTCCCTTTTTCAGAATGTCACACTTTTTTTTTTTTTTAAATACTATGAAGAATTTTGTGTGTTAGTACATCAATTGTACAGTCGCTTAAAACTCTCAATTTACATAGTAGTTGGATACATACGGTAATGGATTGATATAGAGTTATTTGCTTGGCAGTAGACACGCGTCATCAGACTCGTTCATAAAATACATTGTTCAGCTTAGAGTCAGATTATGTAGATGTTTATTGTTGAAAAGACTGACAGCACTAGAAATACAATAAATCCACATTTTTAATGTTATTTCAGTTATTTTGTGGATGCTATATAAGATGAATTATGATTTTTTTAGTGTGTTTTTGCAATGCTGTCCTTTAAAGAGTAGATTTCATTTTAGAGCAAATCTCATTTCTCCTCATAATTTTATGTATTTAACACTTCATCACTCTACTGCTTTCTGTTCCAGCTTTCATAGACCTTTTTTCTCTTATTTGTTCACATGCCTTTAATATTTAGTGTCTTTTTTTCCCCTATTGGCTGTTTGTTAGAAAAGCTACATTTCTAATTAGATCATGTTAGGATGGTTCAAAAATATTAGTGGTAAAATTAACAAGGAGCTTATTTAGATAACCACTAATTTTACAATCTTCCTTTTAGCATAGGGGAGATGTAGGAGGGATAGCCTTGCCTCATCTTTCATATCTTGCCACTTCTTTTTTTTTTAAATGAAGTGCCATGATTGAAGGAATTCATCATACATAGAAAATCTCATCATCTCAAGAACCAATTTCTACTGTTTTCTCCAAGACTCTTAAGGTAACATTTTCTCTGCCTGGAGAAGATATACAGTCTATTCAAGGCCTAGAATTTACACCTGACTGAATTAATATGCAAAAAAAAAAAAAAAAGAAAGAAAAGCATAAAATGTGAAATACTGGTAAAGTTAGGAGAGATGAAAAATACAGGAACTATGTTTCCCATGGTTCTGAAGATGTATTAAAAACAAAACAGAAACCCGTATTCATGCATTACATTACATTGTAAAATCAATTTTCCTTTTTTGGCACTGAAGAGGATTAAGCTTACCCTTCAATATAAGGCTTGTGGTGTATTTTGTTTTGCTGTTGCTTTATTATTCAGTTCCCTCATTTTCATGGAGTAATCTAAAGTAGAATTATTTTCCTTGTGATCACAGAATGCTTTGCACAGTTAAGTAGATACAATTTTAACATGTTTAAAATTACAGCAGGTTAAAAAGTGAATGGTTCTGGTTTTACTGGGTAAACCAAGTAAAACTGATCAGATGTTTTCACAGTTTCTTTAGCTCTGTTTCACGTATACCCAACCCTCAGATGAAAATTTAGGAACTTATTACATACCTGGGATGTTTCACTTTTCAAAAATATGTCTTTGAAACTTCCTTCAAGATCAATTATGACAAATCCACTTTTAAAGCATTAGATGGACTGATTTTTTTCCACCTGACAACTACCCCCAAGAAATCCAATCTCAAGGGAAGGTTTTTTCTTTTTCCCGCACACTGAAGCAAAGAAAATAAATTTGAGGTGTTAAGAACGATCTTGAGACTAAGTTCAGAACTGAGAAACAGGAGAATGTGCCCTTTTTGATCATCAGATCATAGAGATTGAATAGAAAATGGTGAGAACAAAGAGACACTTTCACCTCTTTCCTTTTTGTCTGTGTGCAGTATTTTGTATTCAGGATTCTGTTAGATATTGCTATGAAATTGTATAGTACTTTAGACTGAAAAGCAATAAAGTAATGAGAAACTTCAAAATGTTTCCCATTTTATCAAAAAATTGATGTTAACCAATAATGCAAATTAGAAAAAAAAATAGTAAGCACCTTTTATCAGTTGTTTTGTTAAGTTCCATGTGAACCTTGATTTCTCTGAGTATTATATTTATATAAATCCATTGATCACCATATATGACTTCCTTAAGGAACGTAGCTTACTCTGCTTAAATAATAGAAAAGGTTGCTCTTGAGCTATCTGTTCATGTCTATACTTCCCTTTTTTTCTATAAACAGAAACATCAGGACTTCTCATTTTTTGCAGTCCTGAAGTTTAGCAAATGTTCATCAAAAATGAGGATTCCACTGGCATGAAACTAAAAAATATGACAAAATATAACAAAACTCAGGCCCTGTAAACATGTCAGTTTTAGTCATAAGTACTTTCTGTGTTAAATGCAGAAATTATGTGAGATCAATATAACTTCAGGTGGTTCAATTTGCGCTTGGCTCAGTCATTCTGATCTTGTGTCTTTGCATGCAGTTTGAGTATTCTGCATAACACTACAATTATACTTTCTCAGTTGCAATTGTTTTATGAAAGCCTAAGCAAAAAGACAATGTTTCTTACAGATATTTGGATGCCTGTGCAACAACTAGAAAGACAGACTGGGGTAATTAGAAAGTACTGCCATATCTATTAACAGTTGCTTTGTTTAATAGTTCATTATTAAACAGTTAAAATCAATAGCACTTGTGTCAAATCGTTAGAGGCTAGCTCACTACTGAGAACCAACACAGATATGTAAATCTTCTTAAATATTCAGGAAAACTTTAAAAAAAAAATAAAAATTAGAAAGGCTTTAAAGTTAGCACGACTCACTTCAACTATAATTCATTTTTAGCATTGCTATGTATTTTTTCTCGGGAAAAATATTTTAAAGATCTTTTCCTCTCTCTAGAAATGTTCTACCCTTGAATGTGTTTGATTTTGTTTATTTGTTGTTAATGGAAGAGAGAGAAAAGAAAAAGAAGATTTTCATATTACAGGGTCTCAAGCTGCTGATGTTACTGAATTTCTAACTCTTATTCTGTAAGATCAAAAGAAGATCAGCATAGAAAAACAAGAAAATAAGGAAATCTATGGCAGAAAATACACCTGCCTCTGGGGAGGTTTCAATTGCACTTGGTTTGCAACGTTTTCCAACCCCAACAAAAGCATAAAGAGACAAGGTAATATTCAGCAGCTTAACAGAGAGCTACTCCCGGGGGTGGTAGGGTGGCAAACTCTACTTGAATCCTCATTACCAAGGCAACTATTAGAGCATCCACTCCCTAAATACCCTGGCTGTATATGCAATAGCAGAAGGCAACAAGGCAGTGTTTAACAAGATAAGCAAGGTCATTCATGGAAATCGGGGGCACTTAGTTTCAGGAATAGAACAATTTATTGTAAACTGTTTGCGTTCCCCCATCTAAGATGAGCAAGATTACCAACAGGCAACTACCAAGAACTAGTTGCCTGTTCGGGCTGTGATTTGTATTTTTCCACACAGTATGTTTGTCAGACTTTATCTGCTTAGTTTCTGTCACAGTGTTCATCAGCAGCACTAAAAGAGTTCTGCGGGTAGTGCAGAAGGAAACATGTAATTAAGAGTGATAAACTTGTCAATTAACAGTGAGTGAGTCAAGCTATAAGGAAGCACTTAGCAGTTTCGGCTGGTATCACTACCTTGAAAATCTTTTGTGGTTGTTTTTACTGTAGCTTGCACGTAACAAATTATATAGGAGTGTGTGCCTCCATGTATCTGAAAAAGAAATCAGTTTGTCTTGATTGTACTGTAGAATTAGCAAACCTTGGAATTTTTTGCTTGCTGGAATTAGTTTGTTATACTCCTGTTAATGCAACCTTACTGCAAAGGCAACTGTCCTCCAGAAGTATTTTCTCATGAAGAGAAATATAGGATAGAAAGAGGTGAGAAGGAGGGGAGGAACATAAACTTGAGTTAAATGCTTGTGTGTCATGGCACAAATACTCAGATAAAATCACTCCATCCTCATACAGTTAAGATCTGCTGAAACAGATTTGGACAGTATATACTTATGAATGTTCCTTACCTGGCTATCAAATTCAAGTAGAAAATTAGAAAAAAAATATAAAGGAAATAAAAAACATTTTTTCCTAGGTGACAGGATTTCAAATTATTTTTTGAGGAAAGCTGTATGTGAACTCCAGAGAGCTGCACATGCAAATATATTAAGCATAATTTTGCTAGATGTTAGAGCACTAACAGAATTCTATGAAACTCCTGAGTCCATCTGTAGCAGCACTAATTAGTCTGTCATTTACCTTTGGGTGTACATTTAAGAAATTACACTGTGTATAAAAAATGGATGAGCTTAAGGACACATTTAAGGTCCAGTTTGTGCCAGCTAATGTGATTCAAACTATACTGGCATCCAGTTTTTTTCAGAAACAAGTATTGCAATTTATGGATTAAAGAGAAATGCATACCCATTCCTATTTGTTCCTTCCTTTATTTTCAGTGGACCATAGCATTGTGCAACTTCATCTGCTCACAGGATGAAGTTAGACACTAAAATAAGCTCTGCCATGATTTAAAGTGTCTGTGAGAACTATATGAATGTTACCCTTCATTGCAGCAATAGGAAGAAAATAATACTGTTTTCAGCTATGCCTGTTTGTAAGGGCAAATGGTGCAAAGGTGTAATTAATTGGTGTTCAGAAAACTTCATTAAGTTTAGTGGATCATTTGAGTAATTTTAATGTAATTAGTCACATCACACGGATCTCAGAATTCTTTACCAATTTACAAACTGTTGTGCTGATGACCCTTAAGCACGGAGAAAATAGATTTTTGCATTATAATTGCAGTCACTGGACTAAAATCTGTTATAAAAATATGTAAATAATTAGTTACAAAAAAACATTGAAACCAAAATAAGTGTTTGCACTGAAATGTTTCTTACAGTTGTCAGGTATAAGCATGATGTGCTGACCTGCAGTAATTTGCAATTTGGTATAATAGAGTTTAAATTTAGTTGCCCAAAGTGCTTATTCCCACAGCAGGGTTTGTTTCTATGCTTTAAAAAGCAAATTGATGCCCATGTGTCACATTTCATAAATTTCTTGAAGTCACTAAGGAAAGTATGATGTGTAACACATTATTTCCTTTTGGAACTGACATGTAAAAAGAATATAATGGGATTTTCATTCTTTTTGAAAATCTTCTACACATCAATATCTTAAAAACTTTGAAAGATTGACAGTGATACAATAGCTGTGCTTTCCATAATTTACAGTTTAACCTTTCTCCATCTTACGATGGGATGAAATGCAGCAACTGAAGCAGAGGTGCAGAGGTTATGAATCACTATTGATGTTCCTGTAGCCAGCACTCCCTTGAACAGCACTTTAGAATGATAGTCTGCTTTTCTGTACAATTAATTCTGCAGCCTGTATTTCTGAAATGCTTAACGATTCTAATACGTAGCACTAAATTAATTCATGTGCAGCAATGCTAGAGGGTTTTGTCAACTTCTAATATCATCCAAGAGAAAAATAGTATATTTTTTCATTTCTGTAATATGGACAATTTATCACTAGATGGAAGTTGTATCATTACAAAATGGGACTTGTATCTTTCAAAAAGCATGGCAGTTGGAATGTCTGACTGGAACTTTTTTTTTTTACTGAAAGCTAAATGATTTTTTTTTTTTCATGAAGATATATAAGCGTTTTCTGTGGTTTTTTTTTTCTTTTTTTTTTTTTCTCTCCACAGTGTAGAGGATAGGACTTGTGGTGTTTTTTATTTAACTTGCTTTGACATATTTATTAGAACCCAAAGATTAAAAATTGACTCAGTAGTAATTCTGCAAATAGTACCAGACTGATAAAATTTAAACTATCTTGCAATGCTTTAGCAGTAAAGCAATTCTCTAGGCTTTTTTTGTTGTTTTTGTGTGTTTTTTAGGAATTATGTTTTACAAAAATATAATTAGTTTAAGCGTGAAATTAGAAAGTACTTTATTCAGTAGTTGCATCACTTAAATGAGTCATCTCAGTGGGGCATTATGTTCTCTTAGTGAAAGAAATTGCTTTTATGTTTATCTGAATTGATATAGCATCTTGCTAAAGATGAATGGAAAATACTGATTATTCACTGCCCTGATGAACATTGCTGGTATCTTCAAATCTTGCATAATAATGTCAGAAATAATTTCCAAGTGCTTCCTAACTGATGAGCGGTTCCTTAAATGTATAATAATTTCCAGCATAGCAGCTTCAAGTACATATCTGCTTTTTAGTGATGATACTCTTCTGCTGATATCCACAGTCATGTTTAAATAGAATTATAAGCGTTTGTGGATACTGCTGTTGATGTTTAGAAAGAACTTGCCTACTTTTTGTATAATACAATGGTTGGCTCAGTACAAACAGATACAATACAAGTATACAATGGTTTCCTGTCCTTTAGGAAGGGCTTATGAAGACCACAGGCCACCTTAGTAGTATCTACATCTTTAAATTTATGTTCATATTTCACATAGGTATAGATGAACTATATTAGTCTCTTAGTACTTTTGTCAAAGAAACTGAAGTAGAAATTTTATATATTACAAATATTCTCATAGTCTTATAAGTATTATTTATCCCCTAAAAATTTCCACTGATGAGAAGTTTAGGAATTACAAGATTTTTCTTTTTTTTTTTTTTACTTATACACTTCTGTTATTTTACTTTATTTCTTTCCTCTGTACTCCTTATTCCCTATTCCCTTAATGTCCTGGCAAGGTTTCCTATTGTCTGCAAATAGGCAGTACTTGTTAAGCTCACAGAGTTGTTGTTCTGCGTCTGCTGGGAGGGAGTTCGTGAGTTCGTGTTGCGTTGCAGACTGATGCTGAAGACAGTGTTGATTACACAGCAGAGTTTTTGCTGCTGCTGAGCAGTACTTTCACAGCATCAAGGTTTTTCTTTGCCAATCCACCTCCCTCGAAGCTTGGAAGAGGCTTGGGCTGGGCAAGAAGCTGGGACAGTGACATGGCCAGGACGGCAGACCCCAGCTGATCAAAAATATGTCCCTTACTATATGTATGCCATCATGCTTAGTAGTAATGTGTTGGAGAAAAGAGGAGAGATTTGTGCCTAAGGCAGAGCCCCTTATAGGCTTGCTAAGGTTCTGCTTTTTGGCTCTGGCAAGACACCTGGGAAGTAGTGAAAAAATTCCTTAAGGTATAGCTGCCCTACTCCTCTGTGAGGCTTAGCCTACCACCCAGTGGGGGCTTGCCAGAAAACCAATGCCAGCCCATGGTAGTTCTTTCCTAATGACTTAAGGGAGCGATGTCAGGTTTACCAGGAGTGAATGTTTCTAATCAGTAAGTCTGAAAATACTTGACATTTCTTTTTTAGTTTTCCCTGAACAGTAATGATGCTACATTTCAACCATATGGTTTAAATGCAGCTCAATGTCTATGCCACTTTCTCTAGAAGAGATCCCTGGGGAAGGCAGCAGAAAACTATCATAGCTCTGTTCTGCAGGGAGAGCTTTGTAGTAAAAAAAAAAAAAACAAACCCACCATAATGAAACAAAACAACTTATAAAAAACCACCATTAATGTCATACACAGGAATTGTTCAATATCTGCAGTATGATTTAACATCAGTCTGTACAGTGAGTTGCTGAAGAACTTCTTTGGTGCCAGGTACTTAATAAGAGGGTAGAATTAAAATTTCTGTTTATTATGTTGCTTGATCCTAGAAAAGAATCACAGAATGTCCCCAACTGGAATGGACCAACAAGAATGATCAAATCCACCACCAGTTCCACATAGGACCACTCAAACAAAAATGCTCCATGAACTCCAGTAGCCTGAGGCCATGACCACTGCCCTGGGGAGCCTGTACTATGTCCACCATTCTCTGGTGAAGATCCTTTACCTAACACCCAGCCTGACCCTCCCTGACAGATCTCTATGCCATTCCCTCAGGTCCTGTCATTGTCGCCTGAGAATGGAGATTAACACTGATCCTTCATTCCCCTTAACTGGTGAGAAGCTGCAGATGACATCAGGCATCCCCTCAGCCTCCTCTTCTCTGAGCTGAACAAACCCAGGAACTTCAGCTGCTCCTTGCACATACTGCTCTCCAGACCCTTCACCATCTTTGTAGCCCTACTTTGGAATATCAAAAACAGCTTTATCTACTTATGCTGCAGCACCCAAAACTGTGCATAGGATTCAAAGTGAAGTTTTACAGTGCAGAGCACAGTGGGAAAATCTCTCCCCTCACCGAGCTGACAGCACTGGGTCAATGCACCCAGAGTATGGTTGGCTTTTTTGGCTGTCAGGACACACTGCTCGCTCCAATTCAACTTGCCAGCAATCCAGACCTCTAGATGCTTTTGTGCAGGATTACCCTCCATCGGTACTGGGGCTGCTTCTATTTAACATCTTTATTAATGTTCTTGATGAGAGGACTGACTGCACCCTCAGTAAGTTTGCAGATGACACCAAGGTGGGAGGGAGTGTTGATCTACCTGAGATGAGAAAGGCACAACAGAGGAAGCTGGACAGACTAGATTGATGGGCCAAGGTAAACTGTATGAGTTTCAAGAGGGCCAAGTGTTGGGTCCTGCATTTTGGTCACAACAATCCCAGGCAACACTACAGGCTTGTGGCAGAGTGGCTGGTAAAGGACCTTGGTGTACTGATATTCAGTTGGATGAAAATGAGCCAGTAGTTTGCCCAGGTGGCCAAGAAGGCAAGTGGCATCCTGGCTTGTATCAGAAATGGTATGGTGAGCAGGACTAGGGAAGTCATCCTGCCCCTGTACTCAGCACTGGTGAGGCCTCACCTCAAGTACTGTGTTCAGTTTTGGGCACCTCAATACAGAAAGGACATGTAGGTGCTGGAGCAGGTCCAAAGAAGGGCAACAAGGCTTGTGAGGGGCTTGGAGAGTATGACCTATGAGGAGCAACTGAAGGAACTGCGTCTGTTTAGTAAAGGGAAGAGGAGGCTGAAGGGAGACTTTATTGCTCTCTTCCAATACCTGAAAGGTGCTTACAGTCTTTATGGAAGAGGGTGGATCCTCCTCATATTGATATATGACCTTATTTAATCCCAGGGAAAGCCTAAGGAGGAAACAGTAGTCTTTTTTTAAGGATTTACTATTTCAAAATTGGCAAATCTGTTGTGTGAAAAGTTATCACAGAAGAAGTGTTAATATTGCTGCATAATACAGTTGTTACAGCCTTAGACCTTGAACCCAAATCTTAATGCTTATTTACTTTTATATAAGGTTTCAGTAAAATAGAAATTCTAGTCAGTAATGTTGAAGACTTCTGCTGATGACTACTACTGCTGCTAAAGCTTGTCTGTCTGTTTTTCAAATGAGAAGCAAAGAATGCTACTCAAGCTGTTTTGACTGAGTGAAAACTAAGCTAAACCATTGTGATTTTCAACATAAATGTTAAAATGTGTGAAAGGTTGCTCCAGCGATGACCTTTTCAATCCTGCAGTAATTGTGGTATCTGCTGCCTGCTTCTGCGCAGTGACACTGGTAGTGCAGCTGACAGAACTCAGGCTGCCTGCTGCACTGCTATCAAGAAGCAGCCAGCCATCTGAGTACAAGGCCACGTATCCCTGGTGCAGCCAGCATGTAATTTCCCACAGTGCTTGAGAGGATACTCTGTCTGAAACAGCTTTGCTGTAGGTGAATGATAACTGTGAGAAGGAAAAACACAGTAAATGCTAGATCTAGCTGGAAATGTAATTGAAAGTAATGAATTTCTAGTATGAAACTGCTGGAAGAACATCATTCTGTGTACACACAGAACCAGTAGCATTCAGAGTCCAGACTTGCTCAGTTGTTTGCTTTGGACCTGTACATGTTTTCCACCTCCCCTGTATAAAGCAAGTAACGTGTCCTAAAGCTACAGATGGCTTTACCAATTTAATGGTCAATGGTCAAACATAAAATGGTGATTTTTGCAAGGCTAAGCATATTGTTAGGATATTGTCTCCTTTGGCAATGCTTTCTTATTTGGTTTCCACAAATTTATTGTTACAATTGGAAACATTAACACAGTGGAAAGGCAATAGAGAAGCATAACAGAAAAAGAACTAGTGCAGAGAGAATAGCGTTATAAGGAGAAGGTGTGCACCCATCACTGAAAATGTAGGCTCACAGGAAAGATTTCACTAGGGAAAAAGGGATCCCCAACCAGAAATCCTTCCCAAGTGGCAGTCAGCCCTTAAATGAGGTCTAAGAGAGATGCAGCCAGGCTTCACCTGTTCTGGTTGGTCACATAGCTGAATTGCTTTCACCTGTGCTCCCATGGCTGATCAGGTTCTTTCCCTAGGTGTGCAGTCAATGGTTCAGACCATGGCTCAGTAGTTTCTAAATGTATGTGAATAAATAGGTACACCAGAGGGAACCTGCTCACCTCTGTGGTGGAGAAAAGGCAAATGATATCTGCAGTTACTGCTGGTAAGAGGATGGAGCAGAGGAGCTGGAGGGCTGCTTAGTACCAGGAGAGGACAGAAATCATACAGGGTCATCTGGCAGGGACAGGTAAAAACTGAGGTCCAGGAAGGTGAGAAAATGTGTTGTCTAGTAAACATGTTTTTCTGTAGTACTGGTTTGTGTTGCTTTTTTACATGTTTTTCTTATGTGGTCTTTTGTTCTGCATTTTTACTTTGATTCAAGTTGAGAAGCTATGATTTGATTTTTCTGTTTTCCAAGAAAGCTAAATCATATGAATTTTGCTCAAGTGAGCTGTGGAATACTGGTAAGAGGCAAGAGGTTTCAGATGGGTGAAACCAGTTGCTAAACCAACTGCCTCTGACCAACAGTTACACTATTTTGGGGAGTTTCAGTATTTTAGGGTAATCGTTGAGTGTACAACAGTAATAAATCTTCTTGGTCTTATTCTCCTTTTTCTCACTGTAGTTTTTTGTCTATTCATTTAGAAGTATGGGATTTTCTCTCAATTTATTCCTTGCCTGCCTCTACAGGAGAGTAAGAGTCACTTGAATACACAAAACAAATGCTGAACTAAGCATTTAGCATGATTTTCAAAGGGAAAATACAAATGCGCACAGTATTAGGGTCTGGTTCTATTGAAGCCCAATTGGCCTTCACCAGTAGGTTTTGAGCACCTGAGGAGTTGAATAAAATTCTAAGGAGGTGCAAGATCTTGCTGTACTTCTAATCCTAAAACTGGTTTGTTCTAAGTGGAGTAGCATGGAGATGAACAGGGAGGGCAAGATGTGATTAAGCCAAAAAACTGCTTGTGGGCACAGGAAAAGTCAACTGCTGTGATAGGCACTCTAACCTACTTGGCTACTACAGAAGGAAAACTCTTGCCCAGTAATTTGTTTCCCAGCTGTGTATTTAGCCACTCCTGCAGGTGGGAGCAGGGCTCAGGATGTGACTGCAACTCAGAGTAATGACTTGCAGGTGCTCACCCTGCCCCTTCACAGGTGTGCTGACTGCTTGTACATACATATTTAACTGTTCCCTCCCTACCTTTAAATAATTGTTGCTGTCAAATTTTTTTTGTTTTGCCTCCGTTTCTGAGAAAAGAGACTTCCAAATTGCTACTTTCAGTGATAACTCAGGTCAGCATGTACTAGTCACTTGCCTGACTAGTATGTTCACAGCTTAACTTAAAAATAGGTATGAGGTGTTGTGTTTATTTGGGCTGGGTGGTCCTGGAAAACGCAGTGAGGAAAAGGGGGGTGGGGAGGGGGGGAGGTGGAAGCAATGGCACAGTTTTGTAGCTAAATGAAATACATTTCTGCAAATGCCAGTAGTTTAAGGATATACACCTTAAGTTTCTTATCTGCTTTCTACTCTCAGTGAAAGACCTGATAGTGCAGTTACAGGGGGTAAAGTACTGAGAAGAATGCATGAGAAGAAATTGATCAGGAGAGCTGTCACAAGAAGCTTTCTTGTGCGGAAATGGAAATAACTTGCTTTTGCTTTTTCTTCTTCGAAGCTCTTTTGCATTTCTACTCTTGACAGCTTCTTGGGAAGAAGAAGATTATAACAGAAGTTTATTTCTATTCCTGAGTTATTATTTTATTTTCAAGAGTCTTGGTGCACAACTATTTTACTGTTCTAAGCTATTACATAGTAGAAAACATTTAAGTAAGCCTTGCATTGTCTTATATCTGGAGTACTGCATCCAGGCTTGGGGTCTCCAATACAGGAAAGATATGGAGCTCTTGGAGCGGGCCCAGAGGAGGGCCCCTAAGATGATCAGAGGGCTGGAGCACTTCTCCTGTGAGGAAAGGTGGAGGGAACTGGGCTTGTTTAGCTTAGAGAAGAGAAGGCTCTGGGCACCTCTGGTGGTGCAGTGGTAGGAATGCCGCTTGCAACACCGGAGGCCCGGGTTTGAATCCCCCCTGTGGCGCAAGTGGTAGAAGTGCCGCTCTGCTACACAGAGGCTCGAATCCCGGGGGTTGGACTTGATGATCTCTAAGGTCCCTTCCAACCCGCACGAGACTGTGAGACCTTTTTGCAGTCTTCTACTACTTGAGGGGACCTTTTAAACAGGAGGGGGAATGCCTGTTTACAAGGGTGGATGGTGATAGGACTAGAGGGAATGCCTTGAAACTAAGACAGGGGAAGTTTAGTTTAGATATTAGGAGGAAGTTTTTCACACACAGGGTGGTGGCACATTGGAATGGGTTGGCTGGGGGAGTTGTGGAATGTCACATGCCTTGAGGCATCCAAGGCCAGGCTGGATGTGGTTCTGGGCAGCCTGGTCTAGTGGTTGGTAGCCCTGCATATGGCAAGGGGATTGAAACCAGATGATCATTATGGTCCTTTTCAACCCAGGCCATTCTGTGATTCTATGTCTGTGCAACTGTTGTCTTGTACTCTATATTTTTAATCCTACTTTGCATTTTAAAATTGTCCTTCGCATTTTATCTTTTCATTTCATTGAATGTATGCAGGTGTTTTACTGTGGCTAATTAGAGTGAGATAGCGTATTCTTGTACTTATGTATTGTTAATTATTAAAACCTCTCATAGCTACTGTTTTGTTATTTTATTTTTTTGTTACTTTAAACTTACAAGGTTATGCCTTAGCAGTTGAAATTCTAGGTCCTACTTATAATTCTGTGTGCTGTTGATCTTACGGAAAAGGTCTTCGTTTGATCAGCCTCTTGCGGACAAACTTTCACTGTTATGAATTGGAGTCTATTTCAGGTGGCATTGCACTGTTCTGCTTGTCACTGAATTCAAACTATTTCTATGACTATCTTCAAACTGCTACTATAATCATTTACTTTGTAGTGAGACACGATAGTTTTCAGATTGTTTTGTTTTCCGCAAGCTTTTTTTTCCCTCCTCTTCAAATCTGTGACATGACAAATCTTATTCCTTTCTTTCCTACCAAATTTAATTAGAAAAAACAAGTTTTTCTTTGTATCTGTTAAGAAGAATGAGCTTTGGACTGGTCTATTGTACGCTGTTATTTTTTACTCTCAAATTTACTACTCTGGAGTCAAAAATAAGGTAGTTTTAATAATTTTTATCTGCTACAATTACTTGTTTTAATTCTTCCTTATTCTGTGTCCTACTGACTCCTTTTCTATATATAGATGAAGAACTTAAGAAGGCAATGCACAATTGAGTTCTTATTTTTCCTGTACATAAACTTAAGCATCTAGATAGAACTAAAAAAAAAAAAAAAAAAAAAGAAAAAAAGGCAAAAAATACATACACTTAATTCTGAAGTTGAAACATGGCAAATGTGGCCTGAAATTTGTTCAACTTTGGGTTCTGCTCCTTCAGCTAGGTTATGAGGAAGCCTAAGTGACAGCTTTAAGCTGTTTATTATGATTTGTCTCAAAAGAAAAGCCAAAAATATTTTTCTTTCTGCAGTTATTTTAATAAAAATAAATAATTTATCTTTGCTCTTTCATTTTGCCTGTTTAGCATTTAATAAAAAAACAAAAAAAACCAAAACAAAACAAAAAAACACTTATTGCCTTACGTGGCTTTTAAACTTAAAGCTATGATAATGTTTCCCAACTTAAGGAACTTTGCATTTCAGTTAAATGAAGGAAGTTTTGTTTTTCAGTATGCTGTAGGCCCTTTAAGAATTCATGTGTATTATGTATATTCACCTTTTTGAGGTGAAAGTGCAGAGTATGCTGAATTTGTTGTATGGGTGCACATTTTCCTATATCCATAGGAATTACTGTTTATCAAATTTGGACTCCTCCGTTGTCATATAAGCAATACTAATTAAGTTGGCTAAAATGGATTAGTGTTTCTGAGCAGATCATTTATCCTTTTGATTTACCTTTCTGTCTCTTAACATTGAGTATGCTGAGCTGCTTATCTTCAAAACTAAGTTGTTTGTCCAAATACAAGAACCCAGATTCATCTTGGAAAAAAAAAATAATTCTAAATGCTTAGATGGAAGAGCAGCCCTCAAAGGGTTTTTGTTTGTTTGTTTGTTTGTTTGTTTTTGCAGTTGGATTTATCTTCAATGTCTTTTCCAACCTGAGTGTTTCTATGAATCTATGCACACAGTTGCTACCCACCAGCTCAGACTGCTCTGGGCACACCATTCAGCCTGTCTTTAAGTGGCTCCAGGGATGGGACATTGATAGCTTCTCTGGGCAGCCTGCACCATGTCCTCATTGCCACTTGAGTAAAGAATTTCCTCCTAAGATCTAATTTAAATCTCTCCTCTTTTAGATTAAAACCATTCAGTCTTGTCCTATTCCTGTAAGACTACTTTACAAGTCGGTATTGTTCCTGTTTATAAGCTTCCTTTAAGTATTTTAATGAATCAGTTGGGGTCTCTCTGGGCTAAACAAGCCCAGCTCCTTCAGTCTTTCTATATAGGAGATGTGCATTACACCTCTGATAATCTTTGTGGCCCTCCTCTGGAACTGCTCCAATGACTTTGAATCTTTCCTGTGCTGGGGGCTCAAGGCCTGTATGCAGTACTCTAGCTGTGGCTTGTCAAAGTCCAAGGGATTTGAAGTTGGTTGGAATTTTACTGTTGATTTCAGTAGAAGATGTGTATACGATGATATATACAAATATATGTATTGTCTTGGATTAGTTAACGGTATAAAATGGAGGCATTTATAAAACATTTCATAACAAAGTAATACAGGTTTTTCTTAGAGCAAAAAGCTTGCTTGTTTGTTGATGTGTGTAATAGGTATATGCTGATGCATGCAAATACCAGTATTACTCTTAATATATTGGAAACAGTTCTCCCTCAGCTTAAAGTAGTTGTTTTGTTTTCAGGCATCATATTCAATTACAGTACTAAGATAGACCCCGAAGTGAAATCTTGAATCAGTTTCTACTTCCACAGCAGTTTACAGTACTGGATGTTGTTTAGTCACCACGTATCTCAATAATTCAGAACAGCTGTCAGTTTGAAATCTTGCTCTACCAATTCAGAAAGCAGAAATAATTATTTATAGATTTTGTTCTCAAACTGCCACAATTCTACTACTCCAAAGAAGTCCATTAATTCTGCAATGCGTGTACATGACCAGTGCTGTAAAGTACTCTTGGGCTTTGCAATAATAACCTTTATTTGACATTGTTATGGTTATGGACTTTGTGTTCAGAGAGGAGATAAAGCCTCTGGCAAGGTCAGAAGACCAGGCTCTCCTCCCTGGTGATCATGCCGACTACGTGTCTCACCTCAGCATTAGTGTGAGGCCTTCAGTTTTTGGACACTCTCATTTAATTTTATTTATTAGCTTCAAATCTAATTATTTTTTTATTATGTTGTATTATAGTGTGTTATCTTGCATTCTGGTGTATTATTTAGTAGATTAGTTTGTATCTCCTCAGATTGTTGTTGCTGCCTTTTTTAGGGGCCCATCTCTCTACCCTTTTTTCCTTGTCCCTTCCCAGGGCACAGATCTGCAGGCCCCTCCACCCCAGTAGTCACTGAACTGGGCCAAATTGGCCCATAAACTCTTGACAGACATTAACAGCAGATGGAAGAATCTGGATCTACATCATTTTTAGTCAGTTAATCTCTGCTGCCCTTATATAACGATGATGTATTGGCTCAGGGAAAAATATGTTTAAAAGCTCACTGGAAATATTTATTTTCCTCTAAATTTACAAATTTTAATTATGTTTGGTGCTTCTGAAAGTTCAGATCAGACTAATATTGCTGGGTATGACTATTTCTTCCATGTGTATAAAGATCACTCTAATGCAGTTGTCTCAGCGTTGTGCTGAGAATGCTGTAAAATACGACAGCAAAAGGATTTGTCATATTAGGACCAAATTTCATGGTTACATGCTTTTGTAGTTTATTTGTCTGCAAAAATTGATGGGATTTGTTCTGTACAGAAAAGCAAAGAGTCTAAGTACAGTTGTCTTATGTCTAGTAATCCTATAGTCATGAGAAGGACTTGTGTGAATTGGCTTCTGCCATGGAAATGAAGAACGTAGATTATGACAGGTTAGGGCGAATGTGTCCCAGGCTATTTTTACTCATCAGTTCTTTAAAGAAGAAAATAATCTAAAGCTATCAAATTATGCATTGGCATATATTCATTCCTATTTTTTCTATGGGGGTGCAGCTTGGCTGTGAGAATGAGAAAGGTATTGCAGAGAGTAAAGAGTACAAGGAGGATATAGCACTTAGAGATCAAATTCTTGTTTGCTTCAGAGGTTAGGAGTGTGCGCCAAAGAGAATAAAAAGAAGTAACTGTGAGGGACTGTACTTATTCTCACTTTTGGTGATATTTTTGTATTTTATACTTATTTGATGATACTGTTATGGTCTCAGACCTCTAACCTAATTGAAGGATTAGTAATTTTGGAAATTTTGAATAGTTTTTCATTTTACGATCCTTTCCTGTACAAAGAATTGACCGTTCCATTATGTGGCAACAGAGGCTATGCCAGGGATATATTTCTATACAATTACCTTCTCCTATTTTTCCTGCAGAGCTACTGCTGGCCATACCTCCTTTTTTATGTGATGGCACCAGCAGTAGAAAGCTGGCTTTAGGAAACTTCTCCAGGCAACTCATTTTCATGTTGCATGCACAGAAGGAAGTTCAGGGTTGATGGCCTGCAGAAACTGTTGTGTCTGCTTCAGTTCTCTCAAGCGCTGGTCGTTATCCAAATCCAATTAGTTTCATTGAAACCAGAAACTCTTCTGACTCCATACAGAAGCCATCCGCTTCCTTTATCTGGCTTGCTCTCCCACTGTGCTCTCTTCCCTGAAATGCATCTTGCTACCACAGAAATGTTGGGTTTTTTGTTTTGTTTTGTTTTTGTTTTGCTTTTTACCTTCCCTAGGTTCCTAGGAACTTTTATCCATTTCTAGTTATTGTTACAGATCAGCCTCTGTGTGTTTATTTTATCTAAATTCTTAAGAATGCTTCATTATGTTATATACAATAACAAATAATCTAAAGGTGACAGAATTCAAGTTAAAAAAAATTACTAAGAAAATGTTCTTTATGATGGGTAAATTTAATTTTTTTACTATATGTTGTTGTTAATTACCATTAATTGAAAGTGACAATGACTAGAAGTACACCTAGTCATGATAACCAGATTAAATTTATTTAAGGCTGACCTACGACTAGTCAGGAAGTGGTTAAAAAATAAAAAAAAAGCTTTCACTCACTTCCTTTTATGTAAAATAAATAGTTTTTTGCGTATAGCATAAAATTAGACAAAAAATTACTATCTCAAAATTACATAGGATCTATGTATTTTATGTGTTGGGAGATTGTCTTGACCAGGTCATCAGTTACTAGAAAATGCCCTGTTTTTCAATCTAGTTCTAACCAGAAGCTCTCACTTCACAAATCCAGTCTATGGTTCTATATTGTAGATGGTCACCAACTTCTTAAAAAGCAGTTGTACCGGAATGTAAATGCGTACCTCACAGTACACTTAAAAGCAGTCTCTCTGCTTGCTAGTACTTCTTATCTTAAACAGTGTTACTAGATTGTATCTTTATACTAGATTGGTTCTCCAGTCATGTTTACACTTCCTAATTACCTACGTTCATGTTTCTTTTATATTTAAGTGAACCTTCCCATGTAGGAATCCCCAATGGTTGGAACAGAGCTTTGGATATACTTCTCTTTAATTATAATGTCTTAAATCTTATTTAAGTTCTGCTCATTTCTATTGTTTCTTGTCTCATGTTCTAGAGGTGTGCTTTTCTTCTTGACTTTATAAATCTGCATGTTTTTATTACCTGAAATATGCTTTTCCATTTTTTGTTTGTTTTTGATAGCTTACGTTCACTGTTCATGTACTTCCGAGTACATGTTGAATCTCACCAGTAATTTTTTTTTAAGTTCAGAGTAAGTCTGCTTACTAAATACATTTATTATTTTTTTTTTTTTTGAAAGACTCAGAAAACACCAAGTTGGTATAATTAAGTCTGTTTAATAAAACAGTGTTGTCTGCTATGATACTTAGTGTAAAATTGTTTGTATGGATTGTAGTATTAATATATGTACTTTTTTCACTGCTTTCTTCTACCTCATTAAATTCATAAGGTAGTCCTTACTGCAAGGTCTTGTAAATATTCATAAGAGCCTTAGAGTGCTTAAAAGAAAACCTATTGGCAAAACATGTATTTTATTTTGTCAGATGCGTTGCATGCTCTGTGACAGTCCTCCACCTTTATTTATTTATTTATTTATCTATTTATTTTACAGGGTACATGGGCCAAGATGAACATCTTAAATCATGTGAAAACAAGTACTGTGGCCTGGGTAGGCACTGTGTTGTGAATGGGGAGAGTGGGCAGGCTGAATGCGTCTGCATGGAGCACTGCAAGCCACACTACAAACCTGTGTGTGGCTCAGATGGAGAGTTTTATGAAAACCACTGTGAGGTACACAGGGCTGCCTGCCTGAAGAAGCAGAAGGTCACCATTGTCCATAATGAAGATTGCTTCTTCAAAGGTAAGTGAAGCTGATTGATATCTGAAACACAGCTATTGGTTATGTGTTTTCAAGCATTGAAAGCATAGCAAGTGTATGACTCAGAAAATTAATGAAGTTAATTGTTTCACTCCAGAGACATTTTATGATTTTTCTTTTCATTTATGCATAGTGCTATCTGTGATCACCTTTTCAAACCTGAACAAGCATCTATCATTGGCAGTTTCTTAGAAATGTGGCAGTTGACTGCATTCATCTAAATGTCTGTACAGTCCTAAAGCCAAATGTGTATTAATATCTATGATGGGAAAAACATAATTTGAAATTGCAGAGGGGTTTGGTATGTCTGCAGGTTCTGTGCTTACATTTGATGTTGAGGTTGATGACTAGGTAGACTTGACAGCTTATTCATGGCTAAATGCATCTTGTTCACTTTGAATTTGGACAATCAACCACTTGTGTATTTACCAAGGCATTCAAGTTAGGTATGTTTTCATGTACAGAATGCTGAGAGATGGACTTTAGATTAAGAGGCTTGCCATAGTGAAGGTGTCAGCAAGTGCACTTTCTGTATTGTATGTACTTTGCTCACACTTTGAAGGTTTCTGGAACTCTGCCAATACTGATCTTGTTTAAACATGTTTGCAAATTTGTAGTGTGCTTTCCCTCATTAAAACAAACAGGTAGCTTTTGGACAATGATTGTTTTCCATGATGCCAGTTTTAATGCGTCTATTAAAAGCGGAATTAATTTTTATATATAACTATGAATGGAGATAGTACCTCTTCCAATTGGCATATCAATATTCTTGGTTTGTATTTTGAAACTCACAATGACAACACAGAGGATTTTGTTGTACTGAAGCTGCGTGTGTAACATGTGTAAACAGCATCAAATGATTGACTAAAGTGCCTGAAATTCATTTTAAGTGCATTTTTAGGAACTGAGAGTTACTTCTTGAAGGTGGATCTCCATAAATTGGTGTTTTGTTTCTAAATTAAAACTTCAGGTACTTGTCCTGTGCCTGTTATTCTTTTTGTTGTTTTTTGTTTGTTTGTTTGTTTGGTTGGTTGGTTGGTTTTTTGGTAAATAATTTATCACTAAATTTGTTATACTTTTCTTCTCTTGCTTTAGTAAGTTTATCGATCATGCAGTAAATTATGTGAACTGTTCTTCTCTTTCCTATGTCTGATATGCAAATATGTGAATTCAAATAAAGAAGTCCATAATTTCCCCCTTAAATATGGGTGGAAAATAGATGTGAACTAGTAATTGAAGCAGGAAGTTTTAAGTATCACTGTTCTGATCATCTTCTCCTGGTGTTGATGCAGATTTATATGCAAATTATAGATTTTTGGTTCAAGATAATCAGACATTAGTTTTTCACAGATTTTATTGTAATTTTCATCAGTTTTTTTCTTAGTGCATTTGTAGGATAGAAAATAAACTTGCATCAGCCACTGAACAGTTTTTTTTCGTATACTGCCTTGATTAGATGTTGGATGCAATTCTTTCAATTACTGAGTGTGCTTCTAATTTTCTCCTGGTGTACAGGAAAAATGTATTCTGCATAGTAGTTTTTTTTTTGTTTGTTTGTTTTAATTTAGCTCTCCTTCTGCATTCTACAGAGTAGGTTTTATTTTTGTTGTTGTTTTTCTTTTGTTGTTGTTTTTAGATCCACAGAAAACATGATACAGTTAGGAACATCTATATTTGTAGTGTTGTCCTGTTTTTTACCTGTCAAGTTCACTGTCCTGTATCTGGTTCTTAGTGAATACAAGTGCCATTTCCTCTTTCAGAAGAGTTCTCAATCCTCAGCTGTTTAAAAATGTTATCAAATGTTTATTGAAGATTATTCTAAAAACTTAAAATGTTTTGGGAACTCCTTTGTGATCTAAGGGACTTGTGTTTCATGAGTGATTTCAAATTATTATTCCAACTGATGAAAATGAAGAAGTGAAGAAGTGGAAGTGAACAACTGACTGGCTGCTACTTTGATTAGTCTTGGTGATTATTGTATTTGTTGTGGTTTAGTTTTTATAACCATTCAGTGGAGTATAGGACAAGGTTAGAGAACGGGGGGGGGGGAAAAACAATAGAAGGTAAGGAGGAAGTATACCAAGAAACTAGAAGTCTGCTTATGATACAGTGTGGTGAAGGACAGTGATAATAAGAACCAACTACTAACAAATTGAAAAGGGATATTGGTCTACTGGAAGAAGTTCACAGTGTATGTGGCAATTTATGAAATGGTTTGTGTAGAATCTGAAAAAGGTTTACAAAATCATCATGCCGTGCTAAGGGTGGGTATGGGTAAATGGTTTGTCTTCTATTCCAGTAAAAGAAGAGAAAAAACATCAAGGATGATGACACAAGCAAATTCAGACTTAAAACTTGTGGTTTTTGTTTTTGTTTTTTTTTTCTTCCTCTTTCTTTAATCTTACCCAGTACACAAGAGATCTCATCGGTAAAAGCAATGTAGTATTTCACAATCAGACTTTGCAAATACTAGGGTCAAGTATATAGGTTTTTTCTTGTGCATTTTCCAATATTCCTATCATCAGGGGAAGGGAAAGCCACATAACTACTCTTAATATTTACGTGGAAGTGAGTTGAAGTGAACTAAATCCTAGCAGTAGCCTGCAGGAGAGATTTAGAATACTAATCTAGCCATTCCAGTGATAGCAACAGGATTAGTCCAAAGATACTTCATGGTAATCTGTGCCCTAAGTCAGTGTAGTCTTTAGACTCATTTCTGAAATATTGACACATTCATTTAGAAGCACTAACACTTATTTTGTCTAATTTAAAGTTTATGTACTTGAAAAGCAAACATATGTCTCTCATGTTATCAACCTCACTTCAGGAAGAATTTGATCTTCAAATATCAACCTTGAATATCCATACTTGTTATTCAGTGTCGATCTTCAATGACTTTCCAAAGAGACTAAGGATATGTTAATTAGAATGAGATTCTGATGCGGTATTTTCAACTCAACAGAGAATTTCTAAGGCATTTCCTTTGTTCTGTGTCTCTCAGCTGGCTTCCTCGTTGATGTTCTGAAAGCATCATTATTACATCCTCTCTGAAAACATGATCCCCTATGCAGACAGAATGCACCCTTAAGGTTGCTTCTGATAAACTTCAAAAATTCAACCATCACTCCAGAAAGTAAATTCCACATAAACTGGATTATAAAACAAACCATGAAGAAAGTTTTATAAGTTTATCAGAGAACTAAGGAGTGAAAAAATATTTGTCCTGTTCTAAACATACAGTGTTTGTCAGAGTATAACAGTCCTTTGACTTCTACTAGGAATTATTCAGTCCATGATCTACATAGATTCAGGTTAGTGAAACAGCATTAGAATTTAAGATAAACTTCTGAAGTGTTATCTTCATGCAGAGGATTTCATATATTTTTAACTCTTTACAGTGTTCATTACTCATCCATAGAATAGGGTAAAAAAAAGGTCAGTAAATATATAGCATCTTTTAGTATTTTATGTTGAAAAGGTATTTGGTAGCTATCAGGAATCTGGTTCTTTTTACTGTTTTATGAAACTGCAAACTAAGTCTTAGTACTTTTGCTCTAATTTGCTGTCCCTATGTTCTTTATTTCTAGAGCTGCGTTGCTTATGAAATTTGGAAGGTTGTTCATTTTTAATTTTTTTTCCTCATGCATCTGTGCAAGAATTGTCACAATTGCTTTTCTTGAATCACTCCAGATTGTCTTAAACTTCTTAAGTCATCCAAACTAGCAGAAATGTTAGCTCTGCATGTAGAATATCTGCTGTGGGATGAGTGAAGTTGTAATGCAGTACTCATACTCTACTAAAGTGCAAAACTCTTTTTTTTTCCTTCCCTTTGATTTAAATACAATGTAGTATGAAAGAGTAATAAGCCACAGCCGCATTATAAAGAAATTATTCTGAATGGCTAATAACATAGCAAATATATATTTTTCAATCTCAATCTATGAATGGTATTATCTCACCACTGGAGTACATGTTTATAAGCTCTAGCTTATTATGTATTCTGCATTCATATAGTGGTTACGAATTAGTATTCTCTAGTTAATCTCTGTGCAAAAATTAATGAAGTTTGAAATTGCTTGTAGGAGCATTGCTTCTGTATGTTACTGTGTAAGGAAAAGAATATGTGGGCATAACAAATTTTTTTTGGTAGAAAAATTTGAGATGTGCTCTTTTTCTGATTTTAGTAATAATGTTGAGTCTGTCCAAGGAAGCCTATAGTGAAAGCTGTGTTCCAAAGTCTCCATAAACTCACTGACTTAGACAAGCAAGTTAATGTAGACACCATTATTTAGGTTGGAAACCTATTTGTGATAGTGTAGGAGCATGAAGTGTAGTATTGTTTTCCTAACGTAAATGGGAGAGCAAGCTTGGGAAAGAACAGTTCTAGTGTCTTGAGATTGGAGCACAAATTCTGTGTTTGCATGAACAGTTTTATGAATTATGACAACTCCTACATGTATTCCAGACATAGTGCAGTAGTTATCCCAAAGTGGATAGTAGTTATCCCATCTGGATAATCTTGAAATTGTTATTGTTCAAAATGTATACATTGTTCAAATTTGTGCTGAGTTATTTGTTGATTTTTATGTACTAATTTAAGTGCTTAATTTGTGGTTTTTGTTTTTGTTTTTTTTATCTTCCAAATACTGTATGGAGTTTGCAGTTCAACTTGTGTTTGGTTGATGGTGCCAAAGTACCTATTTCTGAGTGCCCTTTATGGGGCAGAACAACTGTTTTCTCATTCCTTTCAGATAAGGGAACATGAAGGGAGATTAACTTTATTGGAGTGATAGGAAAAGGTGCAGGCAGGAGCTCAAAACATGCCCTGGCTGTAAAGGCTGCTGATGTCCTGGACTGTGTTAGGGAGAGCCTTGCCCACAGGTGCTGGAGAGAAGTGTTTCTTCCCTTCTGCTCAGCACTGGTGAGGTCATAAATGGGTCCAGGTCTGAGCTCCCCAGTAGAAGAGGTACACGGACTTAATTGAGCGTGTCCAGCAAGTGCTTACAAAATTGTTTAAAGGATTGGAACTTCTCTCACATGACGGAGAGAACTGGAACTGTTCAGTGCAGAGAAGAAAAGTCTTGGGAAATTTTGTCAATATATAAAAATACCTGAAGAGTGTGAAGAGGGTGGAGACAGGCTCTTCCCAGTGGTGCCCAGTGCCAGGACGAGAAGCAGTGGACACAAACTAGAAGAGAGATGGTCGTATCTGATGTCAGAAGCACTTCTGTGCTTTGTGGATGATGGAGCACTGTCACAGGCTGCCGGAGAGGCTCTGAAGTCTCTCTCCTTGCAGATCTCTTGAGGCCACCTGAACATGGGCTTGGACAGCTGCTCTGGGTGGCCTTCTGGAGCTTGGGTTGGGCCTGATGGAACCGGAGGCTCTTCAACCTCAGCCACTATGGGATTCTGTGGATATCTGAAAAACATCTTAATTCTGCCTGGTCAGCACACAGTAGTCTGCTTGAGCCATTAATGTCCAATACCTTTGAAGGAGACTGGGAATCAACAAAGGAAAAGAAAGAGAAGTTGTAGAGCTCTGTCAGAAAACAATCAGGGGAGAAGGTATTATTAGGGTGCTCCCTTCTAACCTGGCTGCTCCTGCCTACTGTTGCAGCTGGAGCACTGTAGATTATGGTGCATTTTCTTTGCTCTTCTCCTTCTGCTGATTTGGTCCTGTTACAGATGAGTGCTGACATTGCCAGTATGAGTGTGGTTCAAATATTTTCTGCATCCTCAATTGCACCTTATAGCATTTTACAATAATAATTAGTAATCTCTGGATAAACAACAGGCTACAGCAGTGCCTAATTTAACCACAGTGGCTGCATATTCTCCAAACCTAAAGCTTCTTGATGCCAGCTATAATTCTCTGTAATTATTCTAATTAAACATAACTTAATCTGATAAGAGGGACTATGGGCTTGCAAAAACGCAGTAAATTAGACAATTTAAACTTTATAAATTTATTACAAATGGAAGAAATTTAGTCTTCAGGCAGACATTTAAGTGCTATATTTTTTACAGCTTAGAATAACAACAGAGCATTAAGCTAAGCACACTGATTTGTCTGAACTTCTAAAATTTTAATTAAAATAATGTCAGCTTTTTCATTAGGTTTTGAGGAAAATTTATGCTAATGGATATTATTGTTGGTTTTTAAATATCATTAATATTTAGATAAATATGCAAGGCACTGGCGTAATAGTTGAATTCAAGGTGGCTACTACGTGGTATGCTGTTTGAGAGAAGGAAACTAATTTTCTCAAATAATGGAGAAAATTAAGCATTAAAAATGATCATAAAGACCCATTTCTGACTTCAGTAGCTTATAACTGATGGGGGAAGTAAATCTACAGGAGATAAAACATGCTGGTTAAAAGTTGCTTGTTGTGGTTTGCTATTTGCTTTTCCCATAATAGTATTGTGGAAATATTTTTTGATTATGAAACAAACATTGTTTTACATGGTTTGTTGTTGTTGTTTTCTGCTTATCCATTAGAAATAAATTAAAGTGCTTAGCCTTTTTGGAACCTGAAAAATGGTTGTGATTTTTATAATATAATCAATGTTGGCAACGCCTTATGTAGGTACAGTTTCACCAGTTTCTTTAAGATGTTCCATAGGTATTAATAATCATCATAGAATGGCCTGGGTTGAAAAGGACATAAAAAAAAAAAAAAATCATGTAGTTTCAATCCTCCTGCCATGGGCAGGGTTGCTAACCATGTCCAGCCCTGCCTTGAATGCCTCCAGAGATGAGGCATCTACAACCTTCTTGGGCAGTTCCAGTGAGTCACCACCCTCTAAGTGAGAAACTTCCTCTTAATATCTAAACTAAACCTGTCCTGTCTTAGTTTAAGTTTAATTAGTTTAGTTTAATTCCTGGTCCTATAGCTGCTATCCACCCTCATAAACAGTCATTTCTTTTCCTGTTTATGCACTCCCTTCAAGTATTGGAAGGCCACAATAAGATCTCACTGGAGCCTTCTCTTTTCTAAGCTAAATAAGCCCACTTCTCTCTACCTTTTTTCATAGGAGAGGTGCTCCAGCCCTCTGATCATCTTGGTGACCATCCTCTCGACAAGTTCCAAGAGCTCTGTGTCTTTCTTGTACTTGGGGTCCCAGGCACACTGCTGGCTCATGTCCAGATTCTTGTCCATCAACTAATCTCCTGGAAATAGCAGAACATAGTTACTGAAAAGAGACTCTTTCAAATTTGAAACTCAGTGAACAGCTTCAAATTTTTATGTTCCTTCACATTTGGTATCTGAAACACTGATACCAAGATGACTTCCCCACACCAGCACCTTTGCTGTAAGATTATTTTCAGTCTGCTTGGAGTGGTTTTTTGTTTTTTTTTTTGTTCTTATTTATTGGCTGGTTTTATTTGCTTGTATGTATTCTATCTTTTGAAGATGTGATATAGGTAAGTATGAAAAATGTCCAGTAATGAGCTTCAAAGAGTTTTTAACAGAGAAAGACTTAAGTAGTGTACTCTGCTAATTAAGGGCTAATATTTGTTTCAGATGCTTGGAAAGTGTGGAAATGTAGAATGCTGTAGCATATATTTTCCCTTTATTGTCAGAACTTGGAGTATTTTAGATTGAAATGACAAAGTTTTGCTATTGATATCAAAGTTATATTAATGTTAATGTTGTTTGAATTCTGTTTTTGTTTTTTTTTCATGGAAAAATTAGATTGTTTAAAGTTATTTGAGAGTAGAAAACAGTCTCTGTCAGTTGAGTGAGGAAATGTACTTTCCCTGATACTGAAGCATGGAATAAATTATTTTTGAGGCAATGGAGTCCAATTAAGTCTGTTAGTTTTCTCTTTTTCTGAAATGGTAATGCTGATGTTTTCTTAAACTTATTGGAAATAAAGAGCAGAAATAAAAGAAAACAGATAATGACAAAAAAGTTAGAACAGTGCCTGAAGGGAAGTTATACAAAACCTCTGTTTGCTATGATTTTTAACTTTTTAAAAATTTTTTTGTTGTATTTTTGCTCTTTACTTGTGTTGGATTTGGGTACAGTTAAATTATGTACTATATACCATGAGAAAAGTTTGTCTCCTTAAGGGCTAGAGCAGATGGTGGATTTTTATTTATTTATTTATTTTTCCTTAACTTTTCACCATTTAAAGACTGTTGAATCTCTAGAAGAATAAATGTTTTTTTGCCAAGGAAAACTACTGACGCTGGCTTTAAGCGAGTAGGGTTCATAGATGTAATCTCCATTAAACTACTACTGAGTCTTTCAGTAAACACAAAGTGTATTGAAGCTTTATTACTAACAGTATTTCAATGCAGATTTTGTATCTGCTTAATAATATTAGACATGTGGAATTGAAAAAGTGCTACAGGCTATTTGATGAAATAGCGTTTTACTTTTTTATTTATCCTTTGTGTGTCAGGAGACTTCACTTGGGAGTAGAAAGCTATATATTTAGCATTTCTGTCATCCATTGTTAGTTAACTGAGTAGCAATCTTCTAAATACACAGGGAATCTGTCTAGAATATAGAATTTACTTGAGCTCTTATGATTTATGTGGCCTGGAATGTGAATTAAAAACTATTCTGAAGTCTAGCAAAAGGGTAAGTCTTATGAATTAAATAAATAAAAACTGCAAGTGAGAAAATACCTTTGTTTTTTAAAATAATTGTGGTCAAGAAGTTGTTTCATTAGCACTCCTAAATTTAAGGCAACTGCTGAATGGACCATTTCTTTGTTATTTTCCCATTTCAGCTTCTCTTTGAAAAAGGTCCTTGCCATTCAAATGGAACATAAAGACTTTTATTGGTCCCTAATGATGCAAACTATAGTTGTGTAATCATCATTTTAGAATATGAGCTCTGTGTGCTCTTAGATTTGCTGTCATTTTATCACAATTGTAGAAGAATCTTTAAGTGTATTTGCTTTAGCAGATGGTGAATGGCTGCACTGGGAGTATATCCATCTTTTTTTTACTGTATGATCAAGTTTCACAGCAGATACTTTAGTTATGGTAGCTAGAGAAAAACATACTTCTGTAATAATAAGCTTGGAAGGGAAGAAAAGGTAAGAAAAAAGTTTTAAGCTCCTTTATAATACTGAATGAAGTCAGTATATATCACATATGTGAGGTTATGTGATATAAATATGTATGTATAAATGCTAATGCTTTCTTCAGCCGTCACAACATTTTAAAATTAAAGGTATTATTAAAGAAATTAGAAATTACATGTTTTAGTTCTTTGTTTTAACAATAATAATAATAAAAAACAGCAACAAAACCCCCTGAGTATTTAGTATTACAGCGGAGGTGGGGGGGGGGGGGGGGGGATGCCTTCCACTTGATATGGGTTTTCCTCTGGTATATCAACTGAGTTAATTTCAGGCCTAATTTAGGCCTAACCACTGAAGATAATGAAAAGGCTGCAAGTGATTTTATTTATTTTTTTTATTTATTTTTTTTAAGAGCCATTAAAGTCAGATACTTGAAATATAAGTGGCATATTTAAAGCATGAAAGATGTGAAATAAGGTCAATTCAGGATCACGTTGATTATGTAAAGACTGTTTTTTAGATCATTTTCAATCAGGTCAAGTCTGAGTCTTGAGTTACCCATGTGTCTTGCTTTAGTATTCAAATTGAAAGAATAGAATAACTGTCATGGAATATGCTTTTTAAAATAGTCTTTAGGTCCTCATGGTTTTAGCTTTCCACTTAAAAGTGTGAAGAGATGTGGCAAAGTACCTGTTACAAATGGGTTTAAAAGAACGATCTGTATCCCAAGTGTCTGAGACTGATAAGGAGTGTGTTGTCTCACCTGAACTTGAGACAATCAAAACACTTTGTAGACATTTGTACTTTTTTTTTTTTTTTTTTTTTTAAAACTTTAGACAGTGTTGTACTCCTCTGATAATCTGATACCACAGAAAATGGAAAAGTATGGAAAGCTGAATGAGATGTTATTATTTCTAAAAGGCAGAGGAGAAATCAAACAATAAAGGGTCTTTATTCTTGGAATTTTGGGAAAGACAGAGTGAGTTTACGTATCTGCCTAGTGAAGTAATGCAGTCCCTGTCACTGGAGGTTTAAAATATGTGACTGGACAAGAGAGCTACATAATTTCATTTAGGGTCCCTTTTCAATGAATGGTAGGAACTGATAATTTTTTGTGATCTCTCCTAACCTGGTCTGGTCCTGGATCCTACGTTTTCTAACATTATTAGTAAAAACTAAATATAATAAGTTAATTTGCTTATTGGACTAATAGGGAAGGAGTTTGCTTCTGAAGAAATTGATCACCTTTTTTTTTTTTTTTTTAAAAAAAAAAAAAAACATTAAAAATGTAGAAAATAGTTCAAGCCTGTGATTATATTGAGCTGAATAGGTATGAAGCTTGGGTGGTAAGTGCAATGTAAATGATGAAGCCAAATAGCTCACTGGGTATGTTGTGAACTTACATGACTTATAATATTCATTAAAAGTCTGTAAAAAACAAACAAAAAATAAAAACAAACATAGTTGGTTCACAAAAACATTCTGGAAAAGTTAAATACTTAAAGTTATCTCTTTACTAAGCACAGGCAGTTATTTAGCAAGTATTGTGAAGCCACATTTTTGAGCATTTTTTTAGCATACTTGGGAATGAAAGTTTATGTGCAAAAAGAATAGAAGGAATAATTTGTCTTGTATCTTATGATATTAACTTCCTATTTTTACACTTTGCTTTGTGATACATGGCTATCTTGCCTGCTTATTGGGAATATTGTGTGGTATTTTTTCCTCATACAAAATGTGGAAGTTATTTGTATATTTGTCTTAAAAAATGCATTAGGTTGTGCATTTATACTTTTTTTTTAACCTTGGCTTGCAACCTTCTTTGAAGAATTGTACTATCTTTATGTGCATTCCTTCAGCTTTATCCCATTTTCTTTTTACCTGAAATCGTGTTCTGTCTTTTAAATTCACATACAGTTACCAATAAAGTAATTGTGGAATAGTGATGTTTGAGAGAGCACAGGAGTCTTAGAAGGGTAATATAAAGCTAATACTAGCTTGTGGTGAAACACTGGTGGGGAATGGTGTTTCCTTTTGATGTACTTCATATTTCTCAATCTAGGAAAAAAAACAAATCTCTTGGCATGTCTTGGGGTTTTTCTTCCCTGAGACACTTACTGTCCTAGGTTTAATTTTTTTTTCCTCTGAATTGCTCGAAGGGTTCTATTTTCTTTGTTGAAGAGAGTGTAGTGCCATTCTGTAAAACAACCATCTTGCTTTATATTTGGGGATTAAAACCTGGCAGAGATTTAATTGAATCTGAGAATTTTATTTTGCTTTGAGTTATGCTTCTGTTTTACATGGCAAGTGTGACAGTTGAGACAAACTGCTGTAGCCTCATTATTTTGTTTGGTGTTTCTTGAAGTCACCTTGGTCATTTTCTTTCCTAAGATTGAACCCATATGTTTCCTTTGTCAGCTCCACTGGAGTCTGTGTGGTTGTAGAAAGAATTGTAGAGAGAAACAATGATGGGAGATAAATTACTGTAAAGAATTTCAGAATTTCCAGGATATTTTTGAAACAGTTACATATTAATAAATGTGAGCTTGAATAGAAGTAAAAGACTTGGGTGAAGTAGTAGGAATAAAGTGTAATTAGGGGTAAAGAGTACTGCAGTTTATATGTGATTGGTATTTGTTACGTGCTAAATTAAACCAAAAGGGAGGATTTTTTTAAAGGAACCTAGACAGATTTTTCCTTCTGCTGCTGAGAATGTTTCCATCTCTGTGTCTTTGATTCTCTGTAGGAATGTTTTCTTCAGCATGAACCATAATAGGCTATGGGGGAAAAAAAAAAAAAAAGATTATCATCTTTGCTGACAATATAAATTGGTCTGCTCTGGGCAGCATTTTTAGATGTTTTGCATATTTGAATTTTCTTGTCTGCTAATAAGGTGCAGGAGGAAACATCATATTGCTTTGGGATGTGTTTCAAAACATAGGCATTTAATAGCACTTTAACTCCATTTACAGACAATAGCACTATTTCCTTTTTTAATAGAAAAGAAACCTCTCAAAGGTAGGAACCAATCAATTGAACTATTTTCAATTTCCTCCACTGACATCCCATATCAACTCTCAAATACATCCCATTACTGTTATGACAGTTGAATCGTGCTATAGCAATTTGTCTGTATTAACAAATACAGTATTATTCTCTTAATTTAGTTTGAAAACAATACCTTTAAACAGTTATCCAGATGTGGTTTTTATGTGATAATTTGTAAATTTCATTCACATAAGAATGAAACTCTTGCTGAATTAAGCTCTGGGAACATGCAGTATTTTTACTGTGGCTGTGAAAGCAAAAGCCATTTCTTTCTAGGTGAACTTGCATCATAACAAAACAAATGGTAGAACCATGATTCCTGGTGAGTTATCAGTGGTACTGAAGTGACAAAGTTATCATGAGGTCTCATTAAGGTAAAACAAGAATAGACGTATTTTGCGCATACAATGTTACTGACAAAAAGGACAAGACTTTGGAATTCCTATTTCATGACTTAACATGAAAGCCAAATCTGTGGTTATCATTCATCTGAGTTCAGTAGCCACTTGAATAACTTAGTATAGTGTTCTTAGTGACAAATTTAAGTTATTTAATTATAATCACTTTCAATTATTTCAAGTGGTGGCATAATGTTGTTTTTTAGCTTCTTTGATGTGAAAGTAATGACTTGCATTTCTTAATGTAAAGTCATTGTTCCATTAAAACAACAACAACAACAACAAAAAGAATGAAAAACAAATTGTTCTTGTTAACTGCTAGACAACTCTACTCTAAAACATAGCTTCTGTAAATAATATATGGTACATAGAATATTTTGCCTGTTCATTTTCTCGTAGTATTTTAAATTGAGGTGTTTTGTAAATTCATAGTTATTGCTGAGCTGAGGAATTACAGTTCTTCAGGCTTTCAATTTCTTCTTCTGGAAATGTGATCTATCTTTAAAGGTGTGTCCGGAGTAATGTTGTGTTTCTGTTCTACCATTTCTCAGTAGTGTAGAAAAGAATGAAAACAGGAGTCATCTAGAGTGGATAAATGAATCTTCTGTAGAAGGAATGGTATCTATGTAGATTTATAAGTGGTGAACAGAAGAGGCATATGGCATAGGCTCATGTGTGTACATACATGGTCACTCTTATTCTTTCTCTCATTCTCTTTGTTTTGCTTCTCATAATAAAAACTTCTGTGAGATGTGTGTGTCCCTAAGCAGGTCTGCGTATGCTTTGTGTGGCTCTACAAGAAAGTGAAACAGCTCTGATCAGGTTAGCGTGCTTGCGGTTACTGGACCATAAGGCCTAAAATATGACCTACCAGCTAATCCCATAAAATGAATAAGAGAGCAACAAATGTCTCAGTTGTTATTTATGTGTATTTTTCCAGATTTACAAATGATGTACTAAAATAAACCCTCATTAATTGAATTAAATATCTGGAATATTCAAGCAACTGTGCAACAAAATTATAATCTGGAATAATTAGTAGAACACTTATTTTGCATTAGGAAGTCACTAGTAATTTGATAAAGAAAGAGCTCTAGACTTCAGTAATCACTGGGTGGAAAAAATAAATCTGAATTGGAACCAATTTGAAATAAGACAGTTATTCAGTAAGTTATTGCATTGTAAGCTTACGTACTATATGAAAAAAGGTTTATTTCCCTAGCTATACTGAGAGCAACATCCAAAAGAGGGGAAGAGAGACTGAAAATAGTCTTAGAACCAACATCAGTGATGGATGAGTGGAGAAATTCCTTAGGAAATGTGATCAGAGCTCAATCAGGAGGAATGAATTAACTCATTGCCTGTGAGTCATGCAGTTCCAGTGTATGTATTTTCAAAATGAATTATCTCTGTAAATCATTACTGGGGGGGGGGGG
Source organism: Coturnix japonica (assembly GCF_054131305.1). Lineage (NCBI taxonomy): Eukaryota > Metazoa > Chordata > Aves > Galliformes > Phasianidae > Coturnix > Coturnix japonica. The sequence goes on along the minus strand of NC_140666.1, from coordinate 28,721,483 downwards.
GGGGGAGAGCATAAGATTTAGCACACATAAAGAAATAGAAAATGAATCACATACAACATTTTTAGATTGACTGGTTGCAGTTTGCAATGCAATTAATCCTACAAGGTCTGCCTTCCTGCCAATTTTCCTTTAGATGTTGTTGCCCTGTGACAGATGGCAGCAGTGGGGTAGTCTGACAGTATGGTGTCTGACACAGAAGCACATATTTATGAAGCAAAGGGGTAGAACTAAATTTCTCAGTCCAGAAGAAATGGTGCCCACTGACATCCAATGACAGTTGCTGAGCATTGATGGAGACCAAAGAGTGGGTGGCTGTGGGCGCAGTGAGGGGTGGGTGGTTTAAATTTCAGGAGTGGCAAAAGAACCAATGGGTCACCTCTGGTACAGGTTTTTGAAGAGCGTGGTGCACAGACTTTTGTTCATCTCAGATGAAAATGCATGGCTAATAGTGGTGACTGTTGAAAACCGCTGTTTCCTAGGTGAGAATTTGTGCTACCAATCAATGTTACTGTGCTCAATGCATCTGTTACAGTTTCCGTAGAAATCAATAGTAGACCTTACTTTTCGGGTCACCTTCATATTTGCTGCCCAAGACAATTCCTCTTCATTTAGTGTGGTCCAGGCAAGCCAAATAGTTGGACACCCATGGTGTACTTTAATTATGTTGCTTTGTGGTTACATGTGCGATGCACCAACTCTGACATGCAAAATAGACTCCTATATGCATTGGCTATATGTTCCCATTAGAATAAAACCAGTTTGTTTCATCTCTATAAAGATACAGTTAGGGACAAGTTTATCAGTAAGTATGTTGGCCCTGGAGCAAAAAGCACAGAGTTTATTTGCTTGGTAGGGATCGTTTCCAAGTACCTGTGCTGTTCTATAAGGGAAATAAACTGTGTTGGATCTTTAATATTGCAGCTTGGTATTTGCTACTACAGATGAATTGAGGCTTTGTGTTATGCCCTTCCTGTCCCCTAATACAATAAGGAGTGTTATGTATTTCCTGGTATTTTGTATGTGGTGTAAGAATTATGTGGTACAAACTAGAAAGGAGACATCAGATGCATTGCTACTATGTTTATATTTCTAAGCTGAGCAACAAAAATGGCTTGGTTTGGAAAGGACCATCCAGTCCTAATCTGCTGCTGTTAGTGAATTGCCGCCCATCAGATCAGCATACTCAGGGCCCCTTTTGTCCTGGCTTTGGACAAAGCATAAAGATCAGAAGACATTAATGGCATACCAAAGCAGTTTATTTTGCTCTCCCAAAAAGAACAGTACTTCAGACTTTTTCTTTGCATTGAACTCTATTACAGCATTAAAAATATTATTTTTAAGTGTTGCTGAACTTGAATTTGAATATTAAATGCTTTTATCACAGCTGAACCTTAGATACAGGAAAAAAACAAAACAAAACAAAAAAAAAAAACACCAAAAAGTCTCACTCAGCTTCCCTTCAAAAATAACCTAGGTGTTTCTTTGAAATATTTAGAAAATTCTGAAGAAAGTATGATTACACGTTAGGCAGAATCTCACATGAGACTACTGTAAAATGAAACATCTGCAGTTTTAAATATGTACTTAAATTGGTGCTACGTAAATATAGTTATTAAAATGGGTACCTAGGAATAAAAAATATACATACTCTGTAATTTCTGTATGATTGGGAAATTTACAGTTTTTGTAGAGGACAGAAGGTGGTAGATTATGAAATATACTCAATGATTTACTGTATGTGCGAAGACAAGAAATGTTATATAAAGACGAGTTGCAAGAAGAAAAATAATGGCTAAACAACAACATGAGATCATTAAACTGGGGTACCAGTAACTTCCTGTAAACTACCATGGTATTTTTCATTTACCTATTAAATTTATTGGAAAAGTTGTTTGCATCTTTCCATTCCTACTGGACTGTTTTGTTCAAGAATTCTTGAGAACGCAGACTGTGTGTGCGCTCGGTATGAACTGGATGATAAAATAGACTTTCAAAATGGAATGCGATGTTTTTTTTTTGTTTTGTTTTGGTGTTTTTCAGTTGTCTTCTAGACCAGTAGAAGTAGCTTTGGCACATTCAGGATTATGTATTTTTTAATTAATTTTCATAAGGAAAAAATGATGTCCAAAAATTCTTTTAGAAAGGTACTTATTTGACCTTCATTGTGTCAGCTTCTTATTCACAGAAAAATGTAAGTAGAATAATTTTTAGCAGATGGACTTTTAAAAGGGACAAAATTATAACAATTTTTTGACTTGCAAGTCTAACATAAACAAACTCTACTTAGGCAGTATTCATTTCTTCTTCAATGAACATTAAGCAAGGTTAAACTTTATTAGCTTTTGGAGTTTGAATTAAAGATTCTCATTATTTCTGAATTGTTTATAAACCCATAATATCAATAATAAGTTGGCTAAAGTTTGGTTTTATATCTTGGAATATAAAGTGCTATTTAATCTGAAGGACTGAACATGCACTTGGATTTTGCTTATTGAGCAGATTGTGACCTGAGGAGGTTATAACAGCAATGATTCAGAGTATACTTAATCATCATGGCTACTTCAGTTAAACTGAAGACCTCTGGAAAATGAATATGTGCATATTCTGTGATGGTGTCACAAGGAATGATCTTAAAATATGTTTGTAGAACATAGTTGCTTTATTATTTTGTAGAAAGCCTTAATTCTATGTTTCTGCTTGATGAAACAGGCTGGCTTACTATTTCATGTGTATAGTTACAAGCCTCTCCTGTCATTTCTATGCTTCAGAAATAATTCGTGAAGATTTCATTTAACTAAATGTACTGAAGTCCAGAGATAGGACACATTTCTTCATAAATTTTCTGTGTTTAATTTATTGCTGGAATTTAAATAGAATAGAAAAATTTCACCTTGTAATTCACCCTTGAGAGTGAAGCAGTTTGCCTGAAGGATCTGTGGCACAATCTTCTTCGACAGGATGCCTGCCGATTACTGTGGCAACAAGTAAATGATAGCTTAGATAATCAGTCCCCTTCACTGTTCTTGTCCTGGTTTTCTGGTTCTGCTTAAGATTTTGTGCCTTCTTTATGTAAATGTTACAATGTATTGACAAAGAAAGAATGCTGTGGTTTATTTTTTCATTGCTATTTTTTTCACCTTCGCAAGGAGGAATACTTGTATCTTCAGCAACAACTGAGGTCATTTGATTCTCCCCTCACCCTGCCATTCCTTTTGGTTGTATCTCATGCTTTCTACCTTTTCCTGCACGTTGTATGTTGGCTTTAACTACAAGCTCCAAAACCTCCAGTAAAAGTCCTTGTTTCATGTGATCAGCAGCTCCAACTTGTTCAGTTAGTGCTCGTAGGCCAGAAGCTGGGGAGAACTACCTCTGGAGGAACAAGTGTGGAAGTTTACTATGTGTATTCTGAAGGAAGGTGAATGAAGGTTTTCTGTGCCATGAGGGCAGCACAGAATTTGCTTTAGACCAAGCCAGAGATGAATGTCCTGAGCTTGGGTGCTTCCTTAGTTGCACAGAATGCTATGGGGGAAAAAATAATATGGAGTAAACAGGAAGGCATGCATAATGTTTTGCATTTATAGAAATTTACAATGATCTGTGGATCTCTTGGCAACTCTGGAGTATTCCAGGTGTTGTTATGGTACACGGCTTGTCAGGTAGAAAAACTAGTTCCTCATAGTCATGTATCCTTGCTTTTGTCTAGGGAAGTAGTAATGGTGTCAGCCACTGAGTGCATCTGAAGTGGACCTACTTGTTTAGTTTTCTCTGAAAAATACTCTGAAAAGTATCTACTTGACATACAGAAAATTTGCTTACAGAGTAGAGTTTGAGGGAGGTATCATAGGAGCTATAATTTAAAAACTGCTATGTTTCTCTGAATGTAGTGGCTATAGTCACAAAATTAACAATGATATTTCCAGCAAGTTTATTTCCTCAGGTTTTGGTTGGGTTTCATCCTATAAAAATGTGTTTACTGAAAAATTGTATATAATATTACTGACAGGAGACTGATCCAATTGAAGTCACTTAATAACATAGGCTGTGGAGGATATCATAGGTACTTTTGTTTTATTTTTTTTTCCTTTGATTTCACCATGCATGTGAAAATAGTCTCTTAATGAGTTTCTTTTAGAGCTGTTCTGTACCTAACAGGGTATGTACTTGTCCCATGAAAGTAACTGCTTCAAATAGTTAAGCAACACTAATCTGATATGTATTTCAAATCCGAAGAACTTCATGCTATTTCAAAATCTTCTATACCTTAAAATGTGTGTGATGCAGATGTTTGTCAGAGAAGCTGTGTAGGTTACGACTACATGTAGGCAATCAGCTGCTAGGCTCTTTATTGCTTTTACTTAAGAAGTAGTAACTGACTCTAAGACAAGTTCATTTTTTGCACTCAATTTAACTGCTGTACAAGCACATATCGATTTCATCAACATAAAACAGTGTAGCATGTAAAATCCTTATTCAAATAGTCCTGATTTCTGCTGGTTTAGACAGTTAATAGGTTTGGTGTTGGAAGATATGTGAGAATTAGCAAGTAAGATTTGGAGATTATTTCCTGAAAGAAAACCTTCCATACCTGTCAAGAAAGTGCGATTTAATAGGCTGTACATTCAGTGTTCTTGTCCACTCTTTTGTGACTTCTGTAGGAGTCACATAGAGCTGACTCAGCTGAAGTCACTCAACGTTTTCTCATTGGCTTTGTTATGGCCAGTAAATTTCATTGCAGAGGGGAATATAGGACTTGAGGCAAAAGTAATACAATCTTAAGTATCACATCACTAGCTTCAATGTTAATTTGAATCACTTTAAAAGAGGCATTTTATCTCTGTTGTGTCCTTTCTTACATGGCCAGTTAGTAGGAGTTAGATTTAAGTTAAATTAACTTGTGTCTTCATGGTTAGAAAAAGATATTTCATATTTTCACAAGTTTTCTGGGCAAATGCTGTGATTTTGGTGGAGAGTTTTAGGGATAATGTGCTGTATTATTTTTTAATATATATATATAATATGAAATATATTATATAAAATATATGAAAGCTATTAACTTCTTAATTGGATATTTGCTGAGAAGTCTTCAGTCCTTTTCTACAATGGCCTTGTAATATGTTGTCTCACTCCAGTTTCTAGGAAGGAGGTTCTTTTAGTATATGCATATCCGATGGTGAGATCCAGACACAATGGGTCAAATATTAGCATGATCAGTTTATTACAAATTCTAGTTGCTTAGGGATATGGGCAATAAAAAAGAGATAGGAAATAAAAGCAAGGGATCTTTGTAGAGAGCAAGAGAGAGTCACCACCGTGGGTCCAGTGAGGTTTGTATTAGGTCCATTGTTCTCAGGAACCTGTCCAAACACTGTGGGGGATGGGGAAAGCCTGGAAACTGCAAAGTATTCAGACCCCAGGGAGGTTTTCCAAATAAGTTTTTCCCCTCAGGTAATTCCTCCATCAAAGCTTTCTTTGGGAGTTCCTCTCCAGAGTCCTTTGTTTAGTGAGAGCCTTTTATCCCCTGTTTCTCAGGCTGATATACTTGTTCTTCTTTTCTCTCTGTTAGCAGTACATACCTGGCTGAACAGATAAGCCAGCAGGGAATGGTGCCTTGTTGCCATGCAAAAGCATGCACTTTTTGCAGTGGTTAGCTCCTTCAAACTGCACCCAGTAAAAAGACTGCTTTTCTACTTCTGCATGTCTTTACAATCATAAGCAGAAGTACTGTGACAAGGTGACACCCATCACTCACCCCCCCTAGATAACTGTCATTGAGATAGTTGTCAGAGCATTGAGACAAAAACAAAAAACCAAACAAAAACAAAAACAACAACAAAAAAAACCCAACAACAAAAAACAAACCAACACCACAGAACAGTTTTCACATATGTACAAAACAGTTGCCTCTTGGTTAACTTTAGTATGGTTTTGAATTTATTTCCATTAATTTTACTTAAAGCTTTTGGCAAAATAAATAAATTTGCTAATGTTTTGAGCATATGTAAACTTAATTCTTGCCATAGAAATTGCAGTATATTTTGACAAATTGTCTTCTTACCCTGCTGTTTTTGTATTAATGATATGGTATTAAGTCTAGTAATTGGCTTCAGCATATTAAAATATCCAGGGCATAGATGTAATTTTAAAGTAAATGTTCTAGTTGTCTTTACCTGGATATCTGAATTCCACTTCCATACCTTGAGAGCAATGACTTGATTCATGAGAAGTTGTGACATACTTTAGGAGTTCCTGGGCTGTCTGCTTCTTCCCCTCTTTTTCCCTCCACCCATATTTTTTCTTTTCTCACATAAGATACTTTTCCTGTGTTATACAATATCCTAATCTGATCCCCACACTGACTGCTTCTGACTGGCTTCTAATTTGTAGGGCTTTGAACTGTTACAGTTGTAAATTTGCCAGGGAGGCATTTACCAGTTTCATAAACAGAAATTTGCACAGCATACTTTCATTTTAATCTTAGAAGTATGAATCTGGGAAAATATTCTATTTCATAGTTCTTAAATCACTATTTTTGTTTCTCATGCTAATTAACTCCTCTCCAGCCATATTATTTAATCTTACCAATATGTTTTGATTTTATCAGTTTTCCTTCCCTCTTTTTGGTTCTTGCTGAAGAAGGCAATTCATATTTAGTTCACCTAAATCTTATCGTATAAAACTCCCTCAAGCGTTTAATTCTTTTGCTGTTCCTTGAGTCTGTTGTAATTTGGCCATAATTTCTGGTAATATGTCTAGAACTGAATACTGTTCCAGAGGCAGCTTTGAAAATGCAGTTTACTAGGTACCCAAACACTGTCATGTGTAGCTTTTGATATGTACAGCCTAGCCCAGCAATAACTTTCTTGCTACCAGTTCACACCAATAAAATGTTTTCGTTCTCAACTCTCCTGATTTTTATGTTGTTATTTTCTTCTTAATAAGCAACTGTTCCCAATTATTTTTCCCAGTCTAATCCAGTTTTGTTATTTTCACATTATGTTTTGAAAATGCCTCACTGGAATACTTTTCCCTTTGGTTTAATATCATTTGTGTATTTCTTCAGTTTATTCTTGATTAAATTTGCCAGGTCATAACTGAGGAAACTCAGTACTCGGACTAAGAAAGATTTGTGTATCGCTCAAGAAGGTATGTTTCACTGTGCAGTACACACCATATCCTAAAACTCCCTTGAATGTAGCATATTAACACTTTATTCCCTTGTGTATACCTGTGTGGTATTAAATCACTCACAAAAATAGGAGTGTTTTAATTTATTACATGGCTTTGTTTTTCTTTTCCCTGTGCTTTCCTTGAATATCTATGAAATTCAATCAGAAAACTTATGACAGAACCAGATGACTTCTTTGCCATGGGTTGAACACTATTTTAATCTAACTCTTGATTATGCCTCACTTGCATGCAGGCTATTAGTCTGGTTTAGATATAAAAATGACTCTACGTATTCTGTAGGCCTAATTCCTTAAAGTGAACAAGCATATTTTTGCAGTATACTTAGGGGAAAACAAACAAAATGGTGAAAATTGCGCTGCTCCTCTCTTACAATTTTCAGGGCCCAGAGTTGTTCTGTATTCAACGTGCTGTTTCATTATTTTATCATTTAAAGTTCAGGTGTGAATAAACCTTCTCAAGATGAGACACTTAGGTCTTACTTGTGGATATGTCACAGTAATTAGGGATAATGTGCTGTATGAGTTTATACTTGGATATTTTCTGACTTGTGAGAACCATTGGATTTTGTCATTCCAGCTGTGAGCCCATTTTGTATTAATCTTCAGCCTTTAGTGAGACTGAGTGGAAACACAGGCAGTATTGAAATGAAAAATCTTATCAGGAAAGGAACGTAACCTGTAGAATGCCTTCTGAGTACCATGTTTTGATTTTTCTCTGAACATGTGAAAGTGTTTAGTATATTATTACTGAAGCAGAGATGGTGACATTTTCTTTGAGCACAAATAGTTTTGCTGAGCAACTAATGACACAAATGTGATGTTTATTCCTTTAATTGGTGTTACATTTGAATAACTATGTTCAGTGAAGTCAAATTGTTGGAAGTAATATATATAATTTTCGAAACTTTAGATGGTCCTGTATCTTTTTTTTTTTTTTTTTTTCCTCAGCATTTTTAGCACTTCATCTTAGTAAACAAAACATTACACATGGTGGTACTACACTGTTCCCAGTTAGTCAGGTTGGAGTGCACAGAGCGTATTTCTGCAGTGTGCTTAAGTAGAACAGGCAGCAAGAGTGGAAGTGGCAGGCTCTCACTTACATGGAACTTTTCCTTAAGATTTTAGTTATAACCTAGGAAGTCAACAAGTGGAACAAGAACTTGAAGCCTGTGTTTGGTTATAGGTTCCTGCGGCTCTTTAATATTTAGCTCCTTTTGACTGAGTCAGGCCCTTCCCCTTTGCAGTCCCTTTCACCATCTCACTCGAGTGCAGTTATTACTTTCTCTTTTGTTTACTTCTCTGCTTTCACTGACCCCTTCCTTTTATCAGTAGTTCCACACACTTCTGTCCAACCATTAGAATGCTTTCACCTGTATTACACCTAGACAAGAAAAATAATGCTGAGATGACTGCTTGGTTAGAACTGCAGCTTACTTTCAGGATCTAGGTCTGTTTCCATAGCTTCCTTTGACTTCAGGCAAATGAAATTTGAGGAAGAAATGAAATTCTTTTATGGTCTACAGTGCTTATGAGATGTGCTTGCCTAATCATAGGATTCAGTCACCGCAATCAATAAAAATCATTGAAGATATATTGGCAATTTTTTTCCTAGACTTATGTATCGGATAAATATGAAGGACTTACTGATAAGAGTTGCAAATATATCTTTGTAGTCAGAAAGGGAAATCCTCCATTCTCAGTCAGATTTCAAGTGAGAATGGAGGTGCTCTGTGTTTATGGGAAATAGGCCCTCTAGAAACTGAAGAGAAACTGTAAAATTAGAAGTGGTGGATTTTGTATAAACTACTTTAAACATCTGATAATCGTTCAATTTTTTTAAAGCAGAAAAATGACTCTGCAAACTCTGTACAGCCCAATAGTTAAGTTTTCACACGCAATAATGTAAAATAGGGCATGTCACAGAAAATATTAATAATTGTATGGAGAAAGTCTATAATAGCAGCTATCTTTGGCAACAAAGTGATGGCAATGATATTTAGCTCTTATATGGCAATTTTCTCTTTAGAAGTACTGAACTTAGTTAATAGAATTGGTAGGAGAGAAAATGACTCTGGTCTGAAGCTCTTCCATTACTTTACATCTTCTTTTAGAACTGCATGAGGAATCATCCAAAAAGGGAGAAAAGCGTAAAGCCATAAACAATTGCTTCACTCCCATAGAAAGAGCTAAATCTTCCTTTATTTATTCTAAATATGAGTGAGAAGATAACAAAAACTTATGCTTCCCAAAATAAATGGAAACTGAAAGATATCAGATGTTCCTAACATTGTGTTTTTTCTTTTTTAACTAGTAGGACAGATATTCAATTCTATATATTTTTATAGAGTAGTATTGTAATTCAGTACTCTAGAAGGTAAAATTTTAATTGCACTGCCTTATATCAGTCTGACAAATTACTTTTTGTCTGTCACCACTCAAAGACATGGCACTCTGAAACGTATTTAAAAATTTAAAAATAAACCTGTTTGTATAGCTGAGATAAAAACAGGGGGAGGGACCCTCCTGAGTTTACCACCATACTTTGGAGATGCTCCCTCTGGAAGAACCAGTCTTCTTACTGCTTCCTGTAATTTGTAGTTCGCTATCAAGGGATTCTTTCATCATTCTTCAGTGATGCTCAGGATTTTCAGTAATTAAGAATGAGATGAAGTGTGTGTGTGAAGCAAAGGACTGTAAACACTCTTACACGTTTTGAAAAACACTCCTGCAATTTATTTGTTTGTAGCATTGATTCATTTGCATCATATACTAAATGGAAATGAGCAGGATGTAAAATTAATCCACCCTTGTAACTATCTGAAGAGAGTAATTATCTGGTGCTTTCAAGCTGTTTCTAGAATAGATCCTTCCCAAGCTACATTACATTTTATTGTATCTGTATTTGAGTCTCATATTACAGTGGATTGCATCCTTTAATAATGTAAACAATGCAGCCACACTGAAGTCAGTAGAGCTATACAAAACTTCTCTTATGGGAGCAGTACCCCCAAAGTATGCAGGCCTCCAATGCAAATTTGATGTTACAAACGTTTAATAACAATATCTGTGTGCCCGTTCTGAGAAATAAGTGTATGGGAAATGTACTGTGTCTGTTCAATTGTATTCAGTTCTCATATCAGGAATACTCAGACTGTGGAGCTATGGAAAAAAGTTCCTAACAAGTGCTCTCTGAACAAATGGAAACACAAGAAAAGGTAGAAGGAAACTGTTAGATTTGTTAGCTGACTGCATGATTAGTAGACATAAACACATAATTTCCTGTAAAAACATTCTAAGACTTTTGGAGAATACAGAATGAAAAATGGATGAATCAAAGAATAAACACAGATGAAAAAGGCAATCACTTGTCTTTCTCTGCTGGTTTTTACTAAACGGAGTTTTTTGTTGTTGCTGTTCTTCATTTTATTGGTTGTGTGTTTGTGTTGTCTGCTTTGGATTTTTTTTGCAAGGGAGTCAAAGTCTTTGTGATTAGAAGAGTAGCTTTGGGTACGCTAGGCTCTGTAGTTCCTCTGTATTCCTAGGAATGGAGCAAGAGGCCTAGGTACTTGCTTGAGCACAACTGTTGCACCACTGAGGTCTCTTTTGGTCTTTATCAATCCATTGGGGATAACAAGCTTTGACTTAAATGCTGAAGGCATTTGTGTCTGGTTGTGAGGAGATGTTTGTTGAATGTTATCAAATCTAGAAGGATCTTTTGTGCATCTCCTCTGACTCAAAGAAACAGCGTAACTTTGAGATAGCTCAAAGGTTGCTTTGGATTGTAAATTCTCCCTTGTATATCAGCAGTAATTGTGCATAGTTTCAGGTAAGCAAGTCAAACACTGATGGAAACATTGTCAATGAAAATAAATTTTCATTTGAAAGTTAAAAAATAAAATAAGTACAGATTCATTTCTAATTTGTCTGCAGGGCATGAGAAATGTAGTACTGACAAGTGAGAAGGAGTAGGCGTGCTGACTTGTGGGAGTAATGGGAATTTTTCCCTCTTTTGGCAGCAGTGTTTCTTTAGATTGACTTAAGTAGTTCATGAAACTGTCTCCTTGCCATTTTTCCAGCCCTTTCATGTACCTCCATGCTGTAGTTAACTTGTAATATTACTTAAAGCTAAAATAATAATAAGCAAGAAACAACAACAACAACAAAAAAAATCTTTCTCTCCCCTTTCTACTTGATTTTATTTTTTCTTAAGGAGGAAATATAAGTGTTTCTATGATGGGTGCTACAGAGGTTTTAGGAGCAAATTAAAATTCTGGTTATATAATGCTGGATTTGTGAGAGATTACACTTTCTGAATAGTGAATGATCTGAAGGGAATATAATACGATAATCCACTCAGAGATATCTTCCAGGAAATTAATGAAGCTTATGCTTCATTAATCTGAAAACAAGGGGATCGAATTGACATCGTAAGTCAATATTAAGCAAGTTAGCTAACTCTTAAGGTCTTGATTTTCTTGGTTGCTTTTCCTTTGATTACTTGGAGAACATTCCAAACCTGTTTATCAGTAGTTAGGCAAATATTTCAAGACCTCAAGAAAGCCCGAGTGTACTAATCATGTTGTATTTCAGAATTTGAATGTGAATGCTAATATGCTGTAATTAAAATATGATTTTCATTAGTGAAAATGAAGTCCATTATGTTACAGAAATGAGGCATAAAAGGAAGATTGGTGGCAATCTAAGTTTTTGTCGTATATTTTTTCCCTATGGTGATGCTTTCATATATATTGTGTAGTCAAATTAATAAAAAGAGATGCATGAGCAATGATTAAGCTTTTTATTAATTATTAATTATAATTTATTAATATTAAGCTTTATTTTCAGTAAATACCTACAACCTACAATTAGGGTTAGCTTATGTTGGAGTATGAAAAGGGAAAGTATGAAGACTTCAGCCAAAATTTTACTAACTACCTGGCATTGATTACAGTGTGATAGTGTGATTTTTTTTTTTTTATTTTTATATCAGTGATTTGCTCAATATCTTTTTTTTTTTTTTTTTTTTTTTTTTTTTTAGTTTTATTTACTTTGAATTTTTAGTTTTAACAATGCTTCAAACTCAGATTTGAGATTAAGAAATGGAATCCTGGATTATTTCATTTGTGTTGTCACAGGTGATGCTGGCTGAACTAGCAGCCAGTGTCCATAAATCAGTGTGTTTTAGCAGATTTGCCAAGGGGTAGGTTATCATTCTCACATGTCTGAGATCTGGGGTCTTGTGTATGGGAACACAAGTTTTTTGAATGTAGTCTCCATCATTAAAAATGCTTAGGAGATACAAACATCTAGATTCTAACTTGATATCTGTGCTGTGTTTCGGTATGGTTGTTCCTCACTGGAAGTTGAAAGAAATTATACCTGTTTCCTCTGTGAAGTGCTATAAAATCTTCTGATGAAAGGCAGCACTTAGGATTTGTCCCCAGGGCTGGATCTCTGCAGAAACATGTTCCCCATGAGGAAGAGTATTAAGCTTAGTAGTATTCATTTATCCTGTATAAATGTGATTTCTATAAAGGAATCAAAAGGAACTTGAATTATGATTGAGCTTTTATTAGCCTATGAAAAAATATCCATTCTTTCATTTCATGCAAACTGTAGCGCTGTTGGCAGTGGCTTAGATCATTGCCTACTGTAATTCTTCTATTATTGTGAATTATCTTCTGCTGACAGCTTACAGCATACTATTACAATAAAGTCTTCCTGGATATTAAAATGCTTTTGTTGCATCTAATTGGAGTTTTAAGCATTATTCATAGATGTATTCCTCTAAGTGTGTAGGTGGGAGTGTGTGTATATGTTTATTTATTTCAATGATCGCTTTATTATTTCTCACTAAAATAACTCTAATATAACTTGTATTTTGGACATTCTGAAAGTACTAGTAGTGATAGTTTATGAGAAACTGCCAGAGTAAATCTTCTAAAAATAACAAAAACAATTGTAAGTTCCTTATAAGATTATAAGATCTTAATGTGGTTTAATCCTAAACAAAAGTCTGAGGGTAAATCAGAATTTTTTCTTTTCTATTTCGGATGTTGATACTTTCACTTTTATGTAAGGCCTCTCTGGCTTTGTTTGACCTAATAGGAGATTATTTGTATGTCCCAGTGCAATGACAATGAGATGACAGCCATGGAAGAACCAGTGCTTGTGAGGAGCATAACTACAAACCAATGGGGTAGCCATCTGATGTGATCTGTGATCCAGTACTTCTGATATCTGATTATTTGTGAAGGAGCTGAAACCATTTCTGTCAAGGCTCTGTGATGAATCAGAGAACTTCTTTCCTTGGTCTTCACTGAAGTTAACCTAGTATCTGAGTTAACTGCCTATTTAAGACAGTAAATTGCTTAATTTGTCTTAATAGGTCTATAAGCCATGTCAGAATTTATCAGGAAGGGTTGTTAATAACCATTAGTGTGACGCAACAGGACTGTGCTTTGTCTTTTATCTGAATCCACTGAACCTATCCAGTTATAGCCATTTCACAGCCTATTGGAAATCTAAAGCTATAACATTAATCAATGGAGAGAGTATAAGACAAAATCAGTCCAAGATTTATAACTCAGTTTTCAATCTCTGTGCATAACCAATTATTGTAATGGTAAGAGTTACTACTTGACTTATGCAGGTGACATACAACTTTATTCTCTATCTTTATTCAAAGTGGTTTGGTCTGAATATAACTGGTAAGTCAAAGGGATGATTTAAAAAAATAAAAAATCTTGAGTTGCTTTGGTATACAGTTAGATCAGGTATACAGTTAGATCCCTCTGACTGGAACAACACAAGATGTTTTAGAATGTTCCTTTTTGAGGACTTGGAATCAAAGAATTTGCTGTCACCTAGATCACCCCAGCTATAGGTACTAGTATGAGGTTTAGATATGTTCATAATGAAGAGTGAAACTTGAGGTTGTGCTGAACTCTACATCCAGGATTTGGTTTCAGTATGTTCTATATCTGTGATCAGTAACTGATTATTTCATGATCTCAGGTGGAGGGAATGATTAACAGCTCTCCTCCAAGGAGAAAGTAATTTAGAAGGAATAACGTGTCAGTCTTGTCTGTGCTGGAAGCAGCTTTATTTGGAGATCTGTTCTGTAAATATAACTCTGTCAGGAGTTGAGGAAGCATCACTATATTCAACTCCAAAACTTAGCTCTTTACGTGAACATTGCACACGCACATATCTGCTGTTAGATAATACAACAGCAAATACTCCTACCTTAAAAGAAAAATGCTAATGAAGGATGTCATTCCATTTCACACATCTTCTGATGAGGATGTACGTTCAAAAAGATGTGTCGCATCATTTTCACTGCTTAATGCACATCCTGAAAAGTAAACTGACAGTTTTCTGATGGGTTTAGTATAGATCAATATAGCGAAAACAAACAACAAGAACAAAAAACCAGGAAAATAAAAATTCCTTAAAAACATCACAGAAGCACTTTGTTTTTGATAATAAATTACTGCTTATCTCGAAGTTGGTGGCAAATTCTTCACAATTTTAGTAATGTAAAAGTAGATGTTAAAAACAAGACATGTACATGTTTTTACCAATAAAAGAAATTTCATGCAAAATGTCCTTTTCCCTCCTTGCTGTAGCATACCATTTCAGTTACATGGCTGAATTTAAGCCTAGCATTCCACCATCTGCTTTCAAAACACTATGGTGTGTTAATGATTTTTTTTTCCGCAGTCCTTCATTGTAAACAAAATCTGTTGTTGGTTCTTGCTTGAGTACTTTTTCCTAAGCCTTTACGATATGTCTTGGCACTGCAGTTGGTCTGAAATATGTTTTCGCTGCATGATAAGTTAACGACCAGAGCTGATGAAATTCAAAATGATGTTCATACAGCACACCTGCTAATGTTCAGGGATATTTGACTGCAGTAGGGTTTTGTATACCTACTAAATTTAGTGAACTGCTATACTATCTTACAGAGATAACATCAAGGATAAGAAATTTTAAACTTAATCCTGTAGAGATATTTGCTTCTGGGTTTTCAAGGACAACGTGTTTCAATTTTGGTTTGCAGTATTAATGCTGATGGAACATAACTTCTTGAAGAACTGAAAAGAGAATGCTGTGTAGCATATATGTGCTATAAAATTAATAAAATAAATGAATAAAATTTAAGCATATATACATTTAAATCAACTGCTGTTGTGTATTCCTTCAAAGGAAGGAATGGATGGGGTAGTTGTGGTAGCATAGATGTGACACTGAAGGACATGGTTTAGTAGATTTGGGTGTTGAGTTGATAAGTGGGTTTAAATGATCTTAGTGGTCTTTTCCTTCCTGAATGGTTCCTTATAGAAACAGTTTTGTTCCAGGTTGTGGATGCAAAATGTCTCAATAAGAAAACAGAGAGATTAACTGATTGTCTTGGAGGCACTTGTAGTTCCCCGTTACAACTATACTTAGCATAAAATATCTTTATTTATGGAAATATCTGTTGAATGTCTAAGTTCTGATTCTGTGGGGAAAAAAAAGAAAACAATTATACTGTGGACATGGAAGTTGAGTCTCTAAATTTACCACATTTAACTCTGGAGCTGTATTTAGTTATGAATGTTTCTGCACTAAGTGGACAGCTTGCTATGTCACAGCAAGTGGTTTTACAGGGAAAGTCACGCCTCTCCACACTGCCTCTTCTTCCAGGAAAAAGCTAGAGTGTGTCAAATCTGTAAGAGCTAGATTATAAAGCAATCATCTGGAATACTGGAGGAGATTATAAAGGTCTGTAAAAGGCAATAGAAACAGAAAACGTCAACCTGCATTCCTGTAGTCCCCAACCTGCCAGCTGGGGGAGGTAAAAGTATATGGGCATGGGGAAGAATGGGATACACCAGGTCAGAATATCTTGCCGAATCTCAATTTATACATGAAAGTGAACAAATCTTATGTATGGGGGATATTTTTCTTGTTCCCTATTGAGTGTTTAATTTTCAGAACATACTGTTGCAGTTTATTGTCTAAATGTAAATGATTTTACAGATTACTATATTCTGTTATCCTTTTGGGAAGAAATTCATTAAAACCATCATCTTAAAATTATAGATTTTTTTTTTTTTTTTAATTTTTCTTTCTTTTTCCTTTTTATTTTGGTAATAGAGTTAGAGGCAAACTTTATTTATTTTCTTTAATATCCCAATCCAGGCAATGCAGCCAGACAAATATTTTGTCTATTTATATCCACCATGGAACTTAAATTCACCTGAGGGAATCAAGAGTTGTTCCTTTTATTTAGTTTTTATCCACTTTGAGCAGATTGTAGTATAATGATGGGACACTGTAGGTTGTATCTATCCAGATATGGCTTAATAATTTTCCTTTCCAGTAGCTTATGTAATCCAACATATTTTAGTATTTATTTTAAATCTCAAACATGCATACAGCTTGGTAGTCAAGTATGCACAGAAATATATGCAAACTTCCACATATAAATTATAATAATATATTCTTATATAACACATTGTAATGTGCGCATTATATAAATGTGAGTTATTCTTCACTGACTACTGGAAATGCTGAGATTTACAGGATATGTGAGTTCTTCATATGTGTAATGTCCATAACACTTTTACTGGCAAACATTTTATTCTATCAAAACTTTATCTAAAAGGGTATGCAGGAAGAAAATAGATATGAAATGTAGTTTGTGAATGAAATGGATGCATGGTATCTTCGTCTGTGAAACTAACATATAGAGCAAAGATTAATGTCTTTTGGATTTTGCCTGCCTTAGCCACATGGAAGTCTCAGTTCTGCTTAGGAGGAATAGCCACACTTCAACTTCCCTGGAGTGAAAACTCCTGGGTCTTCCCTTCTAGTGTCAGAGAACGTTCACTGATCTTGTTTTAGATACTAAAGAATGTGAAATAGCTGCTCAGTTGGAGGCTTCTGTGACTTCCTGACTTAAGGACTATTCATAATATTTAGAAAGCTTTTCAGTTACGTAAAGACTGAAACTTATTTAAAAATCATACCAGATTTATTTGTGAGTTGCAAGAAAAAAAATTAAGTTCTGTTTATTCCCTTTTTAAAGTAAATTTTATTAATGATCAAGATATAAGGAAGGTTCATACATTGATACTCCAAACAGTATTCTTCCTGTGTATTTTACTGCTCTGAGTAGTTTTAATAAGTCGTGTTTATCCCATTAAGCTTCTGTTTTTCTCCAGCAGTTGAGTATTAAGACTGTGTCATCATAATTTCCTTGTTCTTGAGGAACACTGCTCCAAGAGCCTTGAATCACATTGTTTCCCATGAAAGACACTCTACTACTTGCACAGCAATATTGTGCATTAAATGGGAAATGTTCTTTTGAGAATGAAAGCAAGATTTATGACATTCTGAGGTGAAACCTGAACTACATGTAGTAACCAGTCTTAGGAAGAAACTGACAGAAGAGTGTAGATTTCAGATAAAGACAAATCATCTATTTGTCTTTATCTGAAATCCTAGTTTTAGATCCCTAGTTGAAGTCATAGTATCTAACCTAAATTTAACCTCTTTTAGTTTAAAGCCACTTAACATAGAGGGCAACTCTCCTGCCTTACCTGTCACTTCTGAAAAGCTTGTAGCCCTCAATCAGTTAATCCACTTGTGCAATATATCCCGCTGTGTTTCTGTGATAACAATTAGGTCATGGTTTTCTGTTTGCACCAGTTTCTGCATTGGAACAGACGCAAATAATACACAATTACTGTTGTAAAACTACTAAATATATACAGGCGAGTGAGACCTGGTGCAGCATTTTAATTCAGCCTTGCTGGTATGCATAGGTGTGCTGCTTGTTAATTCCCTTACGTTGCAACTAATAGTGTTGAGTAGTTATTGTTGATTGGTTGGTTTATCAGTCAAATCTTTATGGTGTTTTGTTTAGCTGCGTATAAACACATTTAATCATGTTCAAAGAAAGTGGAAAGAATAGAAACAGGGATTTCTTGGCTTTCTGGTTTGATTACTCAATGTATTGTCGTGTGTGTGCAGGTGGCAAAATGTGGATGCAGGGCAATAACCATTATGTTCATTTACTTTGCTGTTTGGGAAGCACAGATGTTAACTATATAATAACAAGGTGGTTCTTATTGTAGCAGCCCTTCTGTTAGGTTCTCCTCTTACAAAGCCTGCTGCTTTGTTGTGTGTTATGTACTTATTGCTGGGAGCTTCTAACTGTATCATGTAAGTTGTTTTCAGTAATACCATTTGTTCCTTACCACCTTAAAGGTGATGGTAGTGAATAAATCAGTTTTATTTTTCTTCATTGGATATTTCATTTCAGTGTTTTACTCTTTATTCCCAAAAATGTGTGTCTTTCCATCTGTGAACAGTTACCTAACAAGCATACAGAATGACAAACTCCAACTCTTTAAAGGTCTTGCTTTATCTATTATTTATAGTTCTTTTTACTATTATTTTATATATATTTATATATATATATTTTTACTATATACTATTGTTATTAGAATTACTATTTGTTCCTTTAATGATCAAATACTCAGTTTGAGTCCTAGAATACAAGCAGCAAACTGAATCTGAGCAGTACAACAAAGGTCAGAGCTCCAGATTTTTTATTTCATATTTTTCCAAAAATACATAGAAATATGTTGTGTTTGTAATGTCTTTGATTATTGAACATTTCCTGTCCTTGAGTTAGGAGGTCCTTAAGGCATCTCTGGAATACTCAGTGACACTACTAACCATGTAGTTGCATCTGCTTAAAATTAAGGAGGAAGAAAACATATCCACATGGCGTTACCTGAAAGATGATGTATCCTATAAAGTATGTGGCTCTAAAGTTGCTGAGCTATGAATAACTCAAGTTCAATTATAGGTAACTGTATGCAGAAAGAATAGTGTCAGCTCTGAGAAATGCTTCAATATGTTTAGCATTTAGCAGCTTGCTTAACGTTATCCATCAGCACTGCAGCTCCTCCCTTGCTGCAATGTGCTTAGTACACCAACTTGCAACTTGAATACCAGTTGGAAGTCAAAGTCTGAATTTTAGCCACCAAAGCCATTTATTGGATTAGTCCAAGCAATGAGAGACACTCTCTTCTACATGACTGTGACTTCCCATAAGATCACAGTGAAACTGCTCTGCACTCTACACACATCATTTACTCACTGCTATGTGAGGAAAATGCAGAAGAGGACACTAATATAGCTTTGTTAAAGAGAGATCTCATAGTATAATTCACGGGCCATTCAGATAGCAGAGTAATTTGCATGGAATAAGCATTTATTTGGTTTTCCCTAAAGCTTATAGGTATCCATCTGTTTGCACATTCCAGCAGTATTACTTTCACTTTTCTGCCTTATATGTATAAGTTAGAGCATTTGTGTCCTTGTGTGTGTTGCTATCCTTTAGAGAGCTGGATTTGTTAGATTTAGTGCTAAAATCTCTGGAGATGTTTGATTGTTTAATTATTACCATTACTTTGCAATAAATCTAGAATATAAGCTGATTTTAAAATAGCTCAGTCAACTAGGAATGTTGACTTGCTTTCTTCATGTGTCAGGGAGATATGTAGATTGCAGTGAGATACCAGTGCTGCTGTTGTCAGGGTGTAATTAGTTCAGAAGGTTTGCTGAGTCTCTGTGGTTGCACAGTCTCACTGAACCTAGTGAGGGGGAAAAAAAAATTCAAAGAGGGGAAAAGAAACCTAAAAGAAATAAATATTTTCTTGGAGCTGAGAGTAAAATATTTTTCTGTTTCCTTTAGCTTTTTAATGTGTTGCTCTCTAGAGCATTTGATACAATTTCAGAAAGAAATGGCAGTTCTTAAAGTGGTAATCACATCATTTTTTTGTTGCATTATCTGTTTGTATGTTTTTGATGTATCTGTAGGCCCACAGTGACACTGAATTTTTTTTTTCCCTTAAATAATACGTCAGCAGTTGACAATCTGTGATTGAAGAGTATCATTTTATAGTTTTACATTTCTAAGTATAGAGGAGTGATTTCTACTCTCTTTTTGCAGAAGTTGAAGTAATATGTCAGGTATAGGATACCCATAAATAAAAGTAATCTCAGAGGTAGGAACATCAAGGCATTTTTAGTAATAAACATTCTGTGACAAGGCATGCAATCCGGTTACCAAAATGACTGCTAGTTAAATGTATGTTTTACTTTTTATCATTACATTACGTGGATTACATTTTTTTTTTTTTTACAATGGCATTCACATACATCTGGTTTTCAGTAGCAGTTGTACTTTAAAATGTACTGTGGACCTTACACAGCCTTGTGTGGTGGGTGTAGTGCCTGGTACTGTTGGTGTTTTTGTGAAAACACTCACTTTCACTCCTGAGGTTAGCCTGCAGATTTGCTAATGCTCCACTTGAGTGTTGTTGTTTTGTCTTAGCCAAATAAATGTTTTCTTACCCCTTTTGTCCATGCCAAGGATACTGTGCTGAAGCCTTTTAATTTAAGCGAAGTGATTTAAAAGATTTCTTTATTGGTGTTTTTTAATTACTATTTTGTTTTTCTGAGATACCAAATTTCATACCAGCTTGGGGTATTTGCCAGAGTTGTGTGTGTGTGTGTGTTCTCTGATACTACATTACTACTTTCTGTCTTCTGTCGCTCTTCTGATAGACTCTTAAATTCTCTGCCACAACCTGTTTTGGAAAAATTGTAATGCTTGTGTGAAAGATCACATTGAGCTCTTCCAGAAATCTGTTAGTCAGTCTTTTGATGATATCTTATGTTTGTTCCAAGAGTAGTTGCAGAGTGATTTCTCTTGGCTAAAAAGTTTTGTTGTAGGTGATTCAAAGCTTTACAAAATCAATAGAAACCGTTTAAAGCATTCAGTTTTCTCTGCCAACTGCATTTTAATTAGGCTGTCTTCTTGTGTCTTTGTTTGGTGTCCATCGCTGCAGACTGTAGAGTTAGCTAAGTCATCTACATTTGCCTTTAGTTCCAGAAGTTTAACTCTGGAACTGTATTTAAGAGGTGATTTTGGTGGGCAACAAAGATTATCAAGAGTATGAAACTGCTTCCACATATCCTCTGTCTGGAAAGATCCTTAGGAGAATAGAGTAGTGTTTCCTTCTAGGTTCATCATCTTTGCTTTGCTCATGAGGAATTCAAAACAATAGAGACGATTAGTAGACAAGACAGAGACTATTGAGTGAGAGAGCCTGGGCTTGCAGGAAGCAAGTACAAATGCGGGCAGATACAGTTCAAGTCTGAGTATTTTATGCTGAGTTTTGCTTCTTTACAAATATGCAAAGTGGGTTCGTGGTATGTTTGTTGTTTAAGGGGCAGTTGAAGTCTTAAATGGTTGTCTGAAAAAGTGTTCCTTTTAATATCTAACTAAGCAGAGTACTCATAATTTAATACGGAATTCTTGTCTACAGGAAGGCGTGAAATTTGCTCCTGCTGAACTTAACATGAGTCACACCTACACAGATTCCTTCAGCCATCTGCCATAAGTCAATAAATCCTCTTTGAAATGTCCATTAACTCCAATAATTAAAAAAAGAAAAAAAAAAAAAAAAAAAAAAAAAAAGAGGAAGTCCATCCCTCTGTGTAATAGAAGCATTGTAGCATTGTGTTCATAGGGAAAGCAGGTCTAGACTTCTATTGCTCCTCACTTTAACAATGGGGATTAGGTTGGGTTGTGGTTTAGAACAATTGTAGTCATTTGTGGAATTGTTCAGTGTATATTGCTGAGAGGGTCTCTGTGTGTTAATTTGTTAAGTAATTGAGGAGCAAAATATTATGATACTTCAGCAATTTGGTACTAATACAATATTGTGAGGTCTCTGTTGCTTTTAATGTGATTAATTCTACTGTGGTGAGTGTAACTACTTGTATAACAAGACAGAAACTGCCAAGGATAATTTAGTGTTAGAGAATTGAAATGGGCAAGGGGAAGGGATTTGCAATCATTGTTTGAATTTGCCTTCAAGATATAAATATTTCAGAGGAGACAAAAGTCAAATTTGCTGAGAGCAACATTTTATTTTTTTTTAGCTTTGAATAATAATAATTCAAAGAAATTTGACCTGATTTTAATGTTGTATGGCAAAAGAATAGTAACAGAAATCACATCTTTTGAAAGCTCTTAATTCAGTCAGTTATTGTTCATGACCAAATATTTCTGTCATGATAAAATATTAGTATCCTAGTATTTTAATAAATATCAAGAAATGGTGATGTTGCACTGCCTGATGGAGTTCTACTTATAGTACCCGACTTTGGCTGGGAGGTTTGCAAGCATCATCAATGTATTGTAATGATATACTGAAGGACTGACTGCAAAATATTTCAGACAGTCATATGATGGAGTCATGTAGATGATAAACTTTAAAGAATAAAAACATTGACTGAACATATTTCTACTGTGAATGTTAAATTTAATTTTTTTGGAGAATTTAAGTATTTTTGACTGTTTTGCTGATATATACACCTCAAAGTTGGTTAATGCCAAGAGGAGAGCATAGACTCTTAAATTTGACCTTTCATAAACTGCTTTGTAGCAAAGCAGTGATATTTTTCACAGCAAGAATGGTAGTATGTATGTATTTTTAAGAATAGTCCACATCCTTCATTGTCTTCCCACACTCAGTGAAAACACTAATTGAAGGTAATGTAATTTCTGAATAAGATCTTCTTATGGCTTTCTTTCTATTTGTTCTCAATGCTGTGATTTTTCTTCTCACCAATTTAGTTACCTGTTTATCATAGAGGAAAAAAATGGAAGAACCAATTTGTTAGCTTGACTGTGACCCTCACAGCTCCAGAATTATTTCTTCACAGCATGCCTGGTACACATGGACTTGTAGTTTGACTCTTGAAGATTTATTTAAATGGTTCTCAGGACTTCCTTAGACCTGTCAGACGTTCATACGCACTCAGGAAATAAATTGATATTAATTTGTAGTCAGAGAGGCTGCTCTCAGAACCTGAAATGGACCAAGGATTGTGGCTTATGACCAAAAGCTCCTGCTTGTGTACTGAAAGGGTTGAACTGAGTTATTTAATGGGTAAGAATCCTTTGGCTTCAGTGTCGTCGGTACCTGTGCTGCGATTGTTACTATCTGGTCTAGATGAATGTGATTTGATAGTGTGATCTTTTCCTTTTCTGAGTACTCTTTAGTGTCAAGATTCTCCCATTAAAACCTTTTCTCAAATACATTTTATTCTGCAGTTACTTATCTTCAACTTCTTGATGCCCTCTGGCAATTGTTCAGTATTTGAGACTGAGTTTGCCAAGGTGGTTCAGGGAAATCTCTGACAACTGGGTACTCGCTTAGACTTGAAAAGCATTGGCTTTATCATCCGGAGTACAGACCCTGAAAACAGACTGTATTTCTTTTCACTGCAGCATGTGATAATTTACTTAATAGTGGAAATAAGGTCATTGAGGCAGCGTCCTCTCCGTCATGATATAATTTCTCAATTACCTGGAATTGGATTG
Source organism: Coturnix japonica (assembly GCF_054131305.1). Taxonomy (NCBI): domain Eukaryota; kingdom Metazoa; phylum Chordata; class Aves; order Galliformes; family Phasianidae; genus Coturnix; species Coturnix japonica. The sequence continues at coordinate 28,697,831 of NC_140666.1, read as the reverse complement.
AGTTGAAGGGTCTTCTCTTTCTAGTGATGTATAGCATATACAAATGAATTTAAGGCATTCTTCAAGACAATTAAGAATGTTATGCAAACCTTTTAGCTGAAATGTTAATTGAAGAATTGAATGTCTGCCTAGATAAATAAGTACTTTGAAACGAGTGACCTCTTTACATCTCTGTTCTTGTGATTTAGGCTATTCTTGAAGTTAAAAGAAGCTCCTTCACATCCACAGCTCTTGTGATTAAATGCTGGGGATTGTATTTGTCTCAGGTAATAAGTTGTTTAGTATGTAATGTAAGTACTTCATAACCAGTTCCCACCTTCAGTAGTATATCACCTTGCATTACTGGCACTTTTCTTCAGAAGGACTTGTAATTCTTGCTGGTGTATATTGAGCACTAGATGTCATCCAGTCCAAGTTTTTGACCTGTTTCCCTCAGTTGACTTGTGAGGAATAACAATTTGTACTGAAGACTCCAACCAATGAGAACTGTGTTGAAGGCTTATACACAATTTTAGATGGTTTACTAATGCAACTAGATGATCACTTTCTCTAGGATGTGTAGCAGTGCTTCTGGCTGTTTCTGTTTATTTTGACCCAGCAGTGCACCCTTGCTGAATTAGCTGTGGTTGATAGGCTTAACAGAGTTCTAGTTATTCAAAGGAAAGGCTCCCCAGGACTTTACTTGAACTGCAGTTTTGAGCTGACATGCTGATGATTCTTTGGAGATTTAAATAAGCAATTTAATAGAAGATGTGTTTTTAACAAAGCATGTTCATGTTATGTCCTTTTTGCCCCCAAATCCTTTCTCAGCTAGAAAGGGTAGATATAAAAAGAGGGTGAGAGAAAAGAGATTCTCAATATAGTTTTGAGTGCATCTTTGCATCGTAGTAGTTAATTTCAAGAAGAAACAGGAAATCCAGCTTGCTTAGTTGGACAGCAGGCATCTGATGAACTGATTCACAAATATATTCTTGCCAAGCAAATTTGTCTTTGTGTTTCATAAGGAAGTTATCTACATAGCAGTGTGTATTGGTTTGGAGTAATAGTTATTTCTTCCCTAATAATGGACAAAATATCTTCAATTATTTTGTTTAAATTTTGACAGAGCTTGAATAAATGTGTCCCACTTTGACAGAAGCCAGTTTTATAACTTAGTGTTAATGACTAAACATATTTTATAAAGCGTGTGTAGAATTATATCTGGAAACACATACTCAATATGAATTTAATAGAAATAAAACTACTTTTAATATACATAAATATATGAATAGTGTTTTCTACTGAAGGTTAAATGTTAAAGAGAAGGCTTAAAGAGAGAAGGAAAGCAAGTCTTGATTAAAAAAAAAATAAAAATCAAATACAAGAATTTAATTGCAATTGGTGAAATGCTGAAGAGTTGAACCTTTTTAAATAACATCTTCCCATACCAAACCACAAATGAGAAATAAAGTTAGAAGGCTGTACATCGGGACATACGGTAACGTCTTTGAAACAATACTCGGTCAGCAAACTTTTTGTAGTTACAGAGAAAACTGTCTAAAACATTTAATTATTTGTAGTGAAGCTAGACTAAAATGTAATGATCTACTCTCTAGCTTTTCATGTGACTCTCTGTCACATGACACATTCTGCAACTGAAAAGAAGCCTGAACTGCACTGATGTATGCTTAGCTTCTCTCTTAGGCTGACATACATAAAGATTAGCATGAGCAAAAATCCAGATACAAGCATGTGAAAGGATCATTAAAAGGACACTGAGTCTTCAACATAAATGCTTTACAGCAGCTCTTAACGATGTGTGTTTGTCAAAATAACTTACATTTGTCTCATCAACCTTATGTTATTGCAAGGCAAGTCATCAATATGAGTCATAGAATACCAGCAGCTATCATGGCAACACTGAGTACCCTTCATATATAGTGAAGGGAAATAGTGGTTGTAGATCTTCATAATATGCAGCTGTCTTGTCCTACAAGACTTTTCTGCCTTTGTCAGTGGTTTAGTTAAATGTGAGGAAATTGAAAGTAGAGTAACAATAAAGTAAATGGGATGAGCATTTGTCTCAGCTTTCTGCCAGATTTCTGATTTCAATAGAAACCTCTTTGGAATTCTTTCTAACCAATAACTGATGACACTAAAACCAGTTTTAAAACCTGGAAGCCTGTACTTCAGTACAGCTGAGAAACAACCTAGAAGTGACACGTGAAGCTGATGAGTTATTAGCTTAATTACAGTCTTATGCTGATGCAAGGCCTGTAGATTGAGGTAACATTCTGGTGCAGATTCAAAGGCAAATTACTTGCTTACTTGTTTTAATTTCGATTTGTAAATCTTGTTTGCATTGTTTTATTGTCAGTGTAGTGTATTTCCTTGTTTCTGAAGAAAGAACAGAGAAATTGGAGAGAAGATTTAAAAAAAAAAATAATATCACATTTAAACTATGGAATATTATTTATCTCCTTCATAGGCTGGCTAAAATCAAGTTGCATCATGTAGACTTTGTGACCTTGATCCCTTGTAGCTCATATTTCTCTGAATTGCTCTAGCTTATACTGTAATCATACCTCAAAGATGAATAGCCCTGTAGAATGTATTTTTGCTGGTTCTAAAAAAAAAAAAAGGAGCTTTTGTACTTTGCTGATAGCGTGGAGTCTCAGGACTTGCCTGAGCTGATTTTACTTGTTTCCAGAATTGTCAAGTGTTCCTGGCTTCCCAAGCTCTCTCAGTGGCATATGTTGTTGATTTTTTGCTTAACAAATCACTTTTTCAACAGAAACTGGAGAAATACTTTTCCATTTTCAGACTTAATCTCATTATTAGAAACAATAAGCAGGTTCTGACTGCAAGTCATAGAGAAGCAGTAAAATACCCCAAGTGCCATATAAAATAATATAAAATGAAAAGATATTGAGACTGAGGAGAAAGAACTGACCACATTGCCAGAATGCTCTTGACTCCTTTTAACTGTCTCTCTAAAGCACTGTTCTTGAAAAGGATCATAACCTTAGTACAAGGAGGAAAAACGGAAGGTTAAGCATAATATAAATATGTCAGAAAGATGCTTGAACACTTTAAGATAAATTCTGTCTGTGTTTCTTAGGTTTTTATGAACTTCTTAAATTGAGATAATGCTGTTTAAAATGTTCATCAGAAGAAACACAAATACGTAGTTCTGTATATACAACAAATTTTCCTATAGAAGAAGTCTAACTGAAAATCTTCCTAAATTACCTTAGCACTAAAAACTAACTGCTAAAGCTGAAAAACAATTGTCAGGATATATGACTGAGGGGAAGAAATAGAAATGGAGACATAAAACCATCTCTTTTAGCTGCAGCACTTCTTTAGTTTTCCTTAACCCACTCTCAGGACCTCACCTTCATAAAAAATACACATTTTTGAGAAGTCTTTAGGAAAAGGAAGACTGTGATTTAATATAAATAATTTCATCTCTTTCAATTTTATTTTTTAAACTCTATCTGATATAAGCTGTCTGAGAAACAAAAGCAGAACTCTCCATAGATTTATGGCTAAACTTGCATCGCATCATTAGGGTTTGGAATATTGGTTTTTTTGTTTGTTTGTTTTCCCCAATGTAGACTTTGGTGCTCAATAGTTTTCATAGTATTACTATAAATACAGCAAAACAAAATTTGTCCAAGCCCAGTGGGAAGAAGACTTACTTCAGTGGTTGGGTTAACTCTACTAGAGGGGAAAATAACATGCCGCACTGAACTTTTGTCTCAGTCTTCATTTTTAGCTGTGTCTGCCTTTGAAACATCTTGTTTGTTTGTTTTCCTTTCATGTTTTCTTTAATAACCTAGAAAGGATAAGGAAGACCAGGTTACCTTGTCAATGCTGCATGTGAAATTTTACTTGTGAAACAGAAGGCTTTTCTTTTTATCCATTTTTATCCAGGAAGTTTGTATCAAAACTTATGCATTTTGAGTGTAATGCCCTTCCCACCTCTCAGACTCTGAATAACAGATCACAAGTCTGTAAGTGAGACCAGTGCTTCTGTTGGTGAGGAGAATGGAGAATAAGGTGAAAACTCTTGAGCTCAACTTCTTGGTGTGTGGTGTTTTTTGTTTGTTTGTTTGTTTTGTTTTTGTTTGTTTTGTTTTGTTTTTTAAGAAATCTGAAATCAGAAAATACCATGAAATGCTTTCTGAACCTGAAGTTTCTTTCAGGTAAGCTTCTGTGGTTTTGGTAGTTTAAAATGTGCCTTTACTTGTTAGAGCTACAAGTAAGATTGTAACTTTCATACTTCATAGTGACTGCATCATGAAAAAGGACTAAATGGATGAAGATCTTCAAGTTTTTTCTCATATTATGTTTGAAATTGAACTGAGATAAGATCATATCTGTAGTGACTTCCTTAGCCTGTGCATGGGAGTATCTGTACCTGTATACGTCAGATTCGTTTGTGCATAGATATAGTTTGACATCTTATTTTGGATTAATTGATTACTTTTGTTCCATGGAATATCATTTGTAGTTGTGAGGTAAAGCATTTTTGCTAATTAATTGTTCAGACTTTGTTGAAAATGACTATTCTCTAGTAAAAAGCTGCTGTTTCTTCTGTAAGAGCTGATGTTTTTTCCTTCAGATTTTGTCATCCTTAAGGAAACTGTTCTTTATAGTTACAACTTTGCTCAAGATCATAAAAATATATGAGAATCCAGTTGTGTATCAGGAGCTGATAACTTCTTTTGTGCAGATAGATATACTACATGAATATTAATGAGACTTGATAACTCTTTGAAATGAGTTATTCTTTCTTTGTAGATGGAGGTGCAAAGGCAAAGAGAGGTTAAAATGTCTGCTTTACTTGTGAAAGCAGTGAATAACTGGCAACAGAAATCAGATGGTTTGACTTCATATATTTTATTAAATTATAATCTTTCTTTCCTTCTCTCTGTACACAAGTATTTTCCCCAAAGCTGTGAAATGCCGAAACTTGAGATTTGAATATGATTTTAAGGAATGACTCCTAACTATTACTCCAGTTGAATATCTTTTATATTCTTCTGTAGGCAGAAAGAATAGTGGTGCTATTGTATTGCTAAGTTTTTACAAATAGCTAATTAGTTTCCATATATATCTTATTATCTGGCAAATTAAGTAAGTAGTCAAATACAATTATTTTTTTTTCTGTATTATGGACAAACAACATTGTTCAAAACTGCCAAAGATGGCGGTAGCACTCAATCTCTGATTACCAAATGTTTCCTAGGTAACAAGGATACAGCTGCAAAACTGCTATGTCAAATGGAGGGAAACAAACAACCAAGCATTTGCACTTTTCTCCTATTTTGGAATTTGAATTAAGTTAATCATAGAACTAGCACTGTTTCAGAAATTACAAGGTATGGAAGAGAAAACTGGCGTTCTGGTTCCAGTGTGTGTATTTTACTTTTGGGATTCTGTACATCTTCTAAGGTTTTTTAAGAGATGACAGAAAACTTGTAAAAATAAATCACAGCAATGTCTTTTTGTAAAACTTTTCCGTGTAGTGGAATCAGTCTTTTCAATGAATGAAACAAAAAGGAAAAAAAAGAACAAGAAAAACAAATATTTACTATTATTGTTTTCTGGGTCTTTAGAACTCAGTGTTGACTGACATAGTCTGATTTATTGGGGGGGAGCTTTAGGAATATATATTAAGAATTTTCTTTCAAAACCGTAAACAGAATTAAAACTGTGATACATTTTGTTTGTGTAAATGTAACAGTATAATTCCAGAGATAAACCTCAAAAAATGTGTCAACAATCTGAAAGTCTGTTGTGGTGAGGTTCATTTTGTATCCCAATGAAGTCATCCTTTCTGGTTTTGTTATATACCATCTTTGACATCTCTAATACTGGAAGTAATACAGTTTACAAAATGTTTCTTTCTCCATTGCATTAAGCATAAATACCTTTTCCTCACTTCCAAGGTTGTCATACTTAATCCCTTTTTGCCATTTTGTGTGCCTTTCATACAACTATCTTGCAGGTTATGCTGATTAAGTTAAACACAAATAATACAGCTCCCCAGGTTCTTTCCTTTGCTGCTACTCCAGCCTAGGAGTGTTCCTCTGTAGAGAACTAGAGCCTCTTGTAATTGAAACATCTTCTACAATTATTTCTTGAGTACTACATAAAAAAGGTGGTCATGACAATGAGATGAGAGGATGATTTGACAGTTTGATAGTGTTGACAGTGTATCACTGTTTCCTTATGGTCCCCTTGAGCGTCAGTTACATCCATTAATCATATTTGACTTGATACTCAAATCTGTGAAGCCTTTGGCATAAAAACCACACTGATTTATGTATAAAGTGGAAATGTTTTAATGTAATAAACCTGTATGCACCTGTTAGCACAGCTGTAATTAGCTTAGAGCACAAACTGAAGGTTGAATTGTCACCAGCCTAAAATCTGTTAGAATATGGAATAAAAGAGGGATGTTTAGATCTAACCACAATAATTCCATTATAACAGATTACTTTGACAAATAAAATGAAAAATAAAGTAGTAATAGAGAAAGTTAATGTGTGTCACTTCAAGGTAGAATTGCTATACATTGTTCACTTCTTGAAAAGTTTAAGTTGGCCACACTTAAGACAACATACTCTAAGTAGCAGTAAGTACTTTCCTTTTCATTCCTCCTTAGTGTTTGCAAGCAATAGCAACTTATACATTTATGTGTATATTGCAAGAAGCTTGATAATATTCTAAGACATGGGAACAGGAAAAGTGAGCAACTGTCTGGCAGGTGCAGTATATGCCTTGTTTACCCAGATCTCTTAGCCCTCCCAAGATTTTGAAATAGCTGCTGTGCCTGAAGAGCAAAGAACTTATGTTATTTGGAATATATTCATTATGAGCAATCACACGCTTGCCAAATAAATAAATCAAAGCTGCTCTAAGGTAAAATTTTATTCTTTTTTTGGACAGTTGCTGTAATAAGATACTGTAGACAGTTGACAATAAGTTAAAATAGCTGATTATTGCACTCCTCTTATATGTGAACTATATGATTGCATCCAAAGACTTTCACATCCTTTCAGATAAAGTCATCAGAAAATACTGCTTCTGTATTGCAGACAAGTGTGTCACATAGGTCAGACTAACAATTTAGAGAAGCAAAGTAATACCTGTTTTACAAGATGTTTTAAAACATTTTTTTAAAATGATTTTTCAAAAAGGTGATAGCAATATTTTCATGACAGCTGGTTTTGAAGCAAGTTAGGGTAGCTCTGAAAGAATCAGACTGAGCTGTAACATAGACAATGAGTGCATCAGAAACTGGTGGATTATCGGGGCTGGGAATGTAATTCTGAGTCAGGTTGATCTGCAGAGTGAAGAGGAACACACGAAGAGCAAATTACAGCTGTTATCTTATAAAACCATGATCAAAGCAACCCCATAAAGAACATTGGTTTTGCCACTGTTGTTGAATTGAAAATAATCGCTTACTGAAGATAGGTTAACAGAGTTGTGAAATTGCTTTGTGAACTGTATTCACCTTGTTTACAACTGGTTGAAAATCATAGAATGGTTTGGGTCGGAAGGGCCTTTAAGATCATCTAGTGCCAATCCTCTTCAATAAGTGGGGGCATCTCCTTCTAAACCGGGTTGCTCACAGCTCCATCCAGCCTGTAAAACTTTTTCCATAACCATGATGTCTTCATAGTTGCAAAATCTACATTCAGTTCTTGATCACTCATCTTCGAGTTGAGTTGGGGGAACGAGCATTGCTTTGTTTACAATTAATTTCTTTTTTTTTTCTTTTTTTTTTCCCCTTTCCTATCTCAGACCTTTCATGACTTAATTCTAAAAATCTAGAATTTAACTTATTTTATTAGGAAATAAACTGCTTTACTTATGTTCCATATTGCTAAGGTAAAAATCTCATTGCAAGCTTTGGAATAACAGACTGAGAACTGTCCAATCAGAAACAAATTACTGGTGACCTAGTTACATGTAGTAACTGTAAGTAGTACATATAGTAACTAGGTCTAGCCAGTGTGTTATCTAACAAATAAGTAGGACTTATACTTTTGTGAAAAATGTGAACACTGGTAAGACTGTAACTGTGACATGTCATTTATGACATTTCATTCCACTGCTCTGGAAAAAAAGGCAGAATCTGTCTCTGAGAATATTACACCCAGAAAAGTTGTCTAGGGGAGACAAAATGCTGCTTCCTTTCCTGGCTCAGTTACTTCCCTCCCCATCACCTGGAGCTTGGATCCACTCAGATGGCAAACTTTCCTCACTACAGCTCCAGCATGGCTACACATCTCTTCTGTTTCCCTACCAAGTATTCCAGCATTATCTTTGAAAAGCATCCACAGTCACTTCTACAAATTGTATGTTCTCAGTCTCCATGCCTCTGGCAAATGAAGGACAAATATGTGAATACTTTATTGTCTCGCTCCAATTTATAGAGAGGAGAGGAGATTCTCTGATATATGTATACCCTGCGTGAGATTAAGAAACAAAAGTTCAAATGTTGTTCTGACAAATTTATTACAAATCTTAATCAGGGAGATGGAGGAGGGGAGGCTGGACACTATTACAAATAAGGGTGATAGGGAAGGAAAAAAGGGTGATAGAAAAGATAGGAAATAGGAGCAAGCAGTCTTTGAAGGAATAAAGAGAGAGATAGTCCAAAGTGATCGATTCAGCTTTCTTTGGAGTGTTGGCTCAAATCCAAATTGATTGAGTCAGCTTTCCTTGGAATGGCAGCTTCTGGCTCTGGGATCTCGGTAGAAACTATTCCTTTGTTCCCATCTTCTGGGCCTTGCCAGCAGATAAGAGGAAGCAGGGAAGCCTACCTGCATCCTGTTTATGACAGAACTTGATGCTATCATTTCCCAGTTTTCCCATACCAAGTTGGAGCTATTTAGTCACAGGCCAGATCTTTCACTAGTAAACACTCCTGAGCACTCTCTTCCATAGGCAAACAGCTCTGGAGGAAGGTGCTTTCAAATGTCCATGAAGTGATGTTGATTGTCACATGTTAGCACCCATCACTTGCCTCCTCCATAGATCAGTTAGTCTTATCACAAAAGATGCCTCAGGATACAAGCTTTGAGCCAGAAAACTAAAAGGGGCTTTCACATATATGTAGCTAAGGCTGTTGCTTGAAACAGTTTAGTTTTGTTTCCTGCTGTGTTTTGAATTCTTAAAAATGTTTTTTATACGTGTACAGTTTAACTTCCATCTTAGGAGGCCTCTCATTTCAGATCTAAACTTCTCTGTAAGGTTATGAGAAGCACATAGAATGTTTATCTCTACATTATCAAATGGTGATGGCGGTTCATAACAATGCAGTGATGTTAAATGCACTGAAGTGGTAATCACCAATTAAAAAATAATAATTGTTGTGTCAGTTTCTGTGATAGAAATGTTTGTTCCTCCTTTATACCAGTATTTTCTAAAATCAATAATTAGAACACAGCTTTCTTTGGGAATCAACACAGCACATTTCTGTCACATTAGAGTTAACAAATAGTAGCTAACTGTTGTTTTTTGATTGTTTGCAACAAGTACATGGTAACTATATTTTACTGGTCTGCATTTACATATCCAATCTTTATGAAGCTTATCTCAATGAAAAAAAAAAACAAACAAACACACACACAATCTCCTGAATAGTTTATCTATTCAATTTAAAATATAAAACATCTGATATAATGGTATAACAAAGTAAATTACATTGTATTTCAAAGTAAATAGCAGCTGTAATTGTGGTATGTAGGATGTTTGTTGTAGCAATTTCCCCTTCATAGAAAGACTCAATAATGAAAAAATTGAACTAGATCTTATACTAGACATCATTTCTTTTCCCTTTGTGAATCCTAATTCTCTTGTTCATATACTTTTCATCTGTCTATTACATGAAAAGCTAAAGCTACTTTATGAACATTCAAGTGTAATTTCTACTTTTTGAAATCAAATGTTATTCTCAAATATATTCTTTGGCCTGTATGATTTCCTAACATATTTTTGGCTTTTACTGCATATATTGCACTGTGATATTATGAATGTTTACACAAAATACTTTCCCAAAGGTCATATTTTATGAAATCTTCAGATACTCATTTTCAGAATGACTTGGCTGAGAGAAGTACAGGTTTAAAACTGTTCAGACTTTCTTTAGCTTTGGTACACAGAAGATTTTATCTATGCAAAGTGTCTAGAACTTTTTGTCCTTTAACTGAAATCCAGATAAGGAAAGGATGTGGATAAATATAGAACAGAAAAAATTCATTGCCTCATTAAGGCAACCCTGTTTGTGTTGTTACAAGGAGTTAATACTCTCTTCTGTTATCCTGATTTTTTTAATTTACTTCTTTCTGTGAAAACAAATTCAAAATAAGCTTTTGTTGTATGTTTCCTTTTCAGGAGATAAATGTCAACCTACTGAATACAGAAAAGTGAAAAATATGTTATTGGATCTTCAGAATCAGAGATACGCCGCACAATCAGAAGATAGAAATGTTGGTGAGAAAATGGCTTTAAGGAAACTTCTCGTAGATCAGATGTTTCATTATTTTGATTCTGACAGCAATGGACTTGTGGACACAAATGAATTGTCTCAGGTAAGATTTAGATTTGTTTCCATTAACTCAGAAGCCATTTAGTTGCTATTGTTCAGACATGGAATGCTATGTCTCAGGATGCTTTTGCTTTATAAAATACTTGCGTATCTCTGAGGTGGAAAACTCATTCAGGTTTTCTGCAAAAATTTTAATTATTCAGAAATTATCTTAATAATTGAGAAACCTGAATACAGTTACTTTAAATATACATAAGGAGGGGCAGAATATACTATAGGGTTGCTTTATCCATTAAATATTCTATTGTCCATTGCATGTATTCTCGAAGTAAAAACGTATTTTAGGAGTTAAAAAGAAAAAAAAAAAAAGGAAAAAAAAAAAGAAAAATAATATAAAAACCAAAACAGTATTTTAAAGCAATTTAATAATAATAATAGAGTTTTTACTGTGTTTCTTATCAGCAAGCTTTATGTAGTAATTGCAGATTTAGACCAGTAATGGTTGCACCAGTAGGCAGGACAGCACTAGTTGTAATTTACCTAAAATGACTGTCTCTGATTAATGTTGTCATGGGAAATGTATTTTGATTGACCGGATAGTATCAAAGTTTACTTATGAGAAACTCCATTGAAATACATCAAATTTGGTAATGTTGAATACTAGACAGCCACTAAAAAAATACATTCCTGAATGGATACTGCATTATAAATCGTAATAAGTTGCTTGGTTACGATTTATACCTGGGAAAGGGTAGCTCTGGGTTCTCAGGGTTCTGGCTGATGGCAAATGGAATGTGAGTGAGCAATGTGCCCTAGCAGCCAAAAGACCCATCTTTACCCTGCGCTGCATCAGGCCCAGCACTGTAAGTCAGGTGAGGGAGTGGGTTGTTCTGATTTGTGCAGCCTAATCTTGAACACTGTATAGTTTTGAGTATCAGAGATAAGGACTTCAAATGTAGTGAAGGGTCTAGAGGACAAGACATATGAGGAGCAGCTGAAGTCCCTGGGTTTGCTCAGCTCTGAGCTGAGGAGCTGAGGGTGGCTGCAGCTCCACATAGGGAGTGGAGGAGCAGCACTGAGCTCAGCTCTCTGTGGCAGCGACAGGGCTTGAGGGAATGGTATGGAGCTGCCTCGGAAAGGGTCAGGTGAGGTATTAAGAAAAGTTTCTTCAACAGAGGGCAGTGACCGTGCTCCCAAGCTGCAAGAGTTCAAGTAGTGTTTTGACACTGCTCTAAGAAAGACATAAGGTTTGAATATTGGCTGGTCTGTGTGGAACCAGGTGTTAGACTCAGTGATCCTTGTAGAGATATGTTTTCTTGATGTTTTTTTAAAATATTTTGGAACTTATGCTTTCAAGTGAATTTGGTGCCTTCATTCATTTTACAAATGGTACTTACTCTACTGTATAAATACATACCATACAAAGTTCTTGCAGGTATAGTTGTATGATTTATGTGTATTACTTATATAGAATTGAAACAAAGTGTTTCAATTCCTTAGCAATTAGTGTATTGGTTAATAATATAAAGAAACTAAATTTTAGATTCTTTTCTATTTTACCACTTGAAAGTATCTTGGCTTTTTTTTTTTTTTTTTTTTCCTCCCCCCTTACTATAACTCCCATCTAATTACTGAAGTACCACATATGATACTCCGAAAGCCATAGTCCTATGTATTTCCATGGTAACTACAACATGTACAAAGAGCACAGTGACTCTATTTGATGAAGCAAATGCTCAGTGATAAAATGTTATTTTTCAGTGTAGTCATCCTTAGCCATGTCTTTTCATTAGTAATGAAGAAGAACCTGTGTGCTGCACTTTTAAACATCTGTACCAGTGGAGGTGTTTCACTGTTTCCCAGTGTTCCACTACCCACCTCCCCTTGGTGTTCCTACTGCTGAATGTCAGTGGGTGCCACTTTTTTCTGCATAGATGAATTCAGTGACACACCTTTGCATTGTATACACTTCCGAATCAGATACCAGTTTTCCTGACTGCCACTCTACTGCCAACTGTTGCATGGCAACAATGTGTAACAGAATATTGGTGGGAAGATTTGACCAAAATTGACATCAGACATAATGGACCAATGAAATAAAATAGGGAGCACTATTTTTTTGAGTAGCCATCACAGTATTGAAGGTCAATAGAAAAAACACAGAGTTTCCGAATGTTTGTGAAGTTACAGAAATTTAATTGCACTATGTACACTTCTCTTTTATTTCTTTCTTGGTGTCAAGCTTAGTTTAAAAAAATAAAAAAGTCTTTCAACATGATATTTTCAACCATGCTATATGTTATTTGCAATAATATAAATAATTTTTAAAGCAATTGCCTTTAATGCCAGTCATGGAGCTTTTTGTTTAAATTCATAACAGACCATCAAATTATCTGATCCAAAGTATAATAAATAGCAAAATGAAATAATTGATAGTACTGTGTGGTTTGTTATATTTTGATGAGACACAAAGAATAGCATGTTGCTCCCAGAACAAGTTCTTTAGTCAGTTTGAATAGAGAAGAAAAATAATGATATATGTTTCACTTGAAGCCTTCTTGACAGCAGAAGCTTCATCTGAGAACCTCTGTCTCCCTTACCTAAGTCAAAGTGAGGAACATTAAATCATCTTGGTTATCCAGAATAGTGTGTAGTTTTGCAGTTTAGCACCATCTCTTGTATAATCTCAGCCGTTGTAAATTTTGGCTTTTGACTGATGGAGTTTTTAGTCTGTATAATTGTGGAGAACTGAACATACGACTCCAATCTAAATAAAGATTCAAAACAAGCAATCAAATTACAAGGACTTGGTGTAGGATCTTTAGTTGAAAACACTTGCTTTCAGAGCATTATTTGTGACTGTTGAAAGCTTGACACGTGTATTCTGCTGAGTTCAATCAACTGAATGCTTTTTTCTTAAACCTGGTGTCAAGTCAAATTAGATTCTTGTTTTCTTCTCCTTCTAATGTATTCAGTAGCCATAAGTATTTCTGAAAATTGAAATTGTTGAGAGGAGGAGAAAAGGAACAAAAAGTCCCAGTCTCATAGTTGACTAATTTGCAGAGTGAGAAAGGTTCCTGGCATTGAAAAGGTGATTAATTTTCTTGGAAAGATAATTATATAATATCCCATACATCTTTGCATTTCTCTTTTTGTGGGGAGAAAATGTTTGAAATGTTTACTGATACATTTATTTAAGAAAAACCATGTTTTTATTATACAAAATATATTCAGCCTTCGGATGTGGATTCTGCTGTTTATTTCTTGAACTGATTCTGTGTGTGTGTGCTGTCATAATATGTCCCACCTTAAGGAATTTCACTGATGAGTGAACATCTGTGAAAAGGTTCTATCAAAAATACAAGTACGGTGAGTTAGGAACTCCTGAGAGCAGTCTGTTCGATCCTGCTGATTTAAAAACACTCAGTACTGATGTTTTCTGTTTGCTAATAACTTGACAAGTAGACAGTTTTACAAAGGTCTTATGCAGGTAATAATTTCATGTCCCAGTCAGTCTGATCTAAATTCAGTTTACTAAAACATATAGTTCCAATTTCCTTTTTCAAAATCCAGATCGCCATACTCTAATGCCTACTCTGGCCTGTGTCTCTTGTGATAGAGGGGAAAAATCATACTGAACACCACAATGATGAACTTAGCTTTTCTTTCAGAGAATTAGCAGCATAATCCAATCTCATGTGAAGTCTAGAAATGTATGGATCAGCAGCAGTTTGAACAGCAAATTGGTGTTAACGAAGACTAACCGTGATACAAAATCTCTTCTTAATTTTCTAAAATTTGTCCTCACAGATCTTTAGGGGAGCTCTGCATATTGATTAAAACTGAATGAAATTTCCAGACATGCCCAAAGTATCTGCTTATACACTGAGATCAGTGTACAAACAAGCACTAAATCTTGTATCTGTAATCAAATGTTGAGCTTGATGAAGATAAGAATTAAATGCCAGAAAAATAGTAGCTACCTACAGTATCATTCTTGGAATTATTGCAGTCATTTGGACTAAATGTTTATCAAATATTAATGACTACTGCTATTTTATTTTTTAAATAAAATCAGATAATTATTAGATGAAAAACATCATGATAGATTTCAGCTCAAAAAATGGAATCTGATAATATTAATATACACCTTAAAATATAGGACTATAGTTTTAAGGGTTGGTGAATTTTAACAGGTTTTATTGCCTTACTGTATGCATGATGTTAAGCCCTTGTTCGTACAACTGAAGACAATGGGAGTGAATGTTTTAACCAAAGAAGCAAGCAAAGCAGCAGTGCTTCTCACCCTCCAAGTGCTGCATTTCCATGAACCAGTTGCAGTTTTATGTACATCTCATGACTTGAAAGCTCAGATTTCATTTAAAGATACAACAGTGTGTGCTGAAAACTTAAGTCTTCTGTAATTAAAGAAATAAGACTAGAAGTTACTATTTTTTCCTAAGCTACACTTTTGTCCTTCATGTACCACCTTAAGAGCTATTCAATTTTATTTTTCTTAATTCCGTTTACTGTAAACTCATAAATTGTTAAGTGTAGCTAGCACTAATGTTCAGATAGCATAGGATGCCTCTGTAATTAATAACAACTAAATGTTGCTTTGTGTTAATTTTTCTTATCTTTGTGAATGGTTTTCATAATTTCCAATGTGCTAACAAGGTTGTTATCTTTTTATAATGTGTTTATGTTAGCATACAGAAAATAACTTCCAGGAGGAAAATTGTCCTTTCTCTTCTCTGTAATACTCCTATTGTTCTTTTTTATACATTTAGACATTTTGGATTTACATGAATAATAACTGAATCCATTTGTTTCTATTCCTGCTGATTCCTTTGCAGAACAACTGGAACACAAAAGCCTCTGTATTGCTTGATTTTTCAGAAGCTATCATATAATGCAAATGGAGTAGCTTTCTAGTCATTCTGGGAGACAGGTAGAGGAGAAGAGGAGTAATTATTTTACAAATGAATGAAAACTGTATTTACTTTCATTTTTCTGTGTCTGGTACAAATCTGCAGCTGTTAGATGATTAGACTTGTTGCATTAGGTTTTGTTCTTTGAGATATGAAATTTTTTTTGTGTGTGCTATCTAAAATTAAAATTCTGAATATCTTTGCATACAAACATTTTAAATACCTTGGATGATGTCCAGAGCTTTAAACGTAAGCAGTGCACAAATTAAAGAACGTGTCTTACGGAGAAGTTTATATGATTGAAAATCTAGTAGCTATTAATTATGAACTGTTTACAAAGTAGATGGGCACCCGTAATGAAACAGTGGTCTTTTCAGGTCAACTACTTTGTTAACAGGTCCTTGGGGAGATAATAGGCTTTTCAAGAGCCTCTAAGAAACTGATAAAATTAGTAGGGCAATTGGTGTTTATTTTAGTTAATTTTGAAAATGTCTGAGTGTTTTTGGTGGCTTTTTTTTTTTTTTAAATTTTTTTTGTGGTTAGGAGTTACTGAGAGGAAAAAATCACATATGCTTAGGATACTGTCTTCTCATGGATATTCAAACTTTTCTAAATCACTGTTCATAAACATAAATAAGTGAAATCAGCTTTGTCATTTGCAGTTTTTCTACAGTGCTTCTGTTTAGCTGGATTACATATACTTCTTACATATTCTGATTTTTAAAATTAATTTCAGAAAGTCTGCTTTAAAGTTATAAACTTAAAACTTCAATAAATAATTACAAAGTAACTAGAAAATCCCTGACTCCACACAGTTTCAGTTCTTTGCCTCACAGCAACCTTAAAATGATCTATTAAATGATTATTAGAAACAATTAATTATACTAGAGAACTCTAAGAGTCCAAATGTAATTTCATGGTTATAATTTTCTTGTCAGGTAATAAAACGGGATGAGCTTGGCAAGGATCTGTCTGACTGCTCTCTGTTCGATTTGCTGAAATATGATGATTATAATAGTGACAAGCACCTAGGTCTGGAAGAATTCTATAGAGCTTTTCGTAAGTACAAAGATTAGCCTATTATTTTTTCAGTTTTCTTTCTCATTTCTTGCTTTGTCTTCCAAAAGTGGCTTGTTTTTTTAATCATTTTTAGATTCTGATACATCAAGATGCTGTATTTAAACAACAGGTGTAACTTAGCAGTCATGATATTATAGAGGACTCTTTAATGGAAATCAATAAGAGATCTGTTTGTGTCTGTGTTTCTCAGAGATTTTGGTAATGGAAGAATTTGTAGATGATATTTCTCAATGCCAACCTGCATTAAAAAAAGATTTGTTGTGCACAAGTGAAAACAAGTGCAGTCCAGACGTTGTTATAGAAATGAAAAAGGTAGAATGTTTCCCTACGCCCTTTCTTATTGAGTGCTGTTAAAACCAGTCGTGATAAACTCAGCAACAAATGTACTGCTTTAATTGGTGCTTTAGGATTCAGAGGGATGTACTGATTAGTAATACACTTCTGCCAGGTGCTTGTTCTCTGAATACCAAAGGTGTATGGGATAAATGCTTATAGTACATGTGAACTTCTTAATGTATTCACTGGGATATGAGTCAAAATGATATTGAGGAGTAGAAAGAAATGGGATGATTTCTAGTCCAATATTTATTCCTTTGTACAAGGTACGTATTCATTACATTGTTTAAAAATAAAAGCTCAAAAGGCTTCCAGATCATTGTGTGCTCAACAGCCACGGGAATGTGAAATACATTTAATGGCTGTAATTATAGCACAATGTGTGCTCTTTCAATAAAAGAAAAAAATTAGCTCTAGTTCCACTGCATTTGGTCTTCAGAGAGCTTGAATTTAGTCCTTCTAATCTGCATTAAAAGTATTAACAAAGAATACATATTGATTTTAAAGTATAGCTAGTGAAACAAAATGAAAATTAAATGGCAGATTTCTGGTTATTAGACTACTACTCTTTCAGCAAAACAAGTTGAAAACAAGGACAGTACACAGGCCAAGCCAAACTCCAAGTGAATATGACAGCTCCAGTCCAGAGATGTCAGATATGATCTGCTGCTTAGCAGTGGCAAATTCTGTGTTTGTGATTACAAAGAATATGAATGGTGAGTTGAATTCATGCAAGAACTCTCATCACATTTTCCGTCATCAAAGTACCTACTAAGTTAAAATCAAACTAAGAGTCAAACTCTGCTTTTTCTTTCATAGAGAAGGAATGCAGAAAAGATTTATTCCAAGCAAAATAAATACTTTTCCTTCTTCAGGATTCTCTTTGTGTATTTCACTGTTTCAATCTGGTATCCTAAAATAGTGTTATGGTAGCATGCGTTGTGATTGTGAAATGATTATTTTTCACCATGCGATGATTTTGACTTCCTCTGATGTTTTTAAGTATGTAGAAAAAACAATCCAAGTAATCAAAATATGGGCGTTTTTTTTTAAAAAGGGCTTTTCATAATTGCATCTTGAGATCTTACAACTGTGCAGTACTATTGGCAGGGAATAATTTCTGCATTTTTGCTTTTATTTGAAGAAGTCCAGAAGACATCTTACTGTAAATTAAAAATGCTTGAGCCATAATTTACCCTTTCCATAGTACTTTGTTTCTTGCGCTGATAGTATGTGTCTCTCTGGTTTTTAATTTTTCATCTCCCAGTTTTAAATCTATTTTTAAATACCAATCTCAATGTGACAACTTATGCTTCTAGTGTGTTTGTCTCTGTACCTCTTAGCAGTAGTGTGATAGATTTGAGAACTGTTGTACTACTCACGTTCTCACGTTCTCTTTTAAGGTTGTCTCACTAACAGCTGCAATAGGAGTTATTCAGATTTATGGTGAAGGGCAGTAAAGAAAATTTGGGTTCGTAAAGCTGAACAAATGGGGTCCTATACAAAAATGTGGTTATTTAATAAGTTATTAATTAAGTTACTAAGTTTTTTTTTGTTTGCTTTTCCCATCTTTATAACTAACAAGTTGCTTATTTAGGTAAGAGAAGGGAATGGATGAAAAAGAAGGAAGGAATTCCAGTCTCTTGCACAAGACAGTTAAATGGGCACAGAAATACAAGCACTGGGTTGTAGAGAAGTAGGCCCCACAGTCTGTGCTAATTCCCAAATAATTTCTCAAGGATGCTTTAGGAGACAGCCTTGTAGCTAAAGCAACTAAAATATGAAACATACCATAAATAGTAAAATATAATTTTAAGACGTGTTTGTATGTGGTGAAGACTAAAGAGCCCTCATTTTTAAGTATAGGTCTTAAATTATCTTTTCTACCTTGAGCAGGAGAGTGTGCTACACAATAGAATCAGCAAATTCAGAAAGCTGAAAAAGAACTGAGAGTATGCACTAGGGGTATTTGTGTCAGCAGGCTGAGCTATAAAGGGGATGGTTATAATCAAGCATACAATGCATATTTCTAGCTGTGATTTTTAACTGGCATTTAATAGCACTTCAGTAGGATTTGATCTTTGAACCCAGTTGGGCAAAATTAAAAGGTATTGTCACTGTTATGCTGAAAAGCTTGCTCTCTTGAATATTTTTTTTTCTTTTTAAAGGATTAGGTAATTACATGTTATTTAAATATGAATGTGTATCTATGGGCTTTGTTATCAGTAATGCTGCACCAGCACTTGAAGGTGAAAAATGCTTTTTTTCATTGACATATATAATTAGAAATGTGACTGTCATCTAATGACTGTAAATTTAGGATCAAATATGGCTGTAAATTTTGCTGCTTTATCAAGAGTTTGTCATGCACAACAGGAAGTCTATTTTTTTTTTCTTCTGGTAGATACTAATCCTCCTTAAGGGCAAAATAAATCATTGACTATTGTAAATGTATTAACATACATATAAATACATATGTATACCCATTTTAATATGTTTTATACATATCTGTGTGGTATATGTATAATTGCATATATTCTGTGAATTATTTTTATTGATCTGTTTCTGTTTGCAAAATGAGTAAAAGAGATATGCAGGATAACTTAAGGTTAAAATATAAACAGCAGTATAATAATTCCTCTCTGCTTCAGAAGATCAGATGTTGAGGCACTAAAAAAGAAGGGAAAGACTTAAGAGGGTGAACAGCCTTTGAAGTGTGCACTGAAGTCCCAGTCTGCAAAATGTTACAAGAATATGAAGGTGATTACTGGCTTGTGTAGTGTTTTGCAGACAAGTAAGCCTGATGTGGCTTTAGTGTTATCAGCTGCTTTCATATATTTCATGAGCTTGGTTTTGGTGGCATGGCATATATCCACTAGATATATTTACTAGATGTAATAAGTTCCACTTGATCAGTAGAGCATATAGAAAGGTACTGAGTTTTTTTTCCATTAGTATAAGATAAAGTGGGTAATTTAGATCTTTTAAGGACTTATGAAAGGAGGACTGAAGGGAATCATCCTGAACATACTGGTCAATCTTCCACTGTTCCAGCTGCACAATGTAAAATTCTGTTCTGAGAGTGATTCAGCTCCACCCTAGCATTTTATTTTGCCGGTTTGTTTTCCTTCACCACATAGTCCTAAAGAGATTTTATATAAGAGAATGTGGTTTTAGTCAGAGCAAGATGTATTTAACTTTGTCTGAAAGGGTGGCTGAAAGCATAAGATGCTGAAGCCAAACAAAAGGGAGAAGTAAAGTATACAGATTTGTGAATGCTTTTTCTTCTGAAAAATAAAACTCAGCTGATGCACTTCTTGTGTTTTTCAAGGATCTTCTGTCTTTGTGTAGTGTCTTCTGTGCTATGAATATAATATTCTTTGTTGCACATTCAATCTGCCTGTCTTCTGTTGCTCTTTTCTAAAGTAAATAATATTTATTCCTTTATAGTACCTTATAAAATGAAATTTCAAAGCAGATCACTTCAGGTGGCCTTCATAGTGGCTTACAAAATCTCAGGGGATATTAGAAGTAAGTAAATAGCTATAAATTATTCTCACTCAGCATAGTGCAGATGTGTATGTTAGCCCTTCTGTGATCACAGTAGAAAGAATGATAGTAATTTAGATATTTATGAATAGAACTGATTGAAATTACAAGTTTACGGTAAATAAGAGTTTTTCATTGGTTCTTTACAATAATAGAACTAAATGCTTTAAGAACTCATAAAATGAAGAAAAAAAAAAGGTGTTTTCCAATTTTTTTTATATTAATGTAGAACTATTATTGTTATTGTATGCGCCAAAAGGGGACCACAAAATTGAAGTATGAAAAAGAAGAGGCTCAGAGGAAACCTTATCATTTTCTACATTTACTTGAAGGGAGCCTGTGGTGAGATGGGAATGAACCTTTTCTTCCATGTAATTAGTGACAGGACTAAAGGGAATCGCCTCAAGTTGTGCCAGGAGAGATTCAGGTTCGACATTAAGAAATACTGCTTCTCTGAGAGAAGAGTGGTCAGGCACTGGAATGGGCTGAGCAGGGAAGTGGTGGAGTCACTGCATCCCTGGAAGTGTTCAAAAACTGTTTAGATATTGTACTGAGGGACATGTTTTAGTGGGAGATGTTGGTGATATGTAGACTGTTGGAATGAAGCCTTGATGATTCCTTGTACTTGCTCTATGTATTTAAAAGTACCTTAGAAGTGTTATTCAGGTCACGGATACAAACTGAGATCTTATTACTGGGGAATGTTTGTGAAGATGCATTTAAAACTTCAGTAACAGCTGTTATTACAGAAGTTGTTCAGGGATGATGATACAAAACTTCGATTCATTGTAGCTTTTAGGAGAATCTGTGTGACCAGTGATTAATATGAATGTCAAAACTAGTGCTTTGTTTTGTCTTGAATTGTATGGAAGGGCAAAAAGCAAGAAGTATCCATAAATGCAGGTCTTAGTTGAGAATTATTATCAGGTAGTCTAATTTCTGCAAAATGTTTTTAAAATATCGCTGCTGTCCTTAAGATGGTTTCACTCTTAAATTAGACTGTCAACTGCAATTATTACAGGTGCATGTTCCAAAATCATTTTTTAAAATATATATCTCTAATAAGATATCTAAATCTAACAAGAATCAAAGAATTGTTAATGTTGAAAAAGATCTCTAAAATCATTTAGTTCAACCATCCTTCAGTATCCATGCCCACTAAATCATGTCACTCAGCAATACATCTATATCTTCAAGTCCACAAAGTCTTACTCAAAAAATACCTATTGGATTTATATTTCTAGCATTTTCAGCGTTGTGTCCAAAATATTTATTGTGAAATCTGAGTCAAAGCTTTATAACTATGACGAGTCCTCAATAATAAAACTGTCTAACAAATGGCAGAAGAAAGAGTTTCTGAGGTTCTGTCTCCTGCTATCATTAATTCCTTCTTGGCAAAAAGTAGTGTGTGTCAGATTGTTTCGGGGAGAATTATATTTCAGCACTGGAAATACAAATTAACAACATACTGAGTAGAAGCTATTGAACTTAGTGGTAATATTTTTCCACTTGATAATGATCTACCTGTACTACGTATATTTTCAGTCTAGAGATTATCAGCTGGAAAAGAGTACAAAGTGTAGAATGGGCAGAATTTAGAGCTCATGGTTTTAGCGTGAATAAACTATTATTTCATAAATTTAGACACATAGAAATAGAATTCTAATTAAGTTATGCATGTGTCACGGGTTACTTAGATTTACCTATGCCCGTGACAGGGGAAGCCACCCCATGCCCCCCCCCCCCCCCCCCCCCGGGGCCCGGAAAGGAGGGGGAAAAGGGGAATGGGATAAAAACAGCGACAATCTAAGGAGGAAAAACTTATTTTACTAAATATGATATCGAAATACAAGATAACACAATATAATATAATTGAGGCTAACAAATCGAACAAACAGAGAGAGAGAGTCCCCGAAAACCGAGAGGCCTACTGTGAACTCGAGGCAACACGGCTGGAACGCTTCCCACTCTCCGAGAAGTTTGAGAGAAGAAGGAGGGCACTCCAGCCTGGGAACGAGATTATATAGCGTCCTGGTCCCGTGACTTATTATTAACCCTGTTGTTCTCTGGGATATGTAGTCTTCTTCTGTGGACTGCACATTCAATAGAAGTATCCATACTTTACATGATGTTATGATGTGGAATACTGATAGCAAAATTACAAAATTACAAAACCATGACAGCATTGTAATAAGTGAATGATTGTGCATTTAGCTGTAAATAGCTATCCATGGTGAACTTTAGTGTTGCAGCTGATATCTTTATGTTGCTAGTTCAGAGATATTTTCATTTTTGCAAGTCATTATACCCATAAGATTGGGTCACTATTTGTGTTCCAGCATTCACAAACACCTTCATCTAGATGGTTCACATTGCAAAATACATTTAAAACAATAATTTATAATCAGTTATCTTTACTAACAGTTTTAAGGGAATCAGTCTTATTCCAATACAGGGGATAAGGCATAGGGGAGAGAAAATGTTTCCAGAGTATTATACACAAGAAGGAAATACTTGAATGAGGGAGGTGATCACTAGCTAATTCACAAACAAGGGCATTAAAATATATTATTCACATCAAAATTACACTTCTCCAACTGCAGTGAATATTAATAGGCTCATAAAATATTATTTAGTAAGAAACCTCAATAGCTGTTGCACTACTTGTTTTCTTTGCACCCATAAAAATCACCTCTTTATCTGAATTTCTTATTCGGAAATTGTTTTAGCCTAGAGCTATAATACTGCTAACCAAAAATAAATACTCATTTAAGCAAAATTACTAAAATAATTTAACATTATCATAATTTGAAGTCTACATACGTATTACTTTTCCTTCAAAAATAAATGGAATTGTATGTAAGTTATTGAGGAATCAGCACAGTGTATCATCTCTTTAAAACAAACAAACAAACAAACAAAAAAGCCATGAGTCGAAAAAAGAAAGGTAATAGATGAAATTTTCTTAAGAGTCTTGGGTTTGTATTTGGGATAGTTGCTTTACTTTGCATGTAGAGCAGAATGTAAAAATCTTAAATCTGCTTACTAAAAGGAGATTAGCAACACTTAGCAGTTGTTTGAATGTTGTGTTTTTTAAAGACTTTCTGCTAACCAGAATTCTGAAGTAGATTTACTGAAAAGTGATAAGAATCTGAATTAATTTCTCAATTGTGCTTAAGAAATGGAAAAAGAAATTGAAATAGAAGTTGGATCTCAAGTCATCAAATGGAGATTCTTTAAAATACTAAGATAATTTAAGTATTACAGATGATGAGTGAATTAAATAGCTGGCTTTTCTTTCCAAGGATCAATTTATTTATTTTGAGGAATTGATTATTGTTGACCAGCTTTATGTTGTACGATGTTCCCTGCAAGCTTGAGTTTTACAAGTTGTTCTTAAGCAAAGAGCATTAATGTTCAATTTAAAAACTATGTAACTTTATTCGTCAAATTGGTGGGTGTTGTTATATCTTTGTACTGCCTGGTCTATTCTGGAATCCAAATCAGTCTTTTTCTGAAAGAAGGCTCTTGGGGATTTGTTTGTTTTTTTGATAACTCATCTACTTTACTCATTATTGTTGGTTCTGATCATATGTGTAGGTAAGCAGAAAAGTTATTACAGTCAGAAGAGGACATTAAAAGGTTTTTAGTAGTTCCTGGGATTTGTTAATTACGTAAATGTGTCTGACATGCACTTTAAAGGGGGATCTTAAGGAATAGTTTTGGACCTAGATCATATGAAAGTACATTGGAAATTTTGTAAATAGTGATTAAAATAATAATAATAATAAAAAAAAAAATCCATCCCTGCAATGGTTGTATGTTTTCCTTTAGACTTTAATGTTATAGAAAAGTGTATTACATTATATTGGGAAAGTTTTTTTGATTGAATGCTTTTAAATTTATATTACAAATAATAAGACAAAAGAGTTGAAAAATGGCTCCACTGCTTCCATTGCTCTCCAAGTTCCTTCTAGTTTTCATACAGAATTACTTTCTGGCAAAATGTTTCTGTTTCAGGGAATTTCATTACTAACTTCATTTCCAGAACATAAAAATTACAATTTCAGGTTTTACTATAGTATTCTTCCATAATGTGCGAGTATAATTACTCATTTAGTTGTCAGTGTTATGTTACCATAGCATGTTACATGTTGTATATTTTTGCTGTTTACTGCTTCAGAAAGACAGTATATTTGGCCAGCTGAAATAAAAAGTGGGTGGGATATCTGCATCTAAATATATCTGTAAATCCTCAAAGAAAATGAAGTAATAGATAAAATAAAATAAATACTCATAAAAATACTCAGATAAAATAAATACTTGTTTTGAATATTGAAAATATTTTAGATACTTTATAATTTTTAGAAACTTTAACACCCATGGGGGTGTCATGGAGGAACATTCTGACAAACCTTGTTTTCTTACATCAGGTAATTGTATTCTAAACTATGATGTTTCTTGCATCACTTCTATCATTTGAACTTCTGAGAAACATGCATCTCATAATTTTAGATAGTAATTACGAATTCATTATAGTGATGCATGCAAGCAGAATTCAGTAGGAGCATTTTGGAAATGCAAATTGTGAATAGGTAATGAAATTATATATCACATCAACTCTACTGACTGTGATTGTTGGAGGATTTATTTAGTTATTTGAATGGTAAATATTTCATATACAGGTGTAAAACGTATGCACAGTTATCTGAATGTGTTTTAAATACTTTGAATTAAAAAATAAATGAATAATTAAACATAAAATTTGTACCAAAGGAAATAAGCACAAAAAATATACCTGTGTTCATGTGGCACATGGAATGAATTTGCCACTAGATTCTGAAGCTAGTTTTTGAAATAAATTGTGTTCTCAGATTATCAAATGCTATGTTAAGTAGGTTAGCAAATCATCTGTATGGGAAATGCAGTTTTAGCCACAATGAAAATGAAGGTACTATACAAAGGCAATGAAGCTACAAGCAGAGGTAAACGTATTACAAAATTATATAAAATGTTGTGCAAATATATGAAGTTGTGAGAATATATGAGGGTTGAAAAACCCTTCTTTATTTACTTACTTACTTTAAAAACTGGGAAAGTATCTTAAGATGGAAGTAATCCAAACCATTCATCTAATTACCGTTCAACTATGAATAAATGATAGAAGTTGACACTTTAAGAAAAAATTATTTAGCTTTGTGATTATAATTCTTCTCAACCTAGGTGATAATTCTTCTCAACCTCAGCCTAGACATATGGTGAAGATGTTTTTGTTGGAATAGTTAAAGTATTTTAAAATTTGCTGAACACTCTATTTAAGGAACACTTGATGCTAAATGGAGATTATTGTTTTGTTTGTGCTTATGAAGTGCTGCTCAAATATGCATTTGAGTAATAATGTATACATAAAAACAACTTCTCTGAATTACAGTAATGATCCATCTAGTCCAGTATCTTGGCTCTAAGTTTCTTTAGGGAGGATTACAAAAAAAGAAAAAGAGTATTAAGATTCTTGTAATATACCTCCTTATTTCTAGTGATTTTTGTCTTGGAGGCTGATTATCTTAAATAGCTCTTAATGAATGCTCTGCTCATGAATTTGATTGCTTTTTGGAGCTGTGTGAAATTAACATCTATATCGTTACTTCAGAATTTTTCACACTTTAATGATTACATGCTAGAATAGGTATGATTTTTGAATATTCTGTATGCTTTCTTTTTAGTTTATAATGTATGATACAATATTGTGAACAACTGCTCTGTATTCTCAGTCTCCCATACCTTGACATTTTTTGAAGCTCCTGACTAATCTTTATAGTCATCTCTTTTCCATTTTGAAAAATTTCATCTAATAGCAGTTTCTGTGAAGTGCTTCCCACGTGTTTGATTGTTCTTACAATGCTTTTTTTCTTCCCAAGTTTTACTGCATTTATTTGTCTTTCTACCCAGAGGAAAGGACTAAAAGCAAACAGGGTCAGCATGGATTTAGACAGCGGTGTAGTAATACTCTGCCTAATTTCTTTTGTTAACACATTGTCAAGACTGAGTACATAGATTTCTAAAGCTACCAATTACATTCTAAAGGTCTCTTATCTAAGCAATAATAACTTGTTCAGAGCCTAAATTTTGTGGACCAGCTTGGTCCCCTTTTTTCACCTGCATTCAGTACTTTTAATACCTTACTGAGTATAATAAACTTGGCAAACTAGTATCATAAATAATCTCTTTATGCAAATTTTTGCATCATATCTAAATTATCTTGTAACACGTTCTCCAAAAATATTTTCAGAGAAGTGTATCATCTCAATCTTTTCTCTCCTGCTGGCTCAACATGAGTTCCAGTGGCAATACAGATGGAATTCCACCAGTGACTTTTCTTCATATGAAATCTTAAAACAGAACTCTTCAATGGAGAAATGAAACATCATTTATATGACTATGAGTAGATCTGATGCACATTGTTTGTTACAAGGTATATCTCTTGATGAGAAGAAAAGTCTACTTAGGTAATAACCAAAATTAAGGGTCTCTGTACAAACAGGTAATACAGCCTACTTTGAGTTCTGGTTTGTTTTATTTTCCATCTGCATGTAAATCACAGCAGCCAATTGATTTATTTTTCAGAGTGACTTTCAGTCTATGGCCATCTGAGCTTTTTCCACATTATAGATTTCTGTGAGTAACTGACACATAACTCTACTCTTCAGATTGCAAGAAAACTATTGAAAGGCTGAATGGCCTTTCTTTTCTTGTAGAGGAAGTATAGTAGTACTGTTATGCTTCAGGCTTTCTAACTCCCATTTATATGTCAGGTAATTTGATTGTGAATTACTACCTTAGAATTTTGTTCTGACAGAGAGAGAAGAGAACTATTTTCAAAGTTGGGTTATTATAAAACTCTGAATACAACCAGAGGTCTTAAATACTTAGAAATTCTATAATCACTCTGAGAAGAAAAAAAAAAAAAGCTTTGAAATTTCAAAATAAAATGGAGCTGTACATTAATAAAATTGGCAAATTATTATATTGATAGGCAGAATTCTCTGTGCATAAAACTGTGAGTTACCCGGGTTGTCAGCTCTCCTCTTATAATTCCTGTTTCATTATGAATTAGTTCCAGAAATATTCTGTAGATTGAACTGCTGCATTTTAAATGTTTCATTTGAAGTAACTGCAAGTATGCAGTATTGATGTTCAGCATCTGTGTTTGTAGAGAACAGAAGGAGCATTAAAGTTGGATCTATACTAGTAAAACAACTTGAAAGTATTTGTGCTAACAGCATTTAAATAAAATGTTTTTACTTGTGCTAGTCATATGCAGACACAACAAGCATGTTGAAATTGATTTTTGTGTAAATTACAGTCTTTGGTTAGATGAATGCACCAACATACTCTACAATAAATAAAACCAAAACCAATTATCACTGCTTTAGTGAATAAACCCTTCCACGTTACCTAGGTAAGACAGCTATATTTAACATAATCTTCAATTCTTTTGAATTCTGTTTTTAAGAGGAAAATAGAATATGTTATAAATAATAATGAACTAGTATACATTTAAAATTTATGCATTATTCCTAATGTCCTTTCTCATTCATATTTGGCTCTTACTAATTTAGAGTAACACATAAAGTTGTCAATATACCTGTACAAGTGAGCTCATAGTAAGCTTTGGTTTCAAATCTGTTTTCAAATAATATAATGTTATGATGTTTCTTCTGTCCTTCATCAAGGTTGCATTACAGATTTGTTGTCTGAATTCCAGGAAGTTCTGAGTCTAGTGTTTACTATTCAATAGTTAACCTGAAAGACTGAATAAGGAAGTAGCCTGTATGATCACATTCATCTTTAGATACTTTGGAATACATCGTAAAGATGAAAAAGTTTGGACATCCATTTTCACTGAGACCCAAGGCCGTATTATTATTTTCATTTGTAATGTTGCTGATTGAGAATTTCAGATTTTGTACTGGGTTATGTTTTATATTAAATAGCATTGTGATATATTAACCTGTGAACACTGAAATAATAAATCAGAATTGACTGTAGTTGTTTATGATCTATGTGCTGCTGTGATCTAGGCTTGTTTCTCATTGAGTACCTAGAGTGTGTTCAGGGTTTACAGGCTTATGTGGTGTAAACACAGCACTTCAGCTGATCTTTGTATATTGACAGAGTTAGTTATTTGAATCAGGTTTCACTCAGTTTGCTGAGAAAGAACATTTCATAATATTTTAGGTACTATGTCCTCTGCTTCCCAATGATTTAAAACATCCAGTGGTCATAAAGAGTTTTTATATTGTATGTTGGACAACATATAACAGGAGCTTTGGATGTTTATCCTGCAAGGTACTAGGCTAATGAAAAATTACTACGTTTAAATCTATTTCAAATAAAAGTAGAGCTCTGGATAATGTGACATGTAGCTTGTATGGTGTTATGCATAGCAATCTACAGCTGCTATTTCCAAGTAAGCAAGGCACTGTAGACAGTTTTATAGCCCACAGTGGAACCCTTTTTAGAATCTGGTCAGTGAGTTTGTCTGAGATCATAGTTATTTAGGTATGACTGTTGATTATGTCAGTTGATTTAAATTACAGAAACTGGAATTTAGGTAAATGATAGTAGTGATGGCAGCTGAAGAGTAAAAGCTCAAAAGAGACAATTTAAATGAAATAACGGCAATAGGAAGAGATAATTTTATTAAGCAAAAAAAGGTGCTGAAGAATATAATTAGCAAATACACCCTCAGAACCTAGAAGCTAGAGCCTTAAATTCATCTTTTCACTGCCACCAAATAGATTTTTCAGTGTTAAGGGTGCATAGTGTGAACTTATGTCCATACAAATTGTTGGACAAGAAAGATGTCTTAGCTATAGGTGCTTAGCTATAGGTGTCATATCAGATATCATGACAAATAGAATTCGAATAAATCATTACTTATGCATTCCGAAGGACATTTTTTGTTAGCAACATGGCATTGTAAATGAGAGTGTTAATCATATTTTTCTGGGCTGCTGTGGTTTCTGCTGTTTTTACAATTGATTTATCTTTTTAATATACAGCTATTTTAATTATAACTTGCCAATCTTAAGTACAGCCTTTAAAATGATGTTGAAGTCTGAAAATGGCAATAAATTATTAAGAAATTGCTGTTTTATCTACTCTGAGATTTTCTTTCCAGCAAACCCTAAGATTTTCGTTTGTTACAGCTTTATTAGCTGGAAAAAGATTATTATGTAATTTTCCGTGTATAATCTATAAAAACTCTATGTTTATGTCTATACTTAAGATATTGCATCTGACTACTTTCATAACAAGAATTCGTGTAACACACATCAAATCAAATTCTAGCCCATCGCACTAACTTGGAAATTTCCCCTAGGATTCATTGAATGATGCAGAAAATCTGTTACAGAACATACTGAGAGAGATGTTAAGGTTGAAGAAGCAGTTTCAGACTGGTGAGATGATAGAAATGGGAGGGAGATTTATTTTTTACCAATTTCATTCACTGTCGCTCCCAGAAGATGGAAATTCATAAAAGTTTGAATTTCAGTCTTCTTCATATGGTGAATGGCTAGTCTGTCAATCAGGATAGGCAAATCATTTTCCATATCCCTAATAAACAAACTATGATAAGCAGGCTGTAAGTGCTATGTCTGGATTAGTGGTTTCCCCTGCGGCAGATAAGTTTGAAGTCAATCAGCTCATGAGATGGCTTTCCTGGCCTGTGTTTTCTTTGAGTCTAAAAAAAATTCTCCTACAAATTGTATGGCTTCTGTAAGATTTGTGGACTCATAACTAGCCAACCTGTAGGATGTGCCCTTTATCTGTGCTGTTGTCACTGTTCTCACAGTGAAATGATGATACTGTTTCAAAACATGGTCTTATTAACTTAAGATTCAATTGCATAAGAATATCAGACAAACCCTGGTTTGTATACATGTGTGTGTACACTTTTTAGTGCAGCTTTAGGTTGACTTGAATGGTTTATCTTTGCAAGTTTAATAAGTTTGTTGTCTACAAAGTAATTCTTTGACTTCCTGGTTGCTTCAGGTGTTGATAGGATGTCACTGTGATAGAGTGGTTACTTCAGAATATATGCGGGTTGTCCCCAGTGCTGATAACATTGCACTTTTGAGTATTCTTGATCTAGCACAATGCATTAAATGAGGTGCAGCCCATACCTACTTAGAAACAGCTGTACACAGTGACGAGGGAGTCATAAATAATCAGTGACTCCTTGAATTCCCATAAACAGTGTTTCTGAAGTATTTTTTAATGATTATAATGCCCTGCAAAGCAAGTGAGAGTATACATTTTATTGATTTTTATGAAGACTTAAGTGAATCGTTATAGCCCTTGTGGCACACAAATTCATTTATGTTGAGTTCTGTAGTCTGTGCAGATTCAGAAGAAACACAGGGGCTCAAAGAGCAGTTTGATTGAATGGACACAGGAATTAAAATTCAATTAATTAAATAATAAAATTTAAATATTTATATTTCTCCCTCAATTTTCAATGCTCCTGTAAATGCCAAGTCATTGGTATGGAAGCTGACTGTGGTTTATCATATCAATGTACAGGTTAAAAAAAAATGAAGCAAATTCCAATTAGATTGATGCTACTCTGCCAGAAGATCAGATTACTTTTCATTTCTTCAATTATATTAAAATAGTAAAAGTAGTATATTATTTCTCATACTTCTTCCATTAAGTTCTTTATTAGCTAAAAAATAATCATGATCTTATTCGAGTAAGGGAAAATTTCCATCCCCTAACTTTCTCCACAGTCAGTATATTTTGCTGCAATCAGTACCTCCATAGGTTATTTTAATGACTGTGGTTTCATACCTAACTTTACAACACAAAGATTATGCACTGGTTTTAATTCAGAATGAAAAGACAACTGTGGCATGCATTTGTACTTTGTATTTTGTATTTTTAATTATACTAGAGGCCTTTGATCTATCAACTACTCTTATATGAGTGGCTGCAGATTTAGGAGATGAGATTTCCTTCCCAGCTTAATCTTATAGGAAACCATAGTGCAATATTCTGAAAAACAAGCTTACAAAATGCGACTGAAAGGTGAGGAAAGGAATGTTAAAATAAACATAATTTAAGAAAATATCTTAAAGTGAAAAACATTCAGATCTCAATCTGATTAAGTTAATCATAAAGAACCACATGTAAGCAGTGTGTAATTATGTACTTAGAGGATTCTTCACAGAGAGTACAATGGCATTAATAATGAATAGGTGGCAGATGAAAAAAGTCACATTCAAATTATAGAACACAACCATTTAAATGCTACAAGTAGTTAATATATGAACAAGCTAAGATTCTGTAATTGGTTGTTTTTTCATTTTTAATATATGCTGCAAAAGGTGTCATGTATCTGTTATTTTTAATTTACCAAACTATGTTCATATGAGACGTTACTGTTACAATTGTGATGAAAACAACCTATGAAGAAAATAAAATGCTTTTTTGTTGCATTCTTCTTTTAGTTCATTAAATTTAGTATTTTGTTTGTTTTTCAATATGTATATTCCAGTTCTGTGCCAGGAAGATCTGGTGTTAGCAGCAAAATAGGGGAAAAAATATGTGTCTATGATATATATTCATATATATATTCATATATATATATATATATATATATATATATAATAGACTTTATTATTGACTTTATTATTACATACATCTGTAAACATAACTTATTAACTTTTGTATTTCACTTATTCATTTGCTTACTTCAGATCTTAAATATATGTAGTCTTTTTTTTTCTCTCTGATACAATCAGCAGGTGGAAGGTGTTTGAATAATCCAAGTATTAGATGCTAAATTCTTTAAACCTGGCAACTGGTTGAAATATTCTATTTTATTCTGAATTCTGGAATCTTGAAATATTCTTGATATTTCTAGGTATTCGAATAATGAATGGTACACATTTATCTCTGAAAGAAGCTTTAATTTCTTCCATGAAATAAATGTAGCACAACCTATCAGTTGCTCTCTATTAAATGTTGCTGACTTGTATCAATAATAAAATTGAAGACAAGCTTTTGCATTCTTTTATGGATTCTATTAGTTTTCTTCATGGAAAACTTCCTACAAATATAAGCTATTATAATATTACTTACAATTTCCATAAAAAATATTTTCAAATTCCTTGTTAAAAAAAGGAAGAGCTTAATAAATGTTAATTAAAAGAAATCTCTTAAGATCCTTTCTTTTTGAATAATAACAGAATTTTTAAAATACAGAAATAGAAATCTCTGCTATGCTAGCCTTAAGGCTGGAAATAAAACTTCTTAAATTTTGATATAAGCTCTGGCGCTGCATTAAATAGCAGTGACACAGTTATTTATGCTTGTGCATGTGTGGCTAATAGAATTATAAAAGCAGGTCTTTTGATGTTTTTACTAGATCTTTGAGATTTATAAATATTAACATATTGATTATGAAGCAGTGCACTACATTTTCCTTCTGTCCTTTATTTTATAATTTTATTATTCTGACTTCAGGTAAGAAAAAATTTTAAGAAAAAGAAACTTTTGATTTGTAAAGGACTTCTTTGCTAGCATAAAACCTGGGAGATAGCTACTTGTGAACCATGTGCTTTTTCTTGTACTGTAGTATTCGACTAAATACATGAATAAGTCATTGACAACAAGTTTGTAGCTGAAAATAGATCTGTGAGACTGTGAATTCCCCTTTATTTGGCTTCAATTGCTTTGCCATGGAAAACCACTGAATTTTTAAGAAATAATCAGTGATTACATAGAAAAACTGATATGGAAAAGTACACATTCACTGCTTCTCTTTGGAAAAATTGAGAAAAGTAATTCTATGTCTGTGTGTAAGATTTGAGATAATTAATACAGCATTCATTATACCATTATAATTCTATCACATGGATACAGAATAGGCTGCCCAGGGTGATGCTGGTGTCACTAACCCTGGAGATATTCAAGAAATGTTTAGATCTTGTACTGAGGGACATGATTTAAGTGAGAAATATTGGTGACAACTGAGCAGTCAGACTGGCTGATCTTAGAGGTCTTTCCAGCCTTGGTGATTCTATGTTTCCATGACTATTGATTTGAGCTGATCGCTGTGAGCTCTTGCAGTGTGAGCAGGAATTTGGGCTCATCAGAGTCCTGTTCTAAGTCATCTCTGTGCTACATTGTTTTTGTGACAAATGGATGGACAAAGAAAGCTGTTGTTATATGGAGATCATTTTGTATGGGGAAAAAATAACTTTTTCAAGTTTTAATTAGGGGCTTTCTACTTGTTAAAGTGACTTTAGTAATATTCTCTCCCTGTGATAAATCAGTTTAGGTGATGAAACTGTTGGGGTTCAACCTTTGGAAAGCTTTAATTCTGGCCTCTTGGTTCTTGTTTATTTTATTTTGTTGTTTTTTCTTCTAATTTGAAAAGCCAATCAAAATGCTTATTTCCAGATGAAATATGTTTATAGAAAATAAAAATATACTCTATGTTTATAGAAAATAAAATCTGTTTACAGTAAATATTTTTTCTTTCAATAGTTTAATTACCCTGAAAAGTGAAATTCTGCATTTCTTCCACCTACCATACCAAGATTATTTTGAGCTCTATCAAAAGAGAAAAACTTTTTTTTTTTTTTTTGTCATTTAATTTTTTGAACTGACAAACTGATGTGCTAATTGTAATGCATGCTAAATTTAAAGTTGCTTTTAAGAATGACAAAATGACACTGATGAAAAGGCTCTTATTTCATTTTGAGAAAGGTGGGATCAGTGCCAGAAGAGGGAAAAGGCATTTTGTGTAGATGTATTCCAGATATTACAAGGCATAGAACAGCATCTTAGTAAGATTTGCCACAACCAAATAGCAGCATTTCCAATTTATTTCACTGTTAAGTAAAAGAATTAGCACATCCTGATGTTCTCTGAATTTTTTTTTTTGTTTAGTGTTTTTCATTGGTAGTTTTTATCTTGCTATTGATTAACTGCAGAGCCTCAGAATTTGTTTGCTTGTTTATTTATTTATTTATTTATTTTAATACTATTCATAAAATTCCTTTTAGCAAGCAATATGGGTCTCAGAATATTTTACATTCTGTTTTATTCTCTTCAGGTCTTCAAATTCTTCCCAAAACTTCTCAGTCTATACATATGTTGTGTCCAGACTAGGAGATTTTAGGGCTAATTTGCATAAATTTTGCTATAGGTTATATATGGTTATTGCTCTAAGGTGTTATATGGTTTTAGGACCTCTAAAACATGAGCCATAGGCAAGGAGAACTTTTTATATCTCTTGAAAAGCTGCATATCTTATGTAGCTACAGGCTACACTGTAATTTTAAAAACTTTGTGGTTAACTACAGTAATGTTATTTGAAGTTAAGGTACACTATATACACTTTCCATTAAGCTCGGAGCTTACAGTAGTCTATGGACACAAACCATGTATGAACAATTAATGTCATAAAATAGTAATGTCATTTTGTAGTTTGATTTCAGAATACAATTGTCACTAAGGTAGCAAATGCTAAACTTCGCATTTAATATATTTCTCCTTATCCACAGTTGCATTCTAATTAAAAATGAGAAACATTTCTACAATAAGAACTGGACTTCTGTATAAGGGCATCCATAATAATACTGGAACTAATTGAAAACAGGCTTTGGAATTTTGGAGAATTTAAATTAGATAACTCATTTGTCATGCAAAGGTTAGCATTTTTCATAGTCATTTTATGATAATCATTTAATGACCATGCTAAATTAAGTATTGGCTTTGGAAAACACAGAGGATTACTCTTATAGAGTAATACAGAGTAAAAAGGTTTTTACATACAGAATGTTGTATGAAAACAAAGTATTTGTATGCTGTCGCTGTCTATCAGAACTTTTGAATCATTCAGCAGTCATTCAGATGTGTTTCAAGAAGTCTGGATAGCAGCATCATTGAAGAACTAACTCCTATAACGTACAAGTTGAAATGCTTCAGATGAATGAAATAAATTTTAAAAACAACAGTAGATAGCTCTATATTCAACTTAATTTATATATTCCCTTTCCAGTGGTTTAACAAATTGTGTCTGGTCATGCTTTTAGGGGAAAAAATAGTCAGTCATACTGACTGGTAGACAGCATTATGTTCCTATTCGAAGAGAGAAATAAGGGTGTGTTTCTTTTTTGTCTAAATAGAAAATTAATATTTTTAATCACATAAAAATTGTCTTTTTGAAACAAGAAATCTTTCTTGTCTTTCTTCTTGAAATTTGGAAAGGAAAAGTATTAGATTGAACAATCTTTTTAATTGTGTTCATTAAAAATTGTTTCTTTCATAAAGCTAACAGGAACCAGTAATAGATCTTAGCTTGCTTACTGGTTGTTGCTTTGCTATAATGGGAAGATTAATGTCACTTTCTTTTCTTTAATGTAAGAGAGTGCAAATGTGTTATGGGACATCAAAGTCAAGAGTCCTTCTCTTCAATAAATCAAAAGTGGCTTACTTAATACTGTGAAATAGCTTGTTAACACTAGCAATTTCTAATGTGTGATGCACTGGACATGTTAAAAGCAGATGATGAGTATTTGCGGATTGAGATGACTCACAATGCTTCAGTAGAAGTACTGTATTTAATTCATGTTTGCCAACCATTACGTGATGTTATATTCTTCTGCTTGGTGTTGTATTCCATCCTCATTGTTGCTGCTCCTGCTTGGCAGAAACAACAGTAACAGAATAGATGCTATGAAATGCTCTGTTGTGGGGTTTGGGGTTTTTTTGTTGGCTTTGTTTTGGTGTTGTTTTTTTTTTTAATTGTTTTTTGTTGTTGTTGTTGTTTGTTTGTTTTGTTTTGTTTTTTCCCACCCTTTACTTAGAAGAAATTTAATCAAGTGCTCAGCTGTTTGTTATTCTGGCTCTGGATTTCTCCACCTGTTGTAAAATAAATCATGTTTAACCAGAGAAGCATAGTGCAAATTCTTTTTACACTGCTTTCTAAAACTGATGTAAACTAATGTGTTTTGACTATGATTAATGCATATCCTGAGACTCAAATTTAAGAGAAGAGTAACCTCAGTTTAATCAGGAACTCGTGCTTTCACAGTCAGCGGAAATCCTCCATAAAAACTGGTATATCAGAAAAGAAAGCTCATACCTTAGTTCTGTATTATGAAAACAAAATTCACATTTGTCCATTCCCACTTCAGTCTTGTATCTTTTGCACACTGTGTTCCATTAATATTTTTCTTCTCTTATCAGCAGTACTGTCACATTAGTTAGATGAAGATGCTAGCTACTGTACTACATTGGCCTACCAGTAAAAAACTTAGGGAGTTTGATTGTAGATACATTCTGTTATGTTTGTTGTAGTCTTACCTCTGAAATACATTTTCATATTAAATGCTTCTTGTTATAGAATCATGCGTGTCAGTCAATTTAATTAAAATGTCATGGTGACCTTTATTTGAATACTCTGAACTTCCTCTGGATTTTGGAAGTTCTTTTTACTTTGATTCCAATTAAAATTCTTTAAATTATCAGTGTACAAAATCTGCATACTAATTAACCTTATGATGCTGCTAGCAAATTAACCTTGCAAACAATGTATCTTTTGCAGAGGTAGTTCAGCTGAGTTTGCCGGAAGATCAAAAACTAAGCACCACTGCAGCAACAGTAGGACAAAGTGCTGTCTTAAGTTGTGCCATCCAGGGTGCTCTGAGACCTCCCATCATCTGGAAGAGGAACAATGTCATTCTGAATAACTTAGATTTGGAAGATATCAGTGTAAGTAAAAGAGTACTATTTAACAGATTGTTACAAAACCTTTGCTTGAAGAACTGAGAAGTGATGTTTAACAAATTACTTACTCAGTATGTATTTGGTCGTATGGCTGTATATAATGAAAACAAAATAATAGGAATAAAATGCCTACCAAACTCTTTTTTCTTTTGAAATGTTTGCAAACTCTTGGTGTGAAAAGTAGCAGAAACTTTTCACAGACCAAACATTTAAAGGAGTAAGTATGACAGCATAAACGTATGAAGACAAAATTGCAACTTGGTATTGTATGATCAGCATTATATAGACTTCCAGTATTGAAGAGGCATTAACTTTTTAAGAAATTAATTATTATTTAGCACATGTAGGTCATTATAATAAAACACAGTTCATTGTAATAAGATATAAATAGATCATTGTAATAACCTTATCTTCTCATACTTGAATGAAAATGTATTCTTTACCTTAGTACAACTCCTACTACAAAATTGGTTGTTTTGATCATTCCCCTGTGTATCCAGCAAACTGAAGTAATTGCTACTGAATGTCAGTACAGCTTAGAAATCTACTTTTAGG
The DNA here is from genome assembly GCF_054131305.1 of Coturnix japonica. Taxonomy (NCBI): domain Eukaryota; kingdom Metazoa; phylum Chordata; class Aves; order Galliformes; family Phasianidae; genus Coturnix; species Coturnix japonica. The sequence goes on along the minus strand of NC_140666.1, from coordinate 28,660,016 downwards.
GAAGCAAGTATCTGCTACCTAACTTGCCCATGACCTCAAAACATGGAGGGAATGAAAACATTTTATGATAGAGCTTTCAAAACAAGTCTTCAGCTGTGTTTTATTCTTGTATGTTCCATTTGATTTGGCCATCATCTCACAGTACAAGAATTACAAAATGTGGAGAAACGTAGGATTACACTTGCTAGGATCAGTATGTGTCTTGGATCACTGCAGCTCTTCTGTGCGTGGAGTGTCATCACAATCAAATATTTCATTCATGTATTTTTTAGTGAAGGCTTTTATTTCTAAGGTGGCATTTGTACTCATGTGTAACCTTTGTTTTGTTTTACTTGTGATTTTATGCCAGATCTGTTTGTAAATTTAAATTCTGTAGAGTAATGCTTTATAAAATAAAGGATGGTTTCAAAGCTCAGCTCACTTGAACAGTAGTGTTTAGCCATTTCAGAGGCTTAGGATAAAACCAGCATCCTCTGAAAAATTCCTTTAATATAATCATTAGTTTAATTATTTTAATTAGTATAATTATAGATGGCATCCTGTTGTGCATTAATAGAGCGTGGGGGTTCCTAGGATTCCAATTAAAGGCCACAAAGGTAATAAAGGGTGTAGAGCATCACCGGTATAAGGAAAGGCTGAGTAAGCTGGGTCTGTTTGGCTTGGGGAAATGTCTGAGGGGATTGTATCAATGTTTATAAATATCTAAAGGGTGGTTGGAAGCAAATAGATGGGATCGGGCTCTTTTCGGTGGTGTGCAGCGATAGGACAAGGGTTAATGGCCTAAAAGTTGAACAAAGGAAATTCCATACAAAGATGCAGAAGAACTTCTTTATGGTAAAGATGACAGAGCCCTGGAACAGGTTGCCCAGAGTGGTTCTGGAGTCTCCTCTTGTGGAGGAGAGGTATATTCAATACCTGTCTGGATGCTTACCTGTTGAAGGGAACCTGCTTTACCAGGTGGGTTGGTCTCAATCTCTTGAGGTCCCTTCCAACCCCTGCAGTTCTGTGACTGGTATTCAAACACGTCTTACCCTTACTCAGAAGTTTCCTTTCTGCACATTTTTTTTAGCATTCTGTAAATATTCATGATGGTCATAAAAAAATGATTTTGGAGTTCTTTGCTCATCATTTATAATTAGAATATGTGCAAGGAGCTATAGAAACAGGAGCACAGGAAATGAAAGGGAAATGATGAATCTAACTACCTCATTTCAGACTGAACGGTTCTATTGACTGTACTTGCAAATATGAAAAGAGAAAGTGTTTTCAAAGGTTGAAACAAACGTTTTGCTTATGAAAATTCAAAAAAATGTTGCTTTAATTAAATTCATCTTTGTTTTTACTAAAACCTGAGAAACTAATTAATTTTTTTTATTATTTTTTATATTAATTGCTTATTAATTTAGCCAGTTTTCCCTAGGTAAACTCTAGTTTTCCTATAATGGTAGTAAAGAGGCAGTTTTAACCTGCAAACTTTTTCATTCACATTACTCCCCTTTTTGTCCTCTCTCCCATTCAAAGGGGGAAAGTGCTGACTGGGAGCTTGCCTATTAGCTAGGGCAAACCTACCATGCTTCTTTGGTAGTTATAAGAGCTGGAATGCAGTCCAATATGAATTTTTTAAAGACTCGTGGTATGCCTAATTTGAAGTCAGTTTGAATTGGTGATTTGAAATCCGAAGCTAGGGGAGAAAACTAAAATTGCTAGAATTGGCTGAATTTTTGTACATTTAATAGGAGTGAAAGGTCATGTGACAATGTACTGGGTTAACAACCATAAGGAAACAAATAGACCAAGCAAAGAGGTAATTCCCAAAAGAAGGTCTACTTCTTTGCTGCCTAAAAGAATATGCAAGACAGTGTGGAAGTAAAAGCAAGTGAGGGACTATTCATCTCTGGGGGAAAAAAAAAACAACTTAGTATTCATACCTGCACAGAGTGGGATTATTTAAGAATTCTCTGTTTTGGGATGAGCTCTGTGTGTATATTTTGTGTATTATGATAGTAGGAATGAAACAGTGAATTCTTCCAGTGACAGAATAGGTGAATGTATTCATCATTTCTTATAAACTTCAAGAAAATCATAAAAAGAACAGAATGCTTGAAAGTGCTTTTTGAAGAAAAACTTTAGATCTTAGTCCATTAGTATTAACAATTATGATTCAAAGGGAGTGACAGATCCAATATCCCTAAGGTGAGGCATTAAAAATATGTAGCACTTGAATTAATGTAGGTGATACTGATCTGATATGCAAATAAAATAATAAACAGTGGAAGAAAGAATTAATGAAGCCTGGAAACAAAGTAAGAACAGAAATAAGAAAAAATGATTGGGCATTAAAGCATTAACTGTTTCCCAGAGTCTCTTTTCTTCAAAATGTATTTTATGCAGTCCAGTGTTATACTGATTTTAACTCAGTTTTCTTATTTCCAGACCTTTCCTTTAACAACAACAAAAAATTCTCTTTGTATGTCTTTGGTCATTTAATAATGTTCTGGAATTTGATGATCAGATACTCTTACAAATTCACATTTACTTCAAAGTTCTCATGTAGTTATCATTCAGTATTCATTCAAGCAATGTAGTAAAAATAAAACGTTGAGGAGAAGAAAAATAATTTGACAGAAATGAATTATTTTATATTTCAATATGGGAAATTACGTTAGTAGTTAAATATTGACTTGCAAGGAAAAAATGCAGAGGGAATATAGCATGTTTCAATTTGCTGCATTTTAACCGCCAAAGAAAGTGTTGTACTTACTCAGACAATTTAAAACATTCCTAAGCTTTAAGCCCTTGTATAATTTTAGATGTCCACGGAGGAAATGTGTTCTGTGCTTTGCTGTGACTGTGTTATAATCTAAAACTTTTGGCTAGTGCTGGGAATTGTCAATTTACTCAGCTGTATAACAACCACATATGTGCATCTCAAAAATAATAATCTTGTGTAAGTTTTGGTATTGTTTGGGGGGAAAAGTAAGTGAAAAGGACTGACCTAGGGAGACAGATTAATTTTTATTTTTATTTTTTTCTTTTCTTTTCTTTTCTTTTTCTTTTTCTTTTTTTTTTTCAACAAAATACATCAGAGATCATGTAATTGGAAGTGAGCATATATGGCACCAATCAGATTTAGTAGTAGTAACAATGTGATTTTGTAAATCAAGGCAAATGCTCATTCTTATGGTGTGGAAATTAAGTTTTTGTGCTGTGCAATTTTCAATGCAAGTTAAATTACTTGTTTTGGGAGTGACAAACTCAGAACAATATAATGTTTTTGACTTCCAAGGATTGGGAACACAAATAGTATTTAATCAACGCTTTTAAAAACGATGGAGTAATTTAGAGAATTCTATCTGGCCACAAATGTATGGTTAAATATTAAAAATATGATAACAACTATCAGACAATTTTAGGAGTCTTTAGTTCTCAAGGTACAAGTCATTATACTTTATTAAAGTTTTGTGCCTTGCTACTGATTGTTTTGTTGTGTTTTTGTTTGTTTGTTTGTTTTTGTTTTTGTTTTTTAATTTCAACTGATAGGAGTCAGAGATGATCAGCATTGACTTGAATGAAGCCATGAAAAATTTTGTGCTGCTGCAAATTTAATTTATTTAAATTGTAATTCATTTGTGATATGACTCACTACAGAATTGGTATCACAAGATGTTTTACTGATAATTTAGTATGCATCTAGAAGGGCTTTCTCCTGAGTAGTGGAATTCCAAGGTCACAGCCTGAACCAATGGGTGAGCTACATGGGTGATGGGGGAGAGGGGTCTCCACAATACTTCCCATGCAGTCTGAGTCTGTGCAGTTCCCCCTTTTCCCCTGCCCTTCTCTCCAGCAGCTCAATGATATGAGGGCCACATTCCTTGGCTTGTCCCTTTCTCCAGACTGTTACTGGGAGGGGTGAGTTAATTTCATTTTGATATCTTTTCCTGTAGCACCTGTTTCTCAAATAAAGTCTCTGCCATTGACTTTGTTAGTTCTACACTCCACCCGTGATCATGAATCTTAAATCTGTGATTTTACTTTTCACTTTGCTTGAGTTTTATCTAAGCTGTTATTCATTACAGAATAAAGTTCATATTTGTGGGAAAATTAAAAATAGGTTTTTTTTCTTTTTTTTCTTTTGCCAAATGCTGCGCATGATATGTTTTTCTCATATAAGTTGATTTGCTTTTTAAATGCTTTTTATATTTCATTTCACTTTATGCTTTTTTTCTAGCTTATTCAGAGCTATGATACTGCAGAAGTTTAAGATTTATCTTCATCTTTTTATGGTGGTGACTATCTTAATTTTGAGCCAGCTGATGATTCTCACTTTTTTTAAAAGTGTTAAGGTTTTTCTTATTTGTTCAGTTCATTCTGCAGCATGTGTTACTATTGTTTGAAAGAGGTGGAAAGAATGCAATAAATATATCAGGTTTTTCAGAGTTATTATTTTAAAATGAAGTCCCAAAAGTCAGAGAGCAGCCTGGTCTCAGCTGCAGCTAGTACATAAGGTCAGTCTTTCTTGAAGTGTGATGAAAATGCTTTGTTAATAATGGCCTCCTTTGACTCATACTCCTTGCCTTTAAAGTCTTTTTATGCAGAGTTAAATAGGAGGGCCACATCACCAGTAATGAAAGAACAAAAGTGTTTGGATATCTGAGAGTCTATTTTATTAAACAGAGAGGCACAAATGCTTTAAGATTAAAAAGCAACAACAACATAAAACAAACAAATAAAAAACCCATCTTTGCTTGTTCCTCCTAAGAATCCCAGGAGATAGAAAGATGGCAGGTAGGGCAGAATTACCTACTAGGAATTTTGCTTAACTGTCTTATGTAATATTTACTGCCAAAAGAAAAAAACAAACAAGTAATCTTCTGAAAGTGTTTCATTTTACAAGGAGTAAATACTCAAAAAACAAACAAGCTTTACATAGATCCTATGGTTTTTCTTAGTTTGGCATCTCTATTAGTGGTTCACATATGTATAACTGTATAAATGTTGTGGGCTTTTTTACTTCAGTATATTTGGCAAATTTTAAGTTATTTTTTTGATAGGTTCTTTCACCCTATGCATCTTCCCTGTACTTGGGGGAAAAACCTTTAATGCCTATGGGCTATTGTGCCACATGCAAGGGGGAGGGGGTTCAGGATACAGAACCATCCTGCCTGACTTCTTACAGTCAGCAGGGATCATTGCTCTTCATTTATAACAAAACTTTTCTTCATGGTCCCTCTGCTTGATGCCCAGACTATCTGAGTACTGTCTATGTGATGGATAACTAGGTAGATATGACTGCATGGCTTAACAAACATTGTGCTGCCACAGCAAAATATCAATGCCATTAACACTTTTTCCTACATGTTTTGGATTTTGTAGAGTACTTTGGCAAACATTAGGAATATTGTTATTGTCATTTACAGTTAATGTAAGATGATTGAAATCCTGTTTTGCCTTCTGAAATAGCCCTTTGTTTCACTGACTCCTTACCTAGGGAAGCTGTCTTACGATAAAAGCTTAGACTGATTAACATGGAACATTGTATCAATGGCTTAAGCAAAGGCAAGATGTGTGATGATATTTAAAAATAACCAAGATTGGTATTAAAACTGTAGCAGGTTTCAACTTTTTGTGTAATTCCAGTTCATACTAAGTTAGTTCAGATTGATTGGTATTCACTGTTTGCCTAAAGGCTCTGTGTAAGATTTTTTTTTTCTTTTTTAGTGTTCTGTGTTTGGCAAGCTGGGCTAGCCTCTTTTTAATTGAATCTGCTATGCTAGCATGCAAGCTTTCAGTATTTTTATTTCTGCGCAGGAGTAAAGTACACCATTGGACATACATCACTCTTTTTGTTGTGAGTCTTTAGGTCTGTAGTTTTAAAAATCTTTTGTATAGGAACTCCGTTCAAAATCTTTCTAAGCGTATATGCACTGTTTTCCTGCACGTGAGGACTGCTCCAAAAGTAATGCCTCTGTCATGGAGATACCTAGTTCATGACTGGGGGAGAGCAGGCCACTGGCCTGCGAAAGGGAGGGTTGGGGGAGAGGGGTGTTGGTGGTTCATTTCTTCTGAGAGCCAGCTACTCAGAAAATTGGTGGTCCATGGAAGTGGGGCATTAACTTTTTAACTCCCAGTGCTTTACGTGATGTTATGGTGTGGAATATCAATAACAAAAATCATAAAACCATGACAGCCTCCTATTTATTTCTGTGGAAACTGCGGTTGATATAAAGAGGAATATGGTGCTATTGGATACTTAATAGATATATTAGAACAATAATAAGCACAATTATAATATAATTAATAGCACAACAATAGTGCAACAAAACATTATTTTACAGCATAGTCATAGTCGTTAGCTATGCATTTTTGCCAGCAATGAACAAAAGCTTTCATGCCTTTCTTTTGAAAATCTGCACTAGTAGAGCAGACTCCCAGCTGCTATTATGGATGGCATTGTTTCAGAGAAAATGCTGCCCAGACACCGTGTTTTTAATTGGCCCAAACAGGTAGAAGTCAAGAAGACATTAAATCTGGCCTATGTGGTAGGTGTGGCAGGAAAGTTCAGCTAACATTGGAAATATATTCAATGATGTTCAAACTAGTATAGGGCCTGACATTATTCTGTTGCAAGAGAGGTTGTCTTCTTTGACCTGGTTCTGTAAGTTTGGGCCTTCAGCTTAGTCAGTGTCATGACTACAGTCAGTGTTGATGTTTTATCCTCATTTTGGGAAATTCTGGAGGATCACCTCTTTCTTATCCCAAAAGACAGTGCACATCACTTTACCTTTTCTTCAATGGGGAATTCACATGTTGTTATTCCATGGACTGCTATTTTGATTCCAGCTAGTAGTGGTGACACCACATTTTGTCACCGGTAATGATGAGTTCCGGGAAAATGTCCCATTCAGCCTTGTATTGGTACAGTAGGTCCTGACAAACTTGCTTATGATGTTCCTTCAGTTCCCTTGTGAGTATTCATGGGACCCACCTGATGAAAACTTTGCCATATTCCAATGTTGCTACCAACAATGCTGCCTCCAACACGCTGAAACAAATATTTAACTCTATATGCAGTTCCCTGGTCATAATCCATTGATTTACATGGATAAGCAAATTGAGCTGCTCTTCACCTCGTAGTGTGTCAGCTCTATGTGGCTGTCTGAAACATGATTTATGTTTTACATTGCTGTTGTCACTGCTGAAGTGCACTGCTTACAGCCTCACTGCAGCAATATACACTGTTTGAGCTAGAGGTTTAGTTTGGTGTTCTAAATTACTGCATTATTGCTTTTTTTTCCCCATATTGATAGAATGATACTGCAGCTTTCTATTGTATATTACAATTTTGTGATATGTTATACCGTGTTTTTTTATTTAAGTTTTGACTTGATCTACTGTTTTCTGTTGGGCTGGTTCTTCAATGAGGCAATTTTGACCAGATTTATGATTTTCCCTTATTACATCTCTAATATATGACAATGAAACTGCACAACATTTTTTTTTCTTAAGAAATTCAGGTTTTGTTTTCCCTCTTGAGCCAGGAGGAAAAGTTTAAAATATCTCAGATTAGTTCCTTATGCACTCATTCTGAAGTTTCTACATAGTGTTTGTTTTCCTATTGACATGCAATAGCAAAGTGCAGAATTGCAGTGCTCTTCCAATATAAGCAGAGAACAGATTATTTGGAAAGTATAAGTTGTAACATTGGCATTAACAGGTAAAGTGCAACTCTGAACTGAATTCTCAGTATACATTTTGCAAATGGGATTTGAGCAGGAATGTTAGGATGCACAGAGTAAAAAAGAAAAATAAATATATGATGTATTTCATTTGGGGCTGGATGTTGTTTTGTGGGGTTTTTTTGGTTTTTTTTTGTTTGTGTGTGTGTGTGTGAGGCGGTCGTGGTCTCTAGATGAGAGAAAAATCGGTAGATAGCAAAATGTATTTAAGAGATCAATGTTGACGATGAACTGGTGTTAAAAATAAACAAACAAACAAAAAAACCCAAACAAATGAAAGTCCTCAACTTTCTATCATACTAAACAAGTTCAAGCAGCCTCCCACTATACATTCTTCTGCAGGGAGAAAGCTGGCAGTGTTCTTTCTAGAGCTGATAATGAAGAATAGCAGGAATGTGATCAAAGAATAAATGTACACAAACAATTTACATAACCAAAGGAAATAATTATTGTTTATTGTTTTATAAAGGAAAACCACCTTTAGGTTTCTGTTGTAAGGTTTCTTGGCTAAGTAAAGATTTGTTGCCAAATGAATGTTTTCTTTCCATGTTCTTGTTATTTGTGACACACGTCCTCATTCTTAAATGTCAAGCTCCTCAACAGTGCAGTGCTGCAGTGGAATCACTGTTAAAATAATTGTTCAATTCTATCTTCATTTCTGTATGACAAGAATAATTAGTTTCTTGATTTCATTTTAGAAGAATCATGTCATGTATGTTTGAACGGTTATACTTTTCTATTTATCATAAACAGAACTTTTAGCCCTCTTTTTAAGGTCATCATATATTTTTTTCCAAAGGTAAAATAACCTTTTTTTCCCCTATATATATTTATATTAATGTTTAAAGCCTTGGGTTCAGTGGTGTTCATCTGTGTGCCTGCATGGATACAGGCTCTGTGGGTGACTCTAGATTGTGAGTTATTCTGTTAAGCACTTAAGTATGTGTCACAGTTTAATTTCAGAGAACTCTGTCTGTTCTTCATCATCACATTCCAGACACTGATTACAGTATTTAATTATGCTTTAATTAACAAAACATATACTGAACTCAGAATTCTAAAAATAAGCTAGACCCATCTACTTTGTAGTTCTGAAGAAAAAGCCCTCCCTAAAGCCAAATTGCTTTGAGTAAAGAAATCACAGTGTCATAGGATGAATCCTGTTGAAAACTGATATCTTTGAGTAAAATATCCATAGAGATGTTTTATCAGTGTGAAAAATAAAGAGAGAAGATAACGTAGACACCCATTTAACTGGAAAAGAGCTATGATAACCCTTTACTACTTAAGCCTGGACTTGCAAAATCTAGATGAGTTCAATTTTCATATAGCTCATTTCTATTTTGTAAGCATGTAGTTGTCATAGCTTAAGACTTTTCAAAGAATATTTTGAGAAAGTTCACTTTTGTACAAGTATTTCTAGTCAAATAAATTGTTATTAGCCTAAGTAAAAATAAAGAGGAACTACTAATTATTTCTTTTATTTTTATTAATTGACATGAAAACTTGTTTATATTAAGTAAATGATACTTAATATTAACATTACAGATGCTAGATTTTACGAGGCTGTTCTTTTTAGGTTTATTATTTTTAAATTGACTTAATTACACTTCCACAGGATTTCATATACCTTGTTAAATTGTGTAGTTTAGGTTTTTTATCTGGTCAGATTAAAGCCAAATATAGCTTCACTTTTACAAATAACTATCATAGCTAAATAAACAAATATATTCTTAGTACTTCCAAATTTGAAACTGAAGTAGTATTTTCTTTTACTGACCCAATATGAAGCTCTGACATTTCCAAAACATAAAAGTATCAGGATTTCAGATTACTGTCAGATATACTGGCTGAAGAGTTGATATTAGCATCACAGCTTTGTTGCCAAAATGAAGAGTATAATTACTGTAGAGATACAGATGTAATTATTATAACCTTGTTTTTAATATTTCCTTGTAGGATTTTGGAGATGATGGGTCCTTGTACATTACTAAGGTTACTACAACTCATATGGGAAATTACACCTGTTATGCTGATGGCTATGATAAACCGTACCAAACTCATATTCTTCAAGTGAATGGTAAGAAAAAATGCACTAATTACTAAGTCATAAGAGAATTTGGATTTTGTTAAGCAGATCTGCTGTTGCCTATTTTAGAAATCTTTTTAGTGCGCCTTTGGCAGAAAAAGAAAGTTATTTTTCTTTATTGTTCTATAAATTACCTTGTAATCATGTTCATTTAGTACTTCTATAAGAGTAACATTTATTAAAAAGAGTGTGTTGGTGCAGTAGCCTACCTCTGCACAGTGAACACATGAGCATGTTACCAGGGAGAAAATGCATGTAGGTTGTTCTGAAAGTAATGCATCCTTTTTTATTCCAATGGAAATACATGGACAGATGCGAAGATAACTGTAATCCTGCTTGATAAAGCAAACTCTCAGCTAGGAAACATTATTTTTCAATATAGACAAGACCATCAGCTCTTCATTTCCACCGATAATGAATAAGAGCCTGCATGCCACACTTGTAAAAATCTGCACCAGTGGAGGAGACTCACTTCTGCTGTCACTACTGCTGAAACTCACCACCCATTGCCTCACTTTGTTCACATCCACTGTTTAGTTTCCATAACATTCTGCAAATATTGATGAATGTCAGTGAATGCCACTTTTTTCCACGTTTCCACATGTTGGTGGGAAGGTTCAACCCCTACTGCCATACCATGAACATCTGCCTTTTACATTGCGGGCTATTATAATGTATGGAAAGCTTTACTTCTACCCTCCATATTTATATACTGGTGCACTTAGCAAAATAATTTTTAAAATGCTCTATTTTAAATTTGATTGTAAATTTGACTTGTATTTTGCTTTTATTTGTTTGATGTCTAAACATGATTTTTAATTTGGGGCATCTGAATTTAAAATGATAATCTGTTCAGGTTCTAAAGACTGGTTTCCTGGCCTCAATATCACAAAATCACAGAATAGCTTAGCTTGGAAGCAACCTATGGATCTGATCCAATCTTACTGCTCAAATGGCCACCTTTAATGATCTGTCCTGGACAAAATTTAATTACATTTGTTTATGGTGCTCCTAGCTCTTTTTTCCCTCATCACTTTCTTTTTTCCTCTAAATTATATTAAACAATTGTTCTTCTCCATTGGCGCACCACTAGTCCCACTGTATTTTACCTCTGATGAAATTTAATATTTTTATTTTGTGTGTGTGTTTCAGATGATCTTCTGTTTTCCTGTTGCTTCATTCTTCATATTTATCTTTCTGGCTCTTAAATTTATCTTCCTACAATAAACTAAAATCATTTTTCATTTCATGTTGATACTTAATCCTGTCCAGAGTCATGTTGAGCTTAATTTTTTTCCTGCATGTTTACTATGCTCTTTTACTCTTTCCTGAATGTAGACACTACTATCATTCTTGGTTTGGGTATTATTAGACAGTTGCATTAACCCATATCATACTTCACTTTTCCTGACATCTTTTATCAGAAAATGGTGGAATCTTTCCTGATATTCACATCTTTTATCGACAATTACACCAAATGCAGTTGCTTAGTTTACTTATATTTTTATATTGTTCACTCTTAACAGCTTTATGTTTTTTCCCACTTTCTACTTGTTAATGTCCTTCACACTTTAAATGACTTGGATATTCAGTGCTTGCTTGCTGTTTCCTTAATGTCAATTTTGAAATAGTATTTTTCCAGGAAACCAATTTGGAATATCTATTGAATCATCTCTCTGTCTTTTTTTTTCCAATTTTCAACTTTATGAATTATTTTCAACATTTTGTAAATAGGCTGCTTTCACTGAGCTAATACATGGCATCAGCATTTTTTCCTCCTTTCATATTATCTGGAGGAATTTTCTGTCATCAGAAAAGAGAGATAGCAAATGCTGGCTTGACTAGTGGAATGTCTGAAATACAATTTATTCTCATTTTAATTCTTGCAAATATAATAGGATTTTTAATGAACTGGGCATATTAGAAGGTCCTTGGACAACTTTCTCCTCTTTTGTATGACCTGCTCTCGCCTAATTTATTAATGAATTTATACTTCTGCTAGCTCTTTCCATACCTATCCCACTGTGCTAGTAATTCTGGCACATTTATAACACTTGAGTTCTATATGTTTTACGTCTTGGCTAAATTCAGTCCTCAATGAGGCAAAACTCAAAGAGGTTTTTCTGTAAAGATTGGATGTTAAGGATCATACTACAGGAGAGGTGAAGGAGGACAGCTGTAGGTATTTCTGGTGAAAAGTATCTGTCACCAAATGATATTTTTGTTTTGGAGAAAGATAACCCTTTAAATTCCAAAAGCTGATTTTGAGGGGGATAAAGGAGAAAAGAAAGGAATCCCGTAGGACAGTTGCATCATTTGCTATTAATATTATGGGTAAATTGAATTAAAACCAGAAAGATTTAAAGCTTTGGTCAAGTGAAGTGCTGTTTCATACTTTAGATCTGTACATCTGAAAAGTTATCTTCCTAGGAACAGGCATGGTGGTCAGTACTTGTAGATGTGATAATGAATAATAGTATAATGATACTTGTATTAACAGGAGAGTTAGACAAAGGTTAATGAGATAATGAGGCTCTGATGTCAAAGATCTAATGTGAGTGTTCACAGAAAACAATGTAATTAGATTTCAAGTTTTTGATTCCATTAGTATCAAAAATGCAGATTTAACTGTATTGTATTTGTGTATTTTTAAAGAAATAATATTTATATTATTTGTATTGAGTAATGCAAACGTTATGCATGTATGAGTAATGAACTTTCACAAAAGTATTTTAAAAAGATAATCAGCACTGTGAAAACATGGTTTTGGTGTGAAAGTTCAGTATATTTCTAAATAATACAGTAGTTTAACATATTAAGCAATATTATATGTATATATCTAACTTTTTTCCTATAAATTTGATGAAAAAAATAACTGCAAAGCTATAATTCAGGAGTAATTGTTTCATTAAATAATGCTAATGGATAGCCTTTACGTTATACTTAAAACTTTCAGAGTGTGTAGTTTTGTGACTGCATTGTTGATTTATTTTATTGTCTTCTATGTGATTTGGTGCTGATAAGATTAGTTTGAATTATACTACTTACCTACAAAAACTATTTTTTCCTACTATGTAATCCTATGTAAGAAACATATCTGCAGTATTGAAATCTCTGCTTTAAATTCATGATACACTTTTGCGTAATTCTGTATGCAGAATATAACTTCCATAGGTGTATAACTATGGGATTCATTTGTATAATCTAAGTGACTGACACTGCTGACATATTTAAGGGAAGCAGTCAGGTGTTGCTTGACTGGACACTGAAAAAGTCATTCAACAGAAAAGGTTTTCAGAATGCCCTTTCTGAAAACAAAAATGATTTGCTCTTATTAATTCATGAAATTGCTGAGTCTTCAGCTCCACCAAAAGCTGGTTCTTTTCTCACAGTCTTTCTTTTATCGAACTGGTTACAGTAATAAGAGTCTGAGCCTGTCATTTTGATTTTTATCCTCCTCTGTATATTTGTGATAATGAAATTCATGCCATCAAGTATTTTTCCTTCAGTGTTGTTGATATCATATATCATAAAGCCCATGAATTTGGAAGTCTGTTTTCAGATAATGATAGATGGATATGTTTTGGTCTTAATATCACTGAAGACAAAGAGGAGCTATATAATTATCTCACAAAAAATATCTATTATATCAACTCCATAATTTGTCATTAAAGTCTCTGTTTTCTCTAAAAAGAATCTTCTACAAATAGAACATCAGTGCAGAGGTGAGTCGTCTGTACATCACAAATGTTTGTATAATTTCATTTGTGATTGTTAGCTTCTTTTTTTTACACAGCAACTTTTAAAAAGTTCATAGGGGAATGCTAGTAGAATTTTTCCAAACAAAGTAGTGATCACAGACTACAAAACCCTTGTAAATAACTCAGATTTTCTTGTAATGAAGGTTATTTTAATAGGTAGGGAGCCACCTGTTTCTAAAATGCCATTTAACATATTAATGTATCTAGTTGTTTTATATGTTAATATTCAGCTATTTAGTGCAAAATAAAGAGTACACAATAGTTAAATGGAAAATCAGAATTTAAGTAGTAAAATGTGATATTTTGCTTGTAGCAGAGGACAAATGTCATTAGACATTATAACCAAAAAGTAAGTCTGCTTTGAATCTCAGAGCTACTCTAAAAATATATATAACACTAAAGTAATGTTTATCTTATCTCGTGATGGTATCCCACTCCCTGAGCTTTCTTAAGGCAAGTTATTTGCAGAAAGGTGACAAGAATTTTTCCCCAATTTAGTGCTAAGACAGAGGCCTACTGGAAAGAAAAGTTTTAGTACCTAATGGTAATGAAAAAGTCTAGGTCTTCAGCCAGGTATATATCTGATTTATATTGTCTGAGGAATTGTTTATAATCTTTTTCAAAGCAAAATATCATTTCAGTCAAAGAGAAGAGGCATCATACTGAGCAATAGAAGAATATGGTGAACAAAGTACATTATGTTACTTTCTTAAACAGATGCATTCTTTCTGGATTCCAGACAACTCTTAACAGTCTATTTTCTTCCATATATTTTTTCCTTTTATTCCTGGCTGAAATAGTCTTCAGTGGTTTTTATAACAGTTGAAAGAAGTACTGAATGGTTGTACATTCATCATATTTGGAGCCAACAATGTCATGCGTCTTGTTAAACTGAATACAAGATTCATCCAATTTTGTGTTATTCATGATTCTACTAAAGACAGTCATGCAATGTCTAATCTACCCCTCTACCCCACCCCCCCCAAATAATTTCTAACCTGAGGGCATCTACCTTATAAAGGAAGCTTCTTTATGCTAAGATATTATAATATACTCCTTGGAAAGTCAACACGAACAATTAAATTATTTGTAAACTTAAAATGTTCTTTTGTAAGTACATATGCTCAGTTACATAAAGAAAATGTGACTGAAATGAGCCCAATGAGTTTATATCACCCTTGTCAAATCAAGTTAATTTTTTTTAGACTGTGCCTATAATACCCTGAAACACAATGTTTCAATTGCCTCAGTTTCACATATTAGTGGTAGACTCTAGGGTAATAGGAAATACAAAAAAATTAATTGCAAAACAAATATTAAAAACCTTCTTTGCTTCATAGATAACCTGTTATTCCCAAATTTGCTGGGAAAACTAGAAAATGGCAGCAAATAGAGGGAAACGACAGTAAGAAATGAATTCTCCCCTGTCCTAGAAGTATCTTTCTGTCTGGAAAGGGAACAAAACCTACTCCAGAAAAACAGGACAATAAAAAAATTCAGATCTGTTTTCACTTAAGTACATCTTCAGCCTCACATATTTGGGCCTTTGAGTTGTTGATTTAGCCACTATAACCACAGTGATGGAGGTTGTAGATTTATTTCTTTATTTTGGTCTCATTTTATTGTGGCTTTAATATTTTCTAAAAATCTGTGAAGAATGAAATTGCAACAGAAAAATGATTTGCCTTATATTAGCAGCCATAGCTTTCAGATTTTTATTTTCTTCCATGTTTTTAATATATTTTTTGTACCTGCTTTTGTGGAGTTATCTGTAATTTTCCATATGTATTATTATCTCATCTCTAATTGGGTTTAAAATATCCCTAAAACCTTCTGAGTTTTATGTCTTAATTGAGACGCTGTACATATGGGTATTTCTTGCAGTCTAGAAATCTGAAGCATTTCTATGCTCTAATAGGACAGCATGCTGGGACATTTCTTGTAAACAGTTGGATAGCATTTGAAAATATTTAATCTCTTGCCAAAATAGACACAGTTAATTTTTGATCTTGTTATCTTCTTTCATTATCAACTGATATTTCATCCTCTATCCAGCTGTGTTTTTTGACACCAGCTAAGTATTCCATGTTTTTAGAGCTGCATTAAACAAATCTTTAGATAATAGAAAACATACTTCTTTAACATTCATTAAAAGTAGTTGCTCTTTTATTTGTTTGGTTTTTGTTTGTTTTGAAAGAATTTCAAGATAGTTTTCTCTGTGTGTAACTAAAGACAATATCACCAATTAGTCATATAAAAATTCCACACAGCAATACTCCTAAATCTTAACTGATGTTTGCCAATACGAGTTTGTCCTCTTTGAGGTCATACTCCAGTACTGATGCACTGTGCAGCAGGTTTTTTCTGTTGGTAAGTATGCATTGCAGCAAGTTTCCAATCCTTCTAAAAGTGATGTCAAATGTTTTTACATTTTACTGGTAATGAAGGTCAGAAGTCTAGTCTGAGCTCTACTCCTCTAGAGCTAGAAAATAAACCATTCAAACCAAATGCTTTATCATCAGCGCTTAAATGCTATTAGCTGATCTGATTAAGCCTCAGATTCAGATATGTGAGATGCTCTATGGTAAAAAGTCAGTTATCTAGTTACTGTATAAAGCACGTACATTATGAATTAATTTATCTCCCAAATGGCTACATATACTGTTCTACTCATCGTTAATAATTTATCGTTTTGCTCATCTGCCTAATGAGGGGTGCAATTCCAAGTAATCTGTATGACATAGTATATTTACCTTTTTTGTGCGTGTAAATTTCAAATAAACAATCTTTCACTCTAGGAGTGTTGTATTAAATAGAGTAAAAAGAAAAATAGGAAGCTCCAGTTCAGATCTAGAAGTTCCTGCGGTCCTGTAGCATATATCAAATGCAGTGCCATACATTTTATTAAGTGAGCTGGAAGTTTTCTGAAAGCATAAAAGTTTCCAGTCTTAATACCTATTATATTAGACTTGGAATTTTCACATGAATTGTTGTTGTAATTAAATATAAGCTAAAAGTATTGCTAGGTATCATAAACATGGTTATTTGTGTTTTACAAGAAAGATAGGTTACTGTTAGGTGTTTCAGAGAGAGTATAAAGATAGGTTTGAAAGTGTTAAATAAAAGGTGTACATAAAACACTCCTTACTGGATCTAAATTTTTCATATTTTCTAAAGAAATTTGAGGGAAAACATCTTATTACTCAACTCCCAAATACCGAATTCAGGTTTTTCTCTGACACAGTCAGTGAAAAGGGATTTTTCTCACAGATCATTTTCTGCTTCATAAATTTACTGTGACAGAGTTCAGTGTTGAATGTGAGTGAATATATGACTAATGCCACATCTGCATTTTTCACTGTCATCGCATATAGCTGCAGGTGTCTTTAGAATTAGATAATGCTTTATCTTCATTTTCATTCAAAATTATAATTGTTTTCTAACTTCAGTTCCACCAGTTATCCGAGTGTACCCGGAGAGTCAGGCGAGGGAGCCAGGAGTTACAGCTAGTCTTCGATGCCATGCTGAAGGTATTCCTAACCCCCAACTTGGCTGGCTGAAGAATGGAATTGATATCACCCCAAAGCTGTCTAAACAGCTAACACTTCAAGGTAAATGGGCACATTTATTGTTTTCTACAGATCGCAAAAGCTTTATGAGAGTGTCATTTCTCTACTTGGTATTCTTTTCACCTAGTTTTAAACAAGGGTTGAAGTCTAAGTTAAAACATTCTAGATAATATCTTGAAATTTCTTCCTAAGGCATACATGTACTCTGCTTTCCCTTCATCAAAATAAGAGGTTTATGTTACAACAGACTCACTAGTAAATTCCAGTAACTTCTTTCAGTTAAAAGTTACATAGATTCTGAGTACAAGAAACAGCCCCAAACCCAGTTCTAATTGTGGTATTAAAATTTGTCACAGCAAGTACATTAAAACCATTCAATATGTATTCAAAATTTCTATTTAAATTAGGAAGCAACGTTTTTGTGAATATTTCATTCACAAAAATGTATTTTACTCATAACTATGCACTGATTGTAATCTAATTATTTTTCATGAGCCCAGATTTAAATGTATAATGGAGCATGGACTAAATTTTGTTTTCACTGTGTCTCAGTTGAAAACAGAGCTTTTTTTGACTGGCAAGAATCTCAGTGGGAATTAGAGAACTGATGGCTGAAAGGATAGAAGGAGAGATATATGAAGTAGATTTGCTCTTGTATGAGCAGTCTCGGTAGACCTCAAAGGTCATGCAAAGGTAATCCATAACAATAAAATAAAAAAAAAAATAAAAAAAAAAAAGCAAACCACAATAAATCAAAAACGACCAAGCAACACAAAAACCTACACAACTGAGGGGAAATCTAGCTTTTTACAGTGGTCAAGGCCAGTCTTTATCATCTTTAGGGCTTGTGGATTTCAGTGAAACTGTCCAGAATGGCAGTCATCTGTAGTCCTGGTGAACTTTGATCAGCTGTGGAAGAAAAAATCTCATGTTATCAGCATTATCTTCAAAATCTCATCTCGTTCTGCAAAAAAAAAAAGCCAGGATGGAAATGAGGCTGCAGTGTGGTAGAGTGGGACAGATAGTTGGCAACTGCTTCTGTAGTGTCTTCTCTACAGGTGATGAAGGCTTCTTTGCTTTCACAGTTCACTGTTATGAGTACATGTGAACAATTTCCTTAAAAGAAAGACTTTCCACTATTGAGTAGAATGTTCTGGACTCCTCCTTTAGGTCTCATCTTACATGGAACCATTCTGTTGATTTCCCTTTTAGGGATCTGAGTGGAAAGGTTGTGTTTGTTTTGTTGTTGTTGTTGTTGTTTGTTTTTTCTTCCCTCGCCTCTATATTACACAGTTATGATGAATTAATTAGAATGTTTCTTCTCTAAACCAACAAACCAGCAAAGCACAATTTAATTCAGTTTTCCTGGATTTACTCATACAAAATAAAGTTTTATAGTTTCTCTGAGCTTTTCCTGTCCCAGAGTTAAATAAACCGTCTATGTATTAGACATAGGACCAGAAGGAGGGTTTTACCATGACCTAGTGTCCTCCCAGACCATATTATAGAATCTCTAGAAAGTTGTTTTAGAAATCTTACAGGTGAATAAGTATGCTACACTTACAATGAAGTGAGTCATTGTTCACAGCATTATTCACATGACAATATTTAAGAAAACCTTTGCTTGAGAAATTTGGATTCTGCTGATATTCCTAGTCGAGCTGGTGCTCAACCCCTGATTTGTGTGCTAATGCTTATTTTGCACGTGCAAAACTCCTTTGTGTTTACTTTGTCCAAGATTTGTCTGGAAATACTCCTGAAATTATTTTAGAGGGTAGTTTCCCATAGATTCCTATGCTTATGTGAGTATAAAATTCCAAAGTACGTATGTTTTTCCCATTATACTTCAGTCACAAGAAAGCAATCATAGGGGCTTCTGGTTGCTAGAAACAATTATGTATTATTTATCTTGAAAATGTAGTTCAATATATTCCATGGAAACCTGCATTATTGTTTGTAAAGCTTTTAATAGAGTGTTAAGTGATAAAAAAACAACCTAATGAAAACATAACTGATTTTAAATATGACCATAGTCTCTTAAATCTATACAAAATATCCGATAGATAAATATCTCCAAATAACTCCAAACTGCAAAGTCAACTGAGCTATTACACATATCTATAAGAATAATAATAATACATGCAGTTTACTGGCCAGTTGAATACCTTTTGATTAGTTTGGCACGTATGCAAATCATGAAGTCAGGAATGAAAACATTTTAATTAGCATGAATAGAGAAGGCCTTTAGAGTATTTAATCTGAAAGCATTTTAGCATGCCTGTATGTTGAAATTTTTCTCTCATTTCAGCAAATGGCAGTGAGGTACACATTAGTAATGTGCGCTATGAAGATACAGGAGCATATACTTGTATTGCAAAGAATGATGCAGGAGTGGATGAAGACATTTCTTCTCTTTTTGTTGAAGATTCTGCTCGAAAGACCCGTAAGTACTATGGGAAGTAAAAAAAGCAAAAAACAAGCAGCCCTTACTTGAACATGAAATTAGTATTAAAAAATATTTAAATAATACCTAACAGGAAGAGTGTGAACCTTATTTAGAAATGAAATTAAATCTTTTAATCCTTTTGTGAATTGACATATTTTCTTTTAATTGCTGTTTCATTTTGAGTGGTTTCTTCATGATATGTTTGTTGTATGTGAAGGAAAAGATGTCTAAATTAGGAAAAACAGTGGTTTCAAGGGGGAATTAAAAAAAAAATAAACAGGAAGAAGGAAAAATGTGTCTGTGTTCTTGACATGTATCAAGAGTCAGACTGCCTTCATGATATCTTGCTGTTGCTGGACTTGGTCTCTACTGCTGAGAGTACTTAGCAGGTCTAAGTCAGGTCCAGATCAGTTCCTCTTTGCCCATTCTGTTTTGTGCACTTTTAACTGTGGCTCTCCAGAAATGTGAAGCAGCAGTTGACTGCATTTGCTTATGAAGTCAGGAGTTCACTGTGCCATGGAAAACTCGCCTACAAATGTAAACTGTTTTTCTTTATTCTTCATGTGATGGTAGCAGCACTTATAAACCCATTTTACCTGTTCTTTGCCTGTCTACATATTCTCTTCCCTCCATAACCCTCAACTCATAGATCTTCATTCCTGAGTTCTTGTGCTTTTGACTTTGTTTTTCAAACAGTTATTTTCATCAGTAGCACAGATTTTCTGGAAATACATATAATAAAAATAATTCAACAGTGATAAGTACTCAACAGAATATACTGCAGGCAGGATTAGTAGCACTTCAAATCTGACACTTCCCTTCCTAAGATGCTGAGTTTGATTCCATTTGTTCAGTTCCAGAACCTTATTAAACTTTAAATGCTTTGAGGAAATCCTTCATGGAGGGAAGTTTTATAGCTACAGTGTTAAAATCTTTATTTAGATGATTTAGAATTCTAATTATAACTGTTGTTTCAAGATTCTTAACAGTTGTTTTTAAGTGTCACAAAAATGACTGCTCAGAAAGTTCTGAGAAGACAGCTGAGCGTAAATAAGTTGTCCAGTCATGTTTAATTTCTAATGATCTGGTGATATGAAGTGGCTCAGTCACCTTCATTTGCCTTCTACAGTCTGTGAAATGGGTTGTGTATGTTGCCAAATTACAAATTACCTTGACAAATGAGGATTTGTTTATGGTTGCTTAAGACTTGTTTGACCATGTTTTTTGGTGTTTTTTTTGTTTGTTTGTTTGTTTGTTTGTTTGTTTTTTCCTTGTTGTTGTTGAGGCTCTACAGAGGGATCTGGACAGGCTAGATAGCTGGGCTGAAGCCAATGGGATGAGGTTCAACAAGACCAAATGCCAGATCCTGCACTTGGTCACAACAATCCCAGGCAACGCTACAGGCTTGGGGCAGAGTGACTGGAAGACTGTGTAGGACCTGGGGGTATTGATTGTTGCTTGGCTGAACATGAGCCAGCGCTGTGCCCAGGTGGCCAAGGAGGCCACTGGCATCCTGGCTTGTATCAGGAATGGTGTGGTGAGCAGGACTAGGGAAGTCCTTTTCCAACCTGAGCAAATCTAAGGACAAACCACCACTGTACTGTGGAAAGAGTGATGACAGTAGGAAAATAAAAAGTTATAATGCGATCAAAGTAAGATAAATCAAAGGATGATACATGTCGTAACAGTATATATTGTGAAATAATTTAGAATAGACCTTTCTGGTTCTTGTAACATTCTTGCCATTTCTAGAAGTAGTTAGTTGATTTCTCAAGTCCAAGTGTATAAATACCATGTAATTATACTACCATTAGTCATTTTTCGGGCTTTGAGGTATTCTGTTTCTGTATAAAACCTGGAGAAGGGCCTGTGTGTTTGAAAGCCTGTTTTTCTTTTCCAGTGATGCCAATCAGTGCAGAACCTGTAACAAAGAGTCTGGTTGTGTTGCTTTGCAAACCTCTTTAGGTGTTGAGTGGCTGCTATTAGGTTCCATTAAGCCTCCTCCTTTCAGGGGAGTACAATTTCAACTCTTTCATTATCCTTCTTGATAGTCTGCATGTGTTTTATCATGTGGTCTTAGCTCTTCCTTCCTCTTCCCCGAGAAATGTTAGGATTTTGTTCTCTCTTGAAGATGATATTTTAACCTGTGAAAACTTGGCCTTAAGCAGAAAGCAAATGTTTTGTGAAAATGCCTTACTGTAGCTAGAAACTTTTATTTTATTTTGTTACTATTGTCATTACAGCATTTTACAAAAGTGTAAAGCAGTCTGTCAGATTTTACCACTAGATATTAATATTTTTAAAGTAATTTTTAAATTTGTTTCATAAAGAAAATAATTGCTTCTATTTGTCTTTGGTCTTCTTCATTGATTCTTTAAACTGCTTTTCACAATGTGTATTTTAATGTCTCTCAAATTTTATAGTCAACAAGAACAATACAGCATACATCATAAATTAGTCTGTACATCCCTTTTGTACAACAGAAGCATCTAAAAATATAGTAAATGTGTGACCTATTCTGTTTTAATTCTCTAGTGACTGGAAATTATTTTCATTTTTTTTTTTAATTCCATTTAAACTGCAGTAAAAGCCACTAAGAAAGGTCTGTTTGAGCTGGATGATAGCAGAATGACCATTGATGTGTCTGGTAAAAACATTCTAGGAGTCACCAACCTGGTCTAATTCTCACTGAAGACAACAGTCTTCACAGTTGTCAAGCTCCTCTACAAACATCTGAGAGAACTCATCTGTTTTGAATGGAGCCTCTGGTATAATTACATTTGTTTATAAATAGCAGTTTAAAATCTGATTTTGGTTTCATTGTTCTTGTGTCTTTCCACTGTAGTTCAGTTTTTCAGAAGAGACATTTTTCATGGATTCATAACAAAATCATTTCATCTAAGTAATCTTCTCCATTTAAAAAGACATTAAACTGCAAGTTGTTACTCCTAAGTACACTTTTAACCTTATGTTTGCCTGAAGTGTGTCACACCTGTTTGTGTGAAGTGCAATTAGACCTGAGTTAAAGATGCAGAGATGGGAAGTCTCCTGTTTCTCTTAGTAATTTGCTGTGCTAACCAATCAGTTTCACCACTGAAGAACTGTGTTTAGTTTCTCTTTTGAATGCAGTCCTTCCTTTTATTTCTTTCTTTTTGTACCAATTAATTAAAAACTGTTTAAGTAATTGCCCTGTGATTGTACCATCATTAAATATTGATTAATGTTTCTCTCACACAAAAAGTAGAAATTTCTCATGAAAAAAAGTTATCATAGGACTTGGAGTGTCTTTTTGGCATTTAGATGTTAATTGGTTTCGGTAGACTTTTCTTAAAAGTAGGAAAGGCTGTTTGCAAAACAAAATGGATTAGTTTTTAATTTATTTAGCATTATGGATGAAGAGATACATACACTGTAATGTTTGGATTCTACATCCACTCATCCTTTCTCTAACTTTTTTCTTAGTATAAGCAGAAGTTAATGTTCATATGCGTAACTACTGTAAGACTCCCAGGCATCACTTTCCAAACTGTCCTTCTTCCCATCCATCTCTGCTCCAGAATTTAGTCTTCATTACTTTTCTTTGGATGTCTAAATTTGTATTTGAGTGTAACCAAATATAATTTATTTTAGCGACGTACTTTACAAAATAATTCAAGCTACTTTGTAGAACTCCTTTATTTGTTGTAAGAAGCAGTACATAGACTTAATGGGAAATGACTTCATTTTTGTTTGCACGTCCTTGACAAGGATCATTAAGATAAGACTTATAGACAATTGCCCTGGACACATCATAGCAATTTTATTTTTTTTTCTCTAACATTTACTAATAATTTAACAGTAAAATCTACTTTTTCAGATCAATCAGATTGTCAGTTTTAATTTAGTCAGTGTGTACATTACTACCATTGTTTAACTCTGATATATAATCAGAAAATTGTGTGGTAACAAATTAGATGTTTAGCAAAATCCTGATTTACATCTATGTGAACTTCTATGTTGCTAAAATTGTAATTGCATCAGAGAATATAATCATATTTGTTTGACAAGACCTGGTTTCCATTAGAACATAGTAGCTTGCTTGTAATTATATTCTCGTCCTTTAATTTCTGACTGAATTGAATTCTGTGGGACTGTTATCTATTCTTTTGTCTAGGACATACACTCCAGTCTAACTATGCTTTAGCTACTTGAATCATGATGTTTCAGAGAGTTGGGAGGAACGGAAGGATAACAGTATAGGCATATGTAGTAGTGTTCTGCTTGACCTTAATATACTTCAAAATTTGTTCAGAATTCCTAGCAGCAGGCCAAACACCTCCTGGAAACTAATTTAGGAATTATTTTAGTACCAGTTTTAAAAAACTCTTTATTTGGAGTATATGCGATTTACCCTCCCTTGTTCTTTGTAGGGTATAAAGAATTTAATTAACCTTCTGTTTTCAAATACCATCCTGTTTCTATGCAAATATAGGACAAGAGCATTTTTGGAATAATATTTCCATGAGAACATTAAAATCTGGTTTATAACAGTACAATTGAAACCTTAGTAGCTCTGGAATCAGGATTGTTTTCTTCTACCTCTAGAAGCAATTTGTGATAACTATCCAAGGCATTTACTGCTGCATTGGTGTAAAGAAATATGATGCTATGGGAACAGTTTCTGCTAGGAAAATTAGAAGTTAAGTGTAACTAAGGCTACTTCTTAATTTTCATTTTTAAAAAATATTTCTTTCCTTTTGTAAGTGAAATCTTTATTCTAATACTAAGCACCTATGCATTAACTGATAAAGGTGGCTTTTCATTTTCTAGCTTACAGTGTATGCAGGTGCAGTTTAAAGAACCCTCAACTCTTCTATTAACAAAGAGCTTTCTTCACCATACAACTGAATTCAGCAGTTTAAAGTGAGAATGCACATATTCTCTCAACAGCTCCAGTGCTGATTTATGCCAGTGCTTTACTTTGGTAGTCACAAATGCAGGTTGGATCTACCCAATTTGTTGAAGCCACAAGGCAAATAAAAGTTTTCAACTTACTCTTACTGAAACACTCTGCGGATACTGAAGAATGAAAATATAGAACAGATAATTTGACATTGTAACTTAATAAAATATTGAAGAAGGTGGAATGAGCAGTTTGTTACAGCCCTTTTATTGATACAGATTACAACAATAACCATGAAGAGAGGAGGAAGAAACTGCAATGATAGCAGCTTCCATCTGTTGGGTTTTTCCTGCTTGCTTGTTTTTGTATTTAAGCTGTATTTAGGAATTATTTGGACAATTAGAATGTATTTCATATTTTTTTTCAAAGTAATAGCTGGATAGGGAATATAATGCATGACTGTGGAGTATAAATATGCATACCATTTCCTGAGCTTGGAAAGAGATAGGGAGAAGAAATTATCTACACTTGGGATTAATTCAAATTAATTGCATTACAGGAATAGAGTACATCAATTTAATCTAGTGTTCTAAAGGAAAAAAATATATACAAATATGACAGTACAGAGAAAAAACAAACAAACAAACAGAATGGATTATTCAAGGGAAGGGAATGTTTCCAAGAGTGATATTCAGGCACATCAAATTCTTATGTAAATGTAAAATATTTTTAACTGCAGTAATTTTAAAAATCCATTTATTTATTTTCTTTCTCCCTGACTTTGACAGGTGCATTAGATTGGTTTAGATTTCCTCTCCACTTTATTTTAGCATAATGGTTTCAAACTAGAATTGTGGATCATAAAAATATCCTATTCCCTTTAAAGCTAAAAAAAATTTTTTTGTCATTTTCTTTTACTTTGTTAGTTGGACTATTTTCATTTATCTTGATGTCTTCCAAAATCTTGGCTTCCAAAATATAGTTTAGCTTGCTCCTTAAGATTTATTCTCAATTTTACTGAGACAAACTGTCTCGCTCCAATTTAGGAGTGAGGCAAAGGTTCTTTTAATAATGTTATGCCCGGCGTGAGATTAAGAAGAAGAAGCATTCAAATGTTGATCCGACCAGTTTATTGGAAATAATAGACAATTGAGGGGATGGGGAAGGGAGAGTGACAAATGCCAAAATTAGGGTGATGGGGAAGGGAAAGTAGGCGATAGAAAAAGGTGGAAAAGAGCAAGAATTACGTTAAAGCGGGGAATAGTCACCTCCTGGATGCAGCAGCGTCCCGTAGCACGTTGTTAACGTTGGTCCAGGGCAGGGGAGAGCAGCAACGGAGTAGCAGGCTGCAAGCAGCAGATCGGTGAATCGCAGAAAAGACGGTCAGAGTACCGTGGTCTCTAGAAGCAGAGTCTCGGGCAGCGAGGTCCCTCGGAGCAGAGTCTCGAGCAGCAATCCCAGAAGAGAGAATAGGCAGCAGTAGGACAACGGTGGAGGGATCTGAGATCGGATACCTAGATGCCCAACTAAACCGTGGTTTGTCCGTGCCCTTTTTATCCTTCTTTCCAGCCTTCCAGAGATTTCGGGACGGCTCGGGTCAGGGTCTTGTGACTTCCTCAGAGCTGTCAATCTTCCTTGAGATGGGCCAACAGGAAAGACCACTTAAGGGCCATTAGTCCTCAGGGATGCCCATCTTCCTTGAGATAGGCCAACACAAAAAGACCACTCAAGGGCCATTGATCAGTATCTTATCTCCCTTTCGTAGCTCCCGGACTTGTTCCATTTCAGCAAACTTTGAGACAGTAATGTAAAAGCATGGCTTCTTACACCACCCCGTGACTCAAAGTTTGCTTAAAAAATAGGCCACTAGTGATCCAGGATGGCGAGAAAAAGATAGCAAGCATGAGGAAAAAAGGAGAGGGATGGGGAATCAATATGTTTCATGCAATCATTACAAAGGATTTTTCCTGCTTGGTTACAAGTGTTGCGCGGATGTGCTGGACTTCCCCATCACTTGATGAGGTTACAAAATACATAGACGATACAACATGTTGGATAAGTTGAATGAAACAAGGTATCATACATGGAAGAAACAGTAGAGTTGCGACAACACATAATAGATAAAATAAGATACTGCGTGTCTCCATTTCAGCAAACTTTGAGACAGTAATGTAAAAAGCATGGCTTCTTACACAAACACATGCACCTTGGGATAACTGTCATAAAAAAAAGCTTGTCAAGTAATGTTGTTAAGGCATTTTCAGTAATTTGATATTACTTGATGATGCTTTAATATTCATGAAGTTTTACTCTTGGTCATCAATCACAGGATCTTGTATTATTCATTTAGGCCACTCTGTCATTGTCCCCACTAAACTGCAAAGCAAGATCTGTAAATTCTTTCACCAAGTCATGAAGAGGAGTGTAAAAATTGTCTCGTGCAACATGTCTTGGTGCAGTATTTAAAAATAATATATTTTTGCCATGCCATTAAGTAGATCTGCTTTTATCACAGTACCTTTTTATGTACTGTAATTCTTCTAACACCTAGAACGAGTTTATGTGATGTGCATGCTGTTGTCTTATTGTTTTACAACCATCATAAGCAACTAGGCATTTCCACTTTCTAAAACTCAGAATGAGACTAAAAGCCCTTTGACTGTGATTTATGGCCTAAATTCTCTCTGAAAGGCTTTATGCAACTTTAATAGAATTTTCCTGTCACATCTTATACTGAATGATACCTATTTACCTAATTTTCTCAGAGATAATTTATGCTGGCATTTTATTTTATGGCAGTGCTAAACAAGTTTATACTTGTTGAATGCATCATAGACAAAGACTTTATTTCACACTTGCAAGTATGGGGTGGAAGTTCAGCTCATGAGCCACTTTTTCTTCCTTCTATTGTAGTCTCTATTGAGTTAATACGCTACCAGAAAGGAATTCTGTTAGAAAATAAATCAGAGAAAAATTAACATTTGAAGGCAAGGAGCAGATTCCTGCCAATCATACAAATCCATACAATATAATTAATTGAAAGGTATGAGTATTTCCTCCCCTATAAGAGTGTGTATTAAAATGGAGTTATATGAACAAATAAATATGTTGTCCTATATGAGTAACATTTTAAAATTACATAGATTATATCAGTTGAATGTCAAAAAGCTCCTCTGAGACTGAAGTTCACATTTGACCAAAAGTAAAGTGTCCATCGTGACTTTGAACTGACAAATGCTAGTTTAATATTCATAAAAATGTTTGTTTCTTATATTCACCCAATCTGAGATTAAATTTAAATGAATGTTCAGGAGAACAGAACAGAATTTTAAAGAATTTGTATTGACATATTAACATTAGTAATAGTTGATGCAATCAGT
Source organism: Coturnix japonica (assembly GCF_054131305.1). Taxonomy (NCBI): domain Eukaryota; kingdom Metazoa; phylum Chordata; class Aves; order Galliformes; family Phasianidae; genus Coturnix; species Coturnix japonica. The sequence continues at coordinate 28,632,153 of NC_140666.1, read as the reverse complement.
AGATAACTCTGAAAAAAAAAAGTGTTAATTTACATTTCACATTTTTCTTTATAAACCCATCAAATATTAATTAAACATAGAATAAGAATAAACTTAAAAGCATATAATTAACAAATGCTTTCATTCTGCTTGAAAGTTCATGCTGTAAAAAAGGTGGGTCGCCTTAACCTCATCTTCATTTTTAGCACTATTATTTTAAAAATGAAGATAGGAATACATTTGTGTGGTTCAGCCACCAGACAGCTAAATTAAGGTAAATTAAGGGAATAAGATAAAGGGGGATATAACAGGTTAGTTCTTCCTATGATGAATCCAGGATTAAGCAGGTTTGTTGTCACTGCCATTAGTACTGGCAATCGGTGAAGTAAGCAGAGCATGCTCCATCTTGAAAGTACTTTCTTAAAAATTTAAAGGTACAGGAGTATTTTAAATGTAAAGTTTGTGTTTGGATGAGACAAAATCTGGAATAAAAATAAATGACTTGGAATCCATATTTTGGAAGATGAGTTTATTTTTTTCTGCTTATCAGTATAATACACGACATAAAATGTTGACTTTCCCCATTCCAAAGGTCATTTTGAACTGCTTTGCTTATTTAGTAAAACATGCTAGGAAATATGTCATATGTTAAGGCTTAGTTGATATCCATCTTGCTTAAGTGACAATGAAAATATTTTTATTTAGGTTTCAGAATATGTAATGTAGAAAAATGAAGGTCAAGTTGAAGATCAGAAAGTAAATACAAAAGAATGGCAATTTTAAATTAAAAAACAAAAGAAATTCTTAGACTGTTAAAAGATCATTGAGCATTTTCTTAGGTAGTTACCATTGAAGCAAGTGATGCTAGAGTATAAAAAAAGTAATTAAAAAAAAGTAATTAATATTATTACTAATATGAAGGACCTGTAAATGGTGTATTAAAATTGCTACATCAATAAGATAGAATAAAAATATATATCTGTATATATATATATGTATATATTTACACATGCATATATTCAAAAGTGGTGTAAATATAGATATATAGTATGCCTTATATTCCTTTAATTGCTGGCCACCCTGCTTTCATCTAGCATCAGATGTACTTCACAGTAAGTTGTACAGAACTTGTCTATGGAGAGGTCCTCTCTCTCACACACACTGTGTTGGCCTTTATCTTGCTTCACAAACAAAACCAGATATCTTCTCCTGGGAGACAGAAAATAGCCTTCTCTGTCATAACACCCACCAGTGCCTATCACAGGGTGCTGCAGCATATTCTGTTTCAGCTGCTACTGGTAACAAATGAGCTTCTCAAGGCTCAACACAGAAGCTTTCACCTGCTCAAAGTCTTCAAATGCAGTGTCTTCTGTAAGGCTGCAAATATGTCCTTAATAATGTTTAATAGTCATGTGTTGTTTGAATAAGTTTCTTTTAATAAATTAGGGTACTAGGGCACAAGAGCAGGTGGTGGTATTCTGTCTTAAACTGAGAAAGTTTTAAGGGGATATGTAAATTTTGAAGTTTATAAGTATGTGTGATAATTGAGTATAGGATGTGGTTGAAGATCTTGATTTTTGTTTAACCTAAAAGAAAGCAAAACATGTTCCTTAACATAATTTGCATCTACAGGGGTTGTACTTGGACCAACATTGCAGTCTTTGTCTCAAGGCTCGAGATCTTTCATGAATATAAGTATATATATAGGTACAGTTTAAGAACTAAGTGAGGATTCTTGACCTTTATTAGGTAAAGTAGGCTTTTGTAATTTTATATTGTACTCTGAAATATCTCATTTTTCTTCTGGCTAATTTGTTTATTTTTAAATGTCAGACTTTTAAAATACCCTTTAAATCCCCTTTGTTGCTTTTTCATCGTCTAGTTCAAAACATAATACATATAAATTTGCATTACCGAATAGTTGCAGTTACATTTTATTTTCTTTCCTATGTCACTTCTAGGAACAAAACAAAAACAAAAACAAAAAAAAAAAACAAAAAAAAAACAACCAAAAAAACAAAGACAAAAAAAAAAACAACAAAAACAACAACAACAACAACAAAAAAAAAACAACAATAAAAGGTAGATGTTAATGGCTAAATTTACACGACATCAAATGGCATTAATTACATGGTTCTTACCTCACACTGTAAAGAGAAAACTAAATTTAAAGAAAATCTTCCTGCTTTCCCTGGAATAAATTAATTTGCTTTATTTCAGAAACAGCAACAACAATGGTATGTGTATATATATATAAAAGTTTCCCAAGGAAAAAAAAGGATCTGTCATCTGAATATAGACAGTGGCAAACAGGGAATAAGACTGGGGGTTCCAAAAGGCATCTGGGACTTAGTATGCTGAATGATCTAAATCTGGCAGCTATACTAGTGATATTATGTTAGTCACCATGAAGTTTCATCTGAAGAAGCTGGATTTGTTGAGGATACCTATTTAGCTTATGTAGTCAATATTTTATTCAAAGTTATGATCTTCTGAAATTTACAGCCTGAAATCAGAAGAACTAGTATAAATGTAGGTGACTGAGAAATACATTTTAAATATGTTGTCCTGTTTTGACTATAGCAGCAATTAAACCAACAGAAATTCTACCTCATGATGTAAAGGGGTGCTTACTCAGCCTGAACTGGAGACAAGATGGCATGCTGCATTAATGTTCGCCTTTGGTAGGTTATTGGATGCTAGTGTCTCAAGGCAACAATTACATTTGAAAATAATGTACACCTAGCACTATTAAGTCAGATAATTAAGCTGATTTAATGATAAGAAACAGAAAGCAGATTAAGCATTTTGAAAAAGAGGTACATATGCTCTTTGGTGGATATGTGAAAAAATTCTATTCTAGCACTTCTTCATTTCATTGCTGCTTTGTCCTTATATAGGGATCTCTCATCTGTATACTTGAAGCACTAAGGTTAAAAAATAATCATCACCTTAACTATATTAAGGCGTATCTGATGGACACAGTTTCAATACTATGCCTAGGGTCACATAATAAAGCAGTTCTGCTGAGACAATGAAACAAAATCATCAGTCAATAGAAAAACAGAAGAGGAGAGGGAGGGGGAAAAAAAAGAAAGTCTAATAATAACTGTTACCCAAGATTTTGAATCATGTGCTTTTAAGAAAGTAGACTGAAACTCTCCAAGGGCTTTTCCATCCATTTGATGAACTGTCTATTCTGGCAGGGCATTAAAGTGAGAGAAATGCTGTGCTGCACAAGGCAAAAAGCCTGTCAAGGATTCAATCCTGACTTCAGCAGCACCCAGTAAAAGATGCTTGGGAAAAATCACACTATTTGGGGTTTATCAGAAGTAATTATGGTTCTTGTTTGCATTTTCAGGCTTAAGCAACCAACATTGTTTCTTAAAATATCTCTTCCAATAATTTTTCCAACCTTTTTATTTTAATGTGCATTAATTAGTTTTGCAACAATGTGTTTCAATGAACATCACACTTTTCTAGCCTATTAAGTGAAGTGTTCACTGTGTTGTATTTTGGTCCTTTAAAACTTTCTTTATTTCTCAAAATTACTATATTGCAAAACACATTGTGTGCGTGTGTGTGTGATTTTAAGCAATATGCTCCATGTCATTCATGCTGAACTATAAAGACTTAAAATTTTCAGTTTAATCCTTCTTATTCTCCCCAGGCAGAAAAAACTACAGAATAGTAAATCAACATAATTAGTTTTCATTGATCTCTAAGGTCTAAAATCTGAACACTGTAAACAAGTTGATAAAATACAATTCACATTTTCATGGAAACCAAGTATTAAACATATAGTTTCCATACTACCTTGTATTCCTCCTTCCCCCCTGCACTTCCCCCCTTCAAATTGTTCTTTTGAAGATTAAGGCAAATATCATACACCATGTCATCTTCAGTGGCATAGATATGCTACAGCAGTACAGAAGAACATTTTATATGCATCTCAAAATTCAGTTATGCTTAAAGGAAATGACAAAAATTATATCACCCTTAATTAATGCGCATAATACATGTATATTCATATTCCACTCCTTGTTTTGGTCTTTTTTCTTATTTTTTAATAATGAATTATGAAACACACAATTGAAGGCTAATTAGGTTAATTTGCATGGCAGCGGGAAGGATGGGAAGGGAAGGGAAGAGATTCATTTTAACCTCAATCATTTTGTTGTTTATTACTTTAGTGTGAGACATAGAAAAAATTATTTCATCTTAATGTTAATCCACTGTTTCCATCGATTTGCAGATTTTAGTGATTCAGAAGTGAAAGTATCCTAATTATTTCAGAAGTGATTTATCACTTATGTGCTTGTTTGGGTTTTTTCTTGTTCATTTGTGTTTTCTGCTCTTTTTTCTCTTTCATGCTGCAGTTGCAAATATATTGTGGAGAGAGCAAGGTACTAATTTAATTTTTTCATATTTTTCTGTATTGCAGTGAAGTGATCTTCTAGTGTTCCTTGTGTATTTGTTGTTGTTGTTGAAAATAATCCTTTGAATATAGGAGTACCTTTGTGAATTGCCTCTCCGTTTGAGGAAGGAGGAGAAAAAAACCTGATCAAACATGTTAGAGACTTGCTCAAAGACTGATTACAAAAAAAAAATTAAAAAATCAGATTTAAAAATGTAGAGTCTTGTTTACTGTTATGATAAATCTTCCAACAAATCTGACTATATGTTGTTGAGCTTGGTTTACTTGTCTGAATCATTCTTACTTTCTCAAATCAAAATTTTAAATACTTTTTGCTAAAATCAAGGCTTCTGCTGTTTCATAATGAAACAAGGCATGCTATTCTTTATATATATACATTCAGGAAGGATTTTTGAGTATTGAAGTGGAGAATGAAGGTTTATGATTTGTTCTGTGATAGACCAAAGGATAAATATAAATAGACAGTATGAATTCTTAATAGCATAATAAGCATGGAAAACAAAAATAAGTATTAATTCTTGTGTGTGTATGTATATGTGTGTGTGTGTGTGTGTATATATATATATTATAAGATATATAAGATATACATAGAAATATATATATCTTATATATATTATATCTTACATAAGAAATCTTTTCATGACATAAATTGAGAAAACTGTATCACCATGGATAAAATATCAAAATGTAAGTGTTGTCATGAACTGTCATATCTTTTCTCTAAGCAACCAGATCTTAAGTCTGAATTCAGGACTTCATGTATTTCAGGAATAGGAAATTTTTCAAGTATTTTCAGTGAATATTGGTAATATTGTAAGTGGCCCAGGCTTTGCTATGAACTAGTGCTAAAAGTGACATTTCTAGGTGCTTCTTAAGTATATATTTTAAATTAATTGAAAGATTCCAAGTATTTTATTTCTTTTGCATAATTGTATACTGAACTTTGGTGTTTATCATTGTGTTTACAAATATGAACAAGGGCCTTTTAAATATATGATACCGTTTTACCAGTTCTTCAGAGAGTTGCCTGATTACGCTGGAGTTCAGCTATGACCCTCTTGCTCTGTTGGCCTTGCAGAGTGTAAACAATGTGTTCAGTTTCAATCAATTCCACTGATAAACAACCAGATGCAATTATCAAGTTTCCAATTGTGTGGTATTCTCTCTGCCTATTTGGCAGGTATCCATCGAAGAGTTATCATGAACAGAACCAGAAAGTAGTGCACATAAAAAAATCTGAAAGGAACTTGAAGATACATTAGGATGTAATACAATAATACACAAGCATAATTATATCGGTATATTAACATATATACAAACAAATCCAAAGCCACTATATATATATATATATATATTTTTTTTTTTCCCAATAAAGAGCTAGACTGTTTTAAATGTAGATTCAAATTTGTCTAATTGTGGTAAATTTCCTCAAATTTATTGTTGCTTCTGGCACAGTAATATGAAAGCGTTTTGTTTTGCTGGGGAGGAAGGGCTGTAAAATTGCATCAGATGTCCTAAGAGTAGCGGCTCATTTAGTTATAATGAAGGTATATTTATATATTTATATAGATATTTGCAGACAGAAGCTTAAAGGAAATGCTTAGGATCATAACAAGTGTGGGGATTATTTCATTGGATCCACAGGTAAAACTTCCCTATTTCTGCCCTAACTCAGGAGAGAGAACATTATTTATTGTGTCTCCTCTTACTTTGAATAAAAGTTTGGTGAATGTTGTTACCTGGAAATAAAAATAAAATAAAGCCATAAAATTTTGGGTTGTGTTATTTTGCCTGACTTGTAGACTGGCAACTGAAGTAGAATTTTCCAGGATCAGTTTATTAAATCTCTGTCATCTTGGACTTTAGCTCCTCACATTCTGGTATTGCTTATTATGCGAATAACTATAACACATTTCAGGCAATGTGGCCAGAGAGCAGGGAAGGCCTCATTTTGTTCCTGACAAGCTACATGTGTTTATTTATCATGAAGATACAGTAAGCTATTGATCTTTACTATTCACTAGCCTAACTTCAAACGTATCTACAAATTCTAGTTGTTCTTTTATGATACAATGTCATGCATTTTCTAAGGAATGATTTTGACAAGTTTTATCACATAGACTGTATGTTTTACCTGCAAAGGCATATAGAATTATCTCATAAACCAAACTGAGTGCATTGCACCAAGTGCAGTATTGTCAAAATATTGTCTATGCTCAAGAAAAAACCATTAGGTCAAGCTTTCTTTGAGCTTGAGCCTGCTTCTGTGCTACATGTTCTGTGCAAACCTCTCTCCTGCTTCTTGCTGTCCTATTAATAGACATATTTGATGGAAAGAACTGCTTGGAGATTGTCCCGGTATTTTAGAAAAACTTGGCTAGGAATGGGAATGATTCTGTAAGATTTTTCTTACAGATTTTGCTGTTTCTAGGCATAGCCTAACTGCCTTGTGCATCATCTTGACTCTTAAATGACCTGTCTGATTTCTAATGAGGCTGTGAATCTGTGTGTATGTACTTACATGAGTACACCATATATGAACAGGTATACAAACTTTTCCCTCCCTTCACATTCTCATTATTTTTATCGATATTGAGATATTTTTCTGTCCTATTAAGATAATTTTCCATTTGGAATTCAGAATAAGCAAAGAATCAGACTTAACTATATTTTTTCCTGTGTTTTGTTCTCATAATCTTATATAAAGTATTGTTAAGCCAAAAGAAAGATTAGGTCCTGTACCCAGCAGACATGTACATTTATATCACTGTAGCCCACAGTTTAATCCGGTAGAGTTTATTATAATGTAATTTTATAAGTATGGTGATTTTCTTTTTCATAGAATTCTGCAAATATCAACTGATCATCTATCGTTATATCCACATAGCAAATCAACAACAATCATCTCAATTAGGATGTGGTAAACTAAGAAGAAAGCTTTTATTTGTGGTCATGTTCATGATCTGCTTTCAGCCTTCCCTACAAAACATGCCTCTCATTCCACAACACTGCAGTAGAATTAAATAGTTCTTCGTGGCACTTCAAAGTTTGACTGAATTTCCTGCTAAAATAATAATAATAATAATAATAATAATAATAATAATAATAATAATAATAATAATAATAATAATAATAATAATAATAATAATAATTTTTTCTATTTGAAAAAACTGTCAAATACTGCCAAGATTTATAAGAAAGATTCGGAACTTAAATTTCAATGTGATACTGACATTACTTTAATTCTCCCTTCCCTCTGAAAAGGAGAAATACGAATACATGGTGAATCTGATTTCAGTGTAAATTATTTCACAAGATGATTTTCATTAAAGCAGCTGTCAAACTATAGCTTGTGTTTCTAGCTCTGTATTCATACTGATGTCTTCTTGCCAATGGAGGAAATTATGTAAAATTCTGAATGAAAGAGGGATTTTTCAGTTGTACAGAATAAGATCCCAGAGGACTGGTTGAGCTAGCACTCTACACATTAACAAACTGATCTTATGCTGATAATATGATGAGAGTTTTACTTCAATGCCAGGTCTTTCTTTTTTGTGATTATTTAATTTTGTACATTTCAATGTGTTTTTATTCCTAAGGTCTGGGAATTGGGAACATGTTTTATGTTTTTTATGAAGATGGAATCAAAGTAATACAACCTGTGGAATGTGAATTTCAGAGACATATAAAGCCTAGTGAAAAACTTCTCGGTTTTCAGGCAAGTTGTTACTTTTTGTTTGTTTGTTTTTAATTTGTTTTTAAGTTCCTGGTAGTATTTTTTCAAATGTAATTTTCTTTTAATTAAGAAATGCCAGTTTCATGTTACCTGTTTAATAAATTCAGATGTCTTCCCAATTAACATATAGCTTAAAATGTTGGACTCAAAATTTGCTGTCTTTGGTCAATTTCTCTCTTTTAGATTGAATATTTTCCCTGTTTTTTGTACTCTTCATCTTTCTATCACTTTCTCTCTCTTCTCTCTCTCTTCTTTTCCTCCATAATTTGTCCTTAGCAGCTCTCTATCTTTTTGTCTTTACTTCCCTCCTACCCTCCTCTTTTTCCCCGCATGTAGGTAGATCTCTATGAGCCAGATTCTTTCTGTTAAATGAAGGATTTGTGGTCACTGTTGTTAATGGTTTGTTTTTCTCTGCTGGTTGTTTGTTTATATCATTCTACCAAGTTTTTTGTTTGTATGTATTAAACTGCCAGTTATCATAAAGCAACTCCCTATCCAAATGAACACTCTTAAAGCTCCACTGGAGTTAGTAGGGATGACTGATACTTTGAATCCCACTTACAGTTTATATAAATAGTGTCAATAATTTTAATGTCAACAGATTTATAGCTGATTTCATCAAACTGTGCATTTACGAAGTATATTACTATATGAAAGCGTTTTCCATTTCTGTTTGGTTTTTTGCTGTTTGTTCCTTTCCTGCTAATCATATCATTTGCTGACATAATACATGTTCTCACAGGAACCTGGGACCAGCCACTGTATTCACTTTCTCTCATTATTTGAATTTGAATGAATGACCTTGAAATGAGGGGAAAAAAACAAAAGTGTGTAATAACTCATGAGCTGTACAGTTCTTTCGCTAATACCTAAAGCACACTGAACTGTCTCAATGGCTTTTGCCTGTTCAGTTATCATTACTGATATTAAAGACTGCTGTATTCGACAGCAAGATTTATTTTAGTGTGAATAATTACTCTTAGAACCACTAATCATACCTAAGTTTGTGCAGTTAAAGTGAAATCAGTTTGACATAGCCAAAAAAAAAAAAAAAAAAAAAAAGCCAAAGAGCTTTTTTATGGCTGTTTAATTCAAAAGCTGATTATTTAAGAAGTCTGTTAAGGTTTTATTGGTCTGAAGTGCAGCCTAGAGTGTAAGTGTATTTTTATTGAAATGTGGTAATAATCAGGATGGATAGTAAGATTTCTTTCCATTTCTGTTATTTTCAAACATAAGTTAACATAAGTAGTTCCACTACTATAAAAAAGACTGGGAAAGCAGACTGTGAGACAGCTTTCATTTTTAAGAAGATGTGGATTTGGATTTTGAATGTCTGGTGTGTGGGTATCTATGGTAAACGTATAGCCAGAACATAAACTTTGTGTTTGCATGCATACATTGAGCCCATTAATTTCAATAATATTTCCACTTGTGAACATCAAAAACTTTTTCCTTCACTTTTAATGAAAGCAACAGGCACTTTTATTCTTGCGGAAATGTTTGAAATATATATTCTTAGATTTTTCTATTCATAGATCTGCATAATGTAAGAAAGAAAGGAAAAATATTGTTTCCCTTAAATGTAAAAATGAAGAAGAAAAAAAGAGAGACAGATGAAAATCTGAATTTAAAAGAATTCCCTGTATGTGCTGCTAATACTACTATATATAATATTATATTACTGAAAAACCTCATTGACTGTGAAGATTTAGATAACTATTGCCTCCTTTGCTGAATATCTTCTTCTTCACCCTCTTTTGAAAATCTATTGGTTTTTTGTTTTTTTTCTAGGTAATGATAACAAAATAGTTCGGTTTTATCCCAAGGTCAGATTTTTATCAAGTTCATTTAGTTGTAAGAGCCTGTGTTGTAAATTGTTCACTTTTAATTCATTGGCTGTCATACAACTTCACTAATTAGATCTACTAGTGTATTTTTAGATAACTTTATTTAGCCTTTCACATATATTCTGTCTGTTGCTAATAAAATCTCCATTGCTCACCTCTTAAGAAATACCTACAGGAAATCATTTCATGCTTACTTAAGGTTTTTCCATTTCTTCAGTTTTCTCAATTACGTGTTCAAGTGATTGGTAATACCCCAGTAAAACCTGTATCATTGACAAATATATGCTGAAGTCTATGACCATATATAAATTCTGGAGTGCAGTTCAGGTTCAAGAGGTGATATACACACAATCCTGCATTATTCTTCCTCTGCTTTCCTGTTTACTTGTCCACAAAATAGAGTTAGACTTAACTGAGCTCCTGTAAAAGAATTTGGTGTTTCAGCTTAGTTTCACATTGTATTGTGAATGTATGGTGTAATAGTTAACCAAGCAGTTATTTAGGTATGCTAATTTTCATAAAATTAAATATAATTTTTCAATAATAATATACTTGAGAGCTCTTACCTAAATATTTAATTGCCTAGTGTCAGTATGGTGAAGTAGTAAAGTGTGTGTCTAACATGGGAATAAATTAGACTTCTGTTGTTTTTAAAGTGAAGGAAAAGACTGTGTCTTGTAGGATCATTATGGTTCTGAATTTTCTCAATAAGTACCAATTAGAAGTTGGCTTTTATTGTACTAATATTGACAAAGTTTTTTGCATAGGGGGGGAATAAACATATTTCCATTTTCTTATATAGGCAATTGCTTAATTATACCAGCTTTGACAGCTGTTTGTTTAACCTGTTCCCAAGTAGACCCCCCTAACCATGCTCCAGATATAATCTTTCAGCAGTCACGTGAGTTGTCATCCTGTTGTGTATGGGTCATTTTTCTCATTAATATGCAACCTCTATTTATCCTCTGCAAATTAATATAATTTAAGTCTTTAAATTGTAATTTTAAGGAAGAATGCTTCCCTTCTCTTCTCCCAGTGAATCCCTATTTCTGGGGAGGAGGGGGGGAAGAAACTCTTTGAAAGCAATTGGAAAATATCCTGATTTCTCCTCTATATGGCGAAATATAACATAAAGAACATATTTCAATAAACTGAAACTTTTAATGCCTAAAGTTGAACGTGTGTGAAAGGTGGGACCAAAACTGCATAATAATTAATTTTGAAAATGTAACAACATAGCAGAACAAAGTTGCCAAAGAATGTGAAATTTAAGCATGCTACTTAGTACACAGACATTTATTTTGATTGCATTTTTGCAGTGTAGGAAACAGACTAAGTGCAAGATTAGGAGAGGGAGAAAAAAGAGGGAGAGAGACAAAAATGTCTAGAGTCTGATTTATGTTTTTTTTAAATAAGTGAATGATAAATATACTTGTTATGTACAATTTATGGTTGTAAGTTAATATGGAATAGGTGATACATAAATTTAAGCCTTAATACATGCACTCTTCTGAACTGTTAAAATCTTTAGCTGATGAAGCATGGATAAACTTTTTACTTTACTGTTCAGAGAACATGACTAAAATGCTTGTTAAAACACTGAGGACTCTTGTGCACTAAGTCTAAATTTATAGGCAAGTGCATATAAATCTCCCTTGAGAAAATGCATGCTCATCCCAGTCTACTTTGAAAAACTTTCTCTGAGGATTTATTTACCTCCATCTGCTGGCTTGATGCTGGGCGAGTAACATTTTGATTAAAAAGACGGGGGCTGGGGGGGGGGGTTGAACACAAAACAAACAAACAACAACAACAACAAAAACTCCAATGAAATAAATTGATATTTTATCAGATTTTAGCTTTTTTTGAGAGAAAAAAATAGGAAAAAGTAAGCTGCTCATACTTTAATTAGAAGAAGAAAATGATGGTTTTATGCTTAGATTTTAAGGAGAAATTATTTTAACTCAACCACTGGGGAAATTAATATAGAGACTTAGAGTTATTGCTTCTAATGCCAAAGAAATTTGAACTGCCTAATCAGATAACTGTTAACTTTTCAAAAGCAAAATTTGAGTTCCATTGATTGAAGCTATTTCTGGAGTATCCAGATAAATGTCAGTTGAATAACAAGGGAAATATTACTACCTAAACCAATTAATGTTGGGAAAAGTACTTATTTCAGATGTGAGAAATTAGGTGCATATTTTTCACCATCACTTTGGATAAACACAGTTTTGTTTTTACTTCAGTTTTTTCCAGTTTGGTTGTAAAATGAGAACTGGCATTGAATTATAGGAACTGATAACAACATAAAAAATGTTCTAGAACCAGTAAGTATGATTAAGCTTTTATGTTGTTGTATATGATGCTGTGAGAGAAACTTGGATTTCTCCAGCAAGAGTTAACACTATTTTGCAGAGACACTGAACTTATCTCTGTAGAGACAGTTAACACTAGAGATAGATAACACTAAAAAATGGGTTGAACTATGGTGAGTTTCTGAGAAAGAAGACAGAAAAATGTAACACATTATAGTGCTAGGAACATCTAAAGACACGTTATTTGAAAGAATTGTCCTTCAGAGCAGGAGTACTGTGTCATACAATATTGAATTAGTTTTGTGTTTAGATAAATATTCACAGAATCACAGAATCACAGAATTGTAGGGGTTGGAAGGGACCTCTAGAGATCAACGAGTCCAACCCCCCTGCCAAAGCAGGCTCCCTACACCATGTCACACAGGTAGGCGTCCAGGCGGGTCTTAAATATCTCCAGAGAAGGAGACTCCATCACCTCCCTGTGCAACCTGTTCCAGTGCTCCGTCACCCTCACTGTAAAGAAGTTCTTCCGCACATTTGTGCGGAACTTCCTATGCTGTACTTTCATCCCATTACCCCTAGTCCTATCCCCACGCACTACTGAAAAGAGACCAGCCTCACCACTATGGCTCCCACACCTCAGGTATTTATAAACATGGATCAAGTCCCCTCTCAGCCTTTTTCTCAAGGCTAAATAAACCCAGTTCCCTAAGTCTCTAAGTCTCTAAGGCCCTTCACCATCTTAGTGGCCCTCCGCTGGACTCTTTCCAAGAGATCCCTGTCTTTTTTGTACTGGGGAGCCCAGAACTGGACACAATATTCTAGATGAGGCCTCACCAGAGCAGAGTAGAGGGGGAGGATCACCTCCTTCGACCTGCTGGACACACTCTTTTTAATACACCCCAGTATGCCATTGGCTTTTTTGGCTACAAGGGCACACTGCTGGCTTATGGTTAATTTGTCGTCCACCAGGACGCCCAGGTCCCTCTCAGCAGAGCTCCTCTCCAGCAGCTCTTCCCCCAGCCTGTACTGGTGCATGCAATTATTTCTACCCAGGTGCAAGACTGTACACTTGCTTTTGTTAAACCTCGTCTGGTTTCTTACTGCCCAGCTCTCCGGCCTGTCCAGGTCTCGCTGAATGGCAGCACAGCCTTCAGGCGTGTCAGCCAATCCTCCCAACTTCGTGTCATCAGTAAACTTGCTGAGGGTGAGAATTGATAAGGCATATTTAGAGTAAATATAAAGCACAGTTTGAGATCAGTGAAAGAATATTTTGAGATACTGAGAATTGATAAAGCATATTTAGAGTAAATATAAAGCACATAGAGTAAATATAAAGCACAGTTTGAGATCGGTGAAACAGCCTTCCAACTGAAATAACACTTTCACAGAAGAATATTAAATTATATTTTTATTAAAATTTAATTAAAAAATTAAAATATACCTGATGATTGCAAAGAATACTAGAAACATACTCATGTTGACACCTCACTTTATGCAATGAAAAGCTTTTAGCAATGTTTAAGAATAAAAGTTTGCTTTGTAACCATACCTGTCATTCATTAGAAACAGATTTTAAACATTTTCCTTAGAAGTGTATGACATTTAAACAGTGCAAGATAAATTTTACTCTTTTTATTTATGACTAAGCTCTGCTGAAGTTCCTGATTATGTGCTATCCCATGGAACCTGAGCTTAGTAACCTTTCCTTATCAGTGTGATTTCTGAAAGACCTTCCATTAGTTGAAGTTTAAGAACAACATAAGAACAAGCAGAGCCTATTGATCTCCTGTTAAGAAACTCCTTCAGTTAAAGGGGGAAATAGATTTATTTTTAATTTTGACTTACAAAGATAGAGTGTATTTTTTGAAATGCATAGAGGCACGGCATGCAAAGGAATGTTGATGAAACAGAAACATTAGCATTGAAATTCATCATCTGCTTCTGGAAACCATTGTTCTGTAACAGGTGGTTACTGGTCACAGACAACATGGATTCAAGAGGGAAAAGTCCTCTTTAATGGATCCGATTTCCTTTCATGGCAAGGTTTTCCACCTCGCTGACCCCGGAAAGCTACTTAATGGAATTTTTTTTGTATTTCAGCAATACTTTTGATACTGTATCTCACACTGTCCTTCTGGATAAAATGCCCTGCATAAATCTTAACAAAAATAGAAGTGAAATTTGTCCTTCTATTGCACTGTTGCCTGTTTTGATTCTTACACTTCTGCTGTTTTTCTTGAAATGCAGGATGAAGTTTGTCCCAAAGCTGATGGAGATTCTGTTCAGCGGTGTGTTTGGGCAACTGCTGTTAATGTAAAAGACAAGTTCATTTATGTGACTCAGCCTACACTGGACAGAGTGCTTATTATTGATGTACAGTCTCAGAAAGTTGTACAGGTAATTATTTTGTAATTTTTCACTTAATGTCTAATTTGTGTACAAGTTTCTTTATTACACTTTGGAAAAATATTAAAAAAGCCAGTGTCTTGGGAGATTCTAAATAAGCTCAATTGCTTCAATTGCTTACTGATGCTTCAGGAGAGCCTGAGCATCAGTAGTCTTATTGAGTTGGAAGAGAACTGATGTTTAGTTGACTATTGAAATCAAATACTATGACCACTGTGCTTTTGCGTTCTTACTTTCTCTCTTTAATGTTTTTCTTTTTGATGGCATCAATACATTTTCAGTGATATCACTGTACTATCAGTTTAAATCAGATTTATATTGAATTGTCAAAGATGTGTAAGAATGCATTTAGCAAATAATAGCCATAAACCAAGTACATTTTAAAAGATTTCCTGAATATCAAGAGATTATTTAAAGCTCAAAATATTTGTGTTTTGAGGTAAAATCAAACTATTTTTACTATTTGGTTTCTGCCTACAGTTCTCGCCATGTTACACTATTTTTTCTTTATGTACAATGAGCAGTGTTTCACTGTATAGTCTTCAGTCTTTCTGGTCAAATGGCATCTGCCTCAAGGGTTAGTTCTCTTTCACTTTCAGTGGCAAAAGAAAGAGGCTTTCAGCTCAAGGCTGCCAACAGACTTTTGGGACTTGTGTGGTTTTTTTTCATTTGTTTTTATTTTGTGTTTTTTTGTGTTTTCTTTTGTTGTTGTTTTTTTTTTTTTTTAATTATGCTGAGGGTCATATAAAACTTCTTGAAATGTGCTTAAATAACAGGACTCTGCTTCTTCTTAATTAAAATTATTTCCTGTGCAAGGAAGTCTGAAGCTAGTTAATAACTTGTTCTCTGGAAAAAAAAAAAAAAGAAAAGAAAAAAAAAAAAAGACATTTGCATGATGTTTTCTGACAGCATTTTTGGCACCATGTTAAGTTTTCTGATTCAAATTTTATTCATATAAATGATTACAAATAATCACATGTACAGAATTACTCACAGTATCATCACATTCATAAGAAACAGATGTTCTTTAGCTAAATATAACAAGGATTTGTATTAGAATTCTAAGCTAAATTGTTAGAATCATAGGATCATGGAATCATAGAATTACTCAGGTTGAAAAAGACCTCAAAGATCATCAAGTCAAACTGCAGCCTAACCATAGTACCCTAACTCTAACAACCCTCTGCTAAATCATATTTCTGAGCACCACATCCTTAAACACTCTTAAACACGTCCAGGGACGGTGACTTACCCACCTCCCTGGGGAGCCTACTCCCATGTTAATAAAAATATTTATAGATTTTCTTCACCTCTCTTGCCTTTTTGTCCATAAATGAATGAAAATCTTTAATGTAAAGATTATGCATATTTATGCACATATATAATATTGTAGTGTAAACTTTTAAAATAATTCACAGTGAAGTGTGATTTTAAAATTAACTTGACAAAAATAAATTTAAGGTTTATAATTTTGTACTTCAGACATCAGTGTTCATGTATTCTATGGCATTTCACTCTGTAGCTGTCATGATAATGAGGGGAAAAAAACCAAAAAATGATAAAATAAAAAAAACAGACACCAAACCAAATTATTTTCTACTTTTGAACTTTCAAAAATAGAAGAAATTCTATTTCTAAAGATAAAATAGCATTGCTGTAAAGCTACTTTTAAAATGCACAGAGTATTTATACCATCTGTGGAAAACTTTTGTTGAAATGGAATTCTCTCTTTTTATAGTTCTTGGATACTCAGAAATTGAGAAATTCTCTTGTTATTTTACATGTTAATAATATTTACAAAAGACATTTGGTGAGACGTTAATAATGAATGACAGATTAACAACAAAACCAAGTTGAAAAGCATGTGTTTTTACGCTCCTATGTAGTGGAGCAGAGTTTCTGCTATCATTACTAAACTGAAAATAATTTCCTAGGATATATTTTGTGAAAGATGTCTGACAAGTATTGTGGGACTTGATTGGTGCTAGGCTTAATGATATAATATATAATATGATATATTCAGAATAAACATATTAAAAAATAAAATTTATTGCAAATAAAATGAATAAATCATAAAAACACAAAACCTGTACAATCTTTTATACATATAATAAGAGTATAAAAAATAAAAATGCTGATTCACAGTTTGCTTTCAGAACTGAAGTAAGAAAATTTGGAATCTGCTGACAAGCCAAGTGATGCTTTGCTCACCATTTTTAATTATATAGCTGCCATGGTCCTGTCTTCCTTTTACTTAATTATTGTATGTCCATTTTTTTTTGTTGTTTTCTGTAGGCAGTAAGAATTTTTCCAGGTATCAAATCTTGCTGTACTCATAGCATATGCACAGACACAAATACTGGAGAAGCAAAGAAGGGAATTTAACTTTTCAGTCAGACCAGGCTATTTGTATAATGTACAGTACTGCTCAGTACTCAAAAAAAAGCACCAAAATACAATTATTTCTGGAAAATAGATACTAAGCTAATTATAAATAGGAGAATTTTAGATAGTGGACTCAGAGTGATTTGGTCTTGATTAGTACAGTTTCTTGTCTGATTTAGCTATATACTTTTCTTTCATTTGTAAGTTCTTGAAACTAAACAGAGGGACCTGTAATCATGCAGTACAAAATTAAGTGGGATGATTGAAAGGCATGTTGATTTAACCAGAGCTCATCACTGTTTACTACAGAGTGTGCTGGTGGCAGTTCAGCCTTGATAGCCAGGAACAGCTGTGAGAACATCTCCAAAATTCCAAGAATCTTTCTGCTGCCAGCATGCTCTTGGGAGTTGCATTATCCATGCTTGACTGCACGGGCAATTTCTTCTTCAGGCAGTACCATGGCCCGATTCCTGAGCACGACTAATGCTCATTCAGCAACAATGCGTGGGTCAGACCTTTCATTTGAGGAAGCCAAATGGAAATTTGATACACATCAAGAAATTAACTAGACAGTGGCCCAAGTATTGTTTTAGACCACTTGTCTTCTAACTTGAAGCAGAAAGTGTTATCAAACAAAAATGGCCTTTTCATGGGGCATCTTTTGTTTTTAAATGAGCTGGTGATGGCTTCATTTACCACTTTTAGAAGGTAAAAATGGTAGGTTTTTGCTTTTTTTTTTTTTTTTTTTTTCCAGATGAATCTGTGGCTTGCAACACCTCAGGAGTACCGTTAAGTATCATCAGCAGTCTCAGCCAGCCATTAGAGCATTATCTTGAGGATCTACATCATTACTTTAAATTACCTTCACTTAATTAGCCAGCTGGTATTCTCCTTGACAAACTGATAAACAAGCTGTGCTTTACAGCTCCATAATGGTGAGACTAAAAAGCAATTTCCACTTATTTTTGCTGCCTTAATGGTGAAGATAGAAAAGTAATCCCCACAATTGTTTGCCTAATGCAGAATGTCTCTTAATCAAATACAGTCCTCTCTTTTCATTTTTCTGGATTGTCCCAAAAAAAGAAAGTAAATCTCAAATGCCTAAGAAGTCTGTATTCTTTGGATAGAAAACTCAAGGAGGGAAAGCAACTCGGTACTGATCACTTCTGCCAAATGTAGAAATTATAAGGAAAACATTAATGTGTTAAAAATATTGCCAACTTCAAGTGAATATATCCAGTTAAATAGAGTGTGATAACATTATTTGGGCAGAGTTTCATAGGAATATCTTGCATTGACTTTACTATGAGGCTTGAGAATATTCTTCCCTTATTAGCCATTTTTCAATATTTTTTGTAGATTTTAAATTGATATATATGATATGAGGAAGTTGTAGGGAAGGAAGGTTAGCATTTTTAAATTTAAAACATTTTTTTTTCAGTTATCTAATAGTTTCCATATAACATGTTTTTTTATGCCAAATATTAGAACACATAATGAATAAAAAGCACTGTTTCAGCAATTCAGTGACTTTGAATTAATCAGAAGTCTGTTTCAACATCTGACAGTGTAATTTTAAAATATAAGCTGAAAACATCAGGATATGTATTTCTAGTCATAGTTTTAATTCAGTCATATATATTATTTTTCTTTTTAACATGGGGTGAAGAATAAGGATTTCTCATTTTATTCTTCTTGCAGGCAGTAAGTACAGACCCTGTTCCAGTGAAACTACACTATGATAAATCACATGATCAAGTCTGGGTGCAGAGCTGGGGAGACATGGAAAAGAATTCACCAACTTTGCAAGTAAGTATGTTGATCAGACTGATTATATGCTAGGAAACCTAAATAGATTGAATATTTATGTATTTCCACCATTTATGTATTCCTCTTTAAACATCATTATGATGAAGCAACATGGGTAGGAAAATCTTTTTAGGAAACCTGAAACAACTGAACTTACTAGAAAAGTGTTAAGAGTTTTTCTACACTCTTATTTAGAAATGTAAATGCTGATTTGATGGAGAGTTGTATAGTACAGCTGAAAACAATGGCATGTTTTGCTAGTCTGTCAGTCTTCTGAGAGCAGATATGCAGTTTATGATGTTTTGGCTCCTAATCAGACAATACCATGGGCTTTAGGCATATTCATATTTCACTAAAATTATACTGATGTTCTGCTGTTGACACGCTAAGAGCTCTAACATTATCTATTGCTTATTGCTTAGAGTTTGGGGGTTTTTTAGATATAAAATAATAAAAATACTTATTTTTCCCATGCTTTCACAGCAGCAGCAAGTGTAGGGAAAGTCAGCAAAGAAGCGTTATAAGAAGCTTTACTTCTGTCCTGCTTTTTCACTCCTTTCTTCTAATTTAAATTAATCCTATCAGTATACAGTGATACTCTTTGTCAGATAATTTCAAAATTACTTTTTAATTCAACTTATTTTCTTTAGTAGTCAGTAAGGTGCTTATTTGTCTCTTATTTCTCAAATGCATAAGGAATAAAAAAAATCATACATACAAAATCAGTAACCTTTGAAAGTAATTTTTTATACTCTTAGTGAGTATAGTGAGTAAGGTAATTTGCCCCTCCCCCCCAGCCCCCCCCCCCAAAAAAAAAGACTAATAATTGAATCAGATATATCCTGTTTTAGAGCAAGCATTTGTTTTCAATCTAGTTTTCCCTTGCATGATACATTAATAAATTCTTTTTTTTTTCTGAATCCAGTCTTAAGTGAACAGAAATGATAATCATAGCAGCTATTAATATAAAATTGTCTTTTACTTGCCAATAAAATTCTAGCTCAGATGACATTCAAGATTTGAGAATTCAAAGAAAATTTATTCGTAACAACTGAAGGTATGCGTAAACTGCAACCAATTCAATATATGCTATATTTGATTTCAGTATGATTGACGGGACTTAGGAGCATGTGTAGCCATAAATTTCAGTGGATCCGTTGATAACATTTTGTATTTTCATGTAGACTGAAGTGCTTAAGAAACTTATTTGCACTCTAGAGTGTGAAAAAAGATAAAAATCAGTGTGCACTAAAGACTGCTATAGAATGCAAATGAATAAATATGGTAGAAAAAAAAAACTGAGATGAAAAAAATTATATACGGGGAATAGCTTGTCTAGTATGCAGCAATTCTCTGAAATCTGTAATGCTGATTAGCTTTATTCACTGTTATTTGCATTCCTTCTCATGGCTGAAGAATAAAACGAGAGATGGAATAAAGGCAGTGTTCTGTGAATCTATTTAGATATAGATTAAATTTTGAAGGAATATTTCAATAGTTTGTAATAATGTTACTTTATGTAGGTCATAACACAAGCCAGTGGAAGTGTTTCTCATCACACAATCCATACTCAGCCAGTGGGAAAGCAGTTTGACAGAGTGGACGACTTTTTCATTCCTGCTACAACCCTCATTATTACTCATATAAGGTAAGTTTTGGCTGAGTTATATTTAACTTTCAAATGAACTGTAACGTTGTCTCCAATGAAAATATAATTTAAATACAATCTTGAAAATATTAGACCATGCACATTCAGTATTGCTTTGGAAGACTCTTTTTCATGTACATTATTCATAGGTTAAATGAAAGCTCTTTAACTCATCAGAATAAACACCTTTATTAAAGTAATCTATTGTGGTTCTTTTTTTCCTTATCTCACCAAAAGTTCAAAAAATTCCCTATTCTCTATATACTAAAGTTGAGGTGTAATACCACCTGAGGTGTACTTGAGTAATTAATAACCATAACGTTCAGATAATTCTCTAAGTTAGAAGTATAGACCTTATTTTGGAAATGATACCAGTGTCTTCTACTGCTGAAAGCATTTGCGGTATATATCTTCTGCTATACTGCATTAAATGCGTCTTGTATTCGAGTTATTCCTTTGGTAACTTAATCCAAAAATATGCTTTTGGAGTTTTAAAAGGAATTGTAATGAAACATGACTTATATCTTGGTGAATTACCTTCTCTTACTCATTCTGTCCTTTATACTTTCATTTGTTTGTTTTTGTTTTTTTAAATCAAGCTGTCTTTTTTTAAAACAAAACATGACTGAGCATGCAATTCCAATTCTACTGAGATGTGTGAATAAAACTAGAATGATCTATGAGATGAGAAGATGAAATTAAGGTATTAAAACTGTTTATAGTATAATCCATGCTTGGTAATAGTGCAAATTGAGTTCTTAATTATTTCTCTCATTAATTTAACACTGTCTATATGACCAAAGCATAGACAAAGTCTGATTGTGATAGAAATTATATATAAATTATGAAAGAATGGAAGGGTGTGACAAGTCAGATCATAGGACAGAGTGTGAGAAGAGAGATAGGTTTCATCCAGGTGTAAAGCAGAAATCAACAGTTTTGCTAGTTAAATGAAAATCTCTTTTTCCTCTGCAAAACACATTAGTAGGATTGTAAAATTTCATTTTCTGTAACATTCCTATTGGTTAGAATAGAAAATGTCTGCCATCTGTACATCAGAATCTTGCATTGATTTTCATTAACACTCTGTATGCTCTGGACTGTTAGGCTCCTTGCTAAGTGGCACAGACCTATTTCAGTTCAGGCCTCTTTGAACAATAAACATTTGTTTATTCCACTCTGTCAAGTTCAACCTTCTATAGAAACACTTCTATTATTATGATCTCACTTTTTCTACAGTTATAAGAAGTCATCACGCACATTTAGCTAAAATCTCAAGTCACATATGTAAATGTGCATCTCCATCTGTAAAGATGCAGTTAGTTATTTCAGTTACTGGTAGTCCTTTAAAAGTAAAAACCTGAAATTTAAGGTGATTCTACAACTGATTCCAGAACTTAGTTATATTTATCTGTAATTGATCTAGTTTTCTGTATCAGAAAAACATTCTGTTTCTCCTAAAGTGGTTGCTGGTGAAAAAGAATATTTTTAGTTTTCTACAAAACTTAGCTAACAAGGAATTAGCAATTAGCCATGTGCAATTTAAAAATGAATGTGTAAACTTATGTAGCTAGATAGAAAGTGCCAATACTGCCATATTGCTTTAACTGAATAGACAAATGCCTATTGTGTCCCTGAACTAATCTGCAGCCCCTACTCTTAACCATAGAAAACCCACCCTGTTATGTATGTTTGGAGCAGGTATGATTTGAGGGAACATATCCTACTGCTTCATAAACTACCACGTACTGATTGACTAGCCTTCTTACTATTTGGATGTGATGTTTATTATTATATCATTGCCCTGTGGAAGACAAAGTTGTTGAGTTTTTTTATGAGAGGAACATACAGCTGGTCATTCCTACTTGCATACCTCCCTGTGGATTTTTTACACATTGCCAAAAACTGCATTGACAGTTGATGCAAATAGCCCTCTACAGTGAAAGTCGTTCCATTGTCTTCTTCAACAACTTTGAAGCTAAGGGATCCTGTTGGACACTTTTACATAATCTTAAAAGAATTTAATTAAAGTTATATTAATGTATGTGAGTCTTTGAGAGTCAAAGACATTACTGCCACTGAAAAAAGAATTGTCTTGAATTATTAAAAATGATTCCTTTGTTTAATTGAACAATTTTATATGTGTCAATGTTTTTACAAGCTAGTTTGGCCTGGTTCTGTGACTAGTAGGGTAGAGGAATATGCAGATCCATGTCTCCAAGAAAGGGAAACAGGGGACCTCAAATAATTAAAAACATCAGGAACAATTTGAGGAGAAACAAACTAATTTACTAAATATAGTATCAGAATGTAAGATAACACACTGTAATACAATATAATTAGCATTGAAGCTAATAAATCAAATATAATGAGAGAGAAAGTGTCTGAGAACTGAAGACCTCACCATAACGCTGAGGTGAGATGCGCAGTTGGGTCAAGCAGCAGGGAGGAGAGCCAAAGGAAAAAAGGGACATCAGATGACGCTGCCAGGGGTTACATCTCTCTGAAGGCAAAGCCCCCTGGGGTATGTAGTTCTTCTCTTCCAGACAGGTGCCCAGAACTGGAGTATTAGCTTGTTAACACCCAGTGCACTACATGATGTCATGATGTGGAATACCAATAACCAAAAATCATAACACTATAACAATATGGTATGGGCAAATACATTTATTTACGAGACATATATTCTATCATACACTAATATTTTATCATATAAGTATTTTATCATAAGTATTCTTGCTATCTATACAGTAATGTTCAGATTCTTGGTATAAAAGGATCACTAAAACAAGTCTGATATTTAGACACGTTAATTTTCATGTAATTAGGACATGTTATGGATTGGGTTAAGCGTTATTTAGGGAAGGGGACCAGGAAGAATAGGCCTATTACAAAGACAGGGAAGAAATCATTTTGGCAATTGGTATTCTCTCAAAGTAGGTCAATTTGTTGCTTTCATTCGTGCATGGTGAGTCGCAGCTACCTTTAGCTGAAGAGTCACATGATAGGTTCTGTATCCTCTTAGCCAAGGGGAGAAGTGATATTGTGAACAGTCTCCCTTTGTTTTAGGATCTAGTCAAGCTTTCCTTTCACTGCTGAGATAAGGGAGAGATAGTTGCCAGCAAACACCATTAGAAATAGCCAGTTTTTGGCTATAATCTTTTTGCAGTGGTTTGCTACTGTTATATAAAGCAAATAACACATAAGCCTGGTTTTAGTAAAACCAACCAAGTTACCATTAACCTCCCTAATAATAGTAGTATACTAGTATATATATAGTATACTACCCTACTGATGTTTACAGATGGCAGATCCCTGTGTATTCAGTCTCAGCTGCAGAAAGATTAGTTTGACATCCCATGATAAAGCTTTAAAAGCATAGATTGCCTAATTCTAGAAATAAATATATATATTTTTTCAACTAAGAGTAGGTCATATGTTGGCTCTGAGGGGGTTCTCTGGAGTGTTAATGAGGGGCATGAAAATCCTTCTCTTTCTCACAAAACTGATATAATGCAAACTTTGCTTTCAGTCAGTTTCCCAAAGCTTTTCTTGAATTTCCTATTCCAGACACTAACAATGAACCAAAAATCTTGGTAAATCAATAAAGAGGCTATGATACAAACCAATAATGAATAATAAGAAGAAATATGAAAGGAGTTTGTTCAGACTTGCTGTCAGAAGTCTGAAGGTTTCAAAGGGAGGAAATGTATACTTAAATTTATAGTTTGCATTTAAATTTATAATTTATAATCTACATTTATAATTTTGTTATGTTTGCTTATGTACATATCATGTATATTATTACAACTTGCCGTACTGTCTTCATCTGCTTTGTTTTGCCTCTGTCACATGAAATCACAGCCAATTTATGAAAAATTACACAAGAGTTAATGAATGTAAAGCTTGCTATTTTTCATGCATGCTGTCATGTCCATGTTTTCAAACACATACTGTTTGAAAAAATTCCCGATTCCCCACTTGGCTGTGTTGCAAAGTAATTATATACTGTGGCTACAAGAGTGGACAGAGTGGAATCTGCTGATCTGTAAGTACCAAGGTGATTTCCCAAGTTATTTCTGGGGAATATATATACCACTCTTATTCCCATTGTAGATGGACCTTTTAAAAATTGAGACTAGATATTTATTTTTTTTTCCTATTTTGCCTTATTCGCTTACTGAGAACAAAATTTTAACCAGTGAAGTACTCTTTGTGCCAAAGCAGTCTAGTGCAACCAATGATCTTGTCCCTAGCTGTCTGCTAACAACCATTTCTTATCATAAAAATAGACATTTGCAATTAGTGTGTGGGATGGCTGAAAAAGATGACTTGTACAATACTCATGAAAATATATTCTTAGAAGCCTAAGGAGCAAAAGTACTGATTATTTCAGCTTCACCGTTCATAAATTGAAGTGAACAAAAGATAATTGGAATAAATTAAGGTCTATCATTACACTGCTGTAAAAATGTTTCAAAAGCAATATTAAATGAACTCACCATAATGGAGTCAGTCTAACTTTTTTAGATGGTTTAATCTTTTAACAAGCATTTTAAAAGTAATACAGTTATCTGACTTAACAAGTAGAAGAGTGAACAATCAACTCTCTGGTGAGATGGCTCAGGGTCTGAATATTCTTAGTTTGAATTTTCTCTCTCTTATTTCTCTGTCATGAAGGATAATAAGAGAAGCAGTCTTTCTAAAATTATACGTATTCATTTGCACAACACATTCCAAAATCCAAGCTTTTCTTTGAGAGGTAATTGGAGTATGCTACCAACATGAAACTTAAGTACCCTTGTGGGGTGGTGACTCAACACATTCATAAGTTTGGATGGGGAAATTCACATTTAATTCCAGAATTTAAACCTGTACAGAGATGTGAAATAGCTGAAGGACTGTGAGAGAGTTTTCTAAATTTGTATGGAAATATGTACCAAATATATATATATATATGTATATTTCAAAGATCTAGAGTAATTAGAAAGGACTATTCAGATGTTTCAAAATATATATATATATAAATAAAATCAATAAATATGAAACCAATTAGAGATGGAGCATAGACAAAAAAGGTTGAATATTTCATGTAGCGAACGTAATTTAGCTGAAAGATATGAGATAATTTAATACTTTAGAAATTAAATTAAAAAGATGCAATTTTACAGGAATAGAGAGTCTGCAAACTACTAAGTTGGCAAACTACATGACTAAGTCATTAAGATATAAATGCCTCTTCAGGGGAGAAAATTTGGAAGCTTGAGGGTTTGGAGAAAGAAGCTCAGCAGCACCAGGGCAATCAGCAAAGATGTAGCAGTTAACTGCAATGTCTAATGATGACTGCAGAATCTTTCAGTAAATACTCCATGGTAGCAGTGCACACACAGAGGCTGAGATGCTTATGTATTTATATGAATCAAACTTCAAAATCTGTAGCAATAGACTCTATTTTGACAGTGTTCATTCCATGTATTCCCAACTGTCAATATGCAATATTTTCTTGTAGATAAACTGTTCTAACTTCTATCTTAACAGCAACAATAGCAAAAATAATAACCCCAAGCATTAATAATTTAGCACAGCAGCTTTGCCACAATGTGCCTCAGTTCTTCCCTTGCTGATCATACATTTGTGAGAGAAATGTCATCTCTTATGTTTTTATGTTCCAAAAAATCAATCACATTTTTAAAACAGAGAAAATATCTGCTCTGGCACAGTCTAGTATTCTTTTAATTTGGGTCATTAATTAAAAAATAATAATAAAGTTCAGGGCAAAAAAAAAGTTTTAAAGCTTAGTGTTTGTGGTGGTTTTCAGTGTTCTTATGTCCCCTGATATCAGAGTAGGTGAGCTTCATTTTGAAAATGAAGATCTTTGGGGAATGTTTTGACATACATAATTTATCACCCTTACATTCCTTATCTCTACCTCATTATTCATTTTCTACAAGAATCGACTATTTATTTTGGCATGTACAAATCTTCCTGTGCATTTTCTATGGCATCTGCCCACCATGCCTTTACTATGTTTTTGGTGTGCCGGGTCTTAATTCCATCATTCCTTGTACTGACATTCAAGGCTATCTTTCGGAATGTCTTTTGTTCACTGTGTCAATGTAGCTAGCTCTTACCTTGACTTTCATTATTCATACAATGAAGTGATTTTTTTGTTGTTGTTAAATTGTTTGCTTGCCTTTTCTAAAATATACAAGCAAAAAAAAAAAAAAAATTCTTATGTTTTTTATTCCTTTTTTTTCCCTTTTTTTCTTCTTGTTTGCTGAGAATTAGTTCCATTAAAGCACAAATAGTTTAATATAATCCTGAATTCTAAACATATTCTTTATTTGTCATAAAATGTCATGGATTATTCTCTTGTGAATACTGTAATCAATTTGCAGTAGTGAAAGTGTACTTCATATACATCTGTTGTAACAGTAGTCTCTGACCATTCATGGACTCTGGCATTATTACTATCCTGAAATAACAGGACAATCGGTACACTGTGCAAAGGTGTATACATGATTCAAATCCCAGACTGTTTGGGCTGTGTTAAAAGAAGTGAGCTCTTCCAGTGAAGCCTGAAAAACTGTCTGAAGAATCCATCATATCAGGGGGATAACTATTGAGAAATTTCTTATTAGTTCCTTGACATAGCTTGTTTGGAGATATTCTTCAACATATACTCCATTTCACTTCCATAGATCTCGAGTGAGATATGATTTAAATGCTCTGCAGGTACAATCTAAACCTGAAAGGGGGGAAAAAAAAATAGTAAAAGAGACCTGCCATCAAATTTTATTCTATATCTGAACTGACCTTTTCATTCATTTAACAAAAATGGAAGTGATGATGTTTTTATAGGCAAAAATTGCTCATCTTCCATCAGGGTGACCTCACAACCTTCTGTTCTGTTTTTAATTTTCTTATTCTGACTCTGTGATCTTCTCATTCCTATTCCTTACAACTACTGTGTTAAGATTTCAAAGGTACATTATCATAGTCATATGTTACTGCTGAAAATATTATTTATAACTTTTTCTGACAGGGTTTTAAATATTTCATTTACAGCAATAGGAAGATTCTCTGTGCTTAACACAGTTATATACCGGTACAGGGGGAAGTCTTTTCTGCTGCAAAACAGAAATGTGAAGCATAATGTCAGAATGAACAACTGGAACAAAATTAGGGAAGGAAATTTCAAAGGTCAAAGACTGTTGCAGTACCCAAAAGTAAAACAACTTTTATGCTGATGAGCAATGGCCAACAGACAAAATCCACTTAGCCTTTTATTATCATCAAACAACCATTTTTGAACTGCAGAAATTAAAGATGTTTTTTCAGCAGCTTTTCATTAATGAACTATTCTAGTAACAATCATTTTCTAAGTCCTGAGGGGAGGACTTGTGTGCCCTTGCAGTGCTGATAGTTTTCATTTTGGAAGTTTTTCCAATTTCTAAATGTCTAATCTGAATCTAAATTTCAGGATAAAATACTTCGAGAGAAGTATTTTATTTGTGCAGTATAGCACAGGAATTATATAAAAAAAATGACAATTAAAATCTTGTGTATTAAAATTTTATTTAAAAGATTTATTGCAGTGAGAAAAATTAAGTTTGTGATGATTTCAGTGATATGAATGCAAGACCTTTATGAAGTAAAAAAATAAAAATAGAAAGGAAAAGAAAACAATCTTCCCGAGAATCATCTATTTATGCATATAAAGCGAGGAATAATTTTAATAAACAAAAGCAAAGGCAGTGTTGAATAATTTTCTTTCTGATGACTTCTTCAGAACTACAGTGGATAATTTACTCATAATTTCATCAGGAAAAAAAAAAAAGACATTTGATATTTAACATATTTTTTATTTTAGAATTTTGTTTAAATAGTACTTTCCCACATTGCCACATTAGATCTTCATAGAATCAGAGTCTACCAAAATCATCTAACAGAATGTTCATTAGCAGATAATGACATTTACTTGGGGTAAATTCAATCAAGATTTGTAGAAGCAGAACTATATTGATTCTATATTGATTTTTCTTTTCTTTTTTACATAAGTTTTGAGTAATAGTCCCTAATGTGCAAAATGTTGAATGGTTTTAAACATCAGTGTTATTCACTTGAAGTAAAGCATATAAAGTTTCTGATCATTTTATTGAACTGAATTGTGCAAGTTCAAAACTTCTACTTTGTACTAAAGTTCTGTGTTGTTGTTTTTTTGTTTGTTTGTTTGTTTTCTTCTTGGTGCAAATAATTTTCACTGTAGTTCATCTCATTCTCTTTACCTTTTACTTACTTTCTGTTCTAAGAATATAATTTTACTTAAGTGTTTGACCTCAGATCTTTTTACAAAATGGCTGTTGACTCAAGGGGAATAATCTGTGGATGCAGGGCATGAAACAAAAAGGAGGATATCAGTGTTTACATAATTTTCTTCTCCATCAGTTTTTCTTTGCTCAACCATATATACAGTTTTATGTTAAAGTATTCAGAAATAACGACAGTAATAATCTCATTTCTAGCAGTATTCTCCTCAGCCTTTCCTTGTGTTGTCCTTACTTTTTAACCAGTGTTAAGATGTTTCCTGTTTTATGATGAGTACAGTCACACTCATAAATAGTGTATGTGGTTTGTCTAAAGGAAGAAAATAACAACATTTGGGAAACTAATTTGTGAGTTTACTTCTTGTTGACAGCTCCATGCTTGCTTCTTGCTCAGCTATTCTTTGGGTTTAGGAGATAGAATCTTGTGTAATGTGAAAGTTGGAAAAAATGATACTTTGCAAAAAACTGTTTTGAAGACGTGATGTCAGAATTCACATAATTTTGGAACTTTGTATGAAATATATATTCTACGGTTAATTCATGCTTTATTTGACTAGAACTTCCCGTTTAAAAAAAGAAAAAAAGAAAAGAAAAAAAAAGAAAGAAAGAAAGAAAGAAAGAAAGAAAGAAAGAAAGAAAGAAAGAAAGAAAGAAAGAAAGAAAGAAAGAAAGAAAGAAAGAAAGAAAGAAAGAGAGAAAAGATCCCTAATTCCCTAATTCTATAGCTAAAGGTCTCAGTATTATCCTCCATTCTGTCATGTATTGGTTTTGTCACTTACAATTTCCTAGTTCACGTATCAGTTTTTTAGTTGAAAAGACCAGATTTTAAAAAATATTATACTAAATTACACTGCCCATTGAGGCACTGTAACCATTTTGCAAATGTGCATAGTCTGAAGCACCTTTTTTTTGTTGTTGTTTTGTTTTGTTTTTTAGGTATATTACTTAAAATCTATCAGAACTACACAAAATTCTGTCACTGCCATTCTAGATGGAAGTCTCAGCTTGCTGCCTCCCCATGCATAAACATTTTCATGACAGCTGTTGAACAGGGTAGTTGAATGTTTAAGTTAACTGCTCACTGCTTTTGCTTTACATACTGGCCTACAGTTACCTAAATCTGAGTAGTAAATTCCTTTCTTAAACTATATTCTAGTAATTGAGTGTCAAGACTTTTTTGTTGTTTTTTTCCCCCTAGCAATAGCATTAAAATAACTCATTTGTCTACACTGAACATTTTTCTAGTAAACACAAATGTCACTACTGTTTAAGAAAGTGAATGCATTTCATATCCATTTTCATAAGTTCACAATTTTTCTGATATTTTATGTTGCATAACACTGAAATTTCTCCTTTACAAAAAAAAAAAAAAAAAAAAAAGTAGAAACATGTCTAAAAAGAAAGAAGAAAACAGAAAAAACGTATTTACTTTGAAGGTGACACAGCACTTGAATGGGCTGGCCAGAGAGGCTGTGGAGTCTCCCATTTAGATATTCAAGACCCAAGACCCTTCTGGACACTTTCATGAGTAGTCTGTTGTATGGAACTTGCTTAATCAGTGGGGTTGGACTAAATGATCTCCAGAAGTCCCTTACATTTCTTATGATTCTTTAGTCATTTATCAAATGCTATTAACTATTCACTGTAATTATTCCACTCTTAATTATAAGAGTAGTATTTTAATTGCTTTCTCACACCTGCCCCCAGTGCCTCCAAAAACAGGAAAATAGGGCATTCCGTCATGTAGATGTCACTGTTGCATTTTGCACTTAACACCTTTTAGAATATTCTTCCTGACTCCATTCAGTTAGTTTGGACAAGTTGTATAATTTGTTTCTTTCCATTTACCTTCATCTTGGTATTGCAAAGTTCTTCAGTTGTCACAGACAGCTAATGACTCCTTGTGGTGGGCTGACCCTGGCTGGCAGCCGAACCACCACACTTTTATTTACTGAGATGAGGGAGAGACTGGGATAGCTGAAAGTGAGAAAACTCAAGGTTTGCCATGAAGACAGTTTAATAAGTGAAGGAATAAAAAAAAAAAATGAGTGATGCAAAAGCATGAGTCATGACCAGCAGACCTGTGCTCAGCCAGTTTTTCAAGCAGTGGCTGTTCAGGGAGTTTTATTGCTGAGCATGATGTTATGTGGCATATACTGTCTTTGGTCAACTGGAAAAAGCTGTCCTGGCTGTGTCCCAGACTCTTCCACTCTCAGTCTATTTGTTGAGGGGAAGAAGAAATAGAAAAGGCCTTGCTGCTGTATAAGCACTGTTCAGCAACAGCTAAAACATCAGTGTCTATCAACGCTGTTTCCGTCACAAATCTAGAACATGACACCATATGAGCTGCTATGAACAAAACTAACTCCATCCCAGCCAAACCCAATGCACTCCTCAGATGGAAAGTGCTATAGAATTGCTAAGCACAATTATTCATATTTCTCTTTCTTAACAGCTTGTCATGATATGATTGAAAATTTTTGATGCTATGGAAATTGTTGTTAGTCTGGTATTAAAATCTTTATTATTCATACATATAGAGAGTGAGTAAAGAAAGAAACAATCTCATATTTCTGAGTTCTAGTATTTACTACAATTTGGAGTGTTATGCCCACAGGCTACAGATTCCCATATGCATAAATTATAAAATGAAGAACTGGAAATGTGAAGATTTCCTCTCATATCTTGCAGGCTTGAATTGCACAAGTTCACAATATGCACTCTGACAAATGCCTTTATAGGCTGTCGGATATTGTGTATGATTTCACTGCAGAGAAGAGACATGAGGGCTGAGATTCTCATAAATATTGATCAGGGTTTAATGAACAGTGGGAGACTTCTGAAGATCAATCTATACAAGAGGAAATTTTGCTTTAAACACACCACCATCTATCTATAAATCATTTGGGAAAAGTGAAGTTGCTCTAAAGTATCACTTGTTCTCCAGCAGGCTAGTCATAAAAAACAGGCTAACAGCACAAAGGCGACAGGCACAATTTCATTGCATGATTATGAGTGGCTGTATTTTTTTAATCCTTCTGGAAAACTAAGTGCTTCTGAAAAGTTATTAGATTATGGTAGCTTTGGGGGTTGAATTCAGTTAGCCACAAGACAGAATGAAACATAGAGTTCTAGTGCCAACTTCTTTACCCTGTCAAAATAGTCTGGCTTTACTTTAAGTGAAACAAACAGAAAGATAAAATGACAACCAAACAATGGAATTGTGGAAAATCAGCTCATTTACTTGCTGTTTGTACTAAATTCTCAATGAAACTCCACTAATAACAGTTTTGTGAAATGACCCCACTGAGTTGGGATTATAGACACCACTGGAAGGCAATGTTTTAATATTGATAATTAATTGTTTAAAGATCTGGTAAACTATACTATTTTATTATATATGGGTTGGTTATTTTTTGTTTGTTTGTTTGTTTTTCAATTCCTAATCTTTGTACTTCAAAGCTTCCTTTAGAATCCATGGAATCATAGAATTTTTTGAGTTGGAAAGGACCCTTAAAGGTCATCTAGTCCAACTCCCCTGCTATGGAGATATTACAACTACATTAGGTGTTCAGAGCCCTGTCTAGACTCACCTTGAATGTTTCCAGGGATGGGGCACCCAGTACCTATCTGGCCAGCCTGTTCCTATGCTTTTGTTACCCTTATCATAGCAAACTATTTTCTCCAGTTTTACATACTCCAGCTTGTACTGATAGTGGGCATTGCCATAACCTCAGTGCAAGACCTTGCACATAGATTTGTTGAATCTCACAATTTTCACCTGGGCCCACTGCTTGAGACTGTCTAGGTCTCTCTGGATGGCATTCATTTGCGTCAACCACACTACACAGTGTGGGGCCATCCGCAAACTTGTTGAGAGTGAACTTGATCCCGCTGTCTGTGTCATTGTTGAATATATTAAAGATCATTTGTGCCAGTACTGCCTACTGAGGGAAACCTTTAACCATGTTTCTCCATCCAGATATAGAGCCATTGACCACCATACTCTGGGTACAGTCTTAAAACCCACACCTTGTCCATCAAACTGTTCAGTCATCAAATCCATATTTTTCCAATTTGGAGGGAAGGAGGTTGTGGGAGATTGTGTCGAAGGCCTTACTGAAGTTCATAGAGCCATAGTGTCTTACAATACTATTTTTTGACAAATCTGAGAAGTACTATTTTAGTACAGCTACTCTGGCCTCCTCATCAGAAAGACAAAGGACAATTTGACAGTGAAAGTGTGAGAAACGTGTTCAAGATCAAAAATTTCTAATCAGGCAGAGATCTTTGTGAAGTGTAGTTTATTCATTATTGCAGTAATGGATGCACACATGCTCATGACAGGGGAGAAACTGCGTATCTAGTCAGTGAAATCCACTTCATTATATGCCCTGGGTCTAACACAGGTAATGCCTATCCTGGCACTCACTGGTTGAGCATCTCAGGCTCACAATCTTCCCAATGCTGTTGCTACAATACATTTCCATACAGTGTCTGTTACCAACCAGTTGTTTTTAGATATGTTCTGTGCTTTTCTAGGGTGATAGGAGGAGAATGTTTCCAAAACGTAGCACATTCCTTCTGTTCTGTGCTAGGTACTCCCCCACCCTACATAATTACCTTACCTAGTGCTTGTGCCAATTCTACCCAGGTCAGAAAGCCCCAGTCTCAATTTTACTCTGTTAGTAAAATTACTTGTAACAGTCTGGTGCTGGCATACCAAGATGTTCATAATGCTAAAAAGAAGGGAAGTACAGACAGATGCACATAGTTATTAGAAGGCAGCAATTAGGTTATTGGACAGTGGGCTAAAATTTATTTGCAACTCATCCTTGCTGTATGCAGCCAAGCAAATTTTGAAGCAGGATTTCATGATCTATGATGATCTTTTTAAAAGATGTATTTTAATTATCGGCACTTATTCCCATCTGTCTCCTTTAAGATCTCAGTTGCACTGGCTTGGGTAGCCTGTGTCATGATCAGTAAAAAAATATGTTGGACATTAAGTAACTTGTATTGTCACACTGGTTTTGCCAGTGGATCATGATATAGCCATAGGGAAATCACTCAGCTTTTTGCTTCACTTACTGTGATATTTGTAAAATGCTTTGTAAGTTAAAACTTAATTTCACCATATTAATATTCTGCTAGCATAGCTGATCTTTTAATGTGTTTACCTCTAGGCTAAAGTTTTCCACACTGTCTCAGTGTGTAAAATTGTGAGTTTTTTTAAGTTTGAACAAGAAAATTTCTTTGGATTGTTAACATTATAAAAAAACAATACTAATAACCAATAGTGATAGCTAGACCTGATTTAATACTCATCCAGGGAAAAAAAAAAAGGGGGGGGGGAACTTTTTAGTATTAAGTACACTGGCTTTTGCATATATACAGTCAACAAATTGTGTAGTCAGAACTTACAGGTTAACAGAGAATTGTCATATAGTATGTATTTCAAATGTAAAAAACATTAGGCTCTAGATTTTTAAGGCTTAATCTTATTATTCATGTTGAGTGAGAGTTCCTTGAATATATGGAAATGCATAAAGATTCATTTAAAAATATAAGAAACGTGGGGCTTGGATAGTTGGAAAGCATAAACTTAAATCCTTTTATGATATTCATTTCTGCTGAATTAGAATAAGAAAGATTAGGATAATTATCTGAATAACAATGAGCACTGGATAAAACTGACATTCCCAAGAAAGTTGAAGAAGACTGTGAAGTGAATAAAAGCTTGTGGGACGTATTATCCATTGATATTTAATATTTTTCTTCCTCCTAGCTTTTGTAAAAGTTTTAACTGAATAGATATTCAGAGTAATGTTTACTTTCCCTGCAGTGTCTATAGAAATAAAACTGCAATTAATCAGATAAATGATTTTTAGGCATTTTATTTGTTGCAATTTAAAATATAATTGCAAGAACACTGAAAATTAAATAGTATGAAATACTTCATCTCTGATACATCTGAAACTAAAATATGTATTTGTACACTGCTGCAAGTATTAACTCATGTAATTCATTATATTGCCTTTCCACATTTGTATATGATGCATACAGTAACTCTTTATGCTTTTCCTTCCAGGTTTGGATTTATTCTTCATAAAGATGAGCCTGTGCTTCAGAAAATTGATCTTGAAACTATGTCATACGTCAAGACAATTAGTTTAAAGGATTATAATTGCATTCCTCAGTCACTGGCTTATACACATCTTGGAGGATTTTTTTTTATCTGCTGTAAACCTGATACCACTGGTGCTGTTCTACCACAACTTATAGTGGATAGTGTTACTGATTCTGTGATTGGATACAATGGTGATGTAACAGGCAGGCCACATGTCTCTCCAGATGGACACTACCTCGTCAGTGTTGATGATGCAAAGGGTCTCATGAGGATCCAGACCATAACAATGAGAGGAGAAATACAGGATGCATTTGACATTCACACAAATTTGCACATATCTGATGTAGCTTTTCAGCCATCATTCACTGAAGCTCATCAATACAACATCTACTGTAGCTCCAGTACACAAACTGATGTTCTCTTTGTGGAGCTCTCCTCTGGCAAGGTTAAGATGGTGAAGAGTCTTAAGGAGCCTGTCAGGGCAGGCGAATGGCCTTGGAACAGTAAGAACCGTCTTATAAAAGACAGTGGCCTTTTTGGTCAGTATCTCATGACCCCTTCCAAGGAATCTCTGTTTATCCTGGATGGACGGCTCAATAAGTTGAATTGTGAAATCACTGAAGTTGAGAGAGGCAACACAGTAATTTGGGTGGGGGAAGCATAAGGATCTATGTTGAATATTTGCTGCATTAATAGTTTTACAGTATGTTGCACTTAAATTATAGCATTCTTTAAATTTACACCAATTTCATTTGAAATTGTTAAACCCTTCTATGCCTGATATTTCTTCAACTTGAATGCAATTTGAGTCAATTTCCACATAAAAGTTAATATAAAAACAGCTATTTGCTAATGGTAGCCTTATTAACTATCAGCCAAGATTGCATTGGTTGACTGGAAATACATCATATTGAAATTGATGACAAATGCCACGCATTACTTTTAAGAAAATGGGAAAAACCATAAAGCTTCAGGGAATTTAATGATACTTTGCATTTTTAAGTGGAAGAATTGAATATGATTCAAATATTGGTTTGCTTTGCTTCAGACACAGAGTAAGTACAAGTTTTCGCTCCTTAAACTGAAATAGGATGTCCTATTTTGTCCAGTTCACTGTTTAATATTTTTGTGCCTTGAAGTGAAAGTCTCACAAGAAAGGTAAAGCATAGAAATTGAATAACTTATTCCCATTGTGGCTACAGGATTGCTTGTCATTGGAGAGAAACATTCACTATCAAATTTTTGTCTCAAGCTTTGGGACATAGAAAGGGAAAAAAAAAAAAAAGAAAAAAAGAAAAAAAAAGAGAAATTATATTTGCAGTGCACAGTTTTCTGATCAGTGCAATTCAAGAAGCTTATTTTTATGGTGAGTGCTATTTGAGAGAGCTGCTTTTATTTTTCTTCTTCTTCTTCTTCTTCTTTTTTTTTTTTTTGTAAGAAAAAGAGTAGATGTTGGGTTTTTCAGATGTCACAGGATTCCATCAGTAAGGAGTCTTAGTTCTACTACAGAGAAGCACTGCATTTACCTATTCAGAGTAACCAAATTCTAAATATCTGACTACACAAAGCTTTAGTTTTACTGAGAAGAAAACTGGTATTTAAAAAATATGTATACATTTTAGGAAGCTGAAAACTCAGAGAATTAAAGTTAGCAAGTGGATAATATTTTTGCTCATCCATTATACCATTGACACATATTTATTAAACCATTTGAATAACTCAATTTTTCTATTTCATGCATCCAACTGGACTAGTGAAAAAACAACAACAAAGAACCCACCACCAACAATAGCAACAGAAACTTTGTTTGTTTGTTTGTTTTACAATTTATTAACTCAGAATTCTAATTTTAATGATGAGTAAACACCTAAATGGGAAAAATGAGATTCTCAGAAATAAAATAACAGTAGTCAGTAGGATAAGAAAGTCAGCAGTAAACAACTATCCAGACTTAGAGCAATGACTTAAAAGTTTGGGAGTGCTTTTATTTTTATTATGTTTTTGCTAAGGAATACTTATAAGCTCTTAAACTGACCTCCTTTTAATGAAGGCAATCAAAAAATACTTTTTTAAACAAAATTTTACCCTGATTTAGATTGTGTAAATTTAGAAATCTGGAATTTTCTAGCACTGTAATCTTGTGTACATTTAGCATCCTGCTCTTTGTGATACAGTAAATCTCTCTTTAGCTTGAGCAAATCTCCTGGTAGGTAGATTTAACTAAATTAAGAGTCTGCTTACATTTCTAGTTACCGAATCTGTTTTCCTTTTTAACAACTTTTCTTCATTGTGAACAAATAAGAATCGTGTAAACTGTCCGTTATTCACTTATTTGCAGTAGTCTGTCTCATGGCATTTTTCTTCTGTACCTTACACCACGTGAATGTTCTGTATGTAGAAAATGCTTGATAAAAGAAGAATAAACCCCATAAATTTTAATCTGTTCTGATTTTGGTGAATGCTCCAATGTAGCCACATTGGAGTGGCATTTAACATATATTTTATGTGAAAGCAAAGTAGAAGGAAGTGAATCTGCCTTTTGTATTTATAAAACAAATATATGTAACATACATGATACTAATATGGAAAGAAAAAAATCTAGAAGGGTTTAACTAGCTGGAAATTTTATTTGGCTGCTACAGAGAAAAGCTTATCAATTAATCAAGCAGACACAAAATAATTAGAGTGTAGATAAATGTCTATTCTGATGCCTAGATCCTGAAGCCAAAGACATTTAGTCTAGAAGCTGTAGAAACATATAAGTCTAAACCAAGAATCTTGAGAGTCATGCAGCACAGCTAAA
The DNA here is from genome assembly GCF_054131305.1 of Coturnix japonica. Lineage (NCBI taxonomy): Eukaryota > Metazoa > Chordata > Aves > Galliformes > Phasianidae > Coturnix > Coturnix japonica. The sequence continues at coordinate 28,594,324 of NC_140666.1, read as the reverse complement.
TAGCTCTTTATCCAATCTGCTTTGTGTAGGTGGAATGTATATGTGCTTTGGCCTCTCTTTATCTAAGCATTAACAATTAAAGATAAAAATTGGATCATTGATTCATTGCAATAAAGAAATTACAGAATTCTTTTCAGAGAATCAAAGAGTCCCAGAATGGTTTGAATTGGAAGAGACCTTAATGACAAGCAAGTTCCACCCATTCCACCACCCCTGCCATGTGCAGGGACATCTCCTAGTCCAGGCTGTCTAAAGCCTTGAACCTTTCCCTTCCCTTCCTTTCTTTTCCCTTCCCCCATGTTGCACGATCCCTTAGAATCAATCTCAGAATCCAAGGCTGTTGTCACTTTCGGCAGTGACTTCTTCTTTTGTATTAACAACCTAAGACAATCAGAGGAGCTTTAAAATGTAGATAAAATATATTACTTTATGAACCAGGAGACCAGAATCTCTGCTAATGTTCTTAACAGATTTGGTTATGTCAGTAATATCACAGTCATCTCTCTAATATACAATTTCTCCCAGTCACTTTAGAATTCTTGTTTAAAATCAGTTTCTCTAGTCCTTCCCTAAGGATATCTCTGAGTTTAGCTAAGGCAGTTTGGTAAAGAACAATTGCCAATTTCTCAGTTTTCCAGATAATAGCCCAAAGACCATGGTTTGTTTCTTTTCCATTTGTTATGGAATTGAAGTAGGTTTCTGTGGTCCAGAAGTTCTTCTGATCCTACTGATAAATGAGAAATCAAACACTGTCTTCAATATTTCAGATCTCTCCTAAAACAAACCCAGGTATAGCAATAGTTTGTTTATTTTCCTGTCTTTTCTGATTGATACTGTAAGCAGAAGCGATAAATGCCGTCTGTTAATTTGCAGTAAACACCTATATTTTATTCCACAAGCTGTTATAAACCTTTGAGGTTTAGAATTTCCTTGAAGGAAAACGTTAAAGAAAAGAAGTTGAATGGAGACAAAATGAATGAAGCCAAGTTCTTTTATTGCTGCCCAGTTTCCCATGTGTTTCTTCATGTTAATGAATTTGAGAAAAATACAATGTGAAGATATGACAGTGCTCTTCAGCAGGGATTGCAATAAGGGAATTTCTTTTGCTTATGTAGAGTGCATAAGTCCAAAACGAATATGTCTTTGCAAATACATAAAAAATACATTTGTATCAGCATGTCTTTAAGAAATTCAATGGCAAAAATGATGAACCAAGTTTCAAAATATCTATTGTTATGAATTATATAAATGTATGATTTTTTACTGAGCTTCTTGCTCATACTATATCATGAAGTAAGACAGTCTTGAATGGAGAGGATCTGAATATTTAACTATCACTGAATGATTTCAATTTTAAATAGTGACACTTCATGAAGAGGTTCGACTTCTTTGAAGAAACATATCTGAGTTTGACTATTTTATTCCTTTCCATTATTGAACAGCAGTTTTGTTACATCTACGTAGTATCAAAATTTCATCAGGGAATCAAATATTGCTAAATGCAGTTTGCAAAATAGCAGCTTTACAAATTATAAAGGTTATCCTGATATAAAAACTTGGCTTTACTTAGTTAACTGAAGATACTCAGTTTGATTTAAACTGAAATTGTTGTTGTCTGGTGAAGTCCCCTATGACTGGAAAAGGGGAAACATTACTCCCATTTTTAAGAAAAGGAGAAAGAAAAACCTGGGGAACTACAGTACAGTGAGCCTCACCTCTGTGCCTGGGAAGATCATGGAGCAGATCTTCCTAGAAGCTGTTTTAAGGCACATACAAGCCAAAGAGGTGATCTGAGGCAATCAACATGGCTTCACCAAAAGCAGATCTTGCTTGACCAATCTGGTGGCCTTCTATGATGGAGTGACAGCATTGGTGGATGGTGAAAGTGTGATTGATGTCATCTAACTGGACTTCTTCAAAGCCTTTGACATCGCCCCTCACCACATCCTTTCCTCTAAATGGGAGGTATGAATTTGAAGAATGGACTGTTCAGTTGATTAAAAATTGGTTGGCTGGACACAGTCTAAGTGTTGTGATCAATGGTTCCTTGCCAGGGTGGAGGCTGATCACAAGTGGTGTCTGTCAAGTGGTTGGTGACTCTGCCTGTGGCAAGGGGTTTGAAACTACATGATTTTGGGGGACCTTCTATGAAAGAGCATTTTTAGCTTATTTTTGGACATTTGTTTTTACCTTGTAGGAGAACAGTAATAGGATACCAGGCAGGATATTTGGTAAATTATTTGGTAAATAATATGATATGTCTCAATTTTGGAAAAAAGTTATTACCAATCATTCGTACTTTATGTTTTCCCTTTAAGATATTTTGAAGAGAACATCTGTAATGAATTTCAAGATTGATTTATTTATTTATTTTTAATGTATCAGTTAGTTGCTATGGTAACTTCCTAGTGAATATTTTAAGAATTGTATTCAGTAGCATTTTCAATTGTCATTATTCTAGCAATCATTGACTCAAACAACTTTAGGGAAAACCAGTAGTGTAGGTGGATAAGCTTTGTAGGTTATTTTGTAGGTCAACAAGTACCAGTTTTGTCTGATTTAATTTTATTACATAAACGTGTGGATTTCAATTAGACAGGTGCTATCAGTACTGAATTATGGTACAAGAATGAAGAAACCTTTCCCTGCTCTTTCCTTATCAACAGTTTAAGAGAAAAGACCACATCTTTTGTCTTCAAAAGACTGTATATGGCAATTTTTGTTTTTCTGAACTCAAATTCAGAACCGTGAAAGGCTCCTTCCAGCTGAAAAGTAACAACCTCAAGTCATAGCAGGGGCTCACGCCGTGTCTGTTACCTTAGCTATCTCTAGACCATATTTTTCATTCTCTGCTTCTCTAAGCATGAATTCAGTTACCCAGTGTTTTCCATTGGCACAAAGGACTCTTAACAATGCACTCCACAGCTACTTAGCAGCAATACCTAAGCCTGAGGCACTGTCGCCTAACTTAGTGCTAAGCATTCAAATGTCATGTACCAACATAGCCTGATGGTACTGTTTCTGATAGATTGTGGCCAAATCCAGTGCTTTAACAGAAGTAATAAGCACCCTATAAAGAAATTTATGGATAAGGTGAACATTTTTTAAAAGTAAACAAAAACCCATACCTTCCCTCACACAAACAACTAGAAAAATGCTTAAATCTGGGATCAATATACAAACAATAGCTTTATTTAAAATTTATTACCTGAAGGAAAGCATGTGACAAAATATTAGAGTTTATAGAGCTGCTATTGCAGAATTATTTTCTCAGTGTTTTCATTTATTTATAAAATCCTTTATAATCCTCCCAGCTCTGTTGAAACACTGAAACCTACATTTGTTTCTGACCATGCTATCTGTTGTAATACAATTCTTTGTCTTCAACAGTACTGCTTCCTTGATGATATTTTCTGTAAGTGTTACCAACTGTCACACTTTTCACTATTATTTTGGTGAAGTTAGACAAACACTTCATCACCATGCCTGCTCCAAGTGAAGGCTTTCTTAAATACAGATGTTCAGACTGAAGGCACTGCTCTGAGTGAGGGGAGGAACTTGAACCCTAGTTTTTTTCCTCACAGTGCTACAAGTAGAGGCTGAAGTTAAGGGCTTTTTAAGCGTCAACAGGAGACATCTTCGGGGAGACCTATTAGCAGCCTGCCAGTACTATGGAGAGGTTACAAAAAAAGATGAAAACAGATTCTTCACTGCAGTTTATGTAAGGATGACAAGATACAGATGGATAAAGTGAAATAACTGTCAGACTGGATATAAGGAAAAAGTTTTTTCCTGTGAGGACAGCCAAGCACTGGGTTGTTGTGCAGTCTCTGACCATGGAGGTTTTCAAGACAGCTGGATTACAACTGGAGCCTCGTCAGACTTTTAGCTGAACTGGCTTTGAGCTGGGCATTATACTAGGGATCTAAAGTCCAGTTATTAGCTTTCAACTTGAATTATCTCATAATTCTATGATTCTGACTTGGGAATGGAAATAATGCCAGTCATAATTTATTTCAGTTGTTTAAGCTTCTGACTGAACCTGTACAACAGGTACTCAAATGCACGTTCGTAAATGAAAAGCCCTAGTGTCAAGGCTAAAATGAAATATAGCCTAAGAAAACTTGGAAAAGAAATATGTTTTGTCGCTTGTAATCCTTAGCTCTGAACATCTCAAGGATATTGTCATTTTGAAATCTGAAATACATTTCTTGCTTCCAGGAAATCCCAAGCTGATAATAGGTCTTATCCAAGATGAAATACATGAAGGTAAGTGCTCCTTTCTAAACATTTGAAAAATAGCTCAGAAGAAGGAGGTGCAGCCTTGTAGATAAGGTCTTAAATGCTCTGAGGCAGTGTATGTCCAAATATGAATGCATTCACCCAAGTGTGTCCTGGTAACAGCTCTCCAAGTGCAGCCATTCAGATTATATGTGTATTATATGTATGCTAAAGAAAAAAAAAAAACAAAACAAACAAAATGACCCACTAATCTGAACATCGTAGTCTCAAAAAGAAATAATTAATTTAGAAGAAATGGTCAAAATCATAGTTACGATAGCATCAGGAACTGCTTCAGAGAGGGCATCATATTCATGAGAACATAGTAGCAGCATCAAATAATTTAGTAATCTATGTCATTCTTATAGTGGGGAAAGAAGAATATGTTGGGTCTGTAATCCAAGAGTAAAACTGGTGTTTTACACTTTCAAGTCAGAGGACATTTCTTGACACAAGTCCTTAATATCAGCTTCTAGATTTCTTTCTCTCTCTCTCTCTCTCTCTCTCTTTTTTTTTTTTTTTTTTTTTTTTTTAATATTAATGTGAAAATAAATAACACTTTAAAGAACTACTAAGTCTATGTGCTCAACAGGAAAATCTATTGACATTCATTTTATAAAGAATCATAACCAGTATATGAAAATACACACTTCACTTGAGTCACTCCAATATGTCACCATTTAATGGGTTAAATGCCATGTTTGGTGTGCCAGTACTTTAAAAATGATGTTAAAGCTGTCTTCAGTAGACTATATACTTCAGAAAGCTTGACAGATTCAGTTACTGGTGAAAGACAGTGATACTGAAATTGCCAATTTCTCTTTAGAAGTAATGCATAGAAAATCACTGCTTCTAGCTTATGAATATTAACATTCTTCTTATTTTAATCTACCATAAGAAAAAATATATTCTTGCTATTAGTCATAATGTTCTTATTTTTAATCTTCATGAGGTAGTATGTCCTTTACCTTTTCAGAAGAACATACAATGGTTCTTTGAGTTTGTTATTTTATATATATATTTATATATTTTCATCCAGTAGTTTAAACTTAGGTATATGCTTTCCCAATATCAACAATAAAATCAACAACAGCATACCGGAAAGGTTTTCCTGCTGATACTTTTGAATTCTTTTTCCTTTTGAGAAAAAAGATACAAGCCACAACTCACCATCTCCTAGAACCTCCTTCTAATCTAAAATGAGATTTCCTTTCCCAGCTGGCTCTGCACATGTTTCACTCATGCATTTCTCCATTTTGCCTACTGCAAGTTTTCTGTATTGTCACTTATTAAGGTTTGCCTATGAACGATGTTATAACTTGGAAAATATGTTAAAGTCTAGCATCAACAGAGTACTTTGTGCACAATTTTTTCACAGTATTCATCATGTAATGACAATGAAAGATACATTTTTCTTTCTGTAAAATTATGTCAGTTTTTTTTTTTTAAAGGATTTTCTCCTAGATCCTGTGCAAGCTGTGCATTTCAGATTTTGAACATGAACAGTCCCTTTGAGAGATAGTACAAGCTGTAAGTGTAATAATAGAAAATGAAAAGAATAATCATCATGCTATTTTCATCAAATTACTGCACACAATGCAGGCATACACAATGAGGAAGTAGAAAAGACTGTGTATTTATATTGAGCATTGCTCAGGGAGAAATTATTGCATAAATAACGGAGAGAAGAGCTAAGTCTCCAGGTTAGTGCTAAATTTCTTTTGAGGTACTTTTAAATTAACATTTAAATAACCGTTTCTTCTGTAATTACTGTAAAATTAGCTAATCAGATATGGTTACAAACTGTACTTCAATGCAGTTTGCAAGTGTATCTTCAGGAAACCCTTTCCAAGCAAAGATTTTCTTCTGATGTTTCTTTGAGAGAAGATCTACATCAGTTACCTTGTTCTGCCCAGACTGTCGTATCACCATGTTCTCTCCTCCACTGCCTGGTTCTGGGTCGGTATTCTGGCTGTCTTGCCATCTTTTTACCTGCAAACCTAAAGATAGCCTCCAGCACTGCTATAGCAGCAATGAACCTCCTTCCCATTAGATCAGCGTGACTGTTCTGTTTGTATCTGCTGCTCAAAGTAGTTTTAGCTGAAAGGACGCATTACTATCTCTCAAACATTATACCTCAATTTCTTCCATAATGGTACCTCCGCAAATTACTGCTTTTACTTTCCTTGACCTGTTAAGCTACATTTGCTTTGGCTAACCTCAGTCTTGTGCTGATGAGACATTTTCCTACCTCTGTGAAAGTGAGATATCAACCTAGATCTGCATAGAAGCAAACAAGTAGCAAGCACTGCAGTACTTCCATCCTATGTTTGCCTCCTTCTATTTTATATACTTGGGATACTAAGAATTACAGGAAAACAGAGTAACACATGTTGCTGAGGCTAGAGGTATACAGTTTCAGCACTAACTTCAGTTCAGCATAGGAAACTTTGGTGTTTTGATGTTCAGTGAAGTGGTGGAAAGCAAACATCTGGTTCAGATCTCAAACTAAATGTCATGTACAATTCTTCCAACCAAGGGATCTAATTGAATCCCAATTCATGTAAGGGCAATGATGTTTGAGCTGAGGAAATTTTCTCAAAGGAGCTAAAAATCCTTATGTTTGCTTTACCTACTGGCAAAATCATGAGGGAATTTGAATCACAGGGAAACTTTTACCTTTACTTTGTTTGTTTTTCAAGTGTATTTTTAATTGAAAGATTTAAAACACCTGAAAACATGTCTCAGTGGAGCTCAGCCATACATTACAGAGACAATACAAAGAAGAAATATGGTGTCTTCATCCAAAATAGATATGACTAGAGAATGCCTGTTCGGCTAATTTAGAGTTATCTCAAAATAAACTGAACCAGGCACATATATGTCTTAGCTTGCTAAAAGATAAAATTCATTAGCAAGTTTATCTATCATCTCAGTATTTACATGTGCATAATGTAGTTCAAGCATTTCTCTGATGAAGCACAGATGATGAGAGGCTATACTGAAACAAAATTTACTGTCCCAACTCTAAACTGGGTGGAGAAGTGTCATTCCCAGCTAAAAGCATGGTTCCTCTAACATAGCATGCGGAGAGCTGGTGTATCAAGGAAGAGTCATAGAGGCTGTCAGCTGTGGATGGTCTTTCTCATTTTACCCTCCCAACATATTAAAAATAAAAATAATAATAATAAAATAAAAAATAATTTAAAAGAGCAATTTCTGAGCTTCCAAGAGTATATCTCATATGTTAAACTGTTAATCTCAGCCACAGCCTGAACCTCAGATTGACCACCTGAGGCAAGTGATGAGTCAGCTGTGGCAGCACAGGTGAAGGTAATTCAGCTGTGCCACCAGAAGCCAAGCTCCACCTCTTCCAGATCTCATTTAAGGGCTGACTGCACACTAAGGCTGGTTTTCTTTTTCTCTGAGGATTGCTTCTTTGTGGAGTTTTCTGCAAACCTTCAACAGCGGTGAGCGTTTTACATTTATTATAGGTTTTCTTTCTATAATTACAATCTTTTGTGTGAAGCATCTGTTTAACCTCTGTTTACTTATTGAATGTGTAATTATGTAGCTGTACAATTGTATAACTACATACAGGAGGTATTTCTGGATTTTTGTGCAGTGGATATTTTGTAGAGTTATTTGTTTATTTGATCTGTGTGCCAGACTGGGAAACTTTTGACTACTTATTGGGATGGTGTCAAGCCAAGGTAAGAACACTGAAGAATTGGACTTTCCCCTCTGAAAAAAAGGGCATGCTCTCTGCTGACACTTAAGCCTGAAATAAATCCTCAAATTGCTTAGTGCTGTTAAAATATAGTGAGATCTTGGTATGCCCTGAAACAGGCACTTTATCTTCTGGAAGATGTACTGGAGGAAGCCAACACACACAGGATTTAGGGGCTGGAATTCTGGTGGTAAATAAACACAGGTTTTATGGATCCAAATTTTGGGCTTTTGGACATTTTACTGTGGAGGAAAGGGATATCTGTTTAGGGGAGGATCTCTTTTGGAATCATAGCTATCCCCAGCCACTGCCTGCAGATGGCAGGGATGGCAATCAGGGCTGGTCTAAGGACAGCTTGAGCAAATTCTGACCACTTCAGACCCATGAGGTTTAAAACATTAAATGAAAAAGTATGGGTAGAAACAAACCTATACCGCAAAATGGTCTCACTTCCTGTTTTTCTAAACAGTATAAATAAACGACAGTACAAAAATTGGAGGTATATTTCCACTCCTTCATTGCAATAGCAGCTGCCTTCATGGAGATAATAAGCAGTGCTAAAATTTCTCCTCTGCTGCATGAAGTAACTCTTGTGACTTGTCTCTTATCTCTGGAAAAACAGACAAGTGGCCCTGCAGGCAGGGGAAATGGGGCTTCCTCAATTTGGCACATTTCTACTGTTAGACTCCAGTTAAATCTTTGGTATTACTAGGACAAAAAAAAAAAAAAAAAAAAAAAAGGCTTTAATCAGCTTATTGGAAGCCTCAGCTGCAGTAGTGGCAGTGTACCCCTGTTAGCTTTCCTTTGTTTTATAACATCTGAAAGATAAAGTATTTTCCCCTTAATATTTTCTAATCCTACTGCTGTCTAACATAGAATCATGGTTTTTTTATGCTAAGTGGAAACATAGTGTGACATTTTGAAGAAAGCATCTTTACCCTGGGACCTTCCAAAAACTAAGTGGGATCTATGGGCTCACTCAGCTCAAGATACCATAGAGCATCTGCATTTGGCAGCAGCATCACTGTCTCAGGCAAATGGTCGCTTGCAAGTAATGTGACACTCATCAGCAAGATATTTCCAGGTTTTCTTCCCTATTTTTTTTCTGTTTCCTCCCTACTCTTCCACTGAGTGGAAGGTATTGCCTCATTGGAAACTAAGTCTCATGCTGATGCATGAAACTGACTGTGTGCAGAATTTATCAAGAACCAGAAGTTCTTCCTGCACAGGCGTCTGCTACCAAACATCTGCTACCCTGCTTCTGTAGATGCACATGCTCTCTGCTCCTGCAGAATCTGAAATCATATCCCTGTGTTCTTACTTTCTTAATGCATCTGAGAATGCCAGATTATGTCTTATTTCCATGAGGACAAAAGTATCTTGTATTAGTCAGGTCTGCTAGCTCATTTACTACCACAGACTATTTAAGTTATATATATATAATTTCCTCTTTTGATCATTCTTTGCAGAATTCCTTCCTTGAATCTATATCTGTGTACATAAATGCAAAGCTGGAGCTCAGTACCAGCTACTCTGGGGAGAGCAGGCAGTAAATAACAATTAGTACCTACACACTTCTGTTCCAGGACCAGAGAGGGAATATACTTTTAACTTTGAAAGGTTCATCAAAGGAAGGAGAGAGAGTTTAACAGCTGATTTCTTTCCCTTCTCAAGGAGGCAATCACTTGTGTGGTGGGACTGTCAGGTTCAGTCCCTATCCTTTGTCAAAAAGCATTCAAAATGGCTCAGCTGATGGCTTTCTAAGCTCTGTACCTGAACTGTATGCTGTTAAACTCCACCCTGTTTGTGTTTCTCCTGTCACTGTACTTTCCATGTCTTTTCTATACAAATCTTAAGAATTCTACCAGATTGAGCTTGTCAGGAAAAATGAGATAAGAATTTGATGTTTTCTGGACCTGGTTTGCATTTTCATGAGTGAATCACTAAAAACTCTTAATCGCTACCGAAGCTGAGGTGCTCATGCACAAAAACAGAGCACCGGGCCCCTCAGGAGGGGATCTGTGATATTGAGGCCAAAGATGTCACAACAGATTTCTTAGATATCTATGTAGAATTAAAGCACTAACACAAAAAAAAAAAAAAAAAAAACCAAAAAAACCACAAAAAAACAAATGAACAAACACTAAACTGTGAACCTGCATACAACATAATGATCAGTATGTGAATCTCCAATGTAATTTGGTTTTTGATTAGGAAAATCAAATCTGAAATGCATTCAACTGTAGCCCAGCTTCTGATTTCATAATCTGATGTCATATAGAAATTTCAGCTTGATCATAGCAAGTTAAATCCTTTTTCTTTTTCTTTTTTTTTCCCCCAGGTGTTCATTTCCATTTAGACATGAACACAGATGTGCAATTGCTTAGTAAGAGAGAAATTTATTTCTGTAGAAGCTTTTCCACAGAAAATCTCTAAGATGATATGCTCTAATAAACAACACAGCCATCTAGTGGTGAAGCTGTAACTTGACTTTTTTTCTGTCTGGGCATTACATGATGCAGCAGAAAATCTTCAGGTTTGGGATGTTAAAAGTGACTATTTTAAAAGCAAATTTCATATCTACGTTTCATGTACAGTGATCCATAAATTCTTCATCTTCTTTCACCTACAAAATGCTTTAAGTGCCATAATATACTTTTATCTCTTTGACATGACAGTTTTCTTCTCCTGACAGTTTTTGCAACAATTTCCCTACCTGCACCCTTTCAGTTATGACCATTGGCATTACCAGTAAAAGGCTACAGGCTTCATATTGACCTGATAGGTAAAGTATATCCGGTGTTGTCTGAACTTGTCTCAATCTGAGCTGATTTTAGTTCATTTTAATAACCCTTTGGTGCTCTAGCAATTGCTGACTAGCGTCTTTTATTATAGATGCTGTGAATACACTTTGATGTAAAGTTCTGGTAGGCTTGGGTATACCTTCCACTGCATTCTTTCAATTCCTCCCCAAAAAAGGGTTGTCAATAATAATTTTTGCCCTTCAGAATAGTTACAATTTCTGATACATCTATATTAAAGCACAAATGATTGAAAGAAAATTTTAGAAGCACTCACTGTCTTTGTTTCTTGAACTCCTGGAACAAAGCTTATAACATCTTGTTTGAGATCTGCAATGCCACCTATCTTTCATTTGAGACTTACAATGAAAAATAGCAGAAGATTTGAATGAGAGGTAAACATTTAAGACTGCTTCAGCATAAGCAAATTAGAAACAAGGATTACTACTAGACTGCTATTCTCCTGTTGGTTGAGGGGAGTTTTCTTCTAATATGGTATTAGCAGCTACTACCTGCAAGAGAAAAAACATATTCAAGCTCGAAAACGGATTCATTTGGACAAATGACAAGTAGGAAATTTGTTTAACATAAACTGCCTACCTTTTAAAAAACCCTCTGGGACTTGAAAAGTATTAAAGGGATGGATTAAGTCAGTGCATTTGGATGATGAAACATGCTGCATATTCTAGCTGTAATGACAACCTGGATGTCTGTCCATCATATTCCTTTAGAAAAAAAGAGTAAAATGTATGTATTTGAATTAGACTCGTAACAGCCTTATTCTTACTATTCTTACTATTCATTTCTTCCCCCAGCTGCCTTCAGAGGCTTCTGTTTCCCTAGGAATTTTCCAGGGTATTTTGTCTAAAATAAATGCATTGGAAAATGTGACTTGCCTAAAAAATACCCAAGAACTTGGCTGCATTTGTTAATTTTCCCTTCATGATGCTGATAATTGATAACTTCAGAACCAGAAGGCTTTTTATGGAAACAGCAAAATGTTCCCTTCTATTCTTATTCAGATGTTAAGTATGTATTACTTCTTGAGCCCTGTTTTTCTCAATCACTATTAAAAGCAAAGCTCTTGTTATAATCTAAAATTCAGAAAACCCTAAATCCTTATCAGAACATGGAAAATATTATTCTCTGCTTTCCCACTTTCTAATATGTTTCTTAAAGTATAAGTCCTGGCTTCTATTAAATCACTGCTGGAGATCAGATGAATCTTTAGTTTGGCTGTAGAAGTTTTTACTATTGCTAGAACAAAATGAAACTGATTACAGACTTTTAACATTAGCTTGGATAGTCAAAATTGATTTGTACTCCAAATGTATTACGTCTATCGTATCAACAGTGAGAATATCCTACCTAAATGTTACAAGAATCACTGCATATTGGAACATGCAAAAATGTGAATTTTTTTGCTAAATTCTCACAAAGTATATTGTGAGAAAAGTATTTGGTAGTCTTTGCTTACTCTCCTTGGTCAGAGCAGCAGGAAGGGAAAACATCAGCCCTGGTTCCTTGTGAGATATATATTCCCTAGGCTATCACCTAGAAATTATGTGAAGACAGTAAGGCTCATGTTGCAGCCTCATTCGGTTGAAATATCAATAACAACTGTGTCAGTAGCCACAACAAACCAGAGCAAAGTTATACTATCTCAGTTATTGACTACTGCTGTTTAATAGAAACCTTATTGTCCTATTGCATTGTCAGTGAAAGGCTTCAGAAATATCCTTAATGATTTCCCTTCTCATCATGATGATGACTATTGTCAATTATTAATGGAATTTTCATCCTTTAAGGCACATACAAATGATATTATCCTTAGGAGTAATTTTCTTACTTTGGGCACAACACATCTAAAAATATCATCTATCTGTTAAAAAATCTATTACAGCTTCATGTGTTTGTGCTTGTGGATTGAGAGCACACGTTTTTATCCTTTAAACTTTGAAGTTTTGATTCTGAAAATGTGGGGGTTTTTTTTGTTTTTTTTTTTGTAGTAGATAACTTTCTTCCTTATAGCCATTTCCCAGCAGATACTGTACTTTCATGCAGCTATAGAACTTGCTTGTACTGACATGTATGGCAAATTTTATGTCCATTATGTTTGATGATTATGTAGATGTTTGGATTAGGGAATAAATTTGTTTTATTTTCTCCTTCATCGAACAAATAATTTTTATGGAAAACTTTAAAAGGACATAAGGATCACTTGAGACTACAATCCACTCTTCACAAATTTCCATCACCTGTGAAATGTGTACCCTGAAAGGGTGTGTTTGCACAGCTGAGGCAATTTAGATGTGGTTTTCTTTGTCTGTGTGTGTGTCTGATATTTTAAAGAGGGATACTTCTTCCCTTCTGTATGTTTGACATGCCTTGAAGCAGAGTGGGCTATTCTTTTTTGTTTGGTGCTAGGCAAGAAAAAAAGTATTCAGTTCTAGATGCACTACAAAGTTGCAATCTATCAAAGGATGGTACCAAGGCAGTTGGGTAATGGATCTAAAATCTTTACTTTTAAAAGATAATTTCATTATTTAGCTAGAATTTGAAATTTTTAGTCTCTGAAATGTACTCAGAGGAATGTTGTGTAGGATAGATCTTAACATATGCTTGATATGAGCTGATGATTTTAAGGATGTAAAGGATCGTATTTCTGGAAAGTCAATAGAATCAAGGTACTGTTAAGTGGAATTAGGGGTTTGAGTCTCTCAGGAATTTTAATGTGGTTTTTGTTACTTTGCTTATAATTTGAAGTGGTGCAAAGTGTTCTGAATAGTCTGTGGTTAGCAGTCTCTTTCTGTGTTTTAAGGCTTTCTCTTAAAAATAGTGCTCTGCCTTCAAAGACAACTTGATGCTTCAGGGCAGAGACTCAGCAATCAGTGAGGAAAGAAAGGACTAAATCGTGGGAGTACACATGGTTTGGGGTGCAAACAACTTTTTTATCATGTAATCTGAAAATGTTTTGTATAGTGGTAGCCTGTTTAAGAGCTTCATGTGATGTGGAATGTTTCAACTCTCGGTTAAGGTCTGCACCTGGATATAATCTGAGCTACAGAAATAAGATTTAATCTCCTGGAGTAAACTACAGAACAGGTCTCTTAAAATGTCTAACGGAGACATCTCCTTTGAGGGCACATCTGCTGAGACACTTGCAAAATGCATCGGATAAACAAGAAAGCATTAGTTAGTACAGCATACACCACAGGATCGGCTAAATCTGAGGATAATTTACAGAGAGAATTTAGATAAGAATGAAATCTCCAAACATGACAATATGGTTGTTAGTAAACCAGGTGTCTGAAGTAGCATATGGCCCTAGAAGTGATTTGCTCAACAAACTGGAGCTGTGTGAGGAGTTGTTGGTAAAGTGAACCGTCTTGACTGTAACTGTAATTAAGAAAAATTAAGGATTTGTAGTATAAAGAATAAGGCACATGTTTAGCAATTGGACAGATCAGTATGATGGGAAACACATTACAACAAAGGTGTGATGACAGAAGGACTGTTATGATAGAAAAGTGCTATAAAGAAAGGGAAGAAAATTACTCACCACAATCAGAAGATTCTAGGTTTGCAGGAGAAAGCTTTCCTCCTGCTTCTTGTTTGAAATTTTCTGAACAGACTGTATTACAATGGCTCATACAGTGATCTATTGAAAACACCGAAGATTTTGTACTGGAGCTGATCTCTCCTTACAGTGTATTGATATTATTCCTTTTATGAGAGGAAGCTACAGTGTTTCTTATTTCTAAGGAACGTATTTCAGTTCCACAGATGAGGTGCATAATTCCAAATGACTCTTGCAGCACTCTTCAGTACATAATGTACATTCTTTAAAATTGCCATTAAAGTTACGTCCCTTAAAAGTGGGAGCTCAAAAACAGTCATAAAATAAGCAGGGATGGGGGGAATCGCACATGGCAGGGCTGCAATGCACCAAGAGTATATTCTATGCAGAAACGCACTCTTGCTCCCAGGTAAGAAAGAAGAAAGCCTCAGTTGATGTTGTTTACATAAAGAATGTGCTTCAGACCAACTTCTCTTCATTTTAAAAAGTTGAAGAAATAGGAGATAATCTTCATAAGCATCCCATGTTTTACCAGCCTAACTGAAGTACTTTTGAAGTGTATTACATATTTTGAAAGAGACGGTATTCATTTAAAAGTACTTTGCAGAAGATAATTTGAATTTTCTTGGAACAAAAGGGGAGAAGTTTGAAGTTTCTGTTCCCAAAGACTCCTGTGGATAAGGTTGAGGTTCAAATTGTACCAAAAAAAAAAAAACCAAACAAGTTATACGTATTCATTGTCTAAAATAGAAATAAAGGAACAACAACTCTGGCTTGTTGTTGTTTGTCAGAGATTCCAGTTCCTTCTTGTGTGTGCTGAGCTTTTTTGTTTGCTCTTTTCGTGTTTGTTTTTTCTTTCCCCTTCAATATCAGAAATGGAGAAATGTGCTTGTGATTTACCAGTTGTATCTAGAATGAGTTCACGCTGTTCCCCACAGAGGTGTCTATAGTCAGCCAAATTACTTAATCCATTAGCTTTCCTGGCTATATCTCTACTGACTGTTTAGAAACCTGGCTCAAATGTCTGATTTTGGATGATGTGATCTCCAAATGGATCTTTGTCTGACAGACAGTACTGAAGAGACTTGTGATGATTTAAGCTGGTAGATACAGCTGATTTAGCATAGATTTAACATTATCATTTAGAAATATTTATGTTTGAATATTACTGAATGCTTTGAAATTTTGTAGTATGAGAAAACCGTGTACGTTATTCTGACATTCCTGTGTTTCAAAGTAATATTTCAATCAAAAGTTGAATCAATTCCCCATAACAACAGCAACAAAAATTGGAACAGAAAGTAGATAAGATTGAAAGGGCAGTGTGCATTTGTGTGCATTTTATTCAGTGGCAAAAACGTAATTATATGAACTTATGTAAAATTACCCTTTGCTTACTACAGATACTTATAACTTAAGAACTTGAGATTATTTTTTTTTTCTTTGAATATACATACAGAAGAACTTGCTAAGCATCACGAAGCATTCTCTGTCATAGGTAGTATTTATCAAATGCCTTCAACGGTAGCAGCAATCATGAAGCTTCTGAAATTTAAAACTGAAGGACAGACTCAGCATTCGGGTAGCTATCATCAAAAAAATAGGGTGGGCCAAAGCCATATTTGCTGAATGATGAGTAAGTAGCTGCACTGAAAATCTTTCCATATCAGGAAAATAATCAATTTTTTTGAAATGCGTTGTATTTTATAAAAACTGTTGCTTGTTGGAGGATGTAGTGCAATGGAATGTGGGTTGTCAGCAGTAAGAAAACTGGTACGAACTCTCATTCTGTCAGACATTTCAGCAAGAATATATTCCAGATGGGTATTCAAACCCATTGTGTTGGTGGCAACATGGGCTTATAACTATTTTTATTTTTTTGTGTCTTCTCCTGAGGTCTTTTTGTTTTGATGTGGGATGAAAACTTCAATGTTTTCTCATGAAACTGTGTTCCCGTCCTCTAGGCAGCCCTGGAGGATGGTGAATGATAGATACCTCGGAACCATCAAAATACTCCACATTGTTACTGACAGCTCTGACAAACAGACTGCTATCAGCTGAGTCCCAAAGGATAGGTTAGCAGACCAACTGATCCTCTACTGTGAACTTATTTATCATCATCATTGTTTTCAAGATCACGAAATGGACAGTTCCCAAGGGTATGTGCTCTGCTTCTGTGAGACTGAAGTTCCAGCAGTAATGCAGTTCTAGTTGCCCTTTTATACAAAATTAAACAAATTCCTTGCAAACACTCAGACCAGTCCAATGGAGTTTTCTTGTGTTTTTGTTGTTCCCCAGATTTATCTTAGTCACTTTTGCACAACCTCTTGATTTGAGAACAGTTGAATTTCATGAGTCTTCTTTTCAAATTGTGGCTGCTAATAAATACTTATTCGATTGCTTTTGTGGGTCAAAATCTGCTCAGTTTTGTCACTTGCTTTTCTTGATCAGGGTGAACAATTTAATATAAGATGCCACTCTTTCATTCTAATTGTAATGTATGTTGGAGAGAGCAAGTTTCTGAATAACGAAAATCTTTTTATCTCATGGCTTTAGCAGGAAATGCTACAAGAGTGCTTTAGGTCAATAGATGAGCAGAGATTACTATGTTTATTTGCAGTATATCAGTAGTTTCATTCTGTTGCAGAAAGTGAGTGGGAATTCAAGCCTAAATTGACTCCCTGGGAAGAAGAAGGGAAAATAAATAAGTAAAATAGACCTGATATTTTTTAAATTTTTTTTTTTTTTTTTTTTTTTTTTTTAAATAGAACACCACCATACACTGAGAAATTTGCTAAGGATTTATAAAAAATATTTATCCTTTCAATCTAATCCAATTATTCAAGCTTTAAGTATTAACCTGGTATTTTCCGTTCAGGAATTTTCCTGAACTGTGCCTCAGAAACTATATCACAGTTTAATACTGAGGTAGCTGTGCTATGGCTGAAAGCAAGCCACAAAATATTTGCATTTCAGGCATGCTCATTGTATATGACAGCCTTGGACTGTTCATGAACTCGGCAATAACAAACATCAGACTGAGCAATTTCTAAAGACTTGTTTCTATGAAACTGTATCGGTTTGGTTTTTTTGTTTTTTTTTTTTCCCTCCTCCTTTTGATTTGTTCCTGAATTGTATGAGAAATAGATACACAACAGTTGCTAATATATATTTAACTTTTTTCCCCCTCAGCCACTGGGGAACTAAGCAACCTCTACAACAATATTTCCCAATACATGTTTCATGCATGCTATGGATGTGACTTGGGTGGAGGTTGGGAGGTTCAGTTTGCAACTTACAATTAATTGTAACTGGTTAGTAATCACTGAGCATATTTAATAGTAAAATATCATTAAATAATAAAATTTGAGTGATTTTAATGAACATGTATTGTGTTGCTGTAGAGGTGAAGAAAATTTGAAACTTAATGTAAGAGACATCTGCTGGGGGTTAATAAGCATCATTCAGTGTAAAGAAGCTCCTCCACATCGCCCTATTTTCATCATTCTGCCTTTGAATCTTGGCATCAGAGATGACTTCCTTTTAGCTGAGTAAGAACAGATGGAACTCCCATTGGAATCTGTCTCTCTTATCCAGCCAGAAGGCTCTCTTTTAAGTTGTGTGAGGCAAGCAGTAGTCTCTCTGTCTGTAAAGTTAAGTCAGTTGCCAATCTCAGGAACAGAGATCACGATGGGAGGAAGCTGCACTTCTGATGTACATGCATGTTAGGAGGAAATTCATTAGATCTAAAATGCTGTTCTTAAAAGCTCTACATTCAGGGAACAGTCACTTTTGTTCTCTGCTGGCCTTATGCCTCTGCTCCTTGGGATAGCTGGGCCACATATCCAACAGCAAAAAAGCACTTAGCCTTCGTATGTAGACTAGAGAGGCCTTGCAAGGATATATCATGAAAACTGGTGGAATGATAAAACTGTGTCATCTCTCTACCTGAGTGAGGTCAGAACTGATGCTGATACTCATTGGTAAATTGGTTGTGGTGGGCTTAATAGATTCTCATTTTGCTTGAGCACTGTTTTTCTTTGATAATTAAATTAGAGGTATAATAAAGAGCCTTTTTCTCTACTCTTTTTTTTTTTTCCCAATGTTCAAGTGCTTGATTAAAATAAAAAAATCTAGCTTTTAAACTTGATTCTTGCTGTTGAAAAATGACAACAAATGGAAGTATAGCAGTTGTTTTGAGAACACAGGTAAATTGTGTTTGGCTCTTCATTTCCAGAGGACTTAAAATAGGATAAGTTTCCATACTGAGACTTGAGATTGTTCTGCGTGGTAAAATGAAGCAACTTCACCACAAAGAAAACTTTGTATTAGTTTTATACTTATCAGGTAGATCTGTGGAGGTGTGAGGAGCCTTTTAATACTGTTTAAGCCAGCAAAGTTTTCCTTTATTTAAGAAACAGTCATTCAAGTCATGGTTGTATAATCTACGTTTAGGACTTTAATTTCCCATGTTGCACTCTATAAAATCAGTATAATAGTCTTCCGCAGAGATGGCATGAAGGTATTGATTGTGCAGTTAGGTAATGGGCATTTATGAGCACCTACAATGGGTTAATAATTTCTGTGCTAAACTCCAAACTTTTCACTGCAGTTGGGAACAGTTTGTAGTTGAGGAAAATTCAGACTGCAAATAGGCTACCTACATACATACCAGAGAACTGCTGATTCTTCTTCCTCTGCAGCAGCCAAAAAGGAATACATTAAACAAGGTTGTGATTGTGCCTGAGCGCAAAGAGCCTCTAGTTTACTTGTAAAGAGAGTGGAACAAGCTTGCAGCAGTTTTGGGAACAGTGTCTTGGGAAAAGCAGGAGTATGAGGAGCTGTTTGCTGGCAGGCTGAAGCTGTTCAAACACAGCTGCCTTTGCTGGAGATCTGAAAGGGGCATTACACCTGTGAGTTGTAAAACTTGCTGCTGATGTTGCTGTCAAGACACCTGCTCAGGCATACAAATAACTATGAATAAATCAGCCTTAGAATTTAGTATTCTCTACTGTTATTTGCTTATTTTAATGAACTAATTGCAACACCTGGAATCAATTCTTTCTCAGCCACTGGGAAATTACTGCAATATCTTTCCCCAGTGTTTACTACTTTTATACTGTGAGTATTGTTCAATAACTTTTTTTCTTAGCACCATGATTATGATTTCCACATTTCATGCACATGGGTATCTAAGTTCTACAGAACTAGGGGAACATACTGGGTATGCTTTGCCAGCAGAGTAATCCTTTGACATCTAATGGAATGTGGTAAGAACCCCAGGAAGGAACACAACAATGGGCATTTTCAGTATCTAATTTCAACACTAACCCAGGAGGTCCTTTTCCTGTCCTTCTGTTTAAGCCTTTTTTTTTTTTTCCTTTTTTTTTTTTTTTTTTTTCCTGTGGATTATCTAAACTGCTCTGCAGAGGCAGCTACTTGACTTTATCACTGTAATCCTTTACTGTAGGGCTTACACTTGGCATGGATGTTTTAATGCTTTTTCATCTGGAAGGCACTGGAATGTCACAGTACTCAGGACAAACTATCACAAACTGGAGCTCTTCCCTTAAACTGAAGTAACTCTGGGTACTTGCATGTATCAGTGGGATTTATTTACATTCTGTTTTCATGAGGATATCTTAAAATATCTAGAATTTTCTGATGACATAATAAACCTTAACTACTTGGTTTGATAGTAATTTGTTTTAACTGGAAATTATTCTTATTACAGTGATCAATTGAAATGCAGACCATTCTCATGTGAGTTTGTTGAAGATGGGTATCTTCTAATATAATAATTACTGTAAGTTAATTACTAATTACTGTAAGTTAAAAGTATACTGTTACAGGTCAGTAAGGTAGGGCTTTTTTTCCCCCTTGAACAGGTTGTAATATTCAGTGGTTAGTATTATTTCAGATATTTTTTTTTCGTGTTTGCTATCATTAAACTCAAGTAGTGCTATCTTTGTGCTGGAAGTTACCTGCAAGTGTAGAGTGAGGATTCTAAAAGTGACTATTTTTATATATATATAAAGTTGTATGTTTTATGGCATTTCCAGAAAAAGTTGAGTATCTGCTGCTTAGGAATTGCCATGTAGGTGAATTCAGGAAACTCTAAAATCCTAAGTCTTTGAAATGTGAGGTAAGGTAATTCAAAATGGTGTTTTATTTCAGACTTGAATGCAGTCAGGAAAGAAATCATATGCATAGCATTGGGTTTCTTGGTCTTAGAGTATGCAAGAGAAGTTGGCTTCAGGATGTCCTTCATACAAAAGACATTGCAGCTGTGTCATTGCTGCAGGAAGTGATATCATGTCAGCGTTTTCATGAAAGAACTAACCTCTGTCCAGATGACTCTGGAAGGCTTTTTCAGAATCTTATGTGACCTTAAGCAGTCTGTCTTAAATCTAAAATATTTATGACTAGTTTATACTGAGTAGTATAAGTTCTCTAATTACTTACTCTTGAAGGTTTTATCTCGAGAAGCAGTAAAGTAACTGGGGAATACATGCATGATCTGATTTGTCATCCGTACTTAGACAATTTTTCAGACAATGTTTATATTGCCTTTTTCCAGTTCAAAAAACCTGTCACTTATAGATCAGTTTTAAGGATCACAGAAGTATAAGTAAGGATAAACGTTTTAATTAAACAGTGAAGGTACTGTAACCTTAACAAATAATGTTTACCCAGTTAAAGGTGTAGGATTTCCTTAGTTATAATAATGCACTTTAAAACTATGGTAGTTTTCAAGCTTTATGAGCTCTTGAACCAAATCTATTCAACTTCTGGCCATTGTATTATAATAATATGCACCACAGCTAAAGTCGTGGTTTTTCTTTTACCTAGGGAAGTAGATAAATTCTATGATTTTTGGTGTTCAGAAAAACATTCTATAGTGGAAAGATTAAATGACCCAAAACTTTGAAATGTGGTTAGCGTAGATCAGCTGTAACACTGTGATCAGCCAACATACTGCTTCCCGTTTAAACAAATGTGGCTAAAATCAGAGTATGACTATAATATTTGAATCTCACCTCAGCACCTATCAGAACAACAGCAGAGCATTGCTAATTACTCTGAAGAAATAGAAATGTTTCAAAGCTTTTAAGTATGGTAGTAGGAAGTTTCACCAATTATGGTAGTTATATGTTTGCAGATTGGGAACTAAAGGTCGCAACTTATTTTGCTGATGGTTTTGGAGGTATACCATAGATTTAATTCTGTAAAATAATATTATCTGGAAGATATGCATCAGTTCTTGTGTCCCACATAGGTGTTACAACCTTGGTGTGATTTGTTGAGTATATTAGAGTAGCTGTAGCATTTCACTGCCTCACACATTGCTTTGAAGAACAGATTTGAGCTCTGAAGGAAGCAAAATTCTTCCCCATTGATTTCATCATCACTTTGTCTAAATCTTCCAGCAAACATTATAGTTTATGCACTGACTTAAGCATCACTCAGTTGCTGTTTGACCAAAGCATGAATAAGTATTGCATTTGCACTCAAGTCTTCTTTTTGGCACCAAGTGTGCATTGTCAATATTAACACAGAACTACTTATCAAGAAAGTTAATCATGCCTTCATAATTTTGCATTTTGGCTAGGAGCTAATCAGTAAAAATGTGTCATGACTTAAAAGGAAGAAAAAACAGTATTTAAATCAGTCTTGATTAGCCAAGAATTTTGAATTTCTTAAAATGTGTAAAGGACATGTAAATAAAAAAGAAAATGCTTGTCTGGCTCTTTCAAAGTGTCTGTCAAAACATTTATAGGCACCAGAATAGTCCTGCTATACAGAAAATATTCTCTTCTGGTAAAAGCATATGCCTGAATAACAGCTACTGATTGCTGTTAAAGGATTTCCATAGATGGTGGTGATGAATGATAGAATTTCTGAGGAGAACAGGTTAACTATGCATGTCATAGATTACTAGTAAGAATGATAGTAACAAGAAAAGATACAAGACCAACTCAGAAACGAGGTTTCCCAGGATTTGTTCTTGCTCATGTTTGTGAGAAACTAAAAAGCAATGCTATATTTGTGATTCTGTGTGATTCTGTGATATATTTCTCTGGAGTTTTTGTTCATTTAGAATGAAACATCTATCTGAGCTGGCTCTCTTCAAATGAGCAAAAGTGTGCCTCGGCTACTGACCTTTTGTAATCTCATACTCCTAGTGTTTCCCAGTGCAATTCTAGAATTAGATTCCAGCTTCTCACAGTTTGATTTTGTTGGTGGATTCTTTCACTGGTGTTGAACATCACACCTCATGTTATTATTTTTTTTCTGTTAGTAGTTTTGCAGGTGCCATACAGGACAGCATCAGGGTCTTGCTGTGCATTCGGATGGGTACTCTTTGCATCCTTGATGCAAGGAATATAAAAAGCTGATGAAACAAAGCATTTCTAAGAGCAAAGGTGAAAAGAGATAAAAATAGAGTTACCTGGAATATTGCAGTACCTTAGTTAATTTAAGTTCTTTTCCAGTACAACCTCAAAACCAGGCTCTGATACCCTTAGCTCCTCTGAAAGTGGGATAATAACAAATTCATACAATACCTATCCATCTAAAGCAAGGATTTTTCTGTGCTTAGGTGCTAAGTCTAATGCAACACAATTAAATGTATTCCTCCTTAATGCAAATGAAACACATCTTGAAAACATGTCAATAATTGACACTATCAAATTATTTAAAACAATATTGTTTCTTTAATAACTAGCATATATAAGATAATTTTCTGTATGTAAGATTTTTCTCCTGTCGCATCATGAGCCTTGGAAAAGTGCTTTGAAATACAGCTGACAGGGAGAAAAATTGTGAGTTTGCACACTTTGTAGATTTGATTAAAAGCTCTTCCAGGTAAGCCAAATCCTCCTGGGGTGGTTGTGGAGGTTACAGCACCTAGAATAGCAGAAGTAAATGTGTCATAGAGTTAACAGACTGCATAATACCTTAATCTACTAAGTCTTGCCTTCTCTGCTTCTGTCCTTGGAAGTTCAGCGAAATACCTAATTCTTCTTACAGATCTGTTTTGCGAATCTTTAAAATTGTCAATACTTTGCAAACACTGTTGTCTCTCGTGACTACTTCTACTGTGACTGGGGGTCACATCTAGCTCTGTTTATTTGGGATTTTAAGCAGTAAGCCTTTAAGGGACCTTTTAACATTACAAGAAGATCCAAGAAAATTGCACTATATAATAACTCGTGGAAAGGGAAAGAGTTCTGTTCAGATATCCAGCAGAACTGTAATTTAAGGAACTTGAAGGTATTGCTTATTGCCAAACATCTATATGCAAATGTTAAAGCACTAACTTCCCCACCCCAATTTCTGTTCTCTAACTAGGGAGGGTTGGCATAACGTGATTTTCTTGCCTGTGTGCTCTTCTGTATGACTGCAAAATGAGATAAAGAACCTTTTCCATGTTTTACCAGACTAAAAGAAAAAGCAGTCCAACTGATTTCAGTAAGACTTTTTGCTATGATAGCCACCATTCTTTTATTCATCATTCCATCAAATAGGTCCTTTAAAACATAGATCCAGAGTTATGTGTTTCACTTGAAATATTCAAGGAGTTGCATTATTTGTAGAATTATTTTGGAGATCAAACAATGCTCACTTTTGCTATTCTTTATTATTCTTGCAACATCTAAGCATCTAAACTTCTAAAGGATTACTGTTGATATAAATTTAGTATCTCGTTACTGTGTAAGAGCTGCACAAAGTAGCATTAAGGTTTCTATGATCAGAAAAGCTGTTTGAAGATTTCCTTCACCAACCATTTGTAAGTTAACATTACAGTTTCTGGGGAAAGTGTTTTCTTGTAGCTGGCTTCTAATGTGTTCCAAAAATACTTCTTAGAATGTGCTTTTCAACTGTGGATTTTTCTGAGCTCTGAGCTTATACTATGTCTTCTGAGCAATTTGAGATCTGTTTTGATTTTTGATATCATAATATCAGGGATACACCAAATTCCTAATGCTTAAGTTTGTATTGATTACTGCTAGGCATTTAACCAGTTTTGTTGCACTGTCAATGCACAGCAAGCTAGAATTTCTATTCTTCACCTTGAATCACTTGATACTCATGTTCATTTTCATTTGCCAATTTCTTATCCAGTTTTGTAACAGCTCTTTTGTTTTGAACAATATTATTTCATCATCTCTGCCACAACATTATTTTTTTTTTCCTTTTTCAATTAATCTGTCTTTAATGTTGAACAGCATATAATAACCTAGCACATATGAAATCCTGTTCACAGCCTCTCTCTGTTAGGAGAATTCACCTTATCCAATCTTTGGACAAAATGTATGCTTGTGTTAGGACCTTTATTTTATCCCATGACTACCCAGTTTATTTAAGAAGCTTTTGGAGCTAATCTTGTTGAGAGACTTGTAGCTGACTCTATCAGCTAGATCTCTCTTATCCGTGACCTTGAAAACTATTTTAGATGCTACTTCCCAAACCTAACTGTGCTCTTTCACCCTTATAAGGATGGCTTGTCTTTATCTAATGTCATACTTAACATTGTTCCTTTTAATGCAGCTAGGGGATTTTATTGTTTTTCCTCACTTTCTTCCTTATGGTACTGCCTTTCCTGGTGCATGTCAGTTTTACAGGTAGTAATTTTATAGAACTTTTATCTGGAACCCCTTTTTAAAAAGTTAATGTTTTATTATGCATTTTTTGTCTTACTGCAATGAATGCAGTTAAAACTTATTTGAATGTACATCAAGTTCTTTACAATTGTCTACCTGTGTACTGTCAAGCAAATTCCGGGGGTATGTAGCTCAGCATTTTAAACCTCAGCAGTACTAAGTACTGCATACTTACACTGCTACAGTGATTACTTCAGTGCTTTTAAAATCAGCCTGTAGATCTAAATATGTGAGCTAGTGTTAAATCTTGATTGTAGTGTAGAAACACCCGGGAGTTTTCCTGAAGTAATCTTAGTCTTATCTTCAGTTCTTTAGAGAAGTATTCTAGTTACGAGGCTTACATAAGGGAGAAACCATTCCAGGCACAGCTTGCCTTTGGTGAATACATGTAGCTTAAGAGTATACTTAGAGTGCTTATAATAAGGCCTAGAAACACTGTTAAGGGAATGCTTTTTGATGCTACTGATCCACTATATGAAGGGTGAGAAAAGGAGCTGTACCCTCAATCAGTAAAAGGGTTTCCTTCAGGATTAGACAGAGTTGAAAGTACTGATTTCTGCTTGCATGACGGCTAAGTTCATAAATATCCATGAAAGTGAGAATACACTTCATACCTTTGAAGAGTAGTGTGAAGTTCATATGTATTTTTGCAATACTTGTATAAATGAGAGTCAGAGTGCTTGTTCGGGTTTGTCAGCAGGGTGGTAACTATTTCATCGAATAAAGTGAACAGCATGTCTGTATGATGTATCCCAACCTGTTTTATCTGTTAGGAGGTGATAGTTGCTCAGCTGTTCCAGCAGTGATGATCTACACTGCAAGGCTTCCTTTGGATGATAATTAGAAAGCTAGGGAAGGCAGGCTTCTCTGAGAGTCAGCAACGATCAGGAAATATTTTTCTGAAACATACCACACGCTCTTGTGGCTGTCAGTGCATAAGAACTTGATTTTTGTTCTATGTATGAGATTTAATGCCATGCACAGCATATCAAGGGACACACATGGATTTAGTTTCAGGTTAAAAAAAACTTGAAAGAGTCAAAATGGAAGGCCACAGTTCTTTTCAGGCTGGCTTTTAGTAAAGCAAAACTAATCTATTCTCTTTAAATGTCAGTCTGACTGAAAGATAATGTCATAATTCCTTTTTCTCCTATCATGGTAGGCCAGTGAAAAATAGAATTTACCTGTCTTAGAACTTTTGCCTTACAAAGATTAGAAAACAGCCATGCAAAATAGAAGTATGATCTCTTATTTTATGAAGTAAATGAATACCTAAGTTCTTTGCTTATTATTTACTGGAAAAAAAATTCAAGATATCATTTGAAGTAGTGATGAACATTGTGATGAGGATTTGATTCATCAGAGGTTCATGGTTTACAAATCAATCATGGTTATTTTGTTCAGAATTTCAATGGAAGTTCAAAGTTTTGCAACAAGACTCCCGATGTGTTCTGTGCCAGATCTTAGTCCTTTTTTTCTGTTTTTTAATAATAAATTAGTATACTTGTCTTAATTATTGTTCTGTTTGTTAGCTGAATGACTTCTATCACTTGTTCATCCTCTGGGAGCTTTTTTTGAAATGAAAGAATGGATTTAGACACCTAAATCCCAAAGAGGATTCAGGGATGTGTCTCTCTAGTTAAGAGTGACATTGCTCTGTAGCCTAGCTTAATATGTCTAGACACTAGAGAATAATCAAATTAAGACTCTCCCTTCCTGAGAGGTGGTTCAATGCTTTTCAGTGCTGAGAATCTGAAGTAGAATCTGATCTAAACAAGTCTGAGTTCCCTTTGATTCATCAGCTCCACGTGGTAGAATTTACGTGTTTGAATAAGTATGATCCAGGATGTTTGCCAAGCAGATCAGCTAATGTGTTTAAGGCAAGCAGTGATGAAAGCATAGAAAGGAGGAAACACAATGCAAATAGAATCAGTAACTCAGTTTAGGTCCTGTGAGAGAAAATTATTTCTTTATGTGAGAGGTGTCACTAGTACTAGTTTCTGATCCTGAATTCACAGAGACTAAGTAAAATATGAAACTTTATAATTTCTTCTATAAAAGGGATAGATAAATTAAAGATACAGCTATACTGATGTGGGTTAGAATTACAAGATTTAAGAATAATAAGCCTATGCTAACTGTTTTGTTACAGAAAGACTAGAGAAGTATACAGTGCTTCACAGTGAAAACCTATTCATAATGTGTGTGGGTGGGAGAAAGATTCTAAAAAACAAATCTTGTGGCAGGAGAAACATTCTCCCAGTTTTTTTACTGTAGCGATTTTCATTTTATGAATATTTGGGGAAGAACGCATTGACAAGAGATAGGGTGAAGTTTCAGCAGTAAAAGGAGGTCACTATCTTCTCTGGGGAGAGCATGCTGTTATAGCATTGTTTAGTGGATGCCTGGGACTGAAGATTTTAAACATTAATAATGTGGCCCATCTGTTTCTGAGCAATACGTTTTCTTAACTTCAAAGCTAATAGTGTATTTCTCTTAACCTTTGTCTGCAGCTCCAGTATAATCCTTTTCTTTATCAGTGATTTTTCATTTGCATTCTTTATATCTAATTCATTTTACTACTCTTTGATATCAGCCAACTGTTTATTCCTGAGAAGAATAAAAGATGTGTAGTAAGGGCAAAAACAAGTCCCTAACCAAAGCTGTATCAGCTCAAACTTTTCAAATACTATTAATATTTTAGGGTCAAACTGCTGATTAGGTGGATCTCATGAGTCTTCATGAGGGACCTCTTAGTCAGAATGCTCTGTAAAACTGACTGGGTAGGTTAATCCACTAGGAAGGATTTGTAAGTTGTAAGAGGAAACATTTTCCACTAAGTCACCTGTTGTTCAAAGGGCACCCAACTACAATAATCAGCTAAAATATCATTTGACAGAACCTAAGTAATTTCACCTGTGGAAAAAATATACCCTAGTAAAGATAAAATGCCAAACTGGAATTACATCTGCATTACAATGAAGGATACAGAATTACATTTCCTGGATGCTAAGGATATTCTTTGAGTCTAGCAGCAAGTACCATAGCTAAACTTGGAGGAAAGAATTTGGGATACAAATCTAAGTAACTCTATTTCAACATTATGGTGTTATTATTGTTATTACTACTATTTAATATGAACTTTTGAGGTAAAAATTTAATTGTGATCACATTAGTTTTGAGTATGATCGTGACTTTAACATCTTCAAGAAAAACTTACATAGCTTGCAGTTCTAAGAATATGATTTGAAAAGCTTTGAGTGAATATTTATTCATAAACATCTAAGTGGCAAGTGTCAAGAGGATGGAGGCGGGCTCTTTTCAGCGATGTCCACTGATATAACAAGGGGCAACAAACATAAAACAGAGCACTGGAAGTTCCATCTGAATCTGACAAAGAAAACTTTGATGGTGACAGAGCATGGGAACAGGCCACCCACAGAAGCTGTGGAGTTTCTTTCTCTGGAGATATTCAAACTCCACATATCTGAATGCTTTCCTGTGCAACCTATTCTAGGGTATCTGCTTTAGCAGTGGCGTTGGACTAGGTGATCTCCAGAGGTCTCTTCCATACCTTACAGTTCTTTGATTTATTTATGTTTTAGGGACTTTGTGTTTTCACTTTGACTGTCACTTCAGTTGTTTGAAGAGAGGGTCTTTGTGAACTTCTATAGATAAATATACTGTGATGTTAACAGTAAAAATTGGAATTCAACATTTGCTCCATTTCATATACTGACTCATTAAGGATATCTCCAAAGGGTTTTATCACTAAAACCTTGAAGAATGTTTGACAGATCAGATTTTATTACACACTTTTCAATTAGACCTGTTTTAAGTTGTGTGATAAGAAGTGCATGCATAGGACTCCTGAGTGTTTCTGCTCAACAATGCATTGAATGTTTCCTGTTGTTTTTCCTACCATTGTGAAAATTATACCACATTTAGAACGTGCGGGTACTCAGGACTGGAACTATGATTTTAAGATTTGGATTTTGGCACTTAGGTTTAATTCAAATTCTCAGGTGAAACCCAAGAATTCTCTAATTTTAAAGAATTTCAGTACTTCAGTGGAATAAATCTTCCTCAGAAACAAATTCCTGTTTAGCTGTTTACTTTCTCCGGGGTTTTTAATGTTGATTTGCTATCTTACATGTTGCACATGTACACACACGTTTATATATTGTCCATTTCATTGGTTGCTGTAGACACTGAAGATATCCTAAGCATTTTCTAAAGGAGTTAGTGAGCAAGGCAACAGAACGATCTTAATGCAATTTGCATGGAGAAAAAATTGGAGAGGAGAGGGAGAAACCTTCCTCTTATTTCTACAGTGCTTTGAAGAAAATACTTATTAACAAAGAAACAAGACTGAAAGTGTTTGAGAGATGTAACCAAACTGATTAAAAATATAGTTGTGCATTTTCTTTCCCACAAAGCTGTATCAAATTCAAGTGTAATGGCTTCAGGAATGCCCTCTATCACTCAGTGCCTTATTTTTCTCACCTAAGGAATCAAGATAATCAAGTCTTTGTCTTTTCAAGTACTCTGCTCTTCAGAGCTAGGAAGCATGATATTAGTACAAAATAGTTACAGGAACAGCAAATTATGTGAAGTGTGAAGGAAGGAACAGATGTTATTAGTTTTTCAAAGTTTTGTTTTTTAATAATTATTTCAAAAATATATATCTCCAAGGAAAAAATCAAGCTGGGAATAGTAATGCTAGTTAATTTCTTTTCCACACTTGATGCTGTTCTTATCTTAATGGTAGCCTGTTATCACCTGCCTTTTTTTCTTAGGGGATTAGACTGAGTTGTATACATCCCAGCGGATATCTGACTGCACAGTTGCTTTCTTTTGCCCTGGAATGACTAGCTGAATCTCTTAGTGAATGTGGTTACTTGCTTGTTTTTTTTTTTTTTAATCAGAAGAATTTAAACGGTATGTTCATTATGCAGCTCAGCTGACCACAAATTTTGTTACTGTCGTTCTTTTTCCCCCATGTATTCAATTTCTACCATGCATGCATGATGCAGTCTACTAGTTTCATTTTCTACATTTTTTTTCATGAGAATGTATCACTGGAAATTACTTAATTTTTCAGAATAAAGTGGAATATGTAATATGAAGATATAGTTTCCTAGAGCTGTGCAAGTTCATATATATATATATATATATATATATATATATTTCAAGTGTTTAACTTACTGTATATACTGATATTTTTTTCCAAATTTTTCAAAATATATTCTGACATTTTCCATGAAACAACCAAGCCTTTGTTTTACTCAGCTGCTCTCTGCAAAGTATGCCATTAATAAAATTAATTTGTATATGAATAGGGAAAACAAGTATGCTGGTGTGGAAAACCAATGTAAGGAATAAAGAATTTAAGGAAATTGAGGGAAAATTACCTGAGAGAAAACCTGAGTTTTCTCAGAAGATTTGCAAAAAGATCTTATTTTTCAAATCCAGATGTGAGAGAAAAAAGAATATTGCAACTCAACTGCAAAAATAGTTTGTTAACATAAATATATGAACTAGTACATTAGTTGAGCTAGTGTTGTAAACTATAATTATTTGTGTGGCTTTACAATTAAAATGCTTTCAGTTTTTAATGAAAAATGGAGGCCACCTTGACTGTAGAGTAAATGGGATGGAGAGCACACATAGAAAGTAAGAGAAATGACCTGTAATTTAAGTTAGCCTCAAGATTAATAAGATTTGTAGATGAGCTAGGAAGAGAAATAGAAGAAGACCTAGAAATAAGCTTCATGCACAGTTACAAAGTAAATATTAATGTGCATGACATAAAACTAACAAGCTAGATGTGATATAGTTTATATGAAAATATGTTCAGTAGTTATTCTATTTAACTCTTCTGTTAGATAGGCATATGTTAGAATCTAGAGCTACTTTCTCACTGTAACTGTCGGTGCTGGGTAGGTGCATGAGTTTTATTAACTTTAACTCTTCTATAGGTAAATACAAGTGAAGTAATAAATGCATTTATATATTGCTATCTCTGTTAAAGCAGATAAATTTTGAGACTTTGTATGGTATCGCAAGTGAACTACAAATTGTCTTGCAATAGGATATGCTGCTAGATGTTAGCAAGTAGATCTAGTTTACCAACAACATAAAACAATCATGTGTGAGTTCCCATTAGAGTGTGTGTGAGGGGGTGAAGCTACGGGTTAGCTACTGAAAGCTAAAATGTATTTGTAATAGAAACAGAATACAGAATTGGATATAATAATTTAATTCCTGATCTGCTGAAAGTGTTCATGGAGCTGGCTGACTTGTTCTTATAGTTCAAGAGGACACTGCCTGTGCTATAGAATTGTAAACTCCTGGCTCAACTGACTTCCGTGGAACTCACTTTATTCTGTGTTTCAAGTATCAGACTACTGAAGCAAAGAAGTACTTGAAATGCTTGAGAGACTCTCAGAAATTTGAGTGATGTATGGGGAGTGAAGGAGAGATACTGTCTCAATTGGCCTATGCTAAGGTAAGTTAGAAAGAAGAGCAAGTAAGTCTGAAGGATATTTTGAACAGCTACACTTTTTCTCCAGTCTCCTTTTCCAAGTGCATTAGATAATCTAATGTTTTGCATTTTGTACATCTTTAATGGTTGTTTGGATGTAGTCTGAATAGCCTACTTTTCTGTCAGTAACCTACCATTTTTGCATAAAAACAGTATATTTCATTCTGCTTTTGTATCTTTGCCATGTAAAGAAGAAAAACATGTACTTAGATACTGCTTGTGTGAAAAGCTGTACGCCAGCTTGACTATTGTCAGACTTTCAGTATTTATAGGGATTTTGATGTAAATCAGTTCTTTAAATGTTCCTTATTCGTCTGTAGTGGTAACCTGGGAAAACAAAGTTAAAGGGGAATGGGAGAATAAAATCTTCAAGTACAAGGAAATTGGCTGGGACTGGAGGGTATTTGGCAGACAAGAGCAAAATGTAGGAACTACTGCAGGAAACAGTAATTCCTGATAAACTAGATACCTTCCATATACTTTGAATTGTGGTCTGATACTATTACTAAAATGTAGGAACTACTGCAGAAAACGGTAATTCCTGATAACCTAGATACCTTCCATATACATTGAATTGTGGTCTGATATTATTACTAAAATGTTAATTAAATTTTAAAAGTTAACAAAGTAGCAAAGATGCTACTCTGTACACATTCATAAGCATCTTAAAGTCCTAATCAGTTATGCTCTGAAATTCCTACCAAAGTAGGGTGTGGTGGTTTTTTGTTTGTTTTTTGTTTTGGTTTGTTTAATTATTTTTTATTTGGCTTTTCCTTAAGTATTTTGAAAAGGCAAACATTATTCAAGTACTGATATTTGCATTACACTGCATGTGGCCCTGAAGTCTGTAAGCATGCATTTCTATAGGAAATACTGAAGATGTATTTGATATTTCCTTAAAAGGAGGACAGACAGTAATACCTTTCTGAGGGAAAATATTCACTGAAATAGAATAGTCTTATTTCTTCAGTGTGATAAGGAGATACATGTACTTAAGCAACATTCCCGTAATGTGTCAGATACAGAAAGAAAAATTAACTCCTTTCTAGAAAAATCAGTGGGATATTACTTTGTTTAATCAATAATAAAATTAAAATGCCAGAATGCAGACTGAACTCTGCTTGATCTTGTTTAAAAAGATTGAGTAGGCTTAAAAAGAAGCAATACAAGATATACAATACAAGTACTGGGGATGCAAAGGGGAGTGGGAAACAAGGGAGAGGACCCATGCAATGGGATAGAGAGAAATTAATGTATATTCTTTAGTTGTATACTAGAAAGAGTATACGAAAAATAGTTTGAGGATTTGGTTGGCTGCTTACCTTCTCACAAGCAGACCCCTCTAGAAATTTAAGGCAACAATTTTAGGGTCTACAAAAATAAAAAAATTCTAAAATTACATGTTACCTGTTTTCCCATACAGAACGTTTATTTACCTTATGACCTCTTAATTATCTGTTGAAACTAGAAAGTACTTTGCATTTTATCCAGTGAAGAACACTTCTTTTGTTATGTGGTTCCAGAATTTCTAAAGATTGTTTTCTTTCTTAATTTCTTCCATGAGGTGTAGGCAGAGATTAAAAAAAAAAAAAAAAAAAAAGAATTACTGATATCAATAAGATAGTAAGAGAAAATTTGTACACTAAGACATTGAAAGACTACCAGAAAAAGACTATCTGTACTGTCATAATAATTTAAACTTCAGTGAAAATAGCTGAAGGTAAAAACCATAAATCTCATTAAAATTGTGCTTTTAAGTAAGAAAAAGCAGCTAAGTGAGTAGATAAAAAATGTTAGCAATAAGAATGGGGATAACAGATCAGGGATGTATGTCTGGTGAAACTGATGCATTGTTAGATGTATATTAATCATTAAATCCCTGCCAATCTTTCCATTACTTACTATGATAGTGTTTAACACATAATCTACAGGCATTAATTTAAAAGTGGAAAACAAAAACAAACAAAAAATGAAATAAAAAAACCAACCTGACAGGTACTTTAGTGGTTTATTTTTTAGTGCTGTACTGGTAAGTTGCTGGCAAACAGGAAGTTTTGATCTTAATGATGAGTACTTGCATTCAGTGATATAAACAGAATACTCCTTGTCCAAATCCCTACACCAGTTGATGTCGATCAGTACTATCAATTGTGGATAGTTGCAGGATTGTTTTGTAATGCAGAAATAGCCAAATTTGGCAGAATTTCATTTTCTTCTCTTTTTGTAGTAGAGTATTTCTCTTTGTCCCTTTAAATGCTTCTGATCATCACTTTCCTATCACCATTTAAATGGAATAAGGTGGTTCTCATTAACCTTGTGTAACTTGAGGGAAAGGAAGTGGAAAGTGAAGTGGATAACCAGTGCTGCCATAGTGACAGATTAGTTCTGATCTTTTCACATAAGCTTTCATACTGTTCTGCCTTTCCCATGCGTGCTTCCTGCACCTTCATTATATTTGCTTACCTTGATAGCCACAGCACTGCAGAGTTCATCCTAGTGATCTTGGACCATGTGATGACAAAAATTCTAACAATTGCAAATCTTGTATAGCAATGGTATAAAAAAAAAAATTAAAAAAAAAAAAAAATGAAGGTCTGGATGCACTTACCAAGTGTGTTTCAGAACCACTAGCCCATTGCTTTACAAGTTATTCCTCTCTATAAGAGGCTGTTCTAATGGGCTATTGAGTTTATTCATTTGCTAAGATTCAACAGCTTTCAGTCAATTGCATAATTACAGCTACAAAAACAAACTGGTGAAACTTTAAAGTAAATTGTTAAAAGTGATGTAAAGATTAAAAAGGAAGAAAAGCAAATATATATATATATATATATATTATAATATTTTAACACAAAAAATGCCTTTTAAGATGCTTTTTCTTTTTTTGATCATTATATTTATGCTTCAAGTAAATAACTGAAAAGATATGTGCATTAGCTATATAATACTAAATTTTTGAGTGTCAGAGATTACCCTTTTTCTTTTCTTAATGAAATGGACAATTAATTTCTATCGGAACTCATTTCAAAAGTCAAGAAATAAAATTCACAGCTTGGTTATTGTGTATATTCCCCCTGCCCCCAGATCTTTGGCAGAGTCAAAAATTCCATTGTTCTTGCGAAGAACAGATCTGCCTCAGATTTCATGGAGTGCAGAAGAACAGAGAACCCTGATGTGATGTAAATTGACCCAACAGCTGCTGAATGTTGAATTCTAACAATACTTTAAAGAGCTGAAATTGACTGAATTCTTCTGGGATGTTAATATTAAAACTGTATGTAGGATAAGCTATGACAGGACTTGGCCACTGAAAAATTATAAGGAATTTGAGATAATTTAGAATTACAGAATAAACTGTAGTTTTTAGAGGGGTGCAATACTAATGACAGTTGTGAAATGACTATTGTCTAACTAATGACTATTGTGAAATTTAGCAGTAGAGCATGTGTGAAAAATGAACTTAGCTTTGTAATGCTGTTTTTTTTCTTTAGAAGCACATTTGCTAGTTTTATTACTTAGACTCATGTTTTGTTTTTTATATATATATATATTATATATCAATATGTTAACTGATGAGAGTATGCTGAGTGGAATTCTACTTGATGTTCAAAAATGCAGAAAATCACAATATTTAAATTAATGTAAAATTATCCCACTAAAGTGTTCTCAAGACTAAAAGATCTGTGCTACTAATAAATTTTTAAAAAGTAGATAAAGTTTGTAACAAACAAGTAAATAAATTCTACTTGTTTCACTTGAAATACCCTGTATTTGAAGACAGGTTATGAAATATTTCTTTGAGACAATAAAATAATACTGGGGATAAATCTGGTTTTCACAGAGTTCTACTTGGCATGCTAGCAACAATTCTCTATATATGCTGAATGTGCTGAAAAATTCTGACACTTTTAAAACTTAATATTTGAATCACATATAGACAATGAATGGTGTATCAGGTGTTCTGCTAGCTGTTGGTATCTTTTTGTTTTTGTTGTTGTTGATTTATTTATAAAAAATCAAAAGTGCTTTTGAGAGGTGAGAGAAATAACAGACAATAGTACTTGGAAGCAACTTTCCTATATTAGGTAAGAAGTAACTAGTGTTTGTGGTACAGTGTTCCATGGCAGGAAAAACCTTAATGGAAGAAGTAGTGATGAAACTGCAGGGATTTTAAAGCTGTTTCTTAAGTCTAAATCTAATTAAACTTCCAGTGTCTGTGCATGTCCTCCAGCTTTTCTCCATTCATAATCATTTGAAATTAAATGTAAATATGCTTAGTTGATATTTTCTTGGTAAAGAAGCAAAAAATTATAACTTACCATTAAGACATCTCTTTGTTCCCAGGGGTAGGATGGACTTTTCAAATGTCTGATTTCCTCAACAAAAGGAATTGTTAAATTGGTTGAAATTCATATGAAGGTGAAATTTTAAATGTAAAAATATCATCAGATATGGATATTTTAGTTAATGAAACCCTCTTTTAAGAACAACTGTTTATAATTTTACATTTGTACAACAATCTTAATCTCCTTATCAGGAAAGACAAAGATTGACATAGAAAACAAAAAAATATCTGAAAGTGAAGCAGGAGTATGGACATAGTAAATGAATTAGAGGATACCTTTGCTCCTTCCATATGCACTTTTGTAGGTTTGACATATCTATTTATTCAACTTTTTTTTTGCTTTCTGAACACAACACCAACTACCACTGTCTTCCATAGTACAACATTTGTGATGATATATTCTTAATAACATTTAAAACTGAATGAGAAAATAGATTCTGCTCCTTGGGAGACAGTTCCCAGTATTGCTCTTATCATCCAAGTAAATTGCAATATTTATTAGGGCTTCAATAAACTTTTGTCATAGGACAATCCTATGTGTAGTTTACTAACTGCATGTTGAAAGTTAATAGATATGAAACTATATACAACTGATAGAAGTGACCACATCTCTTAACTGTCTTTCAAATCTTCTATCTTGTTCTTATTTTAATAGGTATGAGCTCTGCTCAGTGCAGCCACACAGCCAGTAGGATAGAATGACTGTAAAATTATGTGCAAGTTGACTTCTAAAAACAAAACATAACAAGAGAGTTGGAGATGCAACGAATAAAAAATGAGTAGTTTTAGTTGGACAGTGTATAACTTGAGGTACTTCTTAATTGGATTTTCATTCTTTGTATTTATGTGTGTGGAGGGGTCTGCTTTAATTTTATATCCTGCGCAGAATAATTTGCTAGACTGCTAGTGCGCAAATAGTTAAAATTCACAACTCTACTCTTGTAAATTTCATGGAAGTACACAGGATTTGGCAGAGGAGCTGAAATCACTTGGATGACCTCAGTGGAGTTCAGATTTCATATCTTATACTTACAACAGAGATTCCAGCATTATTCGGACTGAAAACATATTTCTGATGCTACGAATTATCCTGTAGCTGATGTAGAGAGATGGGTAAGAAATACTTGGAATTTCAACTTTGTGTGTTCTCATATATTATTGCAGATTACAAAGTAGGATAAATTGTATTATGATAGTTGTAATGCTTTTTTTCAAATTTTATTATTTTCATAGAAAATGCAAGCATTGTTTTCTTCCCTAGCTCATCAGCAGGAAAGTTGAGGCTTAGACAGACAGATTTTTTTCCCTTAAGAACAGGAGACAGGACAGAACAGGAACCAGACCTTCATAAATTTACTTCAGTGTTTCAAAATGAAAGGAATACTCTGTGTGGAAGGACTAACTGTAATGATTACATGACTGCAAATGCTTTTTCTCTGCCTGCCTGCAGCAGTCCTATATCTACCAACAGACTTCTCTTTAATCCTCTTGCTCACTGACTTCTCTCAAATTCCCAAAGTAAAATCCATTTTCTTTTTGTTAGATAATTTGAGGCTCCTCTAATTCCTATGTATCTTCTGGTTAGTATTCCCTTCACCTGTCTACTTTAGGTATAAAAATACCTCATGTCCTTTCTTTTCTTTACTCTTATAGGTAGACTATCTTCTGAATCACTAATGAGCAAAAGTGTTCCAAGCTTCTTGTTTGATATTCTGGTCTCTTCTTCACTGAATAGTTTTCTATCAGAACAACACAGTTATCTGCCATTTGTGTGTTTGACCAACACCATTATACTGCCCACTGATGTAAAACTGAGGCTTGAAACTTCTGAATGACAGGGAAAGCCAGTTTGCCTATTTCTATTAATTATAGATGGAATTTCTTCTTGCACCTTAGCAGAGCATCTGAGGTGACCTTACAGCAATCTTAACACATATTCAACATATGCTAGTGACAGGAAGCCAAGATACTTACATAAAAGTTGAAAGAAAAACAAAAAAAATAAATGTTTCGGTACTGGATCTTGCTCAGAGTATTTTAGAGATTTCCTGCAAGTTATTAACTGGTGGTTAATTTCCATCTGATTTCAGAGTTGCATGGTGTCACAAACAGTGGAAAACACTGAGGCCAATAGGGATGTGGATTTTGGTTATATATAATAGCCTGTCTTGGTCCTGACCGTGATATCCATCTTGGGTGCAGGTTTCACTGTCCAGGTCACTTTGGACAGTTATTGTCCCGTGGACAGAAATAATGAAGTTATATTGAATAAAACTGTGAAGCAATTGCTTTCTGATAAATGCACCTGATATGATGAAACTAAGCTAGCTACTGGCTAAATAATAATTTGTTTACTCTGATACTAAATAAATCCTTGTTGATCAAGCTTTAGTCTATAAGATCTGGGGAAATTAATTTGTTTTGTTGCTTAGATTTGTTGCTTAGAACTGACTGATCACCCCTGTTGCTGGATTGCCATTTCCAAACTTTTTGTATTTTCTCTAAAATTACATATTTGCATATTGGTGGTTTTCTCCTGAATCCCTTAGCTGCTACTAAGTTTAACTCTGATTGCAATACTGCCTTTTTCTCTCTTGCCTGTTAGGCTGTAGTCTATGTACTTTCTGTACTTTCAGCTGTGTCCTCTTTAAATGACATAGCTGAGCTCTGGAAGGGGAGAGAGGAGTGGCAAAGAGATTTCAGGGTCATGCAGGAATTTCAGTTGTATGTTTTTGTTTTTATGTCGGTAAGGGATTGAAGACAGCAGTTCAGGATTTTTTTTTGTCACCTCTATTTTTTTATGTAAATTATGGAGAACGCTATTTTTTTTCAGATAATTTCATTTATTATCAGTAAGTGAAATGTGTTGTTGTCTTATAATAGAAGAAATATTAACAGGTGTCATGGTTGATACTGCTTCTGCGTAAGATACCATTATAGGTTAATTGAATATGTGGTACATGCGACTATGTGCAAAATGTCACAGAAGTTGAATATTATCATAGTAGTATAGATTTGTAACTCATTAATCCAGAAAAAAATAATAAACCAAATCAATGACATTTCACATAGCCAACAGCAGATTTTCACTTTAATGAGAGAGGTTTTTTATGGTAAAACAATAGAGCCATTTATCCAAGTATGCTTCACGTGTTTAAGTGATTCTTCTGGTAGTTCCTGTAAATTTTCTAATGAAAAACTACTTGCCAAAAATTTACAGTAAGACTGAAAATGCCATCAGCAATAAAGAGCAGTCCATAGAACTCGGCATTAAGCAATGAATGTTCTGTATTTAAGAAGACTTCTGAATACAAGTATTTGAATAAAAGTCTTTTAAAGTGATTGATGTTATTGGAGGGTTTATCTAAAAGTCAGCAGCACCAATCTACTTGCCATTCATTTCTCTACAATTTATAAAGTTATTACCTTCTTGGAATATTACCCACTTCATGTAATCATAAAAATTTATGATGTATACCTTTCAAATGCCCATGTAAAAAAAAAGAAAAGAAAAAAGAAAAGAAAAAAGTATATATGAATAACAATAAAATATGATTTATGAAGAGAGTAGAAGCCACATCTTCCTTGTTAATGATCCTTTTTCTCTTCAGTGAAGGTTATGATATTGAGGTAAATTGTCTGCCACAGTTTAAGAATACATGCTTTGTCATCTAGCTTTCTGACTTGCTATCTGCTTAATGAATGAACCATAGCAACATGGTATGTTGGAGACCAGTAAGTTCTGACAGAAGATACTCATTTCATAATAGTGATTTTTTTGTTTTTATGTTTCAAGTTGTGCTTCTATTTGTGGAAAGAGTGTCTGTCATGTTTGCATGTTTATTGGCAAACTATACATAGACAAGTATTTTTAAGGAGAAAACTGCAGAGTCTGGCATACTATACCTGTGGTAGCTTATTCTACAAGCATGCAAAACCTATTGGAAGGCAA
This sequence comes from Coturnix japonica, assembly GCF_054131305.1. Classification (NCBI taxonomy): domain Eukaryota; kingdom Metazoa; phylum Chordata; class Aves; order Galliformes; family Phasianidae; genus Coturnix; species Coturnix japonica. The sequence goes on along the minus strand of NC_140666.1, from coordinate 28,554,421 downwards.
AAGTTGGTAATAAAATGTTAAATGTGCCCTTAAAATATATAGATAAATAATATAATGTGTTAGAACAGTTTTTAAGTGAACCTGTGTAAAGCTATGCCTGGAGGGAACTCTTCAGGAATACTTGTACTAAACAATATTACTTTAGTTTCAAAATTAGACAAAGGTGATAAATGTGTACTTGTTTAAAAATTTCTCTGTAGTACATGAGGATTTGAAGTTGAGGATGGTAAGAAAAAATAACCCTCCCACTCATCCAAAATCTAAAGGAAAATACAAAATCTTAGTTTTCATTTCTCGTTTCAATATAGCCATAATACTTGCAGCCATTACATTGTGAATGAACTAAAGCTAATTCTGATTTTACAGACTGAATTTCTATTGTAATAGTCTATAAATACTTCTATTAACACCTTTACAGGTATTCTTAATTGGCCATTCTGTTTTCTTATTTTATTTCCACATAGATTCACTGTGATACTTCCTTTAAAACATAAATAATAACTACATAAATAAATTACTGAAATTAAATTTCCTAACCTGTACCTTTGGAAGATTATTAACCATTGAAACCCTTGCCATTTTCCATTAAAAAAAAATAATAAATAAATAAAAGACAGAAGTTACGTTTCTTCACATCCACTCAGCTCCCTTAGCTTTCTTATCTGCTGTGTCAGTTCTTCATATAATTTCTATTAAAGCATTCTAAATTAGTTTATCACATTGGTGAATGTATGATTTTACTTATATTGTTTGCAGTGAATGCTGTTAAAATACTTTCCTCAAAAAAAAAAAACAAATTAAAGAATGGACTTTTCATAGATGACTGATGCAGAATTAAGAAAGATGGCGTTGAAATAATAGTATTTATATAGGGTCTGGGAACTGTGAACTACCTTTGTTTTTCTCTCCTGCGTAACAGAGTTTAGAGAAATGTGTAGAAATGAGTAGGAGCTTGGCTTTTGCTTTTATGCCTGGCCTTCTATAGAAAAGACAACTTTGACTAGGGAATACTTGAAAATAAGCAAAATCTGGAAAATAGAGGTATTACGCAACAGTTAGGATTTAACTCTGGATGTGCTACAAATATAGTCAGGCAGTCTTGTGTATATGTTCTTTCTTAAGACTCCATCTAGTAGCAACTGTTACATATTTTCTCACAGTATATGTAAGAAGTAGAACTATTGTTCTTCCGTGCAAGCATGCCTCGCTCTCAGAATCCAGGGGATGATGTTCTTTTTTTCCCTCAGGATACAACTTGCACTTAGCTAAGAACTTAGGATGAAAGCATTGACAGTGGTGGTATATAAGGGGTAGAGGACTTGTACAAACCAGATGATTAATGTGTAACTGAGAAAAAAGGGTCAAAGACGCAGATCCTTTCAAAAGTAACAATTGAAAGATCTTCATAAAACATGGCATGTGACAACTTCTTGTCTTCTGATACAGATCATTTAGCAGACTTCCGTGATATACCAATAGCTTTCAACTTCAACAACTGTCTTTTCAAACCTGAGTTATAAAATAAATGAATATTTTTCATGAGGGACCTGTGTGAATAGATTGCTGTCTCTGGAATGTATTAGTTTATCTTTCTCAGTAACTAAGTGAAATAAAATGAAAAATTTAAAGCTGTAGGTAGGTTCTCTTGGGATGCAGTAGGATTCTTCCCCCCCCCTCTCCGGCCACTATTTTGTCTATACATAATGGATTATTTCTTTCCACTCAAATAATTTGTATGGATAGACATGAATGATAACTGCAGTTAAATGTTCAATATGAATTTTAAATCCTGTTAATTAAATTCATATCTAATTGCTTGCAGAAACATAAAATGTTTTTTCAAAAATAGTTTTGATCCCACAGTGGCTTTAATTGTTGCAGAAATATATATATATGTATATGTTGGGAAGATAACTGGTTTGTTGACATTATTTGCTAATTTATTTGTCTAAATAAATGACAGTAAATCTAATTTGTGAGGTCTGTGGAGACTGTCTAGTTTAGAACTATTTGAAAAATTATTGGATAAATTAAGTCTTTAATTCTGAATGTCAAAAATATCTTTAGTTTTGTACATACATTGCTAATGGAAGTACTCTTAGTTTCTATCAAAGAACCTAGTTGACTAACTTCCTCAGACATAAAAGGGAGAACGTTATTTTGAAACAGCACTAACTATATGTAATGGTGAAAGTTCTTCAGGGGATAGAAGAAATGCATATGCTTTCTGTCATAATGAGAACAAATAGCTGTCTCTGAGATTATAAGTACAGAAGTACTGGGGAGCTAAGGAAGCTTCAGCCCTTAACTTAGAACTGCATATGCTGCATCACCATCTGCCACTCACCTTTTGTGGCTTTGTCTGTATTACCTGTTATCTCAAATGCTTCCTTCTGTCAGCTCTTTGCCACTGGAGGTTTTTATGAGGGCTGCTCCAAAAGTAATTTCTCTGGTCTTATTATGTTGGTCCACAGTATTAGAGGGAGATTGTGGTGGTATGGCAATGGAGGTCAATCCTTCCCACCAGTATTCTGTTACAGTTTGTTTCCATGCACCAGATGGTACCCCAGGGGCAGTCTGACAGAATGGTGTCCAATATGGTAATGTGTGTGAAGCAAAAGTGTGTCATTGAATTCCTCTGTACAAGAAAATAATGGCATCCACTGATATTAATTGATTTATCAAGACCAAACAGTGGATGCGTGCACAGTGAGTAGTGTGTGTCAGTGGTGTCAGGAGCTGTTTAGGAGGAAGTTTTTCACTCAGAGGGTGGTGAAGCACTTGAACAGGTTTCCCAAGGATGTTGTGGATGCCCATTCCTGGAGGCATTCAAGACCAGACTGGATGTGGCTCTAGGCAGCCTGGTCTAGTGGCTGGTGACACTGCACATACAAGGGTAAAAACTAGATGGTCCTTCAGGTCCTTTTCAAACCAGGCCATTCTATGATTCTATGAAAACCAACAGGAAACATGAGCTGTATTCTGGATGGCCATGCAGATTTTTCCAAGTACAGCATGTAGGCTTTTGTTCACTGCTGATGAAAATCCAGAGCTAATAGTGGTGACTATGTTAAAAAATTGTTTTGTAGCTGAGAATTTCCTTTATCAAACAGTGTTACTATTTGTAGTTTCTGCTGTAGCTTTTGAGTAAACAAAAATGAAACATTACATTCATAGCAAATTATGTGGATTGTTCTCATCATGTCAAAACAATAAAATGTTACTGAAGTCAGGGATTCAGTTCAGTGTCTAGTATTAAAGACAACTACAGTAAATTTAAAAAAAAAAAAAAAAGAAAAGAAAAAGAAAGAACATGAGATATTTTCCACATTCAGAGAAAAATCTAGGAAGAAAACTAGAAAAGCACTGAAAGTCAATTGTTTGCAAATAAATATTGGTGACTCATGGACTATCAACTTGCTTTTTACAAGAAATCGCAAGAGAAAATAACTGAGAGCTTAGAGTAAGTCACATAACAACCTCCTTTACTATTCAAATTAAGCAACTTCATCTCACCTTCTCACAGTTATTTAAATCACAAATAACAAATGTGTATGCATCTTGACAGGTAATACAGCAAGGAGCTATCTATGCTGGTGCTGAAACACTAGTGTGGGAAGTAAAGCAGTTTGCTTTCTCACTTGCCAAGGGCTTAGCTCCCAGTGTAAAAACATTTGGTAAATGGCTGTCTATTGTGATACAGTGGGAGAAGAAACTCTGGAGATAACAGAAATCTCTAAGCTATTATTCTTCAGTCATTCCAGCTGCACCTGTATTCTAAAAAATGCAGAAGTGTATTTCACTTTTTGAATGATAACAGAATGCTTTAGCTCCCAGCGTCATCATCCTTAATTTTGTTTCATCTGAATTTTGCTCCATTGACCTGTTATTATATGTTTTCTTCCTTGTTGCTAGTACAGTAATTTTGAATTGCATTTTGATTTGGGGTAAGCTTTTTCAGAGCATTTTTTCTTAAATTGAGGTTATGGCATTTTATTCATGGATAGAAATAGAGTAGTGTATTTAGTACTTATGTTTGTATTTAAAGGCAAGCTACGGAAAAGTAATTTAGAAAAGGTTATTTTAGATTTACATTGCATATTGGCATTGCCAACAACTATTTCCTTCAAGATAGGACTGGAGATAAGCATATATTGATCAATAATGAATTGTTCTAATAGTTCTGGTTTGTTGGCATGAGAAGTATAGAGTTTACTTAATTAGCTTATTACTTTCTATTGAAGATTTTACCTTATGGAAATCTTTTTCCTGAATTTAGTAGAAATCACATATTTTCTCTAGTAGGGATAGGCAACAAGTAATTGCCACATGTATAATTCTAAATAATGAAAATACACCAAGTCTAACAAAGTTACTCTTGCATTGAATACCAGACAGTGGTGAAGAGCTATATCACATTATTGAAAACTAACCTCAGTGTTCTTTGAGCAATTTCAGTTTTTGTTTTCCAAGCATATTACATGGAACAAACAAGTACGCTATTTTACTATCTTCTGCTAATAATAATAATGGTATATTTTATATACATATATTTATAGTTTTCTCAGTTGATTTGTTTAGTAGTTATGAACTTGGCTTATTTAGTAACACAAATAAAAAAATCAAAATTGTTAGGACAACCATCAGTTTTCATTCTTCTGAGGATATGGACTCAATTCCTTTTGTTCCTAGAAAAGACCATTTTTACTGGTCAGGACTGAAGTGTGATGGTGTAATACAAGGTAGAGTTACTAACAGAATAAAAAAAGGATTTTTTCTATATATTTTCTTTAGTAAAAAACATAAGTAATAGTTTCACTATCTGATAGGAAGGTAACATCAATGAAAAACATAAATGTTTTCTAGCAAATACATAGTATATAAAAACACATTTTCTTAGTCTTTTCCAGTTTGCCTCATGAAATTGATCGTGCTGGATAAAATAGAAATTATAATGCCTGATTTGGTTAGCAAATAGTTTCAGCTAATTATTAATTTATTATTATTATTATTATTGTTGTTGTTGTTGTTGTTGTTATTATTATTATTATTATTGGTTTTGTGGTGTTTGTTTGTTTGTCTTTTTTTCTTTAAGGGATAAAATAATGTTTTTGTTTTAAACTTGTGTTCTGTTTTTTTGTTCCGTTCCCTTTAGGTAATTAAACTCATTTTTAGATAACATTAAAGCTAAATTATGTTAGTAATTACAGTACAATGATAAAACCCCAGGCTATTGATTCCAGTGATATTTGTACTTATCTTTTATTCAGTGCACTGTTTGAAAATGATGTATTATTGCTGCAGGCCATAGTTGGTAAAAATGAAATCTCTGAACTTACAATTTCCATTAAAACTCTTTGGTGATCTGCAAGAGTCTGTCATCTGTCTTTGCCCTGAGACTACCATCACATATGTGAATGAATTTAACAAGAAAGACATTTGCCTTCTCTTTTAAGAATTAGGTGCAGTTTTTTCTCATGCTGTCTGTGTGTAAACAAAATCTTCTACTACGGAAGAAAATAAAGGGGTCAGTCACTGAAACATTTTGTAACTTAATTTGTGCTGGACAAGGGAAGCTGAAATATGCAGTGAAAATACAGATTATCTTTAGATTTACCATTGCGTGTTTTCATCTTCCCTCATCAAAGATGCTATATATTGACTCATTGATTTTAGACTAGGTTTTGTAAATTTCTTTTTTCCTAAAATGCTCAATAGAATATATTAATTGGAAAGACAAACATGTACAATGTTATTTTCCCACAGCATTGTTGTTTCTCTTGGTTTTCTCATATTGAAACCTTTAGTAAGAGAAGTAATCAATCCAGATATAAACTGAAATGTTCACCAGAAGTGCTTAGCTATTTTCAAACTTTATTTTGTTTTCCAAAACTTACATTCTTCTGCCTCTGCATTTGAGAGAAAAATAATCACAGAATACACCTTAAAAATCTTATCTGACTTCCAAAATCCCAGTGTTGATATACGGTACTATTCCATGGGTGACACAAACGTTAACCATAACAAAAAAAATAACAAATTGAAATAGTAGGTGAAGGTGATTTAGATTTTTTTTATTTTATTTTATTTTTATTTTTTCCAGTTTACTTTTAGATTGAAGTTAACTGGTTATAATTCTTATGGTGGCAAGACAGATGATATATCCTAATGGAACTTTTTGAGAGCTGTGGTAGGTATTAGGAGAACTGAATAAATTCAGGAATGGTAATGAAGCCTGATGGGAACAATAAATTATTACATTATCAGTGCACAGTTGAACTTTATTAGCTGCTCTGTCATGTTCAGGGAGTCAGTTTGGTTGTTATGAAATAGCAGCCATGCCCATAGTCATCTTCTTAATTTCATTATGTATTAATAATTGTGGAAAGTTGATGAAAAATAACTGGCTGAAGAATACAGATTGTGAAAAAAAAAAGTTTTTTCTAGTGAAAGATTTTCATATCCAGCAAATTTATTTATTTATTTATTTTACAATAGTTAGGAAGGAAATGGCTTCATCTTAAATTTTCATCCAGTAGGAAGAAAATGTTTTGAAATGTCAACAGTTATTTCTGATATCAGATATAAACAGATATGTTGATGCTAATATTTTAGGCACTGAAAAATTAAGATAACTTACTTTCTTTTTAACTGAAGTATAAACATAGAGATGAATGGTAGATAGTGGCTGTGTGTGTAGATGTTTTTATACATTTTTAAAACAGTTGAGAATATTTATGTGAACGTGTCTCAAATACAGCCAATATGTGTTAGGACCTAAAAAAAAATCTGTGACTGGTTACCAAATGCATAGTCTATTACAATAGCATATATATATCATAAGAAAAGAGTCAAAATAGGTAGACTTTTGGCTCTGAGTCTTCATAAGTTAGGCTTTGTGGAGAGAAAGTGCAGTGTTCTTTGCCATAGTGGAAAGTCTGGTGTTCAAAGTTCATGGCCTTAGCAGACAGCAGTGATTTTCCTTCAATATTTCCTTTTGTTCATGGAAATGAATAGAATTTCCCAGTCTTTGTTCTATTCTATACTGTTTTCTAGACTATAAAAATATTATTGAAATCTGCATTCTTCTGCAATACAGAAAAAGCACAGATGTACTTTCATCCTCATAGTGTATTAGAAAGATGTGATGGAGTAACATGAAAATGAATGAAAAATGAATTTGATGTATGCACCACATGCTGGGTAAGGAATGGGCTTGAATGGTTTCACTGAGAGTTGCAGTCAACAGCTCAGTGTCCAAGTGGAGACCAGTGATGAGTGACATTCCTTGGGGATCAGTGATAAGACCCTGTTATTTAACGTCTTTGTAGATGACATTGACTTTTCATAAGGACAAGTGATTCATTGGTTCTAGATGATCTGGTTGGTCCTTTCCAAACTTGGGATTCTATGATGCTATGGTTGGTAAGATCAAGCTAGGCTAAATTTCCTGTGAGGTTTTAGTAACACCGGTGGAAATACTTAACTGCAATTGTTTCCTGCCCTGGACTTTACATGTAGATGCTGGAGCTGAAGTAAGTGGTTACTACAATGATGCATGAGTTTTATGGAGCTCTCTGACTCCACACAGTGGATGTGTGGAGTTTTTAATGTGATCAGTAGTAGTCCAGAATCCTGAATGTTAAGGTCTTACAAAAATAGGAAGAATAAGGAAATATCACGTCAATGGGGAAGTGCACCATCTATCTTCACAAGTGAGAAAAGGACTTAAAAAGAGACCTAAAAAATAAAAGACTTCAAATAAAAGACATCCCTAGTGTCAATGAGCCTGTATTGATGCATTACTACATATATTCACAACACCAAGAAGAACAGTTATTAGTGTGAACTTTGCCAGGCATGAAAAGTTCCTCTGACACTGAAATGAATTTGTTCCTTTTTCATAGTGGCAAAGCTGAATTAGATTGCTACTTTATAAGAAATCTACAGAAGTTAATGTCAAAAACATAACACATTTGATTAATGTTTTTTGGTGGTTTTTTTTTGTTTGTTTGCTTGTTCTTTTAGCTTTCATTCTTTAATAATTTAAAATGTTAAATGCTCAGTAAATTAAGTCAGTAATTTCTGAGTATGTTATAGTTGAATGGATTTAATTAACAGTTGTTATTGTAGCAAAGTCCGTGAAACATCACTGTAAGGAATTTGCATAGTTGTCTGTTTACTCCAGAGTTGTTTTTCATGTCGCTTAGTAACAGTATACAAGCAGTTGTAGTTTCCATGTCTGATACTTGCTTAATCCTGGCTTTCAAGATCAGAAATGCCTAAGCTGATCTTGCAGTGCAATTTCATTAACAGAAATGGTAATCATAAAACATAAGGTATCAGTTACCTGAACAAAACACATGCATTGTTTGTTTGTCCAGCCCAACTTCTTTCCATCAGCTTTAAATATAAGCAATGATAAGACTTCTAAAGGGAAATGAATGACCCTACACCTCTGTTCTACCTCTCCTGTGAAGCATTAACTCTCTGTGCAGAGGAACCATGGAGGTTCATCTGCCAGGGTTTTGCTGCATTTGTGAAAGCCTGTCCCCACATGTTTTCTCTTTCATGCTTGGGTGGGCACAGCTGAAATGGCTGAGATGCAGGAACTCTATCTTTCTGGCCATTTGACAGAAAACATATATAGTTTTGTGGTTCAAACCACAGCCTTGTCGTGCATCTTAATTAAATCGACAATGGGAAAGTTTGTCTATGTACAGTGCATTTTTTCCCAAGGACTGCTGATTATAAAAGCATTATTATTTGGTGGTTTTGAGTTCTAGTATACTTCCCCATTGGGACTATATTAACAATTTGAATTTCAGAGAAAGATAGAATTCTTAGAGCTGGAAGGGACCTCTGAAAGCCATTTAGTCCAACCTGACGGTTGAAGGTTTGGATTCCCCTAGAATAATTAGAGACAGAAGGTGTCAGTCATTTTCGGATTTTCTATTCTATTACATGTATATGTGCTTATTTTGACTTCCATCTCTGAATGAAGGAAAAAGTAAAATAAAATAGGCAAGGTCTTCTGTGACCACGTTTTCTTGGTAATATTTACGTCTTGTAAATATAATCTTAATAGTTTTCAAAAACTTGAATGCCTTATTGAAATAAGATAAGAAAAATATGTTCCCAACAAATTGACCTGCCAATTGGGTGGATAATACTGTCCTAGAAGCTGTGAACCCTGACTGAGCTGTTAAGTTTTCAGCAAGTGAGATTTCTGGTGTAGTTACAGTCATTGTTAGAATTCTGTTCCCTACTATGGCCATGTTACTAAATAATTATGGACCTTTTAGTCTTTTTTTGCTGATTGTTTTACACTTATGTGATTAGATAAATAAGGCCATGGCCCTAAGATTTCATGGGATTTAAAAATTACTGCTATTAGATCAAAGCAATATATTTTATACAGGTCCATTTGCCTCCTCTGTAAAGTGAGAAAACATTCAGTAAGAAACATGTAGATTGTTTTAAGGAAAAAAAAAATCTCTAATTGCAGTGTGAGATAAGGCCAAAAATCTTAAGAAAAATTTTACACAATTCTTCACTCAGTTAAAAATGAAATTAGCAGCACAGTCACTTGTTTACTTATGATTAATAACATTTTCTCTGGGACATGCCATCACGGAAACATAATGGCAGCCTTTTTATTTGTGACAGTGACCTCTTTTTAAGTTATTGGGACTCTGTTCAAATATTTATAGTAGTCTTAGCTTCTTTGCTCTTGGGAGGTAACAGCTTTAGACTTTCCCTGGAGCCTTTATCAAATCAGTATTTGTACTGAGTATGACAGCTGAAAAGTTAAATAAGGATCTGTGACTTCTCTAAATCTCCCAGGCAACACAATCATGACCTTGTTAAATAGAACCTTATGGCAGAATCACATGAAGAATTGTTTCAAACATCAGATTATGAGGTGAGACACGCTACTGTCTGCCTCCAAAAGACCCACCAAGCCTGACAACAAAAACCCAATCCCAGTAAGCTCCAGCAAAGTAACTTGAAGCTTGCTGAATGGATGAGTTAGTGTGACCATGTACCTATTGAAAGTGACTTTGAATACAAGGGGGTGGGGGGAAAGGAGTGGGAAGTAATGCTGAAAAGCTATAGAAAAATAAGATACTTATTAGAATAGTGGCAACTGTACATATCTTGTTGCATGTGTGTATATAGTTTGTTGCAATCTATTCCTGTCTTCATTCTTGCGTAACGTCGGTCTCTCTGTGTTAATTTATCTGAGAATGCCCTGATAAAGGAGATTCCCTTATGCACCTGAGGTGGTCTAGGTGGGTGTCACATAAATAGGGTTAATTATATGAGATGAGTCTTCGTGTAGTTTCTTTTATATTTTCCTTTGTGGGTTGTTTCTATAGGTTTGGTGGGGTGTTTTTCTGTGTGTGTGTTTTTGTTGTGTTTTGTTGTTGTTGTTTTGTTTGTTTGTTTTTAATAAGAATCTGGCTATTGTTTTTCCACTAGCCATTATAGCAGGCCAAGATACTTCATAAATCTTAGAAGCAACTCATTCTGTCCAAGAAATGTTTAGATGTACTAAAGGACATGGTCTAGTGGGGAAATATTGGTGACAGGTTTATTGTTGGACTGGATGATTTTAGAAGTCTTTTCTAAGCACGGTGAATTCATGATTCAGTTTTACAGAAAATACTTTTCTAAGAAGTACAGAATTGCTTTAGACAGGTGAAGCAAAGAGAGTTCCTTTATACCCATCCTTTGTCACTTTGATCTAGTGTTGTACCACCCAAACTTGAGTGCTTCAGTTACATCAGAGCAGTCTTTCACAACATCTGGAGTATAGACATGGGAAGTTAGAGCCTGTGGAACTACAGGGATTCAAGAAGTGTGTCTGTGTGTATAAGGTGGTGGTAGATTCATCTTTCTTTAAATAACAGCAACTGCAAACTGGACATGGTGTGTATGCATGCATTTGGGAAGATGAGGGAAATAATGCAGGAGAAGGAAAATGAAGGAGTCTTTCCCCACTTTGATGTCATGAAGAACTTGTACTAGCCAACATGGTGTTGTTGTAGCATTGTTTCACATGACTTGACAGAATGTGATTATGTGCATAAACTGTGTTTTATGGTGGTTTATGATAAAAAGAGACATAGGCATCTAGCTGGATGAGTTTATGTAGATAGAGTACTGAGTGAAAATCTTTAACTCAAGGTCAACTTTTTGGGCAGCTGCCTAAACACATGCTGTTATTGAAGCTCAGATCATGACAAGCTGTACCTACTGTAATTTGCCAGCATGTCACTTAAGATTTCAATGTTATGGAATACTACACCTTTAAAAGTCTAAGGCAACTAATCTCATCTTTTGAGGAAGAGAAGTGTTTGCTGGAAACAGGCAGGAAAGCAGTAAATCCATCAGAAGCCATCTTAGCTTGGTGCCAAACTGAAGGCCTCATTTAGAATAAGTAGCAATAGGGAGATGCTTTTACCTGCAGGAAGATTACGTCCTTTAAATCAACTTTAGCTCTTAGGGGCATTTTCCTGTTCGCAAAGAAGCAGGATTCATTCTAGACCATATGATAGCCCTTCCTGCTGTTTTGATGTAAAGCCTTCTTGAGCTTATAAATCACAAATAACTTCGCTGTTTGACTTCATAGCTCCCACATCTGCAGTTCCATGTATTCAGTATGTCATTCAAGGAGGATAGGGTTTCATCAATCTTCAAAATGCGCCATGAGATAAATTTCCAGTGTTTAATTTTTCACTCTGTCTGAAAACTTCCATCACAAGAGAAGAAAGGTAAACATAAAACATAAGAATGCTTGCAGAATATTAAAGGAAAATCTTTACACAGTACCAAAAGTAACAAAATTCTAACAAACAGAAAAATGCTTATCAATCTTGTACCTCACATCATCTCAGTGTTATAAGAGGAATAGAAGACTGGATTATTATTTTTTTAATTATTATTTTTACATATTTAATAAAGGTAAGTCAACAAAAAATTTGAAATTGTTGTGATGCTCCTTGTTGCATTTGCAACAAGGAAAGATGTTTATTTCTCTGTTTGCTGTTATAAATGTGCTTTTTTTCCTTTTTTTATCATTTAAATACTTACCACACTTTGAAAATAGAGGCTATGATCAATGGTAAAATGTGTAAAAAGAAAATAGTTTTCTTGAAGCTGAAGTTTGTTAAATGATCAGTAACTAGGAACAAGTCTGTACGCCAGGAAATCTTTGCCAGTTTCCATAGAAATACATGCTGTGACTATTGGCAAGTTCTGTAAAGGCTGGTCATCATCCGTTCTCATAATTTCTTAAAGGTTTACATTGTTTATGATAAATTGCTTTGTGCTGCTTAGTAAATTCGCATGCAGCTGTGGAAAGAAATGCAATATTAAAGATCTTTTAGAAATGTGTCTTAGAAAATCTCAGAAAATTGAAGTGTCTAGCTATTTTTTTTTTTTTTTTTGAGATAATCTTTTCTGTGTTCTTTCATGAGCTTTGAGGATAAAAAACTTCATAAATATGCAGATATTTGTCATATCATACTGATAGAACTCTGCTATGCTTTCTTGCCTAAAGGGTTCAGAACTCAATCAGTTCTGCGTCCCTTTTTGCTTCCTTTCCCTTTAAAGGACAGAAAATAACCCATTAAAGACAAGTATGTCTATGACAAAAGGTAATGATGCCTATTTCTGTGCTGGCAAAAAGGAAAAGATATCATCTCTCTTCCTCCCTCTTTGTGTGCATGGCTGAGTATTCTTATAATGAGTGTTTAGGTTAGAATAATTGTTTTTAAGAAAATTATAGAACAACATGGTTGTGTGCTTTTCATTTTCAGTGCTATATCTACTGTCCAGTTTATACTAGAAATTAGGGTTTCCCATTTTTTTTGTACCAGAATTATAATCTCAAACTGCTCTGCTATGTCTACATATTCTTAGTTTTATCTATAATTTTAAACTGTAAAATGCATTGATTATATGTTATTTAGAAACTATTTGAAAAATCTATGTGCTCTGTCATAATCAGATATTATTATTATTTTATTCACACAGCCAAGAGTTCAGATCCAATCCAGCAACAGTTGGTGGTACAATGCATTATTGGAATTAATTGCTATGATAGAAAACATTCTCATTAAGGCATCACGTAATCTATTTGCTCCCTCGATTACCCATACATATAAAAATGCTTGTAAGAACTGAAGTCTCATTACAAGGTTCAGAGCAAGTTTTAAACACAGACTGTAAAAATAAATAAATAACTCTAGCCATGAGCTGACTTGTAGGGCCACTAGTTCTTCAAATATGAGCTGAATATCATAAAAAAAAAATTATTAAAAAAAAAAAGCATATATTCTCAGAACAAAACTTTTTTTACTGAAATGTATTTACGAACGAGGAACAAAACAAACAAAACACACTGCAAGTATGTTCTGAAAGTGCTCATTGTCACCAGAAGCTGCATCCAGAGCACGACCCAGACCTAGGTAGGACCCCAGGTGCTATTCCAGCACGGGTAATGTTCTGCTTCTGTGACAGAGATTAGATTACCTGGCTTCAGATTTTATTTTATTTTATTTTCTGAATTTAATGTTAAGTATCAGAGAAATTCATTCTGTAAACTGTTCAAGGCTGTAGAAAGATAATTCATACTTTTCATTAGTTGATTTTTAAATGTGCATCAAAATATTTCATATTGCTTTATAATGAGAAAATAATTTTTAACTTTCTTTTTTTTTTTTTTAACTCCTATTCTGAGAACTCTGTATGTAGTATTATTGATATTTATAATGGTTCTTGGTTTTGGATTCACTTCAGATTAATCTTTGTTTATTTCTACTTCATGCTAGAAGCTTCCTGGTGGATGACAGCAAAAGCTAATAGTCTGTTCATCTGTTGTACAGAAAAACAACTTTAATTACTGTTCTAACCAGCAGTGAATGCATCTTCTCTTGTAATTTTTTTCTTTAGAAAAAAAGATATTGTATTAAATTTTTTTCAATTTTTTTTCCCCAAATTATTTCTCTGACTTTATGTGCACCAGAAATGACTGCTGTTCTTTCTGAGTTGATTGAAATATTCTGTGAAAATGTAGACAGAAACAAAAGGACAGACACTTTTCTGTAAAGTATACTTTACTACGATTTCCATAAAAGCAATTAAATTTTGAAAGGCATCTAATCTAACATTCTTTTTTTTCAGATAATTTGCACTAGTTGCAATCCAATTTTAATTTTCTTATTCAAGCTGAAGTAGGATCCTGAATTTAATTTATCTAATTATGGACTGTTTTGTGAAAGAAGGAAAATACACTCCAGTCTAAAAACTGGCCTTTCCTTTGGAAAATGATTGGTGTGTACTTCAAGTCTTGGAAATCAAGCATTCTCTTATTTGTGGTGGTTTCAGCTGTTTGCAGAAGTTGTCCACATCAGCTGAGAATCAGGTGATGTCAGTAAAATTCAGTTTTACAATGATAAATAATTTATTATCCATACTATGATATTTTCCTACTTGTACACCTATTTGAAGGTACTGATTTCCAAGTATGTGGTTAGTTAATACTGAAGCTGAGTACAATTTCTACAGTGTTTGAAAACTGGTGCATTAAACAATTATAAAATTTTAGTCTTCTACCTGGTAACTTGGGATTGCCTATCTCCCAAAAAGAAGTTCCCATTACAGCTCCAAAATTTGCATGTTATGCAGAAATAGTTGCAAAATAACATTTTCTCTGCGTGTGTTTTGGTAGTCTTCAAGAGGCATAATTTACATTAGAGGGGAAGGGAATCTTTGAGGTGATCTTTGAGGTCCTTTTCAACCCAGGCCATTCTATGTTCTTCTCTGCTTATGCTGGTTATCATGGTCAGTCTTCATTAAAGATTCTTCATACACAAGTTTTCTGTAACTTTATTACTGCCAACACACAGTGTTACTTTCTACATATTTTACTCAGGTTTTTTTTCTACTCATAAAGCTACTTAGTTGTGATTTAGCATTTGTTCTGCAAGTTAGTTATCCCAGTTCAAGTGCCAGCAATCGAAGACGGAACCTGCACTACTGATCTTTTTTACCTAAAACCAAATTTCTTCATTTTTACTAAGACCTTCCATGAGACCAGAATGGTTATTTAACTTTCCTTTGGGAGACTTGTATGGTCACCTTCTGTGGAAACAGTCAAAACCCACCTTGACGCATTCCCGTGTGACCTGATCTAGACATTCCTGCTCCAGCGGTGGGATTGGACTAGATGATGTTACACAGTTCATTCCAGTCCCTGACATTCTGAGTCTCTGTGATTATGGAAAAATGTTGAAATATGTTATTTGGTAACCACATGACATAAAAGTGTTATTTTGAGGAAGAAAATATTTTATGAGAAGGGGGCTCCTGGAGATCCCTATACACAAACTAAGTCTGTGTGTGAGCCTGAAAATACCTCTTAATCCAATTCAAAAACATTTAGAAAAACTGTCTCAAATTTCTCCTCAGAAATTTATCTCTTATGAACACTTTTCTTTCAGGAGTTAAAAGAAAAAAATGTTTTGGGTAATGAATGTTTGTTATGGATCATGATAATGGTATAAGTTGTGTTGTTAAATTGCATCCGTACTCCAACATGTGGTACAGGTAAAACTCAACATTTTCAAAGACTTCTCATTTTCCAGACCATTTAGTTGCTCTGTGCATTGTGTAATGTAATTAGGTTCCTTGTAAAGGTCTGTTTCTTAATATACAAAAGCCTGACTTTATTCTATGCTATACTCCAGGTTGCCTGCTGGTTCTTAGCCTAGAGAATTCTGTGAGCCATCAAAAAATCTGTTTGGCTGCTGAAGTAAATCACAAACCCTGAGTAGAGTGCTTAGAGCTACTAGAAATTGTAACATATTTATTTTTGAAAAACAAAATCTTTAATGGTGCTGCTTTAAAGAAACATGCACTAAAACACTTCAAATCCTAGAATATGTTTTTAAACTACTATAGTATATTCTTGGAATATCTGTGAATATTTTTGTTTCTATCTGTTAAAGCAGTGGAGTGCATTTCAGTTTGTACCTGTTCTCACTGGGTTTAGACTCAAGTCCAATTGCTAGGCTATTTGCTTCCATATTTCAAGCCTGTATTTCACACTGTTCTGTTATTTTGCTCCAATTTATAGGAGGGACATGAAGGTCTTTGATGTACATATACCCACTGTGAGATTAAGAAACAACAGTTCAAATGTTGGTCCAACCATTTTATTACAAATCTTAGTCAGGAAGATGAGGAAGGGGAGGATAGACACTATTATGATTTAGGGTGATGTAGTTGAGTCTTCATTATTAGATATCAATTAATATGCAATTCATCAACAATTCAGTCAGTGTGTTCTTTCCTGATTTGAAATTCTGGCTGTTTTGATCAATTACATAAATAATGAAATATAGTTGCTGTTCACTAAACAGCTGGATATATCTTAGGATCCAAATCATGTCTCAGGTGTTCATCACTACAAAAATGAGATTCATTTATCCTAAGTATTCTGCAAAGCTCATTTAAGCTATGCTGTTTTCATTAATTTTCTTATCCACTATTAGAGTCAGTCCTTCAAATGTCTTTATGTAGGGGATAAAAACACTTAAAAGAGTTGAACACTGTTTGTAAAATTTCAAAAATTTTATTAGAAAAATGAACATTTAATCATGGAAACCCAATTGATTTTACTTCTTGGGAAATAATTACAAATGTAAGACTTGGGAATATTTAAATGTAGTAACCTTTGTATATTTTCTACTGGACTTTAAGCAGCAGAAAATTGAAAGGGTAAATCACATTGCCATTTCATTAAGGAATTTTTACATACAAACTTAACCTGACTGAATGTTATGGACTAAATGTTACATTTTCATTAAATTCTGAGATTTGAAGTTAATAGACTAAACAAAGAAATGGTTGTGAATAACCACTACATAAAAATGTATTTTACTATTTCTTTCTCCCATTTCTTTAAAAAAGAAAAAAAGAAAAAAAATATATATATATATAATACCTAATGTGAGATGTTAAACTGCAGTAATTTAAATGATGGGTTATGAGTTTTATTTAAAAACTGATGTATTTATGGTGTATTTCAATTTAAGTTATTGGTATACCTGCTATCTAATGCAACCAATTATAATAGAAATGTAGAAATTGTAGTGAAACAATAGAGGAAATCAGTAGTAATATTCATTAGAGATTTGATTAGATAAGTCATTGACTAACAGTTATAAATGAGATTGATCTAGATTAAAAATATATATATATTTATTTATATATATATATATTATATATATATTATATATATATATATATATATTTGGTATTTTTTTTGCATTGGGGGTGATTTTATGCTAGCTTTGTGTGCTGGTAGATACATCTCTATCTTGTTCCTAAAATGCTCAGGTTTATTACAGATCTTTTACATCTTTTCCAACCTTGATGATTCTGTGATTTGGGGCCTTCCCATGATGTCACTGATGTCATAAACAGTGCAGAGAGGGAATTAAGTTGCCCCATGCAAGCTGAGAAGTGTCCGAGTGCTTGAGGAAATCTCATGCTGTACAGAAAAATCTTCTGAACGTTCACTCTCAGACTGCAGTACTTTCTACTCCATAAAATTGAGAACCTTGAGTACTACAGGTCTGAAAGTGTAAGAGCCTCATCTTGAGAGGTGGTTCTCAGCACATTCAGTTTCCTGGTTATGAAGCCTAAGCATCCATTGTTCTTTGTTTCTATTGCAGGATGCTGCTATTGCTTGTAGTCATCTAATTTGCTTCACAGTGGGGGAATTATACCTGCTGTTCCAAAAGGCTCATTTCAGTTAAACTGCACATACGTGATGTTCAGCAAGAGTGAAATAGTGCACTTAATTTCATTTCAAACACCTGTCAGCATTGCAGCCCACTTCAAAACATTGTTGTCATCTTTACTGATAAATACACACAAGCAAATTGTTCAGAGCCCTGCTCCTTTGAAGATTCATGCTCACGCATAGCTTCAGACAATTAGTAGTCCTGCTGAAATTGATGGAACTGCACTTAGACTTTCATCTTGGCTCCACTAAACATATTTTCAAATTTTCCGTTGACTTGAATAAGACCAGATTGCTCTCAAAGCATTTCATGTATTCCATGCCGTGTTATAACAAAAAAGGAAGCCACGTTTGTGAAACCTGATAAGATTTTATCACAGAATTGTTTTTTGTTGTTCTTGTTGTGTTTGTTGTTGTAGTTGTTATTGTTTTTAATTCAGAGATTGCATTCCAATCAAACTATAGAAAGAAAGGCCCTGGTTCACTTTCAGAATTTTCATGTTACAACTTACTGGACCTTGTTAGTTGATTCTTTTTAAGAGATCCCTGCTGGCCTTTTGTAAAAGCATATATTGTGTTTCCTTGTTAAAGACAGTCTTCACCTAGAGAAATGACTGCTCTGACTGGCATTGTGTCCCAGATGTCATGATGAAATTCCTCTTCTTGCTTGCACCGTTTGTATTCTTCATCCTTTTAGTGCCTTCCCTTTCACTGTCCTGGTAGGTAAGGCTTTGTCCAGGTTCTTCTAGATGTAGACTATGCAGCATTTGTTGCTATTGGTCAGAGTTAGCAAAAAAGAAGTGAATAAAGAAATCACAATAATAGTCTTGACTATGTGACTAGAAAACAGATTATGAAGAGAGAAAAGAAAAAAACAGTACAAAACAAAATAATAGTTATTTAACAGGATGCATTATCCTTGGCTCAGATGAATCTCTCCCTGAGATCTTTCCTAAGTTATTTTTACATTTAGAGATATTTGCTGCCCTTCATCAGACATTGAGCAGATTGCCTTTAACATCAGCCTATCTACTTGTGCTTCCTATGGTGTCTGCATTCTTTTTGCTTGCCCTCTTTTCAAGAAGGATTTATTCTTCCACTGATTTCATGTTATGTGTCTGTAGTATTCAAGATAGTAGGAATTTATTTCTGGTGGTTCTCTGAGCCCACTGTTTCCCCCTCAGCAGCAATGGTACATATGCTGAGCAGCTCTATCAACAGAAATACAGAATTTAGAGCATATCTGAAAGGTGTTACTTTGCTAGAACATGTTTAAGACAAATATTATGTCTTGTATATATAGTTTACATGTAACCATATGTAATAAAATAAATTACAACCTTTTCAAAACACTCCCCTCCTACTCTTAATTAAAAACAAAACAACAACAATAACAAAAAAATACAGAAAATACTTGTTTTTCTTCAGTTCTCCTCTCCAAAATCTTTTTTCCAAATTTTAAGTACTGCTGCAGTAGCCATTCTGTTCCCTATAGTCAATTCAAATAAAGGGCTACTTTTAAATTTATTTCAGGGAGCTGGTTATTGTAGCTGGTCGCAGTGGGCAGCAGTAATGTATGTGGGATTTATAAGTGCTTGTCTACAATGGCAAACGTTAACGAGCAGATTAATCCATGGTTTCATTGTAAGAGGTTACCCAAATAACATGCTTTTGGATCTATCTTTCCAAGCACAGCCTGCTGTAGAATATCTATTTTGTCCAGGGTGTGGGAGGAATTGAAGGCTTCATCTCATTTGTGAAGAGGGGATCAGCCTGTGGTGATCCTGCAGCCCTTGCTTAATTAATCCCACTTTGGCTTTAGACTTGCATCTCTGTTTGGCGCAGCAAGTGCAGCTGTGCTGGAAGCAGACATAACTATCCGCAATGCACTAAGGTTTTCCTGCTGAATATTTATTCCTTTGACTCATTTCATAGTTAATATGTGCAGGCATTTGTGACAGGTTACTACTTGCTGACTGATTGGCACAATTAATTTCCATGTTCTAGTTGAGCTACGATTGTGAAATACAATTTGCTCATTCATTATTGGCATATAAGAGAAAAAAATCTCTCATTTGAAAACTGACCTTTTCGTTAGAGATTGTCAGTCCTCAGGCTGAGATTTTAACATATTCAGGTGGCTTCCTACATATTAGGTAGTGTTTTTGAGAAACCAATCTGTATCCTCTATGTACACATCACAGTTCAGGTTAATGATTTTGGAGATCCAGACTTGTTAAATATACAGAGAATTCCAATTTACTTTTTTTTTTTTTTTGGGGGGGGGGGGCTTCATTCCATACTCTGTTGTGCTACATCATGGTTCCAAGTAGGATCTATTACTTCAAACATGATTTTGTAACCGTAACAAAAAACATAATTTTTGTAACTGTGCGAAGCTCATATCTTACTTACTACTGAACTTGAATAGAAATAAAGAACTTAAGTTGTTAATGAGCTGCAGGCAACCACTCAGTTTTAAAACAGAAAAAAAATGAATACAGAGAATTTTTATACCCAAAAAGAAATAATATTGAGCAAATAAAAAGATATATGCTATCAAATAAGTAATATTTCTTACCATCTCACTTAGTAGTAGAACCTGCATGGAACGGTGATTCAAATAATTTGAGTTAACACTTGTTATTATATCACTGTAAACTAATTGGACCTCAGTGCACAACAATATCTTATATTGATTCAAGTGTAGCCCATATCCCACTGAAAATCTCTAAACCTCTTTTTGTTAGAATTTTATCTTTACTTAATTTTATCTTTAATTGTCTATTCCATAATTACAACTTTATTGTTAGTTGTTTGTTTTGTTGTTGTTGTTTGTTTGTTTTTCCTAATAGAGGTAATATAGAGGTAATTCATGGAACTGAAACTGTTCTACTCTTCTGAAAAAAATATACATCAGTTTCAAGGTAGCTTGATAGTAACTTTAACTATTTGAGATGTTTTTTTTGCCTACCTTCAGACTTGCAGTTCTTTGACAATTGGTCATTTCTCTTACATTTAACTGGGCTATGGATTGAAGTTGTGATTGTTACTAAAAGTCTTTTTAAATGACAGTGATATCATTTTATTGTCAAGACAAGTATTTAAAAGATGACTGTATTTATTGAGAGGGAGCTAATAAATGTTTTGAAACAAGTCAGGTAAAGGATGGCTTGAACTGAGGTAGGATAATAATATGGGAAGGTTGTTAACGTAGTTCTTTGTAAACCTTTTCTCCCACTGCTTACCTCAATCAATCGGTAATTTTTCTTTGTGTCTTATCTGGCTAGAATTCATAATGTAAGGACACTTTTTCCACCAGATATTTTCCAGAAGACAAATGCTTTGTCTATTGGAGAAAAAAGAAGAAATAAAAAACAACAAAACAAAATGTGTGTTAGACTGCAAAGTGACTAGGCAATTGAAAAGCTAAAGCTGAATTAGAAATGGACTGAGAGCTATGGTTAGGGGATGCTGTAGAGCATGAAGTGTAGATTGCCACCTCTTGACAATTTTCTCTGGACAAAACTGAAAACAAGAATTCATGCAATGCTAGAAACTATTGTTAGAGTTAGTAGAAGAGTAAAATCTGTAAAGATTCAATGGAAGTGTATTGTGTTCGGCACAAGTATTTTTCTGTGTCTCAAAGAAACAAACAGTGGTTCTGGTGAGTGAGGCAACTCATACTTTGAAAGAAATGACATGCTGAAGGCTAGTTGGTCAGGTTTCAATGATGTCTGGTAATTTACAGAGTAAATGTAAAATTATAAATGTGATTATGTTCACAATAATTACCTGAACATTTTAGTATATTCTGAAAGGAAACATGTGAGGATTGCCCCATTTATAAATTTCTAAACTGAACTGCTTGGAATTTACTTTTTCTCAGTGTCTAATGTTTTTACTTCAAAGCATTTAGAAGGTTCTGCAAATTTTCCCTTATTTTCAAGATATGGTTAAACTTCTTGATCCAGTGTCCATTACTGCAGATAATATTTGGACTTTCTGAAAATAAGCATTCCCAATATGATGTGGCTTTGAGGTTCATGTAGTCCTCCTTTTGTCTTGAGTTTATTGAAAGGCATCTTTCAGAAATTTGAAATAATTTGTAATTTTATTGTACTAGAATGATTGTACTAGAATGAAGGGATTGTTTGTTGCTTTATTAAATTCACTGAAATACTTTCATGTTGATATTAAAAATAAATATATTCAGTTCAGTACTATGATTAAATAAAACTATTATGATCTGTAGCTGGACTGGAGGTCTTCACATGTAGCATACTGCAAATATTTGAGTATTTCTACTGGTAATGTACACTTCCTTGGTGTTAGAATGGGTCTGAATTAAGTCAAATTTTATTTAAATTGAAGACTTTTATATTATCTTTTTACATGTGGGGGCTCATGTTTATTTATAACAAACAGTTAAGAGGTTATCCGTCTCTTCCTTATCTTCTGTACTACATCAGGTTATATCAACTACTCATTTTCTGTGTAACCTTCACTTCATATTTTTCAGACTACTGACACAATTAAAACAAGAAATTGTTTTATTTACTTTTGCTTTCAAAGGCTGTTTTGTGTAGTACAATACTAATGTCAAGTATTTCTCAAATGCACAAAACTTATATTTCAAAGACCAAGATAATAGTTTTTTACAAACTCTTTCATACGTTTGGTAGGATTTTTTTATTTTTACCATAGAAAATAGGCTTCCTGGTAATATTTTAAGTTGTTACATACTTCTAGACCTCTAGAGTCTTTTGTATCCTGAAAGCTGTCCTGAAAAGTATGCTTTGTTGTATCAATTTTGTTTGTTTTGGTTTGGTTTGGTTTAATTATTATGTGAGCGAGATTAATGTATTGTTTTCTCCTTTCTTTGGTGATTTAGTTGTGATTATCTTAGAGAGATATACAACGAAGGTGCTAAGCAGATATAAAATATGCAATTACTAAAGCAAAATAGCAAGCAGTAGATAACAAAGAGTGAAATTAACCTGGGGCTGGAAAACTTCCTTTTAGTCCTTATTAAACTCATTGTGCTTTGTAACCTGTTTTTCATCTTCCTAATTAAAAAAAAAAAATTAAAAAAAAATTAAAAAATCAACAAGGACTTATAAAATGGCATATTTTGGTAACATGACATGTAATTAACTGGATAGTTATGTGATGTATTTCATATTGATATCATAGAAGCCACTCATTGAGAAAATTTCTGTCCTCTTCTAACAAAGATGTTGATTAATTTGGGAAGGTTTCATTAAGTTTTCTTGTATAAAAATCAAAATAAAATTATCTAATACAGCTAAGAGAAGACTAAAATTAGGCTAATGTATATCTGTTCCTTTTGTTCTCGAGGGAGAAACATCCTTTATATTACTAAGAAGCAGTTTTGGAGCTGTGGTGAAACTCTGTCCTGCCATCGTAACCAACTTCTATAGCTGGGCTCCAACAACGTAGAACATTATATTTAAGAGACACTTCTTCTTAATGTTACTTTAGATTTTATTATTATTTCCAGACTTGTATTTTAAATAGGAAACTCCACCCCAAGATACACTATAATATTTGTTTTATATTCTTTTATAATCTACTAGAAATAAGATAATGTTTTTAAATTCTTCTTAAATAGTGTCATAAACAGCCCAGAGCAGAATAAACATTGATTTAGGAAATCCAGCTATAAAAAGAAATATATGAAAATATAGGCAGCAATAACCTGCTCAAAAAGAACCAATATTCTTCATTGACATTTCTGCTTGACTTCTACCTAGTTAGACTTGAGCTGTATTGTTTGCTGCAGTGTTTTTTATACTTTCCCTAGAGCAAAATCTTTCTAGTTCTGAATTTATGATTTTGATATACATGTTATCAGTCATATGTAAAAGATCATAAATTCCTATTTTTCCTTCTTTTAAGCTGTGTATAGGAATAAAGCACTTAAGGAATACAACAAAGACATGATAAAGTAATCAGATGATTTATTTGTTGGCTTTTGTCCTAAGGATGCTTTTATATGTGGAAAACTTTCCTTTTAATCATTTATACATATATATACACATGTATATACGTGTTTATTTATTTATTTATTTATTTTAATGAAGTTGCTTCCATATCCATGAAATCCTTGCTCCCTTCACTCCAACTACATCAAATCACAATCCCTAGCTTGCAATGGCATTTTCTGTGGTGTGAGATTAACAGAAAAATTATCACACTTAGAAAAGTTAATCCACTTAAAATCACCCCACCTGAACATTTCAGACTTGTGTTTGAATTAACAGACTGATGTTGTCTAGATCATCACATGGTGCAGTCTTTTTACTTGGAGCAAACAAGCTCTAACCTGATAACTGTTAGAAACCACATGAGCAACATAAATTAAATATATGATCATTCAAGTTTAAGAGAAATCTATTGTTTCTAATCACCGCACTATCATTGTTTATAACAGCTTACTATATCAACTCTCTATAAAAAAACCTATTGAGTTTATTGTGATGTATTTCATGTTTATGAATCATAGTAATGTTTTCTACAGTAGTATAGTACATGCTGATTCCTCTACTGAGTTTAGAGTATCAGGGTTCATAGGGATGGAAATAAGGTACTATGGATATTTTGCTCTTTCTCAAGATGTTGTATTTCTCTTTAATTTATGCATCTGTATTTTTGCAAAGCTTTTTTAGAAGTAATTTTTCTTAGTCTGTCAAAACTGTTTTTCAGGAGAATGCAAGGGGTGTTTTTTTCCCTGCTTCCATAAAAATTGACTGTCATCTTCAGTACATTTATCTGTTCAGTACACAGTGTTTACCTTTGGGATTTGACAGTGCTTCTTGTTACCTTGATACTAATTGCAATTTGAACAGAATAAACACTGGGTTGAAAACAATGCTGTATATTATTCCAGTGGATGCTTTTATTATTAAATTAACTGGAAGGCTTGTCAGGATTTCTTTGTAAAAGGACCCTATAAAATTCTGTAATGAATATCCGTGGCAGCTTTTTATCAGTCTGCATAAAGGCTTTTTCTATGTTGCTTTTTTAGTTTGAATAACTTAAAAATAAGTAGGAGTATGAAATCATATTGATATAGCTGACCTAAAAAGGATGCAGTTAATGGAAAACAAGAAATTAAAGAAATGGAATAAAAAAAAAAAGAACACTTTGGGTCAAACAATGAAGAAGAGAAGCTCAAAATTCTACTATTTTTGCATCAAGAGAAGTGTAACCAGCAGGTCAAGGGAGGTGATTCTGCCCCTCTGATCTGCTCTCATGTACTCCTCCTGGAGTACTGAGTCCAGTTCTGAAGCCCCCAACACAGGAAGGACATGGGGCTGTTGGAGCAGGTTGAGAGGAGGGCCATGAAGATCAGAAGACCGGACCACCACTTGTAGCCTGGAGAAGAGAAGGCTCTGAAGGGACCTTATAGTAGCTTTCCGATACCTCAAGAGGGGACCTACAGGAAAGCTAGGGAATGGACATTTTAGAAGAGCATGTAGTGACACAACAAGGGAAAAAGTCTTTAAACTAGAAGAAGGTAGATTTAGACCAGATGTCAGGAAGAAATACCTAACTGTGAGAGTTAACTGGAACAGGTTGCCCAGCAAGTGTGTGGACATCCCTCCCCGGAGGCATTCAAGGCCAGGCTGGATGAGGCTATGGGCAATCTGGTCTAGAGGGAGGTGTCCTCTCCTATAGTAAGAGGATTTAAATTAGATTCTCTTAAAGGTCTCATCCAACCCAAAATGTTCTATGATTTTTTTAATACTACAAGTGATATTTTCCAAATTAATTTTATTTCTGAAATTCATATTTGGCTTTTAGTTTACTATTGGCAAAAATACTTTCATATGCTTCACAGAATTTTGAGTGATTGTTTTCTCTTGGTGAAAAATGATGAGGTGTGTTTGTTTTTTGTTTGTTTTTTGTTTGTTTTTGTTTTGTTGTTGTTGTTTTACACTTGTTTTGGTGTTTGTGTGTGTGTTTTTTTTTGTTTGTTTGTTTGTTTACCTGGAGGACATACATAGGGAAGGTAATGTTGTACTGACTCAGTTTATGGTAAGCTAAAGTCGACACAAAGAATTAATGTGAAACAGTAGTGCATTCTAAAATTGCAGACTTAACTGTTCTAACTTTTTCTCAAATAGCTTATACACTGGATAAATTGGCCTGAAACATTATTTAAAAGCTGTGAATCCTGGAGTGTAATGAAGGAGTTAGAACCTCGTTCCATAGATTGGAAACATCAAATATTTGTCTCTGAATTGAATCCAGAATAGTTCAGCTTTCTGAGAAATTTATCATGATGCTCTCATCTACATCTCTTGCCCTACATGCATGAATTGAAATCAAACATTTCTGTTCAGTGGTAACAAAACCTCTTCCTGAATTGCTGAAATACAGGAACAGTCACCAGACAGTGACAACGGCACAGACCCCTTGACTAATTAATGGGCATTTATTCTCTTGGATTTCTTATTTTTTAATTAGCTATTAGTAGGAGAGACTTCTGTCTTATCCCGAGTAAGTACAGCTTCTGCGAGAGACTTTGGGAAGTAATCTTGCCAGAAGTCTTCTGGAAATCCTAGTGAATGATACCAATTAATTAACTTTTTCTATGTAAGCTGATAGCTTTTGTGGGAATTTTGAGTATAAAAGACATATGGAATTTTTCTAAATATTTCACATCAGTGCATTCTGGTGTATGTCCTAATCCCTACCTGATTCCTGATAGGAAAACCGGTATAATAGTCTGTAGCCCTTTTAGTCATTATAGTTATCCTCTCTCAAGTGTTATATCTTTTCATTCTTTCATTCCTCTTGTCACAATGTCTGATTTGAGCAATAGTATATATATCTCAGTTTGAAACTCAGTAACTTCATACTGGAGTTCTCTTGCTCTTGCACAACTTATCTGATCCTGACAATTGCTACTTCTTGATTTATTAATTTGTGCTAAAACCTCTTCTATTGACATTTTCCTTCTTTTGCAATAGCTTATTCATCTCATTCCCTGTGAGGAAGGGAACCTTTCTGACCTTCTCCATAGAGAACACTGATGAAAGGATTCACTTACCTCTTCTGCAGTACTCTCATCTTTCTTCGGTGATCCTTTTGTATCTTGGTAATTTACTGGATCCACTGACTTTTCAGTCATCCTACTTCTATCTCTGAAAACCATTTTTATTATTAGTTTTTATACTTTTTGCAAGTTTCATACTAAAGTATTACCTGTCTTGCTTTGCTTTGGTCTTCCATTTAACTTGCAAGTTCCTTTTCTCATTCAGATGTAAATTCCTTTGTTTACCCTTTTGACATGTTCCATCAATGTGATGTTTTTCTGTTCATTTGGTTTTGTTTTTCTTTTTTTTAATTGCTGAAAAGATATTTATTCAGAGACATTTAGGTGAAATAAGTATCACTTCTTATGGTCACCTTTACAATCATCTAAAGATATATATTTAGCACACTATAGAAAGGTGCAATATTTAAATACCAAACAACTGAGGAGTCAGAAATCTGCAACAGGTATACATGAGTTCACAATCCCATGTCTTCAGGTCCTGCAGAAGTATGTAATTTGATCTATTATTTGTTTTTGTTGTGGATTTCTAAACATCGGACAGTCACTAAGCACAATTTATTTTAGGATTTTACTTCAAGATATTTTTTAATGTACACTATTTTTTTTACTTTTATGTCAATTTATGCTCACTCCTCCAGACTTCCTTAGTAACATTTTCATCCTTATAATGGCGTGTCCCTAATTCTTGCCTGGACAGGACTTATTCTTCCTACCATTTTACATAATGGAGTCTGACGTTATTTCTTGTGTCTGATATGTTTCTGCAGTATGTAATTTCAGCAGCATTCTAAAGTCCAAGTCTTCAATGTCAGTACTCTTGAGCAAATTAGCAAAGATAGGAATAGAAACTATGAGCAGTTTCAAATTTCCAGTGGAGTGTGCAGGGATCTTTTAGATGCTTTTTTTTTTTTTTTTTCTGTTGATATTTTTATTACTTTTTTCATTCATATTCTCAGTTTGCCTACAGATTTTCTTGCATAACAATTATCTTTCTTCCTAAAGCAAATTATCACTTTAAAAACTATGGAACTTGACAATACTAAATGGAAAACATTGTTGCAACTGAAGATAAAAATATTTTAGAGATAGTGTAGCTCACTGACACTTGAAAGTGAAAAATTTTAAAATATTTTATTACATAGCTCACCAAAATTGATTCAGATGCTATGAAAAACTGACTCACCTCTTACTTTTTTAAGTATCAAGACAAAACAGTTGTGTCTGAGTGGAAAATACTAGCATTGCAATCATTCTTTTTCTTAGATTTATGAAAAGCATCTATCTTGTTTTATAGGCATCATAAAATTGTATTTCAGGAAATTGAATATCTTAGCAATTTCTCCAAATCTACGGCCAAAGACAGTCAGAGTAAAGTTGCTTGACAGTAATTGATCATAATGATCTTTGCAGGACCATGGACATAAATTACATTTTAAAACACTGATTTCTGTCCTTTGTTTATTGTTGCTATGTTTCTTAGAGAAGAACTTGAAAATAACCACAGTACTTGCCTGTTCTTGAAAAGTACCTTCCTCTCTAATATTGAAATTACTTGTAAACTAGAATGAATGGGTAGTAGAAAATGAAGCCTTATCAAATGATATTGGAATCTTAAAGACTAGAGAAAGAATAGAGGAATTATAGTTTAAAAAAAAAACAAAAAAAACAGATAAGTATGAACTGTGGAATAAAACTCCCTAAAAAATACAGTGCATGCCATAGATAAATTTTAGTTGACATGTAGAAATACCTGTGAATGTGATCTGTGGTTACACGATGCATGAATTATTGACTTTCTTCACTTGTGAAATAAAAGTCACTTATAGTGTAATGTTTCTTAAGTACAGCTAGAGGCTGTCAGGTGACATGTGGAAATCAAACTCTGTAACCACAGAGTTATGAAGCAGGTATGTTTAATCAACACTGCACACATGCCAGATGCAGAGGGGGTATTCCTACCTAGCCTGCATACCAGAGGGCAAGAAAGGCACGCACTTAAAGAACAAGCTCCTTACACATGCATTAGATTTCCAAGGAAATGTTGTGTTAATATGAGTCCCAAAAATGATAGATATTTTTCCCTGACCCAAGTCTCAGTCCTTTTACGCATGCATGGTATCTCTTGGTGGACCCTGGTGGTCTTTTGATGAAGGCTGTATGTCTTTCTCACTGTGTACCCTTTAACCTGTGTCAAGTTGGAGGATGTTTGACTCCCTCTGGCCAGTCATCAGGTACAACTCCATCCACCAATCTGCTGCTTCTTCATCAGTTTGTGGTTTCACTGTATGAGCTTGCTACCTTGCATTCCAGAGATAGGTTAGCTAACAATGTTTTTAGAAACAGGAGACCACTGTCTGTAGTAACTGCCTGTACTGACCGTCTAAGTCTGTAGAAAGTCATCTGGTATCAGGGGCCAAAATCTGGTCCTGACCAGTAAGGTCAGAGCAGTAACTGTTGATTCACCACCCCATGAATGCACATAACTGTTAACCTACTTTCCTTAATTCACAGGTATGCCTGCTTACCGTCCGCAGCAAGAATAAATGTGTAATTAAAAGTCATTTATATTGAAAATATCTTCTGTGTGACTGAAAGAGAAACCTTTTATTTCTGAAAAACATGGCCTAATTCTTGAGTTTAGGCACAGCCTATTGCACAAGCACATTCTCTCATGCTTGACTTTCAGTTCACTCCTCATCTAGCCCCAGACTGCAGTTATTCTCTAACCAGTGTTCTTGGGCTAAGATCAGCATTTGATTTATATTTTCTGTACTTTTTATCAACTGTGTGGGGAGTGCTGCAGGTAAAAATCTACACTGGATTTCATTATTCAGTGACATTTTTCCTATGGGCTAAATACAATACAACTGGTCTCCCACATCACATTCTTTAAAAAAAAAAAAAAAAAAAAAGTTATTTTTTTCTCCATTCTAGCCTTGAGATGACAAAGTAATATTTTCTACCTCTCATGGATATTGCTTCCCATCATTCTGTACAGTTTTATTTTCCTAGCTAGAAGAAATTATTTGCTAGGGGTTATCTATTAAATTAAAAGTAGCAATCAAAAAGCTAAAACCCAAAAACCTAGTTTTATTTTGATTTGACCATTATACATTAAAGTAATGAGAGTTTTCAGACTCTCAATAGGAATCAGTAATTAGAATGACCTCAGCTGATCACAGCAGATGAAGTTATGGCAAATTAGCAGGATGCAAATATTTAAGCCAACCTGAGAAACCTTCCCCTTGAGTACATATAGTTCAAAGAATAGTCAATTTTGTGTCTTGTTTATGACAGTCAGAAAAAGAAAGGGAGAAATAGCAATAATGAGTACAATACCTTCTGGTGTAAACTTTGAGACGTGCTGAGTCAACAGAAGTTTTAAAACCACTCTGACAATGTGAAGCTTCTAGCTGAGCAAATTTGTTGGAAGGATCACAGTAAAAATTAACATTAACATTTTCTCAATTTTGTCATTCTTTTTTGTCATTTATCTTCTTCAAAATTGTGCTTATAGGAAATGATGCTCATTCTGAGATTGAAGGCAGAATATAAATGCATAAAGTGCTTAGGTAGTGGGATTTAGTTGTCTTTACCTTCATATTGAAACGCTGCCAAGTAAGAAACTATGATAAACTGAAGCTGAAAGACACTTGAGTTTTAGCATTTTACTGTTTTGTCAGTGCTGACTTCCCTTGGATAATAATGTATTTTGAAGCTCATGGGGGAATTTAAGGATGTAGATTATGGAGAAAAAAATATGCAATGAAGAAAAATAAGTTATCAATACAGAAGGTCTATATATGCAGTGAGTAGATATGGTTTCTATTTGTTGTTCTATGTCTTCTGCACTGGCATATTATCAGCTTGAAAAGAGTGATTAGAGTACTGAATTTCACCTTACTGCTCCCACTTGCAGCTCATAGCTTGCAGCTGGCACGTGTGAAGGAAGAATCAAGCTCTGCTATTTAAAGTAGCCATTTTATGGAACATTAAATGGTTATGGAATAGCTGTGGGTGGCAAATGGTCAGAAACATGGAATATTTGTTGTGGGAAGCACTGTAGATAGTTGTTGTTTTTTTCGTGCCAAGTAGTCCCTGAACAGAAGGAAGGAAAATGGATGTGTGTATAATGTTTATGCTTCTTTCCAAATTATAACCTAATTTCAGGATTTCTGATAATATTATTGTTCTTTAAAGGCAAAGAAAATATACCATTGCTTGCACATAAAGCAATAAATGTGTTTTGTATCTCTCTCTCTGTGTGTGTGAAAGACCTAATGTAAGAAGGACAGTGTATGTTTGTAGCTGTTCTGTAACTTTAAATAGAACTTATGTGTATCCTTGAATGACATCATGTCCTTTAAAGAGAAGGCAAAAAAAGAGAAATCTATCCCATCAGTTATTATTATCAATGGCAGAGAATCAATTCCAATCACTTTTAAGAAGTTCCTATGATTACTGTAAATCATAGGAAGAAACAAAAGCATGGTTACTTTGTATTCCCGCTCTTACACTCTTTGATGTAGCTTTCTGTGCTATACTGGAGAAGTCTTTAGCAAGTCTTTGTTCCTACTGTAGATATAAACTTAGATTGATTCATTTCTTAATCTTCTACTTGCTGATTTAAATAGCTTTACTTCTCCCTTTTTCTTTCTTTGTATGGCTTATTTTCCAATTCTTTCTTTATAGTTTGTTATTCATCCCAGTGTGGTTACTTAATATTGGTAGAGAGACTAAAAATAAGAAGTCCCATATACCTCTCACTCACCTCTTTTCACTTTTCTGAAAAATAACCATGAATGTAGTTAATCTGCTTAAGTCATTATTTTTCACAAATGATTCTAATTATTAGCTCGTCTGTTGCTGAACTTTTGTAAGTTTAGGCAAATACGTTATAATGAAAGGATAAAATATGCAGTATTACAAGACTACTCACTATTCTTACAAAACCTGGTATTTAAGATATTGACCCTTTTGGTATGGTCACAGTAGTCTTCTTTTGTTGTTGTTTTTGTTGTTTGCTTTTGTTATGAAAAAAGGACTGATCACTACTCATTTTTTTGAGTGAAAGACAATAACTTAAGAAACCATTTCCTGAATGTTGATTCCAAAAAGCAACATAAAATTTCATTTTATTCTGATGCAGTTGCTTCAACTCAGACAGTGTCTTCCACATTCAATCCAAAATGCTGCTAACCACCTGAAGATGTAAGGAGCTGCACACCTTAGAATACTGATTATAGATGGCTTCTGACTCCTGATACTGAGCTGTGTGCCCATTGTACTGTGGTCCCATTGGGCATCTATCACAGGTTTCAAAATTGTCACCACATTTGTCCCCAAATCTGAGATTATAAGGCAATGTGTTGCAGTTGCATAGCCTAAAAATTTTAATTGAAAAGTGAAGTTGCAGTCCAAATATCTATATTTTGGAGTGCTCTGCTCTGTGAGGGGACTGAATATATTTCAACAGCTCTAAAGAACATCCCAAGCTGGAAGGGATCCATAAAGATCACAGAACCACAGAACTGTAGGGGTTGGAAGGGACCTTCAGAAGTCAAGTCCAACTCTGTAATGTCTGAAAACAAGCCTGAATGAAAAATACAAATTTACCTTGGATAACTATCATCTAGCATGGCCTGTAGGATGCTCTTTTTACATCTTTCTAAAAGCTGTCTGTAGCACTATCACCTTGGCAACATGTTGTATATCATAAACTCTGGTAGCTGACATTAATGATGAGACTCCTGGAGAATAAGAGTCAACAAGCAACTTTGCTTTATCTATTTCATTATTAACAACAGTTGAGGAACTCTATTTAAAGCATCTTTCTTGTTGTTTTTTGTTAGTTTGCTTGTTTTGTTTTGATTTTTTTTTTATTTTTTTTACAGTGTATAAGAATTAAAATGTTCAGATTCTGTCTTTTTTTATAAGAAATGAACTAAAATCCAGCCTACTAGTAAAGACTTTTCAACATGTTATTAGCAAGATTAAAGTTGAAACCTGTTTTTTAGTAAGCTTTTCTTTGGCAAGTAAAGTTCTCAAACAGAATAAGTGTTACTCCTTCTCTAGGAAGATGCTTTTCTTCTCTTTTTTCTCCTCACACTTTTGACAGCAAAAGGCTGCTAGCTGACTCCAAACAATAAAATGGTGTAACTGTATAGCAGGAAAATATAATGATTCAGCATATTTACTCCTAGAGTTTGTTCTACAGAGTTGTGTTGGCGAAGTAAAGCTGTTGCCAAGAGAATTAAAGCAATTTTTCCTTTGAATAAAAAGAAACATATGACATATTCTAGGAGAGAGTTATATTGTTAGGATTTCAGTAGTTTCCTGTTGTCAGTTCAACTCCTTTCACAGCATGGGCTTCCTACCACTAACAATCCCAAATACAAAGTACATATTTTATCAGATCAGCATTTAAAATCTGTGCCAGTTCAAACTCCAAGTTAGGAACTTCACAGAAATTTCTTCCTTGAAAGATGATAGTGAATTCCAAACAGGGCATAATTACCCTAGAAATATTACAGACAGTAAATTTTCCTTCTTAATAAAATGTGGTTCTTTAAAGATTCTCTTTACTGTAAATGAGTTCAGAATCTTCAAGCATTATATTTTGCTCTCTTTGAGCTTAATGTTTCTTAACATTTTACTACAAAAATTTGAAACAAATTAAATAGGAGAGAAACACAAAGACAGCCATCAGTCTGCTGTAGTTTCCTTCAGAATGTAACAAGGGGAAGATTCAAAGCACAAGACATGACTAATAAACAGAATTCTTCAGTGCCCATCAGTCTTTGTATTTTTATCAGACCTATACCAAAGCACTCCAGAAAACATCAAGGTTTTTTTTTACTTTTCTTAGAACTGTAGCAATTTTTTTCCAATAGGAAATCAAAATTAACCAGTATACATACCAAGTGTGCCTTTATTTTTTCATAACTGCATATTAAAAGGCTAGAAGAAGTAGTTTGAAAAGATCTACACTATTTGCTTAAAATAAACATGTGAGAGGTTTAAGAAGTTTCTGTAATCTTGCACCTCATGATTCAGTGAATTTGTTTATTTGACTTAGCCATCAAATGAACAGATTGAATAAGATAAAAAAGGATCATTCTTAGCACCACACGAATATCACACAGTAGATTTAATTGCGGACATGGATAGGATGACACATTTTCGTACATCATTTACTGCCGTTATTACCTGTTTAGACTTAGCTTGGTTGTGCATAAAAAAACTCATGAAACTCAATTATGCTAGGCACTTTATAAGTGAAGAAATAAGAAAGAAATAGCATTTTAAAATAAATGAACAAAGAAACTCCTGCTTAGAAAAGTTAGTAATTAAAATAGATAATAATAAGAAGAATTAAAAGCAAATTATTCATTACGGTGATTAGTTACACCATATATGCAGTCTTCAGCGTGAGGCCTTGATTCTGGGGGAACAGGATGGTAAAAGTAGTTTGGCAAGGCTTCTGTGATTAAAAATACAGCAGTGTTAAGTATATAAAAGACAATATCCAGTGCAAGTATTGGAAAATTATTTCATTCTCAGATTTTGGGGGAAAAAAGGGATACAAGGTTGTGAATTATCACATATTGTTTTGGGTTCAGGGTTGCATGTGATTACATATACTGTATGGTTAGATTTAATAAGGATTAGCTTCTTGTATGAATGGCAGAATATGAACTTATGCTTAAATCCTATGCAGAAAAAGGACTTGTGGGAATGAAGAATAAGGCATGTGCATTTAATCTGTGGGAAAACTGGGGTGACTGAGATGGAGAACAGAGGGATAAAGAGGGTTGTCAGACTTCATTTTTTAACAGCAGAGTACTCTGCTGGGCAAGACATACGGCTTTCAGTTTCAAATAATTGTGTAACTTTTAGGCACAAAGGATGCAATCAGTGATTTCCAGCTTCCTATTCTATCCCAGATATCAAGGATTTATTTTGAAGTTAAAGAAATTCCAGAAAAAGCAGCTTTGTAGGTAGTAAGTTTAAAGACTGCATGCAGGGACAAAGGTAGCTGAAGATTTCTGTGCAAGAATGGGCAGAGAAGAATTGCAGCAATGAGCCAAATGCAGTGGGGAATGTTCAGAAGGTACAGAGAGCAAATGATGTTGGTCCTTGCTGGAACTATTTTATGTTGGTATACTGGTGACTTCAGGTTCTGAGCTGGTTCCTGATTCCAATTTGTTTCCAAAATCTATATTCTTTCTTCAAGGGTCTGATAGCAAGCTGCAGATCACTGTGTCCAGTCTGAGGCTCCTCAGTGAAAAAGAGGTGTTAAACTAGAGGAAGGGCCACTAAGATGGTTTTTTGGGTTGGAACACAAAGCATGCAAAGAGGAGTCAAATGGACTTTGATCCTCTAGCTTGTTAGAAAGTGAAAAAATGAACACAGGGGATGTTACAGGGAAGACAGACCCACTTTTTTCTCAGATGTCCACTGTTAAAGAGCAGAAAGTGTTGGTCACAATCTGCAATAGAATGCTAGTACATAAAGAAAAATATTCCTTGTTGAGATAGAACCCTTTGGACAAGCTGCTCAGAGATGCTATGGAGAGTTTCAAAACTCCTCTGTGAGATTCTGAGAAAGCTGGTCTACCTGTGCCATCCTTACTTGCAGAGGAAGCCTGTACCGAGTTACAGACAGAGTCCCTTCCAAAACTATGTTTTACTATGCTTATGTGATCCCTTTTTTGTTGTTATTTAGGTTATGATTAGGAAGAACTGATGAAAAAGATACTGAGTGTAAGAAATGATAACCTGGAGGGCAGAAGGGTGTTAGGTTGTTGATATTCCACCTACATGTAGAAAGAGATTTGAACAGAAGATGAATTTTCTTTCATCCTGTTAAACTAAGCTTTCAAAAAAAATATCCTTTTAAAAATGGACTAATGGGAAAGATACTTACAACTGACAATAAGAATCAAAATTCCAAACAATTGTAACTTCTTGTGTTTTTCTCCCATGGTGTAAACCAAAAAAGTTTCACATTTCTTCCAGAAGATAAAACGGGATTTTGAGTTATGTAAACAAAAAAATGTATGTTTTGATGAGAAAAATGTAGGAGTACTTGGAGGTAAATCCAAGCCTTTTTCTCCTGTTCTGTAATGAATACTGATAATGTGAGTACGCAGGAAAGTTTGGAGCAAGAGAAAATATTATACCATTGAGAAGGAGATTGCCAGTGCCCTTTGACCAAGAACGAAATATGCTACATACTGATGATACAGTTGTAAGTACAGAACCACAGCATAGCCTATCAGTGATTGTTCTCGCACAAATAACTTTGGTTGTCAAGGTAAGCCAGCAGTTCTCTATTCCTAACTGTAGGAACAGAGGGAATTTATGGCATTTGACCTATTAAGAAGCAGATGCTCTTGACAATGCCTTATACATGAAAAATGAATGAATGTTGATAGAAGTTCTCAAAAGTGTATGAGCATATGCTAAACCCTGTACAACTTGTTCCAAATTCAGCTTAAATAATTTTTGAAAATTTTTATAATCCCTCAATACATCTAAAAATTATAGATGTTGACTTGTACACAGAATTCAATTGCATTTTGTCAAGACAAAACAATAATTGTAATTTCTTTTTGGTCACAGAAATATGACATTACAGTGAAACAGAAAAAATGTAATAATGAGGTAATGCTAAAAAATAATAACTTTGGCTTCCTTTTCATCTTAAAATCTTAATAAAATATGAAGAGATACAATGCAATTTGGGAAAGGATTTTATGAAGATATTTTCCCTCTCATATTGAAAATACAGAGCAATCTTAGTTTTTATTTATTTTCTTGAAGCAGTTTATGAGACCTATTTTGTCAGAATTTATTTTAAATTGTCTGTGTGCTCTTGTCATGCAGTGCAGTATAGATTCTCTTATGTCAGCTTATAGACACCAGTGGTGTGAATCAGAGGAGCTTCCAGAATTCACAAAGTCACAAATGTCCCCTGATTATGATTTTTTTTACTCCTCATCTTGAATTTCAGGAGCAATTATGTGTTTATATTCATACCTAGCTGATGGTGGCTGCAGGTTGTTATAGATCATAATTTCTGGCAACCTATAACAAATGAGTATGCTACAAAGACTCCAGCCTTCTTTATTCTATTTGCTCTCAGAAACAGAGATCTACTCTATCTAGAAAGAATAGGTGGAATATTAGCAACATTTATGATGAATACAGCCTATCCCTCTGGGGTATCTATGAGAAAAATCAAGTTATTTCAGGCACAAGGTCAGAAAACCTCCACCATCCATTATAACCTACTTTTTCCCACTGAGTTATTTAAATTGAAGGTGGGACTTGCTAGCTCCTGAAAAATGGAATGTAGGAAAAAAAAAAAAAAAAAAAAAAAGCCAAAATAAAACAAAACAAAAACCAACAAAAAACCTGCTATGAGAACATGTGTAATTATTTTTTGTGCATTGTTTATACCAGTTGATGCCCATTCATGTACTGCATATAAAATTCATATAAAATATTGTTTGCCTTCTCTATGCAGCAGTTTATTGTAATCAACTGTCTTGTGACATCAACAGATTGCCTCAAGCAACTGCACGCAAGCCAATTCCAGCAAATGAGACAATGCATATAAGGATTTGTACTTTTATGAATTCATTTCTCTAAAGTGATTATATTACAACTTAGGCTAAACCCATAGTTGTAATTTTCTTCAGTGCTTTTAGTAATAGGGTTTTGCCTCCTATTTCTGTAAACACTTTAACATTTTATATTTTAGTCATTAATTTTAGCTTATGTGAGAGGTGTAAAGATGATTTGAATTTATTGGGGCATGCATAAATGTATGTTAAATAGTAGTTATTGTTATAAAGGTTTTGTATTCTTTTTGTAACTAATCTTTGTATAATTCTGTAATCCTCCTCATCTATGACTTTTCTGAAACTAGTTAAAGTAAGAATAACTTGAAAATTTTCTTCAAGCAAAAATTTTTCACTGTACAAGAAGTTCAGAGAGCTAAGTAAAAATAATTAATTTTTATTGATTTTAAGGTGCCAACAAATACTACAGTATTTAAAATTAAAAAACTAAAAGTTAGACTATACTATTTTTGACTAAATTTTTCTTACTTAATTCAGATTTTATACAAAAGTTAAGTCATGCTATTTCTTTGAAGTACAAAAAGAGTAGAAAGTAAAGCTGAATATTACATGTCAAAATAACTCATAAGAGCCAGTTCCAATATCCGATCCAATATTAGTTCTGTTTGGACTGCTTATTTTTGTGTGCTTCAAGCTATGATTTTTTTGTCCCAGTGCAAACATAGTTCATTCTGGAAATATTTACTGATTTATTTATTTATTTATTTTAAACTATCTTCTATTTTTGCAAACTAGCTAGAAAAACAAATCAGATTGTAAATAATAAGCTAAGAAAATTCTAGCTAATGAAGTAGTTCATCTTGGTTAACTGCTTATGTTTTACAGTACAAGGTTATCTGTTCTCTCAAGATCTCTTTCTTCATGCATTTTATCCATCCTATCTAAATGCAACAGTGAACAGAAGTTTGTAACACCTCAACATTTAGGGTGAAATTAAGTGTAAATTATCAGAGTAAGGGAGAGCAGTCTCTTCTGTTCATTACTTCGCTTAAACGTTTGGCTTTTTGAGATAAGAAATTGTTTGATCTATAGACAAGGGTAATTGGATCTTCTGTGCATACAACTACCAAGCATAAATATAAAGGTAATTTTGAAAAAAATTACTTTCTGTTCTGAAACTTTATTCCTCACATTGCAGAGCTGAAAACCTCCAGCATCCTTTCTAGTAAACTGTAGCTTATCATTAAGACAAAAGGACATCTTGCCTTTGCTAGCCAAAGCACTCTTCACATGATTGGCAGCCTATATTCTGCCTTGTCATTAAAGCTGAATATACAAGAGGAAAATGTGAATGTGATATTTTTCTGTTTTCTCCTAACTTGATTAATAGCAAACAGAACTCAGCTCAAATAGGTTTGGAACGTATTTGAAGAAATGGATGAGTCTATGAAGATCAAAGCAGCAGCAGCAATATGCAGGAGCCAACACTTTAGAGGCAGAAATGTCATCAGATCTAATTTATGCCCTGTCATTTGCCACGGCAGTCTTGCAGAAGTTAGCCATGGTAGTGAGCTGCTACAGAGCTCTCAACTGACATTTACATCACTGCTGGGGTGACTGGTGTTGCTAACGAGTAATGCTGGAGCACTGGGAAACAGCTTGGAATATGCATTAGCAGATTGTACCAGAATCACCGGGGCTAGAGGCACTGAGTATGAGCTTTCTCTCAAAAAAGTGAAGAAAGTTTCTATGTGTCCTATGGGGAAAAAAATAAACAAACACAAAACTAGATTTCTGATGCTCTGAACTGATGTATAAGTTAGAGTGTCTACTAACACAGGACACTTGTGCTTTAGTTTAAATAGTCTTTTATGCTGGCATTTTATATGAGGCAGTTTCCCATTTAATCTCAGCAATACAAGTGGCATTTAGGATTTCCTTGCTCATTATATGGATGGACAAAAATAGAAGAAGCAGAGCACGTTCACTGCAGGGTACTATGTCAAGAGAAAAGAATTGCTCTAAGGTGAAGATGATTCCCAGAGCATGCAGGTTCAGAATAGAAAAAGCGACAGAGCCTTGTATCCCGTAGAGCGAACAGCATTCTTATGATATATTCTGTCTTTCTTCAACACTTCCACTTTTATTTCCCATTTCTACATACATTATTTATTACTTTCTACTAGGTGGAAGTGTGATGTTGCATAATTTGTTTAGCTTCTCCAAGGGACTAATAAAATAGATTTTCTTCTTTTGTTTTTATTGGCAAATACTAATTTATGTTTTTAACAGAATCTAAGTGACATGTTGTGAATGATGTATGGTCCCCATCTAGTGCAGAAAGTCTCATAAACAGCACTTGAAAACTAGCATCCCATTCTCATTTGCAAGATTATATGCTTGCTACAGTGCAAACAATATTCAGTTGATTTGTAGCAAGGTTTGCACCTCAGAACATTTCTGAGGCGGGAAGCATACAAGTCCTGCTGTGAGCAGCAAGCAATGATGTCTTTAGTTCACCTGCAGCAGATGTCCTGGAGATGCTAACTACTTAATACACCATCTTAATACTGTGTTGAACTACCTCAGCCACTTTGTGAGCTCTGTCCTTTATGGAGATGTGCACAGCTAGCTGCTCATTTAGGTTTGAACCAGTCACAAGCTTTAAATAGTTTAATTCTACACAGCTTGTTAAAGCAACTTGGCTCATGTGTTTTAAAAAGCTTTGTGAAAAAGTCATTTTAGCATACTCAAAACTACTTGTCTTCTTGGAAAATCTGGAATTTTCAGATAATTGGTAGGCATGACTTGCCAGAAATTGTTACATCAAATTAATAACGAACAGTGTATGCATATATGTACTGGGAATACTTTGAGAGGCCTTCAATAGATTTGTGTGAGGAAGTGAATATTGGGAAGAGAAGGAGAGGTTTGCATTATACTTCCACCAGCTTCACAAGTAGTGCTCACCCATCTTAAAAAGAAACTAGACTCAGCCATATTTTGATTGAGTTGCTCTTCCAATCTACTGACTGCAGTCAAGAGTATTCTCGCCTTTGATCCTGTTTTGGCTTTATCAAAAGTGCTTATGACTTTTATCAGATTTTATACTTCTCATCTCATTTATGCATGACTATTCGAACTGCATGTTTGATGTTGACTTACAACTAAACACCTTGTCCACAGTTCCATGCAGAAGTCTCTACTTCTGAAAACCTTATATACACAGTGTAGTTTGTGCAGCTCAGTACTCACACTGACAGGCTTCTGCAATGGGAAAAAAAAAAAAAAAAGAGAGAGAGAGAATTTTTTGCCTTACTTCACATGCGTAATAGTTCTTGTGACTAATCTTATGTATTCAAGAGATAAGAGAACTTAGTTTTCAAAGCCCTCCTATGTTCAGCAAAAATAAAAGAACAAAACTCAAAAGGACTGAAAAATATATCTGGGTGTCTGTTTTCAATTAACACTTGAATTTAAGTTGTTAAATTTGCTAAGTGAAAGCTGTCCCAATGAATGTGGTCTCCATGAATCTCTGGATATTAGAGGAACTGCTTGGAATTTTATTTGTGAAAAACAAGCCATAGAGCACAGAATGCTCATCCATATATTAAGAATAAAGGGGGGAAAATGAGTTAAATGTCTCATATTTTGTCTTTCCCTAAGAAATGTACTGTAAACAGATGTCTTTAAGTATGAGTTAAAATTCTCTGATCATTTTATTATTAGAAAAAAAAAATTTAATTCAATATAATTACACTTATCAGCCTTACTTACAATCTTACCTTATTAAACCTTCTGTATCAAAACAAATGTTAGAGTAGGCTGTTTGTGTTTGTTCTCTTTGTCTTCCTCTCGAAACTTTAAATGCTGTATTGCACAAGTAGAAAAGAATTAGCTGTGAAGCATTAAACGCAGAAGTTAAAAGAGCTTAGACTGAAACATGATGGAAGTTCTCTCTGTGCCTGAGTGATTCAGTCATTGTTTTTGTTGTATTTGGGTAGGGTTTTTAACCTTTTTCTAATGGAAGCAATCTTTTATGTGTCTTTTCCTTTTTACATTTTGCTTTTGTATGTGCATTGCAGATGGGAAGGTCTGTAGGTAAGAAACAATTTGTCTCCATGTCCATGGATAGTCTGAGAAAAGCAGATGGTTGGGCTTGATTCTAAAAGACTGAACATCAGCATTTAGTTTTATTTCTTTTAGCTTATATGTCTTACATCTGTGTAAGCAAGCTTTGCAATCATAGCACAAATTCTCTGTATCCAATATTATATTAATCCTTTACTATGCATTTATAAATACTAGAGGTTTTGATATGCATTTCACAAACACAAAGCAGTTCTCAGGTTATTAAAATGTGTCTTCAGATAAAAAGGAAAAGTGAAATACATGGAACTTTTAGGAAAGACATGCAGCTGCAGCTTCTGTCAGTCAAATTGCTGATAATAAATGAGAAAAATGTGAATGAGTGATGTGCTTTGCAAGAGGGCATGATGTAAGTAGGGTGCTTTGCAAAATTATAGGAACTGCATTTGTAATAGATCAGAGGTGGGTTGCAGAGCTGTGGAATCACTGATCTCAAATGTCAAGTGCTTAGGTAACAGAGAAGCACAGACCATACTTCACTCTTTAGCCACTGGGAAAAATCTATGTCTGTCTGTGTGTCTATCTATATATCTATTATATATAACATATATATATGTTGTAGAATCATAGAATGGTTTGAAATGGAAAGGACCTTAAGAGCCATCTAATCCAGCTCCCCCATAATGAATAGAAACATCTGTTCATTTCTGTGGCTCTCCTCTGGATCCGCTCCAATAGGTGCTCTCCTCTCCTTCCACATCTGCATGCAGTATTCCAGGTGAGGACTCACCAGCATGTTATACTTTGGTATATTAAATATTATTTATACATTAAGTAAAAAAAAAAAAAAAAAAAAAAAAAGAAACAAAACCAAAAAAGTAAAAAAAAAAATACATTAAATAAAAATACTATTTATACATTAAAAAGTTACAAAGCATTGATATTTCCTTGAGCAAATATCACTATTCGTGATCTATTCTCATTTTGAAATTAGAGTTTTTGTTAGAATCCTGACTATGTTGGCATAGTTCTGAGGTTTGTGCTTAACAGAAAGCCTCAGAGAAGAGAAATACATTTGTAGTTACCCACCCCCCTCTCAAAAAAAATAAAATCTGGGAATCTTAAATATACACATCACATTTTAAGTGTTTTTTTTGTTTGTTTGTTCTTTGTTTTGTTTTGTTTTAGATATATATATAAAATAAATGTATACTATGCCAGGATAACAGAGTATTGAAATTGATCTCAACATAATGTTTTGAATTTAAATCACTTGAAGAAATTTGTGGCATTCAGGATTTCCCTTGTGTTGTCTGAGAATAAGTGTTGAAAGGAATTCACAAAAACAGGCATGTTCTCTGATATTTGCTTTTCATACTAGATTTTTTATTTCAGCAGTGACCCAGTCAGTTACTTTGCTCCACAGACATTTAAAGCCTCCCAGTCTTTGAACTTTGATACTTCAGACTTT
This sequence comes from Coturnix japonica, assembly GCF_054131305.1. NCBI lineage: Eukaryota > Metazoa > Chordata > Aves > Galliformes > Phasianidae > Coturnix > Coturnix japonica. The sequence goes on along the minus strand of NC_140666.1, from coordinate 28,511,358 downwards.
TTATTAAAAATAAAAGAAGACCAATATTTTCTTTAAAAAATGAAGAAGAAAATGCAACTTCACGACTTTCATCCACTGACAGTATGGTCAGATCAACACCACCAATAAAGTGGGCAAACAAACAGGCACAAAATGAAAGAGCAGACGTTAGGAAAGCTCAGGTGAAATGAGTCAGATATTTAAAGTTAGCTAGCTTAATATTAATCATTCAGTTATTAATCATCCTCCCTCCCTGATGTTGACTTTGTCTCTACATCATGCGCTTTTTACTGTTGCAGACAGAATATGACTTTTGGTAACCAGGACAGAACAAGGATAGATCTCTATCAGTATGGAAATTTCTTACATTATGGAAATTTTGTACATCAGAATTAGAGAAAGAAGTTTTCTTTCATTAGAAATTTTTAGAATTTTTAGAATTATCTAGAATTAAAATTATCTAATGAAAATTTTCATTAGAATTTTTTATGGTTGTTAAAGATTTTCAGTTCCATGATAATGAAACAAGTAAAAAGCAGAGTGAGAAAAGATCAATGAAATAGTTATGGAAGGGGATGGAGGGGAAGCACTTTTCCTGAGACAAGAAACATCTATTAGACAAAGAGTAAAGAAAAACAACAATATAAAAGGACTCAAAGTAAAAAATGTGTCCATTGCTTCAGTTGTGTTTCCAACAGTATTATCAACATACAGAGGGATCTTTTCTGCATGCTGATTTTCAGAACTAGAAGTTCTTGAGGAAGAAAAGTAAACTTCTTTTCTTAATCTCAGATGGAGCTTAAAGTGTGTTTATTTTTGACAGTATAAAAACATAACCAGAGTCAGACTTTTAGCTCAAAAAAGTCTCCAAGGAAGATTTTTATTCACATGCAACTCAAAGTGCATTTATCTGTTAGCCACAAACTGATCAATTCTACTTTTTGCACTTTGTGACCTTCTCCAGCAAATTAGGGACACTGAAAAGCAGAAACAGCATTTAATTATGACTAGTTGCAAAATGGAAGTGTGCCTCTTGGTCAAAAGACAGTCCACCATCAGCAAGATTCCCCAGTGCAAGACTGGACATCTTGATGGGATTTATCAAGTTTTTCAGGTGCTGAGAGTGATCATTACAAGTGTCATCTACACAGCAAAGATATTTAACCACAAGTGGATCCTTTCCAACTTATTTAATAAAAACAACAAATTATTCTTCTCCATATGATGTACAGGAAAAGCTAGTTAATTCCATTTTGTAGTTTTTATTTGTGGTTTGTACTCTGACTATTTTGATCATCAAAACAAAATGAATTTATCTGGTGTTGTACTTCTCTTCCCCAGATCTTTGAAGTGTAATGCAAAAAACATGTTAAGAGTAACTTTACATACCTTTAGTGGTGGATTACTTGCAGCTGTTAAATTGCTCCTGTAGGATCTTTTATTAATCTAGTATAAAATAATCGTTTGTTTTAAAGGTCAAGCATAGCTTATGGCAGGAATCACAGTATGCATCTTTCACTTAGGATGGAGTTACCTTTATTTTAAAACTGAATTTACATCAATTTCTGTTTTATTTCTAGCCTGATAGATCTTCATTCTTATCTGCTAAAATGGGAATGCTTCTTCTGATTCAGCTGAAGGAAAAGCAGAATATGTCTCATTAACATAGTTAATTAATTATTAATTAACATAGTTCCTAGTGATGAATCTGATTATTGTTAGAACCCAGGTATAACAGTCGCTGTACAAAGATGAATAAATGTTTTCATATTTTAGTGTCTTGTACATTTTGGAATGATAATGTACTGACTATGTACTGATTTATGTATGTATGTATGTATTTTGCTTTAGAACTTCTGTTTCTTTCTTTCTACTTATTGAAATGACATCTTACACAAAGCATCTTTCTACACCCCATTTATTCTCCTGCTTTGATGCAGAACAGTTTTCATGTATAATTTCAGTTTCTGGTTGAAATAGCTTTGCACATTTTATTGATACTGTTTCCATTTACCCACATCTAGATTTGTCACATCTCATCTTACTTCAGTCACTTTTCAATGAGTAAACCCCTTGGAAGCCTCTTTTATTTTTTACATCTGGTGTAGCTTCTTTCTCTGGGCCTTAACTACTTCCATCTCATTTGTGGTCTCTAAGTGGAGTAACTGCTACCTCATTTTAATTTATTTAGGTTTTGGTATATTTGGCGAAGTCTCAAATGAATCGTTTTTTTTCTTGCTTGGTAGGTGACTGACTTTTTGTGCAACAAACCAAAGGGGAGAGGAGGCATATTTTTGTTGTTATTTCAACTGAAGCTGTTGTGGTTTTTTTTCTCTCTCTTCTTTCATCTCCTCTCTTCTTGCTCTCTTTTTTTGTTTTTGTATTTCTTTTAAATAGTATATTTCAAATGCAGAAGTGGCAGTGTGCTGAACAATCATTCTCCTCTTTTACATCTTGGTAGTTTTGTTTACTGTCTCAGCTGGATGATTTGTTGGAGATGGGATTAGGTAGGGTATATATACATATTATTTACATGTAGTGTACTGATGAGGAAACTGTTATTTGTCTTCTCTTTCCAAGTCAAATATGAGTTATCATCAATCCCCTTAACTTTACAAGATTTTTAATTTTTTTTTCTAGAGCTAACTCATTACACTGCTCTCTATTTACTGCCATCTATACCTCACTACTGTTGTTTCTATTATTTAGAATTATTGTGAAATCACAACTCTAAGGCAAAAGTTGAAGAAAACCATGCTTCTGAAAATATAGCCTCTGTGTTTCCTAGTATGCATCTGTAAATCTGATATTATAACATTTCTATCTTCCATAACATCTATAATTCTCACTCTGTATGACAAAATAGTAGCTACCAGAATTATTAGTTTAACTTGTTGACTGTGGCATTAGTCAGACTCTGTGAAAGCACCGTGATGTTTCTGAAGTTGTCCTTCAGATTAAAGGTTATTCTATTGCTATTAGGTGTGTTGTGTTTTTTTTTAATTTTTGCTTACTGGTATTCCACATCGTAACATCATGTAACATCACTGGGAGTTAAAGTGTTAGTGCTCCAGTTCCAGGTACATGTCCAGAAGAGAAGAACTACATTCCCCAGGGGGGCTTTGTGGTCAGAGAGGAGATAAAACTCCTGGCAATGTCACCTGATCGGGCTTTTCTCTTCATTGCTCTTCTCCTTCGCATCTCCTTGCTGCTACCCATCCTGTCTGCATGCATTACATCAGTATTACTGTAAGGCCTACATCTTTCAGATACTCTCTCACTATATTTGATTTATTACCTTCAGTTCTAATTATATTGTATTATAGTGTGTTATCTTGCATTCTGATACCATATTTAGCAAATTAATTTGTATCTTCTCAGATCGTTGCTGCTGTTTTTAATTATTTTGGCATCCCGTTTCCCTCTTCTGGAGGTGTGGATTTTGTGAAATCCCTCCACCCCACTGGTACAGGAGCCAGGCTGAACCAGCCCACAAACCATTGACAAAGTGCTTAACAGTAAGAAAGTTTCAACCAGTTTTCAGATGTTAGCATCGCTGACAATTCACTAGCCACTGTTGTATCTATTTCTTAGAATTTCTTTTCCAGTCCTTTTGAAGAAGTAAATCTGGAGATGGAAGAAAACCAGTTAGTAAGTCCTTACTTACTAATTGAGTAAGTAAGAGTAAGTAAGAGTTAGTAATTACTCAAGTAATTGAGTAAGTAAGAGTTAGAGATGAACACACACAATAATGTATAAATTAGTGTTACAATACAGATTTTTCAATATACCAACTCTTATAATAGTTACCAATGGTTTGGCAAGTTCATCCTCTTAATTGTCTCCTCTTTCTTATTCCCTTGGGTAGATGAATTGCGGTAGAACAGTCTAAACTATGGCACTGTCCTTATCTTTTTCTATACCACTTCTCTCCACACCTCTACTTCTGTTAATCACTATGCCTGCATAAAATACTGAGAGAGAGTGAGTGGCAGTATAGCTTTTCAGCACAGATGGGCAAATCTACTCAAGGGACTTGTCAATTAGCAAGTGTTGATTTATGCTGATACTGTCATGTAAGTACTGCTGTAGTTAGGTTTCAGGTTTACTTAAGCAAAAATCTTTGCATCTCCTTTTGTCATAGTAGAGTGTTTCAAGATCCACTGGCTGCATAGAGTCTCTGCTGATTCCTGAAGGACTAAGCAAGAAACAATGGTAAGATTTTCACAACATAGACCTGCTCTGGGGATTGTACACGTTGAGCAGAATGCCTTAAAGAAAAGACTTGGAGGAAGTAGTGTGTTTCTCTTTCTGCAACTCTGCATGTTGTGTACTCCCTTCTATTGATACAATAGCTTATTGAGGGTACTGCAATGGACTGATATGGCCTTGTGCTGCATATTATAGTTATTATATATTATATATTATAGTATAATATTATATATTATATATTATAGTATTAGGGAGTCAGTGAAATAAGAACTATCTACTTGCAATATAGATCAATGCCTTCTCTATCATGCCTGGAATAAGTAAATACTTATTGATTTATCACTATGAGAGGAAACAAAACATTTCAATTTCTCTATCATTTAAAATCTGCACTTTTCCTCAACATATTTAGCATCATTTTGTTCTGCTCAGATAAATGTGAGGTCTGAAATCTCAGCTGGGACCTGGTAAGAAATGTGAGGAAAGAAATCCCATGTGAGATTCAAGACAGGCACTAATATTTACTGGTGTTCTGTCCCCCTGTGTCAAACGTTAAACTAAACTCCTAGCACTTATGCAGTCACCTAAATGAAGTCATCTTAATATTGGGTGCAGTTATCTCCAAGTTTATAACTGTTTGTATATGTGGTTTGCACATAGCTCCTGAATCTAGTAAACTCAGCACACACTACATTAGTTTGTGTATGACAATCACATCGTCTTTTCTCAGCTAGGCTTTGTCTTGTTGGGAAAGAAACATTCTAACATTTTCCTATTGTATTATTACACTTTGTTAAAAAGGCAGTGTCAAACTCTTGCTACTTGCTACTTAGCTTCAATGATAATTAATTCACAAACTGTTTTCACAACTTGAGGGGAAAAAGTTCTTATACAATCTGGTCTCACTTCTTTCTTGGTCCTCTAAATATGAGATGAGTTTGCGCCCAAAGACAGAAGTGGATACTGAAGGTTAAACATCGAGAAGCAAATGAACTGAGACTCTGAGGAGCTGTTTCAAAAAGGATGATAAATCCAGTGGTATGAAATATTTGCTGTAAAATGAACAAAGTCTTTAAAAATCCTACAGATTTCATTGTATATATTTAACCATTGCTTTGGGAAATTTCAAAATCTAACTTGCTTTGAGAATATTTGTTTTGGGCTTTAAATAAAATTATATGATAAGAAGAAATGTAAATCCACTTTTGAAAAGTGATGTTTACATGCTAAATGCTTTCTATGCATTCAGATTTTTGACATATATAAAACAGGGAGACTCATTAAAGCTACTCTTTAAAACTATTTGGAAAAAAAAAAAAGTCATCCAAATTTGTATAATATCTATGCAAAAGATGTTATACAGTTGGTTTTTTATATGCCTTACTAATCCCTTAAAAACCTGACAATTCCTGCCTGTGACTAATCTACATACAGGTAGCATAAAGTAACATGCTTAAAAGATCTAAGACTAGGTTTCAAAGGAATCTTTCTGGACCTAGGTATGTGCCGTTCAGTCATTTTCACAGGCTTATTTAAAAACTCAAAAGATACACTTTTTCTTTTAGGTTATAGCAATAGAGACAGCCTTCTTCCATGATAAATAGCTTCTGTGTATAACAGTATTTCTCAGATGCTCTCTTTCTGCACAAGCCCATGAAACATCATGACCTTAAATTCCTAATCAATAAATCAAATCTGCTTTTAGATATCATATGCATTGCGACATTTAGAAAAGGTGGTAAGATGAATATTAGGAGTGATTTCTCAGTATTATTTCTACACTTGCCAGAAAGTCTTCCTCCAGCAAGAGATAGATTACCTTTATTTCTGTTTGACTTTAGTTCTCTATTCATCCTCCTTTCAGTCAGGGGAGGGCAAAAATTACAATGCCTGTTTTCAAGTCCCAACTACCCTCATTTATGACAATGGAAAGTTTAACTTCATTGAGAGTTCCTATTGTTTGAAGCCACTGAAACATAATCCAAACATTTAAATTTACAGAAGTAAAGGCCATGTGCCTTTGAGGTTGATGACATTCTGTGCCTCACTCTGAATGCAGCCCAAAGGCTTGACCTTTCTTAACAAGGTACTATGTTGTACAGACTTGTCTGTGTCTTTCCTACTGGGAGCTTTAAATAGGAGCAAACTAATTTCCATTTTCTGTTTTTAATTATTCCACTGCAAGTTGGGTTCATGTGACATAATGTCAATTAGTTGAAAAAAGTGAACTACAAACTTTTGACACTGCAAGAATTTCTCCTCAGTCCTTTGAGAGTTGGTAAGTATTGTAAAAGGAAAAGGAGTCTGTCTTTTAGCTCAAGCTACACTATTTTAACATGCACAGTCTTAAGCTGGGAAAAAATCTGCGATATTATTTTAATGGAGAGGGAATACAGCGTGATATGAAATGTGAATTTTAGTTTTTCCTAAAAATGTCCCTCAGGGCATGCAACTTGTTTTGACAGAGCTCAGTAAACTAAATGATACATTCTGCACATACCACAGAATTCCACCACACTTTTCACAGAAACCTTAAAGAGTTGAGATTGGAAGGGACCTTCTGAGATGTTCTGGTCTCACTCCTCTGGTCAGGCAGTGTCTGGCTAGACCAAGTTGACCACGATTACATTCTAACAAGTTTTGAATATCCCTCTGTTTCTCAGTGAACTGATGTCTAGAAATGTTATCAGTCACAGAAGAAATAAGAAATGCTTATTGGCAGTGTCAATAAAGATCTTCACTGAATTGCACTTTTTTATTGTACAGAAGAAAAACTGAGGCAGTTTCATGTTATGCCATTGGAGGTGAGGAAAACTTTACATTCAAAATTAAGTACAAAAATTAATCAAAATAACTTTTGGTGGGAAAGAAAAATTATTAGAACATCCCCCCCTTTCATTTAAAAGACAAAGACCAGAATATTTGACTGCCTGGAACTGAGTGCACTTAACGGGATTTGTAAGTCTCTTTTATTACAGCCTTTTATGTTGTCTAAAATGTCATCTTGATCATAAAATTTTTTCCTAGTTACTTTAGATAAAAATTCATATTCCTTTGAAATGGTCTGCTTTCAACCAAGTCACATTAGCTCACCGTGGAAAAGTATATCATTTGAAAATAATCTCAGTTCAACTATGATTTTTTTCTTTGGTTTGTCAACATTCCATAAATGTTACTAGAAGGCGACTTGATGTTGTTTCCTAAATTGATTTGGGTATGGAAAAATGAGATCATGCACAGTATGTGTCACACAGAACTTTTATCATGCCAGTAATGTGTAGAAGGTTGCAATAGTATTTGTATTGTTCCAGAAACAATGAGAGGGGGAAACAGGAGCTGTTTGCTGTCATTCCTACTTTTTACGTCAGTTCCTCATTCCTTCACAGAAAGTTTTGGAGGTACAAGATCTATAAGCAATGGTAACTATATGGGAAACTGTTGATCACAGCTTGAACCTCTGATTAACAATCTGAGGCAAGTGATGGGTCAGCTGCAGGAGCACAGGAGAAGGTAATTCAGCTGTGCTCCTGGAAGGGGTGAAGCTTGACTCCACCTCTCCTAGATCTCATTTAAGGGCTGAGCACCACTAAGGCAGGTTCCCTTTCTGGAGATTGCTTCTGTGTGGAGTTTTGCAGCGAGCATTGGCATTGGTGAGTATCTTATTGTGATCTTCAACATCGTTGAGCATTTGTTGTTTATCTTCTTTCTGCATAACCTATGGTCATTTGTCAACTTTACAATTGTACAGTAACACAAACAGTAATATAGCTTTTGAGCAAGGTTTGTGAGCTTGAGAGGTTTTTGTCTTTTTTGTCTTTGAGCTGTTACAACTGTGCAAATGAATTGTTATGCTTACTAGTGAAGTAATATATACTTAAAGGACCATCTTATTTTGTGCTCTTCAGAGCAATTAAAAACTTGTGTATTTTAATGCACAATGAGTCAGCTATGGGAAACAGCATTGCTAAATGACTCACTACTCTACCAGTATAGAACTGAGCCTTCAATTTAGGCTGTGCTTCAGACCAATTTGAATCAATATTCAATTTGAGGGGCTCCAGACCCCTCAAAATAAGGGTGAATTTCTTATACTTGCCAAAGTCTGAGTAAAGGGGTGTTGTGTTGATGATGTAATAAAAAAACTAATGGAGATCTATAGCAGCATTTGAAATCTGTAATTTCCATAGTAAGTTCACTTCTGTTCTAAGCACCTTTTAACAAGTTAACATAGCTAAATAGACCCTTCTGCCCACTTTTAGATGGTCTTTTTCTGTCTTCAAACTTAAGTGCCACAGTTCATGTTTAGACAGTAGTGCTGTATGATCACCATGTAGCTATGAATGATTAACACATTTAAGATGGCTGTGATATCTTGAACTAGTTTTAAAATATTGTTTCTAATTTTCTTGTTTTGGTTTGTTTTGGGGAAAGCTGTGAACATAAGGAAAAATGTACCAAAAGAACAAGCTCCACATTCTTGGAATGTGTCTTGCAAGATACTTTGTACTTTTTAAAGGTGTGACTGAAATCATAACATGAAAAACAGATTAAAAAGTACTATGTGATCACATGAATTAAAATATCAGAAATGGTAACAGAGTTAGTATGAAATCAAGTGAGACAAAGCACATGTCTTATGTTATCAATTAAAATATGTTTTAAGACTGTTACTATTGTAGACATTTGAAAGTAAAAGAAACCAAGAAATCCAGGTCTAATCTTACTTGTATGACATGTGTTAAGGTAGAGTGCAGTACATCTCATCTTATGCTACAATTGGTCAGAGCAGATAAAGAAACACCCCCCCATTTTTTTGTAGTGACACTTTTTATTCAAAGAGACACTTAAACAAGTTGTATGAAGACTGCTTATTGGATGAAAATTGAGTTATTATCAACCCGACTGCTTTCCTTCCAGTTTCCTAACTGGATTATGACCTAGGGTCAGAAAATTATATGGTGCAGCATAAATTGTGTGGGTTCCTGAGGAGTTTTCAGCCTGTGTGTACTCCAAACCAAAAGGCCAGTGTAGGATCACTCACAGGACAAGTGCGTAGCTGGTCTCGTTGGGTCGGCAGCCTAAAATAATTGGCCTTGAGAAGCAATCTATGCAGATTTGGATCTGACAAAGTCTAAAACTGGATCTTTCAGTAGTCTGATGTCAGGACTGTAAGAAAAAAAGAAATTAATCTTCTCATTTGTATACCTTTACACCCTTAAAACTGTAAAGAACGTCTGGCTGCAATTTCAGTTCAGACATCCCCTGTATAAGAACATTACCCAAATCCTCAAAGCTCATGCACACACTGGTTTCCTCTGAATGGCAGTACTTATGGCCATCTGTTAGGCTGGCATTATTCCTAGGCAGAGATCATAATACCAGTTTAAAAATGGCATGGAGTACTAACTAGTAGAAAGAAGCAGTTTCTCTTTCTTCACCCTCCTATGGCAGTCATCATCAGATGTCTTCTTGAATTTACCTTCTTTAAAAGTTTGTCTAGTTATCAACCAAATTAACTACAGAATTAATTGCCCATGTAGTTCTTTAACTGCCACTAATCTCAGACTTCTACTAATTCAATTTTTGTGAGATTATGTATGAGATTTCAAATTCCAAAAAGAGGATGAAGTTAGAAAGATTAAGAAAGAAGAAAAGTATTAATAATAAGGTGAACACTAAAGAAAGCACCAAGAAGCATATCAAATGATTTTGACTGCCTTTAATTTTGAGGGGAAAAAATCACTGTTTTTCATAAATGAATAATTCTTTTTTTAGTAAGCTATTCTGCAAGAATAATGGACTTCATTTTTAGTATTAAGACATACGTTTCTTACATGTTCGAACTGGAACACCATACATGATATGAATCCTAAAAGAAAAAGTTTGCAAATATTATTAAATCTTCTAAAAGATTCTACTTCTGTTATTACCTGAAAAAGTTATGCAAACAAATTTTCTCCAAAGGTGACCTTAAAATTTTTATTCTTGACCTGCTGCCATTCAGCATTTCAGTGATAAAGCTTTCATACATCTTAAACACTTTCAGAAATTGTTGCTGTTATTCCTTTATGTAAGAGTCCATCAAATGATCATACATAATGTATAGTGCTAAAAATATCAGATACAGGCATCCATTGCCTGCCATCTGTCTTAGTACTTGGGAGTACTACTGTCATAATGTGGCCTCACATCATGGACAGAACACCATTCACATTGAATTCTTCTGTGTCTGAACATCAAAGAAACTAGCAGGCTTATATGGAAGGGAGTGGTTTTTTTTTGTTTGTTTGTTTTTTCTGAAGCAGTAATTCAGTTTGTAAAAATGCTTCTACTATGAGAAGCTCCAGAAAAAAGAAGTACTTCTCTTATATTCAGCTAGGGTCATTTACTTCATATTTTATAGAATTTAATTGGAAAAAATGTTTAATTTGAGATATATTCATTGCTTTGTCTGCAGTTATAAGACTATGCTGTTGTTAGTGTCCCTTCAGTGTTACTTTTGCAGGATCCAGTTATACTCCAAAATAACTACTCTGATAGAAGAATTTCCACTTTCAGTTGCATTCTCTACCTTTTGGGAAAACTTTTATTTTAAACTGTTCTGGCTTCCTGGTTTTACTATTATGAAAAACTGTACTGCATTCTTTAATGTTTCATTTTAATGAACAAGCATAATGGTCTCAGTGTTTTTAAAGTCCCTTGCTGAGTTGCTGTTACATTTTTACTGTCTAACATGAATCAAACTCACAGCTTAGAATTTATTTCTCTGTAATGAAAATTTGACTCTGGCCTAAACTGTAATGTTACAAAGCATTCTGATGCCACATTCTGATATTCACTGGAGTTAGTTGATCCGTAGGCCTTGGTTGGCTGGAACCTCTCAAATTGCTTAAGTTATGTAATTATGACAGACCTTGTGAAATGGCAATTGGATAATCAAGTCTGTTACACAAATAAGTCTTCTCTACGTAAAATCAGAGGAAAAAAAAAACCTGATCGCAGGATATTCCATGGTGACTCATTCCTAAAAGAAAACAGTAATCTGCTCACTGTAACTGGCTGTGCCACTGGTTAACATGTAATTCTTAAGTAATTGTCCATTAGCTGCTTTGGAAATTTTTAATCAAGCAGTTTGCTTTTTCAGACACTGAATACGACAAATATTTATTTGAAGCATGCTTTCTCTATTTCTCTTTATATATATTAATAGTCCATTTTAAAATACAAGTGATAGAAAGGATAGTCCAGGAGAAAGAAAGAGTAAATTGCATACTTCTATAATGCTAAATGTGAGAAGTTTCCTTTAAGCATCTATTTTCTGAGAAGCAAGCTCACAGTTTTCCAGGTTAGTTCTCTGCCTGGATAGCAAAGATAAAGATGCTGGCTATTCTTTTTTGGTTTTAATGTCAAGTTATAAAATCAGTGCCAAAGTCATAAACCTTAAATAAGTCATAGATTATATAGGTCTGTAGTAAGAGTGTTTCTGGGTTTCATTAGGTGGGAGGTGAGCAAGGCATTTGTAGCTTCTTGAAATCTGTTCTAGGTTTTGCAATGACTTCACACCTTCAAATTCCGTTTGAAATGAGTGCCATATTTCTACTAATCTATACCTTGCAACAAGGTAAGTAAGCTGAATTTAGCATTCACACAGATTGTCCTCTTATCAAGAAAGCAAAAATCATTTAGAGACATCCCTGTTTATCTAGCTTCTTTCTGTACATACTTTCTGAATGGAGTCTCTGTTATGATTACAATTGCCCATGTAGAAAACACCTTTACTAGTAACAACTTTTTTCACACACAGGTCGTGTATCTCTATGAAATGTATTCTATACTGCATATATTAAAATGTTATTTATCTTTTCCTATTAAAGTAATGAAAGGTTAGGAAAAAAAAATAGTGGCCTTACACTGAATAGAATTCTTTTTCCTTTCCTTTAAACTTCATTCCTTTTAACTGGCTAAAGGCAGGATTTTTCCTTCTGAGCCTTTCCTCCCTGCCACTCACCCTCTCCAGCCATGTTGTGGCCAGGGCTCTGCAGAAGACAGCTCAGAGGCGTCAAGCCTGTCACAGTGATTGTTTCAGTGTAGCTTCATATATATACTGGGTTGATAAATTATTCAGTGGTGTTGTACAGTTTGTTTTTTCAGTTGGCTTTAGAAATCCACACTTACCATAACTCATAACTTCACCATGACCTAAAAGAAGACAATGAATATAGCTTGCATTGATTATCTTGATCAGTGTTACATGAGAATTTTAAATGGAGTGTAGAAATAAAACTTATTTGTAGGAAGTGCCTCAGTTTAGATGAGGATCGTGTCTTGAAAACATGCTGTAAAATGCTAGGGAACTTCTTCAATGCTGATTCCCCAAAACATAACAGGAAGAACTTCAAATACAGTACAGGAGCCACAGGGTAAAGCTACTGCTGCAAGCCTGGCCAGCAGGAACTGTATGGGGAAAGCTTTGACTAAAAAAACCTGCTGTCTAACCTGACAGCTGTCTTAATCTCTCTATTCACCTACTCACTGACACATATCTGTAGACCCTACTGTAGTGCTATAACAGGATGAAAAGTTTGAAGTATGTCAGGATAGAATGTCAGGGTAGCAAAGCCTTCAGCTACAGAAAATGTAAACAGTCCCAAGCACAGCAACCACAGATATATATTAAAAAAAAAAAAAGGAAAAAAGCTGTTTCCCTTTGATAAACCCCAGGTAGGTAGAGATCTCCAACAAAAAATACTCTCATCTCCACTGCCAACCCTTAAATGAAGTCTGGAAAGCTGTGGATCCTGGTTCCACCCTCTCCAGACACTCAGCTGCATTGCGTGAACTTGAGCTCCCCTGCCCTGGGCTGGCCCTGCATTCCCACCAAGTGTTCAATCACTGGTTCAGGCTGTGACTTAGCATGTCCACTACACCTGGGTTTTTCACATGGTGTGGTTTCTTAACCCATCAGGAAACCTGTTCTCATTTTTCTTGCTTCCTTCCTCTTTTTCTTGTTCATAGCTATGTTGTTTCGGATTTGCTGCAGCTGTGGAGGAGTAAGAGAGGAGGGGAGCAGTGGGATCATTTATTTGACTTTGTACATCATTGACCTTTGCCCTTTTCAGTAACTTGTGAGATCTTCAGTATACTGGTGTATTCCTGTGGGTCCAAATCAGTTCTACTCCACGAGTAAACAGAAACACATTTTTTCTCCTTACATGTGATGACAGAAGATCTGTAATGAATTCATGCTTATAAGTAATACTGGAAAGGTACATTCTGAAGTATACACATAGCCAGAGTTTTTGCAGTGTAAACAGGCTCTGTAAAAGGGCGATATCTTTTGGAAAATCAGGGAGATGTTGATTAGTTTTATTTTTATTTATATATTTTTGTTTTCTTTTGCTTAAGGTTTTGTGTACCTGTGATGTAAAAAATAACTAAGACTATAGTAGGGTGAAAAAACAAAAATAAACCTACATGCAGGAAGATTGAGAGAGGGTGTTTTAGGGAGAAGAATGTTATTGTTTTCATGGTTTCTGAGGATGATGCAAACCACAATTTTTTTTCTAATGCTTTATGTTCTTTTTGCTTTGAAAAGCTATGTAAAAAGAAATGTACTGCTACACTTTTAAGTACTGAGCAATTATAAAAGGAATTGCTCATGCAGTTTCTATTTCTTCTGCTAAAAATGCCTCAAGATACATTTCCCAGCATTCACACTGAGGTTTCTGAACACTCACCAAGGTAAGCAAGTGATGTTATAGATAGTTTAAGAAATGATACTGATTTTTCTATGCAGCGTAATGTAAGTATTGAAAATGCATTGGTTTTTGGAACTGTGAAATTTACATTCTCAGTAGTTTTGCTGCTCTGAGTAACATGGAACTTTAATTAGATGCTGCAGATTTTCAAAATCATTTCAAAAATCTTTAAAATCTCTTACATCAAATTGTAGTATTAACTATAGAATAAATATTTCAGCATTACAAGAGAAAAAAGTCTGCAATATTACTGTAGAGGAATTGTTAGGTCACAACACAAACTAGTGATTGAGCACCTGGTGAGGGGCTGTGGCTGGAAGTTCCAGTGCTCATTTTTATTACTAAGTCTTTCTTTTTTTTCTTTTTTTTTTAAGCTGTGTTTTATTATGTGTTATATAGGAAATTGATTTCTTAAATTAAATACCGACTTAAACAACAGTTACAAACAGGAATATGAAAGCAAACACAACAGGAGACATTTGCCCTTTTTGAAGGTGATGATGTGAAATAAGTACTTTGCCCAAATCTAACCAGGTAAGACACACTCATGAATTGAGCTTGGCTGGAAAAGTGTGTTGTGTGTTTCAACACATCAGCTGTCACTACCCTCTAATTTAGCTGTAGTTTTATGCTACTCAAGCTGTCTTCTTGCTGGTGTCCTTCCTCAAAATCACAGCAGAGATTTCTTTGAGCAGGCTCTTACTCTGTCATTTTCTTAGTTGGAGACTAAGCGACTTGCAGCCGCTTGTTTGTGTGAAGGAATTTGGGAGGAAAAAAAAAAAATAATATTGCATGGAGAAAAACAGTTAACCCCAATAGCTTGGAAGCAATTTATTTCATGAGAATAAAAGTGACTGGTATAATGTAAAAGTCCTAAATTGGAATTGGTGACAGTACATGAATGTTAGTATACTAATACAGTATGCTAATGTTGTTAGGTATGAATGTGATAAGGTCTTACGTAAAGTTAACAAGCAAGAGAAAGTTTTAATGACACTTGAGAAATTAAAGTAGCTCAGGGAAAGCAAGTTTATTCAAAACAGAATTACTGATTTTCTTTTTGGTTGCATTGTTTGTGGCTTGCCTACAGATGTTCAGTTCATAAATTAGTTCTATAGTGTGTGAGCTAACCTTGTATTTAAACAGATCAAAAGTATGTTTTTATTTATTGATATGCAGGATTATTTTCATTAAAGTACTTGGTAACAACTAATGTAATTGTGATTGTCATTCTGATACTTCCAAATTATCCTGGTTTTTGTTTAGACTAGTTTCTGAAGTGAATCTCAGGTATACTGTGTGTGCAGAACTTTTCCCTTTAAGCTCAATGATTGGATTAGTTGTGTAGCTACTATTGTGTAGAAAATATTGCATTATAAAATATATATCTCCACAGAAAAATTGCACTGGAATCTGAGCTGACAAAGATAGTTCCTTAGAAAAAATTGTCATTTTTCTCCAAAACTCCAACACTCCTGACTAGTTTTGCTGCTTTCTATAGATTGTGACTGCTTCAAAAATATAAATTACTGGGGTAACATGGCATATAGAATTTAGATTTTTATAGTGTCGAATCAAATTTTTTTTTTATCTTCTGCAGTCTGACTTGGCTGTGAATAATTATTGTGGTTTAACTCGGCAAGAAGCTTAGTGCCACACAGCCTTTCACTCCTGCATCCCATGCTGGGGGACAGGATAGAGAATTGAAGGGGGGGGGGGGGAAGGAGCAGTAGGACTCTTAGACTGAGATAAAAACTATTTACTAAAACAGAAAAGGAAAACAATAATAGTAATTATAGTAATATGTACTTACAAAACAAGTAATGCACAATGCAGTAGCTCACTGGCTGATGCACAACCAGTCCCTGTGCAGCAGTAGTCCCTGCTTCTGTCCTAACTTGACTACTTGTGCCTATTCACCCCTGTACTCCAACCTGGGTCCCCTTATTGGCAGGACAGTTCAAGAAGCTACAAATTGTAATATACTTGGCTTTGTAGGACACGGCTCAGCAAAAGCTTATTCATCAGGGTAAGTTTAGGTTGGACGTTAGGAAACACTTCTTTACGGAAAGGGTAGTTAAACACTGAAATAGGCTCCCCAGGGAGGTGGTTGAGTCACCATCCCTGGATGTGTTTAAGAGCTATTTGGAAGTGGTGCTCAGAGATATGATTTAGGTTGTTAGAGTTAGGGTAATATGGTTAGGCTGCAGTTGGACTTGATCGTTGAAGTCTTTTCCAATCTGAGTAATTCTATGATTCTATATCATCAGTGTTTTTCTCCTAAAGCCACAATGTAGCAACATACCAGACTAGGAGAAATAAAATCAGTATTCTTGAGTATCAGTCCCAGGATTCTTAAATTTTTCATTATGTAAATGCATACGAATGGTAGTCATTGTGATATTGTGTTGTCAAAAATGAAGGTAACTTGTAAGATGTGTTGTATCTAGAGATACAGTAAAACTTTTAATTCATGAAAATGAGGTAATGTCCCCTTCCCTGTACTGCCTATAACCTTCACAGATGAAAAACTTACATTAGTGTGATTTTCCCATTATATTTTACCAATTGTGAGGAGGATATTTTTAGAGGTAAGGTGAGAGATGACTTTTTCTGTCCAAAATATTGATGAATATGCAATATTTTAGTATATTCAGAGTCTGGAAAATTTAAAGCCATGAAAGCCTCAGAGCTAGGCTCAAAATAAAATGGAGATTTTTTTATTTTTTTTTTAAAATAGATTTAGGCAAAAGCAAACAGATCCAATAAAGAATTAATGTGTCAATTAAAAGTATATATTGTTTTCTTTTAGTTTATTCCAAAGATGTCCTATATTATGAAAAAAAAACAAACATAGAACTGTCTAGTCTTTGTAACTGCATTGTTCTGAATAAGAGAATTTACCAATTTGTTAGAAAATAAATTACAAATTAAAAAAATAAAAGCAATTTTAAGCTAGAAAAAAAGAGATTAAGAACTAATTTGGTGCTCAGTAAATTGATCTATTCCATAACTACAAGCATTTCATCAACATGTGTATTGTCCCTTTTTGTTGTTGTTGTTTGTTTTTGCGGTTTGTTTTACCGGGAAAGTGTTTCTATCAATTAAATCTTTAGCTGAAGCTGTTCTTACCTGCACTGATTGGGACAGAAAAGTTGAGCTGTTCAAGGAAAGCAAATCAGTCTAATTTCAAGATCAATAGTTTATTCCATACATTTATGGTTGAGTTAAACTCTAGCAGAGGCATAATGAATTCAGTTGTATATTGCAATGAAGGTTTTAGCTAATCCGTCTGAATAAATTTGCAATAAAGAAATAAATTTAATAGTCTGCTTCATATCCTGTATAATGTCATGTTTCATAAAAGAAGTTTAGGAAGGAAGGAAATCAGGATAAACAATTAATCAATAGCTAATGCATATAAGGGTGTAGAAGACAGCATCTGTCTCTGCTGGGACTGGTTTACATTGGTTTCCTTGACTACTTCACAGTAGCTCTCCAATTTTTTAATAATCTTTACTCATCCACTAAAGAAATGCACTTGTTTTTCCAGGTTACAGTGACCTTTGAGGGTCTGACATTCATAATATTTACTGTAGACCTTAAAGTAGATTAATTATTCTGAGGGTGTTTAAGGGGAGATTTGAGAGAAGAATGTGCAGTCTAACACATAATTCTGTATTGTAATTATTGTTAATTTCCTTTGTAATAGCAAGTTTGTACTATTGTCAATCCTAAATTTAAATATTTGTCTTTAAGAAACTCACTCAGGTTTGAGTTCAAGAATAATTTCCAAATGTAAATAACATTGACTCCCAGTAAGTCTAAAGTATACTTACAATAATTTAAAAACAAACAAACAAAAAAAAAAGGGGGGGGGGGGGGTATTTTTAAGTTATGGCAGCAAAATCTGTCTTTACCTTTGGTTGCCAGTTCTAGCCTGGTTTCACAGTTTTGTTTTATTTTTGTTTTTAAACAAAAATAGCAAGGTGAAAGCCCAGATTTATTATGCTAAAGCTATTGTATAGAACATTTTTTGGATGAAATCTTACAGGTGAGGAAATTTAAAAGTTCAGATTCCTCATCTATAAACCTCTTACTCTTGAATTTGCAGTTTCTTTATATGGCTCAAAACTAGATAAAAAACTGACTGCAGCCAGAAACATCTCCCTGTGCACCTGCTTAACTGATAGCTATCAGGCCCCTTTCTGTTGATAAGATAAATAGAGGAGGGAATAATGGTCTGAATGCAAATCAATAAATCTGTGTGCCTCTGGCTTGAACTTTGAGAGTCACTTTCTGTGTACTAAAAGATCATGCATTACCAAATACCTTCCTGACTGGCAGCACTGTTAAGTCTGTGCAGATCACTATAAGTTTGAGCAGCTGATGACAAATAAAGAAATACAGATGGGATTTTGAGGGATGTTTGTCATTTCTCATTGAAATGAACTAGTGATTTTTGTTGAACACAATGCTTGGTGCTCCTTTCAGAATTTTCAGAATATTTCAGACTTCTATAAGGGACAACTAAATATAGAAAACTAGGGACAAGGAAAAAGGCTAAAAATGTTTCTCCTTCTTTTGTCCAGAGGGCTTTCATAGCCAGCTATGCTGGAGACACAATTAATTCTTCATAATGAGAAATGCAGGTGTTTTATGAGTACTATGTGTATTTTTTTTTTTTTTCCCCAAGTAAAAATACTAGAATATGTCCATGGTCTGCTCAGAATTTGGGGTGCATTACAAAGGGGAAGGTGATCCTCTTCATGTACTGTGCTTATGCAGCTACATCTGGAGTATTGTGTCCAGTTCTTTGCTTTCCAGATCAAGAATGATGGGGATCTTCAAGTCCAGCACTGGGCTGCAAAGGTGACTGTGACCCCAGAACATCTCCCTTATGAGGAACATCTGAGAGATTTGGGACTGAACTGCCTGGAGAACAAAAGGCTGACAGGGAACCTATCAAAGCTTGTAAATATCTAAAGACAGAAGTCAAGTGGATTAGGCCACATTCTCTACTATCCAGAGTGTATGTAGAGTCTCTTCCTCTGGAGATATTAAAAACCTGGACGCTTTCCTGTAACAGTACAGAGAACCTGCTTTAGCAGTGAATTAGATTCAGTGATCTCCGGAGGACTCTTCCAACCCCTATGATTGGTGAGTTCAGGATTTCCTTTTATTCAAGAGATTATTCAATTTTGAAGAAACTGTCTATATTTCCGTTCAATTCTGTGAAAGCTTCTATAAATGAAGTCTTGACTTTTAAAGAATAAAAATTTTGTGCATCTGACAATATAGCTGTTTTTTTTTAAAAAGTTCTTTCCCATTTGAGTGTTTATTTTTGCCTCAAAACAGAGTCTGTGAGAGCAAGCCTTCAGATGTCATTTTTGATTATGTGTAACTGGAGAGAGTCTGTCCTACCTACAGCTCCTGTTCCTTGTCAGAATGGTCATGTTAGATGCATGCATTTTCACTGATATCTGTCAGAGGTCATTTCTTCTTCCTCTTTCATTTTTCTTCCTTTAAACAAAATGAAGTCATTTTTATTCTTAATAGAAAATGACTCAGTTTTCTGTTCTCATGTAAGTGTAATTTTGAAAGTTGCTGGGAAGTTAATGTGGGTTTCTGACTGCCTTGTGTTATATCTATTCTAAACTGGTGCCAAATACTGAAGTATATCTGCTTGGAGTATCAGTGCGAAAGTGGATGCTGGTGGAGTTCTTAATGTGCTATCTATTTCTCATACAAATGCTCTTAAAAATTGACTTGGGATTACTAGGATAAAAATATTAATATAACTGTAGTTGAGGCAATCCTATGTAGAACAATTATGTCAGGCAAAGGGTGAAAAGCCCTCACTGAAAAACTGAAAACTGGATGTCCATAAAGGTCCATTTGATCAATTTTGCAGTATGGCATAAAGTTGTTATTTCACTTCACACTGGGGGAAAAAAATATATTAATATGTAGATCCACTTGAGTTTTAAATCACCTTCAGCCTCGACTACAAGTTTATAATTCATTTATTCCTCTTTACCGTTTTCAACAATTTATTCATATTGCTAATGGAAATATTTTAGTGGGGAAAACAGGGAAAACAAGTTTATTCTTCTGGCATTATTTATTTATTTATTTAGCGATCATGTGTGTATGCAGGATGTCTTATTGCTACAGTGAAGGAAAATGTCAAATATCTATTGCATTTATTGACCTAGAGCTACTGAGTGCAAAGATTGAACCTGCTTCAAGAATAAAAATCTCAAAGTCCGTTCTTTTTTTTTTTTTTTTTGTAATAGAGAATTATGATTTTTATCCTTTTGTTACTGTAGTCAGATTTTCCTTTAGCTGCTAAATAATATGCCTTGAAAAATGCAGGAGTTCTCTTTCTAATAGTTGATATCTTGTGAGATGTGTTTCTAATGCAATCGTATTCTGTGCAACTTAAGCAACGCTTAACGTTATGTTGGACACATGATTTGGACAGCCATCTAAGGGATAGGGTCTGACGTTTTTATGCTCTTGTCTGGAGGTGAACTTGATGATTCTTGTAGGTCCCTTCAAAATAAGGATATTCTGTGATTAGGTCCTACATTCATTTTACCATGCAATGTAGGTAAGCCATGCTCAAGTTCAAAAGGGTTTTAATTTTACTTCTCATATCTAAGTGTATTCACTATGAGGGGCAAATAACCAATTTGCCAATTCACATATGGTGTTTTAAAAGCAAAACAAGAACATCAAGATGCAAAGGTAAAAATAAAATAAATCTATTCTGGAAGAGAAATCTAGTGAATATAACAAGACGAAGATTTACAGTTAGAGATTTTTCTGACTCAAATTATATTGCTGTGTTGTTTTTCTTTTTTGCCAAATGTTATGTGCAAATATGAGTAATATGATATTATGCATTATATGCAAATATAAAGTAAATATATGCTTTTATTTTGGTGATATGTCCAATGACCTAGAAAACAGCTATGTACAAAGTTCAGGAATAACAGCCATTATTGCATTACTTAATATGAAGCTGTAAGAGCAGCTATTGGGCTTAGCTGGCTGTTTCATCTGAATGATTACTAATATTAGGGTTTTTTTTTTCTCCATTTAATAAATACTAGTAAAAGCAAACAAATAAAGCTATCTCTATCTCATGTTCAGTGCACATCTTCAATCATCTGCTGAATTGGTTCTTGAAAATAAATTGTCAACTACTAATGCTTTTTTGGAGATAAGTAAGAAGGAATGGAGGTATGGAATAAACTCTTTATCTCTTTATATAGTGCATACATATATTATATATATAATATATGAATAGTGTGTGTGTGTGTATATATATAATGTATGCATATAAATCTGTTAGTTTGTCTAAACATCTTGTAAGAGCATGTGTAACTGTGAATCTGAAGTCCTAATTCAGAGGAACCACTGGAACGACATTTAATCTCCCTGAAGTTTAAACCTAAAATTAAGCTTGTGTTTGCATGCTTGTCAACCTGAAGCTTGAAGCTTAAATGAAAGTGGCAAGTCCTCATAGAGGAAGAAATGTGTTTGACTGCCACATATGAGGAAGGGAAGTTTAAGTAGAGAACTCAAAGCACAGATATAGTGGTGGGGGGAAAACAAAGGAAACTGGATTACTTAAAGAGAATCCTCATAGGTTAAATAAGGTAGAGAGGGAAATCAAATAAAGTTAACCTCAGAGACTTAGGTTGCAGTGACCTGCAGGCAAGAATATTACAAAGCATTTGGAGATCACAGTGGATTTATCTTGAAATAGATTTTTAGGAGAAAGTAGAAAATTGTGGCAAGTTTCCTGACTTATTCTGATTATTATGCTCCAAACCTTCCTATATATTCTGCTATCAAAATTGTATTCCTGTCTGAAACTCAGGTAAGGTTCAGCCTACTCACCTCGCTTTTGTTTTGTTTTTCTTGCTGCAAACTTTCCTCCATTACTGTCCTACTCTTTCTGTGTTTACTCTCTGAATTGGCTATATTATCACTTCAGCCACTCTTTACTCATGGATGCTTTCTGGAGTATTGGACATCTAGATTGTGTTTAAATAAAAACATTGAAAGGATATGTTATACAAGGTAGTCTGATGCTTTATCAGCATTTATTGCCCAAATTATGGGTGGAAGAACAAGCCACATTAGAAGGTCCTCTACCAATTACAATTAGTGGCTATTTTCTCTTTTCTGGTATATAAAAAGAGAGTATATTCTTCTTGCTTGTGTTACCATGGTAACAATCAAGAGTGAAAATTGTGTGATTCTTTTCTTTTAAACTTCTGTTGCACTGAAGACATTTGTGTTCTTGCACAAATTTACACAACTATTTTTTTTAAATTGAAATCTTGTTAGAAGGATATAGCTGAAGGCATTGCCTTGGAGTTGCAGTCTGCCAGTGCAGATGATGAAACAGCAGCCTCTTGTGGTAAAACAAAGGAGACTAATTAGGAGGTAAATCACGAGGTGTGGCAAGCATCTTGTTTGCATAGTAACATCAAACTTTCTGATCTTCTCATGCTACAATGATTATCAGCAAAGGCATATACAGGTTTTCTAATAGTTTCCAAAGGGAATAAGATTCATTTGCTCATAGGCTGGGGTGACCTTTAATTCCCAAGTGTGAATGTTAATAGGTTTCCTCATTAAAGAAGCTCATTAAAATCAAAAATGCACTGGAAATTATTAACTATGATATGATAACACTGAGGAGAAAAACTCATGGAGAAACAGTGAATATGTTTTGAATACTCTCTTAATCATCTGCAATTAGTATGTTTTTTTTCAGACTGTAAATGGCAGCAATAATAGGTTCACTAGAATTCCATACTTAGTGTTTTACAAATGGAGCAGCACTATGAATAAGAAAAGAATCTCGTATGCCTTCCTTTTGCAGTTGCATTTTTGAGGGATTCTTTCACTTCTAATGATCTGGAACTTTTCACCTGGGATTTTTTCTTCTGCCTACTGCATTCTAATTTGCATGATCAGTTTTAGTAGTTTCATATATTACAACAGACTGAGTATAACAACATGTTTCAGGATTATGAAAGCATGTCACAATAAGTCCAAGGTATAGAATGTGCATATAAGAGGAAAAAAGTGACTAATATCTGGCTTTTTATACAGGCTGGCTAACAACTGAACCAATAAAATCATCCATCAGGCTGGATAGGGCTCTGAGCGCTTGATGTACATGTCACTGTCCATTGCAGGGGAGTTGGACTAGATGGCCTTTGAGAGTCTCTTCTAACTCAGTCACTCTATGATTCTTATGAGGCATTCTGTGGAATGTATGGGCTCATGTAAAACATTCATTTAGCATATCTTTTCTTTCGTGCTTGCAAATTCAATCCTATTGTGACCCATACTGTGTGTTGCAAAATCTATCTTAATGTTTTTATATTGTCTTTAATGTTAATTCAATACCCAGTGCATACTTCTGTGATAGAAGATTATGGTTGCCAGAGGCACATTCATACTTGTGGAGTTGGAATGCAAGTTGTTAGCCAGGGTGGTGCTTGACATACCTGTAACAGTAGACTTACAGTCAAACAGAGCAAAAATAAATAAGCCTTGCAGTAAAGTTTCAGTACTTCTAAATAAATAAATGGCCCTTTTCCATCTGGTCTGGTGGGAAATGTTGTGTTTAAGAGCTCTGGCAAAAATGTCTATTAATCTGGGAATAGTTACAGGCTTTCTACCAACACATTTTGATTGACAAATTGTGACTGTCTAGAAGAATGAAGGGTGAGAGCACCAGGCTCCTTTGCAGCTAAAGAAGACATTGTGATTTGGTACCAGTGGACCTTACCATGCTATTTTATATGTAATCAGTTTTCCTTTACACTTTACAACAGATGGAGAAAAAATGTCTTGATTTCATCTAAAGAAGCCAACATGTCAATTCTTTTGTAAGATTATCTGCAGGCAGACTTTTCAGTGCAGTGAAATTGCTTATGTATTTAGGGTTAAAGTCTTGATTTAGGGTTAAAGACCTTGCTGGATTGTGTTGTACCTTACACTGAGGATAAACAATGGATTCTTGCTTGCCTCATAAAGAATGCCTTTTCCCAACACCAAAGTAATTATTGAAGAAAACTTGCTGTGACCAGTGCTATATTTTCTAATCCTGGTGGTTGTATTAAAAACTGACAACAGTAATTAGAAATGGTCCCCATACTGAGTTACTATTTCACTCACTAAAATGGTTTAATCTTCAGCCACAGTGATTTTTATTTTGTAACGCTCTTATTATGGCTCAGTTCATAAATTAGATGCAGGTTCTCTTATACTTTTGTGATTGATAATATGCCTCTCTCTGAGATATAATTGACATTACTGCTGTTTTAAACAGAGAAATAAAAGGCTTTCATTTGTTCCAAGTGGTTACTTCTTGAGCTTTTTTTAATCAACTCTTTAAAAAGCATACAAACAATAAGGGAGACCAGGAACCTTGAAACAACAAATTTAAGTCCATCTAGCACTCCTTTGTCAGACATTATAGAAATATCAGAGATTACAATGCTTGTTTTTCAATGGCGGAGTCTTGTTGTCTTCCAAGGCTTTTAGCATTTAATGGCAATAGGAGCTGAAAGTGAATTCTGTTCTAGTTTGTGCTGCTGCAGTTGAAAGTAGTACTAGGCCCGTATAGCACTGTAGTCTAACTTGTGTTACATGACTGTAGTAGACCTTCAAATAGAGGCTAATGAACAATAGGTTCTCGGGTGTTTAGGGAGCTTTAAAGCTCTCCGGGAAGTTGACTCCCAGACCAGCTACATCTCATTTTGAAAGAGAATACACAGACAGCAGATAGTGTTGTGCTAGTCTTGTGTTTCAAGACCCTACACAAATAAACTTGGCCCATGGAGAGAGTTGTACTATGGATGAATGAATGTGATACATTTTTCAAAGGCTTATCCTTGTTCAGTAGCTTGCCTTTATTTAATTATAACTCCTGAAATCCAAAGAACAATTTAAACATTTAAACATTAATTTAAACATATTAAACAATTTAAAAGTTTCTAGCAACGGTTTCTTTATGACAATAGAAAGGGGTAAAATATATATTTCTTATTAAGTTTGTGGTTTTTTTTTTGAAAATGCATTACTGTAACTTCCATAATCAGTAACATTTTGAGTGCAATACTACTTTGTGTTGTAGTAGTAGTTGTAGGTTAGTCAGAAATAATGTCTTTTGACTCTTCTTTGTTGCAAAATCTTTCCTAAGGTACTGCAAGATGTGACATTTCCAAAACATATTTCAGTTCTATCTTTTCCAAAAGAAGTCATTAAATTAACATGCATAGCTTATAGTTTAGGTCGCTGTTCCAATGCACTCTGAATAGAAGTGATGAATAATGCATTTATTTTAAAATAATTTGTAAGTTTGTGTTGGGGAAGAGTAAGCCTTTAACAAGATTTTATCATGTTCAGAACTTGCTTTTTATTGTGCAAGATATGATATTCTTTAGGTGATACACAGTATAATTATTGTTAGAATTAATGCAATTTGAACAGGATATAATATTCCTAAACCAACTTGAAATAAATATGCATGTTCTGTTTTGGCTTGAATGTTATGAAATATTAAGTAAGTGACAAGAAATACTTTGAAAGGTAGATATGTGATGGCACTCTAGTAATTGGGTTATTAAATTTTTTCCAATGGAAATGTGTAAGGCATTTTTCCTCTCCACAACTAATTTCACCAGTGCTAGAGGGAAGAAAAAAAAAAAAAAAAAGACTTTTAAAGATATTTTAGGAAAATGAATGTGCTCACACAGATTAAATACTGAATTTTTGACTAATTTATTTTCCCAATGAATAAAACAGCTATTTGGTGACATGTGTGATTTGTGCAATATTAATCCAATAATACATGCAACGTAATAGAGCAAATGTGAGTACTACCAGTACTTGTCAAAAGAACTCTCATAACTGTCTTTCTTCATTTATGGTGCATCATGTAAAAGAAACTTGAGGATTACTTGCCAGAGAAATGGAAAAGGAGGGAAATAATACTGTCCCCTTCTTTTTTTTTTTTCCATGTAACTAAAAATATTGTTATGTGATCAAAGGGAACAGCGGTGCTATTTTTAAATGCCTGCCTATTAAACACATCTTCTGGAAGTATTCATGTTTGGTTTTGAGAAAAATAATGCTATTTTTTTCAGCAGTTTAAGACAAGACACTACTGGAGAGTGAAGTATCAAAAGCAGGAATTCTGCAAACAACTTATGAATTAAGCAGCAGCAATTTCCAGGATACATCCAAAAGTTCTAGAGGAACGCATTGAAGGGACTTAAACTTTTCTAAAACCAACAAACCTAACCCCAAAGATTGATTAAATTAAGTTTCAGTGGTAGAGAATACTTAATCTGCCCTTGAAAGGAGAATGCAGAGATCCTTGAAATCATCTATCTTTAGAAAATAATTCAGTTGAAGTAAAGTAAGAATTTAAAAATAAAATTATGGAACACCTAATGGGTTACAATATGACAAGGAAGTTGGTTTTTATAATGGAAAAAAATTTGCTTCTGATTTAATGTAGTAAGGTTCCTTGAGGGTGTCAATAAAATGGTGAGAGAAGGAGGTAGGTAGAAGTGCAAGCTTTCAAAAAGCCTTTGGCAAATCTTTCATAAGAAGCCATTAAAAATGACTAGTTGTAAGGGGGCAGCTAAAATTATGTCACAGGTCAGAAGCAGAATGAAACATGGAAAATAAAGTCTGAATAACTAACTTATCACCTTTGAAAAGGGTGAAATATTAAGAGTGATGTGCTTGAGTACTGAAAGAGAACCATTCTGGTTTAATGTAGTGTTTGCATGAATGATCTAGAAGAGAGATGAAATGAGCAAACTACTGATTATTTATGATGGTATTAAAAAAATGAAGTTGAGAGGTTTCAGTGGAATTTAGCAAAATGAATTCACAGACATCATTGATAGGTACTGGCCATGGCAGAGCAGTTCCCAGTATTCTAAATGTACTTAATTATCTTTGGATCTTAAATTAATATATCTCTTTATTAAATTCAATGTATTAGATAAACAAAACTCTTATAGGTGTCAGTAATATGTCAAAATAGGAGGGGAAAAAAACAGAAACCACACACACACAAACAAAAACAAAAAGAAAAACTGAAACCATCCTGAAAGAAAATTCACTGTTTGAGGAAGACAGTGCCATGGAAAGTTGACACTTTGGACTGCCTCCCCGAAGCTTAATGGTGGGCTTTGAAGCTGGGTATACATACAGTTATATAAGTTGCAAAATTAGAGACAACAGGACAGGGATTTTGCTTTGTCATGACATGCTTTTTACTGATTCTCAGCTGTTCTTTCGCTGCAGATGCTGCTGCTTAAAGAAATACTTTTCCTGGTCCAGCTCTCATCACCTCAGGTCTTCAGAGTTCTCTCTGAACTTGCAGTTCAGAAAAAGTTTATGGTAAGCTCTCCATAGTCTTCACTGTTTTTTTGCTTTTATGGGAACAAGGCTTCTGCTGTGGCTGCGTAACATCTAGATTTCATAGAAAACAGAAGTAATTAAAATTTCACAAACTTAACATTTGGACAATTTAAGTGAAATATAATGGTGAGGAAATGGTAGCATGAAGAAAATGAGTTCTGGTGATACTCATATGTGAGTGAACTTCACACGTGAAATCCAACTCTTTTATCTATTTATCTATCTATTTATTTATTTATCTATTTATTTATTTATTTTTAAAAAAATCTGTTTCCTTTATAATGATTCCTGTATGACCTGATTTAGATGTTCGTGATCTGGAAAGAGATTTCACTAGGTCATTTTTTGAGGTCCCTTCAATTCCCTGACATTCTGTGATTCCTAGTCTCTGATATTGTATCCAGAAATGTGTGTTTGATAATGTTAACGTGTTTGGTAATGTTATGGAAATTTATTTTACATAGGAATTCATGCAGTTACATTATTTTGTATTTAAGTAAAATATATGCTTAATGAGTAAAGTAAACGGCTTCATTCTGAGTGCTTGGCAAGTTTTAAATAACAGAGGAAAGATGGAGGTCCTGCCTTTTAATAACTAAATCAAGGTTTTATTTTAATTTACATGCTTTTGTAAACTGAGGGAGAGCTCTACTGTTAGGATCTGGGCTGTTTCCTGTCTTGTCTCTTTTGTATCTTGCTGTCTGAGCTACACTATGATATAGTCTTTTGCCGAAACTTGGCTGGGAAAATCAGGGAAATTCTGCATAAGTCTAGCTTGATCTCTGATGGAAGAGGTAACATATATCTTAAAGAATGTATAAGTGATATTTGTTCTACTTCCTCATTTATTTTGACTTCAACCTCTTTTGTTGCACTATTTCTGGGACATTTCCTCTTATTTAAGTATTTTGCTTGTTAACATAGTATCCTCCACAATTCTGAGTGCTCTTTTATTTATGGACTAAACTGTTTATAGTAGTAGATACAGTATTTCTGAGAAATGCTAAGTATCTAATAGCAAATAAAACTTTTCAGTATTGACAAATGTTCCTTACTGAATGCTAGAAAGACATTGTGCTCTGCAGCTATTCAAGTGCACACATAGAAATGTATCTGTAAAAATTTAGTAACGCACCATCAGAATATCCTGAAAGAGCCAGAATTTCGTAGCAAGGAGAGTAGTGTAGTCCCTAGTGTCAGCCAAAGTAAGCAATAGAGGTAGAGACAATCAAATCAATAACTCTCATCCCCCTGGTTCCACAACCAAAAAGACCTTTCAATATCTAAAGGGAAGCTACAGGAAAGAAGGGGGCAGACTCTTTAGCAGGGCCTGTTGTGATACAACAAGGGCAAATCATTCAAGAGGGTAGATTTAGTTTAGTTGTAAAAAATTTTACAGTGAGAGTGGTTAGGCACTGGATGAAACAGGTTGCCTAAAGATGTGGTGGATTCCCCACCCCTGGAGACTATCCAGGTGAGGCTGTTTAAGGCCCAGGGGCAACATGATCTAGCTTCAGTGCCCCGCAGGAGAGTTGAACTGGATGACCTTTAAAGGTCCCTTTCAACTCTAAGAATTTTATAATTCTGTGGGGAGAAAAAAAAAGTCCATACCATCCCTGAAGGTGTTGAAGAAACCTTTAGATTTTGTACTAAGAGATGTAGTTAGTGGGAAAATATTGGTGGTGGGAGCATAGTTGGACAAGATGATCACGGGTGGCCTTTTCCAACCCTGGTAACTATGAATTCTCTGATTCTATGTGAAGTTTCCCTGTTCACATAGATCTGTTTCTTGCTGTTATTTATTTTTTGTTGTTGTTGTTGTTTTTAGTAATGTCAGATGCAGAAATAATACCAAAAGTTAGAGCACAGGAAAAAGAAAAGCACAAACAAAAAAAATTCCAAGTCAATCTAAGTAGGATGTATAACATTTCTCACATTCCTTACGTGAACTCAAACTGCATAGATGACATTTCTAGAACAGTCTCTATTTTTTTCAAGTAGAAAGGATTCTGACATTTCGTCTAACTAAAAAGAAGAGCAAGTCTTCTTTCTTTTATTTTCTTAAATTAAATTCTGCTTTCTGTTGAAGTACAGATTTGATGAAACTGATGTAAAAAGGAGAGACCACAGCATCCACTTATTCATGCTAAACTCAGACATTTTAGAGCATAGAAAGATTTAAAGGGTGCCTAAATGCCTTCAAAATTATTAGAGCTGAGAGAAGGTTAGCATTTCTCTCAATTAAACTTTTTCTTCTATTAAACCTTGGCACTTTGATCTTTTTTTTTTTTTTTTTTCTGTTCATTTGCAAAATAAGAAGAGCTATTATTTTTTGGCTCTCCCTCAGGATCTGCCCTTTCCTTTAATTCAGATGATATGGGAGGGTGACAAATGAAATAGTGACAGAGCTGTTTCACTCATCTTTCCAAGTATGAAATATTTCTAACAAAGAGGGAATTTTAAGAGAGATGTTTGAAGAATATTTAATTTGAACAATAATAGAAAGACCAGAGAATAACTTTTATCTCAAAATCCAATGAGAACAGCAGCTTTCTATATCTGGTAACAATGCCTTTAAACAATGAATTGCAAATCAGTAAGTCTGATCAGCTGCTGCTAAGAGTGCACCTACTTAGGTATATCCTTATGAGAAACAAAACCAACAAATTGCATTTGAGAGTTTTCTCTCATTTGTTATCTGAAATATATATATATATATATATATATTATTTTCCTCAGCTTCCAAAAAGTCTTTTCCTTTGAAAACCATCAGCTTCGTTTACTGAGGCTGAAAATAAAGCATCAAGTTAGCAAAAAAAGTAAATAGGAAGAAAGAAAAGCCATCAACAGTAAAATTTTAGCTCTGTGTCTCTGCTTCACTATCTCTGAAATGGAGAAATATGGCTGCAGTGAACATCTTACCTGAAAGTAAATAGCTTTATTGTCTGTTCTGTACAGTGCTTTATGAACTAAATGAAATCTTAGGAAAAGATGTTCTCTACCTTCTCTCTAGTTGTCCATCAGGAGTGTTTATACTGATATGTCAATACAATATTCTATTAAGATTTGGTTAGTTATCATACCACAACTAAGTAGTTCTATCTACTGTTCCCTCAGGGACTTGAGTTAGTATCTCTTGCACATTATAAACAGGGAATTCCCCAACTACAAATTGCCTTTTGTTATCTTAGAGAACAAATGATAAATTGAACTGCAATTTAAAAAAAAAAAAAAAAAGTTTTCATTAAAGCAAACATTTTGGTAACTCTTAAACAAAGCAAAATCATGTTATTGTCCTAAGCCCACAGAACTGATTTTGGCCTACCATGTAGATAGTAGATAGAATGAGAGGAA
The DNA here is from genome assembly GCF_054131305.1 of Coturnix japonica. Classification (NCBI taxonomy): domain Eukaryota; kingdom Metazoa; phylum Chordata; class Aves; order Galliformes; family Phasianidae; genus Coturnix; species Coturnix japonica. The sequence continues at coordinate 28,480,573 of NC_140666.1, read as the reverse complement.
AAAATCAGTTTTATGACATGTATTTTCAAAATTAATTTAGTATTGCAACTTTTCTTTTGCTTTTGTGTTCTAAAAGAAAAAAAAAAGTGATTTCCTGTAATCAGCAATTTAGCTCCTAAATCTAACAGACCTCCATCTCTGCAGTCTTGTACAACACTGCAGATAAAATTCTGTTAAATCCAGCCTATACATTTCTATGATAAATGCATATGTTGTTTTCACGTACAGTTGTGGAGAAATTGTTTCAGTTTCCTAAGTCTGTAGGATTTTCTTCATTTCAGTTCAGTTTAGCCATCTAAATTGTTTGTTTGAAAGTTTTAACCACTCCTTCATTGGAATAGCTTCTATATTACTTGTGTAGATTCCTCTGAATTCCTAGGGGCTTGAGAGTTAGCAAATACCAGTTTAAGCATTGTCTGCGACTTATTTGCGTTCTGGGTCCCAACTGTTCTGCCATGTGTGCAGCTATTGAAGAAGGAGGTATATCTGAGTTAAATCTGCCTCTGTATAGCAGATGTCTTCTAGACTGTAATAAAGGTTGATGTACACCAACATTTGTCATAACTAAGTTGCTGTATGCTAAGAATCACCCATGTAGTTCCCACTCATACTAATCCTAACCACGGGGATCTTTTTTGCTGCACTTTCTGCTAAATGCATAATCCTTAAGATTTAATCATTTCTTGGAAAAGCCCTCATGGATGTGATGGATGTTCTATTGTATGTCATAGAAAACTGCATTAGATCTCACAGTCTACTTCAAAAGCATTCATATATTTACTTATACATCAGTAATTTAGATATATAGTTTCATATTACAGACAACTGTCAAATACATATCATACATATCAATATCAAGTTTTAGGAAACCTGTTAAAAAGTGCATTTAGAGTATTAATGATGATATGTTCCATAAATTACATGAGAATTCTCAGTGTGTTAGGTATTCCACATGTAGTCCCCTTGGTGTTTATACTAAGTGAGGATGGATTAGGAAATATTGCAGGTCTAAGTAAACTACTCTGCACTAAGATTCTGCCATGTGTTAATTTTCCTTGGTAAGTGCTGTATGAGAGTGTATTGGCTTTTTTTGGAGTGTAGGTTTATTCCTGAATTTAGTTTAAAATCTATGCGTTTCTGTGTGTCCGAAACAGGAAACAATTAACCATTTACACCAATGTTATGAGCATTTATTTAACTTATTAAATATCTACCTTGTTCTGAAGTATTGAACTTGTATAGCCTGCTTCACTGAAAGCAGCATTTGTGATCCTTTAGTCACAGTTGTGGCTATATAACATGTTGTTTTTAATAACATGTTGTTTTTTAAGACATGCTTTCATACAGTTTAGAGAGCACTGGAATATCAAACACAACTCCATGAAGAAATAAAAAGCAATACAGTGTATCTCCTTCAGCAGAACCAATTAAATTGGAGAACTGCATAGCTGCTTTGCCCAAGCTTTGGGGCATTTCTTCATAGCTGATTGCACCAGTTTATGGTTATTTCTGTGTAAACGTTGTTCACCTCTACAGGTTACCTATAAAAAAGGACTGAAGACTAATGTCTTCATCTTGCTGAAGCCCGAGGAGAGGTGACATCGGTACCTTTGTCACAGATGATGACTGATAAAAGTAAAAACGTAGTACTCTGAGTAAACTACATTTGCCATAGTATTGCAATTTTAATAACTTGGCATTTCCAGTCAAAGAATTCAGGCAGTCCTCTATTTCTTTCTGAGACAATCACCATCTGGCATTAGTGTTTGACTAGAGGTCTTGTTTATAAGGAGCGTGGCTATGAATGTTTCTGTCATTTTGTCATTTTGACCGTTATCTTGTTTTTCATGGTACTGTACTTGCTTTTTGGATTCAGTGCATGGTATCTGCTTGAGAAATGAATGGTTGCTAACCGATTCAGCAGAGAAGTTGACTGTCAGGAACTATGGTAGAACTTGTGAGAAAATTGTACTCCTGCTTCTGATTTTAATTTTCCTTTCTAAAAAAAGAAAAGCATTTCTATATGTCCAGTGATATATCTACTCAGCCAGTAGTTTGGCAGTGTATTTTTAAAATGTGTTATATTTAATCTGTTTGGCTGTTGGTGAGTGAAGCTTCAGTAGATAGGTATATTGAATTCAATCATTTCTCTTTCCCTCATATTTTCAAAAGCATTAAAAAATAAGATTTTATTAATTTAAGTTATGGAACTAATTTTGAATACTGAAACTCCTAGTCTGTACTGTTAATTTTTATGTACACAGATTAAAACAGAAAACATATTTATTAACATTTGAAAGTGAAAGACACGTTAGCAAGTATGTAGGTTTGAGAAATACACTGTGATATTCCGATATTAAAATATAAACAAACACATGATTATTTGTTTTTATTCTAAGTATTTCTCATTTCTACATACATGTAACTGAATAGGTAAACTAAGTCAACTTTGTGTTTCAAAGTGTGATCCTCAGCATTATCATTCTCTTATTACTCATTGAGTTTCAGTGAAAAACCTCTTCTAAATAACTGAGGGGTTGCAACATGGTCTAAATAATTGCATGACTAAATTACTAGGAAAACTTTTACACTTCATTTACCTGTGCATGAGGAAAATAGCTGCCTTGCCAATGTGAGCTGTCAGCATATTGGATCTCAGAATCAAGGCAGAAGAGTTGGCAGCAAAAACCAGTGTATATATTTGATAATACAACACAAAGGTAAGGCTTTTTGGCATTCTGTTTTTGTGGCTTCATCAGAATAGAGACTAAGACAGCAAGACTAAGGATAAAGGAGGCTTTGGTTCTACAAATCTGTTTCAAAATGCATAGTAAATGTGAGCTGTGCCTAAATGTAAGTAGGATACATAGGAATTATCCAGAATTTCAATTAAAAAAAAAAAAAAAAAGAAAAAGAAAAAAAAGTATGTGAATGAGAATCTTTTTTCCCACTCTTCTACTACTTTTTTCACATCTGTTTGTCAAACCCCTGCCTTCCACAAAATCAAATGCACATAGCTTCTGCTTGTTCCTTCTTTAAATTAAGATCTCAACATCTATTAAAATAAGATTAGAAACCTATACTAAGAAAATGTATAGAAACTACATCCTGTCAAACCAGGAAATCACTGTAGAATTACACATATTATAAACACATATATAGGCACACATGTACATACATATACCTATAAAAATATATACATATAAATCACACTACATATCCTATTCATTGTGAATGAAGTAAATAAATACTAAGGGGATAGAAGAGTCACAGACTTGAGTTGAGGGGAAACTTTAAAGCTCATCCAGACCAACTCCCCTTAAATGAACATGGACATCTAGATATGCTAGGTAGGGCTGCTCAGTGCCCCTTCCAGCCTGAAAGATGATACAGTAAGAAGCCTAAACACAAAGGTGGTGTGTGTTGAGATGCTACATTATTTCCACAGTAGTCACTTTACCTGACAAGTGTCCAAACAAGGAAATTATTGTGAAGAAGTTGTCACATTTATATTGCAATTTTTCAAATTCTAATCAATCAAGAACACGTTGGATTACTTATTCACAGCCTATAAATGCAATCTGTAGAAGTTAAATCTTGTCAGATAATTTTTCATTCTTGACATGGATATTAAATTGAAGCTCTGCCAGGCATAGCTCAGCATCAGTGTAAGGACTAAGAGTACAGGTTGTTGAAAGGAGCCCTTAAGTATCCAGAGAGGACTCATTTCCTGTTCCTCCTCAACGACACGGAAAGATGTTCATTATACCTTTCCAAGGTGTACACCTGACATTTGAGGAAACACATAGGCTGTGGCATGAAATTTTCTTCCTAGCCTACAGTACTATTATTATTTAAAATGTAGATGGTATTGTTATGCGTGGTTGTTTTTCCCATGCCTCAGTTTTAGGGAAGCTGACTTTCAGTTACTTCTGCAGTTACGTCACTAGCTCTGCTGTTTCAGTTCATGCACTCTAATCTTTTTAAAGGGATAAATAACAGTTTCTGTTTGGGGGCACACTAGCTCTTTGGTTTATTCCCTTTCACTCTGTTCTTTATCTAGCAAAAGCAGAGAAAAATAAAATTTGATTCTTGATGACATTAGTAGTCTAGAATTGTTGTACTTTGATTTAGGTCATGATGTTTAGAAGTAGCACTGTGGATGAAGTATATTCATTAAATATTTTGACAGCAATATTTACGACAATAAAACTATATGTGTGCAGCACAAATAACTGCAGGCCATTCCTGTAGTGGCATTTAAGAATATTCAAGTAGCTAAAATTGTTTGCTGTAGTTTTATTGGCTGTTTTGATAGCCTGACCATAAGAACTTATTTCTGATCAGAAGAATAATAGTTTTCAAACTCGTGCCATCATTTTAATGCCATAAAGTCTTGTATACATTTGTCAAAGCAGGTCAGGAAACTAGAGGATGAGAAAAGATACATAAGGCCAACCTTGCCACCAGTGCTTTTCACAGAATGAACCGGGTTGGAAGGGACCTCAAGGATCATGTAGTTCCAGCCCCCCAGCCTAGCAGGGCCACCAAACATACACCTTTACTAGATCAGGTTGCCCAGGGCCTTGTCCAACCTGGTCTTGAACACCTCCAAGGACGGGGCATCCACAACCTCCCTGGGCAGCCTGTTCCAGAACCTAACCACTCTCCTAGTAAAGAACTTCCCCCTAACATCCTACAAAAGGCAAATAGATCCGACTTCCCTGAATATCTGGTCTTAAATCATTAAAGTATCTTCTTACTATCCTTCAGGAGAAGATATGAGACTTGCTTTTAAAAAGATATATTAACTTCAAAGTAATACTTCTAATGTCTTTTGTTCCATACATTAATGTGATTTATAAGTATTCATTCTTTCTACTAGAGCATGTTATCTTGCTTAAAATGAATAGGAAGAAAAATGCCCAAGTTAACCTGATTACTCTAATTAATAATATGAAAATAGAATTGGAAACGCTGGATAACATAAAAGGGTATGCTGCCAAAGGATATTTTTCATTGCTTTACTGGATCTTCAAAATAAAATCAACCAGTTCCCCAAAATATAATAAAATTTAATAATTAAGAAGTGGGTTTTTTTTTAAGATTATTCTATGAAAGCACTGATTCCCCAGATTTTCAAAGCACAACTTGCAGCCTATATTTTTATTAGAGTGTCATTAGAATGAGATCATTATAAATGAAGATTTATACAACTGCTTAAGTATTACCTTTTCAGTATACTGAAAACCAGGAAAAAAAAACAATGGGGGAAAGAAGGGGCAGGGAAGTCCAGCATGGTTGCACTTCACCATGCAATCCTGAGAAATGAACTTTCTTGTGGATAATTCTGAGCTCTAAAAGGTAAAATACACTTATTTCAATTCCAGCCTTGCATTAAAGAATTCATTGAATACCATTAAACCAAAAATGAATCAACACCTTGTTTGTAAGGGTGACATTTTTGAAAATGAGTCTGCCGTATTATAGATTTACTGGAGTATATGAAGAACACTACCGATTTTTAGTTACATGTATTTGTTTTGAAAGGAGAGAGGAAGATAGTATTGAAGTCTGAGTTCTATAGCATGCAAAAAAAAAATGTTTTTAGATTTTCTTCCCAGAATAGTGGAAGAATGTGTTAAGCTAGAGAATTTGCCTTATTCTTTCATCTGTCTGCAATAACCACTGTCAATGCATTTAAGCATCGAGGAAAGTGTTTTTTCAACCAACAGTTTAAGGAAGACTGTTTAAAGGTTGTGCCTCCAGCTGATGAAGTAGGTTCTGTAGTCATTAAAGGGAGAAATATAAATGAAAATACAGGACAGGAGAGTACTGGTACGCTACACAGTGAACAAGGGCCAGATAAAATGAATCAGTCTCAATCAAAGTTTTTTTAGAGAAAAGTGACAAAATTGTGTGTGTTTGAATAGTGCATGAACTGGATATTCTTAATTCCTGACGTTCAAAACAATTGGCTTGAGAAGTCAATGGTTAGTATCAGGGATGCATAATGAGCCTGCCAGGCTGGTGTAACATTATATGACTGAAAAATATAGTACCTAGCCTATAAAAAAGTACATGCAAGCTGATTAGTCTTTTCTCAATAGTATTGAAGACTTCTGAATAAATACCTAAAGTATAGCTTTAAATGAATAACTATTGGAAAATAGTACATCAGTTTATCAAAGTTATATTTTGTCAGGCTGACTTTGTACTTAGATAAGACAACTGAATGATTGTCTAGACAGGGAAATTCAATAGATTTAATCTAATTTCAGCCAAACATTTGATATAATACCATATGGAGAAAGACAACAACACAAGATGGTTAATGAGATTGTGTTGGTTAGACAGTTGCTGGATTATTAGAAGGATGGTAATGAAACTCAAGCATAAATATTAGCACAAGCATAAAAATTAGCTAAATTCTTTTTGTTCATGTGTTATAATGCCTAGGCAGTGGAAATTTTATGATGCACTCAAGTTGATAGTACAGAAATGGATGTGATGTGAGTTTTGTTAAGCATTTCAATAGTAGAACAAAATTCAGTAGTTCAATGTTCAAAATGTAAATTTAGCAACGTTTTGTGTAACATGATGGAAGTACTACAGGTAGAAGTGAAGAAATAATTTAGATTCTCTTTGTTAGTCAGAGATTACTTGAAGTCACAAATGCAAAGCCTTTGGAAGCATCAGACAACTATTTTTAAGAAGGAATTTGTTTTGTTTTGGAGAGACTTACTCTGAAATATTATGTACAATTTTCTTCACCCTTCTTAAAAATTGAGCAGTCTAAATTTGATCTAAGTGTAAGGAAAAGATATCTCTACCTTCAAGATAAACATGGAAATGAGAAATGTATTTAATAAAATGAAACTATATAAGTTTGGCTAGGAGTAGTGAAACAAATATAGAGTGGCATATAAATACGTCATTGAGGAAAAAGAAGGTGGTAGTTAAAAGCAGTAAGTGGAAAAACAAGTAAGAAAAGCTAGCTACTAGTACTGAGAGATATAAACATCCCACTAATTAAGTTAGATTGGAAAAGACAGTATATCAGAATAGAAGAGATGCAAAATAAGTAAATAAAGTAAAATAAATCTTACCTGTTTTTAAAGTAGTTTAATTGTTTCAGAAAGAATTTAATAGTCTTGGTGACTTGTTACTTCAAGTCTGTTCTTTGAAGAACGTTTGTGTTCCTTAACCATAAAAATGCTTGTTAATTTTATTTTGGTATAGACAGGAAATTCTATGCCAGGTAATTATAAGTCTAGGTATCCATACTCAAATACACTGATCAGGAAAAAAAGTGTGCTTTTTAAGGATCAGCCAACATGATTTGAATTATGAAACCTTAGGTCTTCCTAATTCATATTCACCTTTTTCAAAATCGTGGGAATTATAACCTTTATATAGTTCATATTTAGTCAAACAAGTTCAAAATGTTTCACCCCTAAATAAAATAATTAGATTAAGACAAATATTCTGACAAGCAGGGATAAGTTTTGTGAAGGCTTACTCATGAGTAACTTTGAAGCTGATTGGAGATCTGCTCATGAAGGTATTTATACCCGTGAGAAAGTCTGGTTTAAAATGTTGCTTAGTGATGGTCATTGTAATCTACATACATTTCTCAATAATAATAATTTACATTTTTTTCTGAGATTCTTAGATTGAAAGTAGTCTGGAGTCAAACAGGTAACAACACTGTTCAAAATGGGAAACAAAACTGGAAAGGCAAATCATACCGTACTGTAAAGGTAATCATAATTTCTGCTCTTAAACAGATCAACTTTTTAGACATGTAGGTAGAGTCTAATCTTCATGTAGGAAAAAAAAAAAAACTTGCCTTATATCTCAACTATGAAGTTTTTCTGGTTTAAAAACAAAACAAAGAAACAAAAATGAATGCTTCAGATATAAACTTAATTCTGTCTATTTTACTATCTGACCTTTACTTAATCCCCAGTCAAAGGAAAGAAGTTTCAGTGTCTATATGAGATGTTCTATCATTGCTTTACAGCTATCTGTGTTTAGTAGCATACACAAACTTTTCCTTCCCCTATAGATTTGACCTCTTTAAGATTACCATTTTATCTAGGAGGTGCCTCTAATGCAAGTAGATAAGCCTTTAAACACTCTTTGTTACCATTATTAGCAGACACATTTCTTGCAGCTAAACTAAAACATAAGGGAAAAGATCAATGTTTTACAATTCACGAATAAACCCTGAGAATCGAGGTTTAACAATAGAAGTGAAGGTCAAGAATTTAAGAATGTAGGATTAGTTTAAGACTTCAAAAATAGAGGATTGCCTCTATGCTTTACATTTTATCAGTGAACACATGTAAGATTTAAAAAAGAAAAGGCAAGAAAACCAGAAAAAAATCAGCTAAGAAGTTAATTAATAAATTTAAAACATAACAGTAAAACACACTACAGACGAAAACCAGTGCAAATACAAGTAATCTCTTTCATATGTTGATTATTAGAATCTGCCTGAAAAATATTTTCTGAAATATCTTTTGTTTCGTAGTTTGAAGATAATTATCTTCAAAAATCCTGGAGAAGAATGAATAGCTATTCTAGTTTTATAGGTGGCTACATATATTTATTAATTAATGTCACATCAAAATTTAATTAAAGGATTCTAGATTTCCTACTACAGTTCTGTGCAACCGTAATAAAACTAATTCTCTTTTCTTCATGCTCACCTTATGTGAGCAAGCTGTTACTAGACTGACCTCACCCTGAGATCTGATTTTTAAAAGTCCAGAGTGTAACACCCAGCACGAAAATTTGTAATCACTACTAATAGGTGATATGAAGGCCACTGGGAGTTTTGACCTCTGAAAATGTTTATTTTAAGGGTGTTTTATATATCTCTTATCAAAAGTGTATTGGAAATAAGATTTTTCCCAAAGGACTTATTTAGTATTTGATGCATACATTATGCACCTACATTAGTGAAATTAGTGCACATTCTATTTTCTATTAATATTACTTTGTGTCATTTTGGAATTGCTAATGTTTTGATAAAGCAATTTAGCACTTGTCAAATATCCCTACTTTATATCATGCTATTACTTTCTATTTTCTCTGGTTTTACCCTTGTTATCCCTCTTCCTTGTGTGTGTTTTGGTCATTTCAGGGTGGGTTGAAGAAGGACAGTGCTACAGACATGCCTGACCTATTGTAGTTCAGTCAAAGTAGGTCTTTGGCAGAACAAACAAGGGAAGGCATGCTGGCTTTTAGCTGACCATTCCCTTACATTTTCTTTGAAGTAACTTCTGTAAGCAGGAGCAATGAAGCAAAGGAAGCAAACTTTGTTTCAAGGATGGAAATAGTCCTAATGACTTGGGACAACAAATGCTGGCAGAATTTGTTAGCATCTAATGGCCCTGCTCTACATAGTGTTCACAAAGCCACAGTGTGGCATTTATGTCAATGCTCTCTTCAGCATAAGAACATATGCTTTTTTCAATCAGTTAGTCATCACTTAAAAGCAAAACTTTGGGGCCAATTTAAGAACAAGATGTGAAAACAAACAAACAAACAAAAAAACCCTCTAAATGTAAAGATGAAAATTAAGGGCAAAAAGTCCAAATCTTTGTTTATCTGGAAAGTTATTACTGGAGAGAGGCACACACCTTAATTGTGAAAGAATCTTTAAGTATTTTAGTTTGGAGATAGTGACAGACAATAAGTTACTAGAAGAGTTCACTGCGCTCATATTGGCATCTCCTTCAGATAATCAGCTCTGTGATCTTTATGACTTTTCCATTCACTTATTTTCATATTTATCTACCTTCTCTATCTACATTTAAGGAAGTTTTTAATTAAATTGAGTTTTCCTTCTTACATATATGAGCTGTCATTCATTGAATGATGTACTAGTTTTGGCAACTGAGGATTAGAAATTTCTTTCTAAAGAAAAGAAGAGAAACAACAGATACAAGGAGCAGTTTACAGCGGAGAAGGGTGCAAAGGAGCCAAGGAGTGTGGAGCAAGAGTAACTTCAGGAGCAGTACTGTAAGATGTGTGTCTCTTGGGCTCTCTGGTTGCATGGATGGTTGCAGAAGCAAGTTAGCGTGTACTTCTGATGATTGTCTTCCTGAAGTGATCTTATATCAAGAGCAGTTTAAAATTAGCAGAGAAGAATCATACTGAAAAATAGAAGTCCAAAGCTAAGTGGGAATCTGGCAGAAGAATCTTGGCAGAAACACACTGCTTGATGTATGAATGCATCCATATTGGGTTTAATGTGAAAAAAATTCATGGCACATTTCAGTGAAACTACTTACACATTAGGACCACAAAATCATTTGCAATGATTAAATGACTCACAGAAACATGTTGCATGTGGATTAAGGGCACTCTATCAAAAAAGATCTCAAAATAATCCTACTAACTTTAAGTGTTAATAAAGCCCAAATATGTCAGAAATACTAATTTCTGAAAGCACAAACTATTAGTTACAGACCAAAATAATCCTGCAGAGAATAGGAATAGCATAATTTATTTCTAGATCTGTTCTGTTTCCAGAGTCTTCTGGTTTGAGTTCCATCAAACCAGGCAAATTTTTGTGGACTTCTGTTTTTTTGCGTCTTTGTTTTCATAAGGGAGTGCTGTTTACTGTCTTGTTCATGGAAACTGTGTAGAATAGTTTTCAGCAACCCTGTGTTTAGGTGAAGATAGAGAAAAGTCTATATATATATACACATAATATATATATATTATACATATATAATATATATATACATATATAAAAGTATATATATATATAATTCTCAGGACAAAGGAAGAAAGAAGCTAGAAACTAGTCAGGAATATCGTAGAACTCAATCTTTGATTTTACTTAGATAAAATCATTTCTGGTGTGAGTTTGTGGTTTGATTTGTGGTTTTGATTAAATTCCTTAATACTTCTAATTTCTGTCATATGAATTAGTACTAATCTAAAATTTTTTTTCTTTCTTTTTCTTTTTCTTTTTCTTTTTCTTTTTCTTTTTCTTTTTCTTTTTCTTTTTCTTTTTCTTTTTCTTTTTCTTTTTCTTTTTCATTTTCATTTTCATTTTCATTTTCTTTTTTCTTTTTTCTTTTTTTTTTTCTTTTTTTTTCCCAGGAAGCTTTGTTTTGTTAAAAATAATACTGTTATAGACCATTTTGTGTATGATAAATCAAAAGTAAGGTTGCATTCAGATGAATGACGTGTCTAGTCTAAAAGACTGTGGCTCTGCATAGGAATGTTGTACACACAAAGGGGAACAACTACGTAAAAATGGAGAGGATGTACTAGGAGATGCCCAGATAGAAGAGGAACATTGTTCAAGATTTATGCAGTGTTTACAAAGAGAAAAAAAAATAAAAATAAAAGCTTGGAAAAGAAGGGATTAAGGAAACAAATTCAGAGGAATGGAGAAAAAGGGGGCATAAGTGAGACTAGGGATATGTAAGCAAGTCAGTACAATTCTCTGACCAACTCTGCAGATGGTATTGTATAACAAGAGCAAAGAGTACTTGGGAGATGGATAGTGGAGAGTGCTCACCCCAGTGGAGCCAGCAAATGGGGACACGAACAGCTCCTCAGGCAGCCTTAGGCAGAGGGCTATCTTTTTTGTGTGGATTAAAGACACTTAAGTGTAACTAGTAACCTTAGTGTTTTAAAACTGCAGTGTCTGTGAGTTCTCCTGGGAGTCTTCTGAGGGGTATGAAGAAGGCAGTGGATTTTATTTATTTATTTCATGAAGGTTAGAGAAGGCATTGGTATTTTTTTATTTATTGCATCACTAGCTTTGGTCATGGTTGGGGTCATGGGGAAGAGAGGAAGTTATTAGACGGCATTAAACATGAATGTGTAGCTATCTGTTTTGTTATCTCTCTCAGTGAAAAATTCATACTGCAGCTGAACTGTGTACAATCCTGACTGTCAGGAAGTGACCTGAGATGGTCTGAACCATCTTGCTGCAGGTCAAGTTCTGGTTGGATTTGATGATAAAGCTATCCAGCCCGAAAACCCAGACTGAAGTTTTGCCTCTGGAAAAGACATTCTGTTTCAAGATTCCTTTACTTTTTTAATAATTAATGTTTCATATGTTACTGTGTCATGTCTTATAGCACAAGTCTGAGGTGCAATTCTGTTGCCATGAAAAAAAGCAGACAAAAGCATTCTCTTTCATGAGCGTGATAAAGACAAAATACTGCAGGGCAGGTTATCAAGGTATTGAAAAGATTAAATGAGGCTAGAAATGGCTTTGGGGTTTTACTTTGTGTAGGAAAATATCTTTTGTGAAGAAAATGGACTAATAACTTGTATCACCTGGAGGTGAGCACATGCTTTTGTTTGGGTCTGTTGAGGTTATCATAGAAGCTTAGTGCAGCAAAACAATAAAGGTAAAGAAAATATATCTAACTGATTCAGATGTAAAGGGTGGCATAAGACCTGAAAATATTTTATATAAAAAATTAATGAAAAAAATTACTATGAGAAATTTTAAAACATTGATATTACTTTTCATTGTTGATTTCTCTTTTTCTTTTATTTTCCCTGTTTTTACCAATTGATAAAATTCCTTCCCCCATTAGTGGTTGGCCAGTAAAACAGATACATCAGTTTGCACTGTTTTTAGTAAATGTTTCTCTTCAAGTGATCTGCAAGCTGAACAATATGTATATATATTTATTTTTAATTTAGGGAAAGCACACACTTAGCAGCAGAAGTAAAACCTTAGTAATAAAATTCAATCTAATTTATTCTTTATGTTACTAGTATATTTAATTTCTTACTAATATTATGAGAGCTTAAAAAAAATAAAAATTAATCTCCATGGCAATGATTTGCCCAAATGTGCATAGTGTGAGGTGTGGCTGGTTTCATATGATTATGGTGTCTTTTCTGGGAATTAATATTGGATATGTGTACTGTTCTACGCCATTTTTAAATAAGTAGAAAGCATCTAATTGTATTTACCTAGTAGTTTTCAAATTTGCTATACTAGTCATTAAAAAAATATTTTTTTATTTTTAAAATTTTGCTTTTAGTCCACCTGAATTACTGGAAGCATATAGTCTTGACAGAAAACTCTCTGATAGATGTAGTTGATATCTAAGGTATAATAGGCATAGATATGAGAAAATATTAATTTATTGTAATGTACTATTGTCTCTTTCTTTCTTCCAGCTATCTATTCCACTCTTGTAGTCTTTGATATTATCACTAAGTTTGAAATAATTTACTGGTGTAGAATCATAGCTGCTGAAGGAGTAGGGAGCTCAGTAAATGTTCTAAGGCTTTAAGAACATTTATTTAAATGAAGAAAATTATATAATTTTTGCTTTCCTTGAGAGATTGTTTCACCTAATTTGTTCACACTATCATAATGTGTTTTTTATTTTCATTTGTTATGTTTTCCATTTGACCATTATTTTTATTGGCTAAACTTCTCACTGTTCCTACTTTTCCAGACCAACTTATGTCCTCCTTTCACATTCTTAGTGAAACATTTCCATCTTTCAGTAGTAGTTTGATATTGCCCTAAGCCATTCCTTCTCAATTTCCATTTTAACCAAGGTATGTATGCCTTTGTTTTTAATATTTCAAAACCTAATTTCATAAATTGCCTTAATGTTGTTATTTTTTGTTGTTATTCTTTTTCATCTGTTAACAGTTCTTTGGTGAGAGTTGTAGAGCTACACATGGGTTCCTTACTTTGCCATACATTCTATCACTGTTGAGATATGCACCTTTATATTAAAATCTAAGAAATTTATTTGCCAGCTATTCAATATAAAAAGTTAATTGTTACTTTTATTGCAAGTCTTTAAAGGCCTTATTTTTTCTATTAAATAGCTATTTGTATTAGTTTTATATCATGGATCAATTTGTATCTCAATTTAGAGTTCAAGACTAATAGAAAGGGTCTTGAGAAAAAAACCATTCATTCAGGTTTCAAAGGGAATGCCTTGTATTTATTAGTGGGTATTTTAAAGTAAACACTAAATATCAGAATATTTTCAAGGATCATGAAATTTTCCTGATTGTATAACTTGTCCTCACTTACACTGAAGCCATTGGAATTTTGATTTCCTGAGCCTCTTTAGAGGCTAGATTCAGGTGTTTTATTTTAAACATTTAGCACATGTAATAACTTTCTTAATTGTCATTCTTCATAGCATCTGGGAAAGGAATGATAAAGATCAGTACTATTTAAACCCTATTTCTTCCTATTTCATACATATTCAAATATTTATAATTTATGTAATTAACATTTTAAATAACATTAAAACTCCCAGTGCTGAATTTATTATTATTATTTTAGATTTAGAGAGAGATTTAGGTTAGATATTAGGAGGAAGTTTTTCACTCAGGGTGCTGACGTACTGGGAGATTTTGCCCAAGGAGGTTGTGGATGTGGAGGATGCCTCCATCTGTGGAGGCATTCAAGGCCAGAATGGATGAGGCTCTGGGCAGCCTGGTCTCATGGTTGGCAGCCTTGCTCATGGAAGGTGGGTTGAAACTAGATGATCATTGTGGTCCTTTTCAACCCAGAACATCTAATGATTTCTAGAAAATATGGATTTCAGAATGCTTTTATAATTTTCATCTTCTTGCACAGCTCAGTAAATAAGGCAGCAATTGTCTGTCGTTGTTAAAGCAGCTAAAAATACCTGAAAGTGGAATGCAAAATGATTAATCATTATTCATGGCTTGGAATTTCCAAAGACACATTTCTCAGCCACTAGTCCATACATGAAAGGGTTTTCTGCTTTTTTCCCTCCTTCTCTAAAGCTTAGCTCTTGGTTCTCCAGGTTAAAGCATAAAAGTATATTTTTTTCCATCTCAGTGTATGATTTCCATCTTAAATTCTTTCATACAGTGATATCTCAAATAACTTGAATATCACATTTTTTTCTTGTACAGGATGATGTTTGAATACTGATTCCATCAGATTTAGGTTTAGATGTGAACCTGAATCGACAAAACATCTTTCTTCCTAAGACTTTAAATCAGACAAAGAGTCAGGTTCAGCGTCATTAATGTAAACATGTATATCTCTGTTGATGCAATTGTGTGTTCAATTGGGCCTTGCTGATGTACCTTGCTTACAGATCTTCGTATTACAGCTTTAAGCATATTCAGATTTTGTAGAAATCCAAAGTGACTTCTGTAATGGGCTGTAGTACTCAAATACTAGGAAAAAAGAAAAAGCAAAAACAAAACATACACAAAAAAACCCTTTTTTTCTGTTCAGAAGCAATCCTTATTACTGATGAAGATAAGTAAATGAATGACCTTTTTTTTATATCCACGTACACTTGCAATCCAGAGCATAAACCCAAAAGTTTAATCTAGAAATGAGAAGCATTACATGTGACTCTAAACACAAAAGTAGAGATATCAGTGTAAAAGGTCACTCAGAATGAAAGCTTTCTTTCTTTCTTTTTACTTTATTTGAGTAAACACGTATCCATTTGACTGGAGATATATTATTAAAGGAACAAGAAAATTAGAGAATACAGTAATGTTTTTGCTTGTGCCATGTGTTTATGTAGAAAGTCTATAGTATAGCACAACAAACTCCTTTTTGTTTCCTAACAAAACAAAGGTGAGATTCCTGAGTGCAGTGATGGCAATTGGTAATATTTCCAACAACTCATCAACAAGAAAGCAATAATCTAATCTTAATACAACCTTTGCAAAAGGAATAAATCTCTAGATATACTTCTTCCTAGAGGGAAAATGTAAAACAAACAATCTTCTTGTGTTGGGAAGTTTTTTGGGGAAGTTTTACTTTACACAGTTAGTGGAAGTTTTTCATTTCCATAGACACAGTGCAATGTAGAATACCAAGCAACTACTGAGCTTTATCACTTAAGTGGGAAGGGAAAACAAACAAACAAACAAAACAAAAAACAAAACAAAACAAAAAAAAAAAACAAACTGATTTTGAGTTTACAATAGACTTTTCCTGAAAACTTTTAAAGAAATAATGAAGCAGACAGGGAGATACTTTTCTGTGCAGGTCAAAAGTTCAAAGTGAAAAAGAAATTACTTCTTCTAAAAGTAAGAAAAAGGAGATAGTATTTTCCTGAATTCTCTAACAAGAAGTGGCAGGGATTTCAGTTGTCATACACATTTTAATTTTTTAAGAGAGAGGGAAAAAAAAAGTGATATTAGAGCAGACTGAAAACAGGGATTTGAATGTGCACAGTAGTAAGTGATTTTCTGATAATCAGTTTAAGTTTTGATGTTAAAACAAAATCTAAATTATTTCTGTTAACACAGGAAACATGTAAAAATGATACAGTGTTTGTTGTAGAAGACAAGAGGATGAAGGAATGTCGCAGAAAATTGATGGGTAAAAATGAATTTTTCTGTAGGGAAAAGAAATATATGTGAGACAGGTATGATTGGGGTTTGAAGACTTCATTGAAAATGACATGAAGTTATTGTAGCAGACAAAATAATGGAAATTGGCCAACAAGAAAGAAAGCAAGGTTAGCAAACTGGAAAATAACATCTCACAAAGATCTTAAGAAAGTGTATCTGTTCAAGAACTTGAAACCTATTAGTGTGTTATTGAATGGACTAGTCTTATGGGACATAAGTCAGTGATATTTGCAAAAAATACTTGCTGGACAGTGAAACTGCTAACAGCATTGTTATATTTTCAACATAAAGAGTAAGAAAACATTACAAATGCTGTTTCATCCAACATGGTAAAAATATGAACGAGAATGAAACAATTGAAGAGAGAGGATTAAGTTGAGTTTAGCCACTCTCTTTCATGAAACTTGAAGGTGAAGTTGTTTTGCCCAAAACTCTTCCCACTTACAGAAACATTCTGTTAGTAGCTATCTTTGTTATCATTTCATATACCCCTATTTTTCTAAATCTTTTATGCGCATACTGTTATTGCAGTAGCCTTTTTCTTTATCCGTGTATATATATATAAATGTGACAATGATTTAGCTACTGCAGCAGAATAAATGTATTTTAACGTCTTCTTAAAGACGTTCTCCCTTCAGAGACAAAAAGGCTTAAGGCTCAAATTAACACAGTTAATTTTGGAAATCAATTTAAAAATAAAAAGAAAACAACAACAAAAAAAGATTAGCATAATATTCTCCAGCTGCCCATTGTGTCCATGTAGACAACCTAAGTTCTGTGTTCATGCTTAACTAATCTTGTGGCCTTCTATGATGGAGTGACGGCATTGATAGACAAAGGGAAGGCAACTGATGTCATTTACCTGGACCTGAGTAAGGCTTTTGACATGGTCCCTCACCACATCCTCATCTCCAAATTGGAGGGAAGTGGATTTGATGGGTGGACAACTAGATGGATAAGCAATTGGTTGAAAGGCCGCAGACAGAGGGTGGTGGTCAATGGCTCTATGTCCAGGTGGAGGCTGGTAATGAGTGGTGTCCCCCAAGGGTCTGTCTTGGGACCAGTGCTCTTTAACATCTTTATTAATGACATCGATGAGGGAATTGAGTGCACCCTCAGCAAGTTTGCTGACGACACCAAGCTGAGTGGTGTGGCCGATACGGTGGAGGGAATGGATGCCATTCAGAGGGACTCTTCTTCAAATTCCTAAAATGCATGTGCAAACATAGAAATTGTGAGGAAAGAGTTGGAGTCTCAAACCAGTCACAGGGAGCAAGAGCATTTGTCTAGTATATATTAAAATACTGTTTCCTAGTGGATAATCATTTTTATTGATTTATTTTTATTTAGTTTCTCTATTGCACTAATATTTCATTAAAAAAGATATCAAGTCATGAACAAGGACTGGTTTTTGAAGCACTGGAAGACTGTTTTATTAAAAAAACGTAGGCAGTTAAGTGATACAAATTCACCTCAGCTTCTGGCTAAAAAGAGCCTGATTTTATTTTATTTCTGCATAAACTAGCATTGAAATTCTACTCCATATTGGAAATAATTTCAAGAAGATATATCAGCAAATCAAGGTAAGACTGGACTATTTTTGTAATGATTCATTAACTCTGTACTCTTTTATTTCATGGCTTGCTTTTACATTTGTATCCATTTCTCACGCTATTTGGTGTATCTTAGTAAATGTAGTTCCCTTTCAGTGAGCCTTTCATAGTTTTCAGCTCTTGTTTTGTGCTCTTGTAGCTTCTGTTATCACAATTTAGCCAGTTACATAAAAGCAGTCAATAGCAATATCTATTGATGGTGTGAGCACTTTAAAAGCTCACATTTTATAAAGATCAAAAGCTCAACACTGAATACAAAACAAAGCAAAGCAAGCTAATGAAAGAACAGTCATCTCAACAAACCAGCACTCCAGTAATAGATAAATTACTAGTACTGTATAGACGCAGAACAATAATCTTGATATGAATTCAAAAACTACATTCTGATAGTTTTTTTGAGTTTAATTTTTGGAGGAAAGAGAATACTTTTATTTTTTTCGTTCAGTCTATCACTAGAAATGAATCCCTACAGCATTTACTGAAGTCTAGGCAGACTACATCAACTGCATTTCCCTCTTCTACCAGCCTGGTCACCCAGTCATAGAAGGAGATTAGGTTGGTCAAGCGTGACCTGCCCTTCATGAACCTGTGCTGGCTGGGCCTGATCCCCTGGATGCCAGTCACATGCTGTGTGATCTCACCCAAGATGATTTGTTCCATAACTTTCCCTGGTACTGAGGTCAGGCTGACAGGCTTGTAGTTTCCTGGATTCTCTCTATGGCCCTTCTTGTAGATGGGAGTCACATTGGCAAAAAAAATCCAACAACCAAACCCAAACAACTTTTCATGGGGCTATATTTCATTGTATGTTAAGATACAGTTCAGTGATAACAACCAAGGGGTCTCAGGAGTGTGTTTTAATGGATCCATTTTCTGTGGAATGAATCATTCTGCAAAACTAGTAGAAATTATAAATCTGTCCAAGCAATATGTTTTGTATTTTGTAGATCAAAATCATATTTGGCTGGATGACTTCAGTACTAACTAAGCAATAAATAATAAAGCAAAAGAAAAACAGTGAAGAAGATTAACTAAAAATAGTAAGTAGGTAATATTCATCGTTTCTTCTTCTACACCTGAGTGATGTTAAGTATCTGTATAGAAGTCATAGCGCTCTAATTCCCTTAGGACAAAAGAGAGGAAATTGCCAATAGCAAACAGTGTGAGTGCCATTGTGGTAGAGCTGGGGAAGCAGGCTAACCTGTGACTGCTGTCTAAACCATCAACCAGGCTTTGAACAGAGCAGGAAAGGGGCTTCTTGCCCTTTGCATCATCTGTGTGTGGCTGGTATCACTTTCATTCAACATATTCATTCATAATACTGCACAGTCCTTTTAATTTTTTTCTTCTTATTTGTGTTGTTTTATTTGTTAGTTTTGAATTTATTTTCATTTTGGGAAGACTTAATTTTGGAAATAATGTCTTTGTATTTTATCTGTTCTTGCTTTTGGTCTTTTTTTGTATGTTGTTTTATTTTTATTTTTTTTTCCTCTAGGGAATGATTTTTTAGAGTGTGGTTGTTCTCTGCTCTTATTTGCTGTGAGCTGATTCCTATTGTTCTCCTTCATAGGTAAACAGAGAAAGGTTCTGTTCTGACCTGTGGCATTATAGACTTTCTGCAGAATTTTAAGCTTAGAAAAATGTAGTGTTATTTTCATACTCTAGTATGAAATACAGATCACATCCCAGTTTTAATTAATAATATTTATAGATTTGAAAATTTTATATGAAGAAAAGCAAGTGGATGAAATGGAAATAACTTGGACTAGGTCATTTTCACTTGGCCATTTTCTGCTTTTTTTAGATTAGTTAGATCTAGTTAATGAAATCTAGATTTGAAGTACTACACTTGATTTGGAAAAAAGTAAAAGTAAAAAAAGTTATATTCTTTCTGTGAATAGGGTTCACACAGTGAGGATTTCAGGAAATATATTTTCACCTCTCTAACTGATTCAGCATAGTACACTGGTTTTTAGCTTGCCCGTCTAGGCTTTTGTTCCTTGCAATTAGACAAAATTTAAAATTCAGGGAACAGTAAAATTGTTACCATTGAAATAGGACTACAATTTGCACTGCTGCACAATATTAGGCTATTCTATGATACTTGGAAGATTTTTATTATAACAATAATAAAACTGGTAAGTAGGGCTTGAAATAAGGGGAGAAAATGAAGCTCAAAAATATACAGCAAATGTCATGCAAGACTATCATTAAGTTTTATATCATGCTGCTACTATGTCATTTTAATTCTGTTTTTAAGAACAATCATAGACCGTGATTTGGAAGATTCTCCCTCAACTCTATAAACATAATCAGTTTTCTCCTAAGCAGAAACAATAAGTGCTTTTAAATATGCTGCCATATTTAACTGTATTTTTGATAGTGAAAGTATGCTGAGGAATTACAGGTTCCTGTATGTTGATGTCAGTGCAAAACAGAGATTCTCCATCTTCTCTAATATTGTTTATAACAAGCATTAACAATGTGATACCAGGTGATCCTGATTAACGGACAGTAGTAGTCTCCTTTTAATGGCTAATGACACCACAAAAATAAAATTAATGAAAGTAAATGCCCTCTTGAAAATAAAAAAATAATAATAATTTTGCATATAATTTTCCTACCACAACTTTTGTTCATGAAGTCCTGCACAGAACATTCTGTTTTCTCTCTCTACATAAACAGATATATAACATATATATTTGTGTGTATATATATATATATATATATATCCAAGAGAATTGTATTCTGTAACATAAAATAACAGAAGATTTAAGCCTAAAGATATTTCTTTAGTATCTGGAACATTTTTTTCAGATATCATTTTAACAGGTATTGCCTCCGGGAAAATTTTAGAAAAAGAGAAGAGTGGAGATGCTTAGGAATTGTGATATCACAGAAATGGTTATTTCCTGTAGCTGTTAATTTATCGATGTGTTAAGCTGGACGCAGCCTACAGGGAATTTAGAAAATGCTTAAAAATAGAATATATTTGTATTACTCTTACAGTAGTACAGTTAAAGTATTTTTCCTTTATTATTACTGATGTTGAAATGCAAAACTATGCAAAGAGCTTTCAAACAGTTACACACTGGAATAGGCTCCCCCAGAAGGTGGTTGAGTCACCATCCCCAAGTGTGTTAGAAAAACCATTTGGCTGTGGTGCTTAGGGAAATGATTTAGCAGAGGGCTGTTACAGTTAGGGTAGTATGGTTAGGTTGTGGTTGGACTTGATCTTTAAGGTCTTTTCCAATCTGAGCAATTCTATGATTCTAAATAATATTATTAGTAATATTTGCCACAGCATCTAGCAGTTAATACATTGTGCATCTGAAGTCCCTGATGTAAATATTTGTCAGAAATCAGAGCTTCTATAGCCAAATATAATTGTCTAAAAATGGAGATAGATTTTAATCAAAACTACTTGCCTTAAGCTGAAGAAATTTCAAAGGACACACATCCAGCCAGGTGAGTTTTCAATTCAAAAGTATGTATTATAGCAAAATAGGAATTTTACCCATACATTTTAATCCAGGAGAAAATGCTACAAATAATACTCATTTACTGTGCAAATGCTTCTCAACTAGAATATAAAATATGCACTAAATACTGAAAATATTCATGAGCTTTCTTTTTGAAGGCAGTATGCATGCTGAATAATAAAGAGAGAAATTCAGCCCTAAAGAATAGGGGAGCAGGTTTCAATAGATTTCACACTAGTGCTATTACTATGAAATAACTTGTTCTCAGTTTCTGTTGCAACCAAACTTTTATAATATGTATGTGTGCATATATATTATATATGAGCACACACTCACTTATATAAAATAATAATTACACAAATCTTTCAAAAACTGTCCAACTTAGTAGTATTTCTGCTTAATTTTACCCACCTACTCTCTTACGTGGACTTCAACTTTAAAGCTATATGTGCTTAGAGGTTGTGCTCCTTGTACTCTCAATGTCAACAGAAAGATACTGTGAACAAGTCCTTCCACTAAAGATTTAATTCTTTTTTTTTTTTCCAGAAGTAATAGAATTATCCGAAGTGATGACGAGTACTGGTGCACTGAAATGTTTGATTTTTTTCTTTGTCTTATGCCACCACTTAATATATATTTGCTTTTCCAGTGTATGTTACCTGCTGTTAAAAGAATGCTCTGTTCTCCTTGCAGATATAAATGAAGGGATGTAGTGAAAAACATAGCATAGGAGAAAGAGAAAATAAGCAAAAAGAAAGAATAATACATGCTTCAAAGATGATTTATTTAAAAATGTGTCTCTTAGCTGTAAAACTGTCACACCTAATGCCACCTTTATCACCCGCATTGTAGCATTACATCCTTCCATCAGTGAGTAAAGTTTTCTGCTTGAAATGGCAATTTCCTCTAGACTGCTGCTTGGAATTTTTCTATTGCATTGTTACAAGTACTTTGCTGAGTTTAATAGTTATTCCTGATGTTAATTCAAATGTTATATTTCTTTCCATTCTGCTTCAGTACCTGGAACAGCATACATTTAAAATGATTGAAATGAATTTCAGTGTCAAACTTTCATGACTAAGCCAAAGGGAAAACATAACTAAAAGAAATGTGAGTTTAAAGTTGAATGCAAACAGAATAGGAGAGATGCTGAAGATTTATGAAGGATAGAGATAAACAAAGAAATAAAATTTTAAAAATGTCCAAACTGGGAACAGGTAGTATTTTCTCAGGCTTTCTGCTTAAGGAAATTTACACATTTACAGCATTCTGTGCAAATAAAATTATTGCTCTAATATCTCTTTTACTGTAAAATAGCATACTAACTTTTAACAAATTTCTAATTAAAAACATAAAGTTTGAAATTTATCCCAAGTGTATCTTTTAGATTGTCCTGTTCTTCACACTGCTATTTCAAAGGGAAATCTGTAAATGAAGTAACAGGACAATTCTTAAATGCTTTAAAATGGGAACTTTCCCATTTGAACAGTATAGAAAAATATTGGATAAGCTGTTTTTCAAAGTTTCTTGGTCAAAATTTTAAACCATTACTTTTTTACTTGATTTATTTAGTCAGGAAATTCCTTGAAATCTCATACAGTGTTGAAGAATCTCATACACCACTGAAGAACTTGCATCAGTGAAACCTGCTAAATAGTTACAGTCTGTTTGGTTTTGCCTCTGTCTGAAGGTTATTAGCACCACTACTTGTCTGGAAGATCAAGGTTCAGGAACATTCAGTATCTGCTTTCACACAAAGTTTGCTAAATTGACTCAAAACATTTTTAGCATCTGTTCAGACTAGCTCCATTAACCTTTAACTTAGATATCAGAGGAGAATTTCAGTACCTTTGGACAACAGGCTATGGGCAGGATGGTGAAAGAATCTCTTTAAATGTCCCAGTTTTTACCACCTATCTCATAATATTTGATCATCTTCTACAAGGCATAGTAACATTTGCAGTAGAAATTTTAAGCAGAGTATAAATTACTCTTCTTATTTATATAATACTGTGCAGCATTATGTAGTCTAATCTTTCTGAGACCATACTCGGCCTAATTTCATGTGTCTTCCTTACACTAATGTACATTTCTATGTAGTCCTCAATCAAAGAAAATTTAATTTTTTTTCAAACCACTCAGGAAAACACAGTTGTGAAAATCATTTTCATTTTAATTTGATAATTTCTTTTTGGATTTACTTGCCCAATTTATTTTCAGAGTAGTGAGATACTACAACTATGATAAGTCATTATAAATAACAATATCATTAAAAAGTGCCATAAGGAATAAAGTTACATCATTGAATCTCTGTATAAATATGATATTTAAAACTCAGTTTTCAAATCCTGTTATACACATATTGCATTACATTCAGGACAAAAGAACTTTTGACTCAACTACACACAGACTCAGGTAAGATTTGAACATAGGTTTCATAATTATCTATAGTTTTTTCAGGCACTTGGAAATAGGTAGGTAAATCGGTAATGACATTCCGATAAGCTAATCATAATGTACACCTGTAACCTTGCAGAACTGAGCACAGTCAGGCATCATGTAAAGTCTTCTGTCTTTCTCATCTGCTTTAGACTTATCCGAGTAAGCTAGAGAGAACAGAATACACTTAAATTGTTTTACCATTGTATTGTGATGTATTAATCTTGTGGTGCATGTGTAAACTTGTGTAAACTTTGTCAGTTTTCCAAGAGATTTTATAGTATACAAGGTAGGCTTAGTGTGAATTTGGTTTAAGGTTTTCGTTGCCTGGAAGTCCAAGATGAATGGTTCATGCAAGACAGAAGGATTTTATTCAGGACAAGAATTGTAGCCTTTGAATAAGAATGTGTTTATTTGGGGCAGTATTCATTATTTATTTATTTATTTTATTGATCAATAGGGGAGGAGGAGGAAGGGGGACTATGACACAGAGTGGAAAAAAAATAAAATAAATTAAACTGATCATTTTCCTGTCCTAGAAATCAGTGATTAATTATAAAAACTAAAGCAAGGAATGAGAAAAAAAATTGTGCTTGATTTTTTTTTTTTTTTTTTTTTTTTTGCTGAAATTATATGATTTTTTACTCAAAGACTGGCTGTGCTGTCACTATAAACATGGAAAAAAGTGAGGGCACTGTTGTAAATGTGACTAAGCAGAGCTCAGAACTAAAATGAACTGTGTTAGATCTTCTCTGGCCAGATAACGGCCAGATTAGAAATCTAAATGAAAGTATACCCTATCAAAATTTTCTGTTGTCATTTTCAGAAAAAGAAACAAAAACCAAAGAACAAAAAAAAACAAAAAAACACACCTTCCCTTCTAACAGTTTTGAGGAAAGAAAGCACTATTTTAAGGAATAAATTATTATTGTCTTTTTTACTTTGTCTTGAAATAGATTGCTGTGCAATGGCATACTGAAATTCTTTGACAGGAGGCTTCAGATTTATGCAGAGAATGTGACAATTATTTATTTATTTATTTATAAATATATATATTATATATATATATATATAATATTATATTATATATATATAAATAATATTTATTATTATTTATTATTGATTTATTTATTGATTTATTTATTTATTGATACCAAATGTAATTCCCCCAGATGATAGCCTAATTAAACTTAATTTTAAAAAATAAAGAAAAAACTGTCATTAAAAAGAACTTAAGAACTGAAAATAGTTTTGGGACATTTTTTAGGATCCCATTTTTTCTTTTAGAAATTGATAAAATGTTTATAACATTATTAGCATCTTTTAAGGTGTGTTCTGGCACCATAAGGAAATAAAGCTGAGAAATTATGTTTTCCCA
This sequence comes from Coturnix japonica, assembly GCF_054131305.1. Lineage (NCBI taxonomy): Eukaryota > Metazoa > Chordata > Aves > Galliformes > Phasianidae > Coturnix > Coturnix japonica. Next base: position 28,455,269 of record NC_140666.1, on the reverse strand, counting down.
GGTATTCCCTAGTTCATTTAATGCTGTTTTTTTATTACTTCTTGCAGTTTGCTTTGAAGGTTTTTATTCTCTAAAGTCTCAATCTCCAGAGTTCTATTAAATATATTTTTTTAACATGTAGGTATCTCTTCTATGTACAGAAGTTAGACAAAATGTATGTGCCCTAAACTTTGTGTGACAATAAAAACATCTAGTGAGTATATCTTCAGTTTATCCAAATTAAGGGCATTAAGACTAAATCTCTTTTGAAAGCAGGCTATGTCTAAGACATCTCTACAGTATACAAGAAAATTTATTATTTAGTGCTGCTGTTTAAGACTTCTTGCATTTTGCTTTAAAGTTTTTCATCCTCTGAAATCTTATTCTCTAGAGGTCTTTTTAAATTATATCATAAATTTGTAGGTATCTGCAATAGAAAATTTGTGAAAAAAATGCTTTTGCAATATTTCAATGTACTGTCTACAAATACACTAGAAAATCAGTTAAGGAATGTGAAAAAGCAATGAAAGTCTATGTTAATTTATCACTGTACTGAAGTTTGTGTCTATGTGTTGGAATTGAACATGTGTTACATTCTGCTTTTCCACTGTGCCTGATGGTGAGTCAAACCAAGAAGGTAATTTGGTGCAGAATAACTGTTCAGTTTCTATATAATGGAGTTACTTTTTCTTTGCAAGCTAATCCTTAGTATGACCTACTGTGCTGAATCATAGATATTAATGATCATTAAGATAAACACAGTTTACTTACTGCCATCTGAAGTGTTGATGTACTCACAGAAATGGAACATGCTGCGAATTCCTGAAACAGAAATCCTTTAAAGTGCTCAACTTTAATGTTTATTTATATTACAAACTATATACCTATATATACTATATATATAACTCTCTCTCTCTCTCTCTATATATATAACTATATACTATATAACTATATACTATATAGTATATAACTATAGTATATAACTATATACTATATAGTTATATATATACTATATACCTATAGGTATATAGTTTGTAGGTTCTTTTTTAATATGTGTGTATATATATAACATATATAATAAGCACTAAATATATATATATACACACCTATATTAAACATATATATACACCTATATATATGTATATACACACACATATATATACACATACCTATATATATACCTATATATATATACACACACCTATATATATATATTTAATATACAATATATATAATATATATTTATATAATTTATATTATATACCTATTTATAATATTATAGATTATATACCATATATATACCTATATATATAATATATAGGTATATAGTTTGTAGGTTCTTTTTTTCATGCCATATTTTGGAAGACTTAATTGAAGCTATAAAGCTATAATTTTTCTGTGGTTATTTTCGTATTTATTTTTTGTTGATTTTTTGTTGTTGTTGGTTTTTTTTTTGAGGGGACAAGTAAATTTTTCATGTACTGTTTGACAGAAGAAGTTAGAGCCCATTTCATGCCTTTAGATGAAAATGGCCTCAAGAACTCAAGAAATCGCCTCAAGTTGTGCCAGGGTAAGTTTAGGTTGGATATCAGGAAAAACTTCTTTACAGGAAGGGTTGTTTAGCACTGGAATAGGCTCCCCAGAGAGGCAGTTGACTCACTGTCCCTGAATGTGTTTAAAAACTGTTTGGATGTGGTGCTCAGGGACATGATTTAGCAGAGGTTTGCTACAGCTAGGTTGTGGTTGGACTCAATGATCTTGAAGGTCTTTTCCAACCTAAGCAATTCTATGATTCTATAGCTTCTCATCAACCAGAAGCATCAGTTCCTCAATTTAGCTGATTAGAAAGGCAGGATAGCTTTCTGAGGCTCTTTAAAATGCAGAAATCAGGCACATCCATGCTTAATACTAGGATCTGAATTTTCTAAGTGTTTTTCAAGCACAATTAATATGCACTGACAGGAACAACTCAAAGCTTTATAGAGGAAGCTTTATCTTGCTTTTGAATATCTTGCTAAACCTGTCATTCTTGTAATGACAGTGCTATTCACCAGAGGGTAGTGGGCATAGAGTAGTCTCCACAGGGCAGTGGTCAGAGACCCAAGATGCTGGAACTCAGGAAGCATTCGGACAACATTTTAGACAGGAGGTTTGAATTTTGTGTGGTCCTGTTGAACTCCATGATCCCTGTGGGTCCCCCCAAACTCAGAGTATTGTATAATTCAATTATTCATTTTCATATCATATTTAAAATGTTGAGAATCTTAAACTAAGGATAGAAGGCAGAAACAGAAGGAAAAATTGACTCCTCAAAGCACTTTGCATTGAGCTTAGTTAGAAATTTCACTGTGTCCTTCTATGCTCTGTTTAAAAAGGTTAATTTTATGGATTGTTCTGAGTAGCTAAGCAGGTTTTAATTAAATGCCTCAGCTCATAAAAGTTATGATTTTTATTTTATTTTATTTTTATGTTTTACAGGTTGCTTTGATTAAAAATCATATTCCACATTGAAGGAATTTTTATTCCAATTCCCAGGAAGGTAAGAACTAATTGATTAAAGCAAGAGCTAACCTGATTAGCAGTGTTTTGGAAAAACTAAATAGTAGTTTGAAAATGTCTCAGAATAAGGCCTTCCTGTATCACCTGAAGGCAGTATTCTACACTGTTTGAAAAAATGCCAATGAAATTAAATAAAGTCACAAATATTAAAGAAAGTGTTTTTCTATGGTAGAAAGAAAATGTGTTTGAAAGCAGATAAATTATTTGGACTAAGCTGTTCTCTCAGTATGTTAATTGTTAATGTCTGTGAAGAAAATTCTATTACTTTTTATTACTGTCAGTTTTACTTAAAATGTCACAATTTTCTGTCTTCAAATTGCACAGTTCTCTGCATGCTTTCATAATATTATAAAAGTTATGTTCTTACATTTCATCCCACAATTTCAAGAGTAATTTCATTATGAAAGCTCATAGTTTGCCCCTTCAATTTTAAAAATGACAGATTTTTGCGTCACCCCCACCAGTACCTGTTGCAATTAGAAAATATAATGCAGAGACCACACTTGGATTTTATAATAAAGGTGTAGACTTTAACATGGGGATCTTTCACTGATGATGTACCTGCAAAGGCTACATTATCTGTCATAATTAGTTATTCCCTTATTATGTCTGTCTGATCACCACACAGAAGATTTTCTCTAGAGTGGTGACCTTCTCTGTCACATTTTACTTCTGCCTGACAGCTGGAGTTTGGCTGTGATTTTATTCAAGGAGTTGTATGTAATCGGAGGCAGAAAATGCTCAGAAGACTTTACTGCTGAGCAGTAATGAATATTTCCAAAGCTGGGCGCTCTGATGATTTGTTTAGGGAATCATGTATACATTTATTAAGCAAACTGTATTAATATCATGCATAATAGTTAGAGTGAGCAGGAAATAATAGTGTTTTGATAGGACACTGAAGTTGAAGATGGAAAGAGGCAAGAAAGAAAAAAAGAAAAAAAGAAAAAAATACTGTAAGCTTAAATACTCTATCTGTAAATTGTCATATAGATAAAGTCTTGCAATCAAAGTGGAAAACAGAGAAGTACACTACTAGGAAAACCTAGTATTTTTAAGGCTAGTGTTTTCTCTACTCTAACTTTTTAAATAGGACATATGTCTGCTAATCATCCTGAGATGATCCATACAGAAAACCATAGGAGATAATGCTAACTAAAGCAACATTCGCTTGACCTGCAAATGTTAAGGATAAGCTAGACAAAATGGCTATGGTAGATCCTGTGGCTCAGTGCCTTCTAGCCACTCTTGGCATGAAGTTCCAAAATGATGTACCATGATGTAGGAATAGATCTACCTAAAGCAAATGGGAGCCACCTCACTGTCCTCCTCCCTGACCTACCTGCTTTCAGGGGCTCCCTGTCATAATCACAAAGAGCTGATCTACGGCCCTGAGAGTGATCTTACTTATTATTACTTAAATGTATAAAAAATTCATTTTATTAGTAAAAATTAGCATTCACATCACAGTGCTTTTTCTCTGTTCCAAGACTCTACAATGTATTACTAAAGCATAATCTGTTAGATGTGTCCCCAGTAATGTTCCTTGAGATGGAATCTGTTTGAACCTAATAATGTCAACCCTGGAAAAGAAATGTCCTTCTGACACTATAATGTGTACATATGGATAACCCAAAGTAAAAGTAGTTTTTCCCAAGGTACTGTCATAGCTTTCATAATTCAGGGTGAAGGTTTAAAAAGCTTGCATCCTTACAAAGTCTTCCTGTAGTTCTACACCTGTAACTGAGCTGACATTTTCAAACTATTTTCTCCTTTTTTTTCTCTCCACATTTGACATGTCTGAAGCTGTAGAAATTATCATCAGGCTGTGTGTAGCAAGCTGAGATTTTGACACTTCATAGAGACACATACCTGAACATAAAAAAATGTGGCTACTGAGAGGTAAGAAAAAATATTTTGCTAACCTACTGAGTTATAATATTGTGTTATAATGACCAAGACTGGGTATGCATAAAAATATTTAATAAAAATATTAGATAAATACTTTTTTTTTTTTACAAGCCCTTAAATGTTGCTTTTATTTTTCTACAGGAAATTGCATTTAATAAATTATATATTATTTATTAGATTTTGTAAAGCAGTATGTATAACTAATCAGACAATAATTCTTCTAAGGTACTTTTCAGTGGTCTCAGCAATAGCTTATAGATTATATGCTACAGAAGGGGAAGAAGAATTCTGGCTTTCCTCAAAAGTTAATTATCTAAAGATGAACAGAACAAGAATCGTTGACCAAAACAGACATATGGAGGGGAATGAAAAAACTGCAGGAATACACCGATAAACACAAAACCCAACAGTGAGAGAACAGACTGCAACTTCTATGCTATCATAGCTAAGAATTTCAGACTCTTTTCCCACAGTCTTCCTGCTACTGGTCATAAGAAACTCTTTAGATGATTAATTGAAAGCCAGCAGAAAGGGGACATGAGTTGAAGCAAGATGAATGTTCTAAGAATTTGATAGATTGTGTACTGATAATATTTTGTAATTTGCCTCCAGATCATGTCCTCCTAGCTATAAATATGCATTTTAAAAACATCATAATAAACAAGTCTTTTTTTCTTGTAGAAGAAAACAGATAATTTGAAAGTAGCTGAGCAAGTACTGATTAAAATAATCAACATGCAATTTCTTCTCTCCTGTAGGAAGACAGAACAAGACAGGAACAAAGAAGCTTTGCCATGGCACATCTGAAAATATCTTCTGCTTCCCCATTGCAGTATTAACTGAAAATACATGTTATGATTTTAAGCTGTAGTAGTACAATGACAATAAAATCAGCAACAGCATTCAGTATGCTAATAATTCTCTCAGTTTGAGACCTTCCAATTGATGAAGTATACTTTTACTTTGCTTTACCTTAAGGATCGATATTGACTCTAAGATACCATTCTAAAAGATCATGATTATATACAAAATGAAAATTCTTCACTCAGTAGAAAACTAAAAGACAGTATTTTAGGAACATGATGCAATGTAGCATAATATACATTTTCTCTAGTCTAATAGTCTAATAGCTCTATCAAAGACTTGTGAAAGTCAGAACTGTTTTTCTTTTTTGTCTCAAAGCTTGCTTTGTGAGGCCTTTCTGGTGATAAGACTCTGACAACTGCTGATTATCTAGGGGGGTGAATGGTGGGTGTCTCCATGCCACAGTACCTCTGCTTATGATTGTAAAGATAAGCAGAATTGGGACAAGCAGTATTTTTCGGGGGTGATGGCTTGAAGGAGCTAACCACTGCAAAAGGTGATAATGCTTGTGCATGGCAACAGAGGCACAATTCCCTGCTGGCTTATCTGTTGACCAAGGTATGTCACACTAACTGAGAGAAAAGAAGAAGAAGGAAAAAAAAAATACAGAAATGGGGGATAAAAAGGCCCTCACTAAACTAGAGATTTTGGAGACAAACTCCCAAAGACACCTTTGACGGAGAATTCCCTGAGGGGAAAATCTCTTTGGAAGAACCCCCCAAGGCCTGCTTGCTGTGGAGCTTCCTGGCTTTTTCCCATCCCTTGCAGTGATCAGATGAGTTCTTGAGGTCAATGGACTTACTACGCACCTCACTGGGCCCACGGTGGTGATCTCTTTTGCTTTCTACAGAGACTCCTTGCTTATACTTCCTATCTTTCCTATTGCCCATCTTCCCTTCCTGATCTCCCTAAACAGCTAGGACTTGTAATAAACTAGTTGGACCAACATTTGAACGGTTGTTTCTTAATCCCATGCCAGGCACACATATATCAAAGAACTTCCCCTCCCTCCTATAAATTGGAGGACAAATTGACACTTGTCAACCTGATACATGCTGTTTGACTTATTTAGCAGATGTTAGGAAATGGACATTTGTACTGACTTTACAGATGGATGAATTTGTTTGTTCGATTTATTTGTTTTGTTGCTTCATATTCTATAAAATTTCATCTGCTTACAAAGTTCTCTACTTTTTCTACTTGAAAGCAATATGTTTTAAGCACTTGCAACAACTGGAATGAAGGAGCTGAATGCCTCCCTCTCAGTAAAATCTCAGGAAAGAGATAAGAGAAAAGCAACTCCAAGTAAACCTAGGGGAGGGGGAATTATGGCACAGATTTCTGCCGTCTGCTAATTTTGGTGCATTTCCATGTTTATTTCCCATTCTGTCTTGTGCAGATTATGAAAGCTTTAGGTTTTGACTTTACTCAGCACTTCAGAACTTTAATGAATATAAGCCAAAATGCCTCAAGTCAGGGACATAATTAGGAATTGGTCTCAAAGCCAAAAGAAATCTTAAAAGGCTGCCCTCCTATTGACTTTCTTAAGCATCTGCTCAGAAAATACTTTAATCTGAACAACCTACTCATTAGTGTGAGTACAAAAAGATCTTCAAACTACTCATCATTTCTATTCAAAACCACTAAATCAACAATTTATTTCAGTAGAATAGGCATCACAAGCTTTTCATTCTTGAGGATGGGCAAAAACAACATCAAGCCTTCCCTAATAATTTGTTGAACAGCTAAGTTAGCTGGTATGAGTTCAAACTGTGCTGGCTGCAAATGGCAGACAGACACACTGGTTGCCCTAGTAACTCTATTTAGTTTAATCATAAGCAGAAACATAGAGGTAATATTTTTTTGTACCTTTTGTATTTAAGTTGCGACTAATAATATTAATACCTAATACTAATTCTTTGTAAGCTTTCTTATTTCCTCAAAATTGTGATGATGTTTTTTTTTTGAAGGCTTCTGGGTGCTGTCCCATAGAACTTCAAAAAAATAATCTCCATTCAGTGTGTACCACCTCTGCTTCAGTTCTAAACATCTGCCAAGTAAAAAGAATCCAGAAATTGTCTGCCATTGTAAGAACTAGTGGTATCATGACAGATCAGTGGCTTTGTGATAGAAACCAGTCATTTTCCAAATGACATCAATAGCTAATACAGAACTTGACTACTACAAATTTCCCTTCTCTGGCATGTGTGTCTGTTGGTTAAAAATAAATCAGTCCTGGATCTTTCAAAAAGAGTCTTCAATATAAGATACAACTAACAATCTGAAATATAGAAAAATAAGTGGTTTTTGTTGTTGTTGTTTTTTCTTTATGGGGTTTGTTGTTGTTGTTGTTGTTTCTGCTAATCATGTATTAGTTTCTTTATGAAAAATGTCTTCAGGAAGTGTCTTTTTAGTGAAAAGTTAGACACTCTTAGACTTCCGATTAGTAAGAATATTGAAGAGCTTTTCAGGTTCAGAATAACTCAGATCATCTATAAGTAAGAAAAGCTGAAATGCAATTGGATTGCTCAGGAAGAGGTTAAAAATGGAGAATTTCTGGAAACTAAATTGCAGCATTAACTTTAAAGACAGCTCAAGGATTTTCTGAACTTAGATACCAATTATGAACTTGGCTACATGGAACATGTAAGTGTAGCACCATGCACAGTCTCTACCTAACTGCCCATTTTTCTTACTTCAGTGAATAAATAGTGCTTACATTGCCATTAATGTTTCTCTGTTCCTTTTCAAAATATTTTTGTATTATCCTTTCAGTAACTACATATCAAAACATTTTTCATATTATAATGGAAACCCATGTTTTGCATTTAATTGTAAGAAATGCAAAAATACTTTTGGCATATTCTTATGTTGTTTTTCTTGTCCTGAACCTCACCACAAATAAATTGACTTAACTGTTGCTTTTTCTTTGATGTTGCGATCTTTACCTGCTACCTGTTGCAGCTGTAGCATCCCATTTCACTTACAATAAGAAAAAGAAAAAAAGAAAATGTTATAATGTAAACTGTGTATTAAAAAGACTTCTAGAATAAATTTTAAGTCTGATTAAAGACATTTGACTGTCACAGGGGAAAACTGCACCATTAACATAGCTCCAGATATATTAGGACCAAAGCAGTTTATGGATTTATTAACAATGTATAATTAACCAGAAATCAATGAATGACTTGAAATCTGTATCAGTGCAACAGATACACATGCTTTTTTGTAGCTGATCCCAAGAAACTGCAATCACACACCCATAGATGCACACACACACGTGTATACAGGTTCTCACAGCTGCATGCACATGCAGGCACCTGCTGTGACTCATTTCTCCTAAATTAATCCTAGTTGTTGTTTGTGTTTTTTTTAAACTCGCTTTAAAAGAGCTTTAGGTACTTGCATATGCACCTGCTTGCTCATTTTCTCATCTATTGCTGAAAAGATTATTACAGCCTAAGCTTACAATAAGCTCTTTTTTTGGATTTACAAGAAAAAAGAACATTGTGTGGGCTTAAAATTATAGACTATTGCTGGAGATGCCTAAGCTGCAGCATGATTCAAGGCTTATAGATCTACCTGAGATCAGGTCTTTCCAGAAGTTAGATTAATTTCAGCTGGTGAGGAGGATCACAAACTGATTGTTTTTCTGACCAGAGATTGCATGATGGGCTTGGGTGGTAGTAGTTTTCTTCATTTTAGCAAATACTACTAAGAAAAATGTTGTAGTAGATTAGAAAATGTCATTGGTTAAACTTATTTTCCTCCCTTCAAGAAGCTACTGTTTCTCAGGCACGAGGAAACTTATCCAGTTAGCAGAGTTAATGGAGTCAGCCAGTCCTAGTTCTAGTGGCATTTTATCATGTTGATATTGGTCTGCCTTACTGTGGCTGATTACAGATGGGCTGTTTCAGAATAACTCAGTTGAAGCACTTCCAGCTACTGTCAGTGGCAATTCTTCTTTTGGGCATCCAGAAATCTCTATGGTTCCCCGAGGAACTATGCTGGCCCAAATGTTTCTGGAGTTACTGCAGGTTGCTTCTTGAATTGGCTCTATTAGAGGCTTAGCTTGGTGTATGACTGTTAGAAAGTTGATCTCTGACTATATATCTTATGTTCTTTAACAATTGTAGAAGATCATAGACCTAGCCTTTATAGTAGAAAAGTCCCACAGGAGCTGTTTATAGGACTGATGTTTTGAATTACAATCTCTACAGCAGATAGATTATGTCTTCCTCTAGATTTCAACACAAAACAGTCAATTCTGGATAATATTATTATCAAAGAAATGCATTTGTTTAAAATACTTCTCATCTAAAAACACTGTAATGCTTACTGCAAATAACTGCCAGAAAATTGTCTTAAAGGTAGGAGATGCTGGAATTTGCCACTGAACCTGCAGATGGCCTTTGTACAAATACATTATTTGAAAGAAAATCAGACACAGGAAGCAGGCGGGTAGGACTCTAATTTTTTATTTTTTTTTCATCCTCTCTCTTATTTTCAGCTCCCAATTTATTGTGTATTACTGAAACTTGCCTTAAAAAAGAATATATAAATATAGTTGTTCTACTTATTTTTTTCTGATAGTTTTTGTTCTCCTGTTAGCTGTTTCAAAACCACTGAGCTCAGATGCACACTTTGACCAGGTACAACATGCTCTTCTGCCCTGCACTCTATCCTTGCCTGTCACTGCAGTCTTTTCCTACTCCTACTCTGCAGTTAGCTTATGTGTCTTGAACCTTCCAGCACAGAGCACAGTCTGCCTTTTATTTTTTCCCTTATTTGCTAGTGCTTTTCAAATGGCCAACTGCAGTAGGACTCTTTCTTATTTCAAGTATTATTCAGTAAGACTCTTTCTTATTTTAAGTATTATTCAGTAAGACTCTTTCTTATTTTAAGTATTATATATTTTATATCTCCAAATACATTTTGTACTGTTTGTTTCTTCAGATTTCTCATTCCAGAGCCAGACTGGCCATTCCTCATTGGTTCTCTATCCTCACCATCCTATCTTAGACACCTCTCATTTCTAATGTCTTCCCGCCAATATTATCCTTCCTCATGATCACAAGCACTGATTCTCATGGGGAACTGATGCTGAGGGTGAAGAAGTCAATGAGGAAAGGCTGGACCTTGTTCCTACAAACAAGGATAATGTGACTGTGATTCCTTTCTCAGAAAGAATCATTTCTGTCTGCTTCCTGTTTCTCGCCAAGTCATTTTCTCTTTTCTGAAGTCAATGCATCTCATATCAGAGCTTTCCCTGTTTAGCTCATGATCTCATGTGTTTCATCACAGTTTTTTATTCACAGTCAGTGTCTGTGTGACCTGCGAGTGTCTCTCTACATCCCCTCCTTATGGATCAATCTGTTTCTGTGGAATTAATGCCAGACACCGCAGTTGCCTTTCTATTTCTGTCTTACCCTTTCCCCTTCTCTGTAATGAGTAAGGTATTCCTGACCAAAAACTGATCAAATGCCAGATATCTTTCTCAGAACACAGTGATTCAGTTAATCAGAGAAATAATTAGAATCAACTACCAGTATTAAAAGTTAAATTTCTTTACATGGCAGTTGAACAACCTTACAAATAGGTAAGGTTATAGATCATTGATAAGATAAACAGTATTTGCTGTTATATTTCTAGCCTCTGTGATTTTCATAACTCCTCTACTGTAGTCTAAAAAGAAACATGGATCAGTTATCAGGCACTGAAAGGAAATTGCTTACAGGGACTTAGAAATGAGATGTCAAGTCAACTGCCTTTTTTCTTGCTTTGACCAATTTTAGGTTTTACTGTACATATTTTGAATTTTTAGTATGGTTTGTGAAATACATACTTGTTAAAATTCTAAAATTAGAATCAGAAGAAGATTTTTGAAAACCTAATAATGAAAGCAAATGCTTTTGCTATGACTTATTTGCTTAAAATTTTCTAGTGTTGTAATTAAAGTTTTATATATTTAAGTAAATCAGCATATAGATGCTAATATTGGTATGGTTAGAATGTGTCCTTAATTCGTATGTCCACAATATTACCATTTCAATCTTAGAGCAAAGTTTCATTATTGAAAGAGCCAGGTTGTTTTAAGAATTATACATATATTAAATTCAGATGAAAGTTCTAGAAAAAGGAGATAATAAAAACTTCTCTGAAAATAATTTATCATTAAAAGTGATATCTATCCAACTCCACGGTAATACTATTAGAAGATAAAGCATTCTCATTAACTTAGTGCTCTTTTTCATGTAGTACTTGGTTATATTTCTTTAGATAGATGTTAAATGCAGTGCTTCAGAAGCAAAAGGTAGCATTTGCCAAATATGCAGCAGGAAAGAAGCAGAAAATAAAACCCTTCAACTCTTTTCAAGATAAAAAATGATTAAGAACAGTGAAGCAATAAGAGCTTGCAGAGAAATGAATCTTTATAAGAGAAAGAAAAAAAAAATGCATACAAGATTGAAAAAGGAAAAAGAAACTTTGGAAAGTTTCAGTGTTTGAGAAAAACTGTTTAAGAGCTGTTATCCTGATAACTACACAAAAGTTAGGAATATTGTATTAAGCTATTTGCCTAGTCAATGAAGATAGAAGCAGCTGCTGAATAGCATCTCAAATGTGTAAGTTAAGTACATTTGCAAGTACCTAATGCTCTTGTAAAGGGAGCTGTGAGTGCAAGGATAAATTCAGGAGAAAAATATCAAGCAGTAGTATATTAGTAAGAGACAATAAATAGATGCTTGAAAACTGGTACAGAAATGAGCCTTAAACTATAATATTAAAAAAGATCATGGTTTCCTCATGCATGGTTATGAAGTATGGTTGTATTCTAAGTAGGTGTTAATTAGAATAGAATATTTTTCAGACGCTATTAAGTAATATTCCATCTACCCACTTGTTAATAGAAAAATAAAGTTCAACATCCTTTTTTAGTTTGTATACATTACATATATAGAGATACTGTTACCACAAAAGCATCCTAAGCTGATGTCTTGGCAAGGATTCTTTGAATGAAAATGGAGAACTGTTCTTTGGTTGAGATCCTTGTTGAATCTCCCTTCACATGACATTGCTTTCCATGTGACCTGTCTTTCCTCTCTTTCAGAACCACATTGTTTCCCTCCGCTTCCTTCTTGATCCTCTTACAAGACCCTTCTCAATGCTGTGACTCTCCACTTAGCTGTCCATCTGTCTGGCCTCTAAATATGCTCTTGCTTTTTGCTCTCTATATTATGGTATATTAATTTTCTACCATACATTGGATTGCTTTGAACCACAAGCCTACCTTTTGCCTTTAAGTAAGTCCTTCCCTTTTGTCCATGGCTTGAATAATTGCTTATCTCATCCCTTATGTTTAACATTGTCTTCAAATCAAACACAGTACAGACTTAAGCACTGAAGCTTAAGGTACATACACAAATTTTCAGAGCACGAGTCATTTCCCAAATAAAATATAGCAGAAACGGTGATCTCTATTTCACTACATTAATGTGATTACCACAGGAATTTGTTTACATCTTTTTCCACCTGAAAGGCCTTGATTCTCTACTGGTTCTTTAAAATTTGTGTAATTGACAAGAAAACCCAACCCAAAAACAACTATCGTTTAATGCATAAGCTTCATATCATAAATTTGATATTACATTCCTTTCAAAAATAGCATCTATTCAATATTCTGATATGAACAAACAATACAACTCTTGAATGGTGCGTGTAGCTAATATATTCATGCAGAAGAAAAAAAAGTGGTTAATATTTTTTGCAATATTGTCTTATCTTAGAGAAAATAATCTTGAATGCAGTCCTTTGTAGGCAAGTGTGTGAGTCTGTACTGTCAGATTTGCAGGTTCAGGTGTCATGAGTAAAGTGATACATTTCAAAAAGAGTGACAGCACTAACAGAGGCAAAGGTCAACTTACACTTTTCACATATTCACACTGACCACGGGATCATGAACTTTGGTGTCTGAAAATAAGAAGAATAAACTAACAGGATGAAGACATGTATATAGCTTAGGTCAGAGTACTTTCCAGACTTGCCTCAAATAGATAAAATAATTTACGTATGAACTCCTGCTTAAACTTCATTTAAACCTCTGAAAATGCCATGAGCTAGTATGTTGCCTCTGAAAGCTGTTTATATGAGATATTTTTGTGTTGGCAGCTGCTTTAGAGGAGGGAAAGCTTTTTAATTGCTAACCACTTATTATTAGAATAAAACTGGATACATTTCACAAATGCATTCTCCCTTTCTCTGTATGTAAAATTTTAAGCACTGAGTTGTTTTCCAGAATACAGGATGTAGCTTGGTAACTGATTTAACGCACTTTAATAGCTGGTTCATAACTAATGTTTATATCATACAAATTGTCAGACTAGAAATGGCTGCCAGTGATTCCTGTCAGACTTAAATAGTTTCTTTGCCTATTCAGCCATGTCTCAATTAATGAGTTCTCTATGAGTTATAAAAAGAATATGATTGGTTGTGTTTCTTCCATGTTAGTACAGATTTTAGAACAGTAAGGGTTCACTTAGAAATGGTTCTCTGTGTATACAGTGTTACATTTCATGCAGAAAAACTGCATTGGTTGTGATTGACCCACAGACTGCTTGGAATGAAAAGGAAGTAATCAATCAGAAAACTAATTCTCACATATACGATATAGAAAGCTGTTTCCATACATTCAAAGTGGATAAGCTCCACTTGCCCACCTGCTTACTCAATAAGATGCCCTAGATTTAAGTGATACTTAAAACTCATGACTCTCATCTGAACATCAGCTGCCAAGAAATGCCCCACACAGATTCAAATTTTGCTTATTTGACAAAGGAGAATATATATATATATACATAGGGAGGAAATCATTCCATTTTATGATTTTCTTCACTTACAAAGCACTCATAAATATGAACTAGATCTTGAATGATGCTGTGCATCTGGTCCTGGTCCAGAAAAGCACTTCAGTGCATCTTTAAGTATGAAACTAATCATAGTATTTAAATGACAGATACTGTAGCTGTCTATGTACTTTTGTGGATTGGTGGGGCTGGACAGGAAGAATGAAAAAGAATGGAAAAGAAAATTTTGAGTTCATGCTAGGTAGTGCCTGCTGAAAGAAATAGCTGTTGGATTTGTAGAAAACTGAATATTTCCACAAACTGGCAGACCACTCCTTTGCCAAAACAATCACCTTTGTCTTTCTTTCAGCAGTGGAACTCTAGCCTCTAGATGTGATCTGATGCATGTTTTCAGGTATAACAACAAATAGATTCTTGGAATAATTTAGGAATGTAGTACAGAATAGTGATTACAAGATGGCAAATATAACCAAATTAATAGTGTCTCTCATTCCCGAAGTATCATATTTCACATTTCAACAAGAATCTATGGCAGTTGCATAGTCCCTTTCATGCAGTAAGGAATCTATGCAGACCAGTCGGTCCTGGTTAAGACTAGTACAACTGTTTAATAAGTAGTTTGATTAGGTGCATAAATCAGTTTAAAGAAGTCCATACACTGAAAGATGGATGCATCTTTTGCCAGTGCAGGATGTGATCCACACTATCCATGGACCATCAACAGTACTGGCTTTGGCAGGCTCTGATTTGGTGAAAAAATACGAGACTGGCTTCACTGGTCCAGCCTGAGAGTCAGTCTAAATCATCATTCTTTCTCCAAGAATGGAGCTAAGCAGATGTCTAAGGAAGGTTAGGAACAAAGCCAATATCTTTACCTGCAGTAACATCTAAATCTCAAACAACTATAAGATAAAATAATTTGCAAGTGTAGCATGGTAGGTCTGTTTAGCATCTGTCTGTTTGACCCATCCAAGTTTTTCTGAACTTTGTCCCTGAGTTCTTTCTCAACTTCTTAAACCCAGAATATATTTTAGCAAAAATCTGTTGCAATGAAAGGATTCCTTTTCATGTTTACAACCTCCAACTGACTGGCAGTTTTATGAGACTTTCTCAGTCTTGTAAGGGACACTCTGGCAAAGATGTGAACATTTTATCTCAGTCCATTTTCTTCATGCCAAAGTCTCTCTCTCTCTCTCTTTTTTTTTTTTTTTTTAAGATCTCTTTCATAATCTCTCTACATTCTCTTTGTCCAGGGCACTCATACAGCTTCTGATCACCTCATTCTCACTGCAGTAAACTTTTCTTTTTTTTTAGTGGAGAAGGAGGGAATAAGGATATTGATAGTGAATTTATTTTTCAGTAGAATAGAATTCTAAAGAGCTTTTCATTTGAATTGCCATACTTTGCCCAAATTATTAAGTGATGATTAATTTTTAGTGACTGATAATGCCAAAGCTTTTTACTGAAGTCTATATATTTCAATTGTTTGAATCCTTCATCTTCTCTCATTAAATCAAATTTTATGGAAGTGTTGCATTAATTGCAATGAATAGTAACTAATCTAATATTAACTGAAATAAATCTCACAAAGAGCTATATAGATATTGTAGTTAACTCTTTCTATTATGTTTGTGAAAAACTTCAATAGAAGATTTCAAAAAAGTATGCCTTGGTAGAGTATGGATTACTTTGATTATCTTCTGTGAAAGCTTCAGTTAAAATAAAATGAGTGTGCAAAGGAAATCATATCTGTCAAACACCTGGACAAAGCAAGTTTTATCTCAAATTAGGTATTTAAAAATTATTCCTCTGATTCATACTTGAACTGTTTAGAGTCTTACTGGGAAGCAACACTTATAAAGGTGACAAAGTTTAATTTCCCACTTCTTCTTAACAAAATATTAAGCCATAAAAAATATCTGAATAAAAACTATCCACATATCCACATTAAAGTAGAACATGTTGACTTTTTAGTCCCCTGCAACAGACTTAACATAAGTACAGTATAGGAATAACTACCAGCATTCAGAGGAAGTACTGTGGTTCTTGCAAGAAGAACCTAGCTCCTGCAGTTATTTAACATAAGAAAGAGATAAATTAAGATGACCTTCATTGAATTTTATACACAGTAAGGTTCTCATTGAATTCCTATAATGGACATAAAAATATTTTCATTAACAAAGTCAATCTACTTTTTTCTAATATGTTTTAACATGTTGCTTTTCACTTTTTTTGCAGACCAACATTTCTGTCATTATCTTCACCATCTTCAATTTATGTAGCGTTTTCATTACTATTAGATTCTTCTTTGAACTCATATCATCTTCTGTTCTGTTTGCATAATTTTAAATACAGTATTTCTTGAAATCATTAGCTACAAATTCTGGATTTAACAGGTCAGTGTTCTCTGAATATAATGAGAGTTTTTGTATGGGAAACTGGTAATCACAGCCCGAATCTCTGATTAATCAGCTGAGGCAAATGTCGGGTCAGCTGTGGGAGCACAGGTGAGGGTAATTCAGCCGTGCTCCTGGAAGGGGTGGTGCTTGACTCTACTTCTTTTAGACTTCATTTAAGGGCTGGCCACCACTAAGGCAGCATCTCTTTGAGATTGTTCCTCTGTGGAGATTGTCCCAGTGTTTTACAGCCAGACTGAAGGCTTCTATACTGGTGAGTTTTTCCTATAGATAACCTGTTGGCTATTTATCACCATCCATCTTGTATTATTATTGACTTTGTATTATTTTCACCTTATGGTTTTACAATGTTTCAGTTTTTCTTTGAGAAGCTCAAGCGTAATTGTGGCTAATAGTTATTCTGAGTATGAAGATTTCAAATGGTCTTTAAAGGGCATGTTTGCTGTTATGTAAAGAGCCTGTAGTTTATATGTCATTACACTTGATATAACCACAAGATCAACATTCGTTTCCTTGACAGCACTTTTCACAGGTGGATTTAATGATCTCTAAATGCATCCAGGACAAGTTGTTTTTTTTTTCCCTTAATCACACACCTTGTTTTCTCATCCAAATGATTTTTGGCTAGTTCTTCATTAGCACTGTAAACATCCATCCTCCATTTTGACACCTCACAATTATTTTAGTAGGCAACTATTCCTTCAGCATTTGTTTACACTTCAGTATCACAAATGGAGACAATATTATACCATCTGTTATCACTGCCAGCATTTCTGTACTGTGACTTTTTTGATCTTCCAGAAATTTAATGCTGGTAAATTTTGGACAGGCTTTTCCAGTGCCTCAATGAAGCGGTCAAGGCAAAGAAGATGTCTTGTTTGACAGAACAGATAACTAGTAGAGAGAGGTTATAGCAAACTGAAGTTTTTTGCTATGGGCAAGAAATTATGATGTATCATTAGGATACAGAAACTCCTATGGGAGTTTCTTGTTACATAATTCCTGTTATGAAATATTTTGTATTTGTGCTATTTCTTGATCTTCTGTTTGGTCATTTCCATGTTTTGGGATTTCTGCTTGTTCGGTAAGTATGCACTAATTACACATTTTTTTCTTCTGCTCCATGCAGTTTCCTCTTCTGAGTTCAACTGTACACCAGTTTAGTGCAAAAAATCTTCTAATTTCAGTGATTCAATATCCTCACATTTTCTTCAGTCTTTTATATTTCTTCCAAATCTTCTTATTAATAATCACTTTTGCATAGAGTACCACCATGAGTTGAAAATTTTGCATCATACCTTTTAGTGCATTCTCTTTTGCAGTCATACCTTTCATCTCCAGACCAGCTGCCATTTTGCAATTCGCTTATGAGATTCAGGGATTTTCTTAACTCTGCCAGAAATCTCAGTGGGGATCTTTGAGCTACAACAGATAAAGCAGTGTGCCAGTAAGGTGGTGGAGAAGACAGTAGTAATTGCTCTCTCTCTGTGTAACTTTAGTCCCTCTGGGGTTATTTGTATTTCTCAGTCATTAGCGAATTCCTCGCTCCCCCCCCCCCCCCCCGACACACACACATTACACTTTATCTAACCAGGGTTTAAGACAGCATGTGAGCTTTAAGTTAAACTACTTGGAAATAAAAACCTCATCCTTCTCTAGGCAGAGTCAGTGTGTATATATTAAAATATTGATAAGGGAAATCAAATATAAACAAATAATTAAATCACAAAATCATAGTGGTCAGAAGGGTTCTCTGGAGATCACCTATTCCAACTCCACTGCTAAAGCAGACTCCCTAGAGTAGGTTGCACAGGAATGTGTCCAGACATGTTTCTCTAGTATCTCCAGATAAGGAGATTCTACAACCTATCTGGGCAGCATATTCTAGTGCTCTATCACCTATAGTCCAGCTCATCAAAATCAAATGAAAGGTTTCCTAAATGACTCTAGTATCAGAAATATATATATAACAATCATAAAAATACTGAGATCTTTAGATGAAAAGAAGCAGCTGTAAATTGCTCTGCAATATAGCGAGAGCTTCAGCATGTGTTAAAGCCCTTAAGTATTTTCAAATGGTAAATCAGTTATTTCAGTCACTAGGGAACGTGATAACAATTCTACCCACCAACTGTTCGAACAGCATAACTAAGGCTGTATTAAAGGTTTTGTCCTGTGTGTATTCTGCAAAGCACAGTCCATCTGCTTTTAATGAAAGTCAGCAAAGGTGGGATGATAAGGAAAAGGTGGCATGTATATATACACATATATAGTGACCAGGCCAAGCAAGTGGACACATCACATAACTTGTATTGAAGCCTGAAGCTATAACAAAAATAGTTATCTGTAAATCAGAGCAAGAGGTTTCCATTACACAGTTTGTTTCTGAGTGTAACAAGTAAATCTTTTCTTTTAAATTAAAGCTGACTTATTTGCTTTTCTTCAGATGTCGTACACAATTAGATTTGCTTTATCTCATGGTTAGATTCATAGTGAGGCTTTTACTCTCTTTTAGATTTTTGAGACTGAATCTCTCACATCCTTCACAGTGACATGCATTTCACTTCAGAACCACTGTCCCATCTTTGGGACAGATTAAAGATACAATTACAGCATATTTCTACATTTACATGAATAAAACATTTCAGTACCCTTCTGGCCCTAGTGTACACAGAAAATACTCATTATCCTCATTAAGAATTCAGTCTTATTGCATAAAAGATATAACCTTGTCTCTTAACTGCTATGATGCTTCTTTAAATTTGAATATATGGTCTGTTCTTAATACCAATATGATAGTCTTTGGAGAGTATCTTTCCCTTCCATAAGAAAAAATAAAATACAACATACAAAAAAAGACAACAATAAAAAGAACTTACTGGACATTAATAACAGCATGAATTACAAAAGTCTGAGTCCAGATGCTTGTAGTTAGCTCTCTGTTTATGGACTTGTTGTTAGGGGTATATTGGTCTGTTTTGAATAACTGTTATTAGCAAGGACCTTGACAGTATGAGCTGTCTGAAAATAGTATGTTTTACTGCACTGGAAAGACAAAGTCCAACTTTGACCTGACCTTTTTAAAGCTTCTGCTCTTTCTATATTTTCTTCTTTTTTCCCTTTTCTTTCTTTCTATTTTTTTCTTAAGGTGAAAAAGGGACATAGATGATGTCTAATGTGTCAAGGTTGCCAAGTAACAGGCTAGAGATGTGTCAGTGAAGGCTGTTTCCATGAGAGGAATTCAGTTGGATATAGTTTTGAATTGCTTCTGTCTGTCTCCCTCTCTTTTGTTTGTTTTGTTGTTTGGTTGTTTTTTTTTTTGAATAAAAAAATCTTTTGTTTCAATCTATGAAAATCAGTGTAGTAAAGTGAAGAATATAGTACATGCTTATGCTGGAAGTATAAAAAAAGTATGCCTCTGCTGATTGTTTATGTCCCTCTTAAGTTGAGAAAATGATGGAATAATTAATGTAATTTTCAACTTCCACGTGTTAATGCCTCATAGCTGTTAAACACTTCTGTACCTCCTGTGAAGTCACTTGTTTTAAAATGTGCCATAAACAAAGCATAAATTTAATTGCTGAATCCATTCTAAAAGAACAGAGTTAGATTGGCTAGAATAACAAGATGCCAAGAAATAGCCAGTGTGAATTTTCGAGGAAGAAGTCAAGTCAAAACAGTATAATTATTTTTCTGCTTTTCAGTGTGAGAATAGTCTACAGTGAGGAGAGCTATAGATTGATGTGCTAGAAATCACTATTTTTTTGACATTCTGACTTTATTGATTTATGACTTACTTCCCAGCTACATCAGGAGAGTTTAATAGTGGCCTGTACTGGACAAGAAAGTGGTCAATATCTCCTTTAATGACTTTCATTAAGGAATAAAGAATCTCCTTATAAAATCCAATGGAAATGTTTGCAAGCACTTTGGTGGACCAGACTGGAATTCACAATGTTCTTGATAGACTGGAGAAACTGAAATCAATAAGATAAAATTCAATGAGCATAAAGCACTACATGCCAGAAAGTAGAATCAAATATCTTCCAAATAAAATTACTTCAATGCGGAACAGAAGAGAACTTTAGATACATACCGAATCATAAAATAAAGCAGTAGAAACAGCCCAAGGACTGTGTGTTTGTTTTGCACTAGGTTTACTATCTTCCTGCTGCATCTTATGATAAACAGCTCCTCTGATCAAGGAAGTTCCAAGAAAATACAAAGAGCATTTGTCTAAGCTCTTAGCTAACAGATCTGTAATTACCAAGAATTACCTGCCTATGTTTGACCAGGACAGCTGAGATCCACTTACACCTTCATGTGTAAGCTAAGATAATTTTAATGAGAATGCCACAGCCAAATGCCTATGGTTTATGCATGAAACAGCTTAACTGGGCAACCTGGATGTTTGCTGAGTATCTGACCAAGAATGTGCTGCATATACAAAGATGACATTCAGAGGAGTGAAGGCCTCCATTTTCATGAGGTTTAAATATATATTATATCAAGCAACGTTTCAATCTACTGATAGTTTTCATAAGCCATGCAAAAAAATTTGTGCTATGATATGCAGTGGAGTAAGTATTTTGGAAAGCTGCTTAGAAGCTCATTGTGATGTGCTGTCTGTATGCCCATCATCTTGCTTTAAAGTGTATCACCAAAAGGACAGAGCAAGATGACAATCCCAGAAATAATATCCACTGAATTTAACTGAAATCTATGATATTAAATTAAGGCTACCCTTACAAGAGGCTTCCTTCCTACCTCTAATGTCTTTTGATTTTCTTTCTCTTGGTAGTGCTCCACAATAGCTTATTGCCAGAAATGTCTATAATTGTTTTTTGTTGTTTTTTTTTTTTTTAATGTTGTAAATTGTGATCACTGTTAAAAAATGATATGATTATAAAATTCATAAAATACAAATACTTTGAAAAATGATAATATCAAAATTTGGATGAAATCAAAGCCTTCAGGACTCTGTCCAGTTTTAGAAAATGACAGCGATAACAGTGGAATGTCTCAAAGGCTGATTCAGTCCTTTTATTCATAACTTGATATGTATGTGCAAGTCTCATTTTGTCTAATGATGTTTGCTTGAATCTTTCCTGTTTTATGGGATTTACTTTGTTTGATTGTTCTAGTTTTACTTTTTTTTCCCCCCATCATTGTACCTCATTTTATTTTCAGTGTGAATCTGGTGCAAAGCAGGATAGCTATCATAAAAGGAATAAAATACAAAATCTGCCTGAAAACCTCAGTGAGTCTGCATAGATTTTGTTTACTAAATCAGCATTTTCCTTCTGCTGAAGGATTGAGAGAAAGAGAAAAAAGGTTTGGTGTGTTTGTTTTTCTCCTTCTATAAGGGACCGCGTAAGTCATTTTATGTCAGCCATAAAACCTAATATTGAAGAAATTTGTTTTCATTTATAATTAGCAAATTATACTAAATATGCCAATAATAGAAAAAAATACTCTTTTTTTTTGTCTTGTTTTATTTTAATATTCACAAATACACTGTGATAACATTTAACAGTTCTTGTGTGGAAATAAGAGTTGACCCCAATGTTTCAAAAGCAGTCATAAACTAACAGATTGACAGTGCTTTCATTTTAATTTCCTTTAACATTCATAGAAATTTTACACTATGAAATTAAGAATGGCAATTTTCTTATTACTTCAGCTAATACAAAAAAAAAAAAAAGTTGCTCCCAGTTTTCACTGCTGGTCGTTCTCCTTTAGTGAAAGCAGAGCTTAAAGAGTTACAGGAGCGTTTTGCTGGGGTATAAGTGGTGCCTTCTCTTCTTCACAGTACAAACTGTGAATCCATCACTGCAGCACTAAGTAGAGAGAATCTGCTGGAGCCAATCTATATAGAAATAGAATGAGAAACTTGGAGGAAGGTGACAGAGCTTTTCTTTGCTGGTACGCTTTCATCACTGGTGGCTATATGACTGGTGTTTGGGCACAATTTTGAGGCTGCCTCAGGCCCCAGCTAAACCCATCCTGAGTTGCATGGAGATCTAGGTTGTCTGGAAGGGCCTGTATAGCAGCTAGTTTTGCTTGCTAGAATACCTCTTGTTCCATTCTCCCCCAGTCTTATTTACAGCCCTTTTTGTGAGTTGATACAAAAGCCTCAGCAGCTGCACTAGGTGGGGTATAAAGGAACACTAGTATCTCAATATACCCAGATATCATTGCAACTGCCTTGGCACAGTTGGGATTGGGAATGCCAGAACTTTGTCTGTTATTGTAGTGGGTAGCACCTTTGTCATTCCTGATGGCATGGTTTTATGAGTTTTGTTACTGGTTTTCCACATTGTGACATTATGTAGTGCCCTGGTAGTTAAAGAGTTAATGCTCCAGTCCCATGGATTGCCAATATTTCTGGGTACCTGGTTATCAGAAAAGCAGTACATACTAAATTCCCCAAAGGACTTTGTATTGTTCTGTTTCCACTTCCCATTCAGAGGGAAAGATACTGTTGTAATATTAGGTCTCTCATCCCTGCCAGAAATTGTAACAAATAAAGACTTTCAAATGTTTCCTTGTATATAGCCTCCTTCATGACCAATTTGGAGATATATATTTGAAGGTCCACCATGGAGGATCATAAATCCACATGTAGTGGCATATTGGTCTTACTAGGGCAAGTAATGGGGCATACTGCCATTAACCAATCCAGTAGCAAATTGTTTTCATCGTGGTGTTGTATAGCAACACACAATCTTTGCCTAAGGGCAGGATGTAAGATGATAGATGTGTGTTTAGAAATTTCTGGTCTGTTAACTACAACACTTTCTACCTCCATGTCCCATAATCTTAAGAGCCAAGCAGGTATACTTTCCCATTGTTTTGTTGAAATTGCTGCACTAAATCCACCAGCTCAGATGCTATATGAAGGCAGGCTGCCATGTGAAGGTGGGTCTGAGTAAGGGTATGCTGACCAGGGGACTCCCCTCCTGGTCTATCCCATACTTTTTTTGTTTTTTATGTTCCTGTTGGTTGGCTCCCAAAGAGGCCTGTCTCAGGAATGGCTTTGAGATCTCACCTTGAAATTCTGTCTTTTGGATTACCTATGTCTATTGATTCAGAGGCTTGGTTATTTTCCAACCCAATATTTCAGATTTGTTTCACAGAAAAAGTTAAGCTTGTTTTTGTTTTTTTTTTTTTGTTAATATGTGAAGCTGTTATTCTAGTTTCTCAGTGCATCCAAGGAGTAATTGATTCCCATCCTCTACGGTTTTATTTGAGAGCTCTGAATTCAATATATTTGATAATGGACACACCACCGTGGATTAGGCCAGCTGTTGCTTTTTTACAGCTAGGATGTCTTCATCTTGTCCATAGTAACATTCCTCTACGTGGGATGGGGAGCGAAAGGTAATCCCACTATCCAACCAGGGATATAATACCCATACTCATAATACCCAGAAATCCTGGGATATACCCTGGCAAAGTTCTATCTAAAGCAGTAATATTCTCCCCTTAACCCATTAAAGTGAGGAAACCATTTTAATATTTTAATCTGCTTTGATTGCTAAATGTAATGGTAGAGAGAAGAGTGTGATGGGAATATGTTACAAAGAAAGAGTAGAAAAGCCAATCCATCTACAATGATCTAGGCTCATAGTATCTACGCTTATAATAGAAATTCTACAGAGGAGAAGTCCCCAAAAAGAGATCCTTCCACAGGGGAAGTCAGCCATTGAATGAGGTCTAAGAGAGGTGCACCCAGGCTCTACTCCTTCTGGTCACACAGGTGAACTGTCTTCACCTGTGTTCCCAGAGCTGACTGGGTCTTGTCTGCAATTGTTTGATCAGTGGTTCAGGCCATGACTCAACGGTTCCCATACATCCACTAAAGTGATATCTCTTTGTCTTTTATGGTAATCAAGAAGTTACAGTACTGCCTACCCCCCCCCATATCCCTACCCTGGAATAAGCACAGTCTTCATATTATGGGGGCTTCTTCTCTGATGCACACAGCAAAGAAAGCCCTACTTACTATTCTGAAATACATACAACCATAATCCAGAAGAAGGCTGCCAGTAGAAGGTACAATAAAATGTAATGACAAGCAAAACAACTCATTAGCATTTTCTTTTCACATTTAGTGTATTCCCTTTCAAATAATTATAATGTGTAGAAGCTGTATTTCACAGCTGGACTTTCAAGTGAGCCATTACAAAATTAGCAAGTGCTTTGAAAGCCACGATTTCCCATGCTCAGCTGAGCTCACATTCTCAGTTGTGTTTGTATTAATTTTTATGGAGCTTTAAGTGCAGTGTTTAGTCTCAGAAAATGTTCTTTAATCAGTCAACCCTCATGGCTCTTCAGAGCCTGAGGTGTGCATAGCCTCCCTGAATGAAGACAAGCACAGCTAGTGTCCAGATGGCTGCTCTGTGTCCTGGGAGGAGGATTTATGAGTTTCCTCCCGTTATCCCTATGCTGCCCTTGGGGCTTTCAGTGTTCTCACTCTGAAAAGCATTAGTATCACACTGGTGAATGAGGAAAAAGCTCCAGATGACACAGAGACTGATTCCTTTTCTCTCTGTGCAGCCTTTTCTCTCCCAAGATAATATGTAGCCATTGGTCCCATCAATGGAAAGACAGAATTGTAGAATCACAGAAACAGAGAACTGCTCAGGTTGGAGAAGACCTTAAAGATCATTGAGCCCAACCACAACCTAACCAAACTACCCTAACACTAAGAACCCTCCACTAAATCATGTCCCTGTGCACCACATCCAAATGGTTTTAAATGTATTCAGGGATGGTGACTCAACCACCTCCCTGGGGAGCCTATTCCAGCGCTTAACAACCCTTGCAGTAAAGATCAATGGATTAAGCAGGGCCTATTCAGTTCTCCCTCCCTATCTACCAGCACAAGGGGCTCTGTTCCCAGGGAGTAATAAGTCTTACTATTAAAGATTGAGGCAAAGAAAGTGTATTATGTACCTCAGCCTTATCCTGATCCTTGGTCACTGTGGTGCCCCCGGCATCCAACAAGGGATGAAGATTCTCCCTAGCTCCCTAGAATGTTGAACTGTAACATTATCATCTTTGAAAACCAGCAATTAATGACAGAGTATGTTTTTCATGTAGGTCAAATATTTGAGATAAAATATATATATATATATATTGACATTTTAATGTTTTTGTGGGGAAGAGGGGAGTATTTTGCTTCGAGATGCTGAATTAATTTCTTAGGAATATATGCTAATTTATATAGGTATATGCTATATTCAAATTTGAAGGTTAGTTAAAAATAAAAGTGGTGCTCCAAACAGTGAAGAGGATGCCAGCAACCTGAAAACACAGCTTTAAGCACTTCTAAGGTTATTTCATAACATTAGATGATCAAATTTACCTGTTACTGGAAATGCTGCTTTTAGACCAAATTACAAACTTGATACCATTCTTGTACTGGGAAATAATATTGTAAAAAGTACATTGGTATACATGCCTTATTCCTAAAACTTAAGCCTTGTCTCTGGTAGCAGCTTTTCAATTATTTTGGATGTTATTAAACAGACTGAATTGCAAATGTCATAGAATTTTTTCCTACTGATTTTCCACTACAGCTTTTCTCAGATCTCAGGCTTCTGTAACGCTTTTAAGAAAAGATTAGACAGTATCTCTAAGGAACAGCTTTGGTTTAGTGGATCGTATCTTTTGACCAAGAAATGGCATCTCAAGTTTCCTCCAGTTCTATTTCCTAATTCTGTGATCTCCCATGGAGATACTCTAGAATAAAATTAGAATTTGCCTCTCTTTTGTGTAGTTCCTGCTTTCTTTTTATATGAGCAGTTCAGAAACTGTATCCTTAAACCTTGTTTTATTTTGACAGTCTCTGACTGGCACATTTCTTGAGCTAAGTGATCACTTCTTTCGGATATTTACCTCTTTTCAAGAAATTATCTCTGAACTTACCACAGGTCTACCTGCATTGTACTTTCTTTTTTTTTCAATTTACAGGATGCCACATAAAGAAACAACCACACCAGTTTCATCTCCACTTCTGTGTTACACGCCCTACTTAGCATTTCAGGTTTTTACTGTGCTTTATTATTTCCTTCTACTTCTATGTAAAGTGCACTGTATTTTAACTATTTTATGGTATTCTAGCACACCATTTATACCTGCAATAGTAGAAGTGGCCATTGTTTCATCTTTAGGTGTATGAGGATGTCATTTCTATAAATACAATACAAACTCATCTATATATTGCACAAATATGTAGAGGATAATTTAATACTGCTTCCAGTAATCTTGGGCTTGGGTGGGGAGGTAGAGTAGAGGGAGGAACACCTGCTCGGCAATTCCTTTGAGCTATTTACTCCATTCTTCCTAAATAATTCATGTGCATATCAACAGCATTAGCAATAACATTGAACCACTGACAATGAACGACAGAAAAAAAGCATACCTACAGAAGGCTGTTTCCTACACAGTAAATTTCTTATCATTCTTTTCCAATATATTAATGTAGTTTAAAATATAGCATTAAAATTATGTGTGACAAAAATAAGAGAATCTCAAGTAACAAAAATAAGCTTTCATGGAGTCCCATGGGAACTCAGATTTGTATTTATGAAAAAGCTAAAAAAAATCATAAGACAGAATATCTGTCACATGCAGAAAGAAATCTTTCGATTGTTATTGTTCACTGACAGAAGGGGATAAAATGAGGGTAAAAAAGCCATTTAAAATAAATCACAGATGCCCTGTACAGATTTAGAGATTTAAAGGCCTGAGAAAAGGTTTTTAATAACTTAAGGTTCACCACCACCACTTTTTAATAGTATGTGATTCATAATCAAGACTGACTATATGTACTACCGTGGACCGGTTCTGAGCCAGAAATCCAAGATTTCATGAAGTTTTCCTTTGAATTTTCTATTTAAGCAAGAAGCAAGAACTTTTAAAATCATGTGTAAGAAGTCTATTAAGGGATGCAAGATGAAAAAGGGCACTGTGACAGAGTGCAGGAGCCAGCCACAGTCTCTTCTAGCTGTGGCCAGAAAATCTTATATGTTGGCCTGCTATGCCTTAGGCAATTTGTGCGTTGTTCCTTGTGTTACAAGTTCCCCCACACTGGAAGGGACTGTGATAGAAATATCATTCTATAGTGGTTCTCCAAAGCTTTTAATCTCATTAAAAAACAAAAACAAACAAACAAAAAAAAAACAGCTACAGTAATCAGTAATACAATTACAACATAAGTGGAAGTTATTTAACTTTTCCTTCAGTGCATGCAGCAGCTTCTCCCTAGTTTCATTTACCATTCTGCAGAATTTTTCATGTGATCACTTTTAAGACAGATTCTGTTCCTCTAGTGCTAAAGAACTTCAAAAATAGAATAGAATTTAACTTATTCAGATGTATTTTTGTCTTTTTTTTTCTCAAAGCATTCTCAAGCATTTCTTATTCTTACTGAAAAAATTTAAAATCTTAGAAAACAAGATTATCTGAACGAAAGATATTATAAAAGACAATCAGGTTCACTAAAAGAACATAACACATATATTATTGCTCTTGTAAAAAGATTAAGACTGCAGTTCTCAAAAATACTCAAATGTTTGCTTAAAGTTCTTGATAAATTTGGCCTTAAGCCTTGTTAGAATGCAGCCTCATATTATAATATTTAAACTGACAGCTCACACATTAAGTATGGTTTGGTTCCGAGAAATTATGTCTTCCAAGTATTTGAATGTGTGCATGATGATTTTGTTGCACCTCTGAAACATGTGAAATTAAAATGTTAATGAAATGGTTGAAAGTAAATAAAGAATTGGACTGTTTTGAGGAGAGCTTTCCACACTCTTTGAGGGCAAGACTTTCACTAAGACCTGTTAACACAGGACAATTGCTCCCAGCTACTGATAAGCACACAGTAGATTAAATGAATTACTGAAAATATTAATGGTCTATCACTTGTTCTTAAGACTTTTAACTGTTCTATTAATGTTCTTTCTACTGCACTAATAACAAGTCAATTTGACAGTCCTAATTCTTAGCATATTAACGTCTAGAGATATGGGCTTTAAGAAGCCCTTACAAATAGAATGTTATAGGCTTATATAGATAGAAATAATCTTTAAAAATATCATTATTTATTATTATTTTAAATAATTTCATATCCAAACAACGTTCAGTATTGCAGAAAGCAATAATGCCTATTATATGGGAACTGCTGAGTCACAGCCTGATCCACTGATTGATCACCTGAAGCAAGGACTGAGTCAGCCGTGGGAGCACTTGAAGGCAGTTCACAAGTGTGACCAGAAGGGGTGGAGCCTGGCTGCACCTACCCTAGACCTCATTTAAGGGCCAGATGTGAGAGAAGGCTCCCTTTCTGAAGACTGCTCCTGTTGGAGTTTTCTACTGTGAGCCTAGGACATAGGTGAGTATTTATCTTTGATTATCTCTTTCCATCACAATGATCTAACTATAAAGCCTATAAGCTCCCATCCTCACCACACCGCTCTGCTGACTGTATGTTTGTTAATTGTACACCTGTGTGTATAGGCTGCTCATCCCACTAAGGAATTTTGATTTTGATGTCTTTTAAGGAGTTACTTGGTGCTGGATTTTGAACCTGTATGTTGATACAAGTGTATATATTTCTAGTTTTCTAAAGCAGTCAAAAATGACAATGTGTAATACGTGCATAAGGACATTTAAGAAATGCAGAGATCATTATCCCCTTCTGGGTAACTTTTAACTTAGTTATTTTCAGGTTTGTGAGATACCTGGCATTGAAATAAGTTAAAAAGAATATTTTTTTGACATTGCTTCCGCCTTGCTTTTCTCTATCTTCATCTGGTATTTAGCATTCCTCTTAATCATTGTCTATCATTGAACGCTTTGTGAAACAGAGAAAAATGCAATTTTTCACATGTTCTGGATTGGATTCAGCACGCAGTTTAGGATTGGAAAGGTTTGGAGCTGCTTTTTCTTTACAAAGCATAAAATGTTTTGTCTTTAAGCCTGTAATATTACACTAAATTAAACAAAGAAGTATGAATGGGTCTCATCTGTAAGGGTCTATTCTGACTTTTTGTATGTTGTACATGAAGAATAGGTTGTAAAAATTCTCATAAGGGAAAAAATGAGGGAAGGCTACAGAAAAGAACAAAAGAAAACAATAAAAGAAAATGTATTTAAAGAACAGAAAACTGGAGAAGCAATAACTTAATGAGAACATTATAGGTTAGTAGGCTATTTTTTGGATGTGATTTATATAGTCTCCTTGAACAATGCCCATGCATCAGGAGCAAAGGGTAGTAGTAAAATAAAAATATCACAATTATATTACTTCTTATTTCCTTCTTATGTTGATGCTATTCTCCATTGTGTGGTCAGATGCTGTCAGACTGGAACAGTATCATAGTTTGTAAATACAAGTGGTTAACTATTGGCTCGCTCCCATTTCATTTCAGTGGTGTAAGGAAGGTCATCAGAAACTTTGTTCAAGTCCTTCCAGTGCAGACAGCCAAGATGTAATTTTCAAAGTTATGCTAAGGTGTAGACTACAGTGATGACAGAAAATGAATGATTGATTCTGACCAGCAGTAAGGTTTAGTTATGGAGATGTATTGGTTGTCATTTCCAGGACAGCAGGAGCTTTTCAGATAGTCACTTACTGACAAGCATGAAAGCAGTCTGACATAGAAGGATTCTTTTAAGAAGGAAACTGAAATAGGAACACTAAAAGTTTTAAAGTATACTGTACAGATGTTTAAAATATATAACTATTAAACATCAAGGAAGATGGAGAACAAAGCAGAGTCTCAGGGCACTGGTGTGTTAAACAGACTTATTAAGTTTAGAATATCTTACTGCTCCTCTTCAGGCCATCATTTGCTTATTCCTTTCACTGATGCATTTTACAGTGATTTTTATGACTAGATGTCATAGTTTCTGACCTAGTTTTTTCTCTCTTTCAAAAAATAATAAGAGACGTGTTAAATCTGTTTGAGGCAGGCTAAAGAAAAGCTGTTTACAGTTTTCTGGCAAAAGAGTTTTGTCTAGTTCACACATCTCACATGTACGTCCCTGCTTGAAATACCATTGAGAAGCAGAACAAATCATTTTCCATCAAACTGAGAAATAGTGTCAAACCTAATGGCAATACAGAGGTGCAGACTATCAATTAGATTTGGCCAAAGTGTCTTGACTTTTGGGCACGCTACTTCACAAATGAACAAAAACTAGTGTCAGTCTACACTAGAATGTTCTGTGATGAGTATTTAAGTCACAGGATGTGCTAAGTTGATCTCCTTTACTGACTGGAAGCGGGGTGCTGTACAGTATGTTGTAGTGTGCAGTGGGAGACCATTACTGCAATTCCTCATTAAGCATGGAAAGACACAGGGGCACACAGCAGGTGAAATCACCAAAGCCTTTAGAACAACCAGCAACTCTCAGAAGTGTTTATGCTTCTGCTGTTGGGGATGAACAATACCAGCAGTAAAGCTACTCTTTGTCTATTCTGTATCTCATTGATAGTGGGATTCACAAATTAAACCTCCGTGGCCTGATCTCACAGGCATACTCAGAGCAATCCACATTTCTTAAGGAAAGTGTGTGTGTGGGGGGGGGGGGGAAGAAGGAAAAAAACCAACAAACTGTGGTTTGAGAAGTGTCCACTCCTCCCCCATAGCACAGCTGCAAGCTGACAGGGTGCTCAGCTGGGACTTGGTTAATGTCTCCTCCTTATGTGATTGCATTTTGATGAAAGTGTTTTACATCTCAGCAGAGTGCCCTAATTGCAGTGTTAGCAGATAGTTTGGTACAGATCTCTCTTGTTCTGAATGTTCTAGCTGATAGAATTTAATTAATTTTCTTTTAAAGAAAGTAAAAACATAGTTGCTGAAGCAAATGAGAAGGGAGAGGGAAGAAATATACGGTTGGCTGATATGCCGCATCTTATGGGGCTATGAAATGGAAACTTCTTAAGTTGTTTAAGAAACCTTGTTCGCCATGTGCTAAAATAAAGCGTATAGCTGATTACATTAAAAACAAACTTCTAGTCAAACAAACAGTGCAGTTATAGCCTCTTTTCTTTCCTGTTAGTATTCTCACTCAGCATGATTAAGGCAGTACATTTATTTGGCACCTACAGAAGCTTCAGTAAACAGCTGACATATAGTTGATTTCAGTTGTTACTTTTCAATTATGTAAATACTTCTGGGACTATTTCTTTCCAGTCTCTTATGTCTGTAGATGAGACAGTAATCATACTTACAGTACTATGCTAGTCCTTAATCTCCAGTCAATTTCTTCTAGATTTATTAGCCTGTTTATATATACTGATCTACCACTTTTCTATATATATGACTTAATTTGTTTCTTCTAAATATGTACATTCTATCAAATATTCTTATTTTTATAATATCTGATTT
The DNA here is from genome assembly GCF_054131305.1 of Coturnix japonica. NCBI lineage: Eukaryota > Metazoa > Chordata > Aves > Galliformes > Phasianidae > Coturnix > Coturnix japonica. The sequence continues at coordinate 28,423,265 of NC_140666.1, read as the reverse complement.
TATTCATTAGTTTGCACTTGTAAGTCTTGCTTTTCCTGTTGCTTGAACGATACAAGCAGATAGATGAATAAGAGTGACTTTGGCTCCCGGTTGCTTGTTAAAATCTTCTTGTTAATGATTCTTTTGTCATTCACTGTTTAAATTTTGATGTCTTGACAATTCAAGTGGAGCATGGAGTACTAATTATTTTTGTTGTTGCATCATTTTTTTGTAAGTTTTTTTTTTTTTTTTTTTTTTTGTAAGGTCAGTCAAGCATAACAGAACTAATCCTACATGACTCAGGGGAATGCTTTTCCACAAAGGGTGAAATAACACCATCATCCACAACACTGATTTTAATCTGTAAATACTTATGTAAGTAGCAATTGAATTATTTAAAAATATAGTTGATTAATGAAGGATTTTCACGTGTGAAAGCTGAGTCCCTTTTATTATCACCATTATTTGAAATAAAAAGCCTAATCAAGTCTACAGGAACGTAATTGGAGACTGTATAATAGATGCTTTGATAGGGTCAGTTAATTTTCCTCTGAAGACAACAACAATATTGTACTCATTAAAATGTGAATAGTTTTAGTTGCTAAGAATACTTCATTGGGTGCTTGCATAACACTTATGTCTTCTTACTGCAGGCTTTAGAAAGAGACTGAAAAAAAAATACTCTTTCAATTATATGCTTTGTCACATGCTTACTAAAAACTAAATTACTTAAAATCAGTTACCATACAAAATTTCCACTTCCCTTAATATCTGACAGTGTTAACAAAAGAAATCAGTAAGTTACCATTTTTCTCATTTTGTTTCCTGAAATTCTGGAATTCAAAGAATAACTGAAATGTTACAACCATGGAATCAGAAGTGATTATTTATGTGCTGCTGTTAAAGACCTATTGTACTATCCTAATGAGGGGTTCACCTCAGCTTCTCTTTCCAATTCATTGGTTTTGGTGGGAATTAGATATCCAGTACAAATTTAGTACAGAATTTAGTTACCTAAAGGAAGTTAGTGTCTTCAGTATCTGATGCCTAGCAAGCTTCTAGAGCTATGAATAATTGCACCAAATTTCACTTAGTAAGAAATTTGGTTGTCCAGAACAAAAATTTCAATGACTTAAGCTGTGAAGAGGAATTAAATATCTAGTAGCCTTCCAAACAGTGGGAGACCTGGGCCCTTCTGAGACTAAAGCTTAACTGAATTTGTATTATGTTAGTGTCTCAAGGTAGAAACAAAGATAAGAAAACCCATTTGCTTTTTCTTATAATACAAGAGATGCTAAAATTCCTTTCTATGACAGCTTGTATTCTAATAATTTAAAAAAAAAACAAAAAAACAAAAAAAAACCCCTACGAACATAATCTGAAAGTGAAGATGCAGAGGTCTTTGAGGTGGAAAGGAGTCCCTATCATTACACGTGTTAAACTTTATAGTTGCAAGTCACCTGAATATTTTTTTTCTTTTAATATATAATTCATGTAGTAGCGTGTTTGTGTGCATGAATTTAGAACTATTCACTTATTAGAACTAATCTCCTATGTAGAAACTGAATAGTTAAGGCTGGTTTTAACAGGCAAGTGTGACCCTCTACTCTTTATAGGTACTGTAATTGCTAATTAAAGAAGCTTAACTTAATATTCTGTTTACCATATCCAGAATATCACAGATATTCTGCATGAGGGCTGAACACTGTTCTTAGCTTCATAATAAGCTCTTCTCTTTTCTGTCCTTCCCAAGATGCCTTGATTCAGTAACTAGATGGTGGCAGGTATGAGACTAGCAACTAAGGAATCAGACAGCTGTTGGGCATAAACAGTCATGCATCAGCTCACTCATCTCTTGGTGACATGCATATATTTATGAAAAACATTCAGTTCTCTCTCAATGCAAATCAGGACTGTGTTTTGTTGTTTCTACTTTTTTCTTCCTGAAATCACATTTCTTTCAGAAGATTGCATGATGTGTAGTGCAGAATTTTCCCTTTTAATGTAATACATTCACAATTACTTGTCAGATTTTTTGATTCACTTGAGAAAGGAAAGAATTGGTTCCTAATTCTCACTTGAAAAAGGAAAGAATTGAATCCTACTTAAGTGCTAGAGTCATTAAAATAATAATAATAATAATGTATGTGTGTAATATTGGACTACCAAGTCCTGACCAAGAGCTGAGTACAATGCAAGCAACCTTTTGAACTTTTTTGAGCCTTGAAGAAGTAACAGGAGAAAATACTTGAACCCATGGGAAATGGTTGACATGGTATTACTGTGGACTCGTCATGTGGTGTGATACTGTGTGGCCATAGAGTCTCTCAGTAGCTGAGACTGGGGAATGTTTCATAGTTCTCTGATGCCGGGTAGAAGTAGTACAGCGAAGGGGAAAACAGGCAGTGCTGAGCTGCTTCACAGGATGCTGAGACTGGAAGGAATGCTGCATTCACCAAGCTTGGCTGAAGGAGCCAGAGGGATCTGTGGGACTGAGGAGTGTGTCTGTGTAAAGCACACCCTGATACAGCCTTCCTAATTTAGTCAGCTTAATAAATTCCCTAAACTGAAAAAAATCTCCCCTATGATAGTATTTTCCTAGAAATGTTTCTGCACAAAAGCAGGAAAAAAAAATACCGTTTTTATTGTTAAACAAGTGATGCACTACTAACTGCTTGTCTTACCTCAAGTCAAAAAGGCTGTGAGCCTCTGGTTCAGAGAAATGGGAACTGTCATCATTTCAGCCATTTAGCACTTGAGCTGCAACACTCCTAGACATGATAATCAGTTTCTCTACAGGTGTATGTAAACAATTTAATTTTTTTTAAAAAAAACAAAAACATGACAAAGTGCTGTACAGTTACTTAGTGCCATTCTCTACAACAAATACTTGAGGGAACGGGTGCAAGAGGTGCCTCTCCTGCATTCCAGACCGAAGCCACAACTGCTCATTTGCACACCAAACCAAATGTTAACCAACCACTCTCAAAAATAAGCATTGTACTTCCCTTTTTTTATGCAAGTTAAGTTGAGTGATTGAGTTCCCAGTAGATGAGCCTGTAAGAAGGGAACAATGGGCACTCAAAATGCATGTGTCAGGCATCACTGTGTGGATAAGGAAGCCACTACCAGCAGCGAAACTGGTATAGCATACAGTTTTTAGTGTAAGTCTAATAAGTACTAATATTTAAGATTCAGAAAGGTATGTTTCTCTTTGTTTTCATTATATGGCAGGGGGAAAGCAAGATCTATTTCTAATTAATATTAAAGCTTCACTTCTGCTTATCCTAAGGCTTTGGAAAATCAAAAGTCTAGAATTGATTTATTTTATTTATTTATTTTTAGATCATTTGCTATAAATGATTTGTGTGAAACAATTGACAGTAAATGTAATGAATGGGCACTTACAGGATGTTCAGCACAGTTCTGTTATGTGAAATCAACTGAAAAAGGATCTATTTTAGAATGATTTTTACGTTAACAAAGAATAACTTGTCTGGACCACAACCAATCTATATCATAATCTCAGTCTAAAGTCATTAAGTCAATCTTACTACATCATTCAGGTAAAATATGAAAGCAAATTTCTGCTTTATCAGTGAAATTTACCTCTCCAGTCTTCTGGCAGCTGAATGATATACAAGGAGCTACAGTTTAAAATATACTGTCAAACATACATTTAATGAAATTCCATCCTGATCATTTAAATTTAATCAGTATTTATTTTAAAAATAAAAAATAAAAAAAAAATGTGAAGAGAGCTTGAAGACATCTATATATTTTGTAAATCCCCTTTCACCCCAAAACACTTTAAAAGCATTTAATTCTCACCAGATCTAGCTCATAGCCTCTTTTCACTGTGAGGCTCAGCAGTGTTGTTGATGCCAGCTGTGGTGCAGATGATGGCAAGTTCATAAGAGCTATTCTTTCATCCTTCTGAAGTGAAGTGTCCCTTCAGTGTTAACTCAAGAAGGGTGGAGCATAAGGAACAGGACCCACTGCAAGATAACCAAGAATCACGGGAATCTTTTCTAATCTGGAATACTCAGGACATCTATTCCAATTTACATGTTTTAGCCATGCCTGGGCTTGAACTTCAAGCAGACCAATTTAAGCCCCTTGAATATAATCGGGGAACTTTAGCTCTCTACCACAATGCATTAGATCATCTTTGTTTAAGTGCCAGTGGAGATCTGCTTAATCTTAATGTGTCTGCCTCTGGGACACATTCCTTAAAATAGAGATCAGAACTGCTGTCTTCTCATTGTGTCTTTCTTCCATTCTGGAGCAATCGGAGAAAAATTGCTAGGGGGAGGTTCTGTAACTGTCAGGAGTGGTGGGGATTTTTGTTTTTTGTTTTTTTCTTAATATGACAAGATATATGTTCAGATTGATGAATGGATGGATGCAGCAGTGTGTGGGGATTCAGCTTATACTGAAATCTGTGTCTGGGAGGGAAAGGCAGAGTGGTAAAATGATCCAGAGCTGGCCATAAAGCTCAGAGGTATTTTTCTCAGCTGTATGCTGTATCATGTGAGGAAACAAGTTTTTTTTTAGCTCTAATGTTAGTTGACATGCTTATGCAACTATTTCATAAACACAACAAAATAAGCATTTACATGCTGCATGCATGCCACAGCCTTTAGTAGTGTAAAGTAACCTTTCCTCCAAAACATCACCTTGAATTTTAAATGTATGCTTTATATGTGTACTCTTTTGTGACAAAGCATGTTGAGGCTGCATGTTGGCCTGAAAAAGGTGGAAAAAGCAAGCTCTGTTAGGGAAATACAGGAAAAATGCAACATGAAGTAATGTGGATTTCCTACTATAAACAGAGTCTAGATTTGTTAAACCATCTGAATTAGGTTTATGTCTCCTGAATGATTAGATCATCTATTTTCACTTTCTCTGTTTATGCCAAATAGAAGGTATTATGTGCAACTATTATTTCACCTGAATCTTCCTGTTTTCCCTTCTAGACTAGAAGTTTATCCTTTCCATTTTATAATTTTTCTGCTGTGCTCAAGACAAAATTATTCAAATGTTATAAATCCTTCCTGGACTACAAGTGTATTCTTAAGCATTCCTGTTAGTTGTTAACTGCTTTGGTTGTTGGTTAGTTGATTGCCATGAAGGCCACTACTACTTTCTTCCAGTCAAAAGGATTTAAAAGAAAACAACAAAAAACTTAGGAAAAAAAAATGAGATGTGTGTCTATGTCTATGAAGTTATACCTTTGAACAGCTTGCTTATGGCAGGATTGTGCCCAGCAGAAAAGTAGTCTACAGGTCTACTACAATGCATTTTTGTTCTGATAGTTAGAGGCCTTTGCTGACATTGCCTGTTATGTTCTAGCTTTGCAAACGCTCGCAACTGAGAGACAGCTTATAGTCCAGAGAGCACAATATTTTGTGGATGCTTAGTACCAGAGTAAATCAAAGACATGTCAGACATATCCACTGCCACTGCAATCATTGGCAAGGCAGAGGCAGTTTCAAGCAACAGAAATAAAGAATGCAAGCAAAACATTTAAATGGCAAGTATGACAAATGGAGACTAGTCAATTCTACAGTCTTTTTTGCATGCATGGTTTCTTTAGAATGCTTACTCATTACCACTGCCATATCATATATCACAAAATCACTGGCTGAGGTTGGAAGGGAGATTATGTAATCTCACCTTCTGCTAAAGAGCGTGTTGCTCAGGACCATGTTTTCAGGTTTTCAGTATCCCTAAGGATGGAGAATACAGAATCAGGCTGGGCACTCTGTTCCAGTGTTCAGTCACCCTTACAGTAAATAAGTTTTTTCTTTTGTTTAAATGAAATTTCTTGCATTTCAGTGCATAATCATTCTGTTTTCCTTTCATTGGGCATCACTGAGAATAGTCTGTTTCTGTCTTGTATGCTCTTCCAATCAGGTGTTAATATATACTGAGAAGATTGCCTTGAACTTTCACCTCTCTGTGCCAAACAGTTCCATGTCTCTCAGCCTCTCCTTGCATGAGGTGCTCCATTTTCCTAAGCACATTTCTATGATTACTTAAAAATATTTTATTCACATGGTGTTGCACATATGTTTACTGGTAAGTACATAATTTATCACTAAATCAATTTTTTTCCTTTGTATTTTTTTGCATGTTGACCCAGATTCTGACATAGTTATTTCCTGAAGGCTTTTTTTGTTTGTCTCAGAAGTCATGCCTCTAAAGCATTTAGAAATCTTCCTCAATACTCTATACAAATCTTCATGCTCTGTTAAACAAGTACTTTGATGTTCTTACTAGAAAGGTACAGTCCTACTTGATTATTTTTCTGTTGTCCTCATGCACTGTAAGAAAAATGTGACATTGGGAGGGGGGGGAGGGGGGGGAGAACAACAATGACCAGACTCCTCCAAATGTTCAAACTTGTGCCTGAATCAATAGCTCTAGTAATTTACAAAGATTTGGTCATAATGTTTTGAATACATTGTTGTTATTTTAGGCTTTTTTTTTTTTTCTTTTTTTAAAATTTTCAGACAAAAATGCATCCCAATTGCACAGGCACAATTGATAATGATATGTTACAAACTTATGACTTTATAAGACCCTATAAACAATGGGTGGTCAATGAATAGGAAATTCTCACTCTCACTTTCACCTGTACTTAAAACCAGAAACTAATTTAAAGAACTGTCTCATTTTACTCTGCTGCTTGTGATTGAACCTGTCTAAAATGCTTTGTGATGACATGTACAGGGTGATGGTACAAAAATAAGTGATTAGTATTCTGTTTGTGGCTGAATCTCTGTAACTCAGATTACTGCATTGAGAGGCATTTTTTGGGTTTTTTTGTTGTTGTTGTTGTTTGGTTTTTGTTTTGTTTTTTTGTACATTTAGGGTTAACTGGAAGGTTATTTAAACAATTCTTTTAGTCTTATATTATGCTTAACAATCAAATTCAGGTACAGGAATCTGGGTGTTATATTGGAACTGAGCACCATTTGTGCGCTTTATGGCAATGAACTTCACCTAAAAAAAGACCATCTTAATTGTCTCAGTTATGTCTCAGTTATCTCAGTATAGAAAACCACTGTCAGTTTAAAAATCAGCTTAAAACTTCCAGAGTAACAAATTTTTGCTGTTACTATTTGTTGTATTTCTTTGCCCTCAAAATTTTAAATCCATCAAATGGCATTATAATTTTGCAGAACATATTACTTTGAAACTAGCAGATATGGACCAATTATTATTCCTTAGTACTGCAAAAATACTTAAACACAAGACTGCACATCAGCAGAGGGGTTAAATCAATTTATCTGTTAGACTTCTGTTTATCAAGCAGTGAATTCTGTCTTTAGAACCCAATAGACAAATAACAGGGAAAAAAAAATCATAAATCTAGTCTTCCAAATAACTTCTAGTTATTTGCATCCATGGATACCAAGTCATTGTGAACAGCAGTCATTTAAAGCATTGTGAATAATAATGTTACCTTTCAAGTGTAACCTGAATTTTCTCCTGTCTACTTTCACAAGTAATGCATGTACAGATATATTAAGTCATGAAACCCAGCATTTAATCTAATCTCTAGTTTGTTGTTTCTTTTTCTAGATCTTTATAGCCTGTTAAGTGTATAGTTTCACATCCAAGGCTGCACTTATATTCATGCAATTGCTGGTGGCTGACAGCAAAATCTGGATCCTTTGTGGGCTTGTTATGTGACAAATTTAAATCTAACACAGTCTGGAGGATAACAAGTTGTTTACATAGATACAAGTAGTAGTCTTCAACATTGCCCAAAATAGTGGGAATGATGCAATTTCATTCATAAGATATACAATACAGAGGAGAATTTTCAAATAACATCTATTTTCTATTAATATATATATATACTCTTGGTGAGATTTTTATGGTAGATTGTCACTTATTACTAAATTACTTTTAGCATATACTTGATAATTAAAGAAAGTGATTCCATTATGGGTATTAATAAGAATCACTACATGATCGCAACTGACTTGCTGAAAATGTCTCATGTTGCAGTACCACAAAAAAAAAGTAGTTTTTTAAGTAAATAATAATTCAGTTCAAGTTTTACATTGGTCAGAATTACTGTTGTTTAAATATGTTCTCAGTGTCTTTATCATAGGCATGAGCTCTCACATTACATATAGTATAGCACGATTACATCTGTTTAATGGTGTTCCTTTATTATTTTATTAGCATTTTAATGGCATTTCCATAGTCAAGCATTTCTTATAGTCAAGCACCTCAAATACACCTCCTCTGTTCAGGATAGTTATAGATATTAATTCAAATGGCCCCTAATCGTGTGTGCAAAATTGGAGACCAGAGAAATAGACAGACATAATTAATTTACTTAGAAACGTCATAAAACTCAGTAGCGTATAATGAAATTACACAGTAATAAATATATAAACATCACTTAATTCCATTATAAACTCTAAAGTGGCAGAAATAATGATGAATTGTAATGTAGGGTAAAGCCTATTCTTGATGATCAAATATTTTTGTTAGCTAAGTCAACTTTATGGGAATCAAGACTGCATAATTCTCTTAAGAAATTTATGAGTTAATATTCATAAACAATTAAAATTATAAAGATCCACTAATAATTAATCAAGCTTAAAATAACTGTAAAATAATAGTTTAACATGGTTTAGCTTGAATGCATTATTGATAATGGAATATATACATCAAGGAAGACTTCTAGTATTTCACTTTAAATTATGTTCCTGTTCTAAAAATCTCTTTAAAAACAAAAACAATATAAAGCCTCAAAATCCTCACTGTGTTTGGGGTATTTCTTCTTACGTAGAAAGTGCTGGCTCAGGTAAAACTGTTTAAAAAAAGTGCAGTTCCTTCTTGTAAAGTGTAATCCAAGCTGAACAGAGAAAGAACTGCAGATGAGTGAAACTCACATGCTTTAAAATTTTGCAAAAAGCTATGATGGAAGAAAATTTTGAGAAACAATTTTAAAATGTAGAAATTATGCAAAGTTGTATTTTTTTAAATTTAGCTTTTCTTCTTAAAGATTTTATTGTGTGCGTTTTGATAAGTGTAATTACAAGCAAACATATAACCGCACTTGAGACACTCTATTTCAGCCATAGCACAGAAAGTTTTAGGCTTATATTACAGTTTTGTAGAGGACTGCTTCTTGTAGTCTTTGGGATGAAGAGATGAACTGACTTCCTAAAATATTTCCCAGGCTTTTTCCAATTACTTTCTGTTAAACCAAGAAATAACTCTATGCCTTCTTTCACATCATGCCAGGACTTGCAGGATGAAAAAATACATTATCTGAAGTGAGAGGTGTAATAAAGGATACTTGCAATGGCCTTTACCCAAATCCTAATGCAGTCCTTCTGCATGGCATGACAATTACAGTGAAAAATGCTCTGCTAGATTTGCTGTGTAAAATGAACCTGTAAAACTGTATCACTGCAGCTACATGCCAGAATGTAAAAGAAAAGGATACTCATGGGACCTCTTTAGAATTATAAATTGGTATAATTTATCAGAGTTCAGCTGCAATATGGAAAAGCCAACAAATACAGAACTGAAACTGCCAGTATTAGCGCAATATCTGTATTTTTGCTCCTGACTCTCTCACACCTTTCAATAACAAACAAGAGCATTAAATCTAAAGCTCTCAATTTGAGTACTGGGGGGGGAGGAGGGGGGGGGGCGGGCGGGCATTCATGCTTTTGGAGGTAGGAATCCTTGATTAAAATTCCAGCTTGCTTCATATGTGATTATCCTGAAATGTCACAAGAAATCCTTCCTGGTAAGAACAGTGAGAAATTATATATAGTTAGGAATTATAACAGCATTTTCTTCTAAATAATTGGAAGAAATCTGAAGTCGTATTGACAGTAGTTAATTGCTGTGAATGCATGAAATAAAGAAGGTGCTGGCATTTATATGATAGGTTTTCAGAATCAGATAACCTGAAATGCTTTCATACAGGCTAGAACAACTAAAAATGAAGAAAGTCAAACCAACTACAGCAAACAAAAAAGAAACCAATAGACACAAAACACTAAATAAATAAATCGTTAGATGTATGAACTGTGATTTTTAGAATAACTTACCCTAGGCAAGTGTACTTTATTAAGATTTGCAGACAGACAACATTTTCAGGTCTTCTGTGCAGTCTCTTTAGCATGAAGAAATTTCATATTCCTAAACTAAAATTCCTATTGTCTTCAACCCCTAACTCTTAGTTACTTCTTACTAAAACTGAGTGAAAGCAGTGTGCCATTCTTGTCGAGAAGACCAACAGTATCCTGGTGTGCATTTAAAAGAGTGTGGTCAGCAGGTCAAGGGAGTTTATCCTCCTTTTCTGTTCTAATGAGGCCACATCTAGAATACTGTGTCTAGTTCTGGGCTCCCCAGTTCAGAAAAGACAGGGATCTCCTAAGAGGTGTCCAGAGGAGGGATGCAATAAAAGGCCTGAAGCATCTCCCATGTGAGGAAAGGCTGAGCAACCTGGGTCAGTTCAGCCTGGAGAAGACAAGACTGAGTGGGGATCTTATAACTGTTTGTAAATATTTAAAGGTGATACGTAAATAGCGGAGGCCAGGCTCTTCTCAGTGGTGTATAGTGATAGGACAAAGCGTAATGGCCTATAACTTGAACATAGGAAGTTCTGTACTAATATATGAAAGAACTTATTTAAGGTAAGGGTGGTAGAGCACTGTAAGAGGTTGCCCAGAGAGGTTGTGAAGTCTCCTTCTATGGAGATATTCAAGACCTGTCTAGATGCCTACCTGTGTGACCTATTGTAAGGTACCTGCTTTAGCAGAGGGGTTGCACTCTATGATCTCTCGAGGTTCCTTTCACCCCCCGTGAGGCTGTGATTTTTGTGATTCTAGCAGAAGGTCCCCTCTTATTTGTTATAATTTGGTGAAGGACATAGGTAATTAATGAAGTGTTCCAAAATGGTCCTGCCATTGTTCTTACAGTTTGTTCTGTCTTTTCAGTTTGGTTTTGATTCAGGCCATTCATCTGACTGTTTTTGCAGTTACTTTACTTCTTCCACTTTAAAAAAAAAAAAAAAAAAAAAAAAAAGAGGAAAAATAACACTTGAAAGCCTTTTATTATTATTATTATTATTTTTACTTTATCAGTTTGGCTAAGTCATTTCTGATACTTTAGCAGGAATCTGTCAAATGTACCATCAGTAACAAATTCTGTGTTCAACTGGATATTTAACTCAGCCTCATTAATATCTACTGCTCTTCTTTCATGTCATTTTATTCCTTTTCTTCTGCTTTTCTAGGCTCTAACTATCCCCCACTATCACCTTCTATTTTGTTGTAGCAGTAGCTGTCGTTTTCTTCTTTATTTTTCTCATCATCTAATATGACTTAACTTTTTTCATCAAGAGAAATATTGTTCTATTTTCTGTGTGGAAGTTTCTCTTTTCCACAAGCTTCTCATATCTAAACAACTTCTGTTTATGTACCAACTCAGTAGATACCAAGACTTGACACCATGACAGCATGATATTTCACTAGGGTGCAATTCAAGATATAAGGAGAAGATGGTAACATCTCCTTTTTCATCATTCCCTCCACTCTTCATATCCTATGCAGGTCTCCATCAGTATGAATTTATTTACCTAGTAAACAAACAATAGTAGCCAGCTGTTGGATAGTAAGAGTCAAAAAATATCCCCTGTTTATCACTACTTGCATACACATTTTTGCATGTACTTACCGAATTGGTTCATAAAGTAAATCTTAAAATAAAACTGCATATTCATAGAACTGAAATATTAATCCTCTAAATAATTTATAAAAAAAATCATTATCTTATGTTTCTCACTTAAGTGGAGTTAATGACTGACAGTATCACAGACTGCTTGATAAACCAGAGATGTCAAACTCTAGCGATTTTCTTTTCTGGTAAATCCATTCAGATTTGGATTCAATGCTGGTTCAAACATAGTAATTCCTTTACATAATGGGATTTGGATGATTTTCTGCAGAGTAAATACAAAATAGGCATCATTTTTCATGAACCAGGAGATCATTTTGTAGATACTTTGCGTGTTTCCTATGTATGCTGAAAAATACGTATTTGCAATTAGAGTAGGAAAAAGATGCAATAAAGAGGAAGGCAATACAAAGTGATAGAGTTCTACTACCTTGTGGAGAGAACAGACATTAGACTTGCTAGAGAAAATTTTATCTGTTATTTAAGGATATGAAGAGATGTGAAGCATGGTCTCCTAAAATACCTTTTCTTTTACAATGTATTTTTGCACATTATACTAAAGTCACAGAAAATCTGCAGTCTTATTGCTGGCAAAACTTCCACATTCTAATTAGAGCAGGACTTGCCCCATGCAGTGTTCTACAGATAGTTATAAGTTGAATCTAAATCATCATAAAGAAGTTTCTATTGCACCTCATGGTCTCAAGTCATGAATAATGTTAACAAATATTCAGCTTGTAAGGGTGCTGAAAATAAAAATCAAAGATGTGGTAGGTATTATGCTGTTGTTTTCTTCTATAATACTTGCCATTCTCACTTATGATCATGCTATTAGTCAGAACTCTAAAATTTTGCTGAGTGTATGATCATTAAAATGATAAAAGGGTGATGCTATTGCTATTGATTTTTTTTTTTCCACTGAATTTTCAGCATGAACATTTTTGGCCCCGGAGAGCACTCCAGCTGTGCTGCCACAACAGGATAAATAATGTCTTTCTGTTTCCCTTAGAAACTGCTTTCTTCATCTTCCAATGTAACTTTGCAATTCCATTTTATTTTTCTCTAGACAAACTGGTTTATGGATTCAATGAGGGGGGGGAAAAAAAAAGAAACAGTCAAATGAAAAAAAATAAATAAAAATACAACCACAAATGAAATTACTCAGAAGTTGTTAAAGATCTTTCCAAGGTTAAACTGAAATATATGCTCTCCAGTTTTCGCTTTTTATTTTAAAGGTTAAGGGGTGTAGCTGCAGTCTGTGAGAAGCAGGGTTTTCCATTCTGCAGTGATTACAGGTAACTGGCTCCATAAGGAAAGGAGGAAAAAAAAACAACAGATGAAATGTCAAGAGGGTAGCTTTTATTTTGATTTGAATATAAAGATATTTGAGGTTTCTTGGACTTTGTTTATGCTGTCAGATTGTATATTTCACAACAACTAGCAGATCTAGCTCTCCTAAATATGAAAGCACAATGCTATCCGCATTTTCTCTGAGCAGCAGGTCACAAGAGGTTTTTGGTTTGTTGTTGTCTTTATTTCATGCATCATTCAACATTTGCTTTAGTCATTCTGTGAAGTGCAAATATACTTCATTCTGCTTAGCGTGGTGTAAAGAAAAAAAAAAAAAGAAAAAAATAATTTTTTCTGCTTTTTGGCAACACACTTGATTGGATGTATATTTTGTTGTCATTATGCTGCAGTGCTATGGGTTATTTCAGTGTACCTTTGAATTAGAAAAGCAAACTGGTCTTTTCCTTCTTTGCTGTGAATGTGCTTTCTGCTCTCTAGAATCACAAACCCTGGCTTTGGCAACACCACAAGCATAGCTTGCTCAAATAGTAGGTTTTAATATTAACAAATAAGTAAAGTGTTACTGGAAGGAAAAAAAAAAAGGTATTAGTATACATACACGATCTGTGTAGTCTCTTTTTTCCCTTAGTTGCTATTGGTAACAATTATCATACTTTTAATAGATTTAAATCATCACACAGTGTCCTACTGTCCACTGTTTTAGTCTAGTACAGAGATGCAATGCAAAGAAACAAAATACTACATAGTCTGTGTTATTTCTTCTCAAAGTAAGTAGGAACAACCAAGCCATTCTTCTGTTCTGTGAGCCTAGGTTTCTGAACAAAAGTAATCTGATGTTTCATACAGTATGAATAAAACAGAAAAAAACTCTTTGATTGTCATGATATATATTTGACATTCTTGTTAATTCATAAGTTCTATATTTTATGTTTGTATTTGTGACCTGTTTAAAGCTGCTTTGTGAAATAATAGAAGCCATCAGAAACAGCAGGAAGGCCACAGCTGCAAATATTAGAAACATTTTTAAAGATTCTTATAAACAACATAGGGCAACTGTACTGATTATTTAAAGCAGAAAATTAATATGTTTCTGATTTGTATTTTTTAAGAGTAGTAAGAGTACTGTCAGTTTACACATCTTATTTTTCTTCTTGATTATTGCAATTGCTTTAATTTTTTTCCTTAGCCTGCATATATTGAAACTGAATTTGTTTTCTTGTTAGCATCTAGTCAGTAGTTCTTGCTGATCTCCGGATGCCGTAGGCACAGATTAAAATTACAACATTACTTAGATTAACAATTAATACTGTGAAGGCATCTTTAGTCCCCAGAGTCAAATTGGAAAAGGAAGGCAACAAATCACATTTTATGGAAAAGTGAGTGTATGATTGATACTTAAAGTTATTGAGTGATTTATTTCAGTGTTGCTGCAAGCTCATGTCAGAAAGCTGAATAGCCCAATGCCATGTTACCATTTGTTTTCCACCCCACCCCCCCCAACCCCCACACCCCTTCCCTGTGCAATATAATTAACACTTTAATCTACAGAAGAGTTCATACTGTTCTGTTAGCATGGCAGTAAGAACTCCAAAGAAAGTACCATTTACTTTCTGTTGGTGTGATGTACTGATGGACAGTCAGCTGAATATGAACCAGGAGTGTGCCCAGCTGGCCAAGAAGGCCAGAGGCATCCTGGCATGTATCAGGAATGGTATGGTGTGGTAACAGGATTAGGGAAGTAATCGTTCCCCTGTACTCAGCACTGCTGAGACCCCACCTCGAGTACTGTATTGAGTTTTGGGCGCCTCAGTACAGAAAGGACATGGAGGTGCTGGAGCAGGTCCAAAGAAGGGCAACAAGGCTGGTGAAGGGCTTGGAGAATGTGTCCAACGAGGAGCGACTGAAGGAACAGGGGCTATTTAGTCTGGGGAAAAAGAGGCCGAGAAGGAGAACTTATTGCTGTCTTCCAGTATCTGAAATGTGCTTATAGTGAGAGCAGGGTTGGTCTCTTCTCACAGGTTACAGGATAAGGCAAAATGGCCTCAAGTTGTGCCAGTGGAGGTTTAGGTTGGATGTCAGGAAAAACTTCTTTACAGAAAGAGTTGTTAAGTGCTGGAAAAGGCTTCCTAGGGAGGTGGTTGAGTCACCATCCCTGAATGTGTTTAAAAGCCATTTGGATGTAGTGGTCAGAGACATGATTTAGTGGAGGGTTCTTAGAGTTAGGGTAGGTTGCGGTTGGGCTTGATGATTCTGAAAGTCTTTTCCAACCTGGACAATTCTATTGTTTTATAATTCCCTGTCGTGTAATCTATTTCTTGCCATGAAATTACAATGTATTTTACTTACTCTTTAATTGTGTATTGAAATACAACCATGTATTGATATCAACTCTTGAACAGTTCCGGAGGCCCACTGCCAATACCGGTTCCTATCTGCACTTCCCCTTTGTTCCTACAAAATAACCTTTTGGCATTACTAGCCTACAGGCCCCCTGAAAGAGGTGTTTTCCTTTGCTTAGCTTTGTTAAGACCAATATGAGGCATGTTGTGTCTCACTCACCATCTCACTCACCCTCTCTTACCCACTTTCTCATAGATAGGTGAGTCTGTGTAAATGTTTTACATGTAAATTTATGACAACTATGCTTGAATGGCTCAAAAACACAGTTCTCATTAACAGGATGCTTCTCCTGAATCAGGTGAAAGAGGTAAAAGTTGAGAATTTTATAATGAAAAGTGAAGAAGCATTAGGAGGAAAATACACCTGAAAAAAATGTCAAAACATGTTCTGGCATTGTAGGGTGTCAGTGCTTTGCTCTGGTAGCACTGAAGTTAATATCAGTTTTGACGTAGACTTTAATGGGAAAATCTCATGGTTGATCATGAAAACTGATGCTGTTTTTCTTGCTCTTCATGACAAGTCTATGAGAACATATTAATGTATGTCTTTCAGTGGCGTTTATACACTGCTTACATAGAAAGAGGCTTCTCTTCCAAGTCTCTATAATGAATATGTGAAATTGATGGCTTCAGCTTTGGGCAAAGGTATCAATGTTCAATAAGCATTGAATCCCCATGTGGGACACTTCTGTTTTGTGTTAACAAAATTAAATAGCCTCCACAGCATTTTAAATCCAACACTTTTATTTAAATTTTAGAAGGATTGCAGCTAAACTTGTGGAAAATATGCATGTCTGAACCACTGTATCTTAGCCTGAAAGTTCAACATGACAGAGAGAAGGTGGACTACTTGTGGTTAAATTAGAGATGACACACATGAATGCACTCATTTATTAACAAACCAGACTTAAGTTGATAATGTTTCAAGTCCCTTTTTTCTCCAGTGAAATAAACAAAAGCATAGTAACCCTGTAGCTTCAAGGAAAAAAAATACCCTCTTAATACTCCCTGATGACTCTTTTTTGGCTTCAGAAATGTCCTCTGGATATTTTTCACTCTGATCTGTATGCAGTGAGAGGGAAAGTGAGATAACATACCCCACAAGCTTCTGTGTGCCTGTGACATTTGTCAAAGCTGTTATATCCAGTGACAGCTGAAAGGTCTGCAGTCATCTGATTGTGCAGGCAAGTGAATCCTATTGTCATCATTCTGAAGCCTAAAAACTGTGTGGACCTACGCCAGAAGTGCTGCAGTTTTAGCAAAAGCAGTGGTTTGACAAACCAATATTGCTAAGATTGAGTAACATTCAGGTTAATGACAGCTGTTCTGTCAGCTGCTTCCTGATGCAACAGTGTTTACAGATTGAGGAGCAAAAGTAATATTTAGACAGGTTATTTTGGGGGATTGCTGTTGTATGCTTGTTCGTTGTTATCTTTACTTTTTTGTTTTGTTTTTTTGTTAAGCTAGAATGAAAGGAAACTGGTAAAATATACTTCTGTGTATCACAAAGAAATAAGCAATGTTGCTCTTGGGACTTTGCAGACAATATTCACTAGTCTGGAACATAAAGCATATTATTCTGTATTTTCTTTCACTAGGACTAAAGACAGAATGAGACTATTTCAGCTGAGATTACTCTTAAACTATCTAAGTAGATGTTTAAATGCTTGCTGCTGTTTCTTATATAACTTGGATGGTGGTCAGAATAATTGCTGAATCTGAAAAATATGAAAGCTTATTTCAGCTTCAGCTTTGGCTCTGTGGGTGACTGCCTGACTTGACTAAGTCAAGCATAAACCTCTCATTGACTGCAATAAAAACAGTATTTCATCATGCAACAAAATACAGTCAGGTTTTGATAGACTCCTTATACAATTTATCTCAACAGTTGATGTGGTATCTCGTGTATAAGATACCACAAAATGTTTGCTTCTGTAGAAATCTTTGTAACTTCATACAAATTAAAACCAGAGATATCATGACATGATTGTATATGCTAGGAAAGTACCACTGCCTTCCTAAAAAGTTGTGAATGCAGAATGAGATACAGAAAAAAAATGTGCATTCTCACACAGCCCACAGGGAGCTTCAGCATACACGAGACACACAGATAGCCCAAGGCCTGAAAAACATCTTTTCATCTCTAATCCCTTTTGTGCCACCCTTCTTTGGAAATTCATTTCCTACATCCTCTGTCTTTCTGTACATCAAAAGGCACAAGGTTTCACTCAGGTATGCTTGAGTAGGTGATAAAACTTTTGTTAGTAAAGTATTTTGGTCTTCAGAAAAATTAAGCCTGATCTACCGATGAGTACAGCAGATACTAAGGGGGTGCTGGTGCCTGAAGCTCCAGCTAGATGGAAAAATCTCTCCTTCCACCTCTGCCCTTTTCTCTGAAGTTCTGTGAGGCCAGATGGGCTAACATCTTTGATATTTGATTTCTTCTTCTGAACTACATCTCTAGCTGAATTCACATCTTATAATGCCTCCAGGCACTAACCAGGACATCTTAATGGAACCTGGAGAACAATATTATCCAGGTATGCTGACTTCCTACAAAAGGACTAGTAAATAAACCAGAAGAAGTATATATAATAAAACATTTTGGTAAGCAATGTACAGCATGGGTGTAGATGCTGTCTTCCACTAGTGCATGGAATGATTTTTGTTGCTGTTTTTGTCATTGGCAGACACTCTTAGCTGCTATTATTAAACAGAAGAAAAAAAGAATAATAATATGCTGCCCTTGTGATTGATAACTAAATCTGATTTCAGTTTTTAAGTACTCATCACCACTTGCCAGTGATAGTATAAAGAAAAGTGTGTAGAACACAAAAAAGTTCAAGGTAAAACAAAGCACCAATGAAAAATGAATATGAGTTGACTCCCTGGTAGCAATTCAGGAGTCTATGTAGATCACAAAGGAAGCATTAGATAATAATGTCAAGCTGCCAGAAAACAAGGGACAGGATATTTGGAAGTGCAAATAAGCATGACATTTTTAACACATCCTGAGGTATTCAGCAAATGCTTCAGGTGGAATATTACTTCAAGTTGCGGTCACTTCATGTTGTAGAGAAAGAAATGGCTAAAGTTGAGAGGGTGATAGAAAGTTGAAGATCACCATGCCCGAGAAAACAAAGAATCAAAATAATCTGGTCTAAACAGGGATATGTTCTGCAACATATGTTGATTTGAGTCCTGCCTGGTTTGAGTTGTAGGAGTGGATGTAGGAAATCATGCGTCTATGATGATGATTCTGAAATATCTTAGAGAAATCTTTGAAATGTCATTAGAGGGAGGGGGGGGGGGGGGAGGAGGAGGGGCGGAGGGGAGGAGAAGGAATATCCTTGATTTCAAGTAACCACAGTTTGTTTTAGTTTAGATTATATCTTCTAAGAGATTTATTTAGTTTTTCTGAAGTTGCTCAAAAAAATATTTGAGGAATTAATGATATGATTTGTAGGTTATAGGATGAAAAGATATGCACACACATAAGAGTAAGGGAAGTACATTGCCTAATCAGCTGAAGTAGCTGACAGAACTAAAGAAACTTACAAAAAAATTCAATAAAACATTTAGTCATAAAGTAAACCGATATTTAAAACCTATTCTATTTTTATTCTTTTACTATTCTCAATTCTAGCTCTTATTGATGTTTTTTATCATAATTTTTTTTTATTAAGTCATGTCTCCAAAAATCATTGTGAATTTAAAATACAGAAAAGTAGAAGAGAAGCATTTTAAACTGATTTTTTGCCTCAAGCAACACTACTCATTACATTTAAAACATGGGATGCCACAAAACATTTTTCCAATTAAATTACCTAATTTTCTATTTCATTCATGGACCCAGGAGGAGCAGTATTGCCAATGCCAAAATTGGCATCCATTGCTTCAGATGGCTAAAGAAAATCATATAGGAAAAACAAAAACAAAAAAACAATCAACTAGAGTTTTTGTTTTTAAAGAAAATTATTTAATAAAAGGTTAGAAAAGAAGTTATCTGCATTCGTGCTTGTCAAATATCATTTATCAAATATATTATTCATTGATTTTATATTTTTCCCTTGACTAATGCGTTTAAACAAATACTGCTTATGATACTGAACCAATACTTCAGCAGCCAAACTATTAGTTGACAAATTATATTTTATATAATATTTTATAAATAGGGGCAATATTATTCAAACCTATTAATCAACTGTTTGTTTGCTTACGTTTAGCTAGCTGCAATCTCTGACATGGAATTAAGATGCCTAAATACAAACTGATGATGCACATCAAGCGATAGTAGACAATGCTGATTAGGTATAAGATTTCATCTCAGACAGTGCTGTATTTTCTGTTAGACTGCCTCTTTCAATGGTCTTTTGACAGTTACTTTCTGGGGTTTCTGATCCTTCTTTCCTTATGCTTTCTTTCCAACTTACATTATTCCATAAAAGATAACTGTCTTTTTGTATAATTTATACCTGGGGGATGACTCAATACTGTATTTGAGAAATGCTTACTACTCACAATCCTAAACTACTGTTAAAGATTTTACTGCTATTTAACTACTCTGATATGACTTCATAAAAACAGAAGTCTGAGAACTGGTGTTATTTGTGTGCTAGAAAATGATTTGAGTCTGCCATTTCAGTTATTGTTGCTGTTGAAAAATGTGGAATGCACAGTGCAGGACTAGACAGGAAAAGAAACAATCTCATAGTTAGAAATATGTTGGTATAGATAACTGGACAGAAAGATTGCCCATAAGCAGGTGCTGAGCAAGTGGAAAAGTAATTTTTGTAAGTAATCATGCATTTCTCCTTTTTTGTTTGCCAAGTAGATAACAGCTGGAGCTTACCTTTGTAGAATCACTCAGCATTCATGACTGCATCCAGAGTCAGTGAACTTCTGTATAAAAATTCAAAAGAAAGAAAGGCCAACACATCAATAGGCAGATTTATCAAATTTATCAAATAAATCTTGAGAAGTTCTCACTTTCTAAAAATGAACTATCAATGTTTCTATAATAGCAGAATGTTACAAATTTGTATTATTTCTAAAATACTTAGGTTTAGAAATGGCAATATACTGATTCAGTATCAGAAGAATTAACATAGAACAGAACTCCAAAGACACTGATTTCAGCTTAAGTGGAAAGTTTAAGTTCATTTTACTTTGTTTTACTGTTATTTTTGAGAGTCTGAATTGCAGCAATGAATTTGGAGGAACAAAAGGCTGAGACTGGGGTGGAAGTATAGATGGCATCAGAATAGATGCCATATTCTTGTGGGTCTGAGCAGTCTGGGTCTAAGTGTTCTATGAGTGTAAGCTGTGTATCATAAAATAGAATTTTCAAAAATACAAAAAATCGGTCAGTCACTAAACTCATCCTGATTCGCAAACAAATATGAGTTGTATGTATATGTATTCCTCTGAGCAGCGTAGTCCTTTTCTTGCGGCGTATAGTTTGACCACTTTTTTTTTTTTTTATGAAGTTCCTCCATTCCTTGTGGGAACTGACATTGTCAATTTAATGGTGGATGAAACACGTTTTTTTCCTTCTTATAACAGATGCAGTGTTGTTGAGAGAAGCTAGCTGTCTGTCTGTGCTTTCCACTGATGGTATTGCTGACAAATAGAACTGCAGTGTACATGCGCACACACAATTCAGATGTTATTACTCTAGAATTCTAGATATGGTGTTACTCTGAGTGCCTGGCACAAATGATAACTTTGAAAAAGAAAAAAAAAATCCTTGAAGACAGTAAAAAGTAGGAACAGCTCTACTCAGAGAGATGTTACTGTTGTGGGTAAGAATAACTGTGTTATCTAAAGAGTTGTTTAACAAAAGTGATAATAATCCAGTTTTAACTTACTGACTAGTTTCTCTATAGAACTGAGAAACCAAAGTGGTATATGGATTTGTCTATGTGCTTTTAATTACTTTTGATCATTGTAATACATAAGTTTGATTTCCCAAATTCAGAAAGAAAAACAGTTGCATTTCATAGTGATTTTTTTTTTTTTTTTTTGTATGAATTTGTAATTTTTAGTTAATTGGAAAAAACATTAGAACTGCAGTATACTTGGCTGGCATGTTTGTCCTTCTTCCTGTCCAAGATATAGATGGTAAAAAAGACAGAATTAAAGTCGCAAACTGAGATGTGCTCTAAGACTGCAAGGTGAACAGAAAAGGATAGCAAACTGACTGTGCAATTTGACTGTAGCTGGAAAAAGAGTCTGCAGAGGGATGTTGCTGAAGCAGTACTAGGAGAAGGTTGTGCCTTGGCCTGTAGACAAATGACCTCCAAAAGATATTTTTTTGCATGTGACCCAGTGCTGATCTGAGGGAGCTACATAGTCTTGACAGTCAGGAGTTCATGTGTATTTTTTTATTTCATACAGTCTTTGATCCATGAGGGCACATTGTGACAAGAGAGGGAGGAAAAAAGCAAAAAAGAAAAAGAGAAAGATAATATGCAGCAATTCTACCAAGACAAAATTACAAAGATGTATGCTAATTTCCTTGATGAGAGTTTGCTCTTTAAAACATATGTCAAATTAAGGGTCTCTATGTTTTGAAACATTCGCATTGCAACATAAATAAATGCCCAAATTCTGCTACGCTGATGTGAATCCATGGCGAGAGTATGGATAAATGAAATGTCTCCAAATTTAGTTCAATAAATAAGAACAGCAGATTAGCCCATGGGGATTTGATGGTCATTATAATCTTGCAGGAACAGAGCCAAAGTTGGGGCATTTTCACAGCTAAAAAAGTAGACAAAGCATATGCTGCCACTTATGATCTAAATGTCACTTTTCTTCTAAAGCTGTCTTTACTGTAAGGTTGCTATTACTTGTTTCCCCACGGTCCCCATAGTAACTATAAAAATTTCATTTCTTCTCTATCTATTTAAGTATCAGTCCTGTTCACATTTTGGAGATCAAATACAAAGGAGTTACTTGAGTACTCTGTACTGATCTAGGCCTCATTGTCATTTCAGCCGCAACTCTTTTACGTGTTTTGGTCTATAGAGATTTTTTTTAGTAATTTCAAATATATTGTATCCTGGTATAAGTTAATTGTTCCTTGAAAAGCTGGTTATTATAAATCAGTAAACCGCTGGGTACTGGTTACTGGAGTGTTCTTTCCCTCTTTCTTTTTACTTTTTCTTTTTTCTTTCTTTTTCCCCACTGTCAGTTAAAAAGTTTTCTCAGTTGTCTGGAATCAAGCACTGGAATCACACTGTTGGTTTTTTTTTGTTTTTTGTTCCCCTCAGTTGTGATTAAAACTGAATATACAAACAAAAACCATCCTAGGTCACTGGAAGACAACAATTTCCGATAATCAGTTTCAATTTTTGTGCAACTTATCTTGCAAGTGAATTTGGAGGTTGTTATCCATACAGTACCACCACTGTGCTAGCACAAAAATATGTCAAAGCAAATATGTCTCAAAGGCTTTGCAGCCTAAATGGAATTAAATTAAAACAACAACAAAACAGAAAAGAATAATCTGAATGTTCATAAACGTTCAGGTTAACAAGAGCATATAGTATTACAAATAGTCTAAATGAAACATTCCAGCATTCCAGAAAATGTAAAAATAGTTATACTGTTGCCTTTTAACATTAATAATAATAATAGTAATAATAAGGAGAGAAAAAAATGACACAGAACAATCTGTAAACCTTTTAGGGTAGATGAACAATGAATACTACTAGTGATAATAATAGTCTGACTTATTTTCCTTCTCAGAAAATCTGCATCGTTTTTCATTACTCATAGCTTTAATATCATTTATTTCATACAATTTGTTGGGTTAGCAGATAATTAAGAACATTGTTCTAAGTGTTCTTATTGATCTCAGACCAGTCTCACTGAGCATGTCAACATAATATTATTGCCTCAGGCACTCGTGTCAGTTGGTACAAAATCAATTTGACCTACTTCATACTTGAAATCATATTTTATTAATGAGAAACACCAGATGATAATTTTTGAAACAACTGTGATCCTTTTTAGGAATTACATTAATTTATAATATTAGGCCTTGAAATTTGTTCTCTTTTACCCTTCCAGTGAATAGTGATTTGTTTCTCTGACTATGAAGAAAAATTTCTCTAGGCAGGTTTCCTGATATTCCATTGCACACCAAGCAAAAAAAAAAAAAAAAACCAAAAAAAACCCAAAACAAAACAACAAACAAAAAAACCAACAGCATGCCCATACTTTAAACAGGCAAACAAAAATTTTGGCCAGCAAAAATGTATTTCTGTGCAAAAAAAAAACCAAGTATTTCTGCTTACTGCAAGATAACTGTAAAAGGACCATATGTTTATTTAACATATTTGTAGAGCTTTTATTAATTGACAGCCTAAATAGATGAAAATAAACCTAAATCTCCAATGCCAGTATTTAACAAAGCAGTCTAAAAAAGGTTTACGTTAATTGCACTATTTTTGATCTCTTACTTGAAAAAATACCGTTATAAACTTATCTATTGCCATAAAATACTCAGAGAACTGGCGTTCATTTAGCAATATAATGGAGACTAAGAGTAAAATGAAAACTGGTGCAGTTAAGGCAGATTTAAGCGCTCTCTGTGTCCTCCTAGGGTATTGCAATAAAGATTATGGTTACAAATGGCACTTCTGATCCTTTAATCCTTCCTTGCACTGCTGAAAATATCTGCCATACTCAGTGCACCAAAATCTATGAGAAGTACTATAGACGAAAGAGCAGTATTTATTCCCTCAGTCGGTTAAGAATTCTCCCACTTCTATTTTGATGACCTGCTCTTAGTTGCTTCTAATGTTGAGTTTGGAGACAGTTGCTATATTCCCTTTCTACTCTGATGTACTTTTGTACCTGCTTTGGCGCATGGTTACCTCCAGTTTGAGAACTTTTTTGAATGAGCAACTACAGATAGGTCAACATTCCTTCCTTACAGTATGGATAATTTGTATGCTGTAAAATGCATCTGTAGAATTTCATTCCAGTTTGTATGGTGGGGCCTATCAGAGTAGGCTGGGATTGCCATTGTCCAACACAGGCCGATCCTGGTCTCTTCTCACCTGCAAACCCTGCTGCCAGCACCTGTGCACCAGCACCCATTACAACAGTCTTATATGTTTCTCTCCCAGGTTTGAAATCTTCGGCTGTATATGTGTGCCATTTTAAACTGAGCAAGATTTTCCTTCAGAAACTGGGGAAGATATACATCTTTTTTTATCTTTCTTTTTTTCCCCCTCAGAAATAGAGTAAATTGACAAAACAAAATAACTCATTGCCTGGCATAACCTGACTTGTGTACTGTATGAATCATTTATTTTCTACTTGTTCTTCCCTCCATCCAGAAACTAATCAATCTCTATATTCATGTGTGGTCTTCCAGAAGAATATAAATCTCTTGGTGGCTGATGTAAAAGTGCTGTACATACCTGACACAAGCAACAGTGCACTGTGAAAGTGAAAGCAAGCTCTGCTGCTGACAGATGTTCTCTGTGGTGCAGTGCTTGGAGTCAATGGAAGAATTGCTCTCCATTAACTCTGCCTCCCATATACTGGCAGCTAAAACAAAACAAATAGTTAAGACCAGTGAGTTAAATGTAACAACCTGTTGGAAGCAGGGGTTTTGGCCACATGTCAGGCTGTAATTCATTATTGCAATTTACCAATCTGTTGATCAGGGCAGAGGGTTATGCTATATAATAGATTAGACATCAGGATTTTGTCATTTTGTTAAGCATTAAGGCAGAAGAAATGGTGGAGGTTAAATATTTAAGTAAATTAAAAGACGTGATAAGGGCAAAAGAAGAGGAAAATTTGTATTTTAAGATCCCACTTTCTCACTGGGGCTCAATCACTCTGGAAACAGTATGGTAGAAAAGAAAATCATGAGACAGATGTGGAGTATAACACAAGGACAAAGAAATACTCTTAAATGACTGACTGAGTACTTCTATTTCCATCAAGATTGAAAGTTTTTACCACTGACAAGGAAAAGCTGAGAGAGAAAAAGTTCTGGAGTTTCTCTCCAGAGATTCACATTTGCATTAATCAGAGACTATTGCTTTAAATAACAAGAAAAAGATCTTTACATCAATTATATAAAAGCCACAACTGTGGCATAAGAAATGGATCAGAACGTTGATAGATAACTTCTATAACATTTGGGTTTGTGTGCAATTTGAGTTAGTAACAAAGAAAAGTTCATTTCTACTTATGACTGTTTAGTGGATTGTGACACAGTTGTGAGAACCATTTTGTACTTGTTTAGTTTGTAGTGTACAGTATTCTATGCAAGGCTTGCAGTTGTAGGGCAGCTGGGGATGAGGGAGACAGTTAGTAGGATGAAGTAGTTGTTCAGGGCAAGGCTGTATGGAGCATCAACACTGTTCTGTACTGTGCCATTTCTGTGGGAGGGAAAAGTGAAATGATATTGCTAATAGATAAAACAAAAAGCCTACAGTATGTCCAGTTCATCAGATAAAATACAGTTTCACATTTTCCTGTGCTGGGAGAGGATTTCCTCTGATCTTGAGAAATTATTTTTGGTCTGTAGTGGTAGGATTTTTTAGCAATAAAGTATGATTAAAGCAAGAAGAATATTTTTTGTTACCTTAGAGTTCATAAAATTCATTTGATAATAAGTGTAGATTCATAAATTAACTGTGGACAGATATAGATAAGTTTTAAACAAACAACAAAACCTTTTATGAACATAATAATGTATAAGATTTTAAGAAGTAGTTATATGCAGAAGGTGAAGCAGTTACTTTCACTTGTGTTGTAAGAAAGCAGACGTGTGTCTGCTTTCAATCTTCTTCACAAGTAGAACAAAATATGTGTGGGGCGGGTGAGGAGATGGGACAGTGGTGGGGCAGGAACGTGATTAATCATAAAGCAGAACAGGAAGAACAAGCTGAATAAGCACATGTTTGTAACTTGTGGCAGTATTCAGATGGCTATTACGGAAAAGAACCACTGTCCCCAAAGCAAAAGTTGTTGAAATCTGAATGAGTGAGTAAGGGACTTTTACAGCATCTACTTATTTAAAAATAAAACTGAACTGGAGAAGAGAAAGCATCCTTCCAAGGGCCACTAACTCTAAATCTACAGCTTATATTGTATAAACTCCCAGCAGATACTTCTTTATGAGCATCCAGAAACAAAATCTTATCCAAGTGGTTGTAAAAAGAACAGAAGGGCATCAACAAATGGAAACAGTATCATACTTCAAATTGAAAATCGACTATTCTCATCATTTTTGCCACTGTAAAATATAATATCCTGGAATGCTAGTATTTTTAGGATTCTAATGCATAGAAGTATAATATTTCAAAGTGAATTACAAGTATGCAGGCATGAAATACACCAAGGAGTTTAAGATTCTGGGTTCTTCAGCATCATGAAAGTATTTCATGAAGAAATTTTTAAGACTTTGCTAATGTGAATGCACCATTGGGTGATACTGAGCACAAAGAAAAAATGAGCTAAGTTAGCATACCAGTGAAAATGTCTCATATATTTCATAGTGAATCAGAAATGCAGTTATGTATGCCCTAGTATTCACAGTTAGGTATTCCAAAGGGAAAGAGTGGGAGAACAATATTAAGTTGAGATTGGCTATTATGGTTTTCCCCAAAGTTTCACTCAAGGGATTGCAAAGATAAAGATTACACTCAAAATATCTCCTCAGATGTCTCTTTTACAGATTCAGGACAGAGATTACCAGAGGATATTCTTGAGTTTAAAAATGAAACAAAAATGTACAGTTTATCTCTCTTAGATATCTCTCAGTATATACTGGATATACAAAATCGCTTTCAGATATAGAAAGGAGAATAGATCAGAAGGAGAACTGGCATACTGGAAGTTACCTGAAAGGCAGTGAGATCTGAATAGCTCCTGAGGTTATACAAACTGTTCAAGGCACTGCCACGTATCTGAATGCTGATGCAGCATAGCACCCTGTGGTCCCACTAACTCAGATATCTGAAAGAATCTAGACATATTTTTGTAGTAATGAATCTAGCATAATTAACATAACTGTTAATGAGGGGTTCCTCAGCTGTGCTGTTACGTTACACTGATGGACCAAAAGGACCGTTCTACTTATTTTTTGAAAGCTGACTTAGATAGGTCTTTCCAGATAATCTTTATATCTAGCTGCAATCATATTCTCTTGTTTTAATTTACAAAGCATCAGAACTGTGATAAAAACAAATTGTACTGGTTCAGCCCATAGTACTTATGTCCTCTTCTCTTATAATATTTACATCATAAAGGAAAAATGTTTCTGAAGCTGTGAATTATCACATTTTTTTCACTTTTTAGAAATAAGAAAGGGTACATCTATCTTTGTAAAATATTTGTATATAGCTATGTATACATTGTATTTTAAATTAAATTATGCATTTATATTGCAAATTAAGTTTTAAAGCAAGGAATTTAGGGAAGGTGATGGCAGCCTTCAATGTGAGATAGCTGCCTAGAATTACTTGGAAATCTATACATGTATTTTGTTGCACAAAAATTTAGGGTCAAATGAATTTCCGTATCAAGTACTTTATTTAAAGAAGACAACATCAAGCATTCATTTGCCTCTGTTTCATGAAAAGATTTTCTAATGCCACTTAATGAATGGAAGAGTGAGAGGGGAAAAAAAGAACATCAAGACTACACCATTAGAGGCTAGGTAAAGAGGTTTATAAGAAGTGCTTGCAGATGTTCGTGATTACTCTGTGTCTGCTGTATGGTTATACTTCCATTCATTCTAAGTGTAGCACTAACAGCTTGTTTGGGAATGCAAATATATTTTTAGAGGAGCATAGAACAAGAAAGATTTCTATTTTTTAGAGTTATTTATTACAGAATACGTGCATTTGCATATAAGCCACACAGGCTGCACACACACATTTATATATATATATATCACCTTTTCTGAAACTGCAAATGCATTTTTCAAAGTTTTTTGATAAAATGGATGCAGTCCTTCACAGCGCTGATTACTATGCAACTGCCATGTTTAAAATACACTAAGGAAATTATTGCAGAAGCGTGTTTTTTAACTGCTCAACAATGTTTTTTAACTCTTTAATAATCACAGAAAATAGAGTACAAAAAAGGAGCAGCTCCAGTTTTGGAGCTCTAGCAGAACCACATAGGGTTCTTCTGCAAGAGTAAAATTTGTCCTCGCTAGTTTTGATGCAATTGATCTGTCCCTAAAAGAAGATTCTATAGACTAACAGTACTGTGGAACTAACAAGAAACAACAGATTTTATTTAATGCTATTCAGGATGAAACACTTCCTACAACATCTTTAAGTTTGTTAATGTCTTACATACCTGTTCAATAGAAGAGAAGCACATCAGAGAAGGACTTGTGCTTTTTGTTATGGATAGTTTTTCTCACCATATGCTGTCTTACATCATCATCCTTCTTAATGTTGATCGACAGGATTGAGCTTTGAAGTTAATATCCATGTACATATAGTGCTACTATTCTAGGGAAAATTAAATTAATTAATTAATTAAAAACCAGGAAGAGTTGAAACAGGTTACTTTAAGATCTATTAGCTTGGAAATTTTTATTCAGATAAGTAATAGCTTCTTTTCAATGGCGGCTACTGAATTGCAGGAAATGAAATATATTGATATTACATGTATACAATGTATATGTAATATATAATATATACACATATGCATATGTATGTGCACATATATGTAATATATATTATATACATGCATATATATGTATATATATATATTATATTTTCATATGTGTATACTCTTCTTATACTTCAGGCTTGTCATTCTGTAACTATGAGAGCAATTAATGAGAATGAATAGACAAACAAATAGAGAAATAAAAGAGTGAGAGGTGATTATTTTAGTGGCTTAACATTCAATATATTGTTTGGGGCACTGAAACCTATATAGGAATGGTTCTAGGAGGACCTATTATTTTTTGAATACCAAGTTTAAATTGCAGGCAGTAATATTTTTTCCATATCTGTAATATTGACTGCAATAGTCTACATAACACAGCAAAAAGTGAGGTCACCTTCATTACATGTAATAGAAAACTGACTATAGCTGCATCGTGCTCATCATATTTCAGACAATACACTCAAACAAAGCATTAGCTCATCCTTTTGCCACATTAGAAGCTGGCACTTGAGAGCAGTCAATAGGAGCTGAATATAGATCATTAATACTGAGGAAAACAGTTCAACAAGATCAACAAATGAAAGAGAAAAAAATTATCTTTAGGCAATTATCACATCGAATGTGCAGAAGGAAGTATAGGAGAACTGGAGATGTTGAGGAACCAGACATACGTGTGTCATTGCTTTAGTGGAAACTACAATGAGTCAGTAGTTAGTAAATGAGCAGATTTTCAGTATGTTAGGCATTGCTGATTTTTATCATCATTGATTCAAGCTAAATGTATGATGTTTGGGGATATTTCTTTCTATTCCTTAAGAAGAGTGTTTAAATTTCAAAAAGTGAAACATGTAAGGTCTTTTGAGAAAACCAAGAAAGAAAGAAAGAAATATTGCTTTGCAGCCACTTCAGAAGCCATAGCAACTTCTCTCCATAGCAACCATTTCTTGATGCAGCAGTAAAAATGCTTACAGAATTATCAGCTCATTGAGCTCATCTTGCTGTTTGGCACATTAGGAAAGTTCTGTTTACTTTAGCATCCAAGCATATAAAGGAAATCATCAACTGATCTATGAAAAGTTGCTTTTGCTACTCTAAGAGAAAATTTTATTTATTTTATTGTTTTTTATTTTAAAGATGGCTTGCTGATGAGTGAAATCAGTTTAAATTCTTCTTGGGAGCTGTCATTAGAATACTGAATTTCTCTGATGAGTACCAAATAAGATTACCTTACCTTCAGCAACGAGGAGAGCAATGTGGAAAGGAGTATGGTAGCAAAGGACTAAGTCCCACTGAATGGATGCCTTAGCAGCTGGAGTTCCATTGCTCCTCAGCTCACATCAAGCAGCACTCAATGCTTCCAGTTTTACAGTTCAGCCCATATCTAGCAAACAGATAAATACTCCTTGAGTAATAAATATGTTTATTTGTGCTATGAGAAATACAGGTGAGAAAATGAAAAGCAGGCTCTAAACAAGAAAAATCACAAGTTATTCCCAGGAATAACATACATTATATTGGAACACATGTTATTATCATAAAAACCAGACAAAGAGAAATGGTTCTCTTGGTGTTTATAGCAAGTGAGCCAGGCATAAAGTTTTTCTGGCCTGGAAGTAAAACAAAGATTTCTCTGTGTTGGCTAAAACATTCTAAAATTCAGACTTTTGACTGAAAGAACACTGAAATATTGGCTGATTCACTAGGTCAGTTTTTATCACATGTGTCCAAGACACATGAAACATTTCATATCATACGATTATGTCTTTATTGTCTGTTCTGCTTGTGTTAAAATCCAGTGATACTATTATTACTATGATAACATGACACTGTGAGTCGTCTTGATATGATAGCATCACAGTTGCAGTTAGTTGGATAAGTAAAAATTCTATTTATGAGTTGGAGTGATTGGGTGTGAACTGGAGGAGCTGAAGAATAACACAGCATATTGTGCAGAAAAAATCAGTATCAAATATTATACTTTGTTAAGTTTTACAAATTCTCCTGCTAGAAAAGTTAAAAAGGAATTTTATGTTTCTGTTTGGAGATACTACATAAAATCATTCATCATGGGGTAATTAAGGAACTGGCAGTAAAAATTAAGACTGTATTTACACTACAACCTTAAGTTACAAAATAAGTGGCTGAATAAAACAGCAAACACTAAATGTTGAACTCTCTTTAGATTTAGGAATGCAACATCAGCAAAATGGATAGCTTCTCTATGATCCTCATTTTGAAAATCCTTTTCAGTTCAGGAGGAATGTAAAGATTTTTCTCTGAGCATTTTTCCATCTGTTGAGCTAGATTCTGGAGCAAAGCTTTTCAGCAAGAGCTGGATCCTAGATAAACATGTGGCTGGAATTAAATGGAAACCCTAATTAATTAATTAATTAAGCCCTAATTAATTAATTAGAGTTATGCTGGTGAATTAGAATAAAAATTAATTTTATGGTGCACAGAAACCTTAAGTTATAATTTTTTTAGAGCTTTGAGTCAACGCATTAAAGATTTCATATAATTTTCACATATCTGAAACAAACAAAAACCTTCCAGTGCTTATAATGTAAGAAATTAGAATGATGAAAGAGTTATGAACACTACACTGTTTTTGTATTTCAATATTGTCATGCTCTTGCTTTATCAGCAGCAGGGTACTCAAAAAGAAATCTTTCCTTCTCAGTATAGAGGTATAATTAATAAAAGTATCATAGGCTTTTCTGAAAATGGGCACCACTATGTCAGTATATTTTTTAGAAGTTTTTCTGTTTCTTTGGAAAGAGCACATGCATGGAAATGATGCGGTCTAACAGACAAATTGTCAGCAGAACCATCAGTGAGAGCATTTACTGTGAAGTATCAAGATAAAGACTGCAGAGAGTGTAGTCAGATTTGGCTCTGTCCCTGGGCATAATAAAAGGCTGCTGCTATTCAATATTTCAGACTGATACAAGGATTATAAATTGTTCTTAGGCCTGTACACTTACATCTGTAATCTGTATTTGTTTTTGAAGAAGTCTTTTGAACATTTGTTATTCTCATAACCTAAGCTTCCTAAGTTGTTCATCCCATGTTCATCACCTGATGGAAATAAAGAGCAATAGAAGGAGAGTTACTGTAAACATAGTGATTTTCATCTGTAGCATCAAATAATGCCCAAAGGCATTATTTTTGATCTTAGGATTTTTAAAAGTCAGATAATGGTTTACTTTGCTGATTATTTTGTTTAATTATTCCTATTTTTAAAATCCACAACATATCCTCAAAGTTTAGATCAAAATTCTTCAAATCAGACATAGACAGTAATTAACTTGATTTTTGAATGTGTGTTAGTGCTTGATTTTCTGAAGTGTTACCTTGATAAATGCAATGGATATAGTGGCAGAGTGGTGCTTGTAGAAACTAGAGACACGCATATACCACTCACCTTTCTTGCAATGGGCTTTCATCCAGAACTCACTGCAGCTGTTTATATAAAGATACAAAAAGCACTAGTGAATACCTGGTTTATTAGCTTAAGATCAAAATTTCATCAAAGCATTCAGCCAGTTCTCTGCACTGTTTTTAAAACTGATGATTTAAAATCAGCACCCTAGGAAGTAGGTGGTAAGTATCAAGTTCTTTGTCTTCCTGTAGGTGGCAGGAATTAACATCTTTGTCTCACTGTCCTTTCTGGTACTGTCCTCAAGATCGCATTCAACGTATCTTGCATATGACTCCCTAACAACCTATTGCCAGCTTAGTATTTTCTACCTAGTTCTTATTGTGACATTAAAATCTGCTTGTTTCTCTTTCCTCTTCAAAGTAGGAAAGTAGCTTGATGTTTTGCCTCATGCTCATTGATTTTAAAGATTTAGGTTTGTTCACTTTATTTATTTATTTTTAGATCCTCACATAAAGTAGTCAGCTCTGGCTCCCTCAGCAACCTGTTCGCTTAAGTGAGACCTGTCAAGCAACAGCATTTCACAGTGGGAGCCACATTTGTGGATGCAGGAGAAGGGAAGGAAGTTGCCAGCAATGGAAATTGACTTCATCTACCTCTTCTGGTAATTTAGGTTTCTGAAACAGAAAAGAGGCAATTTGCTATTCTACTGCTGAGGATTTTAAAGATTTAATTGTAGGGAGCTGCAGACAGAACAGAACTATGTCTTTGCCTTATGAAAGCTACTGTAATTTTCTCATAATTAAAAAGGATCTCTGAAGAAACTGAGATAATATAATTTATAACTATACCCTCCTTTTCTCCATTTGTGCCTTTTTGTTTTAGCAGAGTGCATTCTGCAAGCAGAGGACAGATATTTCTCCTTGAAATTCAGCAATTTCCTTCATCTCCCAGTTCAGAGAGGTCACTCAGCAATGTGAGGTACGTTTCTGTCTGTCTGCATGCAGTCCATAACAGTTCTGATGAATATAAAAATGAACTAAGTAAATGTTAACCCCATAGCAAAGGAGAAAAATATTCCCAAATACAACAGGATCAGTGAAAAAAAAATAAAAATGAATGACACAATAATGTAAAAATTTACAGTATACTCTTCAATTGTAGGTCTGAAATGCTTTGGAATCAGGATCTCTTCAACAGTTGCTTCGGGCATATAAAGACTGCATTAAAATTAACTGAATTTTGTGTAACATTCCAATAAGGATGTTGTCTTTAGCAAAGCCAAAGAAAATTGAGATCTATTTTGATACTCAATGTTTTAATTATAAAACTGGGGGGGAAAAAACAACAACAACAACAAACACACCAAAACCCTAATCTTTCAATGTTTAGTCTTTTTTATCTAACTAGGTTGTTAAGTAAAATAATAACAAATAATGGAGGTGAATTAATCCATAACTCACGAATATAGCTCATAGGTAACAATTCAAGAGAGAGAAATAATTCTGGATTTTCATACAATTCTTTGTGTATTTTCTGACTAACCTAAGACAGTCTGTTCTAAATGTATTCTTAAATGCATTCAAGCTGTTAAGAATTCAGAGGTTTACAAGTTCCTGTGGAACACATAGGGATGCTAAATGGATAAGGAATATTACAAACAAATGGTACGTTAAATTGTTTGTATACTTGTATTTTCTAATCATAACATAGTAAGCTTTTACCTTCAGCTTTTGTTAAGATCAAATGAAAATATGAGAAAAAAGTCTAAGAAAATTTTTCATAAGCACAGACTTAGAGTTTATGTGCTTGAAACAGAAATCAAAGGAAACCCAAGCTTTATACTACCTAACTTTAGGATTTAAAAAATCTTTCTTTGTTTTCATATTTCCATATTGCAGTTGCTCACAAAAAGATTGTGTCAGATGAATGTGTAATTATCATTATTGATTGTAAAAATAGCCCACACTGATCAGTTCAGAAGTAAAGCTCTACAAAGTACATATGTAATGAGATTATTACCATGATTAATCTGCTATTATCATTTTGGCTACCTTTTTAAGCCAGTTAAAACATCTCATGACAGCTGCAAAACATGCAAGCTATGTATTTATATTACAGTATCAACATTCCCACAGTGGAAAAGCACTAGGGAGGAAGCCAATTCTCTGAATTACGTGCTGTCTGGACTGATAGAGTCTTTGAAGAAAAACTGGTGGTTTTGAAGCTGTCTTGCAACCAGTGAGATCATGCTATGGTGCAGTTTCCTAATGAAATTCATAAATAAGATACTCTCAGCTTTTGTTCATTAAATATCTGTAGCTCAATCGATTTTCTTGAATTTCATAATTTTTTAGATTAATACCCAGATTCTAGGGAGATTTTGATGGGAGACCAGCAGAACTGTCATATTAATAATCTTTCTAAACATGGGAAAAAAATACACTGCAGCTGTAGCTGGTCAGCAAAGACAAATGGTGTTCTGTATTTTAAGAGACCAAGCAATTATTTTCAGAAAAAAGAAGATGAAATAGGACATTAAATATTCAGTCAATTAATATTTCTAACATGTCTTTGAAACTCATATTCCATAAAATCCATTCCAGTAAAACTTAATTATTCAGATGTTCACATAGAATAAACACAAAAGGAATTTGAGCATGCTATTACAAATTCATTAAAACACTCTGATATTACATTGATGGACATGTGCAAGAAGATACACAGCTATTTATGTTTAAAAATCCAACAACT
This sequence comes from Coturnix japonica, assembly GCF_054131305.1. Taxonomy (NCBI): domain Eukaryota; kingdom Metazoa; phylum Chordata; class Aves; order Galliformes; family Phasianidae; genus Coturnix; species Coturnix japonica. Next base: position 28,388,039 of record NC_140666.1, on the reverse strand, counting down.
TTTTGCAGACATATTTTTACATATTTCACATAGGTACTAATGCCGTAATTTCAGTTTAGCAGAGAATTTATTTCTGAAACATTAAAGTCTGTAAAGTGTAAAGCCTTTGACCTTCAGTTGTGTTGTATTTGTATGCAGCTTTACTATTATATGCTTAAATAACTTGGAGGTCTGTCACTTAAAACCGACTGTTTCCGTTGAAGCGCTCAATTACTGACACATCTTGTTTCTGTTTTCTTCCCACACTCAAAAATAAATAAGAAAAAAAAAAATAGGCCTCAATTTCAACTGAACCCCAGGGTTCAGCCTTCAGACAGGACTCTTGGACGGTTGATATCATATTGTAGATGTAACAAACATAAGTGCCTGGCCTGTGCTGAAATTTTCTTTACAATATAACTTAAATTGATGTTCATAAATGAGCCTCAGTCAAGGACTCTGTGTGCTAATATTATTGGACTTTTAATAATTTCTATCGTCAACAAGGAAATGCTCTTAAAATTCATTTCATATAGAATATTAGAATCACCAAGTTTGGAAATATTGGAAAATACCTCCAAGTCCAACTGCTCACCTATCACCAATATTTACCACTAAAACATGTCCATCAGTACAACCTCTAAGCATTTCTTGAACACCTCCAGGGTCAGTGACTCCACCACCTCCCTGGGCATCCTGTTCCACTGCCTGACTGCTCTCTCAAGTATTTACTGACATCCAACCTGAACAAACAAACAAAAAAGGCAAAAAAAAAACCAAAAAAAACCAAAAAACAATAACCCTGATTTATTTTTTTTTCATTTGTTTTCACATTAGACTGTATAATTACATATGTAGATAATAAGTTATTTTTACTACCCTCTTGCCATTTCTAAGTTGAAGATTGAACTTGTGTGTGAAAGACAAGGTGATGCTGTATCAGCAAAGATTCTGTAGTTCCTATCCTCCTTGTAGAGTAGATTGGCTTATAACATCTTCCTGACAAACACACACTCACATGATGCATTCCACTATCTATGATAAAGATGTTCATTTTTAAATTCTTTTTAAAATCACAGTTTTAAAGAAAATAAGTAGAATTATGTTTTCTGATAGGAAGAGGATAAATAATTTTGGGAAGATAAGAAAATATGAAAAACAAAGCAAAATATTACAAATCCCACAAAATAATGGTTGAAATTCTCCTCTGCTACTTTTTAATAAATAATAACAAAAAATATTTTCTTAAAGCTTCATCTCAGTTAACCTGTGAAGAACGAATTGCTAGTCAAGGTACAATAAATCTGAATAGTCAAAGGAAGGCAACTAAAGGATGAAACAGTAATTTTTCAGAGAATCAAATACAAGTTAAAGAAGTCAATAATTTTGATGAAAATAACCTTTTTTTAATTTCAATTTTATAAATTATGCAAATATAACAAATTTTTAAATAATGAAAGTAAATGTTCTAATTTAATTGTATTTTCACAAGTAATCATGCTTGCTGCAACGTCATTTCTGCTGTTATCAGAAATTGTAACAGCTTAAGACAATTTGGCCCTTTGTAAAATGGCCATGTATAATATACAGAATATATTAAACAGTCAAAGATGCTTTATGTCAGATAAATATTAATATATTACGTGTTAATGACTAATAAAGATTTTAACTTTCATTAAATATTTTTATTTATGCAGATGATTAGATGCCATTGATAGAAAAATAAAGGCAGTGGGGCTCAGTAATTTACTTAATGAGGTTCTGTCTAGCTGCAACTAAATATATGAGATTATCAACTATAGAAATTCTATTACTTCCTGTATAGATTTTACGTCAGAGTATCTATTTCCTATGAGCACTCTTATTGCTTGTCTGGTAACACAGTTTTGCCCAATGACACAGAAAACACTAAAGCAGATCCTAAGTGTCCTTTACACTTGACAATACAATAGAGAACATGAAGCTTAGAGACAAGGGAAAAAAATTGCATCTTTGACTTCCAGCTCCCTGAACAATAATCCACTGCAACTTGGAATCCCCAAAAGCTATGCACATATGAGCGGTAGGTGCTGATAGTTCTCAGGGAGTGGGAGTAAATTTTCTGCCCACAGGTTTTTTTGCAGCCTTTATATACACTTAGTGCTGAAAAGGGACAAGGGCAGATGAAATTCATCCTTAACTCAAGAGCCAAAGAACTTCCTTTTGAAACAAGTGGGATATGAATTTATTGTACATAATCACTATTGCTGATAATTGCCAGAGTTATGGATCTTTTCCCAGGGTTATGGTTTGAGCTTCTGCCTGCTGCTACACCAGTGTACAAATCTGAAACAAATCAGCAGAAAAGCTATTTCCTCTTATCTATTGCATGAGAAAATGGACTGATATATCTGTAATGCTGCAGAATGTACCAGGAGGGCTGCCTAGCTAATGAACCAACGCAGCCAATGTCTGGCATGAAGCAGGGCACAAAATGCTGAAAGAGGTACACATCACCTCCTGGCAAGCTGGCAGTCTGTTATAAAGCTATCTGTCTTGCTGTCAAAGGAATGAAATCAGCACTGCTGAAGAGAGATCTCTGTCACTATGACAGAGATGTTTTCCTAGGGTGTAGCATTACCTAACTATTATTCACCTAGCTTAACTTCAGTTTCTGATTCAGCACATATACATCATTGCTCTTCTCCTTTTTAACTTTTCTCCTTTCTCACATTTTAGGGTTGAAAAGTGAGAAATATTTTATGTTTTCTAATTAACCACTCAAGTTAGATGCCAGTCTGTTAATGGAAAATTAGCTAGCAAAATTGAAAACCATAATCTAAGCAGAAGCATGTATATTCCTTTTTGGCAAGCTGCTGAAATAGCTTCGAGTAGAACCAAGTTAGCTTTAACTCTTCCAGATAATAAATCTAATGTGTTCTGATGCTGACATGTTTCATGTTTTCTTGACTTTACAAGGAATTCTGTAAAAATAATTTTCTTAAGGAGAATTATCTGATCAGAGATGTTATGACAATTTTCACTTAATTTCAAGCTCTACAAACAATGAAACAGATGAGGTAGATTTGAAACGTACATCTTAGTAATTCTAAAAATGACCATTATGTCCTTATTACAGTGAAACTGTCCAAGAAAGTCCATTTGAACAAACAGAATTTTGAGCAGTATTCAAGATGTAATCATAATAATGGATGCTGTGAAGACCAAGAAGACTAGCGGTGTTTCAGGTATGTCTTGGGTGACTGCAGTTTCTTGGTCTTGTGTGCTTTCTGCAAAACATGCATGGGAATGTAACCAAGAACTGCAGGGTTTCAGAACACCGTGTGCCCTAGTTGGAGAGACAGGCTCTGCTTTTAAGCCTTATAAGATCCTCTTTGGTGCCAGCTGCTGCTTTCTCCCCTGTTCAGAGTTAATGTTCCCAGTTAATAATTACTTTATTAAAGAATCAAAAAAACATAAGTTAGTAGAAATTCTGAATGTAAGTCAGTAGATACTCCTGTATCTGCCAGTCTTCACTGTCTCAACCATTTTATCAGGATGAAGAGTAGCTGTCATATTTACTAGCATTAAAAAAGTCATAAATTGCGTGTATAATGAAGGTGTACTTTTCAACAGCTAGCATCAATCTTCAGTAGGCTAATAAAATCACAAATCTGGCCCAAATGTCCTTCCCTAACAATAAATCCTGAATGTTTTTTAAATGGCTTTAAATATAAAGCAAGTAATTAAGTGGAAGTGTTCAAAAGATCAGGGTTTAATTCTGAACACTTAGTGTTGATATTGATATATTTAAGCATAAAACAAGATATTATCTTAACTGTTATTAAGAAACTAAAGTACTTTAGAATTATTTAGCCTTTTAACATTAATCTGGTTGTCCTGACATACACTGCAGATAATCTTTTAAGGTACAACTAGTGTTAAGAGCTGTGTTAATATTTCAGTCGTTTTGACATTAGCAGCATGGTTATCATCCTTTTAGAATGGCAAATTAGAAAAGATTAACAATTACAGATGAGATTTAGATTTCTGTACATTAAATTAATTAAATTATGTTATAATTTCCTGTTAAAACTTTGAACATTTCATGCTAAATGAATATACATGAAATAAATTTGGGCCATCTCTGAGACAGCAGAGTGTACTGTATCTGGGGACAGAGTACTCCATCTGCATAGGAGTGATGACAAGATTTCTTCATTACATCCAGGTGCTGTGGGGAGGCTCCTGCACAGCAGTGCAGCTGGCACACCTCCTCACAGAGTCAGACAACCAAGCACACCAAAAAGACTGTTATCTCTTTATTGTCAGGGATAGACACCACTTAAGCTCAAGTGGAGTGGCCAATGTAGTCCAAAGCAAAGAAATTCCTAGTATGCTAGAGGGAGGACTAGACTTCCTTTCATCTCTGAGGTATTCTGAGAAAAGGTGAAAGAAGGTCCTAACGTTCTTAGAAAAGAACTTTTTCTTAGCTCTCAAACTGTGTGAAATAATGACAAAATTGTCCAGTTCAAGTCATCAGCAAAGAGACTCCAGTCAGTACATACTATAGATATCCCAATGAAATTTGATCCAGTTATTCAAAGACTATAATATCAAACCAAATAACCCACTGTTATTTAATGGATTTCTTTTTCTAAGCTTTACTTAAGAACTTGCTTGGCCCTGTAGAGTTCAAGTTCAATAAATACCCATATTCAAATAAGTATCGTTAGAGATGTTGTAATAAATCATATCATCTCAAATGACAGTCATGATGTCCAGCAATCTGAACTGGTGATGCAATTTATCCTGTTGTGACCTTTAAGTATATGATCTTCTTGCATGAGAATGTAGCTCTGACTTCAGCATGGTCTCCAACTACAGTTTTGGCTTCTGTTGAACATCCTTATCACAGTGTGTATTCACCACTATCATTTTAGTGTGCATAAATAGGTAAACTGGTATTTAGACATAAGCTGGCATCACAAGAAGACTATAGTCTTAGAACTGTATGAGGGAAAGAGGCAAAGAAGTGAGACTGAGGAAAAAAAAAAAAAAATCAGCCTCTGGAATTATAGTCAGATAATCAGAGCTGTGATTCAGCACTTAATACTTGCACACTGGCAAGAAGTCAGTTTTATATCCCTCCCTAGTAGTTTTTTGAAAGCATTTAGTGTGTTGCTTATTTGCTACATAAACAAAGAAACATATCAAAACATATGCAGTGTTTTTGACCTCATGGTAATCTCTCTAACACTAGACTTTTTAGACCTATTGCACAAAATTGAAGTAAGCTCTTGAAACTGTCAGTTTTAAAGACATAAGGACAGAGAAAATAGTGCTGGTGGAAGTTAGAAGTATGTAATGCTCTCTAGCAATCCTGAAGGGTCTTAGAGAAGATTCAGACAAGCTTTTGAATCCACATGTAAGTGGTTGTACTCAAAAGCAGTCACAAAAGCCACCTGATGTTCATTATGGCAGTACCTGAAGTTCTCCACTCCTTATTAGTATGATACTACAACAGACTAGAGCAACTATCTCGGAGTTTGTAGGAAAAATATTGTACTTCTAAGAAAAGTGAAACTTCTGAAGGATGTCATTGTCATCACACATTTCTGAAAGAACAGGATTTCTTTCATTTCTCTAAATTTGAGGGATGTTTGACTGACACTCACTAAGAAAGTCAGCCATGTAATTATGTCATACTGACTGATTCCATTAGAAGAGATCAAATAGTGATTGGAATCATAGATGTAAAGCTAGTGGAATGACAGCTACAAGATAGAAACCTAAGTCAGGGAAAGCAGTGAGAACATGTCAAAAAAGATGCTAGAAAAAAGCAAGATGCAGTTACTCTGGTTCAGCAGATTATCACAAAGAGAAACTTGAAAAATGCAATGACAAAATAAAGCAGGAAACTTCACAGAAAAGCAAGAATCTGTAATGGAAAGAAAAGTAGCTATCAAAACATGCATCAATTCAGACATCCAACAACTGCATTTAAATGTCATGAACTTAAAAACTGCAAAGTTTGCAAGTTTTTTTTAAAAATTATTATTATTGCAATTTAACCAGCATGTCATTGTCCTGTGCCACGAGAATAAGCATTCAAATGTCTGAAGAGGATTTCTTGAGATAAACAGAAACTTTAAAAACTGAAGAGAGGGACAGAAGCTTAAGTCACTAAGCATTGGGGGGAATATATCTGAATTATATATAGTATATCAATACCTGACTGAATGTGAGAAAAGAAAATGAAGGTATGAACTTTTGAGGGGAAAACGCAAGACCCATCAAAAACACTTCAGAGGGGGAAAAAAAGTAGTTCATGCAGCAGAGTAACAAGGTCTTGAACTGAAAATCAGAAGTGGAAAATGAACGGGGAAAAGCTGAGTTGAATGGTACAGTTCAGTTAGAAGGGGCCTTCAGAGATAATCTAGTGCAACTGCCCGATCACTTCAGGTCCAGTTAAATTCGTTTCATTAGCTACAAGGTTACAAGTTGTAAATGCTAAGCAAATAAGTATGCTAAGCATTTACCATCTCGCTTAATTTAAAAAACAAAGGGAGTACCTGAAGCTGTGATACAAAATTGTTCAACAGTTACAGATGTCTGAAACAGTTTAACGTTGCATTACTATTCACATTTATTTGAGATTGGATATTTAGAGAACTTCTCATGTTGGTATGGGTGTACATGTGTGAATTTGTAATACTAAAAACATGTAGTCCTGGTGTATGTTAAACTTATTTTTACAGGACATTAAATTCCAGAATTTTTTGTTTGGTAGTGGTTCTCAATTCAGTGAAGAAAAAAGACGGTATCTCCTACAGTTTAAACTTCCTTTTTAGGAGATCATACTTCTACTTTTAACATCACAGGCATGTGTTAGAACAGTTTGATGAACACAGAAATTAAGTCAGTTAAATGTTATTTGAAAGGATGCAGAGGTTGAATGAGTTCAGCTTTGCTAACTTAAGGGCATCACCTTTACAGCACAGTAAATTGCCATTGAAATTGTGTTTAGCAGGGGAAAGCAGATTCTCAATTTAGCAAACCTGCAGTAGACAGTAGAATAAATTGTAATTTGCAGCAAGAAAAACTGATAAAGACACAAAAGAGGCATGATATAACAGGGATCCTGCAGTATGAAATCAATTTATAAGCATTTTTACATAGGTATTTCATGAACTTTAAGAGATCACAGCTTTTAGAGATGTTACTGCACATTTTCTCTGATGTACAGAAATCTGAAGATAAGATTTCACCAAGTCTTAGTGACAATTAGATAAAATATCGGAATTTCCAGAATTAGCCCTCAAAAAAACAATGATTCTTCAGATATACCAAAGAAAAAGAAGCTGCAAAGGAGCAGAAACAGTAATATTTCATAGCAATATGGCTGAATATGTGCTGTACATTGCTGAATTGGTTAATATAGCTGTAGATGTGTCTGGCAAAAGGAATACGTGCTGACATTCTTAGTAACTGAATCAGATCAGCAATATAGTAAATGCTGAGTCTTAGCCTACTCTTAAGATACACAGATTAAAGAATTCACAGGAAAAGAGATGAGCAACAGCCTCTGATCCCATGTGATTTTATGGCATCTTCCTTCGTAGGCTTGTCTCACATCTTTCTCCTTTAATTACATTATTCCACAATCTTATCGAAACTACTCCAGAGAAGTATTTTCATTAGGTCTATGAGGTCTTGAGTTTTTTAGCTTGGTTACTTTCTTTTTTTTTTTTTTCTTCTTTTTTTTTTTTTTTTTTTTTCTCCTAGAGATGTGACTTGCTGTCTCAGCTGTCCTTTGACTTCTGCTGATTATCAGCAGGCTACATGGCTGCTGCCTCCTCTAGGTAGGCAGTTCTCCTGCTAAATTAGACTTCCTTGCATTTGTGTTGATGTCTCAGTTCCTTTTACACATGCTGCTGATTTTAAGCAAGCCCTGCCAAACTCCCTTCAAACTCTTACTGCAGCTTTAAAGAAGTGTGTTACAAAGAAATGTTATATAAATTTGCATTAATTTTTGTTGTAAGCTATGTAAACTACATAAATTATCTGGAGCCTGAAAGCCTTTGGAAGTGAGCTCATGAGTTCTAATTGTCACAGTATTTACTTGACATAGGCCTAGATATGTGTGAAGAGCCTCTGGTAAATGTAAACCTATTAGTAGTTCATTTTCCAACACAGGAAAGGGTCCCATCCAGCCTGGCCTTGAATGCCTCCAGGGATGGGGCATCCACAGCCTCTTGGGGCAGCCTCTTCCAGATCTCAACACACACTCTAAAAACCTTCACCCTGATATCTAATCTAAATCTTCCCTTCTTTAGTCTTTTGGCCTATCGCCATCTCCTCATTCAATCTCCCTTTAAATATTGGAAGGCCATAATGTGGTCTCCCAGCAGCCTTCTCTTCTCCAGACTAAACAAGCTCAGCTTTTTCAGCCTGTCTATATAGATGGCATACTCCACTTCTCTGGCCATACTTTCTGGCCCTAAAAAGTTACGAGAATGTATGAAAAAGAGAAAAATCATGTCTGCTAGAGCAAGTTCATAAATCACTTCCGTGATTTAAAATTACCTCAATTCTTCATGAAAATTTCAAAAAAGGGAGAACAGGAAGAGAAACCAGTAATAGTACGGCTTTCCAGGTGATATGGGAAAGCTGAAAGACATTGAAAGTCAAGAAAGACATTTCAGGATTTCATCATACACTGATTACAAAGTGTTCAAGATATCACACAAAGATGACGAGATTTTACTCTGTGATGATCAGGTGTCTGAAAGAAATATTGCTTGAAACAAATGTAATTGTTTTAAGCTTCTATTGCAAGGCATTCCAAATATGATTCTCTCATCTATCAAGTAAATATTATAGGCAGCAGAGCACTAAGCAGTAGGATAGTCTGAGTCCCTAGTCATCTTTCCTCAATTCACAAATTCAGGTCCACTCAAGTGTGATACATAAATATATATGGAAGTTCTTGGGCTTTGATGACTAGACATTTTACAAAGCAAACAAAAACCACAGCACGCTTTCCAAGAAAATTCACATCAGACTCCCATGCACGGGAACCTCACCTCCATGTTCCTTCATTTCTTTGGAGAAGTTACAACCTTGGAAAGAGAAGTGCAACTCCTCACCAGATAACAGCTCGTATCCTTGAGTCAGAAACGTTCTATAGTTTGAATATTAAGGAGAAATTAAGTCTGTTTTTCTCTTTTGAGGAACTTCTCGCATTACCAGCACAGTGAAACTTGCACCATTTTCTTGGGGCATCAGCACAGGTCCTTGCAGTACATCAATCCTTGTGAGTCTTGGAACAGATTTACAGAAGCCTTGCTGTGATAAAGTTTAGTCCTCAGAGCCAGTTTGGTAGCAGATGGTGTCATGTGCCCCACACAGCTATTCTGAAAAAGCTGGCAGTTACATTTGAACATACATGCTCCTTAGTTTGCATGCAAAATTGCTCAACTTCGTTTTACTTTAAATGAACAGGAATCCCTTAGCTGACTAGTCTTCTTTGGAGTTAAGAAAGAACATTTTATTACTGGACAGTGACATAGGTTGGGAACACCTTCTAGCTCTTGGTCTAATGGAGAAACATTGGTTAGTGGTTACAGTGTTGATTGAGTTAATAAGGAAAATTAATTGGCTATGAAAGAGAAGAAAGGAAAACTGTACACTTTAGTTAACTATCAAATAAAACAGGCTGACAGTTCCTTCCATAGGAAGCAAAACACTTTAATGAAGTTTTCAGTGCTAAAGTGTTCAGAAAACTACAAACAACACGTTTCATGATACCAGCTGGAAGAGGCTCTTCAAAGACTTTTGGCCCTCTTTTATAAGGTTATTCTTTTACTTTCTTTTTTCTGCCTGTTTAATGCTAAAAATAGGATAAACAAATGTTTTTAATGCCTGCCTACAGCTCTGGGATACTGCATTCAATACCTCAGTGATCATTTTTTTCAGTATCTGTTCCTATGTAAAATGCCAAAATGGAAATATTACTTACTCAAAAGGACAGTAATTACTAGTAAGAAGGATAAATGCTTTCCATCATCAATAATTAAGTCATTCATTTAGGTGCTTAAAAACTCAATGAAATGTTCAACTTGGTGGCCAATGACCATCACATGTGAAAACACTCTAAAACCACTCTGGCAGGTACACAGATGGAGCAATTTATCTGCCCTTTGCCCAACTGTACTTATTTACTAGAATAAGTAACCCAGATCTTAGATCAAACAGGGAACATGAAAACATTCTAATTAGCATATGAGTCTAGATAGTGATCATTTTATTGTATTTAACTGGTATTGTGTTGTTATACAGATGGTTTTTACATGTTTCCTTTTTATATTCCCTCATTACAAACTTCTAAGATGAATGTAAATATGATAGACTTATTTTTCATGCTAATGAACTCAAACTACTGAGAAACATCTGACTTGTTGCCAAGTTCATATCAAACTCATTATTGCTTCATATTATTTTATTGCATTAGGCAAAGTGTTTTAACAACACGGAGGATGCCCACTATATGTACAGTGCCTTGGTGAGTCTAGATTTTGACCACATTTTAGCAAACATGGAATAATTGATCTGCAACACTGTTACTACTGCATGATTGTTTTAGCCCTTGTATGAGTACAAAACTCTGCCCAGCTTCTCAAATGGCCCAACAAATGATCTGATGTGAAGGTAAACTTGGCATTAATGCTTAATACTATTAATAGCTATATGGGGGTGAGGGGCAGGGAGGGAAGATTTTACTAACAAATTTTCGCAGAATTTCAGAATGGTTGAGGTTGGAAGGGACTTCTGGAGGCCTTCTTGTCCAGCCCCCATGCCACTCAGACGAAACTGCCAAGGAACATGTTTTAGTAGCTTTTGAAAATCTCTATGGAGGGACACACCATAACCTTTCCTCACCCGCTTTTAAAATCTGAAAGTCAGTGATTAGTACTACTTGCATATGTTAAAAAAAATCCTCAGATTGGTTTGCCACTTACTCAATTCACTCTATATCCATAATGTCTAAACCCAGTGTCTATTGAAAATGTGACCTATTAAAATGCACACTATAATTAAATCTTCACAATGAAGACAAAGAACCAATGGAGAGAAAGTATTCCCTTAACATGTACACGAGTTGATAAAGTGAGTTGACAAGATACAAAGTGGTTCCTCATATATTTTTTCCAGTATTTGTCATGAATACTGGACTCAGAGCCTTCAGTACTATGTATCCTTTCCATTGCCCGAAGTCTTACTTTTTAACTATGGAGTAATTGGTGTAAAGCTTTTTGTTGCTGTGAAAATCTGGCAGGAAGAAAAACAAAAGTCATTGCAGTTTCATATAAAGTCAACAAACTCAAAGGCTATAAAACCTACAAAATCAGTGCTTTCTTATGTTATGAGGGTCATCTTTAGGTCACAGTTATATCCAGTGCTCAGGTGTACAACTACATCTAGAGGCTCACTTTTCATTACTTTGTCAGGGGCACAAATACTGAAACTGACAAAGTGTAGCAGTGTGAGCTGTGCTGCACCAAATACATCCAGAGTAGATTTGCGATCATCAGCTGATTTTACTGCAAAATCAGTTCATTGCTGACTGCATAAAAATACTGTCCAAGTCATCAGATTGAGCAGTATTCAAGGTGAGGAGCGAAATTTTTTCAGAGTGTTTCAAACACTTGGGGTTCAGCAGTGCTTGCTTCTATTAAGACCAATGTCTAAATTCCCATGTGCTTCAATGACAACTGGAGCCATGATTCATTAATCGGAATAAAGGAGCTTAATCATATCTGAAAGTCAAAAGGTAGCTCCCTGTTCCTCAGTTATAAGCAGGTCAATTTGTTTCAGTTTAGTTTTGTTTTCAAAAGAAAGACTTCTCATTTGGAAGCTATCCAGCTATTTACACATTTATTTATATATTATTTATTAAGCAGTTGCTAAAAACACAAATGCAGAGAACGATGACAGAAGGGTCTGCTACAATAATAAATTATATCACATTACTCATTTAAAAAGTGGCTGCTAATTAGTATGTATAAATAGTTTCTGTTGCCAGTGGTGAAATGTCAATTTTAAAATTGTTCCCCTTTCTTCACTTGGAAGTGAGATCTTCAGCACTCCATCCCTAATTACAATTAAGGCACTAAGAGTCAGTCTGTATGGCCTAAGAAAATTGAAAAGAGCTCAGAAAAATAAAATCTAGTGTTTTGGTCATCTTTTGCATTTATCTTTGCACATGTTAGACCTTCCTGGGTGTGAAATGGGTTAATACACATCTCTGTTATTATCAGATTCTTGAAAGTCAGACATTCTGCCCATATTTAAGATTGAATCCATTTCTGCCCTCACCTTTTTCCTTCTCCAGACTTAATGTACTACTGAATAGATTGTATAGTTCTCTGATGCTTAACAAAAAATTATTCTGACACTATAACAAAGGCAAGAAAAAATACCTCTGCAGAGTTACAAAGATAATAACCAGGAATTTGCTAGCTCAGACTTGCAATTCGTTTAGTTTGGTGATGGATTATTGCATATGGCAATGCACATAACAGAAGTAGCTGAGGGGCAGCAGTTCATTATCAAGGGGACACAGATGGAGGCCAGAAACTCTGCCAAGAACAGTGTATGTACTGCTCAGTAATGGTGATGAAATGCTGCACAGCACAGCCCCCAGCAGCCGCTGGAGAAACTTCCCCAGCACAGTTGAGACCTTGACCCCCAGCATGAGTGTAGTTCTTCAGGTATGTGACAGCAGGGGAACCTGGGTTCTATTGGTAAGGCCGGGAAAATGGGAGATGGGCTTCTTGCCAGTGGGAGTTGAGTGCTGGTGGAGCATCTGTCTTGCTAAGTAAAGAAGCAGCAATAGGAGTTCAGCATCAGAAATTGTGAGGAAGAGTCCTTGTCTGCTGCCTTAACCTGTTCAAGGTTTGGTGTTTGCTGGAGGTGTCTTTATTAATGACTGAGCATATCTGAGATTACTTTGAGCAGAAATTTAGTCTGGGTGATTGCCAAAGTTGCCTACCAACCTCAATTCTCTTTAAGATTCTGTGCACTAGTAGCAATGGTGATATGTGCATGCTGACAAGATGCGCCTTACAAACAAATCTGAAGCCTGAAAAACAGCTTTACATTGGTAAATCTGTAGGCGAATATAACGTATCTGAACATAAATACAGTGAGAAATTTTGATATGGACAATAGCAGTAATCCATTTAAATTACTCTTAGAGGCAGTAGGGAAGGGCAAGAGGAATATACAGCTACCGCTTGTCATTAAACCAGAGGCAATCAACAGCTTGAGTTTATCAGGTGTCATGACAGCAACAAAAATTAAAGGATATAACAAGGTATATTTTATTATGCATTTTCTCTTGTATAAGCGGTTTTATGTAGAAGAGATGCTTACTTCCCCCCAAAAGAGATACTGATTTCTCCCTTTGTCCTTCAGCATGCCTCTATTTTATGAATTTTCTGTTACTGTGTCACCAGTCCCAAGGCTTTCCTTATGTTCCTTATTACTATGCGCAGTTTCAGAAGGATGCAAGAAAACTGAATGGTTTTGTTTGCTTGTTCTTGTTAGGAAATATGCATTTGCTGAGCTGTACAGCTAGGGTTTTTTTTTTTGCACATTGATGCTGTTTGTATTAAAGTCAGAAATCTGTATTATCTGGGATAAGTAACTGTAAGTTTGGTGCTGGCTTTAGAGTCATATCACACCCATTCAGCTCACTGTGTACAAGCACTGCTAATTTACCTTGGAAACCTGAAACCTCAGTGAAGTGACAGTTGCTCTCCTTTTGTCCTTCAACTCTCTCCCGTATGAATTTTCAGCTGTCATGAAAGCAATCCCAGAGCTACCCTTAAACTCTTCAGAGCCACAAAAACTCAGAGAGCCATATAGTGCACCTCTGTGCCCTTCCTACAGATTCCTGGGTTTTGCTGCTTACGTATTCTCTTAAATATGTAAACACAGAGAATTACATTTAAGGTGTGCATATGAGCATTCATACATTGGCTGAATTTTCAAATCTAAGATGTACATAAGTATTTTCTACCTCATCGCTAATGGGCAAAGCCACAATGCTGAAGAATACACAAAGAAATCAATGCTTTCGCATTTCAACAATCTGGGAAACCAACGCATAGTAATGAGTACTTTCAGCAATAAGTGGATGTTTAATGGGAAGATATGAACAGAGACAGAAAATGTTGCCAGAATAAGAAACCAATTAAGTAATGTCCATATGGATTACATTGTGAGCACAGCAGCATGCAGAACAGAGGGGCTGAGTACCATATGGAGTGTAGATGTTGATCCCATCTGGGTGTTTTCTTTACTAAGGAGGCCCACTATTTTATTATTCTCATATTGACTTTGAATTACACACATATTAAAAATGTTTGAATTACTTTTATTTGACTGAGATTCATTTATGGATACACACTTCAGTAGGAAGCATGCAGCTTTTAGTTATAAAGAATAAATCTCTGCTGCTGAGACTCAGTAATGTAAGGTCAGATTGAAAGTTTTCTGAAAGACGGTAGCAAGAGACAGCAAAAAAACTTGTAATATCAAGGGAGCAGAAATGGAAGAAAATTATAAGGCTGCAGTTATGTCCCTACTTTTTACACTCCAGGGGGAAATTAATCTGCAATTTTTTTCTGAACTTGTTACTATTTCTTAATCTATTACTTTTCTGGGTTTACTATATCAGCTTTGTTTGTTGCAGTTAATTCTCCATTCAGCCATATAATAAGGGGAAGGGAAGAGGAAGAAAAGATGATTCAGTAATCAAATACTCTGCAATGTCTCTCAGGTGTCCTGCCCAGAGGAACAATTAATCCCCTTGTACCAGACTGCACAGGATAAGTCACAACTTTTGTGGAATCCTATATCTCAAAAATGAGTTATGTACTTTTTGTACACAGAGGACATTTTTTGCAAGACCACTTGCATTACACTGCAGCAGAATCATAATCATAATCAATTACGTGTCCTAGCTGAAGGTTTAAAGTCAGCATATCATGCTCTGAAGCACTTATCTAATCATGCCTGGAATCTTGTGTAATGCTTTTCTTACTGGTAGAGCTGCATGTTTCTTAATGATAAATAATTTTGTTGCCCCTAGATAGTTCACTAATATAGGGTCTGAAAAGCATACTTTTACTATTTCAGTGCAGATTGCATACAGGCTCTTTGAGATCATCTAGTGATGTTAGCTTCATTCTTCTTCACATGTCCTACCCACCATGAAAAGGAAGACAAAGCAATGAATGAAACAAAATGGCAAAGATCTCACTTATTTGCTCCTACTACTTTATCCTATTGGCTCACCTTCAAGCATTATTTAGTGATTGCTCTGTGACTCAAAGACCAAAAGATGAGTTTTGCAGAGTTTTCACATCAGGGATAGAGACAGGATGCTGCATTAAACATGTTTGTCTTTATTCAGAATATACCAGGATCTTTCTTCATTTTCTAGAGTCAATCTGGTTTCTGTGTTTGTGGAACAAAATATATACAGAACAGTTTGCTACTTAAAAACAAAATTGCAAAGGAAATTATAACACCCAGCTATCAGATGCAGTCTGAATCTTGTATTACTGAATTTCAGTTTTTGACTGTTCAAGAGCAAGAGCCTTCCATCCCACACTAGTTGTTCCAGTGTGCTTGATAAATGGGACTGGGCATTAATAAGAAACTGGAATTGCGAAATGTGGCACCAAGATAACTTCAAATATAATAGAGGCAAGTAGTGGGCATGTTTGCAGACACATTTTAGAAAAAGAGAATATGTTAAGTTCAACAGGACAGGAATTGCAGCAACGTTTCTTTGTATAAATATAGCTGCAAGAGTAGTAATCTGACTGCAAGTCTGACACATTCTGAGTTTCACTTCACACTAAATAAAAAAAGACATTTCTTCTCCATCGAAGAAGCAACAAGTTTCTAAACAGAAAATAAATTGGTATTGAAACAGGAACATGGACATCATTTTTTTGCGTAGGTTTTCGGAGCAGAAAAGAACAATATTGGAGGTGCAAAGAATGTGATTTTTATTTCTTTGCAAGGGTGACTGGAATACCACAGTAAAACGTATAAATATATGAAACACCAGCCATTCTTAAAACATGGAAAGAAAATTATACATCTGTTATACGTCTGTAACTATACAGACTGATTTTGCAAACACTTGACATTCCCAATTTTAAGTATTGCAGCAGGCTCCCTTGGGCCAGGATTTCTCTCTCACCTATGCCTTCAAGAAGAGACCTACCTAGGTTGTTTTTTTTCCTTTATCAGGGCAGTATGATGTAGGCCAGAGGCTTGCAGACAAGTCTGAATCCTTTGAAGTATCTGGAAGTAAACTTCAAGAGGATTTACATAAAAAACTAAGCATACCTTCCATATTTCCATAAAAAACACCTGAGTGATACAGGGCACATTTGTATGATACTGACTTCTAGTTGAAATTTTTGGGTTTTATATTTTCCTATAATCTTCATTTCAAATAAAATAATCAGTAATTTCTCATGTAAAATCTCCCTCCAGAAGGTCTCTTCTCATTTCATTAGAATTTTTTTAGCCATTTGAAATGTCACATTTGTGAGGGGAAAAAAAAAAAAGGAAAAGAAAAAAGTAAAAAAAAAAAAAAAAGGAAAGAAAGAAAAAAAATGCATATAAAACTTTTTTACTTACGGTTTTCCAAGGAAAACATGAAGAAGTAGTTTCCATGCATCAGTACAGTACCCCTCGGAAAGTATCAATTACTATCACATTGTTCTGTGTGTTGCCTTTCTACAACTTCAGTCTTGTATTTTATGAGTATAATTGATAGTTCTGTTTAGCCCACAGCCCCTGAGTCTGGCAGCCCTGGGGCTTTTTTTGTTGTTTGTTTTTCCCTTTTAGTTTTTGAAAACTACTGAGCAAAACAAATAACTAGAAAAACAAAAAAGCTCACTCTTTAGCAAGTATAATTAAACAAGGAATCGTAGCATTTTTAGGTCAAATATATGAAAATGAAAAAACATGCCTACAAAGAAACCACATCACTACCGGAGAATCATAAGAGGAAAATGTAAAAAATAGAAAAACATAATCTGGAGAGTGGAAATAATTCAACTAAAGGAAAAGCATTTTAATTCTGGAAAAGGATAGGATTTAATAATTTACTTCAAAGTTAGTCTGGATTGAATTTCTGCTGGCCAAGCTCTGTATATGTCATTTCTCAGATTCACCTGTCTCGGAGACAGATAATTTTGTGTCCATTTAGATACTTATAGCAGTTTCTTTATTCAGCAAAGCTGATTATAAAATATACACTTAAAATATGACTACCAGATTTACCACCCTTGATTTTGCCAGTGTTGCAGTCAGGTAGAAATTTGCTTTTTTCCTCCTATTCACTTTTACCATGTAAGACTATTATCTAACAGAAGCTACAGTTTTGCATTAGGTTTTTGTTTATTTACTTACCTGTGCAGTTCCTAAAGCTCCTGAGTCATTTCTTATACAGAAATCATAAATGCTCTTCATTTCTAAGTCCTTTTCTATGCTTCGGCATGCTTTTAATATGTCCACATGAAGCAACTTCGTATTATACATCCTATTTATAATAATAATAATAATAATAATAATAATAATAATAATAATAATAATAATAATAAATTAATAAATAAATAATAATAATGAAGTATTTCTTTAAGAAGTGCTAGGATGCCCAGGTTCACTTCAGATATTTAGGAAGCCAGGCAATTTTCTGAGGAGAACACTTGGAAGATCTGCAGAATAGTCAAATGACTGGATATCTGCTGAGCATATGGTGTAGTAATCTGTACTGTCCTTGCTATTTTAAGCCTGCACTACCAGAACAAATATAAAAAAGTTATCAAACATCCACTTCCCACTCTCCCTCAAGGCCTAGAATCTTTCTTTTCCTTTCTTGGCGCAGCTGAGAATCTGATATTCAACTCTTCTGGACTTTTGAAAACTGCCTGTCTACTTGTTGTGTGCTGTTTTGTAGTTTCTGAGTTAATATTATATATTTTGGCTAGCGCAGATCTCATTGATCTATCTCCATGTGTGGCTGGGTGCATTTACTGTCAGAGCCAAGCAAAAAGTGCAAGATTCTATCACAAATCTGATGCTATCTCCTACAATAAGCCTCAGCATGAAGATGTTAAGGTCTGTCGCCTGTTCATTTTAATTTTATAAAAAATCTTTTGAAATTTCTTCTCAAGGAATGGATTCTACTCAGGAGATTAAATATCAAGAACAGCTTCTAATTGAACTTGGATCAAGCCACAGAAAGATAAAAAGTGAATAATGTAAAAAATTCTTTAGATGGACACAGCTCCAAGACTGCACTCATTTGACCAAAAGTGGCAGTAATAAACAGTAATCTTCTGCATCTTTGTTGCATTGTCAAATGCTTCATCACACTGGGTAATTTGAGAGGTCAAAAACATATAAAGAAAATTTAACTTGATTGTGTTGGCTACCCTTCATCACCCATCCTCCAAAGTAAGAATTCATTATCCCATCTAAGGGCAAAAAAAGCATAACCTTAACCCAAAATTACAGACTTTCATTTCCATGAGTTCAGAAAAAGCAGCCCTTCCAATTCATCTAAAGCTGTTATTCCAGTTTCCAGTGCAGTCATGAATAAATAGATGGATAGATAAATGAATAACAAATAAGAACAACATAAAAATAAACATGCTTTTACTATGCAACATACAAAACAAAACAAAACTAAGCCCAAGAAGGCTAAAAATATGTTTGTTTTTGTGCTGTTGGTTTTTTTTTTCCTAGACTTTTCTTCCTTTATTCCTTACAATGAAAGTGTTCCAGCTGTGGTAAATGCTGCTCAGGCATGGACTGGCAATATATTATACACTTTGATATTCATAAGTATATATTTCCTTTTAAAAGGAAGATTTTCATTGCAGTTTGATTGGTAGTTAGTGACATTAGATATGTGGATTGCTTTCCCAGTTTTCACTTTTTTTTATAACTAGTTTATGTTCCTTTTCACTTACGTATTCCTTCCCCCTCCCCCCCCATTTATTTGTACATCCTCCTACTTACTTACTACAAATTACCAGTCCAGCTCCTTCACTTATTTTCTTCTGAAAAACTGTGAATCAAATTCTATATTTTTACTTGAATAATTCCACATTTCTTCAAAGAACATCAAAGCACTCTTTGATCAAATGTGAAATGATCAAAGACTAAGCTTGTCAAAAAAAAAATAAAAAATGAAAACACAAAATGGAAATTCTATTGCTTTTCTTCACTTTTATCTTAGCCCTTTGCTTTGATTATGTCTTTTATTGTATGAAGAAAGTTGATGCTAGAATAATGTAGAACAAAAATTAAGGGCCAACAGGAGTATTACTGAAGTGCTTGGCTATTTTGTGGTTATTGTTTTTAGGTCAACTCTAGCTTGTTTTAACAGGAGTTATGTGTCACTGAGAACTACATCTTCATGTACAGACATAGGTTGCCACCTCAGGTTAAATTGGACTTTCAATTCAAAAGGGATCTACTAGTAGGAAAGTAATTCTAGCTTTATGTTCCTGATTAAAACAGTAATGCAGTGGAGTCCTGAATATTTTGAGAGTCTGATACAATCATCCTGTATTAACAATCCAGACTGTAGATCCAGTCTATACAATTTCTGTTTATGTCTAACTCTATGTTTACTATATGGTCATTTGCATTGAAGCTGAGGTCATTTGAGATGTTAATAAATATAGAGATAGACTGAGTTATTACCACATTAGAGATAAGCAAAAAATCTGGTGAATAATAAGAATTAAAAATAATTATTAAGAAATTAGTGAATTGGTAATGGTGGTGACTATATTGAAAAATAATGTTTTGTGGCTGTGAATTTGCTCTCAGACAGTGTTATTGTGCTCTTTGTATCTGTTATAGTTTCTACAGAAATGAATACAAATAGTTACTTTTGGAGCCACCTACATATTTTTACAAGGATTATTTTACAAAGAAATTAAAGCAATCACATTAATATCAGAATATCAGAACATTTTTCATGTGTAGAAGTTGTCTTTCATCTTGACTTAGTATATTTTAGGTGCTTACCAAAAATTACTATGTTTTTATTAATTTAACCACAGGTTGACGATGATTATAATTTAGGAATATGTTTCCATACAAAGTGATCAGGCAGGGTCATATATCTCCTGAAAATGACTTGAGAAGGATAAAATTGTTGTTTTGTAAATTTTTAGGATATTCATGAAATCCAACATTTTTTAATGATTGTTACCTAAGCAGTCAAGAAGTTCGGTCTGGATAGATAGTCAAATAAATAAATAAACACCAGTCAAAGACTGAAATTCACACTCTATTAGTCCCAATAGAGGTACTTACTTCACTCTTGCCCTCTTGCATTTTTAGCACCATTTGTCTCTGAAAATCACATCTTATTCCATCCTCATTTCTTTAACACTATGCTCAACAGAGCTGAATTAATCTTTTACTAAGACATATACAGAGGGAATAAGTGGGGGAAAAAAAAAAAAAAAAAAAAAAGTCAAGTTTACAAATGTAATGTTGGGGATAGACATTCCCAAAATCTAATTTTGATTTCTCAAAGATGAAATTCAAATTGAAAGATGACTTGTGAATATATTCACACAAAGGAGGTGACTGGCAATTAATCTAGCAACAGAAATATGGCGATGAGGAGATTTATGAGTGAAGGCTTAAATCAGTGAAATTCAAACTGGAAATAAAACACAAATTATTAACTATGTTTCATGTGCTTCACTACTGTTATTAATTTTCAATTATATTTATTGTCACCCAATTCTTAAAATCTTTACAGTTACCCCATAATTGCTTTTAAGTAAATGTTCTCAGTATAGTGAAATCAGTTATTGGAAAAAAAAAAAAAAAAAAAAAAAGTAATT
Source organism: Coturnix japonica (assembly GCF_054131305.1). Classification (NCBI taxonomy): domain Eukaryota; kingdom Metazoa; phylum Chordata; class Aves; order Galliformes; family Phasianidae; genus Coturnix; species Coturnix japonica. The sequence continues at coordinate 28,367,103 of NC_140666.1, read as the reverse complement.
ACTGGCTGAAATGTAAATATGCGTACTATACAAAGTCAAAGAAACACACTTATGCATTGGGAAAGATCAGAGAAGCGTACATGTGGTAACAAGTAGAAAATAATTGAAGAAATCACAAGGAATACTGAGAATGCTGAACTGTGTCATGTTTTTATTCAACCCAATACTTTTTAATAATAAGAAAAGATGTTTTAAGGTATCAGCCTGGAAAAGAGAAGGAAAAGTTTACAGTGTAATTTCTGTGATAAAAAGATAAAATGAAATAAATAAAGGTAGCTGTATGGGAAATTGGTAATCACAGCCTGAACCTCTGATTAATCAGCTGAGGCAAGTGTTGGGTCAGTTGTGGGAGCACAGGTGAGAGTAATCTAGCTGTGCTCCCAGAAGGGGTGGAGCTTGACTCCACCTCCTCTAGACCTCATTTAAGGGCTGACCACCACTAAGGCAGCATCTTTTGGAGACTGATCCTTGATGGGGATTGCCTCAGTGTTTCTAGCAGTCCAAAGGCTTCCATATTGGTGAGTTTTTCCTGTAAATGACCTTTTGGGTATTTACAACTTCCATCTTTTCTTTATTGTCACTGTACAGTAGTGCATTTGTGCTTAGTTCTGAGAAAACCAGAACAGATATATTCCAGCAAGATTTTGTAAACATTCTGCAGAAGGAGTATGTATCGAATACAATAACATTATAAAAGATAATGGAGGCTGATTTAAGTGCTAGATGGTAGTTGTAAAACCAGTTGGATAGCCACAGTTGGAAAGCATTTAACATAAAAAAATTCAGAGTGTTTAGCCCTGTCTTTAGTTTACATAGGTTACATAGGTATGGTCACATAAATTGCATTTAAGTTCATATAAAATTAAGTGTTGTGGCCATAATAGGAATGTTAAGGGGTGTTTTGTCAAACATACATAGCAGGAGGATCACAGGCGATATTTATGTGAGATTTCCACAGAATAGGAACTTACTAGTTTTAAATTTATAAAACCTCATTAATTGACCTTGAAGAAGACACCTGCAAGGAGCAGTTTTCAGCTAAATTTACTAAATCACTGATTCACTCATCTATATTTTGTTAACAACAACAACAAAGTTATCTAAGATAGGCTACTTCATTAACAACATACCTTAGAATTACTACTCTGTAAACTAAAATTTCAGAGTTCTTTATAAAACTGGGAAAGTTTGAAATTCTGAAAGGAATATTATATTTTTCTCTCTGAATTTTGCTGAATAATAAAACAACTTACAAAATTATATTTGCACTAACTTTTTGACAGAAACTTATTCAGTTTGAAGAGATATTCTGTGGTTTTCTGTATTAAAAATGCAAATACAGAGGACATTAAATGGTGACAAAGTGATTTTTCAAAGTACGTACTTGACAAAATAGCAAAAATAGCAAAATAGCAAAGTGAATTCCTCACAATTCACTTTTCATGCTTATATGCTCATAAAATCCATTGTTCTAGTGCTCTCATGGCTTTCAGAGTTGTTACTTACAGAGTTTCAAAGTGACAGCAACATAGCTATAATTTTTTTGCTGGACTTCAGTTAATTTGTTTGTTCCTCCCTGTGGTAATTTCATTATGTCTTCCGTCTGTATTCTAACTCCCACTGCTACAATTAGATGTGAAATTTAGAGCTACCAGACTGCAGACTTATGCTACCTGCTACCTACTACCCAAGGGTAATTTAACCATTAATTGCTGGAGCACCAGTTAACATTCCTCCTTCTACTGATCAAGATCTGCAGAGCTAAAATCTTTTCCCTCATCCCTATCCCTATATCTCAAGGCTGAATGTCCCATTAATCTCACAGTGAATAATAATCCTTAAATCATCCTTTAAACTACTTAATTTCAGTGGAAACGAAGTGAAATCTGGAGAACTGGAATGAAAAATGCAAGGGCAATCCACCATGGAGAGCAAGATTCTGGATGCTTTTTCTTTGCTATATCCATTCATGGATGAAAAGCCTGGAGGAAGTGTATTCATAAACACAGACATAGATCCTCTGCCCATCTGAAGTGCAAGGGTTCCTGCTACAGGAATGATGCAGAGCTGCTGGAGTGGGTTCAGAGGAGAATCTGTGAAAATGAGAGGACTGGTGAGAAGTTGAGAGAGTTGGGCTTGTTCAGCCTGAAAAAGAGAAGGCTGTGGGGATACCTCACTGTGGCCTTCCAGCATTTGAAGGAAGCATATAAATTTGAGGAAAACCAACTTTTTGCATGGGCAGATAATGGTAGGATATGAGGAAACGGTTTTAAACTAAAAGACGATAGGTTTAGATTAGGTGTTATGAGGAGTTTTTTTAATCTGAGGGTCAGCCAGCCTTGGCACTGGTTACTCTGAAAGGTTCTGTATGCCCCATCCTTGGAGGTGTTCAAGGCAAAGCTGGATGGGGCCCTGGGCAGTCTGAGCTGCTGGGCGGCAGCCCTGCCCATGTCAGGGGGTTGGGGCTAGATGATCTTCAGGGTCCTTTCCAACCCAAGCTATTCTGTGGTTCTACACATGATACTTCAACTGCTTATTCTGATATAGGCCTTCTTGGATTTTACTTTCTCTTCTCCTCCCCTTTTTTATTTATTTATTTTTTTAAGCATATGCAGACCAAGACTATACTGCTTGGATTTTGTTGCTTCTCCTGCAGACATACTGCTAAACTCCTACTAGACATAGAACCTAAGGCCTTATGTTACTGCCCTTATTTCTCTGGAAGTAACATTAGACTCACTCTCTTCAATTTCAGTTGTTTTCTTTATATTTATGTCCTCTGCCAAAAAGCCTTCTACCTATACTTTTTTTTTTTTTCCTTATCTCTGCTCTATATGATGTATTTGCAACATACTGATGGAAGACTCTAAGGTAGTCACCAGTCTCTGAATTACAGAGGTTACTAATTTATATTAATAGATTGTGACCTTGTATGAAGTACAAAAATGACAGGAGGTAGTAATGAGGACACTTTATCCCTGAACATATGAGAGTTTCGTCTGATAAAAGATGAGAGTGAGAATCTGCTTTAGGCAGAGGACTTTAGAAAGCTGTTCTCATTGCTTTCTAGGATTTCTTCTCTATTTATGAACTGAATTCAGTTGCAAAAGAGGGAGTAGTGCGTACAACTGCAGAAGAGAGAAATGTTTCTTTCCCTGATACTAAGAGAAGACTTCAAAAAGCCCTAAGCATAGAAGATCCTCTGTACAGAACAAGGCACAAAAATATTTTTTTGCCATTTTGATACATTGCCACACAATTTGTTTCAAGCACAATTTACTTTTCTTTCTGAAGATGAAGAGCAATTAAGCCTGAGGAAACCGTTACCTTCACTGTACTAAGTAGCCCGATGTCCGCATGTCATATAAAGTTGCTTAGGATTCACTAAATTGGCAACAATGCTTGCAAAATATGAATTCACAGATTTTCTCACAGAATATTAAAAACATTCTGTGTAGAGTTACACTACTATGCTGATATTTTCTGACTTTTACTTCTGATGCAGCATCATTCTTATCAAGACTGTACCTTTGTTAGCTTACATAAAGACTTTCTGGGGCAAATTAAAATAAGTTACAACTCTAGGGAAACCCAGGTACATAGAAAAGGGTACAGTGCTTTAGGGTTTCATGTCTGCACATGTATAGACACAGCATTGAATATACAGCCACGAAGACAAATTTGTTACAAACAGACCTGTTGCTGGAAGCACAATCCACCTGTTTTGTCACCGCAATGAGAAGAACCTGCCCAGAAATTCAAGCATGGATTCTTACTCAGAATGCCTTCATTGTCCATTGTACATGTGTTGTCCTTTTTTCCCTAAAGCTTTAGTGAAGATCTGTTTGGACAGCAAAATGTTCTCCAGCCTCTGCCCCCACTGCCTATTCATCTTATATATTTGAAAAGGAGCTGTGAAGAGGAATAGCAATGACTTACTCAATTAGTATATTTTCTGTGCATTAAAATCATTATTAATGTCACTTTTGCAATTTTTCCATAAGGTAGTTGTGGTCTCAGGTTACAAAATTAATGTACTCAGATTGTAGAAAAGACAGGACTCCAGATGAACGTGGCTATGTACTTTATTTTTGTGGTCTGGTTTATCATGTACAATACTCTCCCTCTTCAACAAAAATCAGATTTAGTTTGTACTCTTATTAAAAAAAATATTCTCTTTAAATTTGAGTACTCATATACCAGCTTATTCACTTGTGTCACTATGTGCTAATGTGTGTTTAATTTTTATTTTGTCCCAATAGGGTTGTTTTCAGTTTGACTGTCTATTAACATTGACATTTTCTCCCTAAGGCTTTGTTTTCATTCTTTTAAAACACAACTGGGTAAATTTCATGGAGTTTATGCAACTTTTATCCCAAGGAAAATGTTTCAGTTTGGTCTTTGGCTATTCTGCTGCTGACATTTCATGACATTTTCTCTTCTTGTTGACAGTTTTGCATTTTCTTTAAGAGTAAGCTAGTTTTTGTGAAAGTGTTTAATCTGCTTTTTTTTTTCCCCTGCATATTAGTTTCTTTTATGCCCTCTGCATGAAATATATTTTACATTGAGCAGAATCTAAATATGTCTTTGAGACCCAATTTTTATTATTCTTTTTTTAAATATTTCAGCAACTAGCAGATTACTTTGTAGATATTTGCTTTAAAACTAAGTAAGCAACTCTTGTAACAACTTAATGTTGGAAGTTCATGTTCGAAAAGGTCAAACAGAGACACTTTTGTTTCACCTGCTGGCATATGCCAGTGGTGAGTGATTACTAAACTTTACTGAATACTTAATGTGCTAAGTAAAATCCAAGATATGTTTTCAACAGTTGCTTCAGAGGTGCCAAATTGGATGTGGTTGGACATTAGCTTCACTGCTAATGACAGGAAATGCGGAATACGGCTGAAGAGCTTTCAAACAGAGATATATGAAGTATCTCTCAGCCACTAGAGATGAAACACCTGTCAAGATGTGAATAGCATTGTGTCTTACAACTGCAGGATCATAAACAACTGATGTTTATAACAGCATTTTTATAGGCTATCAGAGTCTGAGTACAACAGTAAAAGTCATTGGCTAATTGGAAGTCAGCTACTGAAAATTAGAGGTTTTGAGGTTAAGTTTTCCAGAGGTGATAAACTCTTTCTTAATCAGTCTTAGATTTCAGAATGACTTCAGCTGTTAGGGAGAAGATGACAGTTTGAATTAGCAGTGCTAAGGCATTAAAGAAATATTTTCTTAAAACAACGGCTCAGCTACATGGCTGTCCTATGGATTATGTCATTTAATTTTTAATCAGTGATATTCAGGTTTTCTAGTTTCAGCTTTCCACATTTCCACAAAGCAAGTGATCACCCACTGTGTGTATGAAAGAGGGGCAAAAATCCAGTGAGCTCTGCAATGAATCCACCACTGAGCATGGCTTGAACTGTCAACTAAGTTGGTGGTAGTACTGTGAAAACATGTTTTAAAGAGGGTATAGAATGCCAGACAGAGATAGGAGATGCCCTGTTGCAGAGCATATATCCCCTGTAGCTTGTGGAGAGCCCAGGCTGGAGCAGAAAAAAATACAAGGAGTCAACAAATCACCTGAATGTTTGAATCTTCTAAATATATTTAGTAGCTATACAACATCTTTGCATGTTCATCATCTTACAGCTCAGATGACAAGGATAAAAACTGTAATATTTCTGGATTTATCTGTTTTATGGAATACTATAGTTCTAACCAAGCATAACTAAATTTTAAAAATGTGTTTCTCTCCAACTGTGCTGTTAATTTATAGGCCATAATAGGCTATTGGAGTGGACTGGGTAAGTGAGCATGTTATTCAAAAGTTTGTTCCTGTTTTTTAATTCTGGTTGGGTTTTTGTTGCTTTTGTAATCATTTCCAGTATTTTAATCTTTTTAATTTCTTAACATAATTGAGTTATTTTCTGTGTTTTCTCAGTTCCTGAATTGCTACTAGCTCTGATAAAATGTGCCTTGTGCTCCCAACTCTAGCATTAGTGGCAATACTGTATTGCTAATCAGCATAGAGATACACCACTGTAACCTTGTTCAGTCATATTTTGATACATACAACTAGCATCAAAAATGACATCCAGTTTGGTTTTGATTAAAACAGTGCTTGTCCATAGAATGGATATATTCTTATTTGTGTATCTTAGCCTTAATGCTTATTTTGCATGAAGCCATCAGTAACTGAAAAAGCTCCAGGCACCATCCCAATGACTTCTGCTATTGGCAGAAGCAAAGAGAAATACACAAAGAGAATAATCTCTGAAGAACTGCTGAATACCCTTTTCATTCTAGTAAGAAGGAGGAACCAGGGAAGTGGTGAAGACTTCTTCTTATGGGATCTCCAGAACTGAAGCCACGTGACAAGATGCTGGATGCATTAGAAGGTAAAAACCTGTCATGAGTTATGCTTCTAGAGTTTCACAAAGAAGCTAGGATGTTATCATCCAAGACTGACCTGGGTTATTCCATTGACAATTCAACTTTCATTTGCTATAGGACATTGCTGATGATTTATGATTTATGCTGATGTCTGTATGATTTGTCCTCATATAATTTGTGCAAAAGGAAAATTAATGTATTCATAGCTTCCTTCACATCAAAAAACTAGTCAGCACTGTCCTACACAGGAGTGGCTACCATTATAAATCTATAGAGACGAGCTGAATGCTTTCCCCCACATAAACATTTCTCTATATCTTTATATACATTCTGACTCTGAAGATGATCTCTGAAATAATGCTCCTCCCTATTCTTTTACTAGTCTGTGGTAGAAAACTGCTCATTAGATATATGATCCCATGAACCTCAAAGACCCCATAGATACCATGAAATGTCCAATGCTAGTATGAAAAACAGAACAAAAATTAAAAACAAAAAAACACTTCAGGAAAAAGGGTCTTTGTAGAAATGTTAAGAGGTAGAGTAGATGACTGGAATGTGCAGTGTGCTTTATACTCTCTGTAGTTTTACTTTTGCTTCAGTTTTCTCATGGGAAGTAAAAATTATATCCTTGGCTACTATTTAATTGGCATTTTGCAGATAACATAGAGCTACATAAAAAACCTCATACGCGTTTGGAGTGGGTTTAATTCAGGCTTGATTCATTTCAAGAAATTGCATTATCTCGCTATAAATCATTATTTATAGATCCCGCTATTAAATGTTAAGGTTTCCATAACAGCTGCCTCTTTTTAATTGCAACTCCTTTTCCAAACTAAAGCATTATGGCTTGCTTATTTTCTGTTAAAGTATGTTTAAACTGATCTTTAATTTACCTTATTATTTTTGGCAATATCAAATAAAGGCAGACATATTGAAAAACTATCCAATATTTACATATTTATTGTGCTAAGTGTGGTTCTAGCAACAATTAATCACAAGAGCTTTCATGTTTATAAACACTTTGTGCATCTGCTCGAATTCAATCACAGGTATTGAGATAAAGAACAATAATAATGTACTGATTAAATCTCAGTGATAATTCCAATAAAACTGGTGATATTTGACTGTAATTTTAATTGTTTGGTAACTTACAAGTAAATATTACCAAAATTACTTACAATGTAGATTAAAATTCTTTTAAGCCTAAATCAAATTCTAGTCCTTGGGGTTGTAATGCAATGGTCTGATGTACATTGCTTTTGGCTATAGCTCTGCTGGGTAAAGCCAAATCAGAGATTTAAACCTTTTATTCTTCTGAATTACCACTCTTTCACTTCATCAGTACTCACATGAGACTCAATCCTGGGTGAGTTTTATCCCTTCAATATATTATTGCACTGAGAAATATCTTTGCAGTATCAGTTAAATTGATGCTGTTAAATGAGCTTCAAAAATCAGATGCACTCACATGCACTAAATAAATAACACAAAAAACAAAAGAAAACAAACAAATAAAAAAAAAAAGAACAACCAGTATATATTTAGTCCACACTTTTTTTTTTTTTTAAATTTGGAGATTTACTATTAAAGAGACATAAACACCTTTTGCTACATATTCCATAGAATAATATTTCCTATCCCTGAACTTCAATGGATTTGTTGTGATCAAACAGAATTCATTGCAAGTTCAACTCCTCTGTAAATTATCTGTGAACTGTTATTAATTTCAAGCATCAAAGTTGTGTATGTGTACCTTCTCCAGAAGTCACCCAATATAACTGTATCATTTTGATCAGATGTGCAAGTCATCCAAAGTGATCATGTACTGACTTCTATTCTTTGTGGGTTTTTTTACCACCATATTTCAAACAATACAAATATGGTTTTTTATTTTATATTTGTTGAAATAAGCATTATTTCAACAAATACAGAGATTGGGGCCATAAGACAGTGGTCTGAACTTTTTTTTTTCCACCTACAACTGTGCTGGGTAAAGACAGTGTAGTTCTTCACTCCACATTACCTTTTCCACTAATGTTTCCTTAGATCTATTGGCTTAATCTAGGTATTTACTTTCCATGTTAGTGTTAGCTAATAGTAGGCAGGTTTTTTCAAGCCAGGTAATTTTAAAGAAGTTAGTGATGACTGAGTGCACTTTTAGGTTGGTAAATAGAGGTGGTGATAACTCAGAGGTGATGACGCTGAAAAGAAAAAAAAAAAAAAAAAAAAAAGCTATGAACTAACATTTTTAACTGTCTGATCTGCACCTGAACAATATATCTGACTTAAAACTATGAAAGACTGAACGTCTAACTAAAAGTCTGACAATTAGTGGTACTTGCATCTAGAGACTGCAAAGGATCACTTGTGTTCATTCTGGATAACATAACTGAGTCATTAGTTACTGCAATTATTTATATTTCATTTTTAACAATTTACTTGTTGGGCATTTGTTTTAAAGCAAATGAAGCTTTTGTTTTTGTTTTTACAGTGCTCTTAAGTGTTGTACATGCATTTTCTGAATATTCATACTTCAAATGTGCAGAGAGTAGTAATTTCCAAGACTGATAAATACATTATTTTTATCACGTGTTAACAATTAAAGTTCTGATTTTAACTCAAACATTTATACCTAAACTGAAAGCTGTTAAGTTCTGTTCTTGTTGTATTTGAACATCATTAATATCTTTGACATCTATCATTAGGACTTCTAGCACTAAATGTCACAGATGTTATAAGTAATATATTATTTTTTGTGTTTTAGTCCAGACATATGGATAGAAAATGGAACAGCTGTATTTGTTTGAACAGCCTGAAGGTACTGCTTCCTTGGCAGCAAAATTCCTTATGATAGGCAAGTTCAGACTTCAGGGGCAGTCCTACAAACTCTTGTTATGATGAATATTCTTGTATTTATCTACAGACCTTAGTAATATGGAAAAAGATAAAGACATAGAAATCATTTTGTGCCAGAATGAGACTTTTCAACTCTATCTCAGTGTAAGGATTGTCTGATGTAAACATTTTATTAAATCAGATAAGGTTTCAGTGTAACCAAAATGGAATTTGAAACCAATGTGATCTGCTTACATAGTCTGAAGTTAGAGATTTTATAAATGATTGAAAAGTTTGAAACATTATGCTCATGCACTCTCTGTTTTCAAACTTCTAATATCTACTTGCTATTGTATTAGTTTAAAATACCTCTGAGGTAATTTGCTAATGAGACAATATACAAGTAAGCATATTTGACCTTGATTTGACTTCTTCAGTCCCTGGTACGAAGAACTTGATTGCTACAGATAGTGCAATTCTGAGAAATTCATGCATTAATAAGACAGCAAAGTATTTGAAGCTATTTGGAAAGAAAAACAAGTTATCAAGAACATAAGAGTGAGTTCACAGCTACAAAAGAGTAAAGGCTCTTTTTTATTGTAATGAAGCACCATCAGTGGTGAAGAAATACATTGGTTCAAAAATGCCTTTAGGAAAATTTAATGAGAAAAACAGCAGCACTAATGCTTTATTAAGGCTGCAGCTGCATGGTGCAATGAGCACTGGGTAAAGTAATACATTTTAAATTGATTACATTGATTAAAATCAACAGTCAAAGAATTCTTTTTCTGGGTAAGAGAAAAATGGGAATTTCAGAATACCCAAACCAGTAAAAATCACATTATAGAAGAGGAATCAAAGCAAAACTTACAGATAATGAGCTTACACATTTTCATTCCTGTGAACATGTAGATTGCATGTTGGATGCAATTGTAGAATATTACGAATTTTAATGAGAAAAATATATGAAATCATATAAAATTCCAGCTACCCAGCAAGAAAACAAAAGTATTCTCCAAGAATCACACCTTATTATTATGACCTCATTGCAGCCTTTCAATACCTGAAGGGAACTTACTCCCAGGAGGGGAGTAAACTCTTCGAAAGGGCTGGTAATAGCAGGACTAGGGGAAATGGTTTTAAGTTGAAGGAGGGAAGATTTAGGTTGGATGTTAGGGGAAAGTTCTTTACTAGAAGGGTGGTTAGGTCCTGGAACAGGCTGCCCAGGGAGGTTGTGGATGCCCCGTCCTTGGAGGTGTTCAAGACCAGGTTGGACAAGGCCCTGGGCAACCTGATCTAGTAAATGTGTATGTTTGGTGGCCCTGCTAGGCAGGGGGGTTGGAACTACATGATCCTTGAGGTCCCTTCCAACCCGGGTAATTCTGTGATTCTGTGATTCTGTGATTATCATTATTACATAGGAATCTTGAAAGAGGTCATAATAAATCATTTTCTTTTGACCCGCTCCATAAGTAACAAATTCATGCTGAGTTCAGTAGGATGAACAACATGCAGTTGGACACTTAAAGACATTCAAAACACAACTTCAGATGTACAAAAATCACATACACATTCTGAAGTGTGTCTTGTATAATCCATTTACACTGTTGGGCATAGAAACAGTTTAAGGATCTTTATTATTTAGCCTTCTGATTTGTACAATAATTTTTTGCATGGCTATATGAAAATAACTGAACTTTTCAATCTGAGCATGAACAGATGGAAGAGGAGTCTAGTCTAGAAAGGTTGGACTAGTTGGAATAGCTTGTAACTTGGACTATATAACTATATATACTTCTATATATATACTATAACTATATAACTATATAAACTATAACTATATAAACTTCACAGACAAAGCTGCACTGGCGAGATATTGCGATAGTCAAAACAATGGGATTAGACTTCTAGACTGTAAATGTAAAGACAAATTACAATAGCATGGTAAAAGCATAAAAGAAAGAAGGAAGAAAGAGTTAAGGCTTTAGTGCTGCTTAGAAATCCTAACAAAACATTGTAAAATAAAATATCAGAGTAGAGCATGATGTGCATCTGGAATTCATCCTCTGTACAAACTCACAAAGTCATTAGAAATATTTCCCTCACAAACACACACACAGTCAGTATTTTGAAGGGATCTAGGGGGTGATTGTGTTAAAAACATCAGCAAAATACAGAACCTGAATTTACCGGTTTGAGATTAGAATGGATAAAAGATTATTTAATCATTATACTTACTGGGATTACACTTGTAAACCTGAATTGTAGAAGAGACAGTCAACTCTCATCTAAAATCTGCTTTGCAGAATGAGAAGGTCTCTCTCTTTTTCTTATGCTTTAGGACAGTTAAAATTCCCTTGTCTTCATAATAGGTATGTATGCTAAAATCCTCTGTTGTTCTTAGGTAAGATGATTCCCTTGTACTTTTTAAATACTAAATGCCTGTGAAGGAGAGAGTTTTGTATTATTTTTTCTACTACGATATACCGTGATACGTAATACCATATTTCGTCTCAGAATACAAGATGAAAATTAATAGTTATTATTAATATTTTGATCTAAAACCTAGAATAGGCTGTGTGAGGATTAGAATGAAAAATAATTAAATATCAAAGAATAGAGTGGCATTCCAAAAAAAATTAAAAAAAAAAAAACAAACTTGTACATGGACAAGTATAGCAGTAGCAAATCCAATTCTTTATGTTTGAGAAATGCTTACCAGTATATTTTCTTCAATTTCAGCTTTGATATTAGATTAATTTTTGCGGGATTTTCACCACTGCCTCTTCTTCCCATGGATTTCTCACATATAAACTATGATAGTAGTAATACATGCTGAACAATAACAAAATCCATATGATGCTATAGAGTCAGTGTTTTGTCTGAAGTTCTGTATCTTTTCCTGAATATATAAAAAAGGGAAATAAAAATCCATGTGTTAGAATTTAAATGTTACCTAACTAACACTCAGGCTGCTAAGCAGCTGTCCTGCAAGAGATTAAGTGTAAAAAAAAGGCAAAGACAAAAAAAAGAAAAATCTATTTGTTACTCTTCTTTTGTCCTCCTAATTTCTATATGTAGTTGGACTGTTGTTCATGACAACAAACAAAGAAAAATATTTTAGCATCTTTAGACTGAAAATTGCCATATATATATGTGTGTGTTTCTACATGAACTTACATTTTATGGACAATATATATGCCAACTGTGAACCAGAAAAAAAAATTGTGACAAAAAGGATCATTACAAACCTCAAAATGCACATAGCAAATACTAAAATTCTGATGAAGACTAAAAATAGTTATAGACTGACACTATATAAAAACAGTAGTTTGGCAAAGATAATTTTCCATCTACTGATTGTTGAGTATGATTGTTTCAAGTATCAAAACTAATTTATACAAATCAAAGAGTTCACAAACAGAAAAGAATTCACCAAATGAAATACATGAAAATGAATTTTTAATCCACTTATATAATCTTCCTTGATTTTATATTTGGAAATGCTACATAATGAAGCTTTATCATTACCACTTTGTTCTGATTAAATACCATAATCTTCTTATTTGTTCAGATGCCTAGTGTTCCCCACTTTTATTAAAAGCAAGGTTGTAATGAAGCTCATTGGATGTCAGTAGGTAATTATTACTTACAGTTTGAAATGAAGCTCAGTTCCAAGCCATTTGCATTTATGTGCTAAACCTAAATGATCAATGCAGATTTTTACACATTTTTAGGTTTAATTTTTCAGTTTAATGAAACTATAAATTTCAAGCTTTCAGAAAAATTCCTACTTCTTATTTAATTCAATATGTAATTGAGAACATGCTTTTCCTACAGATGGAAAGTTTTTTTCAAATTTGAATTAATTTGGTGTTCTGCTGAGCTAGTAGATTAAATACTACAGATTGCCTGATGTTCACTATACTAAATCTTAGCTTTCAAGGTAATTAAATAAAATTTTAGAATTTCACAAGGTCAAAAATGTTCTCTGCAGAAATGACCATTCTGCTCACACTATATGGAATGAATGACACTTGCAAAATGGTGATAGCTGGAAACAGTCTAAAGAACATCCTACAACACTGAAGTAAATAGGGGCCAAGTTTAGTGCTGAGTACTTTTTATATACAGTTTACTCAGGAATTTATTTCATTTAAAACAAGAGTATTTTGTGTTTAACTCATAGTACAAACATCTTGTGAGTATGAGAAATGTTAGGTTATGAACTGAAGCAATGGTTGAGCACCTGGTGAAGGGGCATAGACAGCCCTGGGAGCACAGGTGGAATCAATTCACACAAAAAAGGAGTGAACAATTCACTCACAAGAGGGTCTGCTGCTCCCTAACCTTATTTAAGGTCTGGCAGCCACAAGGGAAGAATCTCTATCTGGAGTTCATCTTCTTTGGAAAGTTTGGTAAATCCTGATTCTTAGGAAGAGGTAAGCAATTCATTCTTTATTACTGAATTTTTTTACTGCTACTTTTCTTGGCTGATCTGAAAGCAGTTTAAGGCAACTATATCTGCCTATCCTTATGTTGTGCAAATAGTTTACAAAAGCATCATCCTTAAAGTTCAGGGAAGCATTCTGAGTTACTAGTGTGAGACTGACACAACAGCTTCAGTAAGAAATTTTGGGAGGGAATAAAAGAATACTCTGTAAAAGCTAGCAATAGCCATGCATGTAATAGGGGAATAAAAAGTCAATTATAATTATCTCAAAATTTGTGGAAATAGTTTTATGCTGAGTCTCTTAGAAAAGAGGATAATTGTGAAGATAGAAAAAAGCCCTCTTAAACCATATTAATATTCTGTATTCTTGAAGAATGCTGCTTTCTATGTTTCATAAAGAGATTCTTTGAGTCCTTTACTCTTCTGAGGCATGAAGAGTAAGGATATGTAATTATCTTGGCCATTTCAGTTTTCATCACTAGTATCAACTGAACATTCATGAAATTCTGGCTTGAGCCTGGTGAGAGGCACAAATGTGTCCCCTGGCTAGTACTGTCACTAATCAAGTAATACCAGCTCTCTAGTATCTCAGGTATACAGTGTATATCTGAAAGCTACTTTATCACTGTGCAGGGATTAACTCACAAATCCTTTAGTACAGCAATTTGATACTGCATTTATTCATGAATAATGTAGTTGTATGATACTCAAAACTATTATACTTCCCCTCTGATAGGATAGGGTAGTTAACACTGGGAAAATCTTAAACAGTTAACTTCTAAAACCAGTTTCAAAGTCATTTAAGAAAGTGTCCAAAATGCTAACAATAGTAATAGTTTGCTGTGAATGATTACAGCTAGACTCACCCAACTTGCAAATCCCTGGGTTCAAATTTTCCAGTCACAGGGGTATAAAATTCAGGGCAGTACTTTGGTTTTGCTCCATAACATCTGTGACAAGCTGTAATGGATCACTGCCAATCTAGTGATTCGTGAAATGAAAACTCCTTCCTTTTTATACAATACAGACTTTCCCCAAGGGTTCTTCACAAAACACCTGTCTGGTCACACAGTATGCAGAGCAAGAGACATTAGCAGCTCATAAAATTCTTTTTTTTTTTTTTTTTTTTTAAAGCACTAGCTTTAGGGAAGCTGTGGTATCTGTCTCACTTTCTATCACTGGAATTTAAACATAAGTCGCTGGAAGGAGTAGACTGATAGCACTGGTGTTATCCAGAAGTCTTTGAAAGACATGTGCAGCATCGTATATAATTAAAAATGATTGCCCTGCATTTATTTTGCTATCTTCCTCATGTTAGTTCTTCAGAAACTCCTCTTACCTCAGGCAGAACTGTTTCTGAAGCATTGCTATCAGCTATGAAAACAAGAGTGTGTCAGTTGCTTTGTCAGAAGACAAAGACGCCCCCCACGCCCTTTCCCTCCGCAGGAATAGACAAAAAATCCACCCATAGATAGCATACAAGGGAACTGCATGAGAGCTGAGAGCAATCCAAGTCATCCAGCTGGTGAAGAGAAAGCAGTAGAGAGTAAGCCAACAGAAAATTATGAACCATATGTACAGCTAACTTCCTACTCTGCCTTAAACCATGGGACTCTGATTTCAGCCTGCAGTCTCTTTCTTTTCCATACTATGTGCAAGGCACATATTAGATAGGTTTCTCAAATGACTGTTGCCCTGCCCTGGCTGGCTTCTGATTTTTATTTTTTGACAGTCCTAGCTTTTCAGAAAATTTCTAGGCTTGTGTGCTAGGCAACATTACCAATGTTTCTTGAAAACTCCAGTTAACAAAAGCAAACGTGACAGTACAGGCATTAGCAAGCAATTTTAATTAAGAGGTTAGCATCTGTATTAACTTTTAAGACACCTTGGGATTCATCCAGGTTTTCACTTTTAAAGAGGCTAAAGTGTTACTCTAGTTCCTACTCTCTTGTCATTCAACAAGATAGCAAAACAGTTTGTGTTTCTGAAGCTCCTTTGCCTCACAAATTTTTGTTCTTTTGTATCTCATAGAAATTTTCACTTATTCGAGCGATAACATATTTAAAAAATAAAAATAAAAAGCAAATTAGGAAACAACATACTAAGCTAGAAAGAGCTCTGATGAAGGGCTGTCACTACCAGTTGCAAGAAGATTTTTTCCCACATGCTATGTAATGTTCCTCAATCTTGCAGTGGTTTTAGATAACACCATTTCTGTAGCTCTCTCAAAATATCCATTTCTAGAAGCTCTTGTTCACAGCAGCACCTCTGTTATCTTGAATAAATGTATTTCTGATCCTCTTCCTGCAAATCACAGTTCTTATGAGTTCTTTAGAGGATTTCTTGCTGTTATGGAGTATGTAATTTTTCTAAACTGAAATTGAACAATATTTATTTAGAAAGATGAATGTAAAATTGCCCTCTAACAAATCTGTATCTTAACTCTTCAGAAAGGCTAACAAAATCAATATCACTGAACACTTTTAAAATAAATAGAATTACACTGGAAGTTTATAACAGGTGACACTTGAAAGGATATTTCAGCAGGCGAGGCTTAGAATTAGGGCTCCTACAGAAAACATTTTTACACAGTTTGGATTACATAGGATCAAACTTAATCTATATACTACTGAGTAGAAGTCATAATACATGAGAATTTACCTACCTTCCTTGCTGGATGAGGCTTGTTGTCTTTAATTATCAGTAGGTAACTGCTTCATCTGTAAGCAGCTGGCTCGTAATTTTCAATTTATTTTTTTTTCCTTTAAACTATCTATCTTTGGAAGACAAGGCTATAATGTCCTTTGAAATAAAAGTATGATTCATATTCAATACATTTATCCCTGTCTCACCTCAGGATGCATTTCTGAATCTGCTGCTTTCCAATTTGAAGTGTTGGGGTTATATGACCATCCATATAGGCATGCTAAAAATCAAAGGGTTGTTGCTTACACCCGAAAGAGCTGTTGAGCCATACGAGGCAATCTGAGTCTGTGAATGTTGCAACAGTATGATATGTACAAAGATAAAATAGCATACAGTTTCAAAAGTCTTGGTTGCATTCAGTAGTATTTACTCACCTGTTGATCTGAACAGTTAGTTAAAAAACATTTCATTGTCATGCCTTTACAACAAAAGTAATATCACAGTACTTAAAACTGCTCTACCTAGAAAGGACAAGGAATATTTACAGTTTACTTGCCTTTGGAGTCTTTCGCCTTTCCAAACTGCGGAGTTTCTCAAACCACCTTTACACCTAAAAGAAAAAAAAAAAAAAAAAAAAAAAGAAAAAAAAAAAACATGTTATACATACACATGCATATACAGAGGAAAAATATTGATTTGAAAAGGACTATATGAGTTTTTGTAGAGGGCAACATTTATATTTTCTAAATTACCATCAAAATTGTATTTTTCCGTGCCAACACCAATATCCTAAAAATACTGATGAATTTTTATTTCAGACAAGAGAAGTGTGAGTGTTCAGGACTAACAAGTTGTTGAAAAGCATGCAGCAACATAGAAACATTCATCAGCCTATATAAAGTCCTGGATGGTAAACAGTGCCAGCATAACATGCATTTACTTACTGAGCTACTTACAAGTCATCATAAGGAAAATATTTTTTGTAAATGATATTCTTTATAAATACTGGGTAGAACCATTTGTAATGTTGATGTCTATGACCTCCTGAATAAAATAATAAATAGGGCAGGTTCTCACTGTAACAGAAAAACTTGCAGGAAAAAAAAAAAAAAAGGAAAACAGTAAAGATTTATGACAAAAAGCATCTGTGCACACTGCCATTCCCTAAAGAGCAAGCCACCAAATGGACACTTCATTTATGACTAGCCTACTCCAGACTTATCCTTTATATAATTTGTGCTACATGCTACATTGACATATGCTGCTGATTATTCCTAATAAATAAAATTGAATAATTTTACAGTTTCTTTATAAAATCCACATTTATTTTTATTTTAGAAACAGAACTGTAGCAGCATATATACACACATAAAACATGCTTACAAACATACATGTCATTTTGTACTTGCAGCCCAAAAGGCCAACTGTATCCTGGGCTGTATTTAAAAAGGGAGGACCAGCAGGGAGATGTAGGTGATTGCCCCCCTCTATTCAGCTCTTGTGAGGCTCTATCTGGAGAACTGTCTCCAGGCCCGGGGCACACAGCACAAGAAAGATGCAGAGCTCTTGGAATGAGTCCAGAGGAGAGCTACTAAGATGATCAGAGGGCTGGAGCACCTCTCCTATGAAGAAAAGTTAAGGGAGATGGGCTTGTTTAGCTTTGAGAAGAGGAGGCTTCAGGGGAGACGTTATTGTGGCCAATACTTAAAGGAAGCATACAATGGCTGTTTATGAGGGTGGGTAGTGATAACACAAGGGGGAATGGTTTAAAACTGAGACAAGGGAGGTATAGATATTAGGAGAAAGTTTTTCACTTGGAGTGTGTTGACATGCTGGAACAGGTTGCCTAAGAAGGCTGTGGATACCCCATCCCTGGAGGCATTCAAGGCCAGGCTGGATGTGGCTCTGGGCAGCCTGGTCTAGTGGTTGGCAAATCTGCCCGTGGCAGGCAAGTTGAAACTGGATAATATATGAGATCCTTTTCAACCTAGGCCTTTCTATGATTCTATGATTGTTGCTTTTGAGTTAACAGAGAATAACCAGTACTAAATGGCAGATTATTTCTATGTCTCATCCCATTAATTTGGTATCAGAAATTGAATACAGAAAAAGGTACAGATGAATGTAAGCATCCCTCATGCAGCAGGGAAAATAGAACCATGAACTGGATTGCTTGTTATTTCTGTATTTGCTGTTGAGGTTTCTTTTATTACTGTTTTCTTCTTAGTACTGAGTTAAATAGCTAAGGAAGTGTGGTTGCGAGCAGCATAACATGGGCACTAGCTGCCTTAGTACCTAAGTATTCACAGGGAACGCACAATGATACCTTGCAATTCCTGCTTTCTGCTTTTTTATTTTTAAGTTTCCTGCTTTTTTTTTTCTTTTTTTTTTTTCCTTTTTATTATCTAGCACTAGCAATTTTTATTAAGTTTTATCTGAATTATTCAATTATGATAAGGTAAGATAAAGTGCAGCTGGCAAAAATGACTTTGCTGTATGTTTCTATTAATTTTTCTCCATACATGTTTGCCTGCAAATTATAGCAAAAACAAAGCACAATGTTCATTTTTTCTTTCAGATAACAATTTCTTATTTTCTCCTTTCTCCATTTTTTTTCAAAGCAATTACTGTCTCTTCTGAAATTGTAAAATGTCAACACATAACTTTTTTGTAGCTAAAACTCTACCTATTTATTAATAGACTAGGCTTTTATAAACACTGATGTTTATAAATACTTCTATATTTGGATAAAAATATTGTTTGTTTAGCTGTGCAGGCAGATAGCTATAATACGGCTGCAGAAAGACAGGTGTGCCTCTGGGAGAATCAGAAAGTATTTGAAGATGGTGATTTTAGTGAATTGCATACATATGAATAAGGATAAAATGATTTCTCTAAACTATTGTAATTCATGCATTTCAAAGTGCTGTAAGCAAAAAGAGAGAACTTGCTTCTTGTAAATCTTTAAAATTCAGTACAACTTGTACATTCCATGTGTGGGAGAATTTTCCAGATGACAATTTCAGGTGTGCTACATCAGAATCAGAAATTCAGGTCAGGACATTTTGAGGGAAAAATGAAATTAGAAGACAATCGAGCACTTGGGTATCATTCTGCTCTTGAAACATGTTCTCAATCTTCTATATGCTAAGGTGGAAAATGAGCATTTAGTCAGTGACCTTTTCAAAATATACTCCTGCAACTTGTGCAGTTTTTGCTGTTCTGCTCATGAGATCAGGTGGAAAATCTTCTGACAGAAGAGGTTTCCTCTAGTAAAGCTGATTCAGTGGAGCTGAAAACTTGGTAACTAGTTTGGGGGGATTTTGAAATGTTGAGGCACTGATGTCTGACCCCTTGCCAACTACCAGCTTCCCTGTGCTAGAAACCAAGTGCCTCAGGCTCTCAACTTTTTTTGTAGAATGTTTGGAAAGACAGGGATCCTTCTGTTTCCCACTTCCACTACTCCAAGCAGAAGTGGCAGAACGGTGCTGTGAAAGTAGCCTGAACAAACAAAAGGTAAGGAAGCCTGGAGAGAAAATCTGCTTAGAAACCTGTGCGGATACCATTGGTGAATCTCAGAGCAGAGTCAATTACTGCATGAGAATATTTAATGACCAAGTAATCTTGATAGCCCAATTTTTGCATCAGCTTATTTACATGTAAGCTACCTAAGGACCTCTTTGCTTCTGCTCCTTCTGATTATTCATGACCTGACTACACAACATCACTGTCAGAGAAAAGGTAGAGGGGAAATTTGTGGACAGTCATCTCTGAAACCCAAACTACATATCTACATCCTCTGAATGGCTTGTATTAAAAGCTAAGAGCAGAGTAGAAAATGTAGATCTGATTAAATACATCTTTAGTGAACTAGTCTGAACAAGAACTATAAAGTGCTGTAATGGGAAAATACTGTGATGAGTAAGAAAAATCACTTCAGCCAGAAAATGTGTTTAAAGGACGACAGTGAAATTTTAAGTTCACAGAAGAGCTTGCAGAATATAATTGACTGTCTGCAAAAGGACACTGGCAACATGAAAACAGCTACATATGTCTGCACTGTGGGTAGATGAAATACTTTAACTAAAAGCAGGACAGAGATGGTGACTGTCTTGAACAACAACAAAAAAAGTGTGTATCAGAAGCTCACAGTGCCTATTTCTGAAAGCTGGCAGTCAGCAGACAGGGTGCTATTAAGTAGTTATCTAAGCTGCAAGTGTTATTGTAAAGGTCAGAATAACCTGACATTAAGCATCCAGGGTAAAGTTCTTCTGACAAGTATTAATTAACTGGATTGCAGAGCTCATGACTGAGTAGCCTTTAGCAGTTATTTCCAAGCAAGTCAGCTGAACAGTACCTTAGTGAGAAATATCCAAAGCGAGTCCTTGGTGCCATCTGGTTTTAGATGTCCACCTCCTGGGCTAATTGGTTCCTGATGCTCTCAGGCAGCCCAGAGGTCCTGCAGTGTAGGGCACAGGCTTCTGTAATTCACCTGAGGTATTTCCTGTAAGCTAAAAAATTTCACATCCATAATTGTTACTATATGAGGAATCACCTTGGAAGACATTGTGACTTTACTAAAAAGAAAGAGAAATAATCTGAAACAGTCTTCTTCTTAAGAGTAAAGATCTGTATTTTCCACTCAGCTCTATTGCCCATTACTTCAGAAGGTTACGTGAATATTCAAAGCAGAGTGCAGTGTACTCCACATGCAAGCAATAACCCCTTTAAGTATGAAGCTTATAAGGAAATCTGAAGTGCATAAATTCACAGAACACATTTCACAATTCTGTCATGTTTTGATGCTCTATTATTGCAAAACAAGGTGGTTATAAGGGGAATCATCTACAGTTTCTGAGCCCAAATGGATATATATGTAAATAATTAATTTATAATAATTCATTATTTGTCAGTGCAGTCTCAGGACCCCATGACCAAGCTCTCCTGAGGAAGCCAATACAAAGCAAAAGAGAAAACACAATGTTAATTTCCACTTGAAGTTTTTTAGAAATTTTGTTGTAGCTTTTAGTGAGCAGAAATCCACAGCATTTTCAGGAAATAGATGACAATCTGAGGAGCAGAGCAGGACGTGAAAAGACCTTAACCTGGGAGCACTCTACAGTCTGCAGAGGCATAACTGTCAAGCAATCTGATAAATTACTTGCCAGATTTGTTCTTTTTAAAAGAACAATGCTTGATGATAAGCACATCTTCTCCCTCTTCAGGTACATGTATGCATGCACATAAATAAAGCCCTGGCAATCTCTGGTAAGAGGTGTTGTACTACAGAGAATTTATATTACATATACGCTGGTGGTGCACAGGTAGCTAATGTACAGTTTGTATTTCATCAAAAGTGACAGAAAAAAAAATAAGAATGTGACTCAATGAAACTTGGGAAAGTGACGTGTATACCCACTCTGTCCCTTTGCTGCCTGTCAAATCAACATGACTAATCCAGTGTATACAACTGCCTGTCTCTCCCATCATCAACAAACACAGACAATATCAAGAATCCCTCTTCTCTCTTCAGTGGTGCTTTGTTCAGACAGCTCCTGAAGAAGCTAAGTAAGCCTTAAACACCCTGTGTTAACAAAATAAAATAACACCTGAGTACACTAGGTGCAATTTTCCCACAAGTCCATTAGTAAAAAATGTTTTGATATCAACAGAATTTTGAGCTGGCAACAGGCTGTTGGATAGGCATACTTTATGTCTTGCAGTTCACAAGCAAATGTGAGTGAAATCAGTCTGTTCTATACCACAGATCAGTCCTTGAACTGTTTACCATCCAGATGAGCTTTCTGTTCTTTCTCCTGACTGACAGCTTTATCTCAAAGATCTTAAGGCAGAAAATACAACTTGGCCACCATTTCTAAAAATTGTCAGCTCTTATCTCTACCTTTTTCACTTATTTTTGTGTAGCAGTTGAGTCCTTCTGGATTTCTACATTGGATCACCTCCAGAATCTCTTCAACGGTGTTTAGAAATCCTTCAGTTTCTTCTCATCTGGTTATAATTAAGAGTGAAAAACGTTATGTTTCAGGAAACTTTCACAAATTCTCAATAGTATTTTTCACTCTGCAAAGATAAGATCATTCAAAATTTACTATTGGGAAAGAGTAGAAGAAAATTACCCTTTAAGGTAGTTTAGAATTCATAGATAAATCACTATGTCTTCAGTGAACTGTAAAGGCTTACATGGAATAGCATCTAGCTATTCCAGAAGCTCAATGAATTTATGTGGTGATACAAACATAAATGTTAAACACATATATATATATATATACAAAGACCAAACAAACTAAAAGCAGTTTGCAGAATATTGTTGTAATACTCAGTGTGAATCTTTAGTATAGCACTGTAAGGATGAGTTGTACTGGACCTATATTTCTTAAGGTGTTCTAGCATTTTTTTAAGGACTAAAGTTGACCTAAAAATTTTATTAGTGCTTTAGAATTAGCTCTTGAAAATTGTTAGATTAAAGAAGCCATTATAACTGTAAAAGTTCTTTCAAGGATTCCTTGCTTAAAATTTGAAACTTAGAGGTAAAAATCTGGAATTTATAATTGCCTCAGAGATGGTATTACTTAAAGAATAATTAACAGATCTTCAAGTCTTATCAAGACTTATTCGTCCAGTTAATTCTCTCTTTCGTCCTGATCAAAGACATAACCAAGTTAGTTATTCTTGGGGGCTCCGTATGAATATTGCTCACACAAGGTCACTGGGTGCACAATTTAGCCTGCTACTTTTAAGGCTTAAGGAGAAAAGCTTCTTCCTATGTACTTTGCACTTTCCACATTAAACACAATATTAATTTGCCTATTGGATAGGTACTACATAATACCACGCAGCAAACACTGCAAGTAGTTGTGTGGGAGTAGTAAAGGAAACAGTAGAGATGATTACTTTCTGATCGCCGAAGTCGCCTGACTCGGAGCCGTCCCGGAGCGATCAGCAGCGGCTGACCACGTGGTCAAGGGGGATCTCGGGCGGTTCCTTCAAGCAGGGAACCCCCGGGTAGAGGAGAAGCCCAGCAGCTCTCGGGGAGCAGCTGACGCAGCCGCTGACGCAGCGTGTGGGCGTTCCCTGCCTACGGAGGGAGATTTAAACGGGTACAAGGAGGGCAGCGACAACGAGGAGGTGGGACTCGTGCACCTCTTGACTTCCTGTTTCAGCTCTGGTAAGTATTCTGCTCCGACATAGGTGCTCCCCGGCGAAAGGCTGCTGCCAGAAATACTGAGGAGGCCCAGACAAGGGTCCCGATCTCACAGAAACGGGAGGCAGCAACCAGGAGGACTGCAGAGACCCAGACTGATGTCCTGCACATGCCTTATAGGAAGGCTGCTGCCAAAATGTCTGAGGAAACTCAGACTGAGCCCCCAACCCAAGATGCTGGTGTGCAGGTCTCTGGCTGTACTGAGTGCCAGAGCCTGGCCCTTGCAGTGCTGGGTGAGGGAGGCGGTGATTGTGTTCACTGCGACCAGGTGAACTACTTGCTCAGTCTTGTAGTTGACCTGAAGGAGGAAGTGGAGAGGCTGAGGACTATAAAAGAGTGTGAGGGAGATTGACTGGTGGTGTCAGTCACTCTCAGCCTCAAGTTCTCAGCACACAGTCGAGGCTCCTAATGGAGCATGTCAGCCCCTGCCACCTCACAAACAGGTTGTAAAGGGGAACCAGTCAGCTGGCAACACTGCAGCCAGTCCCCTGTCCTCTCTTCCCCCCAGCAGTAATTTGAGAAGGGAGGAGGAGTGGAAACGGGTACCTGCTTGACGGAAGGGGCATCCCCCATCACGACCATCCCCGGCTCCCCAGGTGCCTCTGCGAAACCGGTTTGAGGCCCTGGAACTTGAGGGGGGGACTAGTGAGAGTGTGGAGACAGGTGTACCCATGAGGTTGCCTCAGGTGAAGCGGTCGCCCCGAAGCCTCAAGACTGCTTCTACACGTAAGGACAGAAGGGTGATTGTTGTAGGTGACTCCCTTCTACAAGGAACAGAAGGCCCTATATGCCGGCCTGACCCTACCCGCAGAGAAGTGTGCTGCCTTCCTGGAGCACAGGTCAGGGACATTTCAAAGAAAATCTCTAGATTGATTCAGCCTTCAGACTACTACCCACTTTTAATAATTCAGGCTGGCAGTGAGGAAGTTGGCAAGGAAAGCCTGAGGTCCATCAAGAAAGACTTCAGGGGAATGGGGCGAATACTTGAAGGAGCTGGGGTGCAGGTGATCTTTTCTTCTATGCCCATGGTGTCAGGAAAATGTACAGGGAGGATCGAAAAAACCCAGCTCTTAAACAGATGGCTTAAGAGCTGGTGCAGACACAAGAATTTTGGCTATTTTGACCATGGGGCAATCTACACTGCACCTGGAATGATGGCTGCTGATGCAAGCAGCCTGTCCCTGAGGGGTAAGAGGGTATTAGCTGAAGAATTAGCGGGACTCATTGATAGGTCTTTAAACTAGGAACGAAGGGGGAAGGGGGCAAAATAAGGGCTACCGGGGTTGAACGGTGCATTTGAGGGATTGTACCAAACTCCGTGGGCAATGATTGCAGAGTGCAAAAGGAGGGAGTAGGGCAGGGGGATGCTGGGGATGCCGCTGTTCTAGCGGATCCTGGATCGCTTATGAAGGTGGTGAGACGGACAGCCCGGCTGAAGTGCCTTTACACTAATGCATGGAGCCTGAGTAACAAGCAGGAGGAACTGGAAACTGTGATGCACTCTGAAAATTATGACATTGTTGCTATCACAGAAACGTGGTGGGATGACTCTCACAATTGGGATACTACCATCGATGGCTATAGACTCTTTAGGAGAGATAGGCGAGGTAGGAAGGGTGGGGGAGTCGCTCTTTATGTCAGAGATTGGATAAACTGTGAGGAGCTCCCCATGAGAAACAGTCAAGAACAGGTTGAGAGCCTGTGGGTTAGGATTAGAGATGGGACTAATAAAGGTCAGCTGGTATTAGGGGTATACTATAGGCCACCTGATCAAGGGGAGGCTGCTGATGAGGCTTTCTTGCTCCAGATGCATGAGGCGTCTGGCTCACGGGCTCTTGTCCTGGTGGGGGACTTCAACCATCCAGACATCTGTTGGGTAAACCACACGGCGAGCTGCAAGAGCTCCAGAAGGCTCTTGGAATCCATTGATGATAGCTTTCTGGTTCAGGTATTGGACAGACCGACCAGAGGTCAAGCATTGCTGGACCTGCTGCTCACCAACGCTGAGGAGATCATCAAAGGCGTCAAGGTTGGAGGATGCCTGGGCTCCAGCGATCATGCCCTGGTTGAGTTTTTGATCTCAAGCGATGTGGGCCTGGCAAAGAGCAGGACCAGGACGCTGAACTTTAGAAGAGCAGACTTCAAGCTACTCAATGGAATGCTGGCCAAGATCCCCTGGCGCGCTGCCCTCAAAGATAAGGACGTTGAGGAGAGCTGGCTACTGTTCAAGGATGCCCTCCTGGCAGCACAAGAGGTCTCCATTCCCCTGATTAAGAAAGTGGGCAGGAGAGGTAGAAAACCGGCATGGCTCAGCAAGGACCTGCTAAGAGAACTGAGGGTGAAGAAAGGGGTGTACAAGCTCTGGAAACAAGGCTGTGTCACCCGGGAAGAATACAGGGATGCCGTACGAACTTGCAGACGTGGGATCAGGAAAGCCAAGGCGTAGGCAGAACTGAACTTGGCGAGGGACGTGAAAAACAATAAGAAAACCTTCTACAGGTACATTGGCCAGAAGAGACAGGCCAAAACGGCCATACCTTCTTTGGTAAATTTAAAGGGAGAAATGGCTTCAACAGATGAAGAGAAAGCTGAGGTGCTGAATGAGTTCTTCACCTCAGTCTTCACTGGTGGCCAGGATTCTAGTCTTTTTCACATCCCTAAGTCTTGCACCCCCATACCTCTATGTGGGGACCAAGGAGGTAAATCCCTCCCCACTGTAAGGGTAGAGCAAGTCCGAGAGTGCCTCCTTAGACTGAATGAGTATAAGTCTATGGGGCCAGATGGCGTGCATCCCAGGGTCCTGAAGGAGCTGGCTGAGGTGGTTGCTGAGCCGCTCTCCATCATATTTGAGAAGTCGTGGCTGTCAGGTGAGGTCCCGGATGATTGGAGGAAGGGTCACGTCACTCCCATTTACAAGAAGGGGAGCAGGGAGGACCCGGGTAACTACAGGCTGGTGAGTCTCACCTCCGTGCCTGGGAAGATTATGGAACAGATCCTCCTGGACAACATGTTTGATCACATAAAGAACGAGCACGTGATCCGAGACAGCCAGCACGGCTTCACCAGGGGAAGGTCATGCTTAACTAATCTTGTGGCCTTCTATGATGGAGTGACGGCGTTGGTGGATGAAGGGAAGGCGACCGATGTCATTTACCTGGACCTGAGCAAGGCCTTTGACATGGTCCCCCATCACATCCTCATCTCCAAATTGGAGGGAAGTGGAATTGATGGGTGGACAACTAGATGGATAAGTAATTGGTTGAAAGGCCGCAGACAGAGGGTGGTGGTCAATGGCTCTATGTCCAGGTGGAGGCCGGTAACGAGCGGTGTCCCTCAAGGGTCTGTCTTGGGACCGGTGCTGTTTAACATCTTTATTAATGACATCGATGAGGGAATGGAGTGCACCTTCAGCAAGTTTGCTGATGACACCAAGCTGAGTGGTGCAGTTGAGACAGTGGAGGGAACGGATGCCATTCAGAGGGACCTTGACAGGCTGGAAAGCTGGGCTCGGGTGAACCTAATGAGGTTCAACACGGCAAAGTGCAAGGTTTTGCACTTGGGCCGGAAGAACCCCAGGCACCTGTACAGGCTGGGAGGAGTTGTCCTTGAGAGCAGCTCGGCTGAAAAAGACCTAGGGGTCCTGATAGATGAGAAACTTAACATGAGCCAGCAGTGCGCTCTGGCAGCCCGGAAAGCAAATGGGATCCTGGGCTCCATCAGGAGAGGGGTGGTCAGCAGGGATAGGGAGGTGATCGTCCCTCTCTACTCAGCTCTTGTGAGGCCCCATCTGGAGTACTGTGTCCAGGTGTGGAGCCCTCAGTACAAAAAAGATATGGAGATTTTGGAAAGGGTCCAGAGGAGGGCCCCGAAGATGATCAGGGGGCTGGAGCACCTCCCCTATGAGGACAGGCTGAGGGAGTTGGGTTTGTTCAGCCTGGAGAAGAGAAGGTTGCGGGGTGACCCCATTGCAGCCTTTCAGTACCTGAAGGGAACTTACTCCCAGGAGGGGAGTAAACTCTTCGAAAGGGCTGATAATAGCAGGACTAGGGGAAATGGTTTTAAGTTAAAAGAGGGAAGATTTAGGTTGGATGTCAGGGGGAAGTTCTTTACTAGGAGAGTGGTTAGGTCCTGGAAAAGGCTGCCCAGTGAGCTTGTGGATGCCCCGTCCTTGGAGGTGTTCAAGACCAGGTTGGACGGGGCCCTGGGCAACCTGATCTAGTAAAGGCATATGTTTGGTGGCCCTGCTAGGCAGGGGGGTTGGAACTACATAATCCTTGAGGTCCCTTCCAACCTGGGTCATTCTGTGATTCTGTGATTCTGTGATTACAGGCATTGCAGAAAGTGCCCTCATTTATACTGGTTTAAAGTTTGTCATGGAACAAATCAAGGAAAAGATTTGTGTTGGATCTGAATAGAGGATTTTCTTTTGCTTAGCAACACACTCTCAAGATTCTAAGCACTAAAGATTAGGAAGTAGTGTGTGCTTAATTTATCTTTTTGGCATTATTTTATATGTTTTGTTTTAATGCAATGTTGCAGCTACCAGCTGTTTTTATGTAAACACTGAAGCAACAGACAGATATAGAAGTGCGAAGTGCTTTTAGTTTAGAGGGGGGAAAAGCTTTTAATCTGACTCAAAGCATGTTTATTGCTTCATTATATCACTAAATGGAAATTAGTCCTTGATTTTGGCTCATTTCCAATACTTTAAAGTCCACTGATGGAATACAAAACTAGAAACAATGAAACAAGGAGTTCCTGTTAATTTGCCAGCTTGGCTAATATTAGCAGCATGGTTTCAATGTGATCCAAAATATTTAGTTCAAAATGGAATTAGTCTTCAGTTCATCTGCCAGTTTTCAGTAACAAAGCGAAGTGTCTATGTCTTTCTAAAACTGCTAAAAATCATGTAACCATCATTCAAATATGCTATTTTCCTCTTTATTTTTCCTGTGAAACAAATCTGAGAGCAAATTCTGCTTTACTAGCTAGAAGTGGTATAAATTCCCAGTTTGTTATGCTTTTTGTCGCCCTGAGCTACTTTGCTCTTGGCTTTCTACTACCATGCACAATTTAGGGAATATAATTGTTTGAATTACACCAAACTTTAAAACAGCCAGTAACTATACTTACGATTATAGAACAGTAGAACACTAATGAGAACAAATTAAATCTTCCATGGAGAGGGAAAACATTTGTACAGTAGAATGAAAAGAAAATGAAAACTGGCAAGAAAGTCTATTTCTCAGAAGAATATGGCTCTTATCCTTGCAAAAATCTCAAAGAAAACTAGTCCTGATCTCCTGTGTTCTGTCAGCCCTCAAAATCTTAAACCTAACTTGAATGATACCACCTACATTTTATCACGTCACAAGTCTAACTTTAAAGATCCTTTGATATGTCTAGCTACTGCTCTAAGACAAATCATGTGTATATTTGAGAATGTCATGGTCTTGAATTTTTAAAATGTGTGTCTATTCCCCCTTGCATCTGCATACAAAACTTAATCTAGTTTCTCATTTTTTACACCCCGTAGATTTAAAATTCACTTGGCTCCTGCGTGTTTAATATTACAAGAAATAAAGTACTCTTGGGAGTTCTTCCAGAAGGAATAGTTCAGTGGTGACCCAGAATTATCATCTGAGCAGCAATAATAATATAAATTTTAGTTTTATAGAAAACCCTAAAATAAAGCCCTCATTCTTCATCGCCCAGTGCAGACAGATTTGCCAGCCTGATGTGATTTTCCTCTGAAAAAAACATTTCAAGTGATATAATTTCCAGAGTCAACTTTATGACCATACATAAATCTTCTCTACACAGAGTTATGAAACAATGGACCAGTCTTCTTTTAAAAAACGTAAAAAAAATAATAATATTAAAATAACAAGAGCCAAATATGTGGTGATCAATACATAATGGAATCCATTTTCTACAGCTGAGTGAATCTTCACTACATTATTTTTTGTTACAAATTAGTTGAATATGTTCTTCGATTTATGGATACTTTTTTCTAGAGTGCCACTCATCTTGAATCAGTCTTTAAAAGCAGTTTCTTATTTCAATTTGTAGCTAGTCATCTATACTTGTGGAAATCCTCAATACATCCTGCAATATAAACTGACATTCCAAGAGATAAAACCAAAATTATTAGTGCCTGGTCTTCACCTAATTAAGCACGTCATGAGTTTGGCAGGAGTAAAGTTAATTTTCTTTGCAGAGGCTCATGCCATGACATGCTTTGGATTTTTGATCAAAATATTGGTGACAGCACACTGATGTTACAGTTGTTGCTAGGCAGTTCTATACAGACCCAAGGACATTTCTGCTGCATGTGCTGCCCTGACAGTGAGGAGCTGAAGTCCACAAGGAGCTAGGAGGGAACACAAACAGGACAGCTGACCCAGACTGGCCGCAGGGATGTCCCATATTATAATGCTACGGTAAAGAAGGAGGAGAGGGGACATTTGTGGTGTGAGTATT
This sequence comes from Coturnix japonica, assembly GCF_054131305.1. Lineage (NCBI taxonomy): Eukaryota > Metazoa > Chordata > Aves > Galliformes > Phasianidae > Coturnix > Coturnix japonica. The sequence continues at coordinate 28,337,056 of NC_140666.1, read as the reverse complement.
TGTCATTCCCAATAAACACTGCATGATGAATCCTATTCCCCTAGGTGAGGCTGGACATCTGCTTTCCAATGGAAAAGTACAATTGAATTCCTCGCTTTGTTCTGCTTGCACACACAGCTTTTGCTTCATTTGCTGTGCTGTCTTTATCTCAACTCATGAGTTTTTTATAAAGTTAGTCTTCCAATTCTCTACCCCGCTTCCCGTAGAGAGAACTAGCAAAAAGAATATTCGTAGAATCCTAGAATGGCCTGGTTCATCTAGTTTCAACCCCTCTGCTATCTGCAGGGTCACCAAACACTAGATGAGGCTACCCAGGGACAAAGTCCAGAGCCTTGAATGTCTCCAGGGATGAGGCATCCACAGACTCCTCAGGCAACATGTTCCAGTGCACCACCACCCTCTGTGTGGAAAAACCTCCTCGTAATGTCTAACCTCCCCTGTCCTGGTTTAAAATCAGTCCCCCTTGTCCAATGCTATCCACCCTTGTAAACAGATGTTCCTCCTCTTTATACTGTATATATTGTAAACTCCTGCTTAGATATATTGTTAACTTATGTAGTGGAAATGCTAAGTCACAGCCTAAACCAGTGGCCAACCCAGGGGAGCTCAGTTGCATGCAGTGCACATGGGTGACTGGAAGAGATGGAGCCAGAAGCCACCTCTTCCCAGACCTCCCTTAAGGGTAGGCAGTGGAGGCAAGGGCATCTCTTGCTAGAGATCCCTTTTTACCTGAGGCCTTCTAAAGGTAAGCAGGTCTTTTCCTTCATTTCTGCATCCATGACTACTGCATTTGGACTTGTTCTCATTTGCTGCAGCCAAAGACTTTGCAGCCCCACTACTGTCACAGTACTTTCCATCACCTTATAGTGTTACAACATAATAAGGCAAAAAATCAGGAATTAGCAAAATTAAAGTGTTTGTTGTTGTTTGTTTGTTTTTAAGTATGATTCACTTCAAAATTTTTAACTAAACTGCAGAAGATCAACATTTTTATTATAGTTATTCACAACATGTTGCTAGAAACTTAATCATTTTTAGAATTGATGCCTAATCTATAGAGAAAAAGATGCCTTTCCTGGGCTGTAGTACTTCCAATAACATGTACTCTTTCTTTTCCAAAGGTGTAGCTATTTAAAAACAAGAAATAAAGTAATTCCAGAAATCTAGTACCGGTAAAGGACTTTTCATGGTGCTTAAGTTAGCACCAGCACTTGTACTATAAACCTCTGTTTTAAACGGTTTATTACTGAGCCACAAAAATCAGTCCATTGAATAACTTCAGTCATTAATTCTCATTGTGCAAGTTATATTTTCACCCCACTTTCCACTCCCTGAGTAATCAGAATTATTTTCTTTCTTTACACAAGTAACAGAAGTGTGTATTTTAGAATTGCTGTTTTATGAGTTGCTTTCTTTTGGGTCCTTCACAGTCACACAGCACAGCATTTAAAAATATAATGTAAACAATGTTTTAACAGAAATGAAAGATGATCTCTCAGTTTTCCAAGACATAGATCAGTAATAACTCAATAGTTTTGGAATCTTTAATCCAAAAGCCTGAGCTTCTATTTTAGATCATCATAGTCATTACTGACAAGTCCCTTAGCTGTTCCTTCTCCTTACTATTGCCACAGGACCTGGTAATATTCCCACTTGATTACATGTCTGTCTTCCTGTAAATACAGAATGCTATGAAGGACAACCACATTTTTATGAAATATTTCCAGAAATTGCACATCCTGGTACATGCCCTGTCTTTTTGTATCTCTGTGATACAGACACATGCCATAACATTAGCTTCATATATCTCAAGCAAACTCTAGTGTTACATTAGCACCCACATTTCTGGCAAGAGGAATCACCTCTGTCATGAAGGAATTTCATTAGATTTCAAATGGTATCATAAATTCTTAGCTACAAGGCATCAGAACTGGGCTGGCAGACCCAGTTACAGGAATTGCCAGTGAGTACAGATGAGCACATGCATCCATATGTAAGCTGTTGTTCATGGCTTGTTGATTATCACCAATTAGCTATACACTAAAGTCATGCAGAGTACCCTTAATTTTGGATGAGAATATAACAAACTACATAGTTTCTCTTACACTGCCTTAATTTATCTCTCTACAACACCACTGTTCTTCTGCCTTAGAGCTGTTGTATTAATATACCGCAGATTCCATACAGATGCAGAACAATTTTTGATGGCAAGAGTCTAGTTTTTGTTTGACTGGGACCTTCCTGAAATTCCTTTCCAGAAATCTGGAAAATCTCAAAGTTGTTCCAGAAAAATCCAGTACTGGCCCCTTTTCTTTCCATATCCATTTATGCACTGTCATACATGCATTTGACTTGCTGCTGTCACATTCTGTTTGGGAAATGGCATCCCATACCTACTTTTAAGTAAAATGACAGAAGGTGACATGGATATTATCAACTTAAATGGTTTTACTAAACTTAGTGTTTGAAGCATCAGTCAATAGACATATTGCTGACAAGGATGCAACAGTTCAATAAGAGGAATGAAGGAGAAAAGATTTGATTTTCCCTTTGTCTGCCTTAGTCTTTAAAGAATGCCAGATTTCATCTTAATGATATGCAAACGCCCACAATTTACTACAGTCACTAGGAACTTCATATTATTCACCTACATTCTGCTAAGCTCAAATATGAATCTAGGTCAAAGCAATAGTGAATGACAAGAGAATGAACCTACGGATTGCATCAAATCCAAAACATAATATATCAAATTGTCTCAGAGTTTGAAAACTAGTTTCTGTCCTTGTCGTGTCAATATTTTGATCTAAAAGGCTCGTGATTGAAACACTGACATTAACTATGTTATTTCCACTGTCAATAAATCTCAAGCTGGTAGGGTAGTGAAAGCTGGTATATTTCCTTTGGTTGTAATGGAATTGTGCCAATTGGCATCAGCTAAAAATTTCATGCCTTATCTTAGATTCCACACTTCATCTGACTCAATTCATAAACAAAGTAAAACCCCATGGGAAGAGGCCATGCCTCGCTACTGCAATGTCCCATTACCAACACTTACAGAAGGTTAAATTTTAGAATTTATAGCCTGCTTATTACTCAAGAATGAAACAAAGCTAAAAGAGAAATGTAAAAAAATAGAATTGATTTATTACCTGGTTTGTGTGAGTATTCATCATGCTCAGCATCTTCGCTTCTCAGTCCAAAAGTATAGAAATAAACAGATGGCAAATAAAATTTTTGCAGTAAATTTGAAATACATACTATTGTTACACTAAAAAAAAAATTTAAAAAAATGATGTTTCCCAAAGTCACCTACATCATAAAACACTGAAGAGGAATGAAGTAATAACACACACCTTTAACTAATCACTTAAACTACAGGGGCCTAAAATATGCAATTCGCTTTTACTTAGTTTCAAATTTCTAGGTCCAGTTTTAACTAAATACTTTGCTTAGACTGTAATAGTTTGCTCTTATTTCTGTTGCTTAATGAAGCAGATAAATCTGGGCTACATACGTATATGTTTTTGTTGGCTTGTTTGTTTTTTGTTTTTTTTTTCCCAGTTCTGAACATTCCTGAAGAATTCATTATTATGGAAACCCTTAATATTTGAGATATATCTTAAATCCATATCTAAGAGGGATTTAAATAGCGCAGCACTGAAGCATCTAATTTTACTTTCTTGTTTCTCTTGACAAACTCTAGACCTCCAAAGCTAAATTTAAGTAGTATGACGTAAAATTGGAGTGTCAAATATATAAAAGTCAAATACTATAATTGGAAGGCAACCCAACATAATGTTTTTGAAGTCAGTGGACAACACATTGAAAAAGATATTCTGTAGAACATGGGCCAGAGGGAGGGACAAATTTCAGGCTCTGTTCTGAGTACTTGAAGTAGAACTCATGCATAGACATGGAAGTCACCCTTCTTGTTTAAGGCCACATCCTGCAAAAATCCAGCCTCAGGACACAGAGTTCTGCTCACATTCCCTCCCACTCTTCTTTTACCTATACCTTCTCTTCATCCCTTCATCTTCCAGACACACTTAGGAATTCAGGCTACAAAGCAGTAATCATTTATGTCTACTTCCTCTAAGTTAATGAGATACAGAGCTTGTGTATAGTCAAATATGTAGCTGACATAGAGCTATTAATGTAGGATGTCCCAGTGCCCAGTCCACAAGCTGTAAAATACTCATCATTGTTCAAAACATGACTCCGCATCTGATCATAGAATAGGGCTTTTAATAAAAGAGATCAAAAGCCTCAGATGAAGACTTGCCAGAGGAAGAAATGCACAGTGATTAAGGATACTGCTTATTTCTACATATCCTACGGAAGAAGAAAAAAAAAAAAAAAAAAAAAGAAACAAAATCTTATAGTACATTACAGAAGACTAAAACTGTACAACATGAGGCAAAATTCCTTCTTGATCCTAAATTGAGACATAAACTTAATCCAGGGCAAAAGGATGGTTATACAAACTAGCTACAAATGCTAAAGGGTTTTACAGTGTGATAGAGATGACATGCCATCCCTGATGCCTGTCCTTGCCTTATCCCCAGCATAGGTCCACTCTTTCAGAAGAGAGCAAGGCAAGCCCTTACTGCAGCATCCATTCTGGCACTTCACAAAGCAAATCACATACCAAAGGAGGAGATATTCTTTCTAGCTGCCACAGAAACTTTTAAAGACAACAGTAATTGAATGCAACACGGATATGGAGCAAGAAAGCAATCAAGAAGCACAATCATATCTTCTTTCAATTACTAGTTGGTACTAAAACACAGGATCTGGAGGAAGTTACCGAGCTACTTGACAACAAAAAAATACAAAGGAAAGGAATGAAAAAACATCAATTGCTCAAAGTGCCATTACAGTCAAGAACTGATCATATATATCCATCTAAAATGTCATCTCTTCCAAAATAATGTGTGCAGAACTCATCACTACAAGAACTGGTGGGTTAGAAAATGGAGTTCAAGTCTCTAAGGAAGATTCAGAGACATGATCAAAGGGATAGAAAAATGCACAGCAATACTGGAATTATTTTACTATCATAGAATCGTAGAATCATGGAATAGCCTAGTTTGGAAGGGACCTCAAGCTCCAACACTCCTGCCACAGGCAGAGTTGCCATCTGCTAAATAACTTATTAGATGAGATTGCCCAGGCCACCATCCAACCTGGCATTAAACACCTCCAGGGAGAGGACACCCACAGCCTCTCTAGGCAACCTCTTCCAGCACCTAACCACTCTCTCAGTAAAAAAAAAGATCTTCCACTTGTCATCTAATCTAAATCTCCCTTCCTTTATTTTAAAACCATTGTCTCTTGTCCTATTACTATCTACCCAAGTAAAAAGTTGATTTCTCCCTTTTAATACTGGAAGGCCATAATGAGGCCTCCCTACATATTTCTCTTTCCCAGGCTAAACAAGCCCAGTTCCTTCATCCTGTCTTCTACATTGATTCATTTTAATAAAGTGTGAATATAGTCTTATTTTTCCACTTCCTATAACATTACTAGAGCACTTCTCATATGTCCAATATAAACCTTCATCATTAAACAGTTATTTGTCAATATATCTGATTCCCTTATGAATTTTATTTAATTTGGATGTGCATACTTTACATATGCATTTCAAAATTGGTTTCGCTATTAAAAAACATAAAATAAGGACAGTTACACCAAATTTCTTAGCATTTCCCAAACCTATTTGTATTATCCTTCAGTCACTTCAAAGCATATAGTAGCATCATTTCCTTAGGCTGACTAGAAATTTCAGAAACCATTCTAAGCCTGTCTGCGAGGAACTGCAAAATCAAGTGGACTGTGGCATAAGGCACTATGTGGTCACCATGTATCCCAATTACAGAAGACTCTTCCTGAATTACAATGTATTTCTTAAATGACATGAGCAAATTCTCACAGATAAGTGAGATGTCATGCAAACAAAAATTTTTCTTACATTTAAATTTAAGCAGATAAACTTTTGACTTTACACAATGCTGCATATCTGACTGTTCAGTAATGTGCGCTGAGAGGCAGCGTTTCTTGATGGAAAATTATAAACCTTTGATTTTATAAATACATAAATACATAATATTTAATGACCTCTTTTCAAATTTCCATAGGTTTTTATTTCTTTTGTTTTGTTGTTTTTAATAGAAGCAAAAGAGTCTCATACTCCTAATAAGTACTTTGAAATAGAGGTATGTTCTCAATTTGTCCCCACTGGTTTACAAATTATAAAAATGCTAATAACATTTACATAATGTAGTAATTTATTATTAAACATTAAAATATTACAAGGGACATTTTAAAGGGCTTAACTTTGAAAATTTTATGCACAGTCTGTGCCACTCTTTAAAAAATTAAATATGGAAAATCATGTTTAGATAGGTTTCTTTACTAATACATTTAAGTGTTTTTCTACAGATGCAGTAAGATCCCCACATTGTGCTCACCAAATTTGTCTGGAACACCACCGTGCATAATCTCTGGATAAGCGTGTGAGCTTCAAAGTGATCTTCAGCATTAATTTGGTCACACTGACAGATGAGAGTTACAGCGTGGTGAAATGATGAGAACATCTGCTATCTCAAAGAAGCGATAGATGAGTTCATATTAGACTGCCGAAAACTTATTGATCATAATTTGTGACAAAATTTTCACTTACAGCAAGTAGACCAAATAGTCTTAATTGGACATACACACTGAATAGAGTGAAAGAATATAAGGTATACATAGATTACTCTAAATTTTGTTTAAACTCTATTGAAAATTACTTCAAAGAACTCTTCCTAAAGACCACTACCTTCCCTTCCAAAGGCACTTTTTTCAGAGGCCACCTTTTTTTCTCTGTGTGGTTAAATAGTATTTCAGTAAATAGCATTTATTATTAATTACAATATTATTTCAATAATATTTCTGTTACTAGTATTTCTGTCACCAAGTTGCACCACCCAGTGCTAGGGTCCGAACACCACATTCAAAGAGAACTGTTCCCTACTGATGAAGTGGCCAAGTGAAGTGAAGCGAAGTAGTTGATTCTCAACAACTACAGAGATAAAGGAGCATTTCTGCTGCCCCAGAAGGCTCAAAGGACTTTTGAATTTTGCAAAAACTTCTGATCACCACTGCCCCATAGACAGAGAAGAGCTATAGTGCTGACAGAGAAATAAGTATTACAGGAGGGAAGAACGAGGCTTTCAGCCTACCAAACCTGAAGTCCAAGGTTGGATATGATTGCCCTCTACAGACACATAACGGAGTAAAGCACCAAAAAAAGAGCAATGCTATTTCATTTAAGGGCAACATGGCACAAGAACAAATGAGTATAAATTGGGCATGAAGAATTGAAATTGTACTGGAAACTCAAAGCAAGTGTCTTGTTACAGTTCACCACTCAGAAATATTGAGAAGTCCAAAAGTCAAACTGCTTTTAAGGTAGCACTATTGATAGTACAGGTAAGGCTAAATTGATAAAATATATTTCATGTTGCAATTTCTTGCAATAATAATAATAAAAAGCTGCACCTAGCTAACCAAGATGTAAGTAAATTTACCTGATATTACATTGTTTGCCTCACAAACCAAATTATTTAAGTTGGCAGATCAGGTACCTTTAAGGCTAAGCTGATCATCCAGTACTCACACCTGTGATACAATTCATTTGTGAGTATTCATATTCCCATGTGCAGCATCTCCACCTTATCTAGCATCACAAGAGGGTTCATGTTAGAATTCTGCTCTTCATAACTGCCAGGTAATAAAAGAAATTACTTGTATGTCACTCTATGATACAACACCTATAAAGGTTAAAAAAAAAAAAAAAAATCAGAACAAGTAGCACTAGGTCACTCATTTTCGACTAAGTGATTTTTATTTTCCTGGTTGAGGTTTCTTGTGAGAATAAAATGGAGGCTTTCACCACCTTTGCCTGAAATGAAGTACAGATTTGGAGTCTTGAGGAATTAGATTTAAAATAGTGTTTGTTATAGAAAGTTTTTTTGATATTTATTTTTTGTAAGTATATCACTCCAAGTCTTGCTTTCTAATGTTATGTATGATAGAATTTTCGTTTTTCCAACTTTTAATGTATTTAATGTATACTTTGCCTGGATAAACTTATTTTCAACAGAATAGATAGTAATTGCATTTTGTCTTATTTTTATATGCTTACTATAAAGTAATAGTACACATAATACACTCTAGTTTATACTTTTTATATGAATGTTTAATCTCTTTCTGAAAACTACTTTGATTCATTAGGAATTAAGTAAATGAATTTCACAGAAATGCAGGAGTTCTAGAGACAGTACTCTAAAGATGAAAAAGATTTTCCTGAGAATTATTAAGGGTTTTGTTCCATTGAGTATGCTATAAAAAAATACAATTAACTACAGCATTCTGTGAAATGTACCATTTTTCTCAGATTCCCTAGGGCATTTCTGCAAAGGTCACTGCAAAGCAGCATATTAAAATAATTATTGTTCAATGATTACGGTTTGGTTCCACTGCAATTTCATTGTACTTTATAATAAACATTCACTTAGTCATAACACTAAGTTTATTCACCATTTTAGATGCATGACATATTTTGATTGTGGTGTATTGCCAGTATTTAAAGGACTACATAGGTTTGGTGGTCAGTCATTCCCCATTTTGGTCAGCTGACCACACTAAAATAAATAAAATGGAGGCAACTTGTTTGGGGAATCAATAGGCAGAGAAAGCTAGTTAAATGGAAAAGAAATTGTAAGAACATGCAGAATTTAGTCCAGAAGAGAAATATGGTTGAAGTTGGTGATGTAATAAAATGCACAGACATACATGCATTTATACAAAGCATCAGGCATTGTTAAAGGTAATTAGTTTATTGATTGAGCTAATCACACCCAAAGGAAAATGAACTAAATAGGTCATTAAACTGTACTGGACACAGAATACTGCACTATGCTTAATGGCTCAGTTATATCTATTGGTGTTCAGCCAGGAGTAACCTTTGCTTTTGACATCTATAAAACTGCCAGTTTAAAAATCACAATGTACACTTAGATCTGGAGAGATGAAAACAAACAAATGTATAACTAAATAGGGAAAGTAATTTCTTCTACAGGGAAAATAATGAAAACATTTTTGTTCAGTGGCAGATGGACTCATTCAAGTGAACAGAACCAAAGAAATAATATCAATGGCATAAGTTATGCAAACTCAGAGACAATCAGACAGGTTTATAGTAGTAAACATTTACAATTTTTTCTTATTATGTAGGGAAAAAAAATGGAAAATAAAAATCAAATCTGTGCACCAAATCTAGAAAGAGAGAAGTTTGTATAACATGTTAAAAGCTTTAAAAACTGAGATTCATTATATTTGAAACACAGTTTGAATAACCTTTTTGAAATTCATAATGCAGCTCTGAAACTAGCTTTCACTGGCAGTGAGACAAACCTGCTGACAAACCGGAGCACTAAAAGCAGTAGGTGTCACTTTTCAAATTGTCTAGGTAGTACAATATAAAAAGAAAAGCTTTGTTTTTTTCCAACAAGTTTGAAATATGACAGCCCCTATATAATATTATATATATATATATATATATATATATATGTAAGGTGGCATTCTTTTATTAGAACATCATATGTGCCATGTGAATCCATTCATTCATAAGAATTACTGAGTTTTGATGTACTATACAATTTGATCTTTTGCTTTGCTTGGTTTGGGGGGGAATATGGGTTGTAATTAATATACCTGCTATAAAACACTTGTCCTCAAAGCTGTTGCTCCTCTAAGTACATAAAGGGAGATTTTTAGGTTTTAATCTAGCAGCAGTATTGACATTGACTTGAGCAAGGACAAGAGAAAGCTCTATCATTGATAACACTCTTTCAAGACAAGATAAATAATGAAAATCCATAAAACACTGACAGAATGTATCACGATTGTCATGGGTTTGTAATGATAAAGGAAAGTTCATCGTTTGATGAACTAAAAAGAACAAGCTACACGATTTCATCTGGATTAATTTTCCACTAACCAATCTTTATGCAGTAGACAATGGAACTCATTATCATCATCTCAGAATGCCATTTTGGACCCTTATCATTAAAATTTCAAACTCACAAAAGGAGCTATGAGAGATGGTTTAGTGGTTTGCTGTAGCTATGGTAATGGGAGGACAGTTGGACTAGATGATCTTGTAGGTCCTTTCCAACTTTGCAGTTCTATGATTCTATGATACTTACCAACAGTAGTTACAAAATAGATTTCACTGCACGAGAGTGTGCTGATAACTGTATCAAACCATCTCTAAGAGTCAGATGTACCATCTCAGAAGACATTCTGGAAAGACTGCACTAAAAAAGAAAAAATAAAAAACAGTAAAAAAGAAGCAATGGCAAGAACAGTAAGGATTATAGAAATTCAAAATATACACTTGTATAAAGAATACATTCAAATCATAGAATCTGATGAAAAGGGGGATTGTAAAAGCATCAGGAATAATATAGCAAAAATTCATCTCTGCAGATATAAGTCTGCATATTTCTCTTGGTAATAACTTCTATTACTATTGGTAAAGCCTGAGAGTCAGTGGAAAATATCTCTTTTTTTCAAGACTGAAAAATAAGTCAGAGTAGAGAGCTGATAACAAAAATAGAAATAAAAGTTATTTTGCATTGCCTAAGAATCCTGTTTCATAATTAGTCTATTGAGATATTTTGGAAGGAAAAGTCTTTTCAATCTGGTGTAATTAACAGTCAAAGGGATAGTTTCTATAAGCAGCCCAGAATACCCTTCTTCATCCAAAAGCTAATGAAGCAAATGCTCCACCTTTTGCTGCTTGAATTTATTTATATTAACAAACAGTATAGCATCAAGAGAAAAAAAATTCTAAGTAATAGCAGTATCACAGAATAACAGAATCATAGGGATTGGAAGGGACCTCCAGAGATCAATGAGTCCAACACCCTTGCTAAAGCAGGTTCCCCACAACAGGTCACACAGGCAGGCATCCAGGTGGGTCTTGAATATCTCCAGAGAAGGAGACTTCACAACCCCCCTGGGCAGCCTGTAGAAAAAGTAATTACCCAAACTGAAATTTGAATAGAATTACAACAGCTCTATTCTTGCAGAACAGTGCTGACATTCTTCTGAATATGTCCCTGAAAATAACCTCTCTAACTTAGAGTCCTTTACTGCTGAGACATAAATTCAGAATCTGCCCAAATTCTAGTGTTTAAAAAAAAAAACACAAACAAACAAACAAAAAAAAAAAAAACACCCACACACAACCCCCTATCATTTATTTGATTTTATTTCTGGTCTTACTAGGAAGAAACTGGTCCTTTTGATCACATCCATTTGTTCAGAAAACCAGCTTGTTTGATGACTGAAAAACTACAGCTCAAAGTAGATTTGCCAGTGGTTAAGACATTTTAGATATATTTCAGCGGTTGATCCCAGTCCTCTTTGGTGACACTAACATTATTTTCTTTGTCTTCAGAACAATCCCGGAAGCAAACATTCTTTGTACAGGAGAAAATGCATGATTTTTATGTCTGTACTGTCTTTTAGGACTGCCATACTGCACACAAAAATCTAGGTTCAGATGAAGGGCTGGGTATCATAATCTTTGCACCCACCATCAAATTAGTACTCTGATAGACGTACCCAATATGACAAAGTAGAGAACAGGACAATTAGCTACTTGATAGCTCAGTTGGAAAAGATGTTCTGTCTGAGCACTGCGAACTCTCTGTGCTCTCTATAAATTTCCATATTTTTGATGTGCCAAGAATTAGTTATGATTTTGCTACATACACTGACTGTAATTTAAATGACATCAAATTTCCATAAAATAAATCATAAGCATTTTATTTTGCTTCTGCCTTCAAATGAACTACTAAAACACTCTTCTCATCCAGAAGCAGTCTTGCTAATGGACACTATATCAGAATTTTCACTAAATGTCAAAATCACAAAAGTTTTACTCTTTCTCTAAGAAAGCTATATTTGTACTTAAATTTGAAATTAACAGAATCTTTAAATATTGCCAACAGTTATACTGAAAAACCCTTGCTATTTTGTTGGCAAGAATGTTGAATAACTAAAGGTTCTATATCATGGCATTGAAACAAAGAAGAGCAATGCTTATACCCCCTCCCCATCTCTTCATAGGAGACAATGATAAATATATAGCTATCTATATCTTACTTAAACATTTCAGAACGCTTCTCCTTCAGATAGTGGGATGTAGGATCCCAAAGATACTCTTTGCCTTTGTTCTACCAGGTTCTATTCTTTGAAGCTGCTCCTAAGTGAGCAATGCACTCAGAGATTCACCTCTCCTGCTGAATTTTTAGGCCTTATTAGAGCAGGAGAATGTAAGCTCAGAATAGAAGAAAGACTCGTAAGAGTTTTTATAACACGATCATAGCTGTTTCTGCGCCTGCCTGACACTCAGCATTACAATATTATTCAATTTTTCTGTACAAGCTTTGGGATCTATCAGAGCAATTAAAAAAAAAATAAAAAAATGTAATATCTACCTCCCTCTGCCGTTGTCCTTCAAGATTTTTTTACACGTGCCCATCATCATATTAAAATAATCTGTTAACTTAATTAGTTGTATTTCAAAAACTTTTCTTGCTACTTTTTCTTCTGCCTTGACAGCCTTCTAAAAGCATAAGGCAATTTTAAAAAATATTTGTCATGGAGTTACCTAGGTCAATCTGAGATCATTACGGAGGGGCAGCAGGTCCATGGGCCCCCCAGTCCAAAAATGTGAAGGGAAGAAAGGAAAGGTAGGGAAATGGGAGCTGGGCCCAGAAACAGAATAGTGCCAATGATCTAAGGAGGAAACTAAATTTTACTAAATATGATAGCGGCATGCAAGATAACAATCTAATACAATGTAATTGGAATTCAGACTAATAAATCAAATACAATGAGAGAGAGAATGTCCAAAAATGAAAGCCTTACTTCAAATGCACAACTGGGGAGCACATCCACACACTGCCAAGCAGCAGGAAAGACAGAAAGATCCCATGATTTCCTCCCATGGCTTATCTTCCTCTCAAACCATGAAGTTTCTGGGATATATAGTTCTTTTTTTCTTCCGAGAACCAGATATCCAGAAAATTGTCAGTCCATGGAGCTGGAGTATTAACTCTTTAATTCCCTGTGATTTATATGATGTTAAGATGTGGAATACCAATAAGAGAATTATAAAATCATGACATTAGTGTATGTAAAATCTAATCAGCCCATCAGTGAAAGCTCAAATTATTTTTGGATGTAGTATAAGACTGTCTGAGTAAAATAGCTTTTGACCTACTTCACCTAATTGTTGCTGCTGATATCAGATGTGAAATTCCCACTGAATTATTCAGGAGTACAATCAGCCCAATACTAAGTAGTTTTAACAGGTTAACTATAACCGTATTTTCCTTATGTATTTTTCATTTGTTTTATTAAAGCTGCTTTCCTGCCCTTTCTTTTTGCTAGGTTGATTTATGTTGTTCAACTTATATCAGTTTAATGTTATTTCACTCGGGCTACTTTTAAGTAAAATTCAGTATTTATCTATGTTGAAGTTGATATTTAGATGTTAAACATCAATATTTCACTGTACAGGATGAGGAGTTTATTTTAAAATCTATCTTCAGCATCTTCGCTGTTCTCTCATCTCCTTACTTAAGATGTAAATTAGAGTAATTAACAAGCAACACTTATATGGAATTTAGTAGTGACTGGCAGGTGAACTGATATTAAATTGAATCAATCAGTTCTGTTCCCTGGGATTAGCTCATCACTGAATACACATTCTGCAAGAGAAACAGCTCAACTCTAATTAAACATTTTTTCTGTTAAATAGAATATGCTAAATAATTCTAAGTAATCAAACAGTCAGAAGACGAGCCCCCAAGTATGTATTCTGGCATGTATACATTCCAGAATGTATGTGCATACATGTATACATACATATCGCAGGAAGCAGCACAGTTCTGAATGGAAAAGGCATAAAGAGGGTTGAATAAATATATAGGAATATATATACACACACACTTGATTTGAGACTGCCTGGATATAAATCTCAATTTAGAACACCTCAACCAATTTAACTGTTTTAATTTCAGGTTCACGTTTTCCAAAATGCCTAAACTTCCACAGTTTGAGTTTGACTTCATAAATGCAAATGACCCTGTTAGAAAGTGTTAGGCTGAATGCAAGGTAAGTCGTTTTTCTTTACGATTACAGTATGAGCCTCATAAGTGCAGTATACTAATCTTCACTTTATTATACAACTGCAGTTACAGAAAGTACTTTACAATCAGAATAACAATAATTTGGATGTGATTTTATGCAACAGCACAATTTTAACTACAAGACATTTTCCATTTAGTATAAATGTAGTCTAAATAGTCTTAATTTTTGAGCCACAACTAGAAGACCTACTATTTAAATACTATTTCCTAACCAAAAAAACCCTGCAGCTACAAATCACTTTTTTTCTAACATATTGCCCTGAAATTAAAGATTTAAGTGAGTGGTTACTATGTTCTGTCAACTCCTGTTCACAGTAAACATAATCAAGGCACAGCATGAGATTGATCACCCTTGATTTCAGACCCAGAAAAGAGAGTTCTGTAGCACACAGAAGCATTGGTCCTTGTCAGAACTAAACCCAGCCTATTGTATTCAAATTTCTGCCCCTTCCTGCTCCATTCTCCCTTGTGTGGTCTTGCTCATTCAGTGCACCTTGTGTAGTCAGTCTTGCTATCCCTGGGTGTTTTTCTCTAAATCTGCAGTGACACCAAGCTAAATATATGAATTCAAAGGCAATATCATATTGATATATCAGCCTTATTTATTACTTTACAAAAAAAAAACCAAAAAACAAAAAACAAAACAAACAAACAAACAAACAAAACCTAATATATTTATTGATATAATTAAAATGTATATGTTATTTCAGTATTTTCAGCTATGTTTCTGTGTATTAATTGTGACCTTTTATAGTTCCATGTATACTTGTTCTTTACTTATCTTCACGAATAAAACATACTCTCTGGTGACGTTGGCATTACAATGATACTTTTTACCAAAGCCAAGATGAAATTGTTTTTTTGAATTATAGGTATTATTAATGGGGGAAAACATTCAACAAGAACAAAACAACTAACATAAGAGGGTGTGCGTGGGAAACAGGTTATCACAACCTGAACCTCTGATTAATCAGCTGAGGCAAGTGTTGGGTCAGCTGTGAAAGCACAGGTGAGGGTAGTTCAGCTGTGCTCCTGGAAGGGATGGAGGTCTTTGAGATTGCTCCTTTGTGGAGATCGAATAACCAGCCTCAGCATTTTCCAGCTAGACTGAAGGCATCCATATTGGTGAGTTTTTCCTATAGATAACCTTTTCGATTCTATCACCATCATTCTTGTATTATTACCATCTTGGTATTATTTCTACCTTACAACCACCATCCTTGTATTATTCTCACCTTACAGGGTGACTGTGTGAAAAAAATGCTATTTTGATTTTTACAGGTAAAACTAATGGAAAAAGTTTGTATTATATCAGAATAATCCACCCTTATTTCTTTCTAACCTATGAACAAGTTACAGCACACATCTACTGTGCAGTGGTGTGTATAGCAGAGATACAAGAGAAATTACCCGCTAAAGTCAATATTACCTGCAGATTATGTATATTTAGAAGGCAAATTATAAATTAGCAGTTCTAATAACTTTTTCAGTCCCAGCATCAGTGCTCAGATGCCTCACATAAACAGAAAGTTTATGTCCGAGGGACAGATTGCACAAACTAATATTTGAAAACAGAGACATAAGCCTCAGACAAGAAACAGGGGCAATTTCTCTGAATAAATAGAAAGACAAATGTGAAAATGCTTTCTTCAATATAGTAATTATCAAGTTTCCGTATAATTATGCTCTTTCTTGTCTTATTCACTTCCAGAGAGAAATTCACATATGAACGCTCCTAGAGTTTCATATTGAAATTCTGTTTTCTGTGTTAAAACTTTCTGTCCTTCCCAGTTTAAAAAAAAAAAACAAAAACAAAAATGTAAGTAAAAGAAGTAAGCAGATAGTGCAGGAAGACAATTGCCTTTTGAATGAGTTCCTTCTTGAACTTTCTATCTGTTTATCCTCTCCACAATTACTGCAAATGGAACTTGTGTTGTTGCTTCTTATGCATTTGGGAGATGTGAGAACAATTGTTAACTATGTGGAACAGGATGCTGCTACTCACAGACTTATAATCAAAAAGGAGTTGGCAAAATTATAACCTGACAATATCTTCTGTGCATCTTGTTCTTGTTGAACACTGATGGTATTAGAATCTAATCAGAAAGGAACTTCCCACACATCCTAAGGGAATGCTGTAAAGGTCAACTGGAAAATAAATTCAAGTCCTGCAGAAATAGAAAAATATTTTGAATGTTTGATCAGATTAAAGAGGAAAGAAGTTTCTTTTCTTGACTTGTTTCTACTCGTTTCTTGCCATATTCTATATTGTTATAGTTGTCTAGATTTTGACAACTACTACACTAATCATACTCATATACAGTAGTATTTTATGAGATTATAAAATTTTCCATGCTGAGAAAGCAAGGAAGATCATAGCTCTGAAGGATTTCAGAAGCCAAATTGCTTGAACTAAAAGGGTTATGGTTCCCCACTTATCCCCAGAAAATTAGAAATACTGCTTCATAACTGTAGATCTTTGAGGGTGCTTTACAAGGCAAATAATGTAAAAACACAGCACAAGTAGCATATGAAAAGAATTCCAGAAGCAGTCTGTATAGTAAAACTATAGTAAATGTTTGACTAGGAGGTCACCATGACAGTAATACTAAATTAACAATGGGGAAAAAAAATGCTTCTCATTTGTTCTAGTCCTTTTATATTTTCTGCTAGCAAAATAACATATGTTTATTGTTCTACCAAAACATATATTTGAACATATCAACATATCATATGCATTAGGTGTTGCAGTGGAATTGCCAGGTGATGGCCTTAACACAAGTTTGCTTTGATTATTGGGTGTAATATCAAGAAAATAATAACTTTCCTCTAGATCATCTTGGAATAACCTAAACACTGCATAGCTGATATAAAAAATCCTCAAAAATTTTGGGTGCTCTACCTGCATTGTCCAGGTTTGTTGGTTGTTTGTTTTTTAAATTCCATCTTCCTTACAGCTTCCTGGGCCAAAATGTTGCAGAAATAGTGGATTATTAGTTTGCATAACCTACACTGTATCTGTAAATCCTTTTTTCTTTATGCTAATTCCACTAATCCCATAAATTTTAGCTTTCTTCCAGTCAGATTTTATGCAGATAGTTTTCAAAGTTCACACTCCCTGTACTTCTTTTAATTTGAGACAGTTGCAACATGCATTGATCTCATCTCTCTCTATCTAATGACCAGGATCATTGGTATTTTTTGTAGTTGTGCTCTTTCTCATTCAGGTACAAAGGTATTAGCGTTCTTTCTGGTCTTGCTTTAGAAATCTGAGTTTGAATGCCTTCACACAAGGAAGAGTATTGATCTTCTGTTGCTTACTATTTCAATTTGCATCCTAAGTTCAGGGTTTCTAAGTAAAAGAAAAAGCAGTTAAGGATCATCCATTTTAAAAGAAAGCCAATGATCTTCCCCTTCAGCTTCTTTCTCCTTTCTATCCCTGCTTCAGTCTATTTCTGAAGGAGAAAGATGGGTTTTTTGTGGACTACAATGTGAGCATGACTGCCTATAGGCTTACTCCTAAATCTTCAAAGAGCTAGAAACAGGATGTACCTCTTCATGCAGCTTTTTGTACTTAATATTAGAATGTAGTTTTATTTCGGGATATCTAAGACAACGTCAGCACCGTTAACACACTAAGTCATGAAATATCCAAGCTATGTGCAAAGAGTAATTTGGGTTAACATGGGTGCTGAAAGCAGAAAACTTCACATCAGCTGTCTTTATCACTACTAATGTTCAAGTCTTGTTTGCTAATAATTAGATTTATATCAAGTTAGTAAAGGTCATCCACAAGTATAACAGACAGTGAAAATAACAGGTTATGAACAGTACTTTGCCTTCAAATTTCTTTCAGAAGAATCAGAAAGCTAAGATGAAGCATGTTGAAGTGAAGCCTCAACAACATACTTCATGTGACAGTTGCCTGTAATTGGTGAGATATGTCAGCTCTAACCCAGAACAGAAGTTCCGAAAGATAAATTAAATCCTATAGCGAACTTGCAAAATCCTTGTTTGATTGCTTTCAAAAAAGCAGGAAAAAAAATAATTTCATTAAAGCAAGAGCAAATTTCTACTGGAAAAGAGTCAGAAACTAAAGGCCCTAAATATGCAAAATGGGAATAAAATGTAGTGAGTGTAATTCTGCTTTATTTGTTATCTATTTGTTGCCATTATGCAATAACCTAAATTGAATGAATTAGAAACGGAAGATGAGCACTAAAGGCTTAACAAGATTACAAGAAAAGAAAGGGGGCTTAAATTATGGGCATGCCAGAACTATAAAACATGCAGGTTTCTTCAGTATCAGAATGAGGAAGACAATTCCTTGTTTAATAGAATTTTCCCTTTCTGTAATTACTTCAGTGTCTGGGTCCACAGACAGTTCTTTACAGTTTATAGTTGCTTGACTATTTTTATTAGTATTCAGTGCTAAACTATTTCCTGTGTCATGCTGGATAGATCATTCTTTTATTCACTTACATGAGAAAATACAAATCCAAGTCTTTTTTACTTCTTTACTTCTTTGAGTATTATCACTATGCATAAATCAACAAATTTCACTAGAATAAGAGGTAAAGAGATTTTGACCTTAATTCTCTTTATTAACTATGGCTTTGAAGTGTTGACTGTATTATGATCATCTTCTACTAAATCTTACTGCACTTCAATGCACAATTAAATATGCTTCATTTTAGTACTGAATAAAATGATAGTGCTATCATTTGCATCTGGTTTAAGTGCAAATACTGACAGGTTCTTACTTCATTTGTAAAGAGAACAATTTCATATAGTACATATTTGTTTTGATAAAGAGGCCTTCTTTAGCCTGCACTGCTCAAATAACTGCTAATTCTTGTTACTATACCTTGTTAGCCTTATTCAAATAATGAGCTTTTGCTAGGAGGCTGCTTTTTTTCAACTGTATTCTTAATTCAGCTCTACTAACAGAGGGAGAAGGATGAATGAGAACAGAGAACTAGAAGAGTGAGTACAGGGTAGGTTCATTGCTAATAGCTTACAGTGCAGCACATTTTTTGAACTATTTTGCAGAATCAACCTGCTCTGTAGAAGCAAAACACAAGGATTCAAATTTCACTTCTGTTGAAAAATGTATATAGATGTTTTTAGTATGGGTAGTTGGTAAGTTTCTGCATGACTTTTTGTGGATATTCAAGCTATGCAACACACTGACTACAAGCTGCTTTAGAACTTCATCTGAGACTGAATATAAAACAGAGTTCAGTTTCTTCAATATTTAAATTGCTGCCAGCCCTGTTGCATCCTTATGTCCCTATTATTTCCCAGGGAATCAGGTCCAAAAATTCCTTAAACAAATAGATATTCACTCTCTGAAGTTCAAGCTCCATACCTTGGTTTTTTACTAGGCCCGTATTCTCCAAGATCATGAATTCAACTACAACCTGGAGTGCCTCCAGTCTTAACACTTTTAATGATCTCCTCTGTACTGGTGGGCACCAGGTCTAGTAACATTTCACTTTTAGTTAGCCTGCCCAGTACCCATACCAGAAGTTATTCCCAGTGTACTTTAGGAACCTCTGCATTGCTTGCAGCCCACTGTCTTGTTTTTCTAGCAGACATCCATGTATCTGCAATTCCCCATCTGGACAAGAGCCTGCAAGTACTGTACTTCTTGTAGCTGAAGCAAGAAGAGCTCTTCAACAGGCTTCCCTTGATCAGGTGGGCTGTATTAACAGACGATACATTAAAATTTTTTTTTTTTAATTTTTTTTTTAAAAAAAAAGACAACTAGTTACCACCTGAAGGCTCAATCAAGTAGCATTTTCTAAAGGAGGAAAAGAAAGGTTTTAAATTATTTCCTGTTAGAATCTCTCCAAAGACAATGAATTAATTCTTATGTTATACCAGTATAACAGGTAGTAGCAACTTTTATCTTAGCGGTTCCAAATAATAACACTCAATATACAGCTTCAGTAATCTATGTAATTTGCTTCAGGGAAAGTACATTTGCAGTGTTTTCACACGACAATTGATATGGGATAGGGAGAACAGTACTGGTAAGGAAGAATCATTTCAGGATGTATCACACTCTTGTGCTTGTTGTTTGGCTTTTTGTCTTTTTCCTTTCCATTCTCATTCATTTGCATAATAACAAACTCTAGTCACCTATCCATTCCTAATCTCCCCAACCATCTAATGATTAACACTTTCTGGAGCTACAACGTAATTCCTTTTTATGACTTAGTATTTTATTTTCCTGACAAAATCATAATCTGAGCAACAAATTAAGAAAACAGAAGTGGATTACAGTGAAATATACAACATAAACAATGATCATAAATTTTGTTGTTCTATGGTGAAATAAGAACTTAAGTAAATGTCATCAAAATAGCCAGGGAAAAAAAAATGAAAGCGATGAACACATTAAAGTATAATGAACTGTATGAGAAGGAAACTTTGGAAAGATGACCTTAGTTAGAAGAATTTATTTCTTTGCTATTTCAATATTTTGTCATCAAAGCATTAAAGACGTGACTATACTGAATGGCTTAGATTCTATGGGGTTTATCACTGTCAATTAATGCTGGATGAAATACAGCATGAATTATTTGAGTGGACCAGAAATATTTATTGGGTAAATAAAAATAATTATTTCATGCAGCTAAATAATAATGGTTATACTTATAAACAAACAAGGATATTTATGTGTACATTTCAGATGAAGGTCACCTTAGTGCTAAACTGTATGATTCTGTTGCTCTGTAAAATATTATTTCTAGAATCATTTAATAAATAAATGGGAATGTGTCCTATAAATAATGCTTATAATTCCCAGAACATGTAAAACCATAATCTTTGGAAACAGTATGATTTACTTTTTATCTTTTTTACCACAAATATTTCAATATTGAAAACTGTAAAGATATGAATCTCTAATAAACAGTCCATTAATTTTAAATTAGATTTCATGTCTTAACAGTAGATCAGAATTATCTGATGAAGTTATTCTGCATTATACTGCTGTTATTACAGGTGGAAGTAATATTGTGGAGAAATGGAAAGAAACAGAGAAAGAATGCTCATCTGTATTCAAAGACTCAGGCTCACAATGAAAGACTCCACAACGGGGAGATCTCCAAAAAGAGATCCTTCCCTACTGGTAGCCTTAAATGGGGTCTAGGAGAGGTGGAGCCATCCAGTCACATAGGTGACTTTGCAAATATGTGCAGGTGTGTAAGCAAGCAAAGCAATACAGACAAAGTTTTCCACTTTGGCACCGAGATACTATAATAGTAGTTACAAGCAATATTTTATGATTAAATACAAGGCTCAGTTTATGCTCTAGATGTTATTAGAACTCTATTGTAATCCTCAAATATGATGACATTTTATAAGAATTAAAGTAAGTGACATCATAAGGATTAAACAACTTATAATTGCACGGACTGTTAATATCTCTCTAGCAGAGGCACTATGATCGGACTACACTTTTGCAAATGCACAGCATTTGAGATCATGACAGGATTAACAGCATACCTCCTGTGGCTCAGTGTTTCAATAAGCAGCCAGACTTTTTTAGACAATTTTAAGGATTGCTCTAATCTGGCATTCCAATGTGATTTATATGGCATATATAGGATTTCTACTTTGCTATAAGAGCAGCATTTTTAAAAGAGACATTTCATTTTTAAATGTAAACCAGCGAGTTTGAGAAAGTTAGGCACTAATGAGAGAAAACATCCTTAATACTTCTATTGTGGCATAGTGTAGACCACATCATCACACTCTGTGAACACTAACTATTTCATAGTTCATTCTCATTTTCACCCTGAAGGGGGAACAAAAAAAGAAAAAAATATATATATAATTTTAACAGTCTCCTAAAAATTATATCCCTTACAGTGAAAGTAGACTTAGGATTTTCTGCTTGCGGTGACATCTTCAGCTGTCAATATTCTCCTTTTTTTATGGTCAAGCTCCAAAAGAAGAGAATTCTGAGAATTGATCTTCATGCAATGTATTAACAATCATTTTGGTGTAATCTAGACACAAGCAAAAGTCCATGCATGACATATTACTATAGTATGAAGTACAACAAGCAACATCATAAAAAAATAATTTCTGAGTTCATTATTATGTGAAAAAAAAATAATTTTAGGTACTTAAAAAATGAACAGAAAAAAAACACAGATGCAAAGCTTAACAAAAAAGTATTCACCAATACTTCACCCAGATATAGCTATCATCTGTTACTTTTCAATGTACTTCTGGAATTCTAGCAATATTTAAATCTAAGCCACAACTCAAATACATAGGAATTTTTTTAAATTTTTTTTGCTTTTCCTCAAATTCAGAGAGTGCTCTTCAAGATCTGCACAGAAGATGTATAAAAGACAATACTGAAACCAGAAGCACCAAAAGGTAACTAGCATGTCAGGAGAAAAAAAAACAAGCAAACACATTTTTCCTTTATGAACTTAAGTAGAAAAAATTATGACACCATGTATTTCCTATTTTACAATTCTTGCCCTGAGGAATCTGTGCTGTGAGGCTCTGAGACAGGGCAAGG
The DNA here is from genome assembly GCF_054131305.1 of Coturnix japonica. Classification (NCBI taxonomy): domain Eukaryota; kingdom Metazoa; phylum Chordata; class Aves; order Galliformes; family Phasianidae; genus Coturnix; species Coturnix japonica. Next base: position 28,314,229 of record NC_140666.1, on the reverse strand, counting down.
AAACACAGGAAAGGGGCAAGGATAATTTCCCTGGTCATTTATTGACTTTCCCTAAGGGAAGCTGTAGACACAAAGCTTGTTATCGTCAGACAGTGCAGAAAAATGTTCCAAAAATGATTTTAATGGTTTTGCCCACTTTGGGCATGACTCATTGATCTGAGCAAAAGAAAACTCATTTTGATCAAGATAAACTCAGAATTTAGTTAAAACTGGAGTTCAGTAACTAATTAAGATAAATCTCCACTGAAAATCTCATTGCTTTTTAGTATCAGCAGTAGCGTCACTAAGAATAATATATCATGGTCCTCTAAATCTGCAGCTTTTTGTCAGGCAGACAGCATACCTAACTATGTTTTATGCTGTTTTGGCAGCATGTCTCAACAAACAGAATGCAGCTTGTTGCTCATATTTAGTGGCAAACCTCACCTCTAGGCAAAATGCACTTAGTTTGACAGGATGGTAAAGACATGATTTAAAAAAAAAAAAAAGCCATCATAATAATAGTAGGAGGAAAAGGAAGAACAGTCCAGTTAATTATATTTTAGAAAAAACAGTGATGCTGAAAAGAAGAAAAAAAAAGAAGAAAATGAAGTCCAACGTAATAAGCTTAGTCTCTTTCAACTGTTTTTGTATTCTTCATGCCTAAATGAAAGGAAGTAAAATTTCTTGGGGAAAATACTTACCAATTACAATGCCATGCTGTCCAAACAGCTTCATATGTGATACAGAGAATTGAACATTCCTTTTCCCTATAAAACAGCATTTATTTCAAGATAAATAAACTTTCATATTGAATTGACTGAGTATTTGACTACATGAAATTATAAAACTGCTTTTAAAGATGCCTAGAAAACCACTGTATTGTAATAATTTGTTATCTGTCAAAATATTCTCAATAAAATTAGATTAGTTTAAGAATACTTAATATGGTTAATGAGCAGAACTGGAACATTCTTTTGATACATGGAAGTAGTAACCCTAAAGCCATTATTTTTGTAATAGTATAATTTTAGATTCCCATTAAATCCTAAACCCTAATCCACCTCAAACCATAAGTATACAATGTTGGACTATAAAAATGCTTCAATTTGTCTGGTAGGGATTTCAGGTTGCACAGATGGCTGCTGTAGATTACTAAAAATGGGACTGCAATAACAGTGCCAGCTGTATAACAACCAGTCCATCTCTAAAAGAGATAGCAAATTAAAAGAGGGAATCCTTTCAGAAAACGTCTGAGAGCTCCTTCAAATGGGCTGAAAAATCTACATCAGGAAGAAAGAATTCCAATTTGACTAAAAACCAACCAAACAAGAAACAAAACAGATTCCTTCTGGCATATTTGTCATTAAAACTGTGTTTCAGCAAATCATTTAGGGAAATGAAAGAGCAGGGTTACATTCCTTTATTATCACTGTAGCAACTGTAATATTAAAGTATTTTCTGATTTTTTCTAATCTGACAAGAAGATTAATTCCAAAAACCTAGAAAAGTGGTGAGGGCTATGGGAGTAAGATGTTGATTTTTCTGACCTAGCTGAAATCAAGTCTACAGTGCAGTAAAACCATTACTATTCTCCAGAGGAATCATTGCTAGTTCTTGAACGATGCAGCATATCCTAATGAAATTGGTCACATAGTTCACTTCCCGTTCTTTCTTTCCTCTGGTGCAATGATATATTAGGAACTGGAAATTCACATTAGTCTAAGCATTTTATTTATTTTTTTTTCCATGGAAATTATTAATGTTATTGCAAGAATGCAGTCAATTAAGGATTGATAGTAATAATTATCTTGCAGAGCAGATGCTTTGATATCAACCACAGTTAAAGTACAACTTTAACTGATTCTTTCATGATCATAAACACAGAGCCATCTTCACATGAATGTCAATAATTTCATGTAAGACTGCCCAGTACAGAAATCAAAATTACAGTAGATAATGCTTTATCATGTCTCAGGTGATACATTGAAGACAAAAATAAATATCTATCTTCTATTTTATTCCTACAATCAGATTTGATCAAAATTCTGTTGTATTGTACTTATCGTATTTATGCTTAGTTAAATATAAGAATTAAGCAAAAACTTTTTGGACTTTTTGACTTCTTTCCTCTCTGACAGAGAACTTGATCCAATCCTTACTCTCCCTCAAGGAAACCCAATTAACGTCATAGACATTCGGTTCTCATTTCCATTCATCTACTGAATTAAAATAAGGGCTCATAAATTAGGATAAAACCCCTTTTCTTTATGGCATAATTTAGAAGAAGTCTTCTGTGGCCTTTGTGTAGTGTTGTTTGGTTTTAATACAAATTCTAACCCTTAATGGGGGGGGGGGGGAGGGGTGGAACCCTCCCTTTTTTGTTACTTTCATTTTTATATACTGAAAATATTATAATATAATAAGAATGTTTTTAGAGGAGGGAGAAGACATAATATCCAAATATAAAACAGCTACTTAAAAATATTCTACTGAAGTAAAAAGTATTATTTATACCCAAGTATATCAAAAACCACTAGTCTTTTCTACCATCAGAATACATAATGACATAATTTATTAGTGTTTACTTTTTTTCCCCCACTGATTTATATGAAGGGCTTTTAACAGTTTCAAATTATGCACAATAACAGGTCATACATACTGATGTGTAGAAGTCATTCTACTCAGCTTAATAGTCTAAACTATGCACGAGCATAATGTAAATCCAATACACCATGAAGAGCAGAAAGCAAAAATGAGATTCCAGGAACTAAGCCAACAAACTGTTTTTTCATATATATGCTTTTCTTGGTCCAGTAGTTAACATTTATGGACTAGAAAACACTGAGACATATTTTAATGAATTTGGAGATTTGGTTCATGGTCCTAAAATGGTGTTATTCTCAATATTGCAAAGTGACTGCAAAAGCTCTGTCCTGCCCAGAAAATACTTGTACACACCACCATTTTTTGTTCTATCTGAAGTTATATTCCAGTTAATAATTACCATTGATCAAGCATTTTCTCATTTACTTAAGATAACATAAAAGTTATTCTGAAATGGAAGAAGAACACAGCCCTTGAAATGCATATGTGAGGTGATTCAAAGCAGAAATTATTTCATTTCACATTGCAAAACAAGCGATTAGAAAAAATGCTAAAATGTTACATGCACAAAAACAGTTAATTAACGTTAATTTACTTTTCTGTTCACAGGAGAAACAAATTTCAAATTAGCACCTATGTTTTTCTTATAGTATAAACTTTACACAATGCAAGTCTTGCTGTATAAGAGAGAAAAACAGTACAGAGACCCTTGAAAACATTGTTCTAAAAATCAGAATATGTGAAAAGAAATTCCAGTACATGAGCAGTGTTATTTAGGCCTATCACATGTATTGTGCAAGGTACCGAGCTTGGGCCAGGGCAATCTCAGGAATCTGTACAGAATGAAGAATCCCTTGGGAGCAGTTCTGTGGAGAAGGAATTGAGGGCCCTGATGGATGAGAAGCTGGACATGAGCCAGAAGTGTGTGCCTGCTGCCCAAAAGACCAACTATGTTCTGGGCTGCATCAAAAGAAGAGTGGCCACGGTCAGGGGGTGATTGTCCCCCTCTACTACACTCTTGTGAGGCCCCATCTGGAGTACTGTGCCCAGTACAACAAATATGTGGAGCTCTTGGAATGAGTCCAGAGAACCACTAAGATGATCAGAGGGCTGGAGCAACTCTCCTGTGAAGGAAGGTTGAGGGAGCTGGGCTTTTTTAGCTTGGAGAAAAGAAGGCTCCTCCAATGAGAGAGACCTCATTGTGGCCTACCAGTACTTGAACGGAGCATATAAACAGGACGGGATATGGCTGATTATGAGGGTAGTATTGGACAAGAGGAATAGTTATAACAGCTCCCATTCAAATGCACTGTCATCACTTTCTTTTGCCACACTTTCTTGTAGCAAGATTTGTAAAGGTCCTTATGCTGGATTTTTACCTAGACCACTTTTCTCCCCTAGTTATTTTGAACAGATGTCTGATTTTATTTATTTATTTAAAAGGTAATCTGGTAACTTACTACAGAGACAAGTAGTGAGGGAAGCTGTTTTCTTGCTTTACTGTATGCATCTGTGCACTAATTTCTGCCAATGCATCATTATCAGTCATCATCCATCATCTGATCAGCCCTGGCTGGATCAGGAAGAGAAAATGCATTTGCCTGTAATTTAACCAGCAATTGAAACTGGGACCCTTCTAGAATACTTTCAAAATCCACCCATAGCAGGCATATAAAACTTGGTTATTCTTTTGCTAGAGAGTGATTTTGTACTCTTCTAGCAATGTTATGTTTTCCCTTTATCAAACAATCCGTCAAAAGGCAGGTTGTTCAGGCCAGGAATAAAGAACAGAATTATCCGGTTTACAGTCCTGTAAAGGCTCCAGGGATGCCTTCCATAGCAGCATGAACCAGTAGCAGTACAGTACTGAGTTCAAATGAATCTGCCTTGCTTCTCAGCAAGGAAAACTATCCAGGACAGAACATCCTGCTACCACAAATTTAATAGTTTAAAATTAGCTGTCATGTGTACCTCTGCTAGGTACCGAACAGTATAATAAGGGCTTTTTCCACCTAACTGGAAAGTACAAGCATCTTGATCAGTACTGTCTGCAAAGTTAACAGTATTGGTTCATATGTAAAATACACCACTCTGCTCTAACAGTTGTTTTTTTTCCTTGCTTTAATTTGTTGATTTATGAAAGACTGATTCTATCTGATATGATAAGGAAATCTAGTATCCAATCAGTTCATATTTAAGCAATTTACAAATACTTGTGCTTTTTCCTTCTAGGAAAACTAACTTTAGAAATTTCTCATAAGCATCCAGTATGCTTTCATTCTAAATAATAGGTATTCTTTTTCAAAGCAAATTACACAGTAGTACAAGATCTGGGGAACAATCAAAGAGCTTTTGCATGCAGAACACAATGAACACCCCAACTGGCCCCAAACCCCACACAAGATATTTTCTGTATAGGTTGGCAGGTCTAAACTAGTCATTGCTTTGTTCTTAAAAATACAGTAAGTATTTAAAACTTACCTTTCAAAAGCTGTCTACGTCTGTCTTCACAGTTTTATTTTGAAGGACAGATCAGAACAATGAAAGACAGAATTTCTTAGTTAAATTATGTCAAATATTTTGGCCTACTCCCCTACCTCCCCTTCACAGCTCATTAATAATATTAAAGCGTTGATAAGGGAAATTGTTTACAAAGATTGCTGTGCTGCACCTCTAGTTTAATGGTAGTTTATTTCCTTCCTGTCAGATTGCCTAGCCTGTTGAGAAAACCTTTGATGGTGAGACACCTTCAAAACATCAGCACAGAGAAAATTCCTCTATTACCTAGGCATTATAGATGGCAGTTCTTCTATAGGTCCCTTTCCTCTCAGATTTTTAGTCTTTAGACTTTCTACGTATCTCTTTATTTCCTTTCCATTCTGATTAAATCTACTACAGTTTTGTTTCTTTTTCAAGTATTTTCCTGGCTTTTTTTTTTCCAGCAGAATTTTCCATCTGGTACTACCCTCCATATTTAAAGAGTTCTGTGTTGGCGGGGGGGGGGGGAGGGAAAGAACCAGACCTAAAGTTCAGAAGAGCATTAAATAGCACCGTTTGATTTGCAGATTTTCCTACCCTACAGCAGTCATGACAGCTGCTTCCATAACAAATGATTAGAGCTTACAAACAAGGCAGAGTAGTGAAGGACAAGAGATTTCAAGGAGCCGTCCACTATGTAATTTGCAGATAGATAGCTATTTACAGTGTCTACTGCAGTATTTACAGTGCAAAAATGGATATGAAATCCTTTAGCATTCCCTAGCCATACTGATCTCATCTATTTTTACTCTTCTCTATCCTCTATCCCTCATTCATCCCAAAACACACACAAGCACACATAAAACTGTCTTCTCTTTGGAAGCACATTCCTAGGAAGTCTCACAAGGATAAATTCTGGATAAAGGCATAAAACATGGAAGAAAATTAATTACAAGAAGTAGTGTTTGCTAATTGGTTTTGGCACTGCTGGTGGATTGCAGTGAGAAATTTCTACCACTCTCTAATTAGAATGCCATTTGATTTAAAAGTGTAATAGCAAATACCTAACATAAAATACCTACTTCCACAGCGTAATTTACTTTCAGTATACTAACCAATATACTGCTGTTTTAGCAAAGTCTTTCCAGAGAGTTCATAGATGAATGATAAAATAAAAATTTCTAAATAATCAGCTAGTTTAGACACAAACTCCAATAAAAGTTCTGCATCTAACCCTGAACATTGAAAGAAAAAAGTAGTTTCACCAATCAATAAATCATATCACAGAAAACATGACAGCCCTCTCCCTAATTGCAAACAAATTTTGGTCATCTTTTACCTAATGTATTTTATCTGCAGTTGTAAGTTAGCCCTATATTGATTTTTGCACATCATCTCATGTAGCCTCATCTGAACTTTGAATGACTTAGATGCATATACAAAAGCACAAATCCGTTCCAGAATTGTCCTGCTGACAGATGAAGTTTAAAATTTGTTTTTGTACAGTAAATTACAGAAATGCTGATTGTCCTTTCGCTTGCAGAACTACAAATCAAAATCTTAGTTAATGATACATTTATAGGAAGGGCCAATAAAAAAGAAAGCCAAAAACAAAAGTGTGTTCTTTCCTCACTTTTGTGTGCATGTAATAAACCAACTGTAAATGATGTTTTTTATTTTAGGCTTAAAGTTGAAAGACTCTCATAGTAAATGACACAAAAGAGCTACCAACATACTGCTGATTTATTAAGCCCAGCACAAAAAATGACCTGCTGTTTGTGGCTATTTCGTAAGGAAATTTTTATCTCTTTATAACTGAGAATGTTACATGAAACTTTACCAGGGTGCATTAATATCAGGGTAATAATAATGCATAAACTTGATGAGAATTCCCTGACTTGAAAAAAATATTGTGGGGGGAAAAAATGACAGAAAGAATGGGGTCCAAAATGTTACATGTTGTTTGTATCTGTGCTTTGGCATTTCCAGTTATAGAGTAACTGCGTATGCCAGATTCAACTCATGGGCACAATTATGCAGGATATACTTTTCAGATTATATTATTATCAGTTAGTGAAATGAAATGCAAGTAATGTGAACACAGAAGGTACTTGGTATTTAGGCAGAGAAATTTTTGTACTATTTGTGGTTTTTTTTCCCCTCACATACATGCTATGGGAAAGGACAATAATCCAGTTAGATACAATCATTTTTAATGAGTTTTATAGAGTGCTTTTGGAATAAATTGATTTATCCTATTGGTCTCTGAAACATAATTTGTTATGGGCAATATGACCTATGTTTGCAGTGTCATTAGTGATTTGAGATGCTCTGGTTGGGCTTGCTCAGAAACTGCAAGTTACCCTACAATTTCATTTTTAAGATATCAGATTGTTTTCTAAGGCAAACAAGCAAGACTCAGAACCTCAGACTAGTGGCCATCTTTAAAGGGAAAACAAGAGAAAAGATTAAAGAACATATTTGCTTTTCCTTTAGAGATAAATTAACAATAAAATTATTCTGAGAAGGTATAATTATTTTTCCTGATGATTTCTGTTAAGTAAAGCCAACAAGAAAAAAAAAACTCCTTGTAAAACTGCAGATATAGAAGAGAAACAGAGAGTTTCCGTAGAGAAGCTGAACACCTGTACTGAGATACTTTGCCACTAATCCCTAGCAGGGATTCAATTCTAGATCTATTGTAAGAAATCAACCAACTCTTCAAGCACGGGTATTATAGAAAGAGAAAACTTAAATGCTTTAATAACAACTCATAAAAAAGCATTAAAAAAAAAATCATGGCATGCTTACACTTTGTAAATTTTAATCTTCACAGCTCATGAAAGAAAAACTCTGCAGCACACAGAGCAATAAACTGGAAACAAGGGAAATATAAAATTCAAACAGAGCTTTAGGATAATGACTTCATTTTCACTATATGATGAAAAAAAAAGTCATAGAATCATTTTTTTCCTATTATAAATTATGTCAAAGCTGAATAACAAAATGAAAATTGACATGTGAATACACAGCAGTGTCAGAGCTGACAGTATAAAGAAGGCAGAAGAGCAGAACAAAAGTAGTTGTATTTCACATCCTAGCTACTACAAGACGGTAGAAACTGCAGTCAATTTGTGCAAAATAAAGAAGAAAAATTAACATCAAGAGCTATTTTAATAAAATATAACTAGCAAAATCACAAGACTATTTTTAAATAAAAGATTTCAAGGTCCAGATTAAGAATTTGCTATATTGTTTTTCCTATATAGGAAAATATGTTTTACTCTTAGAAGGTATGCTATATTTATTCAGACACACTGCTGGAGGTTCTGAGTCTATATTTGCAAGAAGACACAGGGGAAAAAAAAAAAAAAAAAAAAGCAACACAGAGCGATAATTCAAATCTGAATAGGGAAAATGGTTGTAATTGACATTTCTATTGTGTTAGCTACTTCAAAAAGGAAGAAATAGCTGTTCCCTGTTCACTGATCAGCAGAAATGGGTGGGGGGGAAGATTATAAAGCCAGAGAGTTATAACTCCAGTGCAGTCATAAAAGTTTGTCCACTGAGAGATGGGGTTCAAGCCACAGTTGAAAAGTATGATGGCTTAAAGTATGGAGTTCAAGCCACAAGTTTTCTATTCTTACTTGAAGCTTTTTTGAGAAAGAAAGTTACAAGTCATTCCTTAAAAAGAAATTCACAAAAAGCCTGAAAAGATTGAGTCCTCTGCTCATAATACTATTATGAGTCCTTTGCTAATGTTATCCAGCTGACCAAATGAAGATCAGAAATTAGAATCTACAACTAATAAAACATACAATAAGAAAAATCCATACAGAAGCAATCTACTATCAAGAAAAAAGGACAAACAAACACACACCATGTTCCACACCATGTCATGGCAGGGAGCGAAAACAGACCTATACAAATGTGTAAAGTGAAAAGCTATTCTGAAATATGATAAAGGACAGCACTACTACAAGTTCTGCTCATACAACACCAGTTATAATGAAGACAGTCCTGGCCTTAGTAGGTGGCACTGTGAAGCTCTGTCAAAACAGCAGGCTCTAAGTAAAGGATGGCATGAGAAATCATGAGAAAAGGTAACTTGTGGGCCAGCTGCATCTTCAGAAATTTTCCAGGTCACTAGTTGAAAATAAATGGAAGGGAAATATCAAAAAGCCAAACAATTTAATCTTAGGAAAATGTGATATTAAGGTTGTGTGTTTTAATTTCTCTCTTCTGCTTTTTTTTCCCCCACTCTTACACAATTAATTACATAATTACATTCATTTCAGCCATCATATTCAATAAATTGCTAGTTACTTCTTTGAAGAGAATAAGCCGAGGTTCACTTCCTACAGGAGCTGGAAGGACTAGGGTCAATCAAATGAGATACTACAAGGAAGAAAGAACAATTCCATGGCTTAATAATACTGACAGTCTTATGGAGTATTAATTTTTTTCCCTTTCTTTGCCAAAAAGATCCTACAGGAATTTGGACAAAACACTTATACTGAATCTTTCTCAAATCATACCTAATCAGATACAAATTGCAAAACCACTAAGCAAACACTTGCAAAACCTATGTTAATATGATGTTTATTTTTTACAAAATACTCTGTCCAATGAAGTACCATGCAAGCCTTTGAAATTTTCTGAACTACACAAACATCATATTGTGCTAAATTAGCAGGCAAAATAATGAACGTTTCATGAACTTTGACAAATTGTGATAAAATGGGGCCAATATCATACACTTACCTCATAGTAAAGCATATAAGTCAATGAGAAGTTGTGTCTTCAGAGCCAGGGTTAAGTATCATTTGGTATGTTAGATAAGGCTTGCCTATTAAAAAGCAAAAGTAAAAGATGAAAGATGAGTATCTGCTGTTTGTGCAGTGCACTTAACAAGTCTGAGAGGTGCTGAGGAAAGGGGAAATCCAGCATGCAATCATCCTCATACCTTCTGTTTCAACATCTCTTATATGTAGATTGCAGCTGATATGCTTAAGGTATTAATAATTATTCGAGTCAGTGCATTTCTTGATGAACGCAGCACAAGTTAGCAATCCCTTCAGTAAGGTAGAAATAACAAAAGGATGGTGGTAATAATACAAGAACCGTGGTAATAGGTATCCAAAGGTTACCTATAGGAAAAACTCACCAATACAGATGCCTTCAGTCTAGCTGGAAAATGCTGAGGCTGGTTATCCAACATCCACAAAGGAGCAATCTGAAAAGAGATACTGCCTTAGTGGTGGTCAGCCCTTAAATGAAGTCTAGGAGAGGTGGAGTCAATCTCCACCCCTTCCAGGAGCACAGCTAAATTACCTTCACCTGTGCTCCCACAGCTGACCCGACACTTCCCTCAGTTGATTAATCAGAGGTTCAGGCTGTGATTACCAGTTTCCCATACACCTTCTTTTTCCAGATTGTTTCATACTCATTTCATGCTCTCTAAATTGGTTGCCAGACAAAGTCTTACCATCATACAAATTTGTTTTTGTAGACTCAAGTCTCACAGGCTAAGAGATTTGATGCCTTTTAAATTTAAAAATTTTCATTTCTCCTTTTTAATGTTCTTCCTCATCGTTTCCTGCTATGCTTCAAGATCAAGTATAAGGATCAATAAAACCTGCAGCAAACAAGCCATAAGGAAGCAAACTGTACTATTTATTGGGCCACATTTACAATAACTCCATATATGAACAGAATGCTAAAAATGTTAAATTGTCTGTAACAGAACAATTCAAATTTCTAACGGTCTCATTTATTCTGCCTGGAAAGTTGGAAACTATATATGGATGAACAAATGATACAGGATGTTTTCTGCTAAGAGGAGTATTTCCTGCAGGTATCAAATTGCCAAGCCAGAATATCTTAGTCATGGCAAAGCTTCATTAACAAAGGAAAAAAGAAAGAAAAAAAAAAAAGTGAAACATGCCACATCTCAACTATAAACTGAATTAATTACCCTGAAAATTTTTCTCAGAAACAGTATACAATATAAGACAACATCATTTATTCCATCTATAATCTAAAAATCTGGATTATTGCAAATAGTTGAGACTAGATAATGTGGATTTGAGCTGATCTTTAGTGATCTCTGACAAGAAGTTTGATCCATGCAATTTACCTCTAAGAGAAATCTTTTACTGGATTAAACTGGAATTTTGGTTCAAATCCAGATACCTTCAAGATAAGATATTTGATAAAAACTGCATGGAATATTAATGTAACACACTCATTGTGGGTTTGTTCTAGATGTAAAATGAATGTATGTGCTCTTGTTTGTTGTTAGTTGAGAATTTGATAAAAATATTTTGAATAATCTACTGAATTCATCCAGGGAGCTATCCATATATATATATATCCGTCTCTTACCTGTTGATACAGGTATATCATCTTATAAGAAAAACAAAGGAAAAAAATAAAATATGTAAACTTTTGGTTAGTGAGGGTTTTGGTTGGTTGGTTGAGTTTGTTTTTTTTTAAAAAAAATATGCTACATTATTGATCTTTCATCTTCAGATTAGATATCAAAGAATAAACACGCCTAATGAAATGGAATGAAAAATAAATATATAAACAAAATAGCTTTCCTGTGCCACAGCACATGGAAACCGCTCCTTACGTATTTCCATAACTTCTGTAGAGCAATCTGTACCTACCATGGACCCACTTTATCTGAGAGGTTACACACTTGGCTCATCTGTAACTTTTTCCCTCTTCACTCACATATGTCAGCAGTAAAAATTTGATGGAATCATTAAGTCTCCTTCCATCTCATGCCTAAATACAGCCTAGAATAAGCATTACTGCCAAGGGAACTTCTGGATGGGCAATAAAGGTAAGACTTAAACACAGTCTGGAATTAAAACACTTAATTGTTCAACTTTTTCTATTATTTTTTTTCTTTTTTTATCTTTATTTATTTATTTATTTATTTTAAAGCACGATTAACCACAAAGGGAATAAAAAGAAATATTTTTTGAATTAGTATAAAGAGAATCTCATATAGAAAAAGAATAGCCTAACTGCTCTGTCAGAGGTGGAATATATTGCCAGGTAACAGGTAATGGACTACTCCAGAGACAGAAAGATCTAGCCTGGCAACTCCCTTTTGTAGGTACACTACTTAGTGTGGAAAAGAAGGGAATAAAATATTAGACTGGACACTATTTACAATAAAGCATATAAACAAGAGGGGGTATGGCTGTTTATGAAGGTGAATAGTGATAGGACAGAGAGGCATGGTTTTAAACTAAGACAGGGCAGGTTTAGATTAGATACTAAGAGGATGTTTTTCACATGGAGGGTGGTGACAGTCTGGAACAGGTCGCCCAGAGACATTGTAGATGCCCCGTCCCTGGAAGCTTTCAAAACCAATGGGGATGTGGCTCTGGGCAGCCTGGCCTAGACAATCATTATAGTCCTTTTCTACCAAGACGTTTTATCTTCCTATGGTTCTACGTTCTATCATATGAGTAAAAATGAAAATCACCAACCTGAATAAACCACTAGAAATATAACAGAGAAATCATTGCCATCAATTGGATGTTTGATGATTGCTATGAGATGAATAATCACAAAGTCTAGAACAGAAATAGCCACACTTAGTTTCCAAGATTCCTTAAAATATAAGCCTGTTCAGTAAAATTTTCTAAGCAGATTAAATTTATTAATTTAAATGTAGCCTTAGTGTATAAGCCTATATCCTTCTTGTATTCCTGGAAGATTTATATTGGTGTCGAGGTATAACAATAGGCAATACAGGAAATTTTGAAGTCCAAATATTATCCTTATTCAGAGAATATATTGCCAGGCTTGGAGATTGTTTTATTCTCTTTCACTTAGTGTGCTATCATTTTGTTGCATACTGTGTCACAGGAAAAACATGACTATATATGAAATAATAAAATTCAAAAATATCCCAGTTGGCAATAACTTCATAAGTCACTTAAATACTGTACCTTGACAGCACTGGCAGAAACGTGAGTGGGTGCATACCTCCAGTCCAGAAACAAAACATCATTCCATTGAACAGCACTTCATCAGAAATTCATCAGGCTGCCCTCTGGGCAGCATTTTGTTGCTGTAGGTGGACACAATAATCCATAGAGATGGCTTGAAACACACCCCCTTAGCTAGCTCAGACGATCTCTGTACCATGCTGCTATGTTTCCTTAGGATCTGCAGTTTCTCTGTAACAAATTATTGCTTCTGGAAAGCTTCAAGACTCGTCTTAAAAGTTTCAGTAATAGTTTCAGTAAAGTTTCAGTAGTAGTTCATTCACTTTAGACAATTAAAGATAAGCATTGAATTATTGATATAAAAGACAGATTCTTAAATCAGTCTCTTATATTTCTCAGTAAGTCATAACTGCTACAGTAATGGGATCTGTGCAAGAACTGTATTTAAAAATATATAAATATATTCAATATATTATGTGTGCTTTTATATGTATACCAACCTACATAACATCTTTTCTTCTTAATTTGTTTCTTTGCTTGTTTTCCTGCAGTTCATCATTGGGATTGCTTGATAATTAATCAATAAAAATAAGAGACTCGTGACTTGAGAGCATTTTTCTAGGAGCAGCAGCTGCCCATCACTGTGGATATTCCAGTTAAAGTAATTCACAAAAGTTCTGTAGTTTCTCCAGCAAAGAACATCAAAAAAACACGAAATGGTTCTGATTCATTTGAAATGAGTTCAAAATTTATGAATTTAAACAGTAATAAATAATCCTTCAAAATTTTGCTGGTCTCCATAATGTTATATAATATATGGCACAGTGCAGAAAGAACTCCGTTTTCTCTCTTAATTTCCCAAAATGCCATATTACCTTGACATATACAAGGTAATGTAGAGGTTCACTACTTGGCTTTCAGAATACTAGAGATGAGTTTAAAACAGAAATGATAAAGTTGTGAAACAATTTACAATATCTCAACATTTTTGCCAATATATTATAAATTTCAGCAAAGAAAACCAGCAGACTAACCAGCAATTTTTATATCCACTGTTTCTATAAATGAGAAAACTGCCAAGCTGAAATAAACCCAATTAATCTTACTTACAAGGTAACCTGTACATTTCTATGTGAGATCTGTTTCCTTGGGGGAATAGTATAGCTTTGAGCACTCATCTAATCTATTTCTCACATGTATACAATAAAACCTGTATGAAAGTGATTATAATGTAGCTAGACAGACACATTTTTTAAACTTTTTTATTTTTTTCCAAGAGTTGACATCTCCAGAAAAGCTCATTTTGGAGCACTTTCAGAATGCTTTCTGAAGCAATGACATTTAAATGGCCTCTGGCATTTTTGAGGATAGGGTTGGTTTTTCATGTGAAAACTGAAGAAACTTCTTTTTTTTTGGTATGCAGAAGCAATCAAGGATTCTTACTTACCATAAAACATGTCAAAATAATGGATAGCCTACTCAGCAAAGAAAATAAATTTAAAGAAGTCAGGTAGAAACACATAACATTCTGCTAAGAAAAGATTCCTTGTGCTTGTTCAGTTCATTTATTGCCTTCATGGAAAGCCATACTACACAATTATTTGGAACTGGTTTATTTTCCCAGTATAAGCCTTCGAAATGAAAGAAACTTCTAGTACTTCCAATGCTAATGTCACTTTTCTGAATGTATGTGTGCAAAAGAATTCCCTTTTGATTTCCAGTTGACCAACTAGTTAATTAATTACTGCAGATTATTATGAAATCAATAGTAACATGCTACTGCTGATTCACTTTGTATTCATAAATGTAAAGGAGCTTCCCACCCCTTCATTATTTAATTTATTTATTAGGAAGATTCTTTAATGAGTAATATATTATACTGGCATGAAGTCTCTCACTTCTGTATACACAAAACAGAAAAGTGGGAATGAGGAACCTTTCTACTTCTATAGATTTTGTTGGTTTTCTTTTTTTATCAGACATAAAAAGAGCAAAAAAATTCACTCATTCTATTTTGTGTAACCCCTGGCCATACAGCTTTTTTGTACTACTGAGCTCATTATTATCAGATGCACAGCTACTTCAAGTGCTAGAAAACTCAAAGAGGGACGTCTCTGACAATGCTAATACTTGGGAGCTACTGAGCAATTGTAGCCTTATTATGTTGCCTAATATGTATTTGCTTGAGGTTATTTGTCATTATGCCTACCTGAAGAGCATCTTGTCTCAAAGGCAGGTCTTTGTCTCTGTTATTGTAAATACTTCTGGCTTTCTGGTAGCTGATTTTTTTCCTAGGGTTGTTTATGTTTTCTTGATGTGATTTCTTACTATGAATAAGAAAGACATGGTACATTGCTGCTTGAGCTAAAAGATTCCTGTAGCATGGAAGCAATGTCTCAGACATACCATCTCATCTGTATTGGCAGCAAGAAATTGAGCAGTGTAAAGAGCATTTACACAGATCTGGAGATAGAAAGACATACTTACTATAAGGCCACACTGACCTTGCCGCTGGGCTATCAGAATGCACTGAAATTATTTAAATAAAAAAAAAAAAACAATAATAAAATTAAAAAAATATCTCAGCACAATTGTAAAGAGATCTATGTCATATATTAAATGCTTGGAAAAATCAGAACTGTAACTCATGCAACCTTATTCTAAATATAGTTCCTTTTTGGAGATGTTTCTTTTTTCAGTTTCCTTCATCCACCCTTTTGATGTTTTTAATTCATGGGTGGCAGTTCACAGCAACTTGACAATTATTGTTATATTCTGGTTTATAGTTATATTTAGATATCCTAGGAAATTAACACGCAGTATATATGGTGATTTGTGACAAACACAGCTATCAATCTATTGTTATAGACTTACAGTTGCTTTTTTTTTTTTTTTTTTTTTTTTTTAATATATCCCGAAATCTATGTGAGCAGTACAATGTCTGTATTTTCTGTCCAGATATTGCAGCTGAGTGGGGTAAATCTAACTGCTCATAGCTGACAGTTCAAATATGAAAGAACAAATTTCATCTTTCAAAAGCAAAATGCCTCTGGCATCTTTTTTTTTTGTTTGCATTTGTCAGTCATGAAGCTGTATGCCAGATTCTGAGAGAAGAAAAGCAGCAGTGTCACCACAGGAGATATAAAAATGTTGGTCTTCAGAGATTTGAAGGAGAGGTTTGGTTTCATGGATAATAACTGAAAATGCTTTGCAAACTTTCCATTGAATTGATCCATTACATCAGTGTTTGACACCCAAATGTCTTGAGTAGTCCAGTTGTTGCACTGAAGATCCTTATTTCAATACATCTTGACCTCCTTTGACAGGATTTACACCCTCTCATCACAGAACTGACAAAACACAGTTACATTTTTTAAATGATCTAAAGTTTTTAATCTTTAATATGTTTTTAAACATAATAATTTTAAAAGAATAAACATAATAAACTGAATTTCTGAAACAACTGCTTTTAAAAGTCTTCACATCCAGCTCAACGGGAGTAGAGGTTCATGGATTTTGGTATATGTGGCAAGTATCCAAACAGATGAGGCTTCTTGGAAGTCTAAGTAGAAGACCCAGACCCACTTTATGCTGCACTTTCTTTGCCATGTTTTTATCTGGGAATCAAACTATCGTAGGTCCCTGCAGTGATGTTGTCAAGTCTTGACCAATACTAATGGTTGAGTGCCAGGTAAGAAGACATGGCTAACCCAGGGATCTCAGGCACAAGCAATGCACGTGAGTGACCAGAAGAGTCTGCCCCTCCTCACCCTCATTTAAGGGTTAGCAGCTGAGGGAGCAGTATCTCTCTGGACTGTAGTTGTAGTTCTTGCTCTGGCACTGGTCATTGGAAAGGAGTGAGCTACTTTTTCTTCTTGTTTCCTACTGTTCAATACTGCTTTTCTCAGTAGAAGGCACTGTTACTGCCTTCTTTTTCCACATATCTCTGTAGAGTCTCTTCTGTATAAAGTTCAGGAAGACCAACTAAGAATGTATAGCTGGGAGTTGGTATAAATAATCCCCTCTTTAATTGAAAAATCTTTAGATTATTATATGTACATGGATCATGGAAATGAATCTTGTTTGCAGTACTGATTTTCCTTTTCCTTTTCTTTTTCCTTTTTTTTTTTTTTTTTTCCTTTTCTTTTTCCAAAAATGGAAACTTTAAAATGATGTAAGTTGTATATATAGACCAAATATATATATAAATATAAACTGAAATACTCCAGGAGAAATACCTGGCTAATATCCTCTAGGTACTGTTTTGTACAAATAAAATTCTCCAATACTTCCTTGGCCTGCAATCCCAGAGGAAACATGAGCTACATTTTTTAGGAAGTAGATTTGCTTGAACTTAACATGATATAAGATGAAGCTCCTACCTCAAGTGTACCATAGAGTCCTGTTCTCTGCACTGCAACAGGTCTGCTGTCTTCATGTCACTGATGTAAAAGGAAGTTTGCAAAGGTGATGAAAGAGTGCGCATCATCCACAGAAAGGAAAAAAATTTACTGCTTGTAAAAACTGTAGAAAAACATAAGCATTAAAGCAGGTAAGATTTATCTCTTCCAGATAAAAATACACAGAAGCATACAGTGCGCAAAAGTGGGTCATTAAAATATGAAGCATAACTATTTCAACAGAGAAAGGTTCTCAGATTGTTTCTGTGTTTAGTACTCTACATACTTGATGCACATTATTAGTTTTTCCAACACATGAATTCAAAAATAATTTCTATGCCATATCATAGATATGCCATATCAAAGAATTCAATGTTGTTTCCATTAAACATGGAAGCAGTTGTAAATGTTTTGTTAATGTTTTAATGAGCAGAGTACTTTATTTCTTTGTGGGGAACAAATACATAGCATGTGTGAAGGTGAACAGGATGATGATTATCAGAAAACAAGACAAATTTTATAAACAGTATATACTGTAAAAGAAATAGTAAAGCAATGCAATATAGCCTAAGGAACATTTGCAGGGTATTTCCAATATTTTCCATAAAATCAAAACTCTATGTTCAATCCTTAAATAAACATTTTCAAGAATGTTTCCAGGCCACTGCTACTGTACTATCTGCTCCTAGAGGTTGATCAAGTGAGAAAATGAACCTGGAAGGTTCTGTCTTAAAAACTTCTAAATACCAAGTGCAGAAAAAGACAGTCTTGAATTGTTTCTTTAGACTCTCAGTCATGCTTAGTCAGTTCTGCATGGTGAGTAGTGCTCAGACATAAGTGCCAAACTTAATATACAATAAAGCAAGGGTACAGCGTATCTTACTACTTAGAACAGAAGTATTTCGTGATTCTTTGTGGATTAATGCACAGAGAAACCAGACATCCTCATCTAGTTCATGCCATACAGACCTTCCTCTTTTTGTTTATTTGTTTTCAGGACATGAGGCAAGGGATCACCTTTCTCCTGAGTAGCTTTTCTCTTGTTTTCCTTTCCAAAATGTGCTCATTTTTATGTGCTATGCCCTGTATGAGTATATGGGATCAAATGGCTTATAATTAATGCCAGAGGATCTCTCAGCTGGATTTAGACAAGCATTGCCCAAGGCTTTAAGAATTTACATAAGCATATAGGCACTTAACATCAGATATTAGGATTTCTTTTTTAAAAATTAGGATTAAGTCAAGAAAACATCTTCATGTGAAAACTTATGTCTACAAAAACAAAAAAAAAAACAAAACAACCAACCAAACAAAAACCTTTTGCAGTATAACAATGAAGACTGGATGAGTGCATGTGTAAATCACAGAATGACCTGAATCACAGAATGACCTGGGTAGGAAGGGACCTCAAGGATCATTAAGCTCCAACCCCCAAAAATGCTGAATCCAGCTACAAAATTCCAGAAAACAAATTTTAAAATGAGACTTTACAGTATTTGCTACCTTGTTCAAGACACACGCTATAATGATACAGTTCAGAGTTGTCTCAGACACTGAGATCACGTTTCTATTGCACCAGAATCCAGCACTGCTTCCAGTTTTCTGCAGTCTGCTTCAGTAACATCTCCTGAAATTGTGAGGTTTGAATCCTTCTAAGTTAAATTTAAGGTGTCACTGTGCCACTATATCAGGCATTGTACATTGTAATGTGCTGTTTATCACTGTAACAAGTACTTCTCTTTGGCAACAGTACGCTGTTGAAATAGCCCACAGACTAGGAATAAAAAGTACTTGTGCTAGGAAATCTGACAAGCTATGGAGTCGGTAAGACATAACCCTCCCGACTGGCTGACCTCAGGAACATCAAATGACACTGTTTCAATCAGCTGTGAATATCATTGTATATGGGGGAGGTATGTTAGAGTTCTGAAAATAAAAGATCTCCATAAAAAGCAGCAAGGTATGCATTTCAAACTGGTATCCTGATGATTTTCACTCACTGGGAAGTAAGTGATGAAACACATATCAACAGCTATGATAAATGGAGCAGGTGAAATGACGCATTTTAGCAATACTACACTTCTTAAAAACAAGAAATGTCTAAATGTAGATTTAGTCCGCATTTAATACTTGACCTTTTGTCTCAGCAGTTAAAAAAAAAACTTGTGGGGAAAATGGCCTGTTACAAGTAATCACTGACTTAAAACTAAAATCAAGTCTTCAAACAAACTCCTAATCCAGTGCCTAATTCTATTTGCTCTTGCTATTTGTACACGTCTTTCTTTGCAAATTTTATATATCAGACCTGACTTTTTGAAGTGGACTCATAATAGCAAGCGAACATGAAGTGGTGATATTAATGTCTACTAATATGAAAAGATTTGAATGCAGATATTAAGAACATTTCAGTGTTTGTCCAGCAGTGGTTACCTGTTGAGTCTGTTTCTCAGTATTGATGAGAATTACTTGATTACAAGTAATTGATCCTAAGGGATTTTCTTTGATAGTACATTATGACACCTTTACTATTCTCTAACCAGAAAAAATAAAATCAAATCTGAGCAAGCAGAGAATAGCTGCTGTGAAAGATCACCAGAGATCACGCAAGTTGAAAGACCACTGCACAGTCATAGAACTTTATACAGAAAAAAAAGAAAAGAAGAAAAAAAGAGAAAAAAAAGAAAAAACATTCCATTTAGTGAGTTCCCTTTTTATATGATGTGTCAGGCTCTTGTACTTGTTACAGTAGAAAACTCAGTAGGAATGCAAAAGCTGTAACAAAGAAAACCTCATTCACTGCAAAGAGTATCCTGTAGTTGAATGCTCACACGTAAATAGTATTTCTAAAGCATTTTGCTTTTAACTTTGAGTTGCAAACATTGCCATGGGAACAGAGGTGTCAGCAAATTTTCTTTATCAAAAGATCATAGATACAGCCAACTTTAAACCTGCTCTTTTCGTTTGGTGATTGGTCTACACTCTGTCCAGAAATCTAGGGAATTTCTCCACACAGAAAGGATCCTCTAAACAACTGAAACCAATAATGCTCTGTTCTTTATTTTTCCTGCCATCTTTTCATCTGAAACACCATTGAAATTTGCTCAGTAGAAAGTTAAATTTAAGCAGATTACAAAGTGGGATGCAGAAGTTTTCCAGTGATGTTCTTCCATTACAAATCAGTATATTTATGAGGATTACATTTATTATAAGAAAGGTTTCTCATTTCCTTGCTCTGTCATGTGTTGATACTACAAGTGAGGATTTCAGGCACTTAAACTTAGGAAGAGTTACATTTTAAGGAATCGGGGTTTTGATTTAAGAGCAATGCAGTTCATTTCTAGCTGTGCAGCCTCACATTAGCTACAAGTGATGTACCTATAGACTTACCTGTGTGGTGGGTAGTGTCTCAGACTCACTGGAATTGCTCAGGAAATAAAATGAGGTGTGAGTTTCAGTAAAAGCTGAGCTATACCAAGGAACTTTGAGGGTTTAGAAATCAATGTTTAATACTGTTTCTGCTTCTGAATTTAACAGAACCTAAATCTTGCAATCTTCTTCTGTTTAAAGCCATTACAATGCCCATAGTTTTTATTTTAAAAGCTCCGGAATCCAAATGCCAATATATATGATAAAAATCTTTCTTTCTGCTCAACATTTTCACAAAAGCAGTTCATTTCAGTGGGAAATGCCAACACAGCAAACCTCTTCTAAAGAAAGTCTAATATAAAACTGATTTATCAGTTGAGATGACGGCACCCAAATTTCAAGTATGGAGATAGTCTGCATATCATTGCTAAATCCCAACTTGAGAAAACAACCCAAAGGATCCTTGAAATTGCTATTTAATAATATGCAGTAAACAAATTTATTAA
Organism: Coturnix japonica; assembly: GCF_054131305.1. Classification (NCBI taxonomy): domain Eukaryota; kingdom Metazoa; phylum Chordata; class Aves; order Galliformes; family Phasianidae; genus Coturnix; species Coturnix japonica. The sequence goes on along the minus strand of NC_140666.1, from coordinate 28,292,917 downwards.
ATGCTGGCTATTGCTGGGACTCTCTTCAACTGCAAATCCAATGAATTACTATCAGAACAAAACAACAACAACAAAAAAAGTGGGGGGAATTTTTAAGTGAAAAGTAATGAACACCATTCCACCAGAAGATGGATGATAAGAAACAGTAGTCAATACTCCATTAGCAAGCCCATTATAACCTTGGGTTAGAAACTTGCCTTATTTTAGAAAGCTAAAACAATTGTAAGTGAATTTTAACAACTAAATAAATGTACATGCTAATCTGAAGTTACTTAAATTATACAAATTAGCCATGCCTTCACTTGTACTGAACAAAAAAAAGTTAGTAACTCATTATCAGACCCATTATCATACTCCTCATTGCTAATGTGTCAGCATTTCCATTACAAACACTTCTTTTCAGAGCTTTAAACATCAATTGTACTGCTGAAATTCTGCTTTAGTTCCTTCATTATGGGAAATATTCTTATAAATGGTTTCAACATAGTTAAAAAGCCAACACTTCTAAAAGTGAAATAATAACAGTTATTATTTTATATAATTACCTCAATTTCAAACATTCCTTTGCAATTACAGGCATTCAGTTACCTAAACAACTCAGCTCAAAACTGACAGGAAAATCCTAGCCAAAACTTTTTCAAGACTGAGGCACTGAAAACACGAGGTGAATGTGAACTTCCTCATTTCCTTTCTCTAAAGCAAGTATTTGGTTATGAATGTGTCACTTCTTGCAAAACTCTAGTATTTAATGTAGTATCAATAATCCAATTAATCCAATGAGAAAACTAGACTTCATTTTGCTGACGCCTGTCACATATATGTTGCCTGTAGGTATGTTATTGTAACATTTACGTATAATACTGACATCATTTAAGGTATCTATCTATCTCATTTCACTTGGAATCAGGGGAGCTATTTTTGAAGCTTCGTGTTTCAAAAAGGCATCATCAGATTTCATTGCCTTGTGAGCTTAGGGAACTTTTACTCTTTCAGAGAAAAGGGTACAGGTGGAACTCATGGAAGAATGTTGCTGTGTGTCTTCCTCCTTGTATCCATTTAAGTTCCTCTCTTATTGTTTGTTGTTTCAAGAGGCAGAGGAAAAACAAACTCTCTGCTTTTCTTCATGTCTAAGATGTCAATGTTATACGTAGTTTGACTTTCTAAAACAAAATGAATTATTTTTGTAGTCTAGCTCAGTGATGCAAAGTGACGTTACTTGGATATGGAGAAAATAAGGGAATCTATCTGCACTAAGGCTATGGTTAATCCAAGTGTGCTGAAGGATTAACTCTTCTAAGCCTTTTGAAAAATTTCACATACCTATTCTTTCTACATCAAACTTTGTCACATCTCAAGATGAATAATGATAGTGCCTCAGTTTATGTATTGTTCAAGATAAGGTTTCAAGTTAAAACCTGTTAGAAAGATCATAGCATGAAAAGCTCCTTCCCCACTAATACAGAAACTGAGCACAATCTGCAGAATGCAGCTCATATCTGCCCGCTTTCAGATTTTCTGTTGGCAAGTCTTGCAGACACAGATGCATGCTCCTCAGAAATGTGGTTTTGAACAGTCATTTTACGGAAAGGAATTGAAATGTATGTCCTTTAAAAAGATAAATAACACTGACTGCTGCACTTGTTGCTCCTCTTCCACCTGTAGAGTACTGATTAAACAGTTAGGATGCATTACACACCATGAAAAACAATCATGAGAAAAGACAGTGGTTTGAGGAGGCTTGACAGATTGAACTGGGCATGTTTAAAGAATCATGGGTTCCTGAAACAAAACCCTGTGAATGCAGAATTCTCCTTGGAGAGACATAGAAAATTCAAGAAACTGTGACCTGTGTAAAAGGAGTTTCAAGGTCAAAATCCTATGTAAATTTAATGATAAAATAAGCAGAAGAATTTAAAAACCTTCTGGTCTCAAGGAATTTAAAGCAGTAAATATGATTAATCTTCTTTTATGCAGATAGGATATGGAAAACTAAAAAGCAGTTGGATGGCTGTGACTGAGTTGGTAGAACATATCATAATATTAATAGGCTTAGACAAATATGATGTCTAATGGATATAAATTGGCCTGCCTTTTGCAGAGTGCAGCATTGCCACAAAATGTCACTGAGATTATCTTAAGGACTCAAAGATCATGAGAATAAAAGTAATCCAAATTCACACTGTTTACATGAATTTCTAAAAGTCACAACAGTTAGGGAGGATAAGCATCTATGAGAAGAAAAGGAAAGAAAAAGGATACTACTTGGTTCTTTTCATAACATAAACAGAAGTCCAAAGTGTATTTTCTTCACAGTGAAGTCAAGAGGGAAAGTCACAGTAACCTGTGCTGTGATGCAGCCTGTTGAACACTTTCCTTTATCATTTGGAAGCAACAAATGAAGTCTGTGCGTAGAAATGGAGAAGACACTGAAAACCTAAGAGAAGAATAAGAATTTGTGTGCAGAACTGAAGGAAGGCTTTGTAACATTGAGTGACTAAGTAATAGTATATCAGATCAAATTCATTGTAGGTAAACAGATAATATGGTTCAGGGTGAGCAGGGCACTGAGAGAGTGGAATTCTTAGCTTGTCTGTAAAATGGTGATCTTGGAATTAAAATCCCTAAGGAACAACTGTCAGCTCAACACACATCACTCTCAGAAAATCAGACTAAAGGCTAGGAGTCATAAGGACAAAAATACTAAAAAAAAAACCAGATTATTCATATGTAACTACATAAACCATGCCTTATCCATATTTTGCAAACTCAGATGAAGAAGAGAGAATTGAAAAACTGCAACAATGATCAAGGAGCAACATTTATACTACTCTTGGAATAAGTACCTTAAGGATAAGCAAAGAAAATTAAGGAGTCATACAATAATGATGTATATCCTTATCAATCCAAAGTGGGTTTCAACAACACGGATATTTCTTTGCACTACACATAGCCATGCTATGGAAAATTCTTATCACACAGTAATTTGGATGTGAGTAATCTGCATAGATTAGAAAAATGGTGAAATATCAACTGAGAGCCATTAATACTGTGTTAAATGGGCTATTTAGTGCCTCTTCAGGATCAATAAGACCTTGATAAGCCAATTACTGATAAGCACCTGCTGTGCTTTTTCTAATTATTGGATGCAGAATACAAATGTCTCAAAATCATGTTTTTATATGCATCCCATATATCTTAATTTACTGCATCTGCAAACAACTGAATCACACTGTTCACTCCAGGAGATTCCTCTGATGACAAGAAGTGTACCTCCCTCTCTCGTCACACTGAAGTCTCTCTCAGGCTTTGGGATTTCTCATGCCAGTTCCTGCTGCACAGTCCAGTTCACCCATAGCTCTCATAACTGTTCACTGTAATCCAAAACTTAGTGGGGGAGAAAGCAGAAAATTGAGATAAACATGTTTCCTCTGCATAAAACTGTCTCCACAAAAGCTTAACAAACAGTGTTATGGTTTGTCTTGTTGTCAAAAGTAGCAAACACTCTATTATTGGAATAAAAAATTTAGTGTTAGCTCAGTTACCATCCCAATTATCCAACTAAAATGTAACTATTTTCATTAAATCAGCTATGGTAAGATTGGTAGTTGTTTAATTAAAAAGTCCCTAAAACTGTCATAAAAGAAAACTAACATCAACTATGTTTTCATTGTATGTTCACCTTTCCAGTGTCCTCTTATGTCTAAAAGCCTCTGACTCCCATTCTTCCCACGCAGAGGTCCTGATATGTAACCATGAGTTGTCAGCATCCATGATAAATCAGCAAGAACAGAACAGTGCTGGTGATTGGACCCTATTTGTCTTCATTCTTGGGTCCACTTGGATCAATTGTTAAATGTTTTCTCGCCGTGGTGTGCTTCCTCTTCACTAGTTTATCCCATCAAATCAGTTATCATAAGGGGCTGCTGCGTGGTAGACTGATATTTTTCCTGGTTTGCTAGACCTTACAATCTACTCCACAGACACATCAAAATTCTATGATATGTGGTATCCAAAGAGCTTGAATTTCAAAAGATAAACAAGAGTCAACTGCTAGAATTTTTTAAAAGAAACTTAAATCACCTAAGGTCCAAGTCCTGTCAGGTCAATACAAAGCCTATCAACTTAAAATAGCTATGGCAAAAATTCTATTTACTGGGTTGTAAAGGGTAGTGTTTGCAGTCTGAGAGTGTTTCATTGGCCAGAATACAAAAGAGGGCTGAAGAAAGCAATGGATAACAGCCCTTGCTTGGAAACCACTCTAATGCAGAAGGTGTAATTATTATCACAATTTTTATTCTTTTTTTATGTTCGGCCATGATGTCAGAAACAACCTTCCCACCCACATTCTGCTATACTGAGTTGCTGTGACACAAATGGCAGCAGAGGGGCAGTCTGACAAAGTGGTGTCGCCTGGCATGAGAGCAAGTACGGAGCAAAAGCGCACGCTGAAATTCTGCCACGTGGAAAAATGGCACCCACTGACTTGGTGAACATTTATAGACTAAACAGTGGCTGTGAGCACATTGAGGCAGTGAGTGGGTCATTTCAGCAATAGCAACAGTGGGTTACCTCCACTGATGCAGATTTTTATGGAGAACAACCTGCAGGATCTTGTTCATAGCTGCTGAAAACACATAGCTGGTGGTAGTGACTGCTGCAAAATAATGTTTTGTAGCTGAGAATTTACACTATCAAATAGTGTTACTGTGCTCTTTGTATATGTTGTATTTCCACAGTAATTAATAGGTGTCACTACTTCTTGAGGCACCTTAGTATTTTCTTTTCCCCACTGTTGAATCTGAATTACGAAAAGGCTCAGTTTTAGTGTGGTACTTCAGTCCTCTCAGTTACTAAGAACATTTTTTCTGATTTTTGATATTTGAATTATCTATAATCACAATGACTGTCTATTGATGCTACTAAGCAAATCAAGTAAAAAGACTTAGAAAGGGCATGACAATTACTGTACTCACTGTCATGTAGAATCTCTTCTTGTCGTGATCGTAGCCCATTAATATATCATTTTTAAGGAAGTTTATCATAGTCTACAAGAAAAGTAATCAAACACTATTACTGAAAATTAGTATTTTACACTCCTATAAAACAAATACATGTTTATATATGTATGTGCATATATTCTAAGTTGAGGGTGGCCTGCTGGCTGAGTTTTTTTAATTGAGTCTGTTGCAAATCTCACATTATTTCTGAGCTCTTATGAAAATGATTTAAGAAGAATGTGTCTGAAATACCTCAGAGACCTCTGAACTGGTGAAAGTCAGATTATGTTTCTTTCTCTCTTGATGTTCTTGCTTCTGTTACCAAGCAGAAATTGGAAACTGATTTCATCAACTCTCAGTCTGAAAAGAATGACCGCTAGATTCCACATAAAGAGAGTAACATAAATTCTGTCTTAGAAAAGAAACAACCTTGACAAGAATGGTGACATGTCTCAAAAAAGAAATAAAATGTAATAAATTAAACCAGCTAATAAGTTACATCGTGCATCCAAAATATAAACAAATGTGACTATAACAAGAGCACCTGACGTACTTCTACTTCACCTCATTTCCTGTGGAAGAAAAGCTGATTTGGTAACTCTCTCTGTGCTATCGTCTATGTCAGAATCTGTCTTCAATCACTTCTGTATGTACTGTACGATTTCAGAAGAAATTGAGAGAGGTGACACCACCTCCAAAAATAATTGCATGTCTGCAAGTTTCAAGAAACTAAACAGCCAGGTAGAGGAGAAGATCCTTTAAGTAACCTTCCTTAGAGAAAGGCTGCAGTATGACCTTAAACCTTCCCAGGCTCCAAATTAAAAACCATCTTGAAAACTGGCTGCCTTGGATTCTACGCTTTAGGGAAATATTTGTTACTGAGATCATTAGATAATTTTCTGCCATTTATGATTCCTTTTCCCATTTTACTCACAGAATAAAAAGCATTAATTGAGAAATAAATACATTTTCTACAACTTCTACCTTCATCATGGGCACTTGAATCATATAAGGTATTTTCTATACTAGACTACTAGATTAGGAATAGAATGGAGCATTCTAATAAATCTAAGCATAATGTAAATTGAACAACATTTATTTCAGTTTTCCACAATCATTAAAAATAAAAATAAAACAATAATAATAAAAAAAAGATATACAAGATATTGCAGTGAAACATTCCAGGAAAAATATTAATATGTGTATTTCACACTTTATTGCCTCTATTAGTGTACAATGTACAGACAAGGCTTACCCTGCTCTGGTAGTTTCATAAGGAACCATTTCACTGATTTATTTTTTCCCCTGAAGTGTGGCATATTCAGCAACAGTTGTTTAGCTGTACTTAATTAAATGTGGCATGAATCAGAGAGAGGCACTTTGAAAGAAAAAAATAAAAACAAAAAAAAAACCCAGTCAGTATAGAGAAAGGTAAAGCCTATGAGATGTACCCCTGAGTTTTTTCTTTAAAAAAGAAAAAAATAATAATAATAAAAAAAAAGTAGTATCTTTTGTCAACAACACAATCCAAGAAAACTTTATTTTTTTGGCACACATCTACTTCATGCCCAAGGAAATTAATGAAATATTCAATAAGAACTCACATCCAGCACAAAGAACACCTGTTCAGTACAATTTGGGAAGTCACATTTGCCCATAGTATTTAGGTGCCTTTGGTCTCCCCTGCACAAATCAGTCAAGTGACAAATAAAATGAGAAGTTATCCAATAAGGACAAGCTGTAAATCAGGCAGACCTTCATGGAGGTAGGCAGATTTATGTATCCTCAGGTTCTGAAGCAAAGATTTTACTGGGAGAAAGGAAGGCAGATGTTTACGCACACACAGAGAGCGGTAATTTATGTTTGCCTTTCTGCAGCTTATTGAATTACAACAGCCTATCTTACATGTACTGTACTACATCAAGTGTATTATCAGAGGTGTATGCTTTGCTGGAGAATTAAGTAAAGCACACACCAAAAACTGCAGTGAGCTTATATCCAATTCTGTTCAGGAATATTTGCAAGAAAAGGGTCAAGATCAATTCCATTAACCCGAAGGCATCACTGAAATAGATTTTAACCCCCTGGATGTAATTACTCAGTGAGATTGCCATTAGCACCAGTCGAGCTCTTGATGGATTGAAGTCCATTAGCTACTCAAGTTTTTCTAAGACTCTAAATTTATCCAAGTCTCATGGTAGATATTTTGTGTTTGACTTAACTGGGATGTCACATTCAACCAAGAACCAGTGCTGTAGTATCTCCTTGTACTACCATTTGGACTTATTTCTGTTTGAAAATACTGACATACATAAACTCAAAACAGAGGGCAAACCATTTCAGTTCATCATTTCACCCTTTATCCAGAATCTTCCTAGAGGAAAAAGTTAAGAATATCCCAACTCTCCTGTGTTACTGGGCCATAGTGCTCCTTTTTTCCTTTCTACATACACTTCTTACATTGAGATTATGAGTTTAATTTTGTTTACTAACTTCTAAACATGCTACAGCTACTGATTCATCTCCAAAAATTGTCTTGTTGGGTATATCCTAGAAAGTGAAGATTTGTAGGTGTGGGACTTCAAAAAGATAGACACAATCATCTAGTTCAAAATTCTGCTTAAGAAACCTGTAACAAAAGTTAGGATCAAGAAACTGGTGATTTAAAGATCGATATTTTATTCAAGCATATCTTAGGATAGTTAGAGCATTTGAATTCCTTAGTTATACAAGCACTTAAATCCTTGCCTTTAACTATTTTTTATTTTTTTTTAAACACATATTTAATAACATTGGTTTACTCAGACTCAAAATTCTAAGGATGGAGCTCCTCAAAACTGAACACTGCTGCATCTGAAGGGCAGATAGCCCTTAATTTATTGTTGCTTCATGCACATGGATTTCATGCAACCTATCATACCTGTGAGTACCCATGATATAAAAAACTCTAACTGTTGTCAGAGCTGACATGTACCAATTTGAATAGGAGGCATATTGTCTCTAAGAAGAAGCTGATTATGAGCATAAATTACATGAACCACATTCACGGCACCTTGTCAATGCTGAAAACTGAGACACTAATTCTCATCATAACTGTTAAGAATCCTGAGCTGGGAACAGTGGTCTAAATGCTATGTACTACCCTGGTATAAATCCAGACTAAGTTTGGCTTCAATTACTGAGATCAGAATTATCTACCATTTTCTTTTTCTGTCACCTTTATCTGATCACAAAATCACTTTATCACTAAATATATCAGTGTTTGATTACAGATTATATGCTAAATTTGTTATACTGTGGAAAATGTTCTTGACCATCTGCTTGTAATTACTGTAAAAACATCTAAAGCAATTCTGGTGGCCCACTAGTAGCTGCTGTTCTGCACAGATGTATAGAGACTACATTAACAATTAGATTCCATGCATATTGGGTCTCATAAAATTAGTGAACATTAAGTCAATTTATGCTGCTTTTTCAGAATTGTCCAGACCAAAATTCTACTCTGGAAATGTCAAAGAATTTTCCAAAGAGCCTTCTGTGAAACTTACTATTTTGAACAATTATTGCAGTTTATAAAGTGATATTTGAAATTCAGTATATTTAATTAGTAATTGAAAGGTAGTTATTTTAATAACTTTGTTCTCAAGCTCGTAGAGAAATAAACCCATTACTTCACTTTTTTTAAAGATATGAGGAAGCAAAATAAATTAAATTTGCCACTTCCGGGTCTATTTGCATGTTTAGTCCTCCTTAGTTTATGTTTTGGAGCATGCATTTAATATTTCTTACAATAGGTGTCTTATGTACTTAAGTCTTATGTAATGAGGATGTTAAATATTTGAGGAAAGACTGCATCTTTTGAATTGGCTAATGGAGGCTTAAGTTTGATATTTTTGAATGGGAGAAAGCTGCTTATATTTCAGGTTTGGCATACTACTCGTAGTCCTCTACTCTTACTGAACTTACTGGCAGTAGAGAAGATTTTTAAATGACAACTTGACATTGTTTGAAGCTATATTAACGTAAGTCTTGCCCACTGTTTTCACGTTATTTGCTACTTTCTTCCACTGGCTACAGCTTCTATCTGCTTTCATGTGTCTGCTCTGAAAGACAGAAAAGGGATGGAGATCACTGAGGAGATTCTACAGCCATGTAATGCTACAAAGATACACATACTTCAGAAGAACAGCTTTGGCTTATGTGGAGAAGTTAGAAATCCAAAGCTCATGTGAATTCTTGTTCAAATAAAATATGAAATATTAAATGCTGTTTATGTTTTCAAAATTTATGACAGTTACGTTATTATATATAAGAAATCTGACTCCATTTCTGAATTCATATCTCAAATAGAAAAATAATGAAAATACAAAAAGCTGGGTTTTTTTGCTTTGTTTTGTATTCAGTAATGTTCAGGCTACAAACAACCAAATTACAGACAATTATGGCCTATTTTATTGCTAATGAATTGTATTTTAAAAATGAATTTAGAAAAATACTCACTTCTCTTTCCAGTCCTGAACAGAAGTACCAACAATCAGAATATTCAGTTTCATTCTAACAATAGCTGCAAGAAGGACAGGAAGCTTGGCCTTTATTCTGAATCATAGCACATGTCTAAAAAGTAATTCTGGTTTATATTACAGTAAGAGGTGAACTGTGCCACTACTTCTAACAGTTTTCACTGTGACTGCACAACTACTCACTCTTAGCAAATAATTTTGACAACATCATGACTAGTTTGTTTAATGGGCATTTTAATTTCATCCCATAGATTGTATTCTCTTCTCTAATTTCACATAGCTAAGACTTAGTTCTTAGTAATTGTTTTTTCCCATGGAAAGCAACATCTGCAAATTACACAAAAAACGGTAAGCAACAGTCACTCAAACAATACTTTTAACAGCATTCAGTCACAGTACAGCATATTCAGTAGCATTGATCCTGATCATGGCTTTCTTGGCAGTGTTGACTTTAAAATAACACTAGAAGAGAAGTACTGATAAAAAATTTAAAGAGTGACCTATATATAATGTAATACTTTTGAGTTTCTCAATTTCACAGAGTGAATAATGTAACAAGGTCAAAGATTTTTGTATATCCAAAATAGAAAGACTTTCTCTACTAAGTTCTTATTTCTCATTTAATGACCAGCAATAGAAGATTCATAAGTCGTCTCTGGTAATTTAAAACTGCTATCTAGGATTTCGCTTTCAGAGCTGTCCTGTAATCTGAACTGCCAGTTACCATATTTCAGCTCCTTTTATCATGTAGATTTCAAGCCAGAAGGCTTTTGCTCAGATTAGTACCTGGTATAATGTCATCAAATTCAAGTGCTTTTGCTAGAGGTGCGCAGCTTGAATCATGGCATTTTAAGAGCATAAAGTTTGAAGATACACCCAAATACAGAGTGACACAAAGATAGAGTGGCCTTTCAAATCTGCCTTCTTGCATTTCTGACTTTCACTAGTTGCCAGTTATTGTGCATTCCAAATTTAATATTCTTGACCAACAAATGCCATGTACTCAACTCTTCCCAATTTTCTGGAGCTTCCTTCTGCCCTTTTCACATAAGCCTCTCCACTTGGTCATCTGTGAGACTTGAACTCTCGTCTACTCTCCCCAGCTTTCTCACAGAATTTGTCTTTCTATATGTCCCTTTTGTATTCTCAATTTTTACTGTTATATTCCTCAAAGCATTTGTACTATCATTACTTCATCAATATGATAAAGTAAAATAATAAGCCTTCTTGCATTATGAAGTGGCTTTTCTATCCTGATTTTTGTCCTTGTCAGAAATCCCAGCTCCAGCAGCTCTGACTGCTTTCAGCAGCTGTGTTAGGAGATGGTTTAGGCTATTTAGGTTGGATGACAAGGAAAAACTTCTACTGAGCAAAAATTTGGACTGAGATAATAAAATGCTGCTGGGAAAGCAAGTGCTGTGAATCTCAACCTATCTGAGGATTGTATAAACTCAAAAACAAATAGATAAAAAATTATTCTTCTTGATCAGTTATTCTTCTTGTCTAAGAAGAGGCAAGATTCCGAATCAGACAGTGCCTCAACCTACATGACATATGAAGAAGGGAAGTTAAGCTGCAGGTTGATTCACAAACTAGAGCATGTTTCTAAAGAGCTGCAGGAATGAAGAAGAGCACCCTTTGAACTCAGCTGTTGTAAAGGTATCTAGAACTAAAATCTATACTGACAAGGTCAAGCTGCTGAAAATGAGGAGGAAAGGTCTGATCAAAAGACTGACTACAGCTTAGCAACTACGAAAAGGAAACAAACCATCAAAAAGTTAAAGAGCAAAAGCATGTCAAAACAGGATGAATCAGATATCAGGATATTCACAGCTTCCATGTATATATATATATATACATGCTTCACAGAGAACTACTCCTTACATGAATCACACAAGAGGCCTCAGAAAAAGCATTGTTACATATCATTTCTCCAGAAATGTAACAAATAAATTGATTATCAAAGTATTTATCAGAAGAGAAGCTCTATATGGAAAACAGACCCCTGTCTGGCTCAGTAGAATAGTTCCTTGCTTGACACAGTTCCTTACTTGACACTCTAAAGTTATAGTATGTTCTATGAACAAATACCTTTCCCCATATGCTGTGTAAAGTTGCAGAAAGAGGAAAGGAGAAGACAATATTTATAATGAAAAGTCTGAAGGGTAAGAGCAGTATCACTGAGTAAACTACCTTCCTTTAAACTGTATACAAAAAGGCACTTGGGGAGAGTTTTTCTCCTGTTTTTACTTACCTCAGAATTGGTCTCCATTAAATCAAGTGATTTGCACAATGTCCCCATGGAACATCACAGTCAGAATCATAAAAGAATCTCATCTTCCCTATTCCACAGTGATTCTACAGTGATTATAAAAATCCAAAACCTATACTTATAACTAACTGTAGTTAACATTCATTCCTGAATATCATTTAAGCAAAATTGATGAAGTTTGAATATATTAAGGTCAAACCTACTTATGTTAGAATTCCATCCCAGGTATCTTAGCAGGTTGTAATCAAGTCATAAAAGGAAAGATCTCAACTTCAGAAATGAACTGCAAGAACTAAAAAAAGACTTCTTATGTGCCATTTCCTTTCATTATGGAACACAGGTTTTTGTATTTTTTAAAATTAAATCTAAGACCTGAACTTTGATTAAGAACATACATTAAACACTTTAAAGAAGATTGCATTTTTTTCTTACTGAGAACCAGTCTATTTAAAACATATTTATTACAGTTTCAGTATTGAATAGAAATTGTATAAGCTCCTGCAAATGGGAACTTTGCTGATGCAGAGAATTTGTGATTATATTTTTTAAATTTGTATGTAAGACACTATGAGAGTAAATGCGTGAGTGGCAAAGCTAGAGAAGATTGCTCTTGAATATAAAAGATGAATACAATTCTCACACAGTGAAAGCCTGCTGGGAACAACATCTGTGCTCCCACAAGAATCTTGTGCTTGTGGTTGCCTTATGGTCTTTCTTCAGTGTTGATTACTAAACAAATTGCTTTAGGACAGAGCAAAATAAATACAACTTGTCTTCAGCAAGCAAGATGACCAAAGAGTAGCAAATAATCTCTTTTGCTTTTCCCCATCATTATTTCTCTGTCAGATATATTCCTGGAGTGCTCAGTCCACAATATGGGACTATTTGTCTCTCCTGATTGTTCTTAACTCGGCTGGAGTTTTTAAGATAATAGTTTCAAAGGTTAGGCAGGATATTACTTATTTATAGAATAAACATCTTCTAGAATCAAACATACAGCTAAGTATCAACATTCGGTTTATTTATTTCATCAAAATATGCAGATTTGAAGGAACTGAAATAATTCTCAAGTTGTTAACTAGTTCAGTAAATTTTCTGTCTCCTCTGCCCCAAAGAATTTAAAATAAAAAACATTTAAGGGTTTGGAAATTTTTGTGTTGGCATTTTCAAATAAATCATTTCAAATCTGCATGGTCTTTTATTCCACAATTGTGCTCTATTTTACTTTTCCTGATCTCCTAAAAAAAATAATTAAAAATTACACAGCAAGTGTAATTTTTCCTAATTTTATTTTATTTGTAATTCACTGCAGACTTTAAGGTCTTTACTATCTTTGTCCATTTTTTAATTTTTGGTCCTCTGCGATCCCTCAAGCTCACCAGTTTTTTTTGTAATACTGCCAGTCCCATAGCTCATTGATTTGTTAGTTTAAGCCCTGCAGCAGCCTTCCTGCCATCTCTCTCAGCTACAGTGAGCTTGTTGAGGGCATCCTTCTACATCTGAACACAAAGGCTATCTGGTGCTTGGTCCTTAGGGTCCGTTATATAGGACTCCCTTTGGCACTTTAGATGATTCTTTGCAATATCAAACTTTTGCGTCTTTTCAAAACTAACTCCACTAGACAGCCCAGTATGGCTTCTGACACCAGTATCACAAATAATGCCCTATTGCCTGAATAGCTAGTGTAGGGCTTGTCCCTATGAAACTTTTTGAATGTCATTTACATGGCCTCCCTGCTGGCAGACCTACAAGGATGAACATTCTCTGCATTGATTAAGTATATAAGATGAAATGAGTGCAGCAAGATTTTACCTCTTAACCAAAAGAAAAAGTTGTCTGAGGGATGGAGCCATACTAATGTGCTTGTAGACCCACAAAACCGTTTGAAAGCCACAGAAAACATTCCCCTCAGTCTAGGTTCCAAGGTCAACTCTCAGCCACAAATTGAGATTCCCAACACTGAAAATCCATCTGAAAACATACAGTTTGGTAAGAATTTGTGATGACAAAGCCCTGTTATTTCTAGCCAAAGCCATGCATATGAGTGATCTTTAGCAATCACAGTATCATGGCTACAACTCTGCCAAGCCACATGCCACTGAACCCGAGACACCAATAAGAGGAGTTTGGCTTAGTTGACCCCTGTGTATACCAATTATGTGCCTAATGCCAAAGGCTGCGTAGCCTTGGCTGTGAGCACATGGAAAGACACAGAGCAAAGTAATTTGAATTGTCCCAGGACAGTCAGTCTGTTCATCACAATGCACAGTGCAAGCACCTGCAGTCTGCCCCGTTACTTCTCTATGCTTGTGCTGTCATTTCCCCACCCTAGTTTGATTTATAAATGTCAGTCAACCTAAGCAAAATCCATTTTTCAGGAAGGTTTCAGCTGTAGTGTAAAACTGTCTTTCTGTGAGAGAATCCTTAGAGACAGATGTTTGATCTGCAGGTGCTTTCTGAACATCCTCATGTGAGTAGAAGTATGGCTTCCCCTGGGAAGGTTGGTCCAGCTATCTACTGTAATCAGGGAGTGAAAGTCGGAGGCAGGCTCACCTCATCTGACAATAGAGCATTTCACAAGTCTTCCTCAGGGACAGTCCCTGCAGTCTGGCAATCCTAAAATAAGTAACCATTGCCTGCCAGATGTTATGCTGTTCCTCTGCAGAGGTATTTGCAAGAGCTCACCTAACAGTTTACCAGCCTGAGCCTGACATTTCAGAAAGAGAAGGAAACAAATCTGAAAATTAGCATTGTCAGAGGTAAAAGTAGATACTTGAATAGAATTTATAATGAAAAAGTCATTAGAGAAAGTTTATTGAGGACATGCTGGGAACCTTCCCACTTCTCTGGTGAGTCACATTCTGGTGGTTTTTAGGACTCCAGAGTTTAAATATGAGTGATTGTTCTGAGGGAATGAAGAAATTAAGACAGATCTCAATAAGGCTGTCATACTTCATGCATTTGGCTTAACCCAAGACTGGCTTTGTCCCATGGTCAACTCTCCCCACCTTTTTACTCTTCCCAGAAATTGTAACAGAGAACATCTTCTGTGATTCAACTTAGAATCACAGAATGGCATGCATTTGGAAGGGACCTTAAAGACCATTTAATTCCCAGCTCCCTGCTGTGGGCAGGGACACTTCCCATTAGTTCAGTAGCCCAGAATACTGTTGGACTTCCAGGCTTCAAACATGCACTGTTGGCTTGCATCAGGCTTTTCATCCACCAGAATCAATGCTTTCCACAGAGTTCCTCTCTACCCACTCATTGCCCAACCTGTATTCATGCATGGGATTGTAACTCCTTTGTAGTTTTAAATTGATAAATTTGGCAGCAGGTAACAATGCACAATCAATTTTTGCTGAAAAATAGATAGCCTTTCTTCTCTACCTTACTTTCTTCAGTTCTAATGATGCATAAGCCACACACTTCCAGGTCTGGCTATTTTATGAATATCATATACGCTACCTTACAGACAGCTGTAATTATGTTATGATGGTCTCTGCTTTAATAAGAACTGTTTGCTTGCCTTGCTGTGAAAGGTTTCTCTCTGATGTACGTTTTCTTCATTTCAACTTAATAATTTCTTGTTTGCTTTAATTTAGCAGGTCTAGCTCTTTCACAGCTTCTGAGTCTCAAGCCATGCCTTTCTATCATTCTTCCACTATCTCCAGTCACTTCAACACCTTACTGGTAGCCCTTAGTGTGACCAGTGGTAGCTTGAGAGAACCATGTCACCTAAAGTGCACTCAGAATAACCATCTGATCATTTATGCTCTGGACTTCATTATTTTGTTCTTTCTGAAGGCATCTGCAGGAAACTTGATGATATCTCACGAGTAAAAAAAACAAAACAAAACAAAAAAACTGCAGTATCAGCTTTCTTGACTTACTAGTAGTAGAGGAAACTCACTCTACATGTCTTATTCATAAGTATATATGTAAAAAATACACTTTTTTCCTAGAGGCACAAAGAATTAATCCTGTCTGAAAGGTCTGTGCATTATTTCCAGAACTATTTGTGGTAACTTTTCACATCTGTGCTACACACAATTTAGAGCTTCTTTGCTCTGAAAGTAATGCCATTTATTTTATTTTGTTGGCCCACAACATCAGAAAAGATGTTGGTGTTAGGGCCGTAAAGCTTGAACCTTTCCACAACAATATCCCGTTACATTTTGTTGCTGTGAGACAAAAGGGAGTAGAGGGGCAGACTGACAAATTGGCATTTGACATGGAAGGGCATATGGAGCAAAGATGTGTCATTGAATTCCTCCATGTAGAAAAAATGGCATCCACAGGCATTCATCGATGCTTGCTAGATGCTGATGGAGATCAAAGAATAGATGTGAGCACGCTGAGGCAGTGCATGGGGCAGATATTTATAAGTATGTTATGAAGGCTTTTGTTCATGGCTGGTGAAAACGCATGGCTAATGGTGGTGACTATGTTGAAGAACAATGCTTTGTAGCTGAGAATTTGCTCTACCAAATGGTGCTCTTGTGCTCTTTGTATCTGCTGTCATTTCCATGGAAATAAATAGAATGTATTACTTTCAGAGAGACATACATGTCTTAAATAATTCCTCAAGTGTTTTGGTTTTCTTATTCTCAGGTGAGATAACCATTAGCTGTCCTAAGTTTTTCACACCAATACTATTTAAAAAAAAAAATAAAAAATGAACAGGCTGAAAAAACCTTCAGGATTTTGGAGTCCAAAAGATATTACTGGCCAGTTTGAATCATCAGAAACCATTCTTTTTCCTTTCACTGCAGACTTTGAAACAGGCTAATGGGAAGATTTTTGCCCTTTTGAAGAAACATGTTAGTGTTTTGGGCTCTGTGTGAGTAATCTAGTACCAAATTTGTAACGATTACCACACCCCAGGGAACAGGGCACATTGATTCACTTAGCCTGTAACTCAAACCAGGTGAGTACTTCTCTGCAAAATCCATACCATTAGATAGAGTTTATAGAGTTACAGGTTCTGATGTGATAAAAGTGAAAGCCTCAGCTAATGCATTTATAGTACAAGTAAGTCTTGAAATTCTTCCTTCCATTCTCCAAGGCCAGTGTATACATCTCTAAACAATAATTTAATCTTTAGAATCAGGGGTTTGAAAAACTCACAAGAGAGTGAACCTCATTGACCCAGTTAACATAATCTAAGCTACCAGTATAGAAAGCACTTTTGTTCATCAGCTTTTCTGGCTAAGATAAAATGGGAGAGAGATTTTCTGATCCCATCAGACTTCCCCCAATGCTTTTTGGATGTGTCACCTTTTTGTATCTCCTATTAACTAAGCAGCCTATTCAGTCCTCTCAGGTGGTATACCTCAAGTCCAGCCAATCAAACCTCCTTACTAGACTTGTTGCCATTGCATAAACCTAGAGGAACAGCTAAGTTTACCCTGTAAAAGTAACAGTCACCACACTATTATTTTTCCCAGAACACAGCTTTTGTGTTACTCAGAACAGATCTGCACAGAATGCCAAGACTTGCACAAAATATGTGCAACTTCACATGCGTATGCACAAATACAAACAGGTAATGATTCAGTCTCACCCATAAGTAATCATGTATTTTCTGAAAATTGGGAATTGTAATGCAAAAGCATGCATGCCTCAAGATTAAGTGTTTTCCTTAGCAGCCAAGATGATTAAAATGACAAGGCACTTGTGAGCATCAGGAATAAGGAATGAAAAGGATATTCCATCACAGCTAGACCAGCAGCAGTTCTTGACTTCCACTCAGCTAAACAACAGAAAGAGCAGTAATAATAATCTTCCTTGGTGTAGGAAAGTGTAAAAGTCTAAGCTATTTGCTGGAAGAAAGAACAGCATAACTTATGTAAAAAGGATAAGTATCTTAACAGGGGGAGGCCTAGATTTTTTTTTGCATACCTGCTTCATGAAACTGAGGCAAGGAGTAAAAAATATTCTTAAAACTAGTCTGGCTTCCTTGATCTTAGGAATCATAGTATCTGATCTAGTCACCATTCAGACATGAAACAATAACGTCCTGCACTCTTCCCTTTGCACACACATACACCTTCTTTCTCCTCCTGTTAAAGATAAGAAACTAAGAAATAAGTAAGAACATGTTGCAGATAGGAAAAGTGGCTGCTGGGAGATTGCAGCTGCTGTACACAGCAGCTCCTCTATAGCACATACCTTTCTGTACGATGTAGCTGGAAATCAAATACTTGAAGCTGATTGTGAAACAGGATATGCAGAGTGGTATCTAATTTTCTTTTTCAAAGTAAACTGACCAATGAAGTATACTACTGCAGAAACAGTTCCATCAATTTTTCCAAGGTACTTTTGACCCTAAGAACATTTATAAATGCATTCAGGAAAGTGTCTGGAAATGTAGCCTTTACCTTAGACTTATGAAAACATATACACATATTTACAAAAATGTACTGACCTTTTCTCTCTTTCCATAATATATGCAAGCCACCTTTTTCTTCATAAACCATGAATTTCATATAGCACTGAGCTAGGAGTATTTGTAGATTTAAAAAACAAACAAACAAACAAACAAAAAAAGTGTTAGGTTTCCTCACCCACAATGAACCCTGAGCATCAGGCAATGTTAAGACTTGGTTTCAAATTCATATAAACATATCCTAACCACTTTTCAATTATCATTACATAAACAGAATGCGTTTATATATATCTAGTTATTTGCTGCACATACGAATGTATACAGCATTTAGATCAGCAGTAAGAACAAGGAGCCATATTGATTGGGTTATTTGACAATATCTTTCTGGAAATGGTGAAAGATAAACTGATAATTATTCTCTGTTTCCAGCTATCTGCATTAGTAATTGCAGGGCACTTATGAGGTCCTGTTCTCTGGAACCTGTACACGTGTGGTGTCCACCAGAATTCAGGAATCCATCTTCCTGTCATGCTTAGAGTATCTAAGTGACTGTAATAGACTAACATGAATCAACCAAAATCTCATTTATGTGAGGCACCAATGGAATTTAGTTTTTAATTCCACTTCTTCTAAGTATATGCAAGCCAGATGGAACAGCTGTGATATTTCAATGTGTCAATGATATTATCTCTATTCTGTGCTGCCTGGATGAAGTGAAATAATATTTTGATCCTCTTGCTTCGTACTTTAGAGTATACTTTCTCGGTGGAGAAAATAAATTAAAAGTTAAGTGATTTTTGGTGCCTAAGCTTGGACAATAAAAGTCTTATTAAATATGCAGTGTAGATATAACAGCTGTTTATATAGTATATTTCATAGAAAGTCTGGATAAGTAAAATCACAGTCTATCTTATTAGAGTTGATCCTAGAGCTGTAAGTGTGCTCCATGTGTTCTTATTAAATATTCGATAAATAAATAAATACATTTACCTTTCATTTAGCTTTTAAACAGATGGTCAAAGAGCTCAGTATTCACATTTCCATTAAGAAACCAAAATAAATTTGGCAAAAACCCTAAAAGGGTTCAGATCTTTCCTGCATATTTTAGGTTAAAAATAGCCTTGGGATTAAAATGTGTTCTCCCATGCTAATTAAATTTAATATCTTTAGATGTCAGACAGAAAGAACAAGAAAAATGAAAAAATATATAAATAAAAGGAGAAAATAAGCATAATAACCACAACAGTCAGACGAGATCAGTTTTCCATCTGAAAAAATATTCTTTCACAATGACATAAAGCCTGCTGAGTTCATCAAAGTGGAAAGTACTGCATCAGACTCACGATCAATCTGAAACTAATCACAAGAAATCTAAAGAAAAATGCAAAGAATTAGTTGGAAAAGTTGTACTCTAAAGAAAAAGATGATGAAGTTGAGAAATTGATGATGTAGGGCATCATCAAGTAACATGATTGCAATGTTATTCTCCACAGAGAGTAATCTCATTTTTTTACAACTAAAACTGGCTTCCGAGCATGCTGGCTCTTTTATTGGGATAGACTGTAATGTTTGGGATTTTTTTCGTTCTTATTAGCACTAAGGAGATTCTCATTGTAAGTTTCTGCTGTTCTCACACTTTGCACAGGAGGGGTACACAACTCTTGGTAAAGTCTCATGGAAAAAAAGACTTTAATTGCAAGGGAGACAAACTCTCAAACACTGCGGTGAATACTATTGCATGAAGCTGTTTAGTCCCATCTAGTGGCCAAAAATGACTTCACTGCACAAAATGAAACAAATACAGCACCTCTAAACAACAGATCAGTAAATGCTATAATCTGCTTAAACTCTAGACCAAAATTCTTGTGCTAGTATTAGTTACAGACCCACTACGCTCTGTTAGAAGATATGCTGAGGCAAAGCCATATACTGTGAATGCTCTCCAGCCACAACTAATTCCAGTGAATACGGATACAATTGCATCTCAGAACTGAACTAATCTGAAGAACGCCTTGTCACTGATTTTGTTTTGTAGCTGACTTTGCTTTTTAAGAATATTTTTGTGTAGTAAATATCACTCTGTAATGGTATCCTGCAAAGCCTGGCTGACAATAGCATAATAAACAACTCTTTACAGATATCACAGATTCAATTATTATTGACACAGATTTAAAACCAAGCAGAACTCCATTTTTCTTGCAAGTGCAACATCTTTCTCATATGGTACATAGTTCTATTTAAAGATCTCTGGCTTAACATGAGCAGAGTGGGAGAAGTGTATTTTTCTTTCAGGACTGCTGCAACCACCACAATTGCTGACATGTCAATGCTCTTACTAAGGAAAAGAATCACACGTCATCCATGAAGGCTAAGTTGGCTGGAGGGAGCCCACAGAGACCAGAGGGCGACAGGACTAGGAAGTCCTCTCACATATGAAAGTGCATTAGATACCAAAATGCCACAGTACAATTTTTCACAACAGAAGTTGCACATCCTCACTGCAACAGAGAGCACAAACCAAAGTCCCATGCATTTTTTAACTTTACATCCCATTCATCTATTCTGGAAAATCAAATCTCATTTACTTTTGCATACCTGGAAGTCCATGTTCCAAAAATATTATTGCAATTAATTCTGTGCTGTGTATGCATATTTTCTGAGAAAAACACTCTGCAATCATTTTCTAAATGGCCTACCAGTAATTTTATTGCAAATATACCTTGTTTCTTTATAACGTGCAACAGCTATAATTGTGTCATCACTAGCAAATTTCATGAAAATAAAGGATTACTATGACAAAGCTTGGTAAGCACAGTATAAACCACACTTAGTTTGGAAATTTGTATGAGTAAATTTTGAGCATTAAAGCACATTTCTGTGTCTCAGTTCAATGTGCAGTTCCATTGCATTTATACCCAAGAATCAAGTCTTTCTCTGTTTTTGCTTAAACTCAAATCATTCGGTCTCTGGTACAAGAAAGTTCCTTGATAATGGACAGAGAGGATTCCAATCAATAATCTCTAGTTAGAAAAAAAAAATTATTTTTTTTTAAATAACTTTAACACATTCTAGGTTTCTCAAAAACATAGAACTGGCATGCATAACCAAAATTTGATTCAGAAAGATACTGCTTTATTACATTGTCTGGCTGAGTTGCAATCACTCAGCAAGAGATCCCAAACCTAAGACAATGGCTGCAGTATATGAAACACTAAAATGTGTTTCAGAATCCTCCAGTTTACTTAACGGTCTCTGAAATTTCAGAGTCAACTCGATTATATTCTGTATACAAATGAAAGTTATCAAACTAATGGAAATCTACATTGAGAAAAGTTATCATGGTGTACTGAGAAATCCATGTATATGTAAAAAACTGAGGTCCATCATTGCAGACAAACTGCAGGAAAAGTGCTGCAATGCACATTGCACTACATTTAAAGCTGACATACAACTTATGGTAAAGTCCCAACCTGCTCCTGTACAGATTTGCATTACGCTAAGATACTCTCTCTCTGTTCATGGGAAACAGGATTTATTACCTGCATTACTCATATATATTTATATGTGAATTGCATTTTTTTGTTGTTGTTCAATTGTAAATTAGTGTATTCCAAAAAACAGTAGTTCTGAAACTAAACGCCTTTGTGTCCTGCTATTCTTTTCTTGTGCCTTTCCACATCTGATATGTTGTGAGGTTCTACCTTCTTTTTTCTTTTCTGAAAAGTACAGAAAAAGACCTCATAAGTGAAATATGAAATGGCAACAATTACACCTTTCTTATAGCTCAACCAATATGAATGTCCAAATTCTTCTCTACTTTCCAGTTTTGCTGTGAACAAGTTATTTTTGAATGCTATTACTGAAGAAGTCCAGGAAAATAAAAATTCAGCTGAATTAATTTGAGTCCTCATTAACCAACATTACTGCACTTGTCACATTTGTATTTACAAAGATCCCTCATAAAATCCAGCACTTTTTAACAGCCCGCTATGCTAAACTTTACCTGATGAGAATTCTAATCTCCCTCTGCACTAGCATGAAAGTAGTTCTGGCAGCAATGCCCACCAATATGCTCTAATCACATATGCCAGGGTCACTAGCAACAGCATTCATATTATTAATTCTTAAGATCAGGCCTACAGAATTTCTACTGGAAACTAACTTTCAAGTTTCTCCTTCCCTTTTCAACATTACCTGTCTCACCTTCCTTTTAAGGTTAATCCATTAATCACCCCACAGTGTTTCTCTGTCTTCCCAAGTTGAAATAATAATTGTCCTTGAGTCACTAAATCACATGCTACAGTGAACTCAAGATAGATTAGCCCTATTGTATTTTTCTTCCCAATAAAATCAATCCTTCTACCAAGGAAAGACACCATGTCTTTGTGATATGCACTACCTCTTGTGAATCCATATTGTCTTTGTGCCATTTTCCATTTAACTCTACATCTTTAGTTAAGTTTCCTGAAGAATCACTCTTGAAGTCCTCTGGCAGAGGTTGAACTCCTGTTGCCAGTAGTTGTCCACGTCATTTTTCTCCTGCTCTCTTAAAAAATGTCTTTTCATTCTATACAACTTCCTCTCTCATTGCAGTTTCTAATTTGGTATTTAAACAATCTGCTGTACTGTGCCCAAAATGCATAAAAATAATTAAAAAAAAAAAGATAATAATCATTCTGGATTCTTAATCTGTGAAGAGCGTAGATATCTCAAATAGAAACAACTGGAATAAACAGGAATAAAAGATAAAATAAAACCTTCTCAAACACAGTATTCAGACAGAACACACAGAATGTGTGCAAATACTAATTGAAGTCATCTTTTAAAACAGAAAAGAGTTTGGTGGTGGTTTGTTTCTGGTTGTTTTTTTGTTTTTTTTTTATGTGTCTTGCCTGTTTGCTTTTTTGGAACTCCAAAAACCCTGGTAATTGCTGGTGACTTTAAGAAGATCTTGAGTTCATTCCAAGCTACTACACTCTATTTCAACTGTGAATCTGCCTTTTAGTTGCTTTTAACTATGGATTTTTGACCTTCATGACAATGCATAGATTGCAGATAACAATGTAAATCAGACAACATGTTCATTTAGAACAATGAACAGCACCTGTTTCTAAAATAATTGGGGTCTAGAATGCTTTGGTTTATGATGCCTAAAATGATCATTCAGTACAAAACCAGTTATTCATGCCCTATTATCAGGAATATACCCCTGCTCAAAAGTAGTGCATAGATCTAAGGCAGTGGGTCTTACAGGAATAATTAAAGAGACACAGGTGCCAAAGGGCTCTCCTGATTAGAAATGGACTTGCTTAAATGCACATTGCAGTTAATGGGCAATAGCTCATCATTATGCATCTATCAGTCAGCTTTATGATACAGTCAGTGTCCTGTTCAATTTTACTGTTTATACAGCTAAGCCTTTTCTAACAAACCCGCTTCAGTGAAAGCAAAACCTGATGTGATATGAAAATATTAGGTAAAATATTAAATCTGTCAGTTCTCAAGGTTTAGGTCATTCAATTCAGCAAAATTACAACTGAAACTGTTGACATCATTAGAGTTAAATGAATACGATGATTCAAGGAATAAAATAACTCCATTTCTTTTAAAGTTCTCTGAAATGTTATACTCAGAAATACAAAATGGCAACCGGAGGAGAAAAAAAAAAAAAAAAAATGGCTCTCACATAATGAGCAGAAAATATCTGCTCAAGTAATTAGATAGAAAAAATAGGAAAAAAGGCAAAAATAGGCCACACAATACAGCTTTCAGTGTTATTTGTTGCCAGGATCAATAAATAAGGGATCTATTTGCAAATAAAATGAGTCCCTAAGACTTCAGAAAAACCTTAACTACATGATCTTCTCAGCTGGAATCTGGAGTCTGTTTTTTTGACATAGGCAGAGCAATAAAAAGAGAATAGCAAAGTAAATTGCAAATATCTGTGATGCTAAAACATTGTATGAGGTGAGAGTTACTTAAAATACAATCTGTATCTTTAATTCCTCTATACATAGCTATTTGTATCAGGAAGAGGGTATGGAGAATAAAGGAGAGACTTTCTATTTGCATAGCCATGGGATGTGCATTGCTGCAGGTAGCAAGCAGAAGGCAACACAGCTCTTGTTTTTCTGTAGGTCACTGCTTGGAGGCCACACAGGCCATTTAAAAGACTGACATCAGCAGCAGAGTTCTTTGGCACTGGGAACTCAAGAAGGTTATCTTCCTATAATTGCTCCCTAAGCACCACCAGAAGCAAGAGAGCTTTTCATTACCTCCACTGTAGCTCTGTGGTTAAATGCCACAGCTAAGACCTTTATTTGTCATTGTGTTCCCATTTTTTCCTACCCTTCTGTAACATCTGATCTGTTCTCTCACTTTGTTTTTCTCAGATGCAAAGCACTTGGGCAAGGAGAGATTCTTCTAAGCAGTGTGCATTTCAGATTATATTAGACGGATATGGAGCACCATAGAATTAAAAGGTCTTACAATTTTTTTTTCCTAGAACTCCCATTACGCTTGATATTTATCATAAGATTCCTGTTACTTACATATATAATTTTACAAGGGATGCATATTATTTAAAAATCATATAATATCCACTTTTCTTGTATACCAGCAAAATAATAATTAACAGTAATAATTAAGCTCAGACATTGAGAGGAAAATACTAAATACTAATGTCTTTAAAAACTGAAACTGTGACTAGCTTTATTTAGTTTCTAATGTTTAGCTAGCTAAGGTTATCTACAAAACGGACTGTAGTAGCTAAGACATAAAACAGTGGGGGAAAACAAATAGTCTCCTTAGCTGGCTCTTTAGAAGGGTTCTTTCACTGTAGATCCCACTGCAGTTTACAAACTGGGTGTAGAAATAAACATATAAGCATTGGAAGTTTTGATGAACTATATTTAGAGTTACACCCATACTCATGTTTTCAGGATTTAGCCTTCTGTTGTAGAACAGTGGCTCCAGAAAATGTATCACTATAAGCACAGGTTTATTTTCACTTTGTTTACATATAGTAACTGAGTAAGCTTATATTCATTAAGAACTTACTCTGTCCAGACAAGAGTTGCTAGCATTCTCTCTCCTTCCCTCACTTGCTGCAGGTAATCTAGTGATAACTTAAGACTGCAGGGTCTGGAAGTTTCATTTTAACTAAAGTCATCTTCACTGAAAATTAGAGAGTAACATTTTATGCAATCTGAATATATTAGTACACACAACTGGCTACAGTGTTTATCACATTTTTATGTCTGTAAGTGGCAGTTGTAAGTACCAGGGAAAAAAAAAAAAAAAAAAAAAAAAAGAAAAAAAAAAAAGAAAAAAAAAAAAAGAAAAAAAAAAAAAGAAGCAACTACTTGGTGAAATGGTGCTGTTGTTTGTTCTCTCTCCTTCCCTCACCATATGGCTTGTGCTTTAAATCCATTTTGTCCTTGTTTTTGGCTGGGTGATGATCTCAGTGAGTCTTAGGGAGCAAGCATCCAGTTCTGCTGCTCTTTAAAGATGTAAAAGTGTATTTCTGGCAAATAATAAATAACTATATGGTGGAAGTTGTAGGTGCAAGCACTCCTGGCTCCCAGACGGCCAGTGAGTTTTAAAAAAAATAATTTAAAAAAAATAATGAATATCACTGTGAAAAATTAAAGTTTTACAAAAGAAAAGCACTTGAAGGGAATATTAATCTTCATGCCTCAGGGCATAAGCAAACCTGTAAGTGATGGGGTGCAGGAAGAAACTTTATCCTCAGGGCAGCTTTTATAATTGCTTACCACATGTCTTCATGCAGCTCTCTTTGAAACATTTTATACTACTGCTAAAAACAGTACTGGAGTAAACGGAAGGATGAACATTTCTGTGTAGCAATTTTTTAATTTCTCTCCTCCACATTACTTTAATGACACTTTCACTTAGAGCTATTTGATCCCAGATTTTACTGAACAGATTCTGAGATGACCTTTTTCTCAGCTAGCTTTTTTTCCCTCCACTTTATATTTTGCTGTGTAGATTTTGCAGAGCCACATAACCACAGCTATCTTATTTGCACTACTCACAGCCTCAGTCTTTCACCCTATAGCCTCATTCACACATTCTGTTTTCCATATTCTGAGTTCTGGTTTGTTTTGTCTAACAGTCTCCTATATTTTCTGGTTTGATTTCTGTTTTTCTTGTGGCTTTTCAAGTCTTTCTGCAAGATTTTCTTCTTTCTCAAGAGGAATAGCTGATATGCCAACACCTAACACTACTTAACTGGAGGGAAAAAGAAAAAAGAAAAAAGGGGAAAAAAACAGCAAACACACATAATAAAAAATAAAATAAAAACAGAACAAGAAGAAAACCTCCAGAATAGAAATGACTGAAACTGTTATATAACTCAGGTTTTCCTTCTGGAAGCTTTTTTTCTTTTCATCATATAATTATTTTTACAGTCACAAACTCTGTTATCAAAATGTTATGGAATAAAAAATAACTTTAGCTAACACAAATTTTATACAACCAAATTCACCAGTTTTAAACACGTGAACCAATTAATCCAAAAACTACGAGGAATTATAGCTTTTAAAGAGATCATTTTCAAGAGATCTATGGTCTGAAGGGAGAAAAAATAGGACAGTGTAGTCAAAGTAAATCAAACATACGTACAGATTGCACAGGATAGTCTAGTTCTGCTAATCAAAAAGTCTTTTATCCTTATGAACTCAGTATAAAACAGTGACAGTTTCTGTAGAAAATGAGGCAGTGAACAACGTAAATTGACCCTCATAAAAACAAGTATTTTTGTTTAATGATAATCATTTTATATTTTATTATTTTTCCATCCAGGATTGAATGAATGTGTCACTAAGTATTTTTTAATAATAAATAATACTTTAATAAGTTTACTTATTTTGGTTACTGGGTTTCCTTTAAACATTACATATACAGAGTTAATTACAGTAATATATAGTTTATTACGATATTATTCCTATGTTTCATTCTGTGACTCAGTGCAGCT
Organism: Coturnix japonica; assembly: GCF_054131305.1. Classification (NCBI taxonomy): domain Eukaryota; kingdom Metazoa; phylum Chordata; class Aves; order Galliformes; family Phasianidae; genus Coturnix; species Coturnix japonica. The sequence goes on along the minus strand of NC_140666.1, from coordinate 28,265,739 downwards.
AAAAATGTACAGAACTGAGAAAGTGATGATCTTTACTGTATTTCTGCGATCGTATCCAATTTGTTGGACACTGTAAATAAACTCTGATACTCACAAGAAGAATAAGTGTGAAAGAGCCAGGCTGAGAAAAAAAGGTAATACAGTTTATAAAATAGAAACTGAGTGATAATGTTGGACTTGCATTTTGCAAGTGAATCCTCTATTCATCTCCAGCATTCACATTTCTGTTCTTTTTATTCAAAGTAATAGGAACTAACAATTGAACTTCAAAGGACTCAGATCAGTTACTTGGGGAAGATAAGAATTCTTCTCATTCAGAAACATAGATAGTCATTGCACTTAAATGGTGCAGTAGCTGTATGAAAAATTGCTTCTTGGGGTTCAGTGGCTTACAGGGAAAAGCAACCAAAACACTTTAGACCAAATTTCAATGTCTTTTTCTTTCACTAAAATTTCATTCACTCATGCAAAGCAAAGGAAAGTTTGACTAAAATTCACAGTCGCTAGAAGTATAACATGTGCTACAGGACCTCAACAGGGATCACAAAGAGGCAAAATATCTGAGGTCAGGCCTTCTCAGTCTCTTCTTATGACATAACAGCATTATTCCAGACAAAAGATTTCTTCAAAAGACCTTTGGCTCCTTCTCAGAATCTTTAATACAAACTACATGATGATGCTGAAATTTCCACTCTGAATAAAGACAAAAACTCCTCTTACCACCAGGCACCCAAGAGAGGGAAGAAAATAGAAATTCCCCACTAATTATTTACAGAATTTAATTATTTATAATTTGATTCCAATATGATTCCATATGCCAAGAGTCAATTAATTGTTCCTCAAATTACATAATTGTTCTAACAGCATTATTTATTGAATATACTAACATTTTGTTGTAACTCTGCTATTTGTATCAATAGTCCGAATACTTCAGCAATTTAGTCTAAGTTATTTTCCCATAGTATGCAGCTTGGGAAATTAATTTAATTTTGTCCAGTCTCAAAGCAAATGTCTGACCAAATGTAATTAGTTTACCAATACATGAAAAAACATAGAACAGGATTTAATTACATTTACAGAAATTTAATCTAATGCATCAGGCTAATTTTTTGGTAGTACCCAGTAGACCTTGCTAGGGTCAGTATGAGTAAATCGCACAAAATACTGAAGCAATTGCTTTTGCATTCCTCTTCAAAGAATCACCTGCCTCAATATCTATAAGTTGTCAATAGAATTAGTTGTCATGTACTGTTTATAGAATAGTAAAAAAGGAAGTGTTTGGGAGGTGAGGGTTTTTTTGTGTGTGTGTGTCCTCACATAATAGAGAAAAAAAAAAAAAAGTATTTTTTTTTAATAGAACTTTTTTGGTGCTATTTCCCAAAGAAAAACAATCCCAGTTCAAAACTGGGACCAGACACGTTTATAAGGAGAATCAATAACATAATCCTATAACGGTATCACATTCTCTGTAATACTTGTGGCTGCTTTGGAGTACTGAGATCCAAGGGATGTAGGCACAACTGCAAGTAAATTACCTGCAGAGTGGTAGCCACAGAAAAATTTACATGCATGTGAGCACGGAGAATGGCACTGACAGCCCCAGAATGACAAATACCTAAATATTCTTTTCTTCCAAAGAAAAAAGTTATTTTTACTAAAAAAAAAAAAATTTCTATAGTAGTCTACTTATTCTCACATGAAGCTCAATTAGAGCTTTTCACAGTTGTCTTCAGTTTCAATACTGCCCAAATATTAACTTTTAAACACAAATTTACAAGAATTAAAATAAGGACAACTTCTGCCTAATTATGGCATTCATTTGGCAATGCTAATCAATATATTAAAATAAGTTAAAAATAAAATTAAGACTGGAAAGCCATTTTTCAAAAGCCAAACTTGCACTGTTACATCACAAATTATTTGCAGCCAAGGAATGCAGACTTCAAGCCAATATATTTAACTGCTGATGTTTATTTATGTGCAGCATCAGTGTGATTTAGACACCTAACTCCAATAACCACTATGAACATAACAGCTTGAATGAATTACAAGCTATTGGAGCAAGATAAGCCCTGAAGTAATGTAATGCAGCCACACTGACAACATCTAGAATTTTACTGTATGTAATATATGCTGTATATCTGAGCTGAAAGAGAACCAAGAGCAGCCACCTGTAAATAACAGCAAACTTGGAACAAGATGCCTTAAGACATTATTCTAAGAGTACAATGTTGGAAACAGCTTCCACTGTCATCACATCTAACAGAAAAGTAGATTGCCTCAGGTAATATTGTCCCTTTGTCCTAGTCCTATTCCTATCACAAGTGCTCCCTCATCAAATTAGTTAGTTGTTATCACCAATGAACACCTAATGAAGCTACTTCTAAAACTCACATAATGAGTTCTTCTATTATTTTTAATAAGTAACATGTCTAATTTTTCTAATATTTGTCATGTTTGCAGTTATTGTCCTTGACCCTTTGTCTTGCGTGTATTTGCTCTTTGGCCAGTATTGTAGTTGTTTTTGTCTTTTTTTTTTTTTTTTTTAAAATAAATGTCTAGCCAGCAATTATATAATCTCTTAGCCTTTGTTTTGTTAGATAGAAGAAGACAGGCTCTTTTTGGCATTTTCCTGTAAACAATCTCTCTACTTTTCATACTATTTCAGTAGCCTTTATATAAGCTTCCTCTAGATAATCAGAAATTAATAAAGTATCCAGATCAAGACCCTGAATGTGGCTTTTCTTCTTGTATTGGTTTCATTGTTTCTCCACTGGTTTCAGGAAGCACCTAAATTCACAATCAGTAGTTGAGTGAAGCGTTTTCTTTCATTTCTAAGAGATCTGGGATTTATCAGCAAAAAGGGATAGCTAGGCATAGCTTCTATGTTTGTAGTGGAAATGTGACAGCAAGCTGAAAAAATGAAGTGATTGTAAGTATACTTTTGTAATCTAAACTAGAGAAAGCAATCTTAACATTCTCATTCCCTCTCTGAAACATCACAAATCCCAAACATGACCTTCGTACAGCCGTGGCCTGGCAGCCTGTGTCAAACAGAACAACTCCCCACTGCCTCATCTGTGAGCTGTGCTGCTCATAGTGGTTTGTTCAATAATAACAGTCCCAGAGCTGCTTTCATCTCCCATGTTTTTTGACAAAAAGTCTCCAAACCTCAGCAGTGCAAAAGATTGTCATTTATAACTGGATCAAAGAGCCCATTTTATGTTCAGACACTGAAACACTTGTCTGATGCCTAATACATAACCTATGAAAGGTCTGTCTCATGCTCATAAACACTGGAAGCACTGCAAAGAATAGAGTCGGAGACCCAAAAACAACATCAGACTGAAGCAAAGGAAATTATCTTACTGTACATCATTATAAATTAGAGCCAGAACAGACTTATTCCTGAATTTTTATCAAGGTTATGGTCTCATAGGGACATATTTCTAGAGCAAAAAGTGGTGTAACTGCCAGAGCTACAGAAAAGGAATAGTTATAGAGATAAAATATGTCTGAGAACAGTATGCAGCATCACTGAGAATTTCTCCAGACAACTACTGTTTAATGCTAAGAATAATATTGTTTATCCAATTAGTGATGTTATTTGACAACAATACTTATGTTAATATGTCCTATAACATAGGCAATCCAATGTAAAATGCAAATGAAACTACAGAAATCACAAAAAATGCCTAAAATATTTACTGGAGAATTGAAAACAAAGACAATTTCACACTACAACATATTGCTTACATTGTTGCATATATAAAGATTCATAAATATCTAGTACAATCTTCTAACAGTTTATTAAAATTAATCTTTAATAAATCTGTATTACCTAGTAGAATAAACATATCATATATGACCAGCAATAAAATCACTCCCAAGTTTACAAAAAAGAACCTAATACAGCTACTCCAACAATTTCATACTGACAATGTTGATAAATTAAAGTAAAAATAGTCCCAGTATAATTACTCTTTACCATTAAAAACATAGAAGATATGAAATCTGTATATTTTCTAGTGTTGCTACAGTAACACCAGAATAAAAGTAATTCATTATTAAACACTACTGTAATATTTCCTTACATTGAGTACCTTCCCACCAGTATATTTGTTTGAGAAAAATTTCACTTGCATGCAAATTTAAAAAAAAAAAAAAAAAAAAAAAAAAAAAAAGAAGAAAAAGAAGAAGAAAAAGAAAAGATGACAGTTCTCACTAAAGAAGTATCGTGTATCCTTCCTGGTATGCATATTGTTTAATGAGATATACCTGAAACATGCCAATTCATATTTAAGCTGTTATTTGCAGGATGCCATGTTCTAGTTTTGGAATGATAAGCACATTTTTACATAAGACAACTTTAGAAGAAAATTCTGTATTATTTCTTACATTAGCACAGAAGCATCTGTTAACAACACAGAATAAATTGATTGTAGGTAGCTGTCACACGTTACTTAGATTTACCTATGCCTGTGACAGGGGAAGCCACCCCATAGGGCCCCCCGGGGCCCTGAAAGGAGGGGGAAAAAGGGAATGGGATAAAAACAGCGGCAATCTAAGGAGGAAAAACTTATTTTACTAAATATGATATCGAAATACAAGATAACACAATATAATATAATTGAAGCTAACAAATCGAACGAAACAGAGAGAGAGAAAGAGTCCCTGAAAACCGAAAGGCCTACTGTGAACTCTAGGCGACACGGCTGGAATGCTTCCCCCTCTCCGAGAAGTTCGAGAGAAGAAGAAGAACACTCCAGCCTGGGAACAAGATTATATAGCGCCCTGGTCCCGTGACTTATCACTACCCATGTTGTTCTCTGGGATATGTAGTCTTCTTCTGTGGACTGAGCATTCAGTAGGAGTATCCATGCTTTACATGATGTTATGATGTGGAATATTGATAGCAAAATTACAAAACCATGACAGTAGCAGAAACATTCTGATTTTAAAACATGTAGTAAACTAGTATAATCATGTAGTAAACTAGTATAATCAATAAATCAACTGTGTAAATGGCAGCCAAAATGTGACTTCTACTTTATAAGTATGCATAACAGTCAGCTTTCTATCCCATTTGTATCACTACACTTTGTATTATTGGGTATTTGTTGGTTTGGGTTTTGGGTTTGTTTTTTTTTTTTTGGTAATTAATTCTGAAAGCATTTCTTGCAAAGACTGTAAGACTGCAATTTCTCCATCATAAAAACTCTATTTTTTGATCACTTTATAGAGCTATTTGAACTCAAAGTAATGTTAGCAACATATTAATTTAAATAACAAGAATGTTAACACTTGAAAATGTCTCAAAAGAAGTGAACCCATTCTGTTACCACTGTAACAATTCACTACAACAGGTATCTCAACACAGTCTGGTTTTCAAAAGGCTTTCGCAGAAAAATAGCCATCTGTGTTTGCACATTCAAATCTGAAAACTTGGATTTGAAGAATAGCAAATATGCAAATGCAATATTCACCTTCAACAGAAGAGATAAAAAGTAAAACCCATTGGTTTTTAGAGGAGCCTATTTTCATGAATTACAAGCACACTTACTCCAGTACAACATAATGTTTCCTTTTGTTGTTTCTTCTTTAAAGACCAGAATACATTTCGTTATTAAAATGGACTGCTAGACTCACCTCCCCCCTCCCCCAGCCTCCCCCCCCCTCCACTTTCTCTAACTGGGTAAATCCTGAAAATAAATAAACAAAATATGAAACAAAAACAACCAAGTATGTATTTATCTTAAAGTTCAAGATATTTATGCCAGCATCACAACTGCGAGTCTGCGAGTTCTGGATTTGCGTGGAGGTAGTTGCGTTCTGAGGAGAGGGTTGCTCTGAACTGTTTGTTTTTTCATTATTTGTTGGTGTTCACTTTACCACTTGGCTTTGATACTATGAGGTGCACAGTAGATTTGAATTTTCCCGCATTGTATAAGTGTACATTGGTGGAAATGAAATGGTACTTCCCATCTCTTGTAGGTCCATGAATTTCTGCAAGTTACTAAATGTTCTAACAGTCAAGCCAGATTTTTTTACATATATGGACTGCCTGAAATCCATGGCTTGTTGACATTATTCACCTCTTCTACAGCTTTCTTTTTTGTGTGTGTTTGTATGCAGTTTTTTCTTTACTTTGAATCTTATTTACCTCTGTTACCCTTTCCCTCCATAAGTGAAAAAGAATCATTAATAATGACTCCTCCAAACAAGTAATATAAGGATATATACTTCTGTGGCTTAAAAAAAAAAAATACAAAAAATAGTAGTTTTATTTCTGTATGGATTTACACCATATATTAGAATAATAAAGACAAGTTGAATAATTTTTTGAAACTCAAGTTTAACTGAAAAATTCTACATCATGTTGTGTTTGAGAGCAATACATAGAAAACTTGTTTTGTTTAGTCATCAGAAATGCTACAGAAAGGATGAAATGTTGCACAACTACAGTAGGCAATCAAGTGCCTTTACATAATGAGTTTCTTTTTTTCTTTTTTTTTCCTGGAGATAACAGTTCTAATTTATTTCCAATCAGTAAACAACACACTACTTTTTGTAACAATTTAAAAAAATGTTTTGCTAATTCCTAATTAATGCCTAATTAATGCTCATTCACACCGTTCATGATGTTTGTCCAACAAAATTACAGAATTTTCATCCATTTAAGAAAACAATGTAAAATATCAGAGCTTCTTGGAAAGAGGGCAGTCTTTTCAAGGTTCATTGAAAAACATTTTTGTTCTCTTTTTCCCCTCAGAAAAATCACTCCATACAAACAGTTATTTGTCTCACTCTACCAAGTGGCATTGACTGCAAAAAGGACTTATTGGAGGTCAAGCTTTGCCCTAAACATCTGCAGGGAAAGTCAATGAAGTCCACACTTCAACAAAACACACAGAACCCACTGAAGTCATTAGAAGAGTCTGAAGGAGGAGAGACATCTGGAAAATGCCACTAGATCACTGAAGAATGAAGAAGGTAAGGACAAAGAGAACATTGCTTCCATTAATATTCCCAAGAAACAACACACTGAATATATGGAATATACTGATTGCATATTCCGAGGCAAAATTAACTTAGGTTACATTAGTTCTCATTTTGCAAACAAAAATGCTTTATTTGTGGGGTCAGGATCTCTGAATCTGCTCAAGCAAGAATCAGTTTGTTATGTAGAGTGACCTCGGCTAGCTCAATTTCTCTGCCCAACAACTTAGTCCTGCAGGAAGTTACTGGAATGTTTAAGGAAAGTTTTACACTTCATACAGGCTATTAAGTCAGCACTGACACGCTATAGATTTATTGCTGCCACTGGCCATGCTTAAACAATCACAGAAGTTAGCCATGGGTGCTGCTGTCATATTCCTAGAGAAAAATTGCAGTTGACACTGAATTTTTGTCTGTCATGCTATAGGTATTGGAGTAAGTTACAAGAAGGAAAAAAAAAAAAAAAAAAAGAACTAAAGCTCCATCAATCCTTACATCAATCCTTACATTGACCTGAATTTAAAAGCAGATCCTGGGCATGATGCCAACAGGTCATCTTCACTGGAGTATTGATTCACCAGACCAAGAAAATAGGCAAGTATGAGCATGAAGATAACACTTTCAGAAAAAAAAAAAAAAAAAGCTTGATTTGCTACTCAAGCCAGTGCAGTTGTGCTCCCAGAGACCCTGTTTCACTGCACCACACAGTAGTTACCCATCTAGGAGATGGGGAGGTTGAACGGTGTGCTTCAGACATGTCAAAAGACTGACCAGATTCCTATCTGTGCAATCAGGATGACCCACACCGCTTATCATCCCATAGGGCAATAGTGAAGCAAAGTTCCTAGAAGAGTGGAATCTTCGGAAGAAAAGTCAGTTAGAAAGATTATTCAGCTTTTTGCTGATTCACTATCCATTGAAATCTAGTCCACTATTTCAACAGAGCATTTTTCTGATCACATCTTCAGAACCTGGGTTGTTGATGGGTTAAAATGCTGCTGTATGCCAAGAGTCAATCATTCATAATGTTTTATGAATAGAACTCATTTCTAGTTTAATGTCCTATTGCAGAAAGTCTTACATAGTCAACATTTCACAAGTATGACTGTCTCTTCTACCTCTGAAAGTATGTCTGGCTCAGCTAATGTCAAAATAATTATTTTACCTACTGGTCAATTATAAAATACTCTGAAGGAGGGCTGTGGTAGCAGATTAGTCATCCAAAAATAGTCTTGAACTGCTTCCACACCCCAGAAACAGGATATTTTGAGTTACCGTATATCATTAGAAATAATGGCAGAAATCATCAATAAGCACTCACACTAATGGAGCACAGAACACTCCTACTAGTGACGCAACAGGAGTTGACAGCGTGACCTATTTTCTTTTCACTAGTATTCAAGCATGCCTTCAGTTACAGACCTAGGGGTAAATAAAAGCATTTGAGTTTTCAGGGTACTTAATAGGTTCTAATCAAAATGCTTTTTTTCCCTTGATCAAGTAATAACCCTTCTTGCAATTTGAGAGACTGAAAGCAGATAACTAGAGAAGCCATAAGGTGAACTAGGAAAATGACATAACTTTAGTGAAGGTGCAAAAATATGGAGGACTACAGGTTTTAAGATGTAGAACTTTCACTCATTCCAGTGCCATAGGACCTTTACTGCATACATTTACTAGGTAGAAGATCAAAAGTTCTGTTGCGGTATATCTGTATCAGTTCTATTGTAATACATATGAACAGAAACTCATAGGACTTTGCAAAATCTCTTGTCTCATCACGGTATGATCAAAAAATTTACTATGCAATATTGCCACCCAGTGATAAAGATGACTAAGAACTTGAGGTAAAAATGGAGTCATAGGAGTGAGTCTTTGAAATTCATACTTTGAAAATGGAAAATGACATCCAAAAATAAAGAGTAGAAAATAAAGAGTAGAAGTACTTAAAACACAATGAAAATAAGTTTGGTAGGTACCACAGAATCACCAAGGTTGAAAAAGACCTACAAGATCACCCAGTCCAATCATCCATCTATCACCAAGAGTTCTCACTAGATCATGTCCCTCAACTCAGCATCCAAACATTCCTTGAACACCTTCAGGGCAAGTGACTCCACCACCTTCCTGGGCAGCCCATTCCACTGCCTGACCACTCTTTCAGAGAGGTAGTATTTACCAACACCCAGTCTGAACCCTCCAGGCTCAGCTTGAAGCCATTCCCTCTAGCCCTATGACCACTTACACAAAAGAAGAGGCCAGTCCCCCACTCACAACAACCTCCCTTCAGGAAGTTATAGAGAGCAATGCAAACTTACTAAGGGTGCACTCAATGCACCCTATAGAGAGAGTAGAGAAAGTGAATGATTCTACAAGCCTTACACATTCTTACTACTGGATCATATATTCTTTACTATAACAAGCTGTACAGTAAACAAATATACAGAGTGGCGTAGTTAGGCTGGTATTTTTACAGATCACATAACTAGAACAATTACCACAATGGAAAGAGATAATAAAAAAAAAATAATGAAAATGCTCACCCATGTTCTAGGCTTGCAGAAAAACTCCAAAGGGATCAGTCTCCAAAAAGAGAACCTTCCCTTGTGTCAGTCAGCCTTTAAATGGGGTCTAGGAGGGGTGGAGCTCCAGGCTCCACCCCTTCCAATCACACAGCTGATTTCCCTTCACCTGTGCTACTGCATCTAACTCATAGCTTGCTCCAGGTGATCAGCCAATTATCCAGGCCATGATTCAACAGCTCCCATACACAAGCCAAGTTTACTGTTAAGTTTACTGTAATGTTGCATCCATTTAAAAGACTTTCTGGACCATAAACAACAAGTATTAATTTCCCTTAAAAATCTGCTGTGTTTAAAATGGGAAATTTTTATTTCTCAGGCATAAAAGTTCTCCTTGAAAATGTCTGCCTTCCAAAAAGCTACGTCCCTATAACAAAAAGATATAAAATAAGAATGGATAGAAGTTCTTGGTTCATTCCAAAACAAAGTTCTAATATCATGGAGAGGTGGAGTAGGACATAAAAGGTCTTTTGAAACAGGTTTTGTAGTTCCCATACAATTTAAGAGTCCAGAATGAAACTGGAGAAAAGGTGAGCTCTAAATGCAAGGCCTGTAAGAACAGAGTAGCAAGTTTCCAGCTACCCAAAAGATAAGATTTTCTGTCTACTTGTTATTGATAATGAAATTTGATGGCCAAACCTAAAACAATTTATTGAAGAACTAGCAGCAGCAACAACAACAAAATACTTTGTTGATTTTCATCCAGAACAAATATGCTCAAGGTTTTAACTTAAATTTTTTGTCAGAGGTTTCAAAGCTGTTGTCATTTATCTCAAGGTGAATTTGTAAGCAAGATAGTTCAAAATGAAAATTTATGAATGAAAATTTAAAACATTTCATTTTCTCTTTACTTTTTCTTTCCAGATGAAACTATTCTCATCATTCCTCAGACCTACAAACCTGAAGATCATACAGCTTTTTCATCTCACTTCCATAGACCTTTACCAACATGTAACATTTCAGTTTTGTGAGAGATTATCCCACCAGCTGCCCTTCATATATACTGCATTCATCACTTACTTCTAATCTCAAATCACAGCAGGATACAGAGACAAAAACCTTTACATCATCATCAATCACCAAAAACACTAAAGCTCATGTGTTAACACATAAGTGTTAGTGTAACAGCAATAAATTAATGCATATCCCTTTTCAAAGGAATCTATGCTTTGCATTCCATTGTCTCCCAACTAATTTAAGCACATGAAAGAATATGTTTGTCTTCAAAATAGGATTAATTCATATCAATCCTTTTTTTATCACATCCTATGTGAATATGCATTTAAATAAATGATTATTTGAATTTATACTTAAATTCATATATTTTTTAAAAATATACAGTTTTTAAAAATATACAGTTAAAGACATATTTATAAAATATATGCCCCCGAATAGGAAATATAAAAGTACTAGCTTCTGCTAGAAGGCTGGATTAGAAAACAGATATTTGCTGAAGAATTAAAAGGCCAGAACTCACATAGGCAAGTGACAGGAAAATACAGGCATTTCTAGTTCAGCTGACCTTTAGATCAATACCCCTCTCCTCTTGCCCCAAGCATCTGTCAGACAAGCACTGTCACAAAATACCACTGCTAACCTTAAGCATTCTTCCACTAAGCACTACACTTCAGGTTGCACCTACCATCCCGTAAACTATTAAAAACACTCTGGTTTTTCCTTGAGGGCAATTATTGTAGCTCTAACTTTCTTTTCTCTTCAGAATTTTAAAAAGCCAGATGGTGGGGATAACAATCATTCTGATGTAGCTTTACTCAGATAAGAATAAATGTCGATCTTCATGGTTTTTACAGTAAGTAAATAATGAATTAACTCAATGCTACAGACAAACCTCTGACTTTTAGTCAGAGTCAACAGTTTCAAAATCTGCTCATAGTTTTAAAACACTTGCAGTTCTGCTTGTCAGCAGTGAACTACAGATTGCCAACCTGTCATTTCAAATGAAAAACACCTTTGACATTTCTGAGTAGTGTTGATGCTTTTTTCCCTGCTTTCTTATATTGTGGTTACTACTTTATTAGAACCTGACTTTAAAGTCGATCCTGGCATTCATTAAGGATAAAAGGATATGTGCAGTGACAACCACCAGTTGCACTGCCATCACTCAGAGTGATAGGATTTTTGCCTAGGGATTTAATCTTTTTCCAACAAGCCATCAGGCTGCTAAATACAATTAGTGAATAAAATAAAAAGTTTTAGATTAATTTTGCATTGAATTACAAGCAAGGGCAATATTTGCTGAGGTGTCAGATTTCAGCTGCTTTCATATACAAACATCACTACTCAAGCGAAGAAATAGAGATGTATACTCAGTCAAGGACATTTCATAAAGAAGCTACAAAATTTTTATCGTGTATGGAGTCAGACAGTGAATAGATATGTTAGAGCATTTCACATGACAAAATTAAAGTGGATTGAACCTGGAGACAAGAGGCATTAAAGCAGCAGTGATCTGTAAGCAGAGCAATGTTCTTAGAGTTCTGCATAGAAATAATGTCAAAGGGCTGCCTGTTTTCATTCTGCTGCATAACTTTAACCAAGGATATATTTTTTCCTTGTCATTTGCCAACTTTGATTCAAATCAAACTAACCACTGTCTAAATTAATTTTTATGTCATTCTGAGGTATATTTTTATCAATGAAGAACACTGTTGAATTCACTGAATGTCTGAAAGCCTGGACACACAAAGTTAATCAGATGTGCAGGAGGGAAAAGTTAATGATGCAAACATTAAGCACATAATTGTTTTACTTAGCTGCCTACATAATTCCCCTGCATATCTCCTTTCTATTACTTAACTAAAACAACTCATACAAAGAGAAAAACCTAGGAAATTATTTGCTCTTGTTTTGCTTTGACTTCAGCCAACTGGACATGCGGGGAAGTGAAGGAAACTTGTATAAGCTTCAGGAAAAAACTGAATACTGGCTGCCTAGCTATCTGCTACCATATATTAAGGGAAAGGCTCCGGCAATGTGAATTTCATACTAAGATGGAAGAAAAGGTGAGCTTTATACTCTTGTTATATTGTTTATATATGTGTGTGTGTGTATGTATGTGACAAGTTATTTTAATTCCATGTTATTACATGCTCAGTTAAAGTGCTTGGATTAGAAAAAGGCAATTTTAAGCTGTGACTAGATCCCAGTAACTCAAACAGGGGCTTGCTAGTTCTCCATCTGAGCTGCTGTGTTTGTTGGCTTTCCTGGGTTTCCATCTGACCATCATCGTGATCCACTGTAGAGTATTCACTATATAGTGCTCACTCTTACTGAACACTTCTGGCAGCCAAAATGCTGGAGGGTGCTTAACCTAAGTCCACAGGACCACAAGGTATTCACAGTAATTCCTAGGGACCCCAAGTTCGATTATGGTAGGTTAAGACTATAGCAAAATCACTGAAGGACTGGGCAGCAATGGCTAAGCTTGGTTTCTTGTGCTTTGACTGTTGCCTGCTATCTGCGTTAAGCCCAAAGGTGAATTTTTAGCAGTGCTGTTTTTCTCTGCGCTTTTGATTAAGGAAGGCACTCTGAACATCGGCCCTGATAAAGCTAATACAGACATAGGATTTAGGGCTTTAAAAAGATTTTTAAAAATCTAGACCACAGGAGCGTGGCAGCACAGCTTCGGTACAGAGAACACCAGAATAACAGGTTGGGGAAAAAATCTTCTTGCTCAATGAAGTTCACTAAATTGGAAAGTGGAGAAATATGTGGTAGTTATTACAAATACCCTAGAAATGGATGTTTAATAATCTGAGTTGGAAGAGGAAATTGAAACACAGATAAATTGCAAAGCATCTGGTATTTTATTTAATTTTTCATGAGAAAAAGAGCTCAAGATATATAGCATTGTGTGTAGTAGCAAAGTTTATAAAGAATTAAACCAGGGATTTTTTGTAAGCACAGTTCATCCTGCCGTTATCATCAGCTCTAAATCCTTCAGGGCAGTTTGTTCTCCATGTCTCGCTTTCCAGCTCAGAGAGGCTGCATATTTTTTTTTCCCTAAGAGGAGTATATCGGTTTTCTAATTAAATGAAGAGGCTGATAAAAATTATTATAACTAGCCAGGTATACAATTTCATGCTCAGAAGTGTGATTTATCATTTTTTAAAATAATTGAAAAGTATTAATCTGCATTTGATTTGTAAGAAACCTTGAAAGGCATTAAGAATACATCTATAACTCTAGTCATTTTCTGTGATACAATGTGAATAAGGTCCTACAAGCACAGCTGCACTTCAAAAACGTTTATAACATTGTCTGGAAAAATCATACTTTGCTTTTCTTTTGGATGTATGTTAGAATTCAAATCTCAGTTATGTGCTGAATGGAATCTTTAAAATATCCATAATGTGAGACAAGACAAAGACTTGCTATTTCTATACTTCTGAAGACAGTGTCTTACAACACTGAAAATATACAATTTCTTCAAGAACATTTTACTGATTCTCAGTCTTCAAAGTTACCAAATTTTACATTAAGATAGAACTTTCAGAGACTGTCTAGAAAAAGCAGATCTTTGCAGTCTTGGACCTTCTTTATACTGTGCCATACAACAATTTGATTAAATCAATTTTTTTTTCTCTTTAATTACCCTCCAAAAAAGAGGCAAAGATGAATAATAATTGCACTCAAATGATCAGCTTTATATCTTTTCAAGATATTCTGCATAATTCTTAATAATACATCAGTAACATCAAGACAGTACTTCATAAATGCTCACACAGAAAACAGGTGTTTTTTTGGTTTTTTTTACCCACACATCAGTATGCTCTATGCCTTTAGAGTGCAACATATAGGAGTGAAAAAATACAACTAAGTTTCACACATAGAACACCTGATATATCTAAATCTGATTCATTTGCAAACAAATTAATTGGAAAAACTGTCTGAATTCACTTTAAAATACGAACAAGCAACAACAAAAACAACTCAAACCAAAGTAGCGTGTAAGTATTTGACTAATTTGGATAAGTGTCAGTAAGTTAGCTCTGCAAAACCAGGTATTTGTATTCTGTATTATGCTGTCCACATATATTTTACTTTCTTAGTAACACAGATTTTTAGCCAGCAGAACCCAGTCTTCATCTCTTCATCATAATCACAAGGGAGAGGTTTTAAGCTGTTTAAGAACCCAGCCAGAGGTTGCTATCCCTATAATTGATATAAAATAGTGAGTACCTTTCCTCAGCTGAAGTAACCTTTTTCTCTAGATAGACCTCTGTTTCCAGTGGCCAATTTTCTCTGCAATACCAATTTTCTGTTAGCAGAAATGAAACATATGTTGAAGAAAATAAAGGAGATGAAGCTTTTAAAATGAATCATCCAATACATACTAATGGAAAGTTTAAATCTGTATGTCCACACATAACTGTCTGGCTCAAATGAAAATATGCCCTTGTTTCTCAGATATAACAGCGTACAACAGACCTTTTGTTTTACACAAAGATTTTTAAGTGATGCAAAATGAACATAAAGTATTCAAGAAAATAAAAGTATGCACATTTCGATTTTAAGTATTTACATGTGAGTGGTCTGAAACAATAAAATACACTACAGAAATGCTTATATCCAGCATAAAGAGTTCCAGAGATGTTTCACTGAAATATTTTCCCAGTTCCAGCTACTCACCTGAAAAAAAGGACAGAGCGTCAACAGAGTACAGTGTGACAATGTCAGTAATGGAGTTAATAGCAAAAACATTTCAATAGGGTCATTCTCAATTTCTCCTGCTCTCTTTTCTTCAACAGAAAAGTTTGAGATTTCAGTTTCTCTATTCATTTTGAACCAACAAAATGTAGCACATCTTACATAATTGTTTTCCAGCTCCGGGAGTTTATACATCAAATAACACTTGTGGATCAAGCAAATAAAGTGAGCAACAGAAAGGAAAACAAACAAAAAGCAGACTAATGAAGATCTGTCTGAACCAGTTCCACTGCTGAAGTTTGCTGAGAATTACAAAATTCTCTGAGATTATAATCCTCAAGAGACAAGGTTCATAACTACAAACTACACCAAGAGTCAAAAGAACTGTATTGAATTCCACATCCAGAAGGCATTTACCTCTGTAACTGCGAGGTCTGCTGAAAATTGAACAGATACCAAAGAATTCTCATGCAGCATGTGAAGAATAGGAGCAGTGCTCTAGAAAGGCAGTAACTTTGCAGAACAATAATATAAACCAACAATGCATGCAATGACAGATCTGAAAGATTCCAATGATTAATCTGCACAAGATTAATTAAATGCTTTAGTCAGTAATGCACCCCTACAAATCTGGAGATACCAGCAGTCCTGGTTGTACTGACATGCAAAATTGGCTAATTTGCCTGTATCAATAAGTTTTCTGGCCAAACCAAAAGTAATTGTCTCTTGGAAGGAGGCTTATAAAAAGTGATTGATTTTAGGATGAGCTGGTTTCCCTGGAATGTGTATGAATTCCACAGTCCATGTTCCTGTCCAGATCTCCAAGAAACACCCAAGCAGAGCCCAGTAGTGGGAGCAACTTGAAAGATGGAACCTGGTTCCCGTTTCAAATATTTCTCCTTTATCATTTTAAGTATAAATGAATAAATGAAGTCATACAAAAAAAATTGTCCTATTGCTAATTAAAACAAATATAAAAGGAAACAAAAATCAGCTAATCACATATTTCTAGCATATCACTTCAATCAAGAATGTGAAAAATTATAACTTCAGCAAGTAGTCTTTAAGTGCTTTCGTGTATGCACTATTCCTTTTTGGAAAGGTCAATTAAATGCCAAAAGTGTAACTAAAAAATGTGAAATTATTTAATATTCAACAGTTGCAGCTAGCCTATTGGTATACATTACATCTAATTATGTACTTCACAATCACTGCAGAAAAGAAATTCATAAAACATTTACAAAATATGTTCAGCACATTATTCATGACCACACTGAAAAAAAAAATGCTTTCAGAAATGTGATGAATTGGAAATCAGCTTTCCTTATTTAACATATTTTGACTTAAAAGAATAAAGTGTCAGGAGGAAAAACACCTGCAAAATTCCAAGAATGCATAGCATATAATGTAATATATTACCATGAATGAATAAAACAGGCCACTACACATTTACCCTCTGTTTCTTGTTGGTGGTGGTTTTCTTGTCCTTGACTAACTGTATCTGTTATTAAATGCATACTTGTAAATTCTGCTTTAAATAAAAAACAAACAAAAAAACATCAAAAACAAAAAACAAACAAACAAACAAACAAGTATATTTTGAAAGGCATGACCTAACGTTTGGCAAGCTGGCAATAAATGTCTAAGATTAAATCACAGGCCATTGGACCATTGGATACTTGCTTTATAGTAGCCAATAATGTCAGCACTCAAATTTTGTCTCTCCAGAGTTTTCCAGTTTGGAATCATAGAAAACAATCTTCCTATTTTATATATCTGCAGTTTCAAAGATGGAGGTGTGCAAATCATATTAATAAGATCTAAGTTTTACATCTTTGTTCTCACTGGGTATTTTTTTTGTAGGGTCAAGCAAGGTGACATAAAAACAAGACTGAACAAACTGAACTCTTACACCAAAGGAATAAAATCAATGCAGCAGCAAGACAGCTTTTGGATTCAGATCAACTAGCAGGCAGCCAACAAGAAGCTAGATGCTTATGAGTCAGCAAGTAACATCTGCATTGATTTTATTAATTGTAATCTATTATTCCTGGATTTTCAGGAAGGTGAAGTTTTTTCTCTTGGTACTGTGAGAATAATTTTTGCACCTCTTTGGTTTTGTGTTTCTGGATGTAATCCAGCCTTACCTTTATTTGTAAGAGCACCTGGTACCTGGTAATTACTGGCAAACAAACACCTTTACTATTTTACAAAAATGTACAGATGACAAAATGTCTTTAGGTTGTCACAAGATGGATTCTCGTGTTATTCTAGTAGAACACAGAAATGAATTATTATGCCTGCAACTGGCTGATAACTGGCATGCAAGCTAGTGAAAGTGAGATTCTATTGATTGTGTTTTAATTGAGATAAAAGAGCAGACCTTTAAAGAATGCAGAGTTTAGTATCTTAATATTGATGGATTTGCTGATGTACTTGAATGTAAGAGCAATTATTTTTTAAGTTAAGCTTATTGAGTTCTAAATTGTTTGATAGCCAAGGCATAAAAGTTATGCTAACATTAAAAGTCTCTTTTAGAAATGTTTTTAAAAGAATTACCAGTGCTTACTATTATCTAGTGCAGGTTTCATGAAGCTGAATGATTTGTACCAGTACGGATTATTCCCAAAGACACTAATTCTAGAACTGAAAGCTTTTTGTATGCCAGTAACTGAACTTCTCCGTGAGAAAGAATGGAAACAGTTGATGAGCCTTAGAAAATAGAACATTTCATTTCAGCAAACAACAGTCAGCAGTAAACAGGTTATCACTGGAAGAAACATCATTGAATATTGCGCATCCCTCATCTGGGAATTTCATTAGAAGTACTGTATGGAGATTTCCAGATCACAGCCTGAACCTGCATTTTAGTGTCAGGTGAAAAGCTGGCTCACCCAGGGTATACAATTGTAAGCAATGCCCCTGGGAGACTGGAATGGGTAGATCCACGGTCCATGGCTCCTTACTCTCATTTAAGGGTTAGCCACCAAGTGATTAGGATCTTTGTTTAGAGATCACCCTTTCTGGAGACTTCACTGAACTTCAGAAAGGGTAAGTCACTTGTCCCTGTATCGTCTTCTGAACTGTATCTTGAAAAATACCTTTATAAATGTGTTTGTGTCCTGGTAGAAGGTAATATCATTGTATTCCCTTGCTCCACATGTACATAACGTGGAAATAAAAGCTCCCAAGTGAAAACAAATCTAGATGAAGTATACTAATTTGATAGATCACTCATGTAGAAAAAGAAATTTGTTTGGAAAAACATTATCTCCATTGAAAATAGCATACACAAATATTAGTTTTCTAACTTTTGGATACATAATGTTCTTTACCTAAGAATTTTCACTGTTAGAAGGTTATAATAGAGTTGTTATTATCTGGCAAGACATCTAGCCACTTTATAACACAGTTACACATATGTAACGTGGTGTCACAGAGTTATCTAGATCAATCTACATCCATGACAGGGGGAAGTAGGTGATCCCTGTGTCATGTGGGCAACACATCAGATGTTCCTGTAGACTTTAGAAGAGATTGATCCATTGGGTTGCTTAAAGGTTGTCGCACACATATGTATATCCCCATACATCAGCATAGACCACATTAATGATGCCATTTAAACCAGTAATGCAGGGGAAAGAGAAGGAGTAGGAAAGAGAGACACCCTTGCTTCCAGTCCCTGTCTTCAGAATTGACATTTTTTCAATTATTTTTAATCCAGTAATTGTTAACAATAAATGCACAAACCTTCCAAAGACTAAAAAAAAAATGGAATCTCTGCATCTCAATTCAGAGAATTTAGCTATAAAACCCTCTCCTGTTGGGGTTTTTTCTGATCTTACAATTTTAATTTCTATCTGTACAAAGAGAAAGACAGGCAAGAGACACGAATGTTGTTTCCATTTGATACTATTATAATGTGTTATGTCATATAATAGTTTGCATTATATTGCCCAGTAGATAAACGGTGCTCTAGGAAAACATTCTCTAAGCTGTATTTTGCATTTCTGGAACAGGTATTCTGAATTAGTAAATAAGAATAACTGTATGTTCTTAGAAAGGTTATTCCAGCTCATCTGACTATATACTCTCAGAAAGTTTTCTTTATATCCCAGATGAGGGAAAGGATCTCATTAGTTTGCATTATGCCAGTTGCAGTACACAGCCATCCCATCCCCCAGTTCACTTAAAAAAGAAATACGAGATGTTCTATGTACAGTGCTGAAATAAGAGAATTATTAATATATTGATGCTGTGGTCACACAGATTTCTTAACAAACTCCTGGTTTACAAGCTGGATGTGAGGTATGATAACCAACCATGCAAGTATCTGAGCTAAATCAAAAGGCATAAGCAGTTTACATGTCTAAGAGCTAGACAGAAGACTACACTCCACAAATTAAACAGGTAGTCTCTGTTCTTGTCTTGGTCCTGCTAGAAGAACTTGGACACAGCTTCTGTGTATATTAGTTTTCTCCCCATGTCAAGGGTTTTTGCTGTGGTAAACAGACAGCATTCCTTAATAATTTGCTAGGTAAGCAATAAATGCACTCAGATATATCTGCAATGCCAAGCAAGGAATTAATCTGAAGTGTTTTTTGTGCTGGACTGTATCTCTAAACAACTCACGCATGTCCCCCAGCCCCAGCTGCCAGACACAAGACAGGACCTACTGCATGGTAATAATCAGTGATACAGCTACCTGCCAACAGCATCGACTCCTAGGGACACCAGAAATTAAGATTCCAAAGCTGCATCCCATATCCACTAAACAAGGCTCTGCTGAAGGTTATATTGTAGCTGCACAATGCATTAAAATAACCCAGACAAATTCAGGGGGAAAAAAAATATCTTTTGTATGTTGCCCTTTTCATTACTGTTACATCATCTATTTGCCTGTCTTTAATTTCATTGTTTGCAATCTACAGTTGTTTATCGAATCTCTATGGTACAAACTTTTCAACCTGTGGATTCCTTATAAATGGCTGATTGGAACAATTTCAGCTTAAATAGGTTTTATTCTCATGAATATTCAGTCATCTGGTTTTTGACATCAAATTGTTCTCTTTCCCTGTTTGGGTGACATAATCATTCAAAATTGTTCTGTTTTCTGTCATATGCAATGCTATTTTACTCATAAAACTTGGATCTGCACTGAAAAACACATTTTCTTGAATAAATTTTGCTGCATAAATAAGGGAGGGAGGGACAATAATTAGAATTCCCATATAAACAGTCAAACCCAGATTGTACTGGGAAGGCAATGAAATTGCTCCCTTGCTGCACCCTGTGAATTGATCTAAAAATGGGAATTACTATGCTACTCAGTTAATGGAAAAGGTTACATCATGATTCAAGACCTTCCTCAGAAATTACTATGCACAGCCTTTGGGAAAAGGATCTCTTCTTCCTGCAGTGCACGCACAGACTTATTTTATTCCCACTCATTACAAACATGCATGGGTCCCACTTAAAACTGACAAAATCTGCAGTAATCACAATGGAAAATACAGGGAGATATCCAGGTCAGAGCCATTGCATTGTAGACAAAGCACAGGCTGTTTTTCCCAGTAGTTCCTTTAACATTTATCCGTATCAGATTTTAACTATCATTTTATTTTCACCCAGGTCTTGTGAAGTCCTGTTATGAGTTTATGCTGTCTGCTCCCCTTCCTACTTTCAATTACATGGAATTATCTACAAACTTCATGACTTTCAAAAGTGTTCATCTCTAACCAAGACATTCATTTATGCATCTTTCAACCAACTATTAATCGTTTCTAAGATCCTCCCTCTTGTCCCACAGATGTATTAAAAGCCCTTAAGGTTTGCCTGTTCTGTGTAATGCTGACCTCAAAAAGACATTTTTCTACACCCTATCTTAACAACTAATATACTTCAGTACTCCTGTTCTACAAATCATTATCTCTATTTCATAATGAAGTCACTGGAAAAGATATTGACTTTCAATGACTGCATCAAGCATGGCTATACAAGTAAGTGGTAGGGAAAGGTCTAACTGACCACAAAAAAGATAGATAATTCAAAGCAGGAAAAAATCAACAGCTAGTTATAAATCCTTCTTACAAAAGGACATAAGGGTAAACTTGGTTCTGTTATTTCCTAACAGAGAACTCACTGCAAAGGTAACTTCTAGGTTAAGCAATATTAAATTGTGTTTATCTAGTATAATCTTCCTCAAAGCTAGCTGTGCATGCTGATGGACAACATACTTCCTCTCCTCTGCAGTATATGAAATTTCCCCTATGCTTAATCTTCTGAGCAGAATCGTCAACATCTTCCCTTTCCTTGGTTACTATTCACAGTCTTAAAAATACTGCAGTAAAGCTCTCCAATGAGTCTTACCTAAATCCAGGCCACTCATGCTCTGGAAAGAATTCATGTTGGCATGGAAAACCTGAAATGTATGGATATTTGATTCCTGTCAAAACAAATCAAAGAAAGCACAATTGCATCTTTTTAAACTAGATTGCAAAAGTTTTATATACTCCAAATTCACAGATTTCAGCAGCAATGCAACTGTCACCACAGCCGAGACATTTTGCTAGAGCATCAAGACAGATTAAGAAGCAAAAATTATCTACTGCAAGTGTGAAAACATTTTTTTCACATTTTAAAATAAGCAAGGGAAAACAAGTATATTTTCTCTACACAAAGAAAGTTTTTTCTTACAAGAGAAATAAGGAACAACAGTTTTTCTCAGTATCATTCCTAGAAATGTTCCAGGGATACATCTGAGACAGATTTGGAAATGTACCAACTTTATGGTCACTCCATGAAGGGTTCAGTAGTCTAACAGATATCACTGTGAATAAAAGCACCAGGCATCTCATCACCACTCCATTGGTTGAAATGTTATTGAAAGGAAAGGACTGTTCTTATTCATTGGCAAATGTGTCTTTTAATGATAATGCCTTTTCTCTCCCAGTTTTGTATAATATCTTGTGATTTCATGGTAACCACAGCAACCATTCATTTTTGTTCTGAATAAAAAGAGTGTTGTGAATTCATTCAGCCTGTTGGCATATAAATTAAGGCTGCCTGCCATAACTAGTATGCTAGCACTAAGTTTTCCCACTTAGCTTTAAACTGACATGTTCACTACTGATGAAGAAAGTGCCTGATTCTGATAAGGTGAAAAAAAGTTTGTCCTGAGTAGGTAGGAAAGGTCATTCAGTTCAGTGCACAAAATACAGGTGCTGATGACTACCACTGACAATTGAGTCAGTCAGGCTGAGCAAAGAAAATATTGGAATTACCTTTGAAAAAAAACAGTGCTTCAATACAAGCTAAGAGGAAAGAAGGGGGGAGTGATGAGGGGGAAGGAAAGAAGGATTAGAGGTGAAAATACAGCTGAAATTTTCTTGCCTCCTAGAGAAAGCAGTCTAACTCATTTTGTCCACTCCACATAGGCTATAGAGTGCAGCATCTCTGATGCAGCACACAGAAGTCCCTCATGGCTCACTGCCATACTGCCTATTTTATAGCTAGTGTACCTCTTACAAAACACATGCTAGTACCTAATCCTTCCTTAAATAAAGTCCCTAAACCTCATTAATACATCTACGGGACAATGTAATTCAAATGTAATTCAGTGGATCAAAGCATCTCACCAACATATTTCTCCCTTCTTAGCACACTCTAGTCTGCTTCTCCTCTTTTACTGTTGTGCACTTTTCTTCCCTTTTTTAGCAAAAAATAACTATACTCCTTTGCGATGGCAGCTGTCTCATTTCCAGTGTACCTGAAATTTCAAATACATTCCAAGTATTCAGACCTTAGTCTGGTCTCCCATCAGTATGGTACAGGATCAAAGAATAATTCATGTTGGAAGGGATTTCAGGAAGTCTTTTAGTCCAAACTGACACTCAGAGCTCAGGGTCAAAATTGATTTCAGACCAGCTTGCTCAATCTAATTTCAGCAGTTGTCCTTGAGAAGCCTGGGTGTAGACGAAAGAAAAAATAGCCTGCAGCAAAAGTAATAATGTGATGATTTGATGAAGGGCATCACAAACAAACGTTATCATAATAGTCATATTTCATTTTAATCCAAACAATAGTTGATCTTGAAATATTATCCCTAGAATTTCTTTTTGAATTCCCAGCTCGACCTTAATGCCAAACTTCATGAAACTGGTTCTCTAGACAAATTTCATTGTATAAAAACTTCATGAATTGAAACCTGGAAGATTTATACCCTTTGATCTTTGCAAGCTATTATTATACCATTATCTTCTGAGGCATTAATTAATAATAAATGCTTAATTCATCATGAAGCTAAGCTAAGCATATTTTTTCAATCCCCTCAGCCCTATGATCCCAGTTCTATTAAAGAAGCTTAGTCCAAGCACATCTTCATTTCCAGATGCATAAGTCTATTAAAAACAGAATTGATGCAGCAGCATGTTTTAGTATTACTACTTTTCTGCTCAAGCTAAAGTATGTGTATTTTTCCCCTTCTGTAATACTATTTTTATATTAGATTTGTTTTAAAAACCAAAACAAGCACTGATATTTTAAGCAAAATTATTTCTACATAGCATGTCACAAATTCTAGCAGTGGTTTTCACTTGTTAGAGATGACCCTGGCCATTTTGTGATTAATACAGTACATCACCTTGATGTCAGGCTGAGGCTCTGGAATACTGAAATCATTAATTTTTGAGTTTCAGACTACAGTATAATTGTTCACTGGAGATGCATTTTTAATAGGCTGGTGAATGGTAAATAACACCTAAGTGAATTGAAGGAAGACCAGTGATGGATTCAGTCAGTTTTGACAGATCTGCCAGCCTATGCAGCAGGTTCTCAGGAAGAACTTTGGCTTGCAAAGACTTATTTCAGTGCTAGAAATTGCTGCTCCAGTGATTGTGTCTGAAATTAGACAAAGCTAAATGGAGATAATATCAAATCAAATGTAGCATCCCTTGCTCTGGTTCACAGGAAAATGTCAAAGCGAGCAGAATTTTGCCTGGCAAGAATCTACATGAAATAGGGGCTAAAACCTCTCCTCTCCTCTTCAGTGAGGCATGGAGTGAATCAGAAACTGATAAAATGTACTTTGCACTTCCAGGAATTCATCAGAAGAGGAAAAGCAAAGGCAAGAGAGAGAATGAGGAAATTTCAAAACACCATGCAATTCCTACACACAGAAAGAACTCTTGTTTCCTATTCCCACAGATCAAAATGCCTAACCTTGATGCCCCTCCCAAAACTGCCTCTTAGGTTTTGCCCTCTCTACTCTTTCCACGTGAAAAACTCCTCTGTGAGAATCCAGGCACTGTGAACCTGAAATGCAGTCTCTGTGTGTGTGTCAAGAAATTCAGCCTCAAAACATTCTCCTTCTGTTTCTGAGAAGGGCTAGTCACGCAAGAGCTCCAGTGACAGAGGAACACTGGGATTAATGCCCAAGTCCTTCACTACTGTCTTTGGTAGCAGACTGGGGAGAGCTACAATCTACCAGATTCTTTTGTGGAACAAAAGCAAAGTTTTTCACATCAAAAGTATGAGCATCCTCCTCCTTGAAATGGGAAAAGCCAGTCTCCACCGTGTATTTTTACAGAATCAATCAAATTGTTCACTGGAACTCGTGCTAATGCATAATTTAGGCACAGGATGCATAAGGTTATTTGGAAGGTTCTGTGATGGTGATCAACAGCACAGGTAGAATACATTCCCTTCACACCACACAAGCTATGCTAAACTGGAATATCAGTTCTTTCCTTATTCAGACAAATTAAGTAAACAGAAGCCATACGTGGCAAAGTTAGGCAAAATTATCGGTACCGTAAATCAAGATGTGCTTGTGCGTATGTCAAAGCTGTTGCATTTGGAAAAGCAAGATTAAGATTCATCTTAATTACAACAGAGGAAGGTGAGATCCAAACTCTAAAATCCAACATAGAGATTTAAGAATAAAGCAGAGGTCTATTTAATAGTTGGGGCAAGGAGGAGTCCCTATAAGGTAGAATTAGGCAGGCGGAAAATCTTTCTAAGATTCAAAGCTGAAAACTGCAAGCACACAGTGAATCAATTAGACACAGCATCAATTTAATTTTCTAATTTTATCCAGTTACGACACCGGATTTACATACTTTATTCAATACATTTCTTTCTTAATCTAGATTTCTCTGCTGGATCTGACTTTACATCACAATAAATAAATACAGCAAGCATGCTTGGATGTATGGGATTGCAATCTCAATTCATTTTAGTTAACATTAGCACAGATTAGACAAAGCATTGCACTTAGCACATTCTGACAACTACCAGCAGGACATACAATTCAGGGGGAGAGGAGCTAAAGCCAAACACAATTTAATCAGAAAAGAAAAGCCCAAATCACAAAATCTATCACTGACTCACGTCTCAGTAAAAATGCTCCAAGATGTTCTGCATCAGTACATGATGGGATCGGTCATTTTATTATGCCAAACACAGTAAAGATCTATAGGTCACAAATAAGAATGTTTGCTTTATATTTTCTTGAGAGGTGAAACTTCTTAACTGAATCTTACACTTAATCATTTCTAAATCCCAGGGTATATCTGCTGATCGGTGTTTTGATTTAAAATGAAATTCATTTTCTGGTTTGCTGCATGACTTTTATTTCAGACTTGACTTAGAGATTTATGAACAGGATATAGCTTTTCTTGCTGAACACTTCAACAATCTTGGTCCCTGTGGTGATTTCCACATTTCTGCAAGTGGGAAGAAACACTCACCACTGCAAAATGATATGACGTTCCTACTTCAGAAGTCAAAACAAATTTTATGAAGGCTGAAGTATTCAATTGCAGGAGGGACAGAAACCCAAGGAGATCTAGCCCTCATAGTATTCTGAAAAGCCAGTGCCAGTTTTCAATTCATTGCTTCTTAATTAGGAAACATAAAGAATCTGGGTACACAATGAATCAAAGTCTATACAGAATCAGGGGGACAGGGAGGTTATTGATTGAACTCATAGTTTCTCCTGTAGCCACTGACATTGAAATTTGACTGACTCAGAATAAAATTATTTCTGATGAAGATAGCTGCTCTACGTTGCACAATTAACCATGAAGGGCACTATTTATAGCAAATGGACCATAAGTTTCTGAAGACAGAATTAAACAAACCACAATACACCAGCATGATCCCCTGCCACATGGCATCACTGCAACTGCATTTCATGAGGATAAGCACATTAAGCACTGCTTGCCGACTACTTGTACTGCCAAATGGTCTGGTACCTTGACTTGTGATGCCCTTAGCACCACAAGGTCCAAATATTGCAGATCTGCTGTAGTAACCTATATACATATAGATAGATAGATGTTGTGAAATAGTAACATACAGGTGTTCCAATTTTAAATTGCAAGGATGAGAATTTGCCCTTGGCTGCCTGCTTAACATTGGAGATTCTACTTACGCTCTGTTTACTTACTCTCTTTTCTTTAGTGTCAGTAGCAATTCCCATGGGAAAAAAAAAACAAATATAACCCTGCTCGGGTATATGAGTGTCCTTCCAGTGGAACTCCTACATAAATAATGCACATACTATGTTGAATGTAAATACATTTAATAATACACATTGAACTTTAGAAGTTATGTAGGCATTTGGAGAACAATAAATTGCAGTGACTGTGAAGCCATAGTACTTTTAAAAATTGAATTTGTTGCCTGAGTAATAAGAACAGGGTGTAAAGGGTTTTTGTTTGGTTGATTAGTTTTGTGTTTTGATATGTGGTGCTTGAAATCAGAAAGGGGGTCAAGTGACTCAGATCTCTCTGAAATAACACACTAGCAATCTATCAAGAAGTGTAGGTAATGAATATTATCCCCATTTTAACTTATCAGATGAAAATTTTACTTCTTTTACAGTTCTGGTTTTCAAAACACCTCCCAAAAAATTAATTTCAAGCAACTTACTTTATTCTAGCATGCCCTTTCTGACTACCTGGTATTGCTCAGATACTCAATTTCCAGAGCATTTCACTTCAAAATGAGATGAACAGAAGCGTGACTCCTGTACATTTAAGAGCACTGAACCACTTGGCACTTCCTTAATCACAAAGCATAATCACTGTTCTGGACACATCTTTTGTATTTATTTCCTCTGGTTCACAGTTTAGGAAATTCCTTCCACCCTCTCCCCCACAAAACAAAACAGAAGTAACAAAACAAAACAAAAAAATATAATAGAAAATATCATTTATTCAGTGTTTTGCATCTTTGAATATTATATACCCATTAATCTTCACAAAATTCATCACAGTTAGAAACTGTGTACTTCTAGCACTTTATTTAAATTTGAATAGCCCTATCAATCCTAGGTACACACATGCCTCCAGATACCCACAACTTTTAAAGTATTTGCTTCACACTAGCCTATTAACACAACACCTAAAATTCAAATAATTTTAAATTAAGAATTAACTAAGTCTTGGCTGCCTATTAAAAATGGATTTAAAAAGGACACTCCAGAGGACAACCCACATCTTCTGTGCAGTAAGTTGTATTCAAGAATGCCTATCACTCTCTGCTGAATTTAGTAGAAAACTTTGGTAACTTAGATACTTAGGTTAAGTGTTTAAGATCTCAGTGGATGAATCAAAGACTATGGTGGTACAAAAGTAGAAATCTTCAGTGATAGGAAGAAAACTGTTGCCAAAACTTCAAACCTGTATATGGACAGAGCAGAATGCAGACTGCTCAGGAAACTAGTTGGGAAGGTCAACTGAAAAACTGTTTTTGAAAGCATCGGGGTGCAACAGATAAGGTCACACTTTAACTACCACCTCTTATGAGCACAGGAACAGGCAATTCCTAAAAGTCAGAAGTTGTGCAGGCTGGACAATATGATTACTTGGTTGAGCAGAGATCTTCTAGAACTCAGGTAGAAAAAGTCTCAACTTCTGGTAGATCTGATATTCTGTCAGTGTTATATTCACTGGCAAATTTAATGACTAGCTGTTTCAGGCAGGAATTCATATCTGTCAATTCAAAAATCTCAACAATATAAGCACATACCACATGCAAGCTATACTAAGTTCCATTAAGCTAAAATTTTGATTTTAGGTGATTTTTTAAAATTAATTATTTTTAAATGTTTAAATTATTTTCATGAGCTGGTGGTACAAATCCCAGTACACCTCAACAGTTCCTCCAGAACCTCCCTTTTAGATGCCCATACTATGCCTAGCACAAAGAGACTGAGAGCCCACCTGTGCCTCCTGCATACTCCTGGAATACAACTACACGAGTCCATAACAACCACAACACTAATCACACAACACCTCTTCACCACACTAAGAGTGACTTTCTTTTTCAACAGGAGGATTTAATGAGTTCTGGAGCTTTGTTTCTGGCTCCACTGTAAAGAAAAAGCTGCTTTTTTGCTTGAAACAGCAATTCCATATCTTTGTGGTGAATTGAGGCATTCTTAATCTACTTTTAAATATTTACTGAGTATTTCTTAATTTAAAAAAGTCATTCTTTGTTAATTAGATTTAATTTGGGAATGGACCCTTTAAGACATAAACCAAATTCTCAAATAATTTGTATTTATTCTAGATAACCTAGATACAAACATTTCACTTCTCTCCGGTTTGTAGCAAAATGAACGCCAGTGCAGGAAACTGGCAGTTAAATATGCAGGCTTTTGACAATATAACAAAAGAAAAAAATGTTTTAAAAATCACCAAGACTCTCATGATCATCTTAACAGTCAGTGGTTACAAGCTATTATTGCTTTAATTTGGTGAAGAAAAGGTAAACCTGAGCTAAAATTACAGAAAACACAAGTTCTCAGAAGTTAAGATTTAGGCAGTTCTCTGGTAAAAGATTATTGATGGAACTGTTGAAACTAGAAAATACCAATGATTTCTTTCCAATTCTGATTAATCATTTCAATTCCACACAGTTTCTTTCACACTGAAGACCTTTTCTGTTAAGAATCACTAGAATAATGTCAGCTGCTTACATTTAATTTACTATGATTTTCTACCAGTGCTTTTTTGGTTTGTTTGTTTTTGGTTTTGTTTGTGGGTTTTTTTAATATCCTTCTTTCTTTGGAACTGAAGACTTAAGGAATACTTATCAAAGTTATTTAGTGTCTGTATTTGACTATTCTTCATTACCAGAGCATAGGTTACCTTCTGTTCTGTTTCTTCCTATTAAGATGAATATGAAGTAATGTCCATGCTGAAAATGGGCCAATGCTTTGTGAGTTTCTGCTAGGGAGATAACTGTATTCCCTCTGCCTACTGAGACCAAAGCCCTCAGTTTTGAAGAACAGCAGCAAAAGGAATCATTAAGCATACATATTCCTTTGCTTGAGCTACTCTTCCTTTCAGATGTAATCTCCAGAGATGGTGAGAAGCAGTGGGTAACAGAGGGTGCACAGGCACACAGGGAACAAGACAAAGTGAAGACAAAGGAAGTCCTTTATGCATTCCAACATCCTCACACTTCCCTGATGAGGTTTAAAAGGAGTGAAGAACTTAACAGAAGGGTTATTATGTTTGTTTTGTACAGCTCTTGAACAGCAGAAAACAGACAACCCAGTCAAGTTCAGACATATCTGTTCCACCTGCAGATTAATAGACACATCAGATGTTAGTATTTTCCTTATTTTCCATTGATGGTTGTTACATCCTTCACTTAAAAAATATTAAGTGAAAGCAAGAACAAGATGATCCCCAGTAGAGTAGAGATCTTTTTTTCCCCCCACTCAAATTCCAAGTGAAACAAACAAAAAACAAAAACAAACAAATAAATAAATGACAAAAAGAATGTATTCACTACAACCATGGAGAAGTTATTAGAACCATGCAGCCTCCTTCCCCACTTTCATTATCACTAAAATAACATGTCTTTATTTCTGCAGCAATCTCTCACTTACTGCTTAGTGATTCAGAGAATATAAACACCCAACAATTTCCATCAAGATATCCATCTGCGATCTGTGGGCACAGGAACATCAGAGTTCACACACATTTCTGAGTCTTGGAGGTACTGTTTCTCATACTGATTAATCAATAAAGTTCACATTAATCAACAATTCATCAGCTGAATATTGGCACCATCAAACTGCACTGGCATCAGGAATGCTCTGATTAGCAGTAGTCTATGAAGAACTCTCAGGTGTGATATCCTCACCCAGGCGTGCCATCAGTTTTCAAGTTCTGCTTGCAGATATGTAAACCAAATTCTGTATTCTGAGTGCCAAGAAAATTCTTTTAATGAAGAGTAAAAGTATTTCCTATCCAAGTACTTTAATTGCAGCTTTCTTTCAACTAAATTCTGTCTTCTCTTACGGAAAATGTATTAAAACACTAGGTTATTAACATAAATAACCATTAGATTAGGGAGACTATAGTAATGAACTTTTCTTTGCTTCTTCTCTCTGCTCATCATAGGGAAAGAAATTTATTGTTTGGACAGGGCATATCTATTATTCTATCATAAAATGAAGTACCTCACACTGCATCTGCTACTGTCTCTGAATTTCAGGGCTTACATTTGGGACCCTAACTACTCCACTCAATAATTCAATATAGAAACCAATCTGTTTGTCTCCCAACTCTTTCTGGTAGGGATGATAAAACTGGACTGTACATGGCATCGTTTAGGACTTCTAGGCTGTCCTCCAGTTGAAGTTCAAGAAGAACACAGTTCCTCTGTTGGTCCTGTGTCAAATATGCCAGTTCTGCACAAAAGTTTTGAATACACTGTGGGCATCCAAGATATCTCTGGCAGTTGTCACTTCCCCCAGATACAGTTAATTGCAGACAAGTGTCAAATTCTGTAGTACCATGATGTGATGGACCAATATTACATACGTGGCTTATGTAGCAAGGTGATCCACATGGGTCCAAATAATCTGCCCATGAAAACCTAGAATTATTAATTGCTCAAACAGTTAATTGTTCTATTATTTACAGCAAGAAATGAAACTGACTTACTCTTCATGCTGAATTCTTTGAGTAAAAACTATAAAAATATTATGTGTTGCCTTAGGCAAGCTTGAATCTGCTTAAGTCTTCACGGGAGTCTTCAGACATTCAAAATACAGCAATAAGATTCAAGCAATAATTAAATATAAATAATATTTTAAATCAATCAAACAAAAACCATTGCCTATTTTAACAAGTAAAAACCAATACAAAATCAACATTATCCATGCTATGGAACTTCACAATATTTATAAATTTATAGGTTTATTAGGGAACTAGACTTGGATTTTATGCCACAAGGGTGCAGACGATGTCAAATAGAAATGATAAAACTTCAAGGTCTCACTAGTGGAGAAACAGTGCCCTGAAATTAATGCATCTCTCTCACTTATGTAATATTCATAGTATGAAACTTTTCCTTCCTTACACCATTAAAAAAAGAGAGAGAAAGAGAGAAAGCAATGACCCAGTCTCCTGCTGGCATCTTGCTGTTGACAGTAACTCAGGATATCATTACATAGCTACCACAAAGAGAACATATTGCTTTGTCTGCAGTTCTCCACAGAATTCCTCTGTCAGCACAGACTCTGAGTTTCTCAATAACTCAGTGATTTTTTCCTTAGGCTTCTGGAAAACGTTCAATTCCAAAGCAGGGAATTTGCCTGAATTTCAACTATCTCGTGTAGATTTGGAATGTGTTCATTTCTCCCTTTTGCAAAGACTTTAAATCAACCAGCAGTAAAATAACACTTTTAAAGGGTTTTCTCCTTTCAGAAATGCTGAAGGTGGTTGGCCTCAACAGAAACCATACAACAGCTTTCACAAAGTCAGCCTTGTGCACCTATTTTTAACATCTGAATTAACACAGAAATTTCCAAGTATCTATCAACAGACCACATATATCATTTAGATGTGAAACTTTAAAAAGACTAGCTTAGTCTTGATCAACCTTTTATCTTTAACAAAATACTGACTCTCCTCAGTTTTCAAAAATAATGAGCACAGAAATACATAGTTATCAGTGAGGCACAGATACTGTCCATTTTATTTTCAGTATACTCAGTCCTAATGAAGGATGCTGGGGGAGTCTCCAAGTGTACAGGACTGTGTGAAGCAAAAATGAGAGCAGTTTAAATTTTAGAACTCTGCTTGCATTTTGGCACAGGTAAATCAAAGACAAAATCAGTAGCAAAGGGTAGAATAAAACTATGCCCTGTAGCAGATACAAAATAAATTCTCAAATGAGAACAAAACTTCTAAAAAGTTATGTCTGGTCCAAACTGCCACTAATGTGTATGGAAAAGAAGAAAATTGGATGGTCGAAATGAATTCCACAAATAATGTTTCTTGAAAAGCAGCTGCTAAGTAGTACATGCTGCCTGATTCCTCCCTATGCAAACAAAAATTATTCGGTTGAAAAATTAGATATATTCCAATTAGGAAGCAGCAACAACTTCAGATATTAGAAAGAACATCTATGAAAGCCTAAACTTCACAGTTAAATATTATTTGAAAATATGATTTATGCCTCCACAATGGAAAATAAATCATCATTTTAGTGTGAGGGGAAAGAAAAATATCACATTATTAAGAGAGAGAGTTTAAAACATTTCAAATGACAAAAACAAGTGAAAGAAGTTCACTACTGAGGAGGTATTTAGAGGGATAAGTAATACAAAACAGAGAGAAGCCATTGCAAACGTGGAGGTAGACTTGAATTTGGTCACAGCTGTCATTTATGAGACTGCAGAAGAATGTGGAATTGTCTGTCAAAGACTGCAAATAATTGTTTATTTTGTTCAATAACCCATTCTATATGCATGGAACCACACACTGCAGAGTATGCATTCATCACATACTGCATAGCTCTCACAAAGCAATTTAACAGGGTGCTGCCAACTTGAAATATTAAGAATTTGATGCCATCTCACCTGCCCTGGCCCCTGAACACAGTTTAAAAGAAAATACTTTCCAGAGTTACATTACGTTGCATTCTTGAACTTGGGCATAACTTTACACCCCTTTTTTTCTTTATTAATATCAACCACATCTAGAAATACTGTGCAAAGACAGCAGGACAGGAGAGAAGCCACAGCCTCTGTAGCTGCTCTCAGGGACCTGGTGGCCAGCTGCCAAAATCAGTGCATCAGGGAGTTCTGGCTGTACCCACGTACAGTCAGTGGCTTTTGGTGCCTCTCCTCTGTGGGACAACTCTCTTCTCTTCTAGCCAAGATGAAATTTACTGCAGATCACCTCTGCATATAAACAAAATAAACAGACAAATCTTTGCTAATGGTTTTGACTGCAAACATAAGAACCTGTATTCTCCAAATATAAAAAGGTCTTGGTTTAATTTTCACAACCTTCAAAAAAGCCACCATCTGCAAAACAACTTGTTATCAGATAGGGCAATTAGTAACATTATGTCATCATTTCTTCTGTGGAAATGCCTAAAAATACAAATCAGACTGCAGGAGATGCCAGAACATATATTTCACAGACATTTTTAACACACCTGAAAATTAAATTATTGATCTTTTATAGTCATCTTGGTTTACTGTAGCTTAAAAGCAAAATTTATTCTTCGTTTAATTTAAAAGCTCTAAGCAGAAAATACATTTGGTTAAATCTACCTAAGCATTAATTTAAATAGAAAACATAAACTACAATTAATGAGTATCTTCAACACATGAGACAATGAATAATAATATAATAATTACTTCTGTTTACTGGATTATTGTCAAAACTTCCTCCCTGATTCATTATCATCATTATATTAGGAAAAAATAGTGTATTGTAGTTTTCCAGTCTCATTTAATTTATAATTTAGCTCTTAATGGTTTTACAACACATAATCTCACCTCCCTACAATTCCAAATATAAAGAGAAAGAAAATTAATGTAAGAAAGACTTTTGTCTGGGTTGTATCAAGTAATTGTAACCTCTAAATTCTACATAAATCTTATTAAGATAAAAAATGAAAGCTGTTCTTGTACAAAGTCATCTTCAATTTCTGAATCTGGTAGCCAGGCTAATCACAGATCCTGTAGCTTACCTTATCCACCATCTGCTCCTTCCTTTCTCCTGAGTTTGTTTCCTGACCTTTCCCCAAGCTCCTCAGAAAAGTACCAGATGTGGCCTTCCTCTAGCTCCCACTCCTCTGCCTCCAGGCAGACCTACAGTGTTCATCATTGCAATCAATCTCATCTGTGCCAAGCAGGAGATTAAAAAAAATAAAAAATTTTTAAAAAAAAATTTAAAAAAAGATTATTTAAAAAAGATCCACTGAACTTTACATGATTTCCCATCACCTGCTTTCTGATAAATGTCTTGTTTGCCAGGCCTTTGCCAGATATTCTGTATTTATAGTCACTGGGACACCAATCCTAATGCAGTTAGTCAAATAAATTTGGAAGTAAGCTTACACATTATATTTATTTCTATATAAGTAACATTTCTGTCCTGTCATTACAGTATTCTTTTTGGGCTACTTTCTATTAAATCAGCATCACAAAATACAGACAGTTGGAAGTTCTTTTAACCTAATTTATGTAATGTACTTTTCCCTTAAATTGAATATATGCTACTGCAGACAATTTTCAAATGGAAGTAAAGATTATACAGCATAACTCGTGCTGCAGTAGCAAGTGCTATAATCTGAAGATAAGCTACCCCTTCATCCTGTGATTTGTGAAAGCACTAGATCATTTCAGACATATATTTTGTCATCAACACAATGTTTCTTGCTCTGAGTCTGTGCTATCATCATTCTAGCTAGCACTGGCAAGCAAAAAAATATTTAGGTAATCTGATTTAACTTTTTTTAAAAAAGAAATATATTAATAAAAAAACTGTCAGACTGGGGTTTTCTGGCATAATTCAATTTAAAAAATCCTCAAATTTCTCCTGAGATAATATGCTACCTTTTCTTACAGGGGGCATAGAGAGTATTTAACTTAATCTTAACACTTTTCTCTACAGCAATCACAGGCAATCTTTTCATGCTCAGAAACATCTTCAGCTATGGTCCTACACTGTAATTTCTTCAAAACCAAAGCAATTTTAAGAATACACCTGCTCCCTCTAGGCCCAAGTCATGCAATTGGCTCTACACAAGAGGACTATTTAATACGGTGGGTGGCCTGTTGTTTAAATCGAATTGCTCTGGAGCATGACTGCACAAAGGACGACAGCTGAATGTTAAGGGATTGTAGAACAAAGGCAGGAAGGAAGGTGATTGAATGGAAGCATTTATACCACTGGAGAAGCCTGATATGTGCTGCACCCTTTGGCAGCAAGAAACTGTTCTTCAGGGGTGGCATGACTACAGTGGTGTAGACAAGCGTAACAACCAAGAAGGAGGTTTCAAAGGAGTCTGTGTGGGAGCATGGGTACAATGAAAGTTAGATGCACAGTGCTTCTAGATGCTCTGGAAATCCCAGCAGCAGTGACAAATATCTACCAGATGATTATGGAACACGATACTCTTCTTTCTCGTACCTCATGCATTAGGTAAGATATGAGAAAGACCAGAAGGAACCATAAACAGTGCAAAACAAGAACAAAAGAATAGCCAAGACTGTCAGAGATACCAAAGCAGCAGTTGCCTACAAAGAGGAGGAAAAGGAAGGAGGAAAGATTCTTTGCATCCTTTGCAGCAAGCTTCAGCATCTTATTTCAATATAACAATGTCTAGACTAGTTTTTAAACACTAAATCCAGTTTGTCAGCACTGTATTAAATAAGGGCCAGCTTATCCTGTTTCTTAGCTTCTATGGTATTAGATGTACCTGAAAAGCATAAACACACAACTTTAGATGTATTTCAATTAAACATGTGATATGACATGGTTTAAATAAAACTTGACAGACTTCAAAACCACTTCACTATGAGGTTATAGGCCAAAATCTTTAATGTCCAGTTACCATAGATCAACTAGCAAAGAAAACTAACAAACAAAAACAAACAAACAAAATCACCAGCATAAAACATTACAGCATTTTAATAATAATTTACAAGAGACAAATTCCAGTGCCTTTGGCTTTCACGTATTCACAGTAGCAACTGGATTCTTTGTAATTATACGAAGAAAATACTGTTAATTTACCTGATTTGCATCTTACTCCATAGTCTTACACAGACTCACATCCTGACTTTAGTATGGCAATTTCAACACTAAGCAGAATATAAATGTTGAAAGAGAATAGAAAAGGTGCATTTTCCTTTCCATAATAATATTATTTCTGGTAATTTATTCATTGCAAAATTTCATTACAAATAACCAGATGCCTTCAGTTACACTGTTTCTGGATACCACAACTGCCAAACCAAACTATTTATGATAACAGAAGAACACATTGAAAATATGCACTCATTTTGCACTAAAGCTTCATTTTGCCTGTAGCAAAGCTGTAGCATAGCTGAATGCCCAGGGTGGTAGCTAGGAAGTTAACAAGCACAGACACTTTTGAATGAACATCACTGAGGAATTCAAACAGTGAAATCAAAACTCAGTGTTCACTTGACACAATCTTTGCAAAGCCACTCTTTTGTTACCCACTAGTGAGAGGTTAGATTTAGTTTATGTGGTATAGCTGTTCTCTTCCACAGACCCAGAAGGGACCCATTTGTGTCTCTGCTGTAATGCAAAGTAGGATACATAGAGCAAGACAATAACTGGATGCAAATCTGTTAATTTTCTGGGTGGGCTAAAATGTCTGGCAACAAGTAAGCTCACATAACACAGACACTATACATTTGGATGATTATCAGTGTTTGTTGTTATGAAATATCTACTGCCTCCTCAGATTAAGATCATAGAGGATAAAATGGGTAGTTAATAATAAATAGTAAAAAAGATGGAAATACTTGCTATAATGTTCATTCTAGACTATGTATGACTAGAGGAAAGACCAGATCGTGATTAAGATGAAATAAGTGTCAAAATCTTATGTTTTCAACTAGTCACATAAGATCTGCTGCATTGCAATAAATTAGGAAGAACGTACATGCCTTAAATGAATGCAGCTCCTTATAACTGGATAGAAAACAAGAAGACTGTGTTTTCTGTGGGGGAAAAAAATGGATGTAAATACCATATTGACCATCACCAAAACCCTAAGGGATTTAAAGCTTTTCTAATTCAGAATTATCTCCTGGTTGTTTTTTGTTGGTGGTGGTTTTTGTATTTATTTTTTTAATAAATATTCATATTTGGTAGTATGAGAAGTACCAAGTAAATAAATATATAAAACAAAGCAACAAGCAGTAATTGATTTTGTTCATGTACCTACCTAAGCCTTGCTTGTCAGTAAGGAGCAACAAGTAATGAAGGGATGAGGCAAAAGAAACACAAAGCAATTAAGCAATTGAGGGAAAAGAAAGAAAAAAAGAAAAAAAAAAGGCGGGGGGGGGGGGGAGGAAGGAAAAAAGAAGAAAAAAAAGGAGGGGGAAAGGAAGCAGATTAATTAGATAGAATTTTGACATAGCTGGGACAAAACTAAAGGCTTTCAAATATTGCTACAATATATCCCAGAGCCTACAGTCTAAACAAGAATTCAGGTTTAGGTGGTTTAGTTTTACTTAATATTTCTCTTCCTCCCACTCTCTTTTTGTCTGATTAAAAGTATTAAAAGAACCGCAAAATTCAGAAATATTCAAATGTCATCATAATCAACCCACACCTTTGAAATAGAATATTTTGAAGACAATACATTTAATAGAATACACTTCAACCAGCACTCCAATATCCTCATTTTTCACTACTACCTGCTGATGATGCGAAAAAATACAAGAAAAGATCAAAATAACTATGGAGATGAGCACAAACACATTAAAGGAGAATCAAAAAGCATTTCGACAACTTTAGTTGACAATTGCTTTGAGAGGAAAGTGATTTCTGAGAGGGCTCTTATTTAAATGCTTCTCACAAGCCTCAGCCTAAACATATGGATGAATTTTCTTCATTTTACACCAGTTCACCTGTCCTTGAGGAAACATATCCCAAGACAGTAACACCCACAAAGTGTTATCATTTATTTATTTAAGGGAAAGCATAAGGAAAGTCCAAGTTTATAAGGACACAATATTTTGAGTGAGTCAGTTTTAGGTCACATTAGACTTCTAAGCCAGATTTCTACAAGGAAACTATGGCTTCAACATGTATTGGAGCTCCATGCAGGCTGAACTGCAAGACTCCTTCTCAGAAATATTTGCTAGAAGTGTGTTAAGATCTTCCCTGGAAGGTTCACATAGCCACTCTCATTCTTTTTCTGAAAATCTTCCATGTAGCAAACTAGAATTATACTTTATAATTTGAGGCACAAATGTAAACTACTCTGAATGCTGGAAAATCATCTAATGCTAATTACAGAAACTTCTTGCTGAATTTTATAAAATTGATTAAGGAGTCATATCTATCTCAATATGCTGCATTTGATAGTAAAATGTGGAATATTTGAAATCCACAGTAGATTTATAATGGAACACAGAACTCAGCTTTACTGAAACTACTGCCTTTGTACACATATCAGATTGATAGTCCATCAGCATCTGCATATTCCCATTTTTCTTCATGTATGTGTGAAGAAAAGGGTAAAGGAGACAGCTACATATTTTTCCATTGGTAATTTCAGAGAACTTAGTTTATAAATTTTACATTTAGAGAAGACAGCATTTAAGATACATCTTTAATAGTGTTTGCTCAGTCATAGGAAAATTCTGTGTGAATATGTCCTGAACAAAAAATAAATAATTAAATAAAAAGTAAAGCTTCAGTGAAACAGTGGCTTAAATTAAAAGAAGATTGTTATATTATTTTCTTCATCATCTTTGGTGACAAAATTATGCATCAACTCCTATATTTTCCATTACTACAGGGTGC
This sequence comes from Coturnix japonica, assembly GCF_054131305.1. Taxonomy (NCBI): domain Eukaryota; kingdom Metazoa; phylum Chordata; class Aves; order Galliformes; family Phasianidae; genus Coturnix; species Coturnix japonica. The sequence goes on along the minus strand of NC_140666.1, from coordinate 28,226,645 downwards.
AAAAATCATTAGTAGTTCATTAAATAGTGGTGAACTGCTTCTAGAGCAGGATTGTTAGAATCTACCAATGCTCAGATTTGTGATGTAGTGTGTCAGTGCTGGACTGAGAGCAGAAGACAATGAAATATTATACACTGTGCATTTATTCCCAGTACATACTTTTAAACATATAGCTGCATGATTTATACACTATGATAATCTTGTTCTTATTAATGCAAAATCCCAGTTGTGTTAACTCAATTTATGAGACTTACCCATTAATTTCCATCACGCTGCTAAGTCTTTCATAACGTTTTCTAAAAGAGTTGTATTCAGACTTGTTTAAATTTTAATGCCAAAATGTATTCTATCAGAAACCTCTACCAAATATGTAATATACTTTTTCATCAGTTTAAAACTGTTTACTCATTCTACCTTTTACATTTTTTGAAACAACCCACAAACCATTTCTACTGCTACATTCAACTCTTAGGCTGCTCCAGAGACTGTTTCCCTGGTCGGAATATCATACACACCTGCATTCCTAGGTCACAGTCTGAATCATTCTGTGAGCACAAGTGGTTGGTGCAGGGGGAAAACATCCATGTTTCCTCTCTCCCCATCTCAGCCATGCTTCCAAGAGCATACATGTAGTCTGAGTCTGTGCGGTTTCCCCCCTTTTGCTTCCTTCCCCTGGCACATCAGGGTTCAAACTGAAGAGTGCTGCATTCCTCAGATCACCCTTCTTTCCAGGCTATTGCTGGGAGGAATGAGTTGTTTCCTCTCTCTTTGACGTCTTGTTCTGTGGCACCTGTGTCTCAAATAATGGCTCTGTTATCACCTTTATGTGCACTAAAATACCACCATTCCACCAAGCACAAACCGCTACGTGAACATCCTGAAAAGCAATTTGCTCTTGTGCACACCACATCAGCATGTAAAATATACAAAAATGTAAAGATAACTTGAGTTATTTGTCTCCGGGGAAAGGGAAATCTATGCAGAGCCACCGATGTTATTAGTGATAACTAAGTGGCACTCCACTTCACGATCTGAAGGGAGAGAATGGATCTGGCCCAAAGAAGTCTGCAGGCTCCAGGTATTTCCGCACATGTTCTTGTATTCTACCAGAAGGCTTTTTCCAAGTAGTATTCACACAAATGTGCAGTTTACCACATTGTATATGCAGACCATTTAAACTTAACATGCATATGCAACACATGACTTCAGCCTTTTGTATGGGTGGACAACAGCCACTGTAAACAAGCTGGGCTGGCTGCAAATCCTCTGGTCTCTGAAAGTATACAGCAGAGACCTGTCAATTCACGGTACATAAACTGCGTGCCATATTTATCTGTATTTCCAGCACTAAACGATTTGCAGCCATGTATATCCTACTGCAACACAGTGCTTTTAGGATTTCAAGATGTATCCAAAATGGATTTAAAGTTAAACAAAATTCAGACAGTCTCAGAAAGCCTCTCTCTGCAGAACTTGTATAGAAATTATGACTCACTGCCACCTAGAGGAAATTCAGATTCTTCCCTTTCTTTCATATAAAATCTTTCTTCCTGCTCCTGCTCATCATGCAGATATCTTGTACTGAGGTTTTGAAAAGCAGATTAACCTCAAGTTTGTTAAGCAAACACTGATGTGTACTAATTATTTATGGGAAAAAAAAAAAAAAAAAAAAGTCAGCTAAATATCCAAACCCTTGTACTGATGAGAACTTCTTAACTAAGTTCAAGGGCTCTGATTTACTGCAAGACAAGAATTTCCTTAATAGGCAACAGAAAGCTTTGTAAATATAACAATGTATATTTCAGAGCAAGAAAACAAAAAGAATTTGATAAAATTACATTGAAAATAAAGCTACAATTAAATAACAACATACAAATGAATAGTAGGAAAAAAAAACATATATAGGATAAACACAATTCTCATCTTTGTTTTTTGTAATTAAAAGAGAAAAACAAACCTAAAATATTTCAAAAGGATCTCCAGAATTATTATTTTTTTCCAACTATTGCTTTACTTAAAACCTGCTCAATTTGGGTATTTAAATGTTGCACTGAGAAATGTTTTAGCTGTGAAGCAAATCCAGACATTTAATATTTATTGCTGTTACTACCATTCATACTGAGTGGAACAAATATTTCCCATATTTATGTCCATGAAATTTTACACAGGCTAAGTTAATTTTGTTTTATATCAGTGTAAAACAATTGTTGCTGATGGTGTGGTTTGCAATAGAAAGTTCCAAAGTGTATATGCATATCACCAATGCAAGGCACATCTAAGTGCATTGCAGCAGATATACCTAATGCCCCACTGAAGTGACTCGCCCTATGGGTAGTGTGATATCTCTGCTCATCTGGAGCTAACTATGAGCAGGTCTAACCTGCAGAGTTGAGTCAAACTAGATGGACAGGAGGGTTAAAGGGATAGAAGCAGTGAAAGAACTTGCAGTGTGAAGGTGTGACAGTGTGCTTCTCTACACACATTTGGTCTGGCTGTTATGTTGCTCAAACACTGGCTGTTGCACTGGCAGATAGGAGCCATAACACTAGCTTGAACTGGGTGCTGGAGGAACTGGCAGATAAACCTTGCTCATCACCTGAGGGACAATTTAGCATGTGCAAGAAAATATGTCTGAGTCACTCACCTTACCTTGCCACTACATGTCCTCTGTAAGTGACTAGTAGTTTCCCAAACTTCGTAAGCTTCACTAAGATTGAATGGATTGTGCACACACAAAACTTTAGACGTGAGCCATTGACCAAGTCTAGGACTAGGAGTAGATTCAGCTGCACCTAGGCTCCTTACCTCTGCAGTAAGAGGGGAAGGGGAGGTTGGTATAGGCAAGAGGTAAAATTCAGCAGTCCCAAGCAACAAATTTGTAAACTCTGAAGGAGTGGGAAGGGTGCACGGTTGAAAAGAGTATCATTCAAGTCGTTGCCTGAACACATCCTAGTACTCCCTAAAATTTGCTACAGATTTGCTAAGAAGTCACCAAATATCACCATCTACCTTTTGAAAGACAGGTTCATCCATATTTTGCCAGGTTCTACAGTTACAACAAAGTCATTTGCAGATGTCCAGCAGAGATTTTCGAAGTGCTGAGTCTGTCTTGAGTGAGTGATCCTCACACTCCCTACAAACAAATAAGAAAGAAGAAAGACTATACTAAATTATCATTCTAGTTAAACATACTCCAACCAATTTATTAAGGATATCCCCTAAAGCTGTCATGATGCTATTCAGAAGATAGTGCTTAGTAATTAAGAGTAAGTTTACTAGTGAGAGCATCCTGACACATCCAAGCTGCTCAATTCAGCCTCAATCACCTTTTCCTGTTTTTTAAATTCCCAAGGCAGTAAGGAGAGATTCTCTTCAAAATTTTCATCCCAGTGTGTGGAGCAGGCAAGAAATTGCAGAGATCAAGTTATTGTTTTCCAGAATGTAATCGTTTCAGTCATATAAGTACAAGGGAGATCAACGTTGTTATATCACAGAGGATGCATTCATTCTTCATGTGGCATTATGCTTATTAATTAGTCACTCAGTTTGCCCTTTCTATACACATGAAGACATGGATGTCACCCAACTCAAATTCTGTGTTAGAGCAGACAAGGAATATGAAGTAAATTGAACATGGAGGAAAATACTCTTCACAAGAGGGAGTCTGACCACAACACTAGAATGACAGCTGAGACAGAACAGACAGAACTGCAGATATTCTTGCACATTAGCAAACTGTATTGGTGGCTAAAAATACCCAGTCTACATGACACTTTAAGGAATACCCTTCTCCTTTTTTCCACAACATTAAAAAGATCTGAGAAATGCATAATTTTCCACCAGGAACTTGAAATGACAAACACATTGCTGCTGTCCAGAGAACTGTATTCAAATACTTAGTGTCTTCATGCAGGGTGCTGAAGACATGGGATCTCTGCTTTCTATACTTGCTGTTCATATGTGCTTAAGCTGCCGCTGAAAGTGAACTGAAAAGCTCCTGACAGTTTCAGTTTCTGTCTGCAGATGACAATAAATCTGACGATAACTTTCTTAATAAGCAGTCTTGAAACAAAGGAACACTCTCTGGAACCTCTTAAGATAGGATACATAGGAGACTGATCAGATAGCAACAGAGAAAAAAGCAACAAGAAATCCATGACATTCGAATGACAAGCAGCTAGAAAAAAAAAAGAAAAAAAAAAAAAAAGACATCATTTTCAATGTTTGATTCAAACGGTGTTCAGAGGAACTTGGTTTTTCTTCTTTCTTTGAAATGATCGCTGCAACATGGAAGAAATACAATTCCATTATCAGTTTATTCCCCTCTTGGGATGAACTCATAAGCTTCCCTTAAAATTGACTGTTTGGGTCAAAAGTATGAGGTTATTATATTCTATCACATAGACAGTACTGGTACCACAAAGAGGAATTTCAATTACAGAATTATCTGTTTACCAGTATATCTTAGTACTAGGTATCATCAATGACTTTTCCTCCTGGGGTTTACCATCTACATCAAAGTTAACAAACCTAATTGCACCCTGCCATATTACACACAATTTTAAACTCAACTGAAACTGCTTCATCTGTAGTATCAGAATAGGGACTTAGCTGGGAAAAGTTACTCCATAAGAGTATTTCCCAAATTCTTTTGTTTCATTGGCATCCTGAGTTGGCAACAGTTCAACATCTCTAGAGATGAGGAGTGAGAACTAACCAAAACGTCTGTTCTAAATCATTTATATTTTTTCCCTGGCTTTGGAGGAACTGAGCTGTTGCCAGACACTTGTGGTAGTTAGCTGTTCTCAGACTACTGGAAGAACTCTGAGGAATCTGTTTCTCATTCTCTCACTTCCCAAGAAAACCACAGGAATGGGTGATACTACTACCCAGCCGCTCACTATCTTCAGTAAGCACTGCTCTCACTATTTCCTCCTCCTTCACCACTACTGTGAGTTTGCATCAGCCGTGCAACAGCCCTGGCATGTGTTGGCTTTCCCCATAACAAAAGTACAAGCACTAATCTAGAAAAAAACTAATTCCAATAAAGAAGGATTGCTTTCTCCTGTATTATGGGAGACAGCTGGCTACCAGAAGTGTCCAGCAGGAATCAGACCTGGCAAGAAGGAAGGGCAGTGCTGCAGAACCAAAATAAATAAGAAGAGTAAAGTATAAAGGAAAAATTGTATTTCAAATAAAACAATGGTTAAAAGCCTTGCTAAATCTAGCCCTGAAATATATATAAAGCTCATGTGACTAATTTCCTACAACACTTTTCCCTAATTCAGCAGTAATTGCAATGGTGTTACATTAACCCATTCTTACACACTTGACAGTCAAAGTGACATGGCATGAATGATTTTGCTCCTAATTCTTAGCATTCAGTTCACAGACATGCAAGTACTTCTGCATGTCCCAGAGCACTTCAAAGAAGAGAGAAGATGATAGCATGAATTCAGTTGTTCTTGACATGAATCATGAAATTTGTTTAATTTTATAGCTGCAGAATAATCAGGCAAGTTAATCTGTACGCCATGATGCTACTATGTCAAAAGTGAACTTTCCAATAAGCCCTTACAGAAATAGGTGATATCTAGCAATCATAACTCCAAATGTTATTCAGACACCACGTGAATATGTGAATGTCAACAGCAACACTGAAATACAAATGCTACTTATTGCAAAGTGTTTATCATAGTCAATCAGCCATTTGCTATCAAGCACTTTATGGGTAATTTCAGAACGAGTCTTATTTTCAAAATATTCCTCAGTGACTCTGTTATTCAAAGAAGTCCCCCTTGGATTCAAATAACATCCTATGATTATTTCACTAAATGTAAAAATGTATATATATATGTTCATATATATATATTCATATATATATATGAAACTTCAGGGCTGATTCACAGAGATCAATTAATTCCCTTCCAGTTCTTGCTTGGGAAAACAATGACAGCATTGTCTGGGTGGTAAAAACTGATGTACAAGATGTAACTAACCACCAGAGCAAAATCCAATAGCAAGATTAATAGTCAGTGTTTTTTCTTCAGAGGATTTTCTCGATGACAAGGTACAGCTGTCAGGGCTTCAACAGATCTTAACTTTTTTTGGCAGAAAAAAAGCAACAACAACCTGCAATTTGCTGAATATTTTCCAAGTGCAGTCCCCAGTTGCCATAGAGGTAGTAGACCATCTGGAGAAGCTCCAGCTGAACCAAAAAGCAAGCCGATCTCAGCTCTGCAAAACTTATTTTGAGGTTGTTACATACTCCTGCAGGATCCAGCAGTAAATTACAGAACTACTGCTTCAAAGGCTTCACAAATCCTTCTCTGGAGTTGGTCTGCTGCCTTCAAAATACACAAGTGTTGCAATATGGGCATACAGTAACTTCAGAGCTGACAGTATCACACTGTGGAGAAACGTCATGTGAAGCCAGAAAGCCAGGCTGTCTTGTATCAGTCAAGTGCAGGAAAGCTTTGACTATTCCTGTATACTGCAAAGACAGCTCACTGAATAATTCCCACAGAACAATTTGTTCAGTCATACTGACACAGTGGGTGCTCAGGACATATTGCCAGAATGCTACGACTTGCTTGAATTCAATACTCAGATTTGACTAAAATTAATAAAACATTGATCTAATCATTGAACCAAAATAGTTAAAATCCAAGCTGTGTTCAGCTGCAGCTGGTCAGATATGTTATGGGACGCTTGCAAATTCTCCTTACTGCATGAGCCTACAGGCACATCAAAGAGCTTCAGTGCAACTTCAAGTGAACACATGCTCCTTCCCTCAGCACATGAAACCTGAGGTATTGCATTCTGCAAATGTCTGGGATTTTCAAGCTACCTAGAGAGCAAGAATGGAAGAAAAGATGGAGGCAGCTTGTTTGAAACAAATTCAATGAATAGTTAGAAACACTTCACGGTATTTACATCAGCACAAATTATAATCAACTCCAGAAGACACATACAATCATAGAATCATTAAGGCTGGAAAAGACTATAAGATCAGCAAGTCCAACCATCCACACCATGCCTACCAGCCATGTCCTTCAGGGCCACATCTACAAGTGCCAGTGCCACACCACCATTTTGGAGAATAATTCCCACCTTCCATCTCCCTCCCCCCACCCCCTTCCCCCCCCCAGCCCCAGGTTCACCCCTCCCTAACCACATTTGAGGGCTCATAGCCAAGAGGAAAATGTCTTCTAATTGGAGACTACTTCCTTCTGGGAGTTTTCCAGTGAGCCCTTGTCTTTAGAAGGAGGCAAGCTATTCCTTTCTTACTACCAGCTTGAGACTAATACCTTTCTCAGGTTATCCTAAAACTGGTAAGAGGTATGTACCTTTATTTCATATGATACAGTATTACTGCCATGTGCTCGTATTACTGCTGATAAGGCACCTTAGACAAAACTAAAATATATGTTACACATTTTTTAAAAGGTTAAGATCTGTAATGTAGAAAACATAACTCTCTTAGGTGTGTGAACATTAATCTTTCATTTCTTAAGCAAATCCTTTACACAAAATATACTTAAGTCAATTACGGTTCAGTACAAAAAGAAAAAAGTGTGATTTAGGAAGTTAGTATCAGTCAAGACCTAAAAATAAACACCTGGATCCTAAAACAGAAAGCAAGGACTCCACCACAAGAATAGAGATGATCCATTGTTCTAAAATGCTGATGTATTTATTGTTAGCTTTAAAATTGCAGTAGTGAAGTGCTTGCTCAACAGGTATTTGTTAATACATTGACCAAGTAAAAACTGATATCTAAAAATCTTATGAGAATCCTGTTGATTATTTTACAACTAGCTTGCACCAAAACAGAGAGCCTGTCTTTTCCACCCCTTTCCATTCATTGGCTTATTTGGGGCCGGAATCACTTGCTTTTTCCAGGAGATTTCCAGAAGGTGCCTTTGAAACAACATGAGAAATACTGAGAAGCAAGGTGCTTTATAGTACCTATGGTAGCAAGTTACATGGGAAGAAAATAGTCAGCGAAACAGACAGTTCTCTCTACTCAGCTTTTCATACTTGGATGCTGGCAGTAATTGCTGACCAGTATACTGAGCGTTATTGTGGTACTGCCTGATGGCTCAGCAGCAACAAGCTGATAATCCTAATAAAGTATGACAGGTGATACTTGTGAGGAATCTAAATTCTAAACCCATTCTTTTCAATAACAGGATTTCAAAATGTGTCCACGAATTAGTTCTGGCTGCTTGCAGTATTGTTTCTTGTCTTACCTATTTTTCTCATCCTTTTAATTGTCATTATTTTCTTACCTCATCTAGTTCTTCAGTTGTTCCCTAAACTTTAAAAGCACAGCTGTCACAGAGAAAGCTTAGATGATTTGCAGCCCTTCACATGTTCGTCTGGTTTCTTTTCCTCTAAAAGGACTTCATTATATTAATGTTAAAGCATTTAATGCTACTTACTAGTGTTCAGATAATGAAGCCAAGAAAAACTATCAAGGGAAAGGCTGATCAGGAATGACATCAAATATTTTTTCTGACACAAAATATTTCATAAAAAGTACTTCCATTTTGAGTAGCATAAGATACAAAAGGTAGAAGATACATTTTACTGGATTGTCTGGCACCTGCTGTGTTGCTATCCGAGCGGATATCTGGGTGGTTCAAACCCCCTGTCAGGACAAGACCTTTGAGCACAACACCTCCCACAGTTGAAGGAAGGAGGCCTCCTCAACAGGCTCCCCCTACTCAGGTGGCTTGTAGCAGACCCCAACCACTAGATGCCCTTTACTGAGCCAACCTCTGATTTTCACCCATAAGCTCTCAGCCTGGTCATGGTTGTTCCTCAGACACAGCTCTTCACAGTCTATCCACTTCCTAACATAGAGGGCAACTCCTCCTCCCTTCCTACCCTGTCTGTCCCTTCAGAAGAGCCTGTAGCCCTCAATCAGAGTATTCCAATTGTCCAATTCATCCTACCATGTTTCTGTGATAGCAACCAGATCATAATTTTCCAAGCACATCACCGTTTCCAAATCCTCCTGTTTATTTCCCGTGCTGCATGCATTAGTGTAAAGGCACTTCAGCTGGGCTTTCTGACACAGTACCTTTCTAGAGGGACCCTGCATCAAAACTCCAAAAGAATTCTGAAGTTTTGCCCCACTGCTTCCTAAAGAGACACAAGAAGGTTTCAGACAGGAGGGTCAGCAACATTACCTCTTACTCACCTGGCGTGCTCTGTGGGCTGAAGCTAGCCTCTGCCTCCCCAAGGCAATGTAATACTTATCACAAAGTGTCAAGGCCAAGCATGGGCAGTGCAGCTCTACCCCTGCTCACTCAGCAGCCCACCCACAAGGTGCCAGCCCCCCAGCACAAGCGCAGCACTGTTGCTGGCTTCAAAAAAGCCTTAAAAGGGGCTTTTTCTCAGCCATTTTTGTTTCAGATCCCTTGCCCAGTGTAGTCTTGCCTGCCCTGAAGCTAGTCTCTGCAGCAATAGAAAACAGTCTTGGATTGGGTGATCATGAACTGAATCAGTCTTTATCAAACTGCAAGATACACAGCAGGACTGTCCATCACTAATGTTTGAGATTTTAGAAGGAAATAAAGAAAGCATACAGCATGAATTCAGGAACACAAAGCTTTTAAAACATAAAAATATAGGAATTTAAATCAAGGGCCAGAATCTATTTACAGTTTGCACTGCAAGCCAGAATAAAACCTACTAGAAAAAAAAAGCCTATGGCATTTCTTCACAGAATCAACTCCTTTTGTACACATGCAAATCTAAGAGCAAAGAACACTGTTTCTCAGAAGTCAGAGAATGCAGAAAGAAGAAAAATGGCTGAGAGATTTCAGCTAGGCTTTACAATTAACAACAGTTCATTACAAACATTTAAAATAAATAAGCATCTGGAAGAAAAAAGATGCAGTACTGCAAATATAGAGATTAATACCAACCCACATATTAAATACCTATCTTGCCCCAATTTCCTATAAAGTTAATGATGAGGACATTAGTGGAGTAAGAATGAAAATAAAGATAGAACATCAGAAATTATGACACCTGGGAGAGAAATAAATGTTAATATTCTTAATACCTCATAAAGCAAATATAAGAAGAGCTGAATAATCTCCCTGTTAGAACTTAGATACATGGAATAGGCAAGCAAGACTGCACATCCTACTACACTACAATAGATAATGCTTTATTATATAGTGTGTTCATATTTAATATTACGAGTAGTAGCTGTAATATTTGGAGGTATCTTATGAACTGAAATCAGTAAATGCAGGAATTACATTCAAAAGAATGGGTACAAATAATTCTGGAACTAGACATTAACTGACTTAATCAAAACTAAGTCTTTGGACAGATTTTGAAGGAAGAATTAAGGTGCAGAGAGAGAAAAGGAAAGCAGTATAAATTACAATGTGGCTTTATCAAGAGTACATCACCACAAATCAATCTAATCTCTCCTATTCCAAGATATCTGATTTGTTAGAGAGTAGAACATTATTTATCAGGAATTTAAATCAGTGATTTGATACAATATACACACAGAAAATATTTGCTAAAGGTGAAGAAGGCAGGTGCTAATGTGTTTCTAAGACAGCTAAGGCTAGAGGTATCAACAGATAATATTGCCTAAGAAGCCATGGTATAAGGAAGGCTTGCTAGCTGTTTTATCAAGCAGACATCCTGTTTAGTAAGTAATTCAAAGATCATAAGGAACAATGCGGATGAAATTAGCAGAGAATATTACCATATTGATTAGATTGATAAAATGAGATCATGATACAAGGGCATAAAGACCAGATACCTCTACTTGTAGAAGAAATTGATTAAAAAGAAAAAAAATAAAAGAAAAAAAGAAAAAAAAAATTTAAAAAGAGGCATGTTTGTCAGTCTACTTGAGGGTGATCGTTTCTATCAATGAGCTAACAATGAGCTAACAAATTCACAAGTGCGTGAGGAAACATTTTTCATGAGAGGAATTGAAAGACCTAATTAAGAATACTGTATATTGTTCTGGTCAAATAGTTTTAATGAAGATGAACTTTAACTACAATAACTGCAAAGAAAGATAACTGGATTGATTACAAAATGAATACTATCTGAACAAGATCATATGGTAGTAAATCAACTGTAAACACATCTCCACAAGTTCAGGAAGAGGCTCCCAGATAGAGTAATTAAAACAAAAAAAAAACTAATACATTACATACCATTACATTCAGCTACATATATGCACTTTGCCCTAGAAGTAGGAAAATCTTAGTAAGTGCTTCTCTCAACTTGCTTTTGTATCATCTGGGACTCATCAATATCATAAGGACTGTTGTTTACCAAGTGTGAAAAAAAAAAAGAAAAAAAAAGTTATTACCATTTACAAGACAAGCCACTGCGCAAAGACTTGCTGACCTTGTTGGAAGAATCAGGGCAATTAAGACTTGTCTAATTATAAAGAATCATCCTCTAGGCATGGAGTCAGTGTGGGTGGAATGAGAGTGGTTCTGTTCACACATTCAGCTACTGAAGCATGTCTCTACCTCTAAGCATTTATATATCCTGTTTTGAACATAGATGGAATTCTGCTATTTCATCAGACTCAGGCAGGCTTCCAGACACTCACATAACTTGCAGGCCTCCTCAGATCTGGAAATCACAAAGGATCACCTTCCAAGGCCTGGAGTGGTAGCCAATTAACATAACTCTAATCTGAAAAGCCAAAAGACAAACACAAGAATACTTTACATACATCTTATCATCATTTACCTGGTTCTATTTATGTATTACATAGAATGAGTTGAGTATTTCTTAGAGTCTCATAAGACACCTTTCACAACTTCCAATAGGATTGCCTTGATGTCAGAGTAATTCTTGGCCCTAGCCTTCCATCGTTTAAACGGTCTTCCACTTCTAGGCCCAATGTTTGTCTAGCTAATATATTGCACTATTGCAATATAACTGCTCTTGTGGCACCAGAATTTTGCTGGCTTAATTTGAATCTTTACCAACACAGACTACTTTAATGTAACCTTCTTCTGTAACCTAGCACTGATCCACATAGAGAAAAATTAGGGATATAAAATGTTTGTGAAACCCAGCATAAGCATTGTCCCAGTTGATCACACATTACAGTATACCACCAAATGTTGCAATTCATACAACAGATGTAAAGTCATTTGCGTAGTTTTGCTATTCCTCTCACAGCAGATATGCTCATAAGAGTGACGGTACTTCTGCTATATTAAAGCAGAAGTATCAACTGATTTTTAGCCAAGGGCTATAGAGCTCTCTGCCTGCAGGGCAGGGAGAAACCTGTGCTCACTGTAAGTTTAGCATTTCCTGCCTTTAAGCTTTAGGAATTAAGCTCCACAACTTTGAAGGCAGAAAAGAGAATTCCTTGTTTTAGACCAGCTTTGAAAAATCTTCCAATCAAACTTCCTTTTGTAGGTTGTAAGCATAACATAACCTTATATTTTCCTGTTAGATTCCTCTTTGGAATTAACTGATTGTCGAAATGTATTGGAATATTAATATGCATATGAAAATACCTTGAAATTGATAATTTAAGCAGATTTTAACAGCATTTTAACAGATGAATTAAACACTCTTACTTGAAAAGAGACCTGCACATCACCATCAGCTTCTCAGCTCCTTCCTCAGTAGTAGTGGAGTAAGCCACCTGTTAGATTATTCACAGCACAAGATAGAAAAGAATGGTGAAAATATGGTGTTGTTACATAAAATTTTCCTTATCCTATACAAAACTCAGTGTTAGTTGCCTGTTTTAAAAAAAAAAAAAAAAAAAAAAATTAAAAAATTAAAAAAAGGAAGCAATTAAGAACACCAAGAATTGAGACAAATTATTAAAAATGTTACAAAATGGACACCATAGACATCAGTGATTACCTTCACCATTCATAGCATAGACTATGGTCATTTATCAGAAACATGACAGCAAAATACATACATTTTTAGAAGATGAAATCAAGACATTTAGAAGGCTTGAAGCTTGAACCAGTGCTACAATTTGCCATCTATGCAAACAGTAATGAATATGAACTCTTGTACAGCAATTTCCTCTTCTCCTTGCACCTTTAATTTAGTTATGCAAAGGAGCTCTGGAGATGCTCCATATGCTACCACCTGTTTGTACACTGTGTCTATGCATAAGAAGCAGAGAAACCCAAACAAAGGCAATCCTGTCATTGATTTCACCCTTTTTCAGGCAAATTTCATAATCAGTCTCCATAGTCCTTCCCCTCTCTTTCCTCTTTTCTGTTCAGTCCCTCAGAACAACAGTACAACAGACTTTCTTTTCCACGGAGCTCCTAATTGCCAGAGAAGGTTTGTTGGAAAGAAACACTAACACTATGCCTATGCAATTTCATGGTATTAAATTAAATAATTTTGTCACTTCCTGTCTTGACATACACTTTACCTCAGCTGTAGAGGTAGTAGATAGTAGAATCTAAGCACAGAAGTTAAATCCTAAAAATCTGAACAAAGGACTGAGTGCTTCTGAACTGAACGTTCAGGTGCTTAGGTAGTTGTAGGGAAATTAGTGTTAACAAGTTCTGTTCACATTTACCGTGTGTCTCAATAAATTAATTTATTGTGTATTTATGTCAGAATGCTGCCTAATACTTGCTGATAGTCACTATCAGGAAATACAATAACCTATGTTGGGAGTAACAGGAAAAGTAAGCCATTTTTTCTCAGTCAAACAGTATTTTATCTGATTAAGATGATGCATGCTCTCCTTCTTAGTTCTGATTTAAAAACTAAGCTATACACTTGAGGACACAGCTGTGGAAGATGGTGACTCACAAAACTTAGTTCAGATTGTCTTCCTGCAATAAAAATGCTTTTTTTCAGTACAAGCCTAGCAAGTGTGTTTGTATCATATTGGATGCAAGTAATTTCTTCAGCTATGTATCAATTAAGATGAAAGAAAAATGAAGTAGCTAGTTGTCAACTTCATAGCAAAAGGAGCACAAGTATTCTAACTTGCACTAGACATTAAATTTTAAAATGTTAGTAGTTCAATGAGAAAAAGATTGCCCATAGAGAAACCTGTTCTTCACAGTTAGAATTCATTACAGGAAAAAAAAAGTCACTGTTAATGCAGTTTAACACAGAATGTATTTAACACTGTGTAGCAAAAAGAAGCTAGACGCTATTCAGTCATCAACAATCTTCCATAAGGAAATGAAAAAAATAAATTCTGAGTAAAAGAAAACATCACAGTGGAAAAAGTGCTCTAGCATTTCTGTACAACAAAATTATGAAAGACTTTTACTATTAATTACAGCTTCTTTTTTCTTCACATGTAAAACAATGATAACTGGTGGGTAGGGCATTTAAGCGCTGAAAATGAAATAGCAGTTTTTCACTGTGGGATAGTTACATCAAGCCTTTTGTAAAATGCAGAGTAACTGACAATGAAGTGGGAAAAGACACCCCAGAGAACATGAATTTCCCGTTGAGTAGTAGTAGGCACCTAACTGTATTACCTAATCATCTACTTTGGGTATTTCCACTATTCATGCATGAGTTCTGAAGAGCACCAGACATCAGTTTGCTTCTTTACTTCTGTGGATCTTCTTGGGATCCAGATTCTCCCGTATCTGTAAACAGAAAATATGTTTGTAAACTTCTGTACTGTTCTTTATTAATAATCCATTCAGCAACATCTCATCCATGCTGGAAGACGTACTACATACAGAAATCTAATTTTCTAAATGTCTCTGACTTTCTTCAGCTGCTCTTTACACACAATAAAGTATGTCCTTCCTTTTTTCCTCTCTCAGCATCCTATCAAGGCCCCTGTTAGCAAAATCTTTCTTTTCTGTACCCTGTACACATCAGCTTCTGAAGTTGTCCCTTTGGCTCTTCTAGCAAATTCACATTCTGTCTGTAATAGCTGGTGATCTTGAAAGATTTCCAGTTCTAAGTGGGAGTAGCAAAGGTCCTTGCAAAATGACACAAAGGTTACTTGATAATCACATACTGGTCATTTGTCTTCCAAGACTCTAATCAGAAAGAGATGCACAAAAGGCCAGCATTTGATGTTCCTTGTTGCTCTGATCAAACACTGGAGAAAAAGAGTGTATTCCTTCTGAAGTTGGTAGGACTTAAGCTCAGATTAACTCTGTACTTAAGGACTCCAATTCATGAGATATTCCAGTACTTCATTTGTAAGCCAAATTGTGGAGCATACCTTTACTCTGATGTCAGTCTACTTACGATGTCGGTTAACTAGAGTCAGAAAAATTGGGGCAGTGATCTTGAACTGACTTACTGTCAGCATAATGAATTTCATATGCAGTAACACAAAAATGTCAAGGAGTCTGTTTTTTAAGGACCCATATCAGAAGTGAAGAAGGCCAATGACAAAATTTATGATGTGACCACTTAATTCCAACAAGCAATATTGGTGTTATAAAGAAAACTTTGTAGGTGACATCCCAGCCAGGCAAACACCTTTAATTCTCTGATCTCTGCTAGTGGAAACCATGAGGGAAATCAGGACTGATGGATTTCTTGAGGTAACTGGCATTTGAACCCTGAGGGCTTCTGAAAGTTTGGAGCATACAAAGGCTGTATGAGTGATTTTTCATCTATTTACTCCATTTAAAGTGTGAATCATTTTATCTGTAACTTTGGCTCGACCTTCTGTTCAGTAGAAATGACCAGTAATATGCACACACATATTGAATGTTTTGAATAAATCATACAAATTTGCTGCTAATGCATTTCATTACAAAGTAGGCACTTCTCTATGGTTAACGATAGACAAAAGGTCAGTCCCCAGTACTTTTCAACAGTCTCTGCTTTCCATCCCTTTACCCAAATAAGTTATCACCTTAGTAATTTCACTAGTCTATATTTAATCTTAGCTGACATAGGGCTGACAACAAAAGAACCACAATAGTCTTTTTTCATCTGTTCTTTCATTGTCCTCAATTCACTGTCCGTTTCATCAAGTTTGAGCTATTCAGTAGTCAAGGCATGATCAGAAAACAACAGAATACCATCTTCATCTTCTGTATAGTTTTTTTAATATTACATCTTTTCTTAATCATAAAGCATTATTTATAAAAACAAATATTTAGATTATATTATGTCATGCAAATTTAGGAATAAATTTTACTGTTAAATTTCTTTGTATGAGATCTTCCCAACTATAAGGCTGGTCTTCTCACAGTGTTTTTTAATCAATATAATTTAACTGTGTGCATACTGCAGTTACTTCTCTTTATGTGAGAAAAAACTGAACTGAGATAATCAGTCTTTGCTTATATCCAAGTATGAAGAAAACCAAAGTAGGAAACAATAAAGAAGAAGAAGAAGCAGTGCAGTAAATTAAATCATGAAGGCCTATGACCTCTTCTTCTCATACATGAATGGAGGAATTTCTAAAGGGTTCTTTCTATCTAAGTCCTCCATACTGTTTCTAATGATAAAGCTGCAGAGCCTACAATGATAGACTGAGGGGAATAAAATTCTCAATTGCTTAAGTGTTTATTTGCCACGTGACTGAATTGGCTCCATATTTCATGAAAATGGAAAGGGAATGACTAATAGAACTATCAACTGTTCACAGTGTATTAAGGATATACTTTAGCAACTGCTCCTTTAACCACTCTGTTACCATCTCTTGCATTTGACTGGGGGTATGATTATCCAGCAGTTGGTTCATATCTTCCTCAAAATAGGGAGGTACAAAAAAAGGCAGGTACAAAAACAAGACACTGAACAACATACAAAAATCTTATGTGGAAAACTTCCCCATCGTCAATCTTCTTGTGTTCTTTAAGAATAGTTTGCCATAGTTTCTAGCAATTGATATGGTTATGTTCCAAATCTTGACTGACATCCCTATCTTTTTTTCTATTGTTGTAAATTCCTTTGTAATTTCTTCCTTTTTTTTTTTTCCTTTTTCTTTTTTTTTCTTTTTTAAGTCAAACTAGCAAACAAGTACTAGAAAGACTTGATACATTTTACTATGTTGACATAAACATCAGCTTAGGTGGATCCATTTTACTTCAAAGTTTCTAATTCTTTGCTCATGCTGAATGCTTTCTTCAGGGATTATGGAAAAGCTTTAACAAAAGGAAAAAAACTCTATTTCAGATGGAGAACTAAAATTACATAGGATGCAGGTACTCTGATTAGTCCAGAAGTAAGCTGCAGGTCATTGAAAACATCTTTGTGAAAGGGATGTAAAACAGTGGTACTGTGTACAGAGCTGCAGTTGTATTCTGGATCATCTTCCTACAGGAAGAAATTAAAATTATGCAGCCAAACCAGGTTAGTTACTGCTAATCATTTAGAAATTTCCAATAAATACAGTTCACAAATTGCAATAAGCGGTTGAAGCTGAAAAGTAGTTTTTCCCAGCTCTGTCTCCTTCCTTTTTTGCTAACTCTCATGTCAGGAGACTGCTGAGTGGGTACAAAAGCTCAGTGTTACTGCAGTCTGCAGTGACTGAGGTGAGAAAGTGGAGTAAAGAAGGGAAGGTTTTCAGCCTTTCTTTGTTAATCATCATAAAGCATTATCCTGATGCCCTTTTTCATAGTCAAACTGCAGATTTGAAAGAAAAAGGTCAAACTTGCAAGCTCACAGCCATTTGGCAAGAAGGTTTGCAACAGCACTTGAACATGAGAGATCATGAAATGATTTGGTTCCAGTTCAGAAATAGGCACTGTACAAAAGTATTTGTTTTAATGTGCCCTTGACCGTAGAGGATCAGCAAGTTCAAAATTCAGTCAGCATTATCACAGGTCTGAGCATTTGACAGGTTAAATACAAATTCAGTGAGTGCAGTCTGCTCTAGATACAACATACATTATGAACAAAAGGAAACTTTATAATGTCAAAATATGTCTTGCCAGATTTAGCATCCCTGTTTCTTATTAAATCCTTCCTCCATCCAGCTCCAAAGGAAACCTGGAGATTTATCTTTCCTGAGAGTCATATTGAATGAGCTTTGTTAACCAAGTAGTACATCCTCTTCAGATTTCTTGAATTAAAAGGGCAAAGAGTGTTATGCTGTCAACATACAACAGCAGCCCAGCCTGCTTCTTCTGGCCAAGGTAGCAAATCTTCCCTTCTACAGTTTCCCCTCCATATTAGTTTGGCTGTTGTCTTTGTTTCTCATTATCTCCAGCCATTTTTTACCATGTGATGATTCACTTTCTACGTCAGCCTCAGCCACTAGAATTAAAATATATGTCTGCTGCTGTAGCTCTAATGTATCTGTGATTGGATATGGGCAGCACTTGGCATTTTGTACAAATTTATTTCTATGACAGTCACGATTTCTAAGGCTACACTCACAACCTGAGCCAAGCTATCAAAGATCAACTATTTTAAAAGTGTATGTGACCCTGGCTAATTTTAGTAGTAATGACTATGCAAATTCTCAGCAGTCCCTGCTGTTTAACCAACGGAACAGGATAATCTCTGACAGACAGGCAGCTTCAGGAAAGTAATTCCTTCTCCTGGCACAGCTGACATATTCACTCATTCATCCTAGAAAACAAATTAGCTCCTTCAGTAGATCTCGATACAAAACTGAGCAGATAAAGAGAGATGCACACATTTCTAATAAAAATGTGATGACTATCTATTTCCTCTGCAGTAACACAACTTGTTGCATTCTGACCAGTCACAACCTGAGGTCAGTAACTCAGCGCCTCTGAAACAGAGCTGAGAAAGGAAGGTTGTTATTCTTTTTCTCTTCTACTGTTCTTATTCACTGTTAGTATTCTTTAGTTTTTGGGAGCACCTATTTACAGAGAGGGAAGCTATAAATACTCAGTGAAGGAGAATCCAAACTTCCAACTAGCTTTATTCAAACCAGTTTTTACTGCATTCAAACACTGTTATTTCAGCTGGGGAAAAAAAAAAAAAAAGAAAGAAGAGAAGAGAAGAGAGGGAAGGGGAGGGGAGGGGAGGGGAGGGGAGGGGAGGGGAGGAGGAGAGGAGAGGAGAGGAGAGGAGAGGAGAGGAGAGGAGAGGAGAGGAGAGGAGAGGAGAGGAGAGGAGAGGAGAGGAGAGGAGAGGAGAGGAGAGGAGAGGAGAGGAGAGGAGAGGAGAGGAGAGGAGAGGAGAGGAGAGGAGAGGAGAGGAGAGGAGAGGAGAGGAGAGGAGAGGAGAGGAGAGGAGAGGAGAGGAGAGGAGAGGAGAGGAGAGGAGAGGAGAGGAGAGGAGAGGAGAGGAGAGGAGAGGAGAGGAGAGGAGAGGAGAGGAGAAAGAGAAAAAAAAAAGTTCAAAAAAATACAAAATGAATGCTATTCAATAAATTATCTATTGACCAATCTGCTTAAATGCTACACAGCTGTATATAATGATTACTTACATAGGGAAGAAGAGGAGGGAAACTAAGAGATGGATCTGAGATAGACAAACCTTAAAGCAAGGTCTTGCTTGGTTCCACCAAGTCTACTGATCCTAAAAAGGTGACCTAAAATTCCAGGAAAAGAGCTAAAAGAAAGGCCTTCCCATTGCAATAAACACATATTAGCAAGGAGGTAAGGGGGAGGCAAATCAGGGGGGAGCTTCAATGTGCAAAAGCATCTTCAGTCTCTGGTCATCATTTCACCTTTCCCATACAGAAGGAGAAGAGAAAAAGGTATTGGAATTAGATGTCTGAAGCACAGTCCTGCATCTTGCTGGGAAGGAACCAAACAGGGCCAGGCCTCTGTAACAGTCAAGTTCAGGTGCAAAAGTTTCAGCAACTGCAGCGGTAAAAGATGTACATGGAGCTATGGCCATGGCCTGATGTGAAGAACTGCTGGCCTCCAAGGCCTCATTAGCACAGGTTGTCAGAGACAACAGTGACAGAACCTCTCTTAAGAGTTGTGGAGCTGTGTTGACTACTTCTCTGGTTTCAGGTAAATGAATTTGCTGGTTCCATGTCTATCTGCACTGATCAAAAGGCTTAAAGAGTTATGTGTTGAGCTAAACAGGCCATCAGTCCTCCTGGATTTTCACTAGCCTATTCCCTCTCTGTGATGGCTCAGTAGGAGTAACTGCTTCTCTGTCCACTGCTTTTTCCAGAAATCATATTTTGACAACCAGAAGTTCCACACAAGATCCGTTTTTATAGAAGAAAGCAAAAGCCTTAATACCAATTAAATTGCCTCTTCCTTCCTCCACCTTAGGCAGTTAGAGGATGTTAGCACCAGCATGGTTTCTGTGTATCACAGTTAGATGACGGGTAGCTTGCAATGCATGCCTATTTGTTGAAACATTTATCCACTCTTCATGGCTCTTGCAGGCTGTTCTGTATGATGTTAACATCAGCAAAAGCCTTCACATGTCAAAGCCTCATTTCCTTCAGGACAGGTTATAATGTATTAACTCCTTTTAGTTCTCATTATACTGACACTGATAAATTCACAGTCAGATGAATTTCTCCATTCCTTTTCCTCCCCCCCACTTTCCCCCTCCTTTTATTTTTTCAGTCAAATAATTTTTCTGGGTTGAATCAATGCCTAAACAAGATACATATTCCTCCAGAGAACTGGAAAAAAATAGTTATTTACACTTCAGCTCTATGATGAGTTATATTAAAGAATGGCTTCTTATTTTAGCTTTGAATTGAACAAGAGACTAAGACAGCTTCATTGTTTAGACAGCAATTATTTGGATTTTTTTTTTTTTTTTCAAAGCGAATTTGGATCACTCATTTCTTCTGCCATTGGAAAAAATCAGCGTACCATGCAAAACTCAGCTGGAGAGACACTTGTTTCAATTCAGTTCTATTAAGCAAAAATTTAAAAAACATGAATGTGTTCTTTGATTGTGTTTCATAGGTAAGTTGTAGGCAAGCAATTAGAAGAACACATTTTTTTTACTTTTTTTACATATATGTCTGCCATATTAGAGCAAGTCGGCCACTTGCTCTAATAACACAGTCATTCACAACAATAACAAACTTTCTCAATTTTTTAGAACACCTTTTCATTCATGCATTTCCCAGGATATCCGTGTAGAAGACATGGGGCTTGGAACTCGATGATCCCTGGGGTCCCTTCCAATTCAAGCTCTGAGCTATTCTGTGATTCTGCAGTTCTACAAGGTAAATCAAATCCCAGCCTTCTGAAGGGAAACAGGATTTTTAGCATCACCATCTATATTTAATCTGGTCCTTTAAAAATAAATAAATAAATAAATAGTGGAGGATTCTTATCTATATTTCATATATTAAGGCTACCAGTAAGAAAAACTCCAATACATCATATATTTAGCATAAGCATGTTAGAGAATTGAGTTTTCTCTATAGGTTCCCTGCCATAGACACTGGAGGACTAGTTTAGTTCCCTTATCCCTTGGCTAAAGCAAACACTAAAATTATTCTAGTACTAAAATTAATGTCATTCCTCCTCTTTTCATCATCAGGCTGCAAATGAGCTTTGCCCATCTGAAGGATGTGACTGTCACTTATCACTATTTCCATTGTGACAATCAATACATATATATATACTTATTTACAGGCGTTTTCTGCCTTTTTGATTCCATGATTTGCCAAATTTGATGTGGGTGCTTCTGTTTAGAACACTAATGTAGGATAATGCTTTAATTTTATCGAGCGCTAGTAGATAAGCTTGTTGCTCCAACAAAAAAAATAATAATAATAATCTAAAATTCTCAAATGCTTCTGCAGAATAGAGTCATGGAATCATAGAATTGCACAGGTTGGAAAAGACCTTAAAGAACATCAAGTTCAACTGCAACCTAACCATATTACCCTACCTCTAATAACCCTCCACTAAATCATGTCCCTGAGCACCACATCCAAGTGGTTTTCAAATACATTCAGGGATGGTGACTCAACCACCTAATTGGGGAGCTTTCTCCAGTGCTTAACAACCCTCCCTGTAAAGTTTTTCCTGATATATAACCTAAACTTACCCTGGAACAACATAAGGCCATTTCCCCTCATCCTGTCACCTCTCACCATTGAGAAAAGACCAACTCTCTCTGTAAGCACCTTTCAGGTATTTGAAGAGAGCAATGAAGTCTCCCCTCAGCCTCCTCTTCCCCAGACTAAACAGCTCCAGTTCATTAGTTGCTCTTCATAGGGCATATTCCCCAAGCCCTTCACAAACCTTGTTGCCCTTATCTGGACCTGCTTCAGCACCTCAGTGTCCTTTCTATACTGAGGTGCCCAAAACTCAACAGCAGTGCTCAAGGTAAGGCCTCACCTGAGCCAAGTACAGGGGCAGGATTACTTCCCTAGCCCCACTCACCACACCATTCCTGATACAAGCAAGGACACCATTGGCCTTCTTGGCCACCTGGGCACACTGCTGACTAATATTCAGCCGACTGACCATCAGTACACCAAGGTCCCTTTCCATCAAGCAGCTTTCCAGCCACTCCTCCCCAAATCTGTAGGATTGCCTGGGATTGTTGTGGCCAAAATGCAGAACCAAATACTTGGCCCTATTGAAAATCATGCAGTTAACTTCGGCCCATCAATCCAGTCTCTCCAGGTCCCTCTGTAGTTTCTCCGCTCCAATAAATCAACATTCCCTCCAAATTTGATGTCATCTGCAGATTTACTGAGGGTGCATTCAATCCCCTCATCAAGATCATGAATAAAGACATTAAATAGAAGCAGCCCCAGTATCAAGCCCATAAGTTCAGTACAGCTAGGTGCAGTGAAAGTATAAAAACTTACGTAAAAGCACAACCACTTTTGCAAGACATCCTACTAAGTACACAAATACTTTTTGAATAAAGTGTTGTCACATCCAATTACAAGTGTACAGAATAGAGAGCTAAAGTGATTGTACCAATGTTTCATTAAAGTATAGCAGGTTTCCACAGTCTAGTTCATGAAGTCAGTAAGAATACACAGTAAATTCTGTATAGAATATAGCATTCAGCATTGTTTTTCTGTATCAAAGCTATCCAGAAATAGTACTTTAGATACATACATTTTATTTCCCCTTCCTGGATATACATCTGTCATTTCAAATACTAAATTTTTAGAAGTCACATGTATATGTTTTGCTTTGTCGTTGTAGTTTTTTTCCTAAAAATTAATGTCAGATTTTTGACTGCTATGAGAATCACCTCATTTTGAAAACAGTCAGCACTTACCTTTACTTCTTGAGCTCACTTATTTCTTTTCCTGCTGCAATTAAAATCAGAAATAAAAATAAATGTATTGTTTTAAGCAACAGTTACAACCTAAATCATATACATGCAGATGCAGAATAACTTACAGTATAGTTCATCTTCCTTCCTGTTCCAAAATACCAGCTATACTATGGAAAGAATACTATACTGCCTGTTTTTAAAATCCCCTAGTATTTTTGACAATGACAGCAACTGAGCACTGGAACACATTCCCCAGAGAGGTCATACAGTCTCTGCCACATCACATCTATCTTCTGCTGGCTAAGACCTTTACAAAATCCTATGAACTTATGATTTTAGGTAACTGTGGGCCAGGTAATCTCCCCTTTTGTACAAAATGTGCCATGTATTCAGTGTTAGAAATACACATTTTCATTGTCTTCAATGATACAAGAAAAAAACTACATGAATTGTCTCTAGGCAGCAATTTCTCCCCAAAATTCAAATTTTTCACAGTAGCTGCTCAAGAAGATATTCTCCATTTTGTGTACTGCAAAGTGTTCTTCAAAAATATTTTCTTTTTCATTAATTCATATCAGGAAAGATGGTGCTGGGAATAGATGACAACACTGCTAAAAGTCTTTTTCTATTATAAGATATATTCATTCCTTATTACCTACCTTTGTCCAATTGATACAGAAAAATATAAAGTGAAACTACTTGGCTGCACTCACATGGTTTTTAAAATCTGTTAAGGAGATTGCAAACAATTCAAAAAGAATAAATCTGAAATCAAAAATGCAAGAGTATTTTATAATTCACAGGGACATGGAAATGCATAGCCACCATTAAACTGGACAGTGAAGCAATCTGATTTCCTTCTTTCAACCCAGTCCTGCAAATCTACATGCTTACATCAACGTGTTTGTTGATTGGTTGTTTCCAAACAACCAATGGGTCAAGACCTGCAGCTATCTGGAAAGTACATGTAAAGCATTTTCACAAATGTGCCTAATGTTTTCTGAATACAGTTAATAATATTTCCTGAAAAACACAATTAAGACCTAAATTTGAAAGTCAGTCTGAAGCACTAATTCTCATGTCATTCCAGGTTTAACACTGCTTAACTCCTGTGACATTTCCTTTTAATCTCTGGTCAGCATTTCGTTAAAATGATTTGGCCAGTGCTTCCTGTTTGTCTTCACAAAGGAGAATATTTTTCTTTTCATTTTCTCTCTCTTCAGAGCTCAGAGAGTGAAGCTCAGACTTTCTTCTAACAAGCCAGTGAAACTCAGAGGAATCTTATTCTTGTTCAGCAAGATGAAGTCATTAAAAAAAGAAAAAAATATGTGGCAAGAAGTCAGAGCAGAGTTACATTAGCCTTCAGACACTGCAGTGTGTAGTCTTGGAGGACACTTTGTCACCCCATGAGCCTGACTTGTCTTATCTACTTCTCCTCCATTCTTTTAGTTTGCAATTAGAAAGAATGGGATGGTTGTTTTTTTTTTCCAACAAAGCTGAAAGGAGCAAACCAGGCATATACTATCAAGGCACTCACCACGCTGATAGCTGCCTATGGGACACCTCAAGTCATTGAGAGTGACCAAGGAACTCATTTTACTGGTGTGATGATACAACACTGGGCAGAAGAAAATAACATTGAATGGTGATTACAGTTGCCATATAATGCAGTGGGGGCAGCCCTTACTGAACACTGTAACAGTATTCTTAAGGCTGCCCTGAAGACAGACTCTCAGTGCCTGCAGGGGTGGACAAAGAGACTCTATTAAACCCTATGTGACCTGAATGAGAAGCCTAGAGATGGCAGAACCAGTGCCCTGAAAATTCTTCAGACAACATAGGAGATTTTTCCTTTTGACTTGGAGAATTTCCTACTTAGATCTGAGACTGTCGCTCTTGGTCTGGAGATGCTGTTTCTTAGCTAGAAGACTCTCTTTCTGGACCCGGAGATTCTCCCTTTCAGCTAGTACATTCTCCTGGAAATTCTCCGTCATCACCTGGAGACTCTCTCACTCAATTTCAGAGACTCTCTTCCTCTCTGCAATAGTATCAAATAAGTCCTGATAAGCATAACCTGTTGGGTTTCTTGGCTTCAATGAGCTTACTTAAAAAAAACTACAGTTATGACCAGATATCACAAAAGTAATTACATGTGTATATACTGCAAACCTTCCTATTTACCTATAGTACTGCATATGGCTGCACAACAGGCAGAAAACTTGAAGGCTCCTACTTCTGCATGGATCACATGCAGTGCAGGCATCCAGCTGCTGCTTCTCCTCCTCTTTGCCACATCCCCATGGGCCCCGGGTGCCAAGTTCAGCTCAGAGCATCACACGCTGACTGATCAGCACTCACACGGCTGGCTGGCTGCCATATCTTTCAGTTGATCAACGCTGCTGGAAACACATTGATGGCACCAATTTAGATTCCATTCTTCTATCCAGCTACCAGTTGACAGCAGCATGTAGACATTTGGTATCTTTGGGATCTCTACGGTCTATCAATATGGTGACAGTTTGAAAAATATTAGTGAGAAACTGACAGCCATGCAGCACACAAGCCTCATTGCTTAAGGAGCAGTGCTGATGCTGGGACATTCACTTTTTCATTGGGGAAACTCTAGGAAATGATAAAAAACTCCAAAGTGTGACACAACAAAGAAAACAGAAGTGATTACAGACATTCCCAAATGTCTAAAGTTTAACTAAAACAAAGAGCAGATCTGAAAACATCAGAAACATTGATTCGATACAGTAATAAGAGTGCTGTGAACCAAGGTAAGATATGATGCTTTAGTGGCATAAAGCTAACAGATGGAACTCAAGTGAAAAATGGAAGTTAATGTGAAAAGAAGAGTAGAAACTGCATCCCTGTAATAAAATGAAAGTGCATAGAAATTGTCTCCTGTGTAATTGTACACCCTTACTGTACAATCATGCATCCTAACAAATGTGATTATTGGTGATTTGAGTGATAGGTATTTGGTCAATTCTGCACCGGTCCAGTGATCATGAGTGCTAGGAGTGGCAAAATTAAGATGCAATAAAATGAAATGAATTTTAAAGAATAAATGGTTACCAGAATTACCATACATAGCATTCAGCTATATACTACGGAAGTGTATCCTGCATTGCAGTATCTTTCTGTAACTACAATTCCCTATCTGCACTAAAACAAAATACTCTGAACTATGGACATAATATGCAACTGTAGGCTAGAATTTTTTTCTAATCACAGTGACTGCCCATGATTAAGGTAGACAAATTAGATATTTATAGGACAAAATAAATAAATAAAGGGGGGGGGTGGGGGAGGGGAGAGACTTTCCACTTTACAATGGCTAGGAAAACAGACAAAACAAGGAAAAGAGAGAAACTGAAGTGCCCTTATCAAGAACACTGAATATTTTTACACTCTTTTGAAGCAGTGCCAAGAGTGTAATTTCAGCTGGGAACTCTGCGGCTGCATCAGCCATTGTTTCAGAAAGTAAATGGGTCAGGCAGTAAAAGGTTGTTCTTCAAGTCTCTTTTATGTCCCTGTACTAACGATTTAAAGATAATTAAGGGTTTTGTGAAGGCAGAAGATTTTTTCTCCTCAACATCACTGTTTCAGACATGAAAGTTTTTCATTCTGAATCAAAGAAGTAAACGGGGAAATGTGCATTTAGATCTGTTAAGATCAAAACTCTTCCATAAGCCAAGCCTAGAGCCACCATCTTCTCATCACACATCTTAATTCTAAATATATTTTTGACAGAACCTTCAAGAATAAATAGCAAGGCTTCCTCACTGCCAATGTAGTTACTCTTTGGGTCGCTGCTAATACCTTCATCAAGAGGAAACTGCGTTAAGTTTGAAACAAGCCATCCTTTGAATCACTGTTACAGTGCTCCAAAGTGCACTCTGTGCTACATTGTAGCAATAGTGCTCTAGTTAAGTTCCTTTTTTCAAGTTTTCTGCCTGCAAGCCTGATTTGTTTTATCTAGAAGTTTTTGTCTTCCCCACTATTTAACACACCGCCACAGCTGAACAGTTCCCTCACCTTCTCCTTTAGTCCTGCTACGTAAAAGAAGCCAAAGACCGAGGGTTACCGTATTGAAAGTACAACCTGGATTCTTTAAACTGGGTGGAGCAAGATTTTGCCTGTCTAACCTATAAACTGAGAGTTTTGTTTGTCCACTCTCAGAGCCTGGTGAAATCAGTAGTAGGATCTAGAAGAAAAAGAGGGGATGGGCAGGAAAATTATTCACTGTGCTAAACTATATTAATGCTAGTGCCATGAGGAAATCAAAGCCCATCTTAACACTCAGAAGTCAGGAAATGCAAATTAATGGTTCCCACAGCCGCCATAACTCACAGTCTTGGACACATGCATTATTTTATATTGCATCTTGTTACTCCTGTTGTTCCATAAAGTGCTACTTTGAAATCCTGAACAAGAGTAAGTAAGGTCAGTGAGAAAAATTCTTTAGTGGATTTACACAGTCACATGCCCAATCCTGACTGATCTCTGTGAGCAAGGAGAAATTAAATGTAAAACCCAGACTCATTTTGTCTGAACTCAACTACACTGTAAATGATAGAACACCTAACGTGCATAACAGTCAGTCGGTGTCAGTGCTCCATGCAGCTGAAAAAAAAAAAAAAAAAAAAAAAAAAAAAAAACAAACAAACAAAAAAAAAAAACAAACCAAAAACAACCAAAAAAAAAAAACCCAACACCCTAATATTTGAAATGTGTTAAGGTGGATATGAGTAACACAGTTGATAAAGTATGGAAAGACAAGCTCTTAAACTTCTCTGTGTTGATATGTCATAAAAGCTAAAGAACTGCTGATTTCCACAGCAAGAGAAAGCAAGCACAAAAAATGAAGAGAACTGTCTTGGACAGGATAGGAGGGGATACCAAAGAGGGAAATCAGCTGAAACATTAGAGCCATCCTTACATCTATAGGCGCACATAGCTTCAGAAGCATGAAAAGAGAACTGCTGTCAACTGGCCTAAGTTGCTTACAACTTCTTATAGCAAGAAAAATGGTTTAGTGAGTTTTATGGTACATAACCCATTTGCTTCTTTGCATTTCAAATTCCAGTGAGTTGTAAAAAAATTCAGGATACAGATTAGATTCCTAGTAATGGCCAGATAATATTGCAAAGTTACACCATGCCAATTTTTATTTCCTCCCTTTTCATCTCATCATTGGTTTCCAGATGGCATTGACTTACATTAACACCCATCACAAACCACTGATTTGAAAAGCTTCTTAATAAATGTACTTGTTACCTGCCAAACATTGGATCTTTCCACACCTGAGCTCATCCACAGAAGAGTAAAAGATTAATGTGAGTAGCTGATTCTGCTTTTGAGATGCTTTAAAAGTATGCTTTAACATACCAAGAACATATAACAAGAATAAGGCTAATCTTATGTTACAGCTGGTATAGCCACAAGCTAAAAAATTGTGCTTCTCATGTTGTCATAGAAAGAAATACTGCAAATAGCAGGATTTTTCACTAGATTACATGCATTTCTCAACATGTTCCTCTTAAGTCTGCTATGGCTTCAAGGACTTTTTCCAGAGAGAGGAGGCATTTCTTCCTATCAGTGGATTCTACAGCTGTATTTGGTAGCTCTGCATGGAAGCCATGCAGCAGAAACATGGCTGGAGATTGTAGTAACCTGAGAAGGATATCTTCAGACTTCTGCCTAGAATATTGGCACTGTAATGGAAAAGATTTTCTTTGAAGGGTTCTCTCCACTTGCAAAATGTGGTATCTCAAGAGTTACCAGGTCTTGTTGTATTACATACTTTTCAGTACTCTCATTGCTTTTACTGAGGAACCTCTGGTCTTCCCCTGTTGTTTTTGGGAGTGCATTTTTAGCTCTTGTAGTCATAATACAGGCCAGGAAAACTTATCTCTTCAAATTTCAATAACAGAATGCAAATTTAGTAAACCTGATATTTGTAATTCATCATTTGGGCATTCAATCTGTAAGCCTGGAGCTCCTGCCCTGGTAAAAGTGACAACATTAAAAACGCTAATACCTTACCATACCCACATCAGTGCTCAGAAAAGACAATGATACTTTTCAAACGGTGCTTGTGCATGTGAAAAGAGACTGACCTGCCCCTGGCATTCAAAACCAGGACAGAGAATGCAGAAGGACTCCTGACAAATAACACAGGTGTAATTTGCTGTCAGCAAGTAGCTTGCTCTCTAACTCACCCTTCTGCAATAGCTTTGATCCCAAAACAACCTCCGTTGGAAAACCCTAAAATAAAAAATGAGGCCTTTATCCTCAGCTGTGCATATCTCCAATGACCAAAATTTTATGAGCCACCTCTGCTTCTGTGCTCTAATGTCAAGCTTTCCTTACCCAACTGATAGATGAAACAGCCAGGTCCTGGGTCTTCATGACCTTCAGACAACCTGACCTACCTCCAAACTCTTGACATTTTCCTGGTGGCAAAAATAGTTCTTTCCTTGGATAATCACAGAAGAACAGAGAGGAGTGCTTCAGTTGACTCATCTAAAATATCATTTCTTTCAGTATAAGGAAAGTGTAAAATTTATAACATCCCAAGTGACCTAAGGCAAAGTCATGAACTATGGGTTGGAGAGGGAAGGGAGTTTGGGGGAAAGGGGGAAAAATAAAAAAAAAAAAAAAAAAAAATGCATGAGAGAGAGACAGTTTTAAAATATACAGATGTGGCAGATGACTTCACATTTATGTACAACATTAGGAGTCTGCACCCGTAACTTAGTATTGGAAAAAATTACATTCTTTCTTTTCTGGAAATGCTGCCTGCCTAGAATTATTTAAAGATTGAGGGAACTGTGTGTATCAAGAATCTCTGAAAATCAGCTCTAGCAATTCATCCATAGTCATCTACAGAGAGTCCAAGTTCAAAAACTTCAATGGAGTCTGACAGCGTATCACAGAGGTCACAGAGCGAGCAAGTAGCAGAGCTGGACATGTTTCTGTCATCAGTTACTGAAGTCTCCCCATAAGTACTAGCCATCATTTCTTCTGATTTTTTTTCAATCAATCAGTGATCTTGATTGCACTTCTTTTCTCAGTCTTGTGTATGAACCTGTAAGCACTGTCTGGCTGCATTACTATGGTACACTCAACAACAAACTCAGCAGGATACTAATAGGCTGTCTTCATTAACCTCTGTTAAGCAAGTTATGTTCCGTCAAATTTACGCCTTGCACATGTGTGATGTCTTAGAGATTCATAAGAAGGATGTTAATGGCACAGAGCATAAACACAAAATTAACTATCCACTAAAAAGGAAGAATGTTTGCAGGTGATGACAGACTTTTTCTTTTTTTAATATTTCCCCTCATCAAAACTTTGGCAGCACTCAAAAGGGCAAATGGAACAGAGAAATAGATCAGAGGGACTTCACCAATGATGGCTAGAAAAAGGGCAGCTGGCAACAGGAGCTGCACACGTTAGGTATCCAAAATAAAGAGACAGCTTTTGAGAGAAAAAGCCATTAGAAGGTGCCTGGTGAGGAAGAGGCAGTCTGGTGTTATACATTCCTTTCTCAAAACTTTACTGTAATTGCTCACAGGACAGCATAGAAACCAGACTCAGAAAGCTGAGCTGCAGAATGATTTACAGACTTAAATTCTGAGGCTGAACACCCAGCCTTTGACTTACTTGTGTGAAGTCCATCAAGTATTTAAAACAGGCTTCTCAACTTAGAGCTCTCAAAGATTGTACACCTGAAATTCAAAGTAACACTCAAGCTGTGCAGAGGATGATTATTGAATGACTTGGAATATTATATATATTTTTTAAGTAAAAAAACTAAAAAAAGCTCCAGATTTCTTAGGGAAGCCATCCTACATGCAGTAGTCTGTTAGTTCCTCACCTTCTCAACACAGTAATGAAATGACTGCAGGTTAGAAGCATATGAATTACTTGCATTTCAATTAGTTTGTTCAAAAAAAATAAATAAGAAAAGAAATATGAAAAGAAGAACAAGACTTATGATACTTATGATACTAACATTTCAAAGACATGTAAAACTAAAAGTAGGGAGTTACAGCTGAATGAGCATAAAAACAAATTTAAGATAGCCATGTGAATAAAAACGAGGAAGCAATTTTCAGAGCCTGTAGCTCTCACAACATGATGACTTGCTTATATTAAACAAAAACAATAGGCAACAGAACAAAAGTTGGCATTGCTGCTCTGTACTAGGCAGTGGGTACCTTTCTGGCTGCCATTTCAAAGAAATTCAGTAACTTCTCCTGGCTAGAGGAAGTGCCCTTGCTTCAGACTGTGAGGAAAATTAAACTGTAATTCTCTGTCTTTCAGTTTAACCCAAGTCCTAACTATACTGTACAAGTAGAGAAGATGAGCTGAAGTTACCTAGACTCAGCAAAATCAAGAGAATGGAGACAGAATTCTAGCTTCTGTATTTCCTATTTAGACGTTGTTAAAATAAAGAGATTTGAAACATTAACGATACACATCGCTCTCCTGCTCTGATTGCCGTGCCTTACAAAACTGCTGTGTACCACCCTAAGTATTCTACCAAGCATGAGAAAAATCTTAATAACTCATCAATAAACATAAAAGTATAGTCTTAGAGAAATTTAGCCATGACATGTTCAGTTATTTAAGTGGAATCAAACAGGTCTTCATGCTACCGATTAAGAATGAACTTAAGTAAGGGACAAACCTCTGTGAAGAGTCAAACATTTGAAAAGCTTGGCACTACAGCATGGTGCCAACTATAGAAAGAACAAGAAACAAGGTATGGTCTTTTGCTGGGCATTTCAATAATTTTTGTACACTAAGTGAATAGATGGCAATAATTATTTTAAAAAAAAAAAAAAAAAAAAAAAAAGTACATTGAGGAAGAAGAACTTGTTAATTACATTTCTTTAGAGATGAAAAAAAAATGACCATCAGTTGTAACCAGTGATCTAGAATGTTGTTTCTTTTTGAAACTCAGGCAGGAATATTTAAGGTCCAAATTACTGCTCAGATGATACCTGATGTTTATTAGCTCCCCTCTCCCCCCCCTATGCTGTTAAAGTGGATTCATTGTTTTTTAATCTAAAAACAATTAATGCAAGATGTGAAAGGTTAGGTTTGAAATAAGGTGTGATACGAAGGGGATGGCAGGCACCCTGATGAGCAGCAGATTGGCTCTGATCTTCCACAAGCCCAGTGTGATGTTGTTGTTCTGCTATGGATGAAAGGGCCCATTATCCTAAAGATAATTGTCCAGATGCCACACCGATGAGGTCGCAGGAAACTGGGCCGTGGTTGTTGAACTGCTATTGCAGCTAATTAACACTTAAGGCTGCGGGCAGCCATTTTATACAGACCTCCCCTCAGATGTGTATCTTCCACATCCTATTAAAGTTAACTACTTGCTCACCCTAATTTTGCTACAAAATGAAAATATTGTCTTGCCTGTCCAAAGAACAAATGCTTCAGCGTTATTTCCACACCATTAAAATTCATCTTTTCATTGCCCTCTTTATTTCAAAGGAGCATCAATTATTTACTCACCAAGGTCAACCAAAGATTTGGCATCTCCTCTTGTTTGATGCAGGAAATAAATAAGCAAATAAATAAATAAATAAAAGGATGTATCAGATATTAAGAGTAAAACTGAACTTTGGAAAAGAGCTAAGTAATAGGCAGCATGACACAGCACTTTGACTTTCCACATTGACTATTTTATCTACTCTTCTTCTGGATTGTGTGCTTTTCTTAAGATGAAAACATGAAATGAGGCCTTCTGCATGTGGTGCTCTCAAAGACAGATCTATATTTCATTCATACCTGCTTAGGGGAGGGCAGTTTCATCAATAATGCTGCAATAAATTCCATACTTGAAAAAATTCAGAGTCCCTACAGACTCCCTCCTGATTTTAATGGGTATTTCACGTGAGTGCACACATCAAAGCAGAGTCTGCTGAAGCAACAGAGGATTTGCAGTGACAGCAGTTGGCAGGTCAAACAGGTAGTTTTTGTTCAACATTATTTTTTTTTTTGTTGTTGTTAGTTTGTTTGCTTTTCAGATCCTATACATTCTTCCAGCAATTACTAAAACTTGACAGATCTGCATTTCTAGAAGGAAACTGAGTGGAGTTTCGACTCTTTGCCCTTGTGAAATTATGTCAACTATAGAATACCTTTACAGCTAAGAAGCGTTTACTGTCATTTAAAAAAATGTTCTGAAATTGACCAAAATGGCTTTAAAGTTTGTCACATTTAATCAGGATGGTCTAGCTTGTGGTTTTTATCATCAAAGTGAAAGAATTTGTGCTGTTTTGGGGATTGTTCCTGTCCTATTATTCATATTTTATTAATTTAGTCTCCCAGAAATATATATGAATATATAATCTGTCTCAACCTCAAACTGTTAGCTTTATTCTCTGGACAATTTAATGATTACAAGGGATCTTTCCAAAGATTTCTGAAGGAATTTCTGTACAGGGAACATGCAAAAGCCTGAATGACCTACACTGTTGCTTTTGTTTACCTTTGCCTGGATCTGCTTTTGCCTCCCACTTGGAATGTTTTGGCATTGCAATTTTTGAGCCTTCTTGTTCATCTTAGAGAGCCAGCACTCCACACAGCCTTACTCAAGATTTATCCTTGTCTTTGCCAACAGAGTAAATTAAGGTCATGTTTTCTTGTTTGTTTGTTTCCCAGCAGCTTCTTTCCAAAACCCTTTTGGTCGGGTTTGCTTGATTTATTGTAAATATTTATTATTGAGGCCATGTCTGCCCAGCTTTAAAATTTAAATCTGCACTTAAGATATATATTATACATACATACCTGTATGTGTATCTTTGAGGGAGTGCCGCCATGGATACTCTATGGTATTCTGCCAGATTTTTCTGATCATATGAAGACGTAACATTTTTCAAAGCCTGGGGAAAAAGAATAATAATCCAAAGACAGGCAGTATAAACAGTGATAGCAGAATAAAAATAAAAGGAAATCCAAGAATGCATCTCTGGGGAACTATAGCAGCTGTCACAGAATGGCTGCAAATAGGTAAAACCTACACTGGAAAGAAGACATAGAGTTTATTTTTCCAGGATATGCAAAAAGATTTCATGCAATGTAAATCTGCTCTGAGAAAACTTGCAAAGATCAGTATTATCTTTTTATGGAATATATAGCTTTCAAACAAAACTAACTGTAAAATTGTCACTGTTGTCTCTTTCACATACACATGCATGTTTAAACCTATGCTTCTGCCATAACTCAAAGAATGATTTATCAGCAAAACACATCCCACGAGAAAGAAAAAACTGTTAGGCAAATACTGATTCAATAAAGGCTCAGACCTAGTCACAGTCTTGAGATCTGCTGTCACACTGAAATTATTCTAAGCATCTGAGTTTTACAGGTTTTGAATTCAGAGCAGTGAAAAAATAGTTGAAGATAATGCACAGAATCTGACATGGAAAACAATACACTGACTTATCACAGAATCACAGAATCACCAAGGTTGGAAAAGACCTTAAAGATCATCCAGTCCAACCATTCACCTATTACCAATAGCTCCCACTAAACCACGTCCCTCAACACAACATCCAAACATTCCTTGAACACCCCTGGAGTCGGTAACTCCACCACCTCCCTGGGCAGTCCATATTCCAGTGCCTGACCACCCTTTCTGAGAAGTAACGTCCAGCCTGAATCCCCCCTGCTGCAGCTTGAAACCATTCCCTTTAGTCCCTCATCTAACACTAAGGACCAAATTTATTCATACATGGTTCCAGAGTCCAAAATGTCTCATTTGTAAAGGTGCAATTTCCTTGAAAACTTTGCTATAAAAAAAAAAAATCTGCATTTTCTTATGGAAATGTTCAAAAATGCTTTAATAATTCAAACAGCATTCTGAAAAGAATTAAGTTTGGGTTTAAATATGTGAGCATATTGATAAAATCAAACTCCAGGTTTTGCATGTTTATGTGTTAATTCATGTGGTATTACACAACTGTAATATTCTCTTACAGAGTCACAAGGTAGAATAAAACATCTGGGCAACCTGGTGACAATTCAGCAGGAACATGGGAAGTAAAAAGTCTTTACAGTGCATGCACTTAAGTAATGCGTATCAGAAACTGAATCTGTTGGAGTCCTAGAATTTGCTTAAAAACAGAATTAAACATTCCATAAATGGCTCAATTTGATGCATTAATATGTAACTACCAAAGCAGGCAAGCAAGAAAATGGATAGATTTTCCATTTTACATTAATGGATCTAGTAGAATTTAGTTAAACTAGACTCACAGAACAAGATGGAGCTAGAGGTAAATATTTTTAAAGGGAAATTTGGAGAAATTCCTTCCTTGAGTGATAACATAAACAATAGTCAGAGCAACTCAAAGTTAAGTGCTGGTATCCAATGTTATCATGCACAGCATGTGAACATTTCTGGAGAAAAACAAAGATGTGAAACAAGCACTGTTTAAGAAAGAATACGGCACTGAGCAGGTATTTGACATTTTCAATGTTTAGTCACAGTTTTGCCTGCAATGCAGATGTGTATGTTCTTAACAAGTCACCTTTTAGCACTGTGGCAGCCAAAGTTTTGTGCCCCGAAAGCAAGATAGACAATGCCTTTGAACTAACTTTCATTAACTAGCTTTCTTGAACTGCATCTGCCAGCATAACAAACAGAACTACTTTCTGTCCCTTCCAAAGTGAATGAGGCTAAAAAGGCATCTTTAACATTTTCACACTGTATGAGGATACCTGTTTACAAGACCTGTGTGGGAGTCTCATAAAGGTGGCCTAGTAATAAGCAAAAAAGGAGTTACTCTGTTCCCTCCAAACAGTACAAATATATATATATTTTCAATCTATAATATTTATTTTGGATACATACACTTATTCTCTGCTTTTCTAGGCTCCAGAACTGGATCTGATATATGGTGACCTGGCTGAAGAAGCTAAATAATATCCCAAGCAATTGCTGAATGTGGTACTGAAACACAATCTTAAATATATGGGGTATAAGGGTCCACTCTGCTGCAATGCATGGACTGAAGTTTTACATCAGCATTAGCAAAGATATATGTATAGAGCAGGACATTTGATACACACAAAATAAGGGTATTCAGAATCTGCATGGGTAAGGTATTACACTAACTTGTAGACTGGAAATAAACAGACTATCCAAATAGTATAGAACAGTCATGGGAATAAAAGTATCTTTCTATTCCTGTCTGGTTAGTTTTGGAGGCAATCTGAATGATTATATTTGTATACTTTAATTTATAGACACTCACTGTGTGAAATCAGTGCTTCACAGAAGGCCACAGATATTTTTAATAATAATGATAATTTAATTTAAATAATTTAATTTATATAATTTAAATTTAATAATTTACATTACTCATTTTACTGTGTGTTTCTTTCAATATTGTTTCTATTTAAAAGGGTTGTACAGAGTCACAAGATGTTACAAAACTACATTGCATTTAGTATAGTGGACCTTTTGGGAAAGGTAACAGCTAGATCCAAAAAGTTAAAGATTAAAATCAAAGCTGAGTAATTTCTGAGCACCACTGTGAGCATAACAGCGAGCCACTCTATGTCCAAGTGCTAAGGAAACAGAGCTTACAATTCTCTGTATTTTGCAGCGTAGGGTAACATACATGCCCTCTGATGGCAACTGGATATTTGGACTATGATCTAGCTATGCATCTTCCTTCCTAGGCTGAGAACACCAAATATTCTTTCAAAGATATCCAGTCTCTCTCTGCCTCCTCCAAGTCATGCAGCAAACTACTTATCACCCTTCTGTTCAACCTCTGTTGTTCTTGAGATGTCCTACCTCTCCTGCCTTGCTTGCAGAACCAGCCCAATCTGCAGAATGCTTTACTTGACAGCAATGAGATTTAATGCATAACGTCCATTCCTTAGAAATAAATATATAGATTAAAATAAAATAATAAATATAAAAGAAATTTAGCTTTAGCTCAAGACTGCGGAGTCTCTGAAGGCATCAAAACCTCACAGAACTGAAACCTCCTAAAACAGTTTAAAGAACTCTGACACTGATAATATCCCAGGGGGCAGGGGAGCAGAAACTACGCCTCTGCTTCTAAGCTGCTTCCACTCCATCCTGAGACCACTGTGCCTGTGTCATTCCAGGATACCTGCTACCCAGAAAGAAATTCATCTCATCTAGATCTGTTTAACAAGTATGAACACTTAAATAGAATAAGAGTACTGAACAAATTCAAAAGTCAGGATATGACAAGAAGCACGAGAGAAATCAAGCACATTTCTATCCTCCATGTTAACTGTATCCCTACCACTTAGCATAAGCTCTCCCGCTTTTCGAAAACAGTGAAAACAGCAGTCAGATCACGTTTCCTGATACTGAGAACACTGAGGGTTCCAGAATACAACCTGGCATCCACAAGTAAGCCCTCCCTTTGCTCCTGAAGAATTTATTTCTTCCATACAATGACAAAGGACAAGACGATGCTCTTTTTTTCAGGCTTGGAAGATTCTAAGTCTTTCCCAAAACAGTTTCTTCTTCATTTTTATGAAGAACTCATTACAGTAACTGAACACAAAGTAGTTTCTTTAATGAAGGCCCAGGGAAGGGGAAAGAACAAAGCACCAATTTTGCCTTTATTTCCCTACTCAATTCCAGTCAAATTCACCTCAGTGGTGCCTGGTTTTCCCACTACCCAATGCCATTCACTGTAATGGCTGAGCAAACCCAAGCAAATCTAGACCGCTTGCTTAGGTCACCAGTGATAATGTAATCTCTGATCAAAGCAGGAGTCTTGCGTTGGTGTTGCCTGCCTCTGACCATCCTCCTTTGCATTTTAACACACTCCTCTTTCTTCCATGCTCAGATCAGAACAATGCAGCATGCGGCTGTCCTTGCTAAGCAAGCAGCAGCTACAAAGGTCTAGGAAGACTGCGCATGGAACTGTGAAAGAGTTGACTGTACATTCACAGTCTGCCTAGAAAGAGGAAGAATAAAGTAACTGCCAGTCTTTCCAGCTGTGCAAGCACCAATTTCCCAGGGTGTATGCCACTGAATGAATCGTTTACATTCTGCCCTTCCTTTTTCTTACTGCTAACAGCTCTGATTGAAATTCCTTTCCAACTCTTCTTCACCCTTTCTCCAAATCAAAGTCATCATGTAATAACCCAAGCAAATGATACCGCTACAATGTTGCTATTTTTTCTTCAAAGCTATTTGCCCGTTTCATTCAAAGTAGTTTCACAGTAATGGAAACGCCATTCAGAGATGAATAACTTAATCCTTTCACTTAATGGCCTTCCCTATCTCTTCTGTTTGATTTGGTGTCCATGCTGGCTTAGTATCTGTTTAACTGATATTTTGTGAAGCAAAGATTCTATTTTTTAATATATTTGTACAGTGGCTAGGCAAACTTATGAATATGCTCTTATAAGTGCTTTCATTTTAAGAGTACTACAAATATAATGCTGATTTAAGTCATTACCGCCTGCCAAAAACAATCAGTTATTTTTGACTTTACAGGTATTCATGCAAATTGAATAACTACAAAATATAACTGTAAAATATATAGAGAGAAATAAATGGAATCAACAGCACAATGCAGATACTGATACTCTCTAGCTCCATACTGGTAAGTACATTGCACAGTAAGATTGTTGTTTTTTGGTTTGTTTTTTTTTTTGAAGGAAGACTGTCTGATTGCATTGTTTTAAATATAATAAGTATATTACAGATTATTGAACAACCTCATCTAAACCACATTAATCCTTTATAAAAAGCAATTATTACATTGGAGTTTAGTCTTCCTTAAAGAGGGCTGACTGGCACAATATATCTGTTAGTAGCATAGTCACCTGTCTTGTGCATATTGCAGAATCCAGAAATCCAAGTCAATCAGAGGTCACTTTCTTTTGGTATCAGACATCTAACACATCAACACTATTCAGCATATGTAATGATACAATGGTGAGCAGCTCATTCCAGAAACTTTTAAGGAGACAGTTCACCATGTCTTGACTTCACATGAAAATACAGCAATTACCCACCAGCTGATATGTAATTCAACATCAGAAATACATCATAGTAATTTTTTAAGTGTATCTGTGGATCCTTTCATTTTCTTGTGACCTCTCAGTCACATGGGCATCATGATTACCAAATAATAACAAGATCATTAGTCTTGCAGATTAAAACTATTCCGTCTGTTGCCTATCCCTCAATTAAGCCAAACAATTTAGAACCCCTGTCTTGCTTCCATCTGGAGTCTGTAGAAATTGTAGCTGTGACTGCCTGAAATAACAGTCTTATCCAATCCCTCTCAAGACTCCCTTGTCGTTTACAGCCTTTGTTTTCTACTGCAAGTTCTTCCAGCCTTATCATTATTGGCCAAGCATAACTCCCAGAATCAGAAAGCATACCAAGGTTTGGTAGGATTGACCTTACTTGCCTCCATAGTAATCTGCAATTCCCTGCTGGCCCAGTCACTATCTTTGTTGTTGTCTTTTATTATTATTATGGAATGAATTGAAAGGGATCTTTAAGATCACCTACTTCCAATCCCCTACTATAGGCAAGGACACCTCCCTCTAGACCAGGTTGCTCACAGCCCCAGCCAGCCGGGGAGATTGGGGGTCATCCCCAGTCTCTCTGGGCAACCTGTTCCAGTATTTCACCACATTCAAAGGAAAGAATTTCTTCCTAATATCTAGTCAAATCTACCCTCTTCCAGTTTAAAACCATTTTCTCTCAATTTGTCACCAGGTGCCCTTATAAAAAGTCCCTCCCCATACTACTACAGCTGCTTCCCATGAAGGGATTTTTTTTTTTTTTTAATTTTTTTGAAGTAACCAAAAGCTCTAGAAGTTTCCTTAATGTCATTCTTTAATTGAAAGCAAAAGGCTTCTGTGATCCTTGCCTTATATTTTTCAATATCAAGGATCCTCACAGCATCTTTCTTTTCTCCTACTGTTACCAGATTTAGCAGTCATTAATACATTTTCACACTGATGTATTTTTGGCTTTTTTCCTCACTCCTTTTAAATAATTGTCACGTGTCTCTTTCTATTATAAGGAAAGAGCTATTTATACACATTAGTACAGCTAATATTATCAAGTCTTCCAAAACTAATCATATATTAAGACTACTGATAGATTTGGGGTTTTTTTTGTGTGTTGGTTTTGTTGTTTGGTTGGTTGGGTTTTTGTTTTGTTTTGTTTAGTCAGTCTATAGTGCTTGCAGATATGACAGAAAACAACACTGCATAAATTTTGTCCTGATCATTTTCCAGGGAGCTTCAGCTCTGAATGGAATTCTTCTCACTCTCATTTTCCTTCTCAGATTATTTTCTTAGTTTCTTTTATCCCTTTACTGTGCATGGGCCAGTAACCACGCAGAAACTGACAGAGGGGTCTATTACATTCATTGTCTGTGTTTTAACTTCTCACCTTCTCATCACCATCAACTCAGTTCTTCAGAATTCTGACCAGTTGGATGTCTTTATGGGACAGCTCTCAGCCACTTTAACTAGCACCTGTTCCCTGCTATCACAGGTCTGTATGGACTGTTGCACCCAGCAGAAGAAGAGGATTAACACTACGTCTGGTGACTTTTGTATCAGTTTAATCAGGCTAAACCATCTGGATTATTTCAGCTCTCTTTCCAAACTTGCAATAATTACAATATTTGAGTTAATCGTTGCCAACCAGCTGCACTGAACTGAGTTCTGCGACTGGCTCATAATTAATTCTCCTTAAAATAATTGTCATTTCTCTGTAAATAGGAACCAGGATCAAACAGATGAAAATAATTTTCCCTTCTATCTCAACTGCCAGCTTTAAAAAAATACTGGACGTATCCTTGGCACCTCTTGCTTAGATCAAATAAAGCTGGAACATATTACACCGTCTATACAAATGGCATTTGTTTATATAGAGTATAACTTTCTAAATGCAGGACTGTCTTGCTTTCCAGTAAAAGCTATCTCCAGCAAATATATTAGCACCAAGTAATTTAATCTATGTTTAGTCAAGTAAGGCAAGGCCTTCTTACAGAGAGGAGGACAGCCAGGAGGAGAGAAACTCTAAAGGAAATGAACCCGTGAGCAGAAAGGTTTCAGGGCATCTCTGGCTTACATTTTGCAGCATATTCCTAGTAGGAATATATCAATCCTCTGAAGTAGTAGCCTATTCTTGTCTACAGCTGCATTACAATGTGTTAAGCACACAAACCTCTGGGCTGT
The DNA here is from genome assembly GCF_054131305.1 of Coturnix japonica. Taxonomy (NCBI): domain Eukaryota; kingdom Metazoa; phylum Chordata; class Aves; order Galliformes; family Phasianidae; genus Coturnix; species Coturnix japonica. The sequence goes on along the minus strand of NC_140666.1, from coordinate 28,185,272 downwards.
GCCAGCCCCTGGGCTGAAAAACAACTGCTGCTCCCACTGTCACTCTGCACCTTGGCTGCTACACCCCTCTGTGCACTGGTGTTAAATTAGTTTAAAGCAGTATGGGATTAGTTACATCTCCCTAACTAGCAAATATAAAGTAAATAATAAAAGGTTGTGTGCATATATATGTAAACCATAAATATATATATAACTATGTATATATATATATACACACACACGTTGTTTAAGCCAGATGCCCCTCTGCCACAAAAAAAAAGTGGGGATGAGGAAAGCCTGCAGCTTCCTCCCCTATTCTGTCACCTCTGAGTGCCACAGCAAAACCTCCTTCCCCAGACCTCCACAGCCCTCCTTTCCTGAAGGCACATTGCCATCTAGCAACAGCAAAATGCAATCTGCATTCAGTAAAGGCACGACAAGGTGATTCACACAAGGCAGACTCATGCAACGGTGTCCCTCAGAGTGACCTCATGTCTGGCTGCAAGCCCAGGCTGGGTGGGGGGTAGAAAGGTCAGGGCTGCACAGGACAGGCAGAGCCCAGCTCCTGTCATGCTGCACACACCATCACCTCCTCCTGAAACCAGGCTCAGACAAGCTGAGGTGCCTCTGCCAGGCAGAGTGCTTGATCCAGGTCCTTGGGCATTACTGGCATGGGGAAAGTGCTGGGGGCTCTTCAGCCTGGAGAAGAGAAGGTTCCGAGGAGACCTTATAGCTACCTTCCAGTACCTGAAGGGGCCTTTAGGAAAGCAGGAGAGGGAATTTTTTTAGGGCATGTAGCAACAGGATGAGGGAAAATGGTTTCAAATTGGAAGAGGGTAGATTTAGACTAGGTATTGGGAAGAAATTCTACCACCTGTGAAGGTGGTAAGACACTGGAACAGGTTGCCCAGGGAGGTTGTGGATACCCCCTCCCTGGAAGCACTCAAGGCAAGCCTGCATGGGGCTGTGTGCAATCTGGCCTAGACGGAGGTGTCCCCGTGTATGGCAGGGGATTGGAAGTAGGTGGTCATAAAGGTCCCTTCCAACTCAAACCATTCTATGATTCTATCATCTCTTCTGGCTGCAGTAGGTACAGCAGGAAGGCAAACTTCTCTGAAAATGGGCTAAAAGAGGGGGCAGAAACATGACAGGCTGAGAAGAGAGGCTCAAGATTTCAAGAAATATCTGACTTAGTTACAAGGCAAAAAAGTTTTGAACTTAGTTATCTAAATTATTTTTATATCTTTATCTTATAACCTGTGAGGTTCTTCTCACTCCTGTATTTTATGCTTAGTTTTTAATATAGAAAATGGGACTTTGTGGGAGGCTGGCACTAATTTGATATTACCCAAAGTTACTTGAATTTAACTGTTCAAACTGCTACAGGTTTTCAGCACCAAACAATGACTTCCATCAGTAATGGTGGTCTCTCTCATTACAGTGCATTAAATAAGAGCATGGTGTACAACACATCGAATCAATTGTATTTCTCTGTAAAACCCACTGGAATAGTCTGAATGTTTTTAATGAGGATACCAAACCAATAAGCTACTCTGCGATGCTTAAAAAGAAGGAAAGCAAGAAAAAAAACATAGGGTTATTTTAATCAATATCATCCTCTGTTTGCAAGGTCCCTACATGTCCTAGAGATCAAAGAAACATGAATCATCCCTAGTAGGATAAAACACCTCACAGCCAACTTCTGAGACTAAAGTGAACAAATCCATTTGTGAACCTGTGAAAGCTTAAAGCCAAAAGCACCTCTCACTGATTTAGTGCTCAATACTGTACAGTGACACTAGCTATTGTTTGTTCTATAAACCGCCTTGCAATAATAAGCACTCATGGAGGACTTATACTACAAAATGCTTTGATGAGTGCTACTGTGGTGCTTAGAATTACCAAGCCAGATTGCGGGTATTTATTTCAGTGTCTCAGAAATGATTTGGAAAAAGAATTTCTATTTGGAATTGCACCACAGTTTTATCACTCACTCTAATACCTTCCTAGAAAGCCTGACACTGAGTTAAAAATACAATACCTTCAAATTACAGCTGTCCTTCTGACCAAAAAACTGCAGGTAATGTCATTCCTTCCAGACAGAGACAGTCACATCACACCACACACAAATCCATTACAGGCAGTACTTTGGGCTTTTCTTTTTATAATGGCATCTCACATTTAGGTACCAGTTCACAATTCATTAAGCATACAGCTCAGAAAGTTGGAGTAATGTATTAATAGGTTTGAGATCACTGTGTGTTCATACACAGATGGCAATATGCAGCTATTCCAAAGGGAATGATATCAGAAAGATAAGTAATCCCGAATCTAAACACTAAATCTAAATCTCTGTCTTGTACTGAGGGCTCCATACCTGGACACAGTACTACAGATGGGGCCTCACAAGAGCAGAGTAGAGAGGGACAATCACTTCCCTATCCCTGCTGGCCACCCCTCTCCTGATGGAGCCCAGGATCCCATTTGCTTTCCGAAATGCACAAATACAGATGCATTCAAACTCCTTATCACTGTCATAACAGAATCTGACAGCAGCCACTACTACACAATTTCATTCTCATTTTGCTGGAATTGCAAAACGCTGGCCTTTTATTTTAGGCATCTGTGGAACTACGTATTATATGTTTTATGAAAGCACTGCAGAAGACTTTATGATGCTGCAGGGACACATATAAAATAACAATGTTAAGGATGTGAATAACATACAATAGCCGAGAGGAAACAAAAAGGAATAGCCCTCTTCCTTTTAGTAATTGGCTGGTGAGAAGAAAACTTACACTGTGGGGCCACGAGGACCCCTGTGATCTTATTGCTCTTTTTTGATAATAGATTAAACTTTAATAAAAAGTGCAACACACACCTCAGACATCCAGTTTTAATATGACTACTAAACTCATAATAGATGTATGATTTCAGTCATAACAATGATTTCCTATTATGCTAATAACCTTCTTGCCAGTAACACAGAAGATGCTATTCATACCTTTTAATTTTGTCAGAGGACACCATTCATGTGCAAATCTAATTGCTTCAATCCAGTAAAAACATTGGAAAGTCACCAATTTGATGTTGAATACATATTTAAGATCACACTCCTTCTCCTCCCTCTTCCCCTTCCCCCAGAAATTAACACCAGTCTGCCTCAGCTTGCAGCTTCAGGTTATTTAATAGCCTGGTATATATTTCTGGTGAGCTCTTACCAAGTGCTGCAGCAGATCTGTCAGCCACATTCCGTGGGCTCGTACACCACCTATGGAGCACGGCAGCATATGGCAGTGTGGCACTGCAGAACACCAGGAGGTACTACAGGCCAAGAGGAGCAGATTTATGGTGAAAACCACTGATCCTGAGGACTTGACACCCATATTAGATTCAGGTAAGGTCTTCCTGTTTATTTACTTTGGACTAACTCTTGTCTTTCCTTACAAACTGAACACCTGTGTGTGACCAATGAACATCAGTTGGTTCCCAGAGCACTTCTCTCATCTGAGAGGAATAGATGTCCACTCTCTCACACTGCTTCCAGATGCAAAGCACAGGGCTGTACACAGGGATAGGCAGCAGAATGACTTGGAAAGCACAACACTGAGAAACATGTCAGTGCGGTATTCAAACACCAAACTGTCTTCTACTCAAATGCATTTATTCTTCTTCACAACTTCTGTTAAAACCCAGAAACTACAGTTGGACCCCCATTTCAGGCAGGCATGCCCATTATATATATATATATATATATATATATATATATATATATATATATAATAGAAATACAAGCTACAGAGAAGTCCATTCTGAACTGGATCATTTGGGTACTGTCACACACTAAATACTAGGTAATCTGAAAGTTTCATGCCAGAGACCCTCTTTCAAAAGAGAAATCTTGAACATGTGCTTTGAATGTTCTATTTTTAACAGTAAAATGATTTTTGAAACTTGAAGCGTTTTTCTGTTTTTGACTAAACCTGACATTTATAGTTAATATGTGGCATTTCATCAGATGCTTAAGATGTGTTTGAGCAGATAATTCAAATTCAGCATCCTAAATAAAAACTTGATTTAGATTATCAAACGAAAAGCAAAAAAATTCAGTCAGAAAAGTGTTCTCAACTACTAGGAAGATTTTCAGGGAAGACTAACAAAAGGAAGAAAGAGGATGGCCAGCATTTGAGGTAGTTATCTCAAACAGAAGATGCTTAGGACTTAGTTTCTCCTACCTTATGTCCAAGGGTGGCCCACACATGTTCACCACAGTGCTGGATACACCTGATAGATCTGTATCTTTGTGGAACAGCAATTAGAGACCAGATAAGACAATATCCTGAAGCACCTCCAATAAGTACCAGAGAGAGAACAGCTGAACTGGACTCCAAACGTAAGTTCTATTGCAGATAAAGTGATCCTAAATAATCCAGAAGTTACTTGTCTGCGCTTACATTGCAGAAAGCAAGGGTTTGAACCAGCTGCCTTAATGGGGAGCAGATCCATGCAGTTACTCAGTAAACATTGTTAGTATCAGATAACCTAACTTCTCTGGGAAAGTACTCGCTGTTCAGCCATATTTCATAGTAAAAATTATATTTTATATTGTGTATATTTTCTATTTTTACCATTTTATAGTAAAATAGCATCACACAGAGAGACTGTCTATGCGTAGGATGTGAACCTGTAATATTACCGCTTCATTAGATAGTATATGAAAGATAAGCCAGAATTATATTTTTTTACATTAAAGGGAAAAAAGAAAGAAGGAAAGAAAAAGAAAGAAAGTAGCTAGAGATTACGGTTGCTGATGTAGCACATATTCCATGCTATTTAAGTTAATTCACAGCTGTTAGCTTTTTAATGTGACTTATTTATACTAATTATACACTTGAAGTCTTACCTAAACAGGTGAGGTTTAGAAGGCATAATTAATATCTGATTAAAAAAAAGTTCTGAGCACGCATCCTTAAAATATAGGTGGAAAATGTAGGTGGGTAGTCGCGTGCTTTAAATTTCTTATGTCGTAAAAGTGTAGAGCAGATTCGAGCAGCCAGCTTGCAGTTACCACAAGCCGCCACTCCGGGGAGACTTTTACCCACCACAAGCTAAGGGCAGAGCAGCTGTTCACAGCGAGATCAGCCAGAGAAGATAGTTTAAGCCTTAACATAACTGATACAATAAAACAAGTAGCTCTCTGAATTAGCACCATATTCCTATGACATGTAATTGCGCTTCAAATACTGACAGCAAGTAGCAGCATCTCCTCCCCAGCCCTGGGACTCTCAAATACAGTGGAAAAGAATGGATCAGCAATGTTACCAAATATATTTACTAATTATGTATATCAAAATATTGCCATTAATTTTTTTTTAGGTTTGCATTCATATAGGTATACCAACTTCTGTAACACAGAGACACCATGATCCCACCACACCATTAGTGCCAGAAACACCTTCTTCCTGATAGGAACTATGAAGTTCCTGTCGTCAGGTGTCTGCAGAGCATGACATGCTGGCTTTACCTGACTGCAGGTCTTCCAAGTGAGGGGCAACAAGCAGGCACAATGGCTGTCATACAGTACTGAGCACTGCAGGTCTTAGATGGGCCCTCTCTGCAAAATGCACAGTAAAGTAAAAAAGTACTAATTTGTACTGGCATTCTTGGTTAACATGCCCACTGTGGTGAAAAACATCATGTCCTCTAGGCTGCAACGTCATGAAGCTTAGAAAGTCTTATAGAAAACAACAGAAAGCAAGAAGTTTAGAAAGACTGAAAGCCAATGTCACTAGAGGCAACCTGCATGTTCTTAACAGAATTCCATTTCATAGAGTCATAGAAACATTAATATTGGAAAAATCTACTAAGATCTTCAAGTTCAACCATCAGCCCATGCCTGTGACCACTCCAATCCACATCCCTCTGTACCACATCTGCATAGTTCTTGAACATCTCCAGGGACAGTGAGCTCACCAGCTCCCTGGGCATTCTATTCCAGTGACTCCCGCCACATCTCCAGGCCTTCCAGTGCCTCACCACTCTTTCAGAGAACAAATTTTTCCACATATCAAACCTGAACTTCCCCTGGTGCAACTTGAAGCCATTGCCTCAAACTGTGCCTTATTTCTTCACATTTCTTCCTCATGCTTTACTGAATAAGACTTAGTATTTTCACACAATACAAGATATTGTAATTGCATGCATCCTTCTTCTATCTCCTTCCAGATGAGAGCTTAGCTCTCAGGTGCTGAGAGTCAAAGTGAAATGAGCCATTACGACACTGGCTATTTGAAGCTAAGAGCTCAGCTATTCTGTAAATCGTTCTGAGGTCAAAGCAATTTCCACATTTTCCAATCAGCGCACCTCATTATCTGTAAATTAAGAGGGAAAACACAGGTATTGTATAACATATTTCCTCTCTTAAATAATTAAACCCAATCATTTTTGGTGGACACCCAGATCATATTATTTAAACAAGACCTTATTTAAGTGAAGACTTTCTGTGCATGAGAGCAGATTCTGAAGCATGGAGAGGAATCCTACATCCTTTTGGAAACCCAGCTGCACCAGCTGCCTGGAGACAGTGTGGAAAACTCCATGAGGTGGCAGGACCAGGGAGGTTCTGCACATGGCCATGCAGCCAGGGAACAAACCAGCACCATACCAAGGTAACAGAAGTAGGGATGATAAGGAACTGCAGGGTGAGTGAACACTGTTGCCATAGTTGCCAAAATCAGGTCACTGCTATTTTCTGTTCCCCTTCCAATCCACATGTTGCCTTCTCTCCACCTGTGGTACCACGCGTTATAGAAAACCGATCCAGCTAATTTTTTTCCCCCGAAGTTGTTTTCATTTGCATCCTTTTCTCTACCTGGTATATGATGCATCTGCCAAAACATCTTGCCAAAGATGGGTCCACACATTTCCAAAGTTGCTAGTGGATGGCTTAACTAGGAGTAAACTAGAAGACTGGCTTAACTAACAGTGCAAAGCTGCACATTGTGGGTAGGAGGGAGAAAGGGAAGAAGTAGAGATAGAAGCAGAAGCAGAGAAAGATGATATTGCTAATGAAAGAGAAACAGAAGAACATTTTCCATTTATAAGACACAGAAAGAGAGCATTGCTTTTAGAACTATTTTGGATTAAAGTTGTCACACCCCTTCCTCCCTCCCTCTCCCCCCCAAAGTCCTTTCTTAAATTAGAACTGATTCTTTTGAATTATTTAACATCTCATATTTGAGGATTGAAAAATATATTCTTACATTATGCAGCATTAACATGATGTCTATATGAAGGATCTTGTTTGAAGGCAGAAAATTTCTCAGGCTTGCAAATGAAGCTGCTGATACATTCTACTTTGGAACAGAAGCACAACGTTTTTAAACCTACACAGAGATTGGCAGCTGCAGACATTCAGCTTTCATGCATACATCACTAGCTGTTTGCATGGAGACATATGATACAAAATGAAGTTGCCCGAACTTGGCTGATGTTATTCTACAAACCTAGTCGCTGGATGTTTGAATTAATTATCAGTTCACAATTCGAAGAAATTATATAAAATTAAAGTTCTTGTACAGGTGCCAATACTAATGAGGAGGAAAACACAGATAATCTATTTTTTCTTTATTTATGTGTGGTGGCTACTTATCCTACTAAATCAGTTCTGTTTTTCTTTTCTTAAAGTAGGTTATAGTCAACCAGTACAAGTGCATGAAGCTTCCTATTACACAATGAATCTGTTCAGATAATAAGTACCAGCTGGATCCATCCCCAACAGCAATAACAGCCTGTAGAGCACAATTATAACGTAACAGATTGTGAAACAGAGGAGATGGGCTCACTTATAATAAGGCCCTTATGTCAATACAGTGACAGAAAAGAGAGCTTTGCTTGTACATAGTGCTTGTGGCAAGACCCTTATGTTAATATAGAAAATTTCTTCAAAGGTAAATTCTCTGTAAATATTGCCTGTGAACATTTTTAGGAATGTGATTGCATGCACAAATGAGGGACCACTTGGGCCCACTGCTGAATGAAACGGGAGCCTTATGACACACATGATAGGAAAGGCTGAATATCTCACCCTGTTGTTTGCCAACAAGACCAGTCTTCAGGAACCTGGAATCCCAGAGAACAAGGGGAAGATCTGGAGCAAAGACAACATACTTCTTGGTGGAAGAGGTTCAATACTGGATACAACCAATTGCCATGATAGGGCGTGCATGTTAATGCTGACGGAGTTGACAGAAGTCATCACAAGATCATTTTTGATAACTTTGATCAATCATGTCATTTGGAGGAAGTGCCCAAAGACTGAAAGAAAGCAAATGTTGCTCCTATTTTCAATAACAGCAAGAGGGATGGATGGGGGAAGCACAGGTGGTCAGCGTCATATTAATCCCTGGGAAGAGGACAATTCAGCAAGGCATGGAAATCATTTCCAGGCATGTGAAGGTCACAAATGTCATCAGGAGTAGTCAGCAAGGGTTCAACGAGCTTGATCACCTTGATAAACTACTATATTGAAATAAATAGTGTGATAGATCAGAGAAGAGCAGTGAATATTGCTTTTGAAGCTCTTCTCACACTCAGGACAATTTAGGGTCTCTTCTCCTGTGTGGATGTGCTGGTGTGGCTTCAGTTCAGAACTACTTTTGAAGTTCTTCCCACACTGAGGACATTTAAAATGTCTCATCCCCTGTGTCTCTCTCCCTGGATGTCAGGGAGACCTTTGGCACTGTGACCCTTAAGATACTCACAGAGAAGCTGTTGAAACATGGGCTGGGTGAGCAGAACACGACTGCACTGAAAACTGGCTGGACAGCCAGGACTAGGGCATGGATATCAGAGGTAAAAGTTCAATTGAAGACTGATAATTAGTGGTGTACTCTAAGACTTAGTACTGGCTCCAGTCCTGCTTAACATCTTCATTAATGGCCTGGATGATGGGCAGAGTGCACATTCAGCAGTTTTACTGTTGACACAGAACTGGAAAGAGTAGCAGAAACACCAGATGGCCACAGTGCCACCCAGAGAAACCTCAACTGTCTGGAAAACTGTCTGTCAGGAACCTCACAAAGCTCATCAAGGAGAAGAAAAGAGATCTGCACCAAGCAAGGAAAATGCACATGCATCCAGCTGGAAAACAGCTTGGCAGAAAAGGATGTGGAAATCTTGTTGCGATACAAATTTGAACAGTAGCCAGCAGTGTGCCCTAGCAGCAAAGAAGGTGAATGGTTTCCTGGGCTAGATAAAGAGGAGTGATGCAAACAAGTCGGGGGAGACAATGCTTCCCCTGCTGATGAGGCTACATCTGGAGTGCTGTGTCCAGATCCAGGCTCATCAGCACAAGAGAGACCTGGACACACAAGAGTGGATCTAAAGAATGGCCAGAAAGGCACCTATGGGACTGGAACACTTCTTCTATGAGGCAAGGCTGACACTGAGCTGTGACTGCTCAACCTGGAGAAAAGAAGACTCAAGGGGATCTCAGCCATGTGTACAAATACCTGAAAGGGAAGGTGCAAAGAGGATGGAATTGAGCTGATTTCAGCAATACCCACTACCAGGACATGAGGTAATGGATGCAAACTGGAACACCAGGCAGCACTTCTGTGCCATGCAGTTGCCAGAGCCCTGGCACAGTCTGCCCAGAGAGGCTGTGGAGTCCCCTCCTCAGAGATCTCCCAAAGCCACCTGGACATGGGCATGGTAGCTGCTTTGGGTGGCCCTGCTGCACCCAGGGCTGGACCTGATGGGATTCTGTGCAATCTTATACAAACCACTTCACAAGTGCTACATGCTTTTAGGAAATGGAAATGTACACAGAAATGGCTAAACATCACTCACAAGGAATTTGCAGGTGTACCTATGAAAAAGACATTCTAAACATCAACATCTAACTTAGATCTATGTATGGCAATGTGTACAAACGCCAATGGTTTAAATTAGCTGATGAGGAAAGTTTTTATCTAAATCCCTCATCATGTGAGCTCTCCAAAAGCCATTTTGCTAAGCTGCATATATGCTTGATTTTGAGATCTTTTGCGCTGTTCTGTTTTTGCCCAATTTTGAAGTTGTCAGTTCAGTTATAGTGGGTAGTACCTCCCAGGGAGACGTATGTTTTGTCTTGCAATTGGCAACACTTACCAGGTCACTGTTGCTGTGCAACTTCCCCCACTTAATAGTAATTGCACATTAAGTCGTCTCTTCTAAAATCATTGACTGAATAGTCAAGTAGAACACCAGCTTGAGAGTAAAGCTTGTTGGAATGTTGACTTGTTTGTAAATGCCTGCAGTCCTCCAAGAAACCGACAGCGATGCACTTGTTCCTGATAGAGCAAGTTGAAGACAGCCCCTGTTGTCAGCTTGCATGATTTTGTTTTTCTATACAAGGCTTGCAGCATTTGGTGCGTATTTTTTCCAAAAATCTCCAGCATCCAGATTTTTGTTTTCCAGTTCTGACAGTATAACAAAGACTGAAACATGCTTTGCAAAAGCACATTTTGGAGAAGATAATTGCTCCTTCAGGCATTATTACTGAAGATAATCCATAATCTTTTTTCATCCTCATAATGCATTGCATCCAGAGTAACCAAAGTTTTCTGCACAATAGTACTCACGTCCCTCTGAAACACAAGAGTATCACTCAGACACACTGCTAGCATTTTTATGACATATAGAAAATTGTAGGAGAAAGAATGCTGGCCTTCAAATCTCAGAAAGGCCATACAGGAGACAAGGATATAAAATGTTTTCTTTCCTACTCTTTCCAATTGATTTCCTGTTTTTAGGTTGTTTCTTCTGATGCTGGTGCAGCAACAACACTCAATAGATATGCCTACCATGACCAAAAAACTTCAAACTACATGTGACCTGCAGTTCCACATCAATGGATATACAACAGAAAGCCAATACAACTGAAATAATTTTGCAGACACCAGTACCTCATTCCAGAAGAGACATGAGTTCCAGAGATTACTTATTAGCTAGTGGCTGTATTTTCCTGCCATAGGAGTTGCTTTTTGTTGCAAGAAGATTTGCACTTTCCCCCCACCAAGGTTTTTATAAACCATTTCTAAGAGTGATTTCACTCACCGAGGTCACACAATTCTTCTTCAGAGAAATAACCTCCAAATCCACAGAATATTTGTGTCCCCACATCTTCCACAGGTTTGAAGACAGGCTGCTCAAAACTGAATAGTAGAGATGTCAAGATTGGACTCTGTAACAGCTGAGTAGGATTATGATTATTACAGTTTAGAGCGTCAGGTTCTTAACTCTTCCATTCTCCATGGACATGCTGATCACTGACAACTCAAGAGTCGGCCCACAACCACCACATTGGTGTTTTTTGGGCTAAGAACAATATGCATAAGGAAAAATAAATAAAAGTCCAGTATCTCATTACACAGCACAGCAAATAGTGTCTTTTCAAGTAGTTACTATGTGTGGGTAACAGCCTTCTATAAAATGCCAGCTCTTCTAGTTATGTTCCTATCCTAGTGAAGGAAGAGATTCCATGTTATTTAGAAACTATAAGAGTTATAGGGTTTTCCAGCAGCAACATTAGGAGAGGAAAGAGGAAAGGAATTAAATTTTTAGGTACCAAAAGCCATGCAACACTTTTACAAGTGGAAGAATCCCAAAATAGCTTTCCAGGCATCTCCAGTCATTGCATAGTGCCACAGTGAGTCATTGTCCCTGCGGTTGTTCTAGAACCATGCAGAAGTGGCACTGAGGGATGTGGTTAGTGGCAAAGTGGAATGGGTTGATGGCTGGGTGAGATGATCTTAGAGTCTGTTCCAACCTTAACGATTCCAGGAAGAACTGGTATTTTGTGCTTATAACAGGTAAAAGGTGAAGACTGGAATAAGTATGTATATACACATTCTGTAGACCTTCATAATGTCAGAAGTTTTAGTCATTCCAATACTATTTTTCTTACATAGGTATAAGGCCAAGTAAGAGGTCGATAGATTTGGCTGAACTCTCAGCTTCAAAAAACACAATTTATTGTAATAGGGGGGAAAAAGCGTTGTCATCAGTATGCAGCATTCTATTAAGTGAGTATTTTTAGCAGATTTGTGAAAGGTATTGATTGGGTACATCTGGCCAATTCCATGTTCCTAAAATCCCAGCACATTTCATTTATAAAATAATAGCTCAGGTGAAAGAAGGTGACCTTCACTGAGCAAGCAGCATGTTTTAAAAATGGTTTATGTTTGTATCTATAATTCAAGAAATCTGCAGAGATGTTTGTTTTGGTTTTTAATCCTGACAATGCTGAGCATGCTTCCAGAATGAAAAAAATAAGTTTTCTTTGTTGGGGAAATAAATAAATGTTAACGTAGATTTTACTTTACAAACGTGCATTGCCATTCTCAAAGGGCCTTCAGTCTAAATTATGCACCATATTTGATGTAGTAAGCAAAGGTAAACAGCAGGGAGGGAACTGGAGGGCAGATTTTGCTGACAACACATTAAAAGTTCAGATATTAAGCAAATACTGGTGGAGGTTAAATAAATGCACAAAGATTCCAAGAAGCACAGCTGAAGGGAGATGGGAAGCAGTGCAATAACATACAAAACATTAACCTACAGGCCCCAAACAGCGGCAACAGCAATTTGTTTGACACACCAAGGTGAATAATCAAAGGGTCATCGCTGATGACCACGTTATGCCAGCCCTGTGTCCTTGTCCCCACAGGAACTCTGGGTGACAGGGGCTGGCAGCACACTGTTCGACCATGGCACCTAATGCTGCTGGAGCTTGAATTGCTGTCAAGCAGCTTAGTCCACACGATGAGGGGACATGACCACCCTCAGTAGGCCAGCAATTTCCACTCTTTCCCTGCCTCTTATTTACATGCACTTTCAGAGAGTCAGAAATCCCTCAAAGCTGCTGCTTTCAGGCATTATACTGTTATTGGGTGACCTGCACCAAGGGGTGACATTCATGAGCGTGCAGAAGGGCTGAGGGTAGGACCTTCTCACTTACAGAGCAAAGGTTGCTACAAGGTGAGCCAACCCAGAGCTTTTTGCTACAGAACAAGTACATAGCAAATAATGTAGTCCTTGGGTACATCCCTGGAACAAAACACAACTCAAATTTTCACCTCAGTGAAATTATCCTTTGAAACAGTGGATGACACAGCTGCAGTGTCAGGGAGTGGGGAAATAAAAGGATTGCAAGGATTCTAACATTCGCTTACAGAAATACTGGGGGGGAAAAAAAACCAAAAACAATCATTTTTCCACCTTTCACAAATCAGCATGTTTTCTCCATTCCACATCAAGCCTGGGGAATGCCAACCACACACAGAGATAACTTGTTTGCAGATGACGCCAAGTTGGGAAATAGTGTTGATCTGCCTGAGGGTAGGGAGGCCCTTCAGAGGGATCTAGATAAGCTGGATCGCTGGGCTGAGGTTCAACAAGGCCAAGTGCCGGGTCCTGCACTTTGGCCACAACAACCCTATGCAGCGCTACAGGCTTGGGGCTGAGCAGCTGGATGACTGTGAAGAGGAAAGGGACCTGGGGGTGTTGGTTGATGCTGGGCTGAGCATGAGCTGACAGTGTGCCCAGGTGGCCAAGAAGGCCAATGACACCTTGGCCTGCATTAGAAATAGTATTGCCAGCAGGAGCAGAGAGGTAATCATCCCCCTGTACTCAGCTCTGGTGAGGCTGCACCTCAAGTGCAGGACAACACTACAACCAAGCACAAGTTTACAACAAAGAAGGATGAAAGGCTAACTCTGCAGGTACTAGACTCCTACTTTCAGTTAAACCATGCAAACTGAGAATCTCCCATGTTCCCAAACTTGACAAATAATTCATAAAATAGATAAACAAAATATAATCCAGAAACACACCAAGAACAAAAATAATGGAGCATGATATTCCAGCAGCTCAGAGGCATGCCAAGACTTAACAAGATGTAGAGTGCCCAACACCTGCCACAGGAAGAACTCATTGCACTCAAAGGAAAAGCCAAATCCTGGGAAACAAAGGCAAAATTGCTGTAATCAGGCACCTAATTCCCAAGCGAGTAGTTGTAAATACATCAAAACCATGTTAGCATTGGGTTCAGACAATTTAAGCTAATGGAAAGCCAATTTATCCCCAAGCTGGTGATAAGGATAGGATCAGTAAAGAGAGTAACTGTACTCTGCAAGTGGGGAGACATTTTGAAAACATTTGTCCTTGAGGTATTCACCAGATGTGCAATAAGCCTTTAAAAGAGCAGCATCCACAAGTGTTGGCATTTGGGGTCCCTAACATCAAGACAACATGAAGGTAACTATAGACACATTGCACTATTGCTTTATGCAACACTTGCTGATGTTTGCAAGCCTTAGTCCAATCCCCTATAGGGCAAGTGTGATGTTAGATGCCTAAAGACATTATCTCACTTTAGCTATTCAGAAATTATTAGAATTTGTAAGCTACCGTGAACCAGCTGAAATTGATATATTACATTATACATCACCAGAAATGGAGGAGGAAGCAACTCATTGGCTCCTTAACATCTGCAGCATAAATGTCCAGCAGCTGGAAATTATCTTCAATGAAGTGCAGGAGATGCAGGAAGATGTCAGATGCGTTAAATAAGCCTGCCACATGCCCATTTCAATGAAGATCCAAACAGAGAACAGCACCTGAAAGAAGGTTTCTGCCTGTCCCTCTGAAAGCTGGCCACTGGGAGTGCAAGAATGGAGTCCTTCCACCTGAGAAAGTGTCCAGCAACCTGAAATGAAGGCTGTGCAGTCCTGCAGGGTCACTAGCAACACCAGTTTTGCAAACAGTTTCAGGAATCTAGAAAGGAACATGTTTTTCTTGAGTGTATATTGGTCAAACATGATTAAAAGCAGCAGAGTGAAACACTATTGCTAATTATAGGGCTATGTGTATGCTGACAAAGGAATGAATCACAAAATTGTAGGGGTTGGAAGGGACCTCAAGTGATCGAGTCTGACCCAACTGCTGAAGCCTGAGCTTGCCCTGTCTGGAAGCACTCCTGGCTTTCTGAATGTTTAAGCGTAGCCTCCTGGCATTGTTTCTGGAGACTGCACACAAACCATGTCTGGGGAGGAAGGAAATGGGTGGTACTGTGCTCTGCACAGAAGCAGAGAGGCTATGTGAGCAAGCAGCAAAGATAAGCAACAGGAACAGGTTAATATGGAGGAGAACCAGGCATCTGAAGAACAACAAAGGAGGTGTGAGCAATGGGAAAGCGTATTTGTGCTACAAAGAGGAAAAGCAGCTAAGGATATCTTTTCTTAGCCAACAGAACACTTAAAACCAGCAGTTTTGGTTGCACACATTAAAAAAAAAAAAAAAAAAAAAAGAATTAAAAAAAATCCAGCCACACAAGATGCAAAGGCATTACACAAATTCCCACTCCTGTCCTACTCAAGTCTGACTTAATCTGACAGGGACAGGATGAACCTAAAACCACAGTAAGACAGAAGAAAAAGAAGAAAGGAAGAGTATTATCCAATCTAAAAGACGTTTCATGTGACAATGATGTTAGCATTACCTTTTGACTACCAGGGCTGTGGCAAAGCCTTCCATAAAAGCAGCAACAGAGGCCATCTTGTCCCAAGACTAAATGGGGATTATATGAGGGTTCCCTGCATTAACAACTGAAAACACCTCTTTCAAGTTGTACATTGATTTTGAAAAGCAGGGCCAAAGCCTGAAGGTTTGCTTTCTATCAGCACAATCCCACACGTTTCAGACCAACAAGGAAGCAAAGCCATACTGGGTCACACAGGCTACCTCCCGTTAGTCAAAGGCAGTGCTCAGATGTACCTATTACACAAAACTCAAGAGAAATTAGTTAAAAACCCTCTCGTTTCACTGGGGACACAAAAAGTATAAAAAATAAAAATAAAATTGAACACAGCACCCAGGCAATGTATTCGTGACACAGCTACTCAGGGGCAAGTGGCACCGTTTTTATTCCTTGGAATGGTATCAGTCGGATTATGCAGTTGATGATTGCCAGTGGTAGAATGTCTTCAAGATTCACAGCTCCCTGGCTTGTTCCTGAGATATAATGGCATCAATTCATGAATTGGACAAGCAGCTGCCAATATTCTGTTACCTGGGGCATATTCATTCATTTCCAGATAACTGCTGTATATAAGCAAATAAATCTTTAAAGATCATCATAATCTAGCAAAAGCTACCATTTTCTTTCATCACATTTTCAGCAGAAAAGAAAATAATCAACTTCCCTTTTACATCAGCAGTGAACCTACTTTCACTGGCAAACTTCCCTCAAAGTGTGCCATTTTCAGGCACAAGTCTGCAAGACTAAAAAGTACCCAGAATATCTGCTGGCTGTTTCCTCCCCAGGTCAAAATTGCTTTTCGGAGCAATTTTAACAACGTTCAGCCTCAGCAGATCTGTGGCATTAATGAATGCTAGAAAGGCTGTTGGTGCTACATAAGCTTTGTCCACAAAAGTATTTTTGAGGTTTCATCACATATCAGGTAACACAGAAGTATTAACAGTCATAATTAAATCAATATTTGCATTCCTCAGAGTTGACTGTGTTTCAATTACCGAACAATCCATATAAGAGAGGAAGTCTGGTACTTTGTTCCATTTCCCACTAGTTTTGAAGCAAAGAGCTTCATTTTTTAATTGTATTTCTCCAAAAGTAGCAAGCATTCAGCCCTTTCGATGGGCCTAACATTTAAGTCCCAGATCTAAAAAAATAAAGCATGCACATTTCATGGCCAAGGTTGGACACTGAGTTGAGTCTAACATCCACTTTTATTACTGAGACTACTACTAAGTGGCCTATATTACTTTAAAATACCTTTTTCAGGCACAACTCATATGAATTATTTTTCCTCCATCTCTCTACCCAAATTGTACAATATACATTCTTCACTTTCACACCATACAGAGTATGAAATCAACATGAGTCCTCCTTTAAAGCTATTAACATGCTATACATACGTAAAAGCATTCCTCCAGGAACTCCTCTTTTTGGAACTCTTTCTGCTGGGGATAAACATCAAACGTTCATTCAGCAGTACACACACAAACTTCCCCTTAATTAACAGTGGTACAAGTATATATCAAGAAAAACTCCACGCTGATAGTTTGCCCACGTCACTTGGCAATGTCCCTTTAATATTAATACACAGAGAAGTTAATATTTTTTCATAAAGTTGTTCAAGTATGTGGAACATGTAAAATGCATAAGAATCAATATGGACATCATTAATGTTATATTTATTTATTTTCCAGCTTCATACAAACTGGATGTAGAAGCATAAACATAGTACATTTCTACCATTTTCAACAAAAATATAACCAATATGTACAATTATTGTATTAAAAATACAAAAGGGATACAGACTCCACCAATGTCTTTCTAAAAGACATACAGGTACAAGTAGTATCAAAAGTATGAGGAAATCACCAGTTAATTGTACATTCTGCACTTGACATCACAGAGCGAACTGAGATTAGCAGTCCTATGGTCTACAATTACTTTATGCTTATATAACATTTGTGCAACTTGTGATAGAGCTAGGATTTTGTATTTCTATATGCACATGAGGTCCATAGCCTTGAGAATAAAACTGGCAAATAATGCATATTACATGTAAAATTACAAATGCTTAATTGACAATGTGATATATAAGCAAATAGACAAAAGCTATGATTACAGGAGAGAGAATTAAATAAAGCACTGACATTTGCCTGATACAGTGAAAAAACACTGCATTTCAATCTTTAAAATTTGAAGTTATTTACGTTTATCTACTGATCAATATGATCAGCTGAGTTCAATGGAAAAAAAAAAATCCAAGACCAGCAGTTCCTCACATTTGAGTACTACTCGGATTGGCAGCCTTCACTTCTCCGGAGTCTGTGCAAAAACAACACAAAAATAGAGGGGAGGGTCATTTCAGTCGTTATAGGTTAATAGCAGCTGTGAGCAGGTGGTTGCTACACATTGGCCTTCTCTACACATGCAGTGTTCCACAAAGCCATTAACAGTTGTGACTATTTCTGCATTGCAAAGGCTGGCATATCTAAAAAGGTTATTCTTCTTTACTTAAAGGCTTGTTTATCCCCCTAATGCCAGGTCAATAGATGGAGGCTATTTAATCAATATTAACAGCTTTCAGAAGCTGTGACATCCCAGCTTGCCTTCACTGCAATGTTATCCAGTTAATTTTTCTTGTAATATAACAACTATCGAGTAAAAAAAAAAAAAAAAAAAAAGAAATAAAGAAACAAAACAAAAAAATAGAAATAATATATAACTTAAAGGTGACGTTGCCGTCTGTCTCGTTAGAATGGGATACTTTGTTTTGAGCACGCCGTCCTGTATCCCACAAGGCACAGGTACGAGGCATGGTGACCGCTGTTCCTTCATTGGAGAGCTGTAAGAGCATGGCTCTGCACTGATCCTAGACCCAACGCCATCCCCACTAACGGGCACAAATCTGGAAGCTTTCAAGGTGGGACACGCTAAGAGAGAAGCTGGACAGTTGGGAAAGGCTGCATCCTGCAGCTCTTCCCTTCTGCCCTGCTCAGCCACGCAGCAGGTAGATGCTATCTGGGAGCTGAGGCTGGCAACCCTACTTACAGGTAGGAAATAATACTGTAATTACTAGGCAGATGCAGTATTTGATCTCAGAACACAAATGTACAAAATTGTAACAAAGGCATTGTAAACAAGCAAATAAGCACTGCCTCCTTGAAGGATTTCAATGCATTCCACTCTTGGTAGGTTAAAGGCCAAACGTAAGTTGACAACTAGCTTATCTCATTATCCCAATGAGACTAAGTGCTAGGATCACGATTAAAATTGAAAAGGAAGATTAAAAAACCCTTCCAGGCATTGGGAAGTGCAGCCAGAGTTATCGTCCTGATGTGATGATCTTGGAATTTGGAATGATACTGTGTGATGTGGCAGACAGCGACAATGGTAGCTTGGAGATTGCTGCACTGTGCATTTCAAGCAACACAGTTTGAAAAGTGCCAGGGCGATTTCTTCACAGTATTTCACATGCAAGGGGAGAAGGGACAGAAGGGGGGTTTGAGGGGGGTGGAGGAAGAAGCCCCATGCTGCTTTAAGGCAGGGAAGGAGGCAAACAGGTCCACCATCCTTTAACTATAGTTCCAAGGCTCCTATTCTAGGGATGTCTTCTTGTGCTCTCCTTTAAGGTGGTTCACTCTGGATCCAGAAAAGCCCCAAGTCTTACACAGCAGAGACTTGTTCATCTTCTGCAAACACAACAGGACAGGGGAAAATATTTAGTTCATGTAGATGAAGACCGCTACTAAATGAAACAACCTGTACTATGTTCATGTGCTTTCTGTTCCTCTCTGTTAGGTATATTAAAAAACAAATGAAAACAAAACAAAAAACCAACTATCTAAATATCTTTACATTTCAGGTCTCATGAGAAGCACTTCTCTGACATTTTATCATCTCAAAGAAAATAGAACAATCACTATTGTTGATCTGGGCGCAGTATTCTCAGGACTGGAATGCAACAGCTGTTCCTAAATATCTAGTAGCTTCATAAAGCAGTTCTTACATTTTTCCTTGAATGTATCTGACACTATTTCCTAGGGAGTTATTTGACTTAAGATTGCATAAAAATGACTGTGGCTTCTGCTGTCACTGGTAAAATACAACTAAAAGTCTCAAACTGCCACAGTAGTTCTTAAAGATTGAGGCAATCCTATTAAAGGGATCTCATCTTTTTGTCATGTTTGATTGCTGAGTTCATGCTGTACACAGAGCTTTAGTAACTAAGCAGTTAGCGAGGGAAGGAGAAAGTTAGCCTTTCTACCATTAGACAAAACAGAGCATCAAAGATTCAGATGCGTGACTTGAGCATTATCCTGCTTAGGCTGCAAGCATCTAGCTCTGAAGATGCAATCCAGCTACACGTACACGCCACCAAATAACAGAAAGACTATGTGTGTATGGTCTTTATATTGCAATACCTGAGCTAAAGCATAAAGATCGGCAAGCAAGATAGCAAATTCATGTGAAGCAGTTGGTATGGAAGACCCAGCATCCACAACAAGAGTTTCAGCTAGAACGCCGAGTGATAATCCATCTAAAACTGACCAATGATGCTCTCTGGGGGTAGGCATTTGTAGACTGAGATAAATATTTTGAGCTAGTGCCAAACACTGGATATTTTCAGGGCACCCAGGGCTTTTTATCTGGAACGTAGGCACCTCAAAAGAAGTTGCCTAAGCCAACTGCTTGGTTGTCAAGGATTCAAGGCAGACATACATTCCAGATTTTAAATGATGTTTTGCATGAACTGAATTCTTCTTTTTCCAAAAAGTAAACAGACAGTAAGGCTTGAAAGATGGAAACTCAAATTATAGCAAGAATTTCTAGTGCAACAATCACTTGCATAATCTACTTTGTGACTGAAAACAACGAACACATTTGCATGCAGCACACTTAAAATTTAACAATAAGAAATTTACCATCTTCATCTGTGGGAAACCCTTGAGACTGATAGTGAGCAAGACGTGGATCTGACTCGTTTGGTTTATGCCACTGAGGTTTGTTCACAGGCCTGCTAGTTGAATGGCCATGTGACTGTTGCTGTTGAGCCGAAGTCCCATGGGTCTCACATGTCCGTGCCACCATTCTAGACCTCTGAAGTGCAACATTGTAATCTGGAGGCTTTCTAGTTGGATGGGAAACACCTTCTGCAAACTCAGCAATAGGTATTCCTACATAACCAGGAGGAGTTGGAGGTGGCTCCCGATACCGACCTTCTTTTCGTGCTGCAAGAAAAAAAGATTGTTATGAAGTAATAAGACGAAAGCTGATGAAATCAAAATGAACAGTGAGAGTTAAATGTTGATCAACTCATGATCCAAGGAGAAAAGCCCTGAAGAAGGATGAAAGTTAAATACTACTTAGTAGATAATGAGATACTGAAAAATAAACTATACGAGAAAACTAAGAATATACAACATACATGTGATACCAATATTGTTCCAGTAGTGAAGTATTAATGAAATTAAATCACTAAATTACATGAGGAACTTGCTCTAACTTAGCAGCTGAAGCTACTCCACCAACTACACAGAATGAATCATTCACTGGTCAAAGAGACCAGTGATATGGGAGATACAAGAGTTCACAAAAGTGGCAGCCATCATGAATATCAGCTTCTCCCCAAATGCCATCCCAGTCTTAATCTTGAAGATGAGTTTTGCCCCTAAAAGTTTACCTCTTCTGTTCTTAGAAACTTGCAGGCAAGGAAAAAATAAATAAATAAATAGATATAAAATAAAATAAATATAAAATAAAACAAAACAAAATAAAATAGAAAAAAAAAAAGGTTCTAAAAACCTTACTAAGGCAAAGCTACAGTTCCAACACATAAGAGTAATGGACCTCATTCTCATGCTTTTTGCATGCGTCACTAACCACTGCTCTTATGATTTTAATTTCTACAGAATTAAGTCTTGAAATCATTCCTGCAAGAACACTAATTGAATAAGATTTTGAGCGGGAGAAGGAAAGACCACATACTTTGTGGATCTCATTGAGGTTTCTCTGTTTACCTGAACAAGAGTTACCTCTGGCCATGACCAGTGTACCCTTGCAGAGAGATTTGAGGGAAGAAACAGTGATGAAGAGTTTTAAACACCTTCAAGAACAGACCAGATGCACAATGGTTTCATGATTCTGTACTGTGGAATTTCATGTTTAAAGAAGTTAATTAAGACTCTGACCCTGAACAGTTTTTTTGTGAGTCTAACCCTTTAATGTGACTACTTACAATACAAAAGCAAACACAGCAGGAAAAAAAAACCTGGCACAGCAAACTTACTCTTCCTGCCTTGTCATGCCCTGTATATTCTTGCACAAGTGACGAGGACAACATCACCCTGCATTATGCACTATGAAATTGACTGCAAGGGCAGTACCAGCTCACAAATGGTTTTACTGGGCTGGTTGGCTTTTGCCTTGCTATTAGCAAGCCAAATTGTCTCCTATGGAATCTAAATACTTTTCTTGGACAAACACGTGTAATTGAGCAAAGCAACATGAAGAAACTTCTGAGAATTTTTATTCAAAGATTTCAGTAATTTTCATTTCAAGTAATTTTGACATAGAATAAATTCTGTTGAAAAATTCTATTGAACTATTGCAAGAGATCCATGATAAACAGAGCTGCATTTTCAAGCACAGTTAATAGTACTGAATGCATGGAAGTTATACAGCTGCAATTTTTGGATCTTTGTCACATTCTCTGAAGTCTATCAGTGTATATAAATGTAGTGGCAAGCTCAGTCATGAGAGGCGAGTCTGGAAGCACACCTGTTGGTGGAAACCAAGTGCATCAAAGAGTAAAATTAGAGAATGGCACAAATCAGGACCTTGAGTCCTGAACTGACCAGCTTCCTCCCCTTCACAGTTCAAGGATTCAATGCTGCACCCAAGTTTTGCAGCAATAGGCAAGCAATATACTAAGGCAGAAAATGGAAAAGCACCTTATCATAATGGTCTCAGCATGGCCTCTGTCTGACAGACTTTTTCAGCTGTGTCAAACCAAAATGGCTTTCAGAGAACCCTTCATAATAACCTGAGGAAAGGCACTCACAGCAAAGGGAAATGAAAGATGCAAAAAATGTAGAAGGGTCTTGGATGGCCCTGTAACACCTGGGATGTGTAGAAGGAAAAATATGAGGATTGTTAAAAACACTGCCAAAGCTACCTTTATGTTATATCCATCCTCACTGGATGATTGTAAATGTAATACAGCCCTAATTTCTTAGGAATCTCTTAAATTTCAGTAATCTAAAGAAATGCCTCAGCTGGTGTCTAAACACAAAGCTGCATTTTTAGAAGTAAGGAACATTTAAAAGTAAGGAATCATCAGACTAGTTATACAAATGTAGAAAGGAAAACACTTCTAAAAAAAAGAAAAAAGATGACTAAATATAGAGTACAAAGGCTTACTGTGAAAAGTAATTCAAATTTCAGAACAGACACCTATATACATCAGCTCCTCAAAACACTGCCCAGCAGTTGAGCTAGTTGGTTTTTTTATGATGTATGGTAGGCTGTCTTGAAACACAAAGGAGCTGCCAGAACTGAGAAGCAGCTGTAAGTGATAATTTCTCTAGCAGTAAAAACACAGTTACAGGGCAAAAACTGAGAGACTACAAAACATTCCATTCTTTAAAATCAAACCAGACAAAAGAAAAATAGGTTTAGAACAATGCTAAGCACTGTAGGTAAGTGAATTAAAGTAAAATGTAACTTACCAATAAGCCCCTTTGTAGTACTTGATGTTACCGGTATGTGAGCGGGCATGGGAGCTGGCTTCGCCTCCTCTGCTGGTATGGATGTTCCGCAGCTAGTTTCAGCTTCAATAGAAACATCCTTCCCACCCCTTCGCTTTATGGTACCTGTGTCACCTTCTGAGTCCTCTCCCCAGTAGCCCGTTGAGGATGCCCAGCTTGCTCTGGACTGTGCTTGATCGAGGCCCTCCCTACCTTGACTTTGCCGGCTATACTTTGTGCCATGATCAGAGAACATCAGCTGGTCCACATGACTGCCTGAGGCCCACAGTCCTGCCCCATCGCCCGAATTATCAAAATGAGCATGTCCAAATGGCAGAGTCTCCCAGCTTCTCTGGTGCTGTATTGTTTGTATGTTGTCATGAGAACCACTTGAACAAGAAGTCCAGCTACCACGGCCACTGTCAGCTGCATCGAGTGAAGCTCTGTCCCCTTGATCCTGTGACAGTTCTTCTGTACTAGGAGAAGACAGAACAGTAGCTCCAGCATACAGGCCTCTGTTCTCTGACAGTGGTGCGTAAGATCTAGATGCACATTGAAGAGGGGAACAAAAAAATCCAGCACTGAAAGCAGAGATCTTTTACAAAGCACACAAAGAACTAGCACGTTAAAAAAAAAACAAAACAAAACAAAACAAACAAAAAAAAACCCCAAAAAAGTGCATGTTGAAAGTTTTGATGCAATTTATGTTGTAGTTGTTTAATGACTAATCTGATTTTGAGCATAGAAAACTTTCCTTTTAAGCTTATCCTTAACAGAATCAGTAAGAACACTGGGTAACTCTCCTGATGAAACACGTTAGTGGAGCCTCCACAAAATATAAAATCTTAACTTTGCAGCAGTCCTTTAAGACAGGCAAATGCCACTGAGATACATAGAATAAAAGGGAGCAGACTGACATATAGGTTCCTACCATTTTTCCATACAAGCAATGCAAATAACTCAAAGTTATAAACTGAGTGACTGAAACTCAGATTCAGACCTCTGCTCATTCATAACTCAGAATGACAACTTACCAGTATTTCTTGCAAAGGAAATTGACTTTGTTACTTTTGGAAAAACATATTACTTCCTATAGCAAGTACGTTCTCTGTAGCCTTCCACTGGCTGATCAAGTCTGACACTACCACTTACATAGCAGCAGTGAAAACTGATCAAGTGTCAGCTTCATTTAGCAACTATCAGGGCTGCTGTGAGTTGTGGTTTCAGGGCAGCTTGTTATGCAGATTGGGACCTTTATCTTCCAAATATTTTACACATCTGATCAAAGAGCTTGCATAGCCTGGGATTCCCAGAGCTGAAGCACACCACTTTCAGAACAGGCCTGTCATCCACAGACCCTACAGGACTATAAACCTCAAAACCAGAGAACTAAAGCTTCCAAATAATAGCTCAAAAAAGCAATTGGTGACTAATACAAATCAGAGCTTCAAATATTTTCAGACCGAGGCTCACAGAGATTCAGAGAACTACTTGCAGCGCTAGCTTACACATCTTTACAGAAGTTAATTATCTAGAAAATTACTTTGAAAGCCAACAGCCAAACATGAATTTTACCTTCAAACATGAATTTTAGCTTTATTGGTGACTAGGAGAGAGATTTGGGGTAAAAAAATTCTAAGCTAGATAAAAATGCAATTTTCTGTAAAAACAGACTGGAAAATTATTAGCTATTTCTGCTCTTACTGCCATTCCTGATATAACTGCATCAATAATTTGTCATCTAACTCAGTTAATTCCCCACCTAAAAAAATGGATAAAACATTCATCTGCTACAGAGAGGAGTCTATAGCAATACTAAGTGCTTAGATAAGGTCTATTGGAAGAAAGGTCTTACTGACATAGACCTCAAAAAACATGTGTGAGGACAAAACATTTTCTTGTAAGAAAACAGAATATGATCAGAAGACTCAGTAGTGAAATAGTGGAATTTAAGAGCAAAGGAGAAAAGGAAAATTTGAGAGAGATAATGGGACAGTTATATAAACAAACATGCAAGCCACATACTGTATGAAAGTATAATTTAAGTAAGAATAAAATTCCTACCCTAAGCTGTATTGATCTGGTTCAATCATGATCCTTCTATCAATTCTTCCCATGCCAAGATTAGTCTCCACAATGCTGACAGAATGCCTCTGTCTCCTCTCATCATGCAGGGATGCTGGCATGGAGTCAAAAGAGGAATTGCTGACAATACTAGATCTGGATGAAATTTCACTGTGACCAGAGTCTGAAAAGTTATCCACTGTGCCACTGGGAGCCAAAGCATAACCTGCAAACAGAACATCACTTCAATCAGATTCTTAGAGGCCCACTCAGCTATTGCCAAGCAGCTGGCAGGTTTCACTGCTGCAACTGCAGTGAATCAAAAGCATGATTACGTTTTACTTACAGAAGAAGCACTGGAAAAAAAGGAAAAGAAAAAAAAACCATAGCTTTCTGTATGCCCTTTTTCTTGAACAGCAGTTTAAGATTGTAGGGGATGTGAAACACTCATTTAGAAACTAGCCACCTTCCTTCCCCTCTACTTTCCTCCCCCGAATTATTTTCAAATGCAACGTATTTGTGTTCTTATATCATGAAATCTCAAATTTCATGAAAAAAAAAAAAAAACAAAAAAAAAAACAGCCTATTCATAAACATAGAAAAGGTTCACTAGGCAAGATTAATGTTACAAAGTAATCCAGAAGACCCTTCATACAGTTTTTGTGTCCTGTATACAAAACACCACCCTTCAGAAGTGAACAACATATGCAGTGTGAAGCACATATGTCTGGGCTCACTGTTTATGACATATCTCAGTGAATAAAAGGCCTATGACATTTTTAAATTAAATTTTAAAAATATTCAAAGTTTTCAAGCTTTCTTTGTGGCTACTGTTACAGCAAAGCCTCCAACACACACACCACTTTATCTTAAGCTTGCCTGTCATACATAGGTCACATCCCACCCAGCTGGGTTACAGAGTAAATAATTCCTTTAATAGCTTAATGAGCTCAGTGAAGTTTAAAATCTTGTACAGCAATCTGCATGTACTGCCACTGGCAGGAGATGCTCTGATGGGAATACTTTTGTCAGAAGCAGCTGTAATGAGAGTGACCTAATGCACCACATCCTGTATCAGTTCAGGCTTCCTTGCCAACTGCTATCAAGCAGGGCCTTCAGCTGTCCCACTTGAGCACCACCTCCTGCTCTCTTGCTGACTATATATGCCTGAAACAGGAGTAGTAATTTATTCTGAATGTACAGATTTTCCTTCAGAAACTTCCAAAGTCTACGACCTCCAGGAAACAGAAGGAGAAATGTTCTGTGTCTAGTACCTTTCCTTGGCGAACTCTGTGGTGAGGTGGGAGGAGAAGACAGATGTGAAGATGCACTTGATACTGCGTCTTCAGATTGTTTCTTGTGGCGGTCCAGACTTCCTTCTTCAGATAATGAAAGAATTTTCTTTAAAGCTTGTGGGGAGTTAATGCCTTTAAGTAAGAATGAATGTAAGCAGATGTAAAGTTTAATATAAATACATCTTCCTATTTCACAGTGCATCTATGGAGGGAACACCATATAGGAAAAAAAAAAACTTCTCTTTAATTAAAGAGTTTCTAACAGCACCCTAAACGAAGCAAAATTTTAATCCTACTGTTCGAAACATAGTGAAGTATTTCTTAGTGAAATAACTTAGTGAAACCAGTCTTTCATTTTTCCTACCTAAAATAAATATTTTGTTGCAGAAAATATAATCCAGAGGTGGTGATTTGTAATACTGCTTGTACAATATACAAATCAGGAATAAGCAAAGTAGTGGTTTCTGGCAAACGAACTGAAACAATGAGGACATACGATGCTCAGCTCTCAGTGAAGGTTTACATTGTGAGGAGTGAAACAGCTTTGTTTCTTTTCCAGACACAGAGCAGTCCAGAAGAGCAAAGGAAGCTGGACATATTAATACGACTGGCTTACAAAATAAGGCCATCCTGCAGTTGCCTTTCTCCCTTTAGAAAATTACTTCAGCACTGGTTTATTTTGGGAAATCAAAGAATAACAGCATCTTTAAGATAATGTACAATGTAAAGATCTAGGGCATAAAGAATTGCTTTTCTGAGGCAACACTTCTCTTTGCCTTTTTCCACCCTCTCCTGTCCTCGAAAAATACATCCTGGAATACACTTAAAAGCAAAGATGGAGCTTCTCTGACAGTTTTGTAAATTTCTGTTTTGTGGTAGAGGATATTTTCAAGCCTTCTACAGACTTTTCCTTTGATCTGCTGGATCACAATGCCATCAATAATTCACAGCTCCTTCATCAACATAACCCAGTCAACTTTTCAGAAACTTTCCCACCATAAGCAAAAGTACAATGTATGTAGCTTCAAAGTCCTTTTAATATTATTTAATATTTAATAATATTTAATATTAAAATTAAGAACTAGATGAAGGTTGAATTGTTTCTTGCCCATTTTGCAGCTTTTAATTCTACTCTAGCCGTCTAAGCTGTGCACAAGTAAAACTAATAAAAAGCAAGAGAAGACTTCAGCTCTGAAGCAGATCTTAAGAATTCATATATGTTACCTACATGTATAGGAACATAGATTTGGAAGACAAAGAAATAATTCCTATATTCCCGGCTCTTTAAGCATGACATGCATGCAGCAGCTTAACAGTAAAAAGCACTAGGGAACAGAATCCAGGCAGACAATTTTCATATTGGAACTTCAGGCCCATGTTTGTAATGACTAGCACACCACTTCTGTAATTAGTTTAGCACACCTGAACTTCTCATTATATGTTCAACTTTAAAAAGAGGACAAAACAAAACAAAGCACCAAAGTAAAAAAAAAAACAAACACACTAGAACTCCTGAGGCACTTCAGGCCACTGAAAAACCTGATGTTCACTAATCCCCTTGGAAAAGCCAAGGTGTTAGTGCAGATAGCCAGAAAAAATCATTATCTCCATCTGCTACTAACAGGTAAATAATTACACTGATTAAATTGACAAAGATGCTTTCCTGGCAGATTTCCTTCTTCCCATTTCTGAAGAATTTTACATATGCACTGCATGAAACAGCATAATTTTCCTATTATACTACTACAAATTAATGTCTCCATCTTATTTGATTAAAGTGCTTCCATGACATGAGCAAAGAAACCTCAGAGTATTAAACTGAATGCTTCTTTGTTTGACTTACCAAATGGTGGAAGGTCTTTGACAGGCACTTTCTTGCGAGAGGGATAAAGAGATACAGCAGGGACCTGCAGTGCCTGATTTACTTTATGTTGCTGCTGCTGCTGCTGCACTTTCTGCTGAATTCCTGCCCGGGGAGCCACTGGTGATGTTTCAGATTTTCCAGATCGCTTGTCTCCTGTATTCTTTGGCACTTTACAAGAAATAGGAAAAAGCAAAGAATGACTACCAGCCACAAATACAGTGGGAGTTCTAACCTGAGAAGTGCCAAGCCCTCCAATTAATAGTTAAAAAGTGATAAAATACTGAAACCACAAATGCAGGAGTATACATCTAGAGCTAAACAGAGAAGAAGGGGAGATTTAATTTCATTTAAAATCTGTACATTATCAAAGAACCTTTCCCTTTCTCAAAATAAAATTCTCATAAATTGACTATTGTTATAGTTATTAAAATGTGACCAGAAGTATACTGAGCTATGATATGAACTGTAGTTGGTTTAGGGTGAATATAATCAATACACTACAATCTTGTATCCTAATATCATAATTAGATTTTTTTGCTATCCTAAAGGAAGGGCATAAGATACAGCATTCTCCAATTAAAGTGTGACAGATTTCCAGTTCTGTTTCCCCCACATGTCTCTTAAATACCTGGCCATTATGGAATCTGTTTTTAACTGATGAGGTTATCTGGGATGACCAGCCCTATTCATACCAATAGCCTGAGAACATCAGAACTGTAGAGGCACTTTTGGTCTCTCAGGACCCTTCATACGGACAAATCAAAAGAACTCGCGGGCTTCAGCATTACACCATCCAAAAAGCCTACATAAATTTCTATGCTGTTAACCTCTAAAATGACTCCCTTAAGCTTCAAAGATGTCCAGTTCTTGCCCACAATCAGTTATAAATTTTTCTGCCTCATTGTCTAGTTGCTATTCCCAAATACTTCCTTGCATTAGACAGAAATAGATTTAACAGCCTCCTTACAACCCATAGCAAATGGCTGTGCTCACATGTGCTGGTGGCTGGCTCACACTGTAGAGACAGAGTCTGGAGGCTTTCTTCATCCATTTCCAGATCCAAGTTTGAGAGATACTGCTTTACTTTCCGTGCCATCTGAGCATCTTCATACAGTTTTTTAGCGTTAAGGAAGGAGCTGCGGCGTACCCGCTTTTTATGACCCCCTGCTTGTGCAACATCAAGCACAGCTGCATTCGTACTGCCCTGGCTGAGAGACCTGGAGTAAATGAAGGGGGAAAAAAAGAGGAAAGTATGAGTTAGTGCAACAGAGAATCACTTAACAAGCATGAAACATGCAAAAGATTGCATGAATGTCAGTCTATGGTCAAAGCTCACATGCCTCATTCCAGTAAGTCAAACAGCTATAACAGATAGAAGGATGAAGATCAGGAAAATCTTTTTACTTGGTTACAGGCACTACTTTAATTACAAAAATATTTTAACCTGTTCTGCTCCAACTAGGCAGTATCACTTCACACATCAAGAAAAGCATTCAAGCTAGCTCTCTCACATAAGCCAGCTATTGAGAAGACTGGGGCATTAGGAAAAGCTCATGCAATAAGGCGATGCTGACAGAAGTCTACAGCTGAAGTTTATATTCCAAGACATGTAACAGAAGGCATTTTTTAAAAGTATCTTGGGAGTTTTCAGTCTGACCACATACAGAATGTATAACCCAGCTTTAAGGAATAAAACTTACTTGTAACTTCCTAGGATGAAAATAGCTTTTTCTTAAAAATGATTCGCTAATTCATGCTGACATAAAAGTCATGCAGGTTTTAATGTATGTACATCTATATAAGAGCTATGCATTGTTCCTGAATTGATAAAAGTTATGGTTGAATTGTAGTGGGAAAAAAGTTTAGCATGTACTGGAGTTATAACATTTCTATTTGACTGTGATAATTGTTTATTGGCCCTAAGAAAGTTAATACCAAATTTTAGCTGTTGCTAACTTCCCACTTCACAATTTCCATTTCACTTAAAGTCAATTTTTGGGCAATAGAAACTGGAGGTGGTGGGAATAAAATACCACTGCTATTTACTTGAATATTTTACAGGTTTTGTATATTAACCTCAAAAGCACTCCTGATCTAAAACATATCGTCAGTTAAAACGAAACAGGGTTAACAAAAGAAAGTATCAAAGCATCAGAAAATTAAAGATGGCAAGTAGGAAATAATGCAAATGGCAAGGGAAGAATGAATGGCTGTGTGCATTGTCTACAACCACTTACCCCAAACTCCTCCATTTCTTCTTCCTGCAAGTGAGAGCCAGGAAGAGTAAAGCATGGGTTTAAGAAGAGACAGAAAGATCACAAGCTCAGAAAGAAAAAGACCAGATCTAAGGACAAGCAGTTTCTAGAAGCCCACAAACACTAAAAAGATTCAGCTACACAGTCAGATACTGCAAACTCCTCTAAGTTCAAATTAAGGAAAACAATATGCAATAAGCTGGTCTAACGTGAAGGCAAAGACCATTCACTCTACATTTTAAAATTATTCTAACTTACACCATTTCAAATACAATCCCAATTCTATTAAATCAAAATGATCAAGCTCTCACACATCGCCATTTCAAGCAAAATAACACATCTCCCCCACCCTTCAACTGATGCAATCTTTTTCTTGAAATAAAATAACTAGCAGCTAATAAGTAATATAAACATCCGTGTGTGCGTGTGTGAAAAATCACAGAATTTAATGATTTCTCCAGTTTTAGAACTTCCTTTGATATATATAATGCACAATTTTGGTTAATCATTAATAACAAAAAAGCCCTCATACTGCTCCAACGTATCAAAGGGACTCAGAAGAGTTAGACATCAGCCCTGAAAATCAGTAATGTTTTCTGTTCACACAGAGCTCACTGAACAACTGCCCAGGACCTGCTGACAGGAAGAAAAATATATCCTTTACTCTCCCAGTACACAGAGAGGCAAGTGAAAAGCACCTCTTGCTGATACTTAGCCTTCTCCAAACTGGAAAAAGCTCTGCCTTCCACAACAAACTTACCTAGTTCTAAACATTAAAGCAGGATCCATGTTGACAGATGCCATGCGACCAACGTGGCGAATTTCCTTTGCGATCATTCTCAGCTTCTCAAAGTTGACTAAGCCCTCCACTTTGGAATCGTTTCCTAAAATTAATGATAATTAAAATCATCAGTGATTGGGTGCCAAAGTGCATTTTTCATAGCTGGTAAGAGATGAAGCACTTATGCTTTTACCTTCATGAAGGAATGTAAGGTCTTTTTTGATAACAGGAAACAAGGGAATAATAGGGGGCTGCAGATTTTGGCTGTTAAGGACATTACGGTATTTTGCCATATTCCTAGACGGATCAAATAAATCCTGTAGATCTTGGAACAGTTTTTCATACTTGCTTGGAAGCTTTTCCCAAGTAGTTCGGAGCCTTGCAACTGGTGCCAAATTCAGGCCACTTGAAACAGACAAAAAAGTGCAAGTTAAAGAACAGTAGAAAAAAAAAAAAAGAAGAAAAAGAAAAAGCTGTGCTCAGCTTTTAGGGTAAAATATCACAATATCACATAACCAGAATAGCATAGCACAACACCAATAAAATCATACAACTGAAAATTTCCTTTTCCAGTGTGCACTGCAGAAAAAATTAACAACATTTGAAGTAGTTAAACATTTTAGAGAATATGTATTTATTCTTGCTACTTTGGAACAGCTTCTGAACTGGATAATAATGTTGTAAACACAGAAGGACCTCAGTAACAATAATTTCCAGATTCCCAGAAATGTCATCTACATAAAATTCAGCTGATGACAGCACAAGGAGCTGCCTTCTGGCTGCAATAATCCAACTCCACTGTGCCTAGGTCAAATTTTGCTATGAAAGACTCCATATATTTGAGGCTATTCTAAAGCTGTAGAGCTGGTACAAAAAAAACAGTTTTCTCCCCCTTAACAATATCAATGAAGACAGTACCTTATGCAGTGGCTAGCATGTCTTGTTTATAATTTCTAAGTCTTGAAAAACTTGGTATAGCAGCATTCCTAATAGTATTTCAGCAAACATTACAGTTTCAAGTTCAAATTACAGGAAAATACCTTCCTTATTGGATCACCAAGTGCCACTGTTAGCAATATGAATTTGTTTAATAAATTTTTTAAGCAGAGATAAGTAAGGCTTTTCTTTTTTCTTTTTACTCAAAATAGAATTTGACAGTACCTAATGATAGCAAACATTGAGTTGAAATTCTTGCATTCTCTGCAGTGTAGTGCTATCTTAATGAAATGCTTGATGATTTTCATCCTTTTCAACTGGTTGGTTTCTCTTAGAATCTCCGAAGCTACCCAGAATGTTTCTTGATTTATCACTTCTTCAAACTTCTTTAGATTAGTGCAGCCTGTTTTTGATTTGAGTTTGAACAAGTCATCTATGTATTCTGTGGGTTCAATATTACGGAATAGCTCAAAGTTTCTCATGGAGAGCTGGGTAGCCACCTCGACAGTACTAAGCTGTAGTAGGGAAATTTGACTCTCTCTTAGTAGCTCTTGAGCATCTTCATCTGAACAAAGAGTTTCTGTTTCCATGTTGTTCTTCAGGTAATACCTGTAAAAACAAAATTCCAGAATATACTTGATACAGTATACTCAAATACTAGTGAAAATTAATGACAAGCTGTAACCACAGAATAAGCTGAATTTTAGCGGGTTTCGATATTAATTAGAAGGTACATAAGAAGTGATTTCTTGTAAAGAAACAGAATGGCAGTAATTAAATAATGCTTCTATTAACAGGATTCTTCATAAACTAGCATAGTCAGCTTTAGTCTATAATCTCACCTGCCACTTAGCTGTATCCTGTCAGCAAGCTTGGATAACTGATCAGGAAGCCTCCTTTGTTTGATTACACCCTCAGGTGTGACAGAGACTTCACACAGTGAATACGCCTCAGGAGTTGCAGTGAGAGCAAATTCCCTGATGGCCTGGATGACCACTTCTTTTGCTGTTGTGTCCTTACTGATCATGATGTAACGACTTTGTTGATCTGCCTTGAAAACCCTCAGAACTTGATCTGGTAAGTCTGAAAAAAAGTTGCACGCAAGATGTACAATTCAGTAATGCAGGAAAAATAAAAACAGCATAAGAACAAGCAACAGTATCAGTCGTACTGAATCAAACTCCTAATACTATTTTCTCTTTATTTCAGACTGTTTCACCTGTCCCATTCCCATGGAACAGAAATGTTGTTTATTTTGTATTCTCGTAGTTTTGTTTTTAAATGAAAGACTGGTCCTGCAAACATTCAGAAAAATACAGCTATCAAATGGGAAAGCTACAAAAATATGCCCACGTATGGACAGGTGAGCTAAAAGGATTTTCATAGGTGTTGAGTGCTGGTGAATTCCACTTAAGTCTGGGAGTAGCTAGAAATGCACATTTAATAGCCAGCTGTATACACAAATAGACTGCTGTAGGGTTAATACATCCAAGTACTTAACTACCAAAAAGACTATCCCTGATAAGTTTAACTCACTGTATCAAATGTGTAAATGATTGAAAATGTAATCACTAAAACATCATCACAGAGTGTAAGCGCTAAATAAGTCAAAGAAAGAAAGCTTTTCTAAGCATCTGGGTTTCAAAAATGATTGTTTCAAATGACTGGTGACAATTCCTGAAGTGAAGGTGTACAAGAAAGCTGTTTACAGGAAACCTGGGGAATTACCATCCTAACTCCAATGCTGCATTTGACATTTCTACCACCTCACTAACAGTTTGAAATCCCAACCCATTAATCAACTGATGTTCGATTGTTGTAATTATATTATAAAAAGAAAACAAAGAACTAAAAATTGTACTGCTGTCCAACAAATTTTTATTTTTTTTATTTTTTAAAGCTTTTAAAATACATGATAAAGTACTTTCAATTTATTTAATTTGATTTCTTCTCTTTATTACAAATAACCTTTTCTAGTGTTGTATGGTATGATATCTGCTCATCTTTATCTGATTAGAATTAATGTCTTCCCCCTACTGTTCCATTTCTCTTAGATAATTTGGAAAGGATCAAGGTAAATCCTTCTGATATGAATAGGCATACATGCTACAAAGGCTGTTTAGACCTAAATGGAACTAGGCCCATAACTGTCAAGCTCACAGTAATATATTTTGCATCTTGAGAAGCACTAATACTTAAGCATATTATGATTAAGTGATTACATCATTATTTACCCATAACACACATCAGTGTAGGCCAATTTTAAGCCACTCCCAAGTACTTGAATTAAATGTATGAATGCCTTTGGTAACCAACATGTCAATTTTGCCCATCATCATCAACTCATTATCAACCCGTCTGTCTTCAGTAATTAATTGAAAAGGGACACAGAGCAGGGCCTGAAGTCATTTAAACATATTTTGACATCATACGGAAGGCAGATGACAAAGACACAAACATTCAGAAGAATTACTAAAAATCAGAATGCTCTCTAGTTCCTGTTGTGTCTTGGTGTTACAGAAATCCTCGTCCCACAAAGAATTGCTACAAAGATAGGAAGCTGTTGCACACAATTGCGGGAACCCACACAGTACTCAAAAGAAGCAGGCATTTTGTGCAAGGAGAAAACCTGCTCTGCTAGATGAGTTAATATGAATTATTTATATGTGCATACCTATAAGAGCTGGTAGCAAAGCACTAAACAGCCTACAGTGAAGTCTACTAACAGTCAAAATGATTACAAATGCAGCAGAATTAACATGTAATTCAGCACATTTTCAAGTAAAACATCTTGAAAAGAATCATACTTATTCTCTTCACTCCTTTTTAAAGTGAAAACTGGAGCGACAGACAAAAGAGAGCAATGCTTTATGATAGCAGTCTAGTCCTATAGAAAACTTGTGGGGAAAGAGTACCAATAACCGATAGGTCATCATCGCTATATCATTTTGGATCCAATCAAAGAAAGACAGCACAAGAAAAGAAAAATCAAGGAACTGACTATATGAATGTTTAAAAATAAACCTTTACATATATTTATTTGAAAATATCTGTGCGGATGAGAAGTAAAGCTAAAAAGACTCCTGGCAGGGAAAAAAAAAAAAAAAAAAAAAAAAAAAGGAATTACATTCTCATTTCCTTCTCAAAGACCACTCTTTCAAAAAGAGTTGTTTTATTTTTTGCCCTGAGAGATATCTCTCAAAGCCCCAAAGGATGGCCACACTACTACTACTAGCTTTCTTCTCTGATGTATTCAATGTCTTGCAAGCTGCCTCCATCTCCTTCTTTAATTTAGCCTAAGGTAATAAAAGAAATTAAAATTGTAGGCTTTAATTGTTTCCCTGTCTTGAAGTGTACAGTGGCATAACTCAGCTCTTATCTCCAGCACAACCATCCCTGAAGTCCTTAAGATACGTGCTTTAGGTTTCAGACCTCCCTTCCCCCTACTTCTCACTGAAGAAAAAACTAGAGCTGCAAAGTAATTCAAAAATATTCAATAGTTGATCATTTGAATAAGTTTTAAACAAAAGTAAATAAATAAAATGAAATGGGATTTGCTTGAGGTTTGAGACAGCACTCCCCACAGTTCTGGAAGTGAACCATTTGCTGTACTTGGCACATGCTGGAAACTGCCTAGACTAGCAAAGTAACAAGCTGAAGAACGGATTTTACACACATCTATGTAACATTTATAGCCTTAACACTGATTAAAGAGTGATAGGCTATTATTGATAAAATATTTTCAAAGTACAAGTAAGTGCCCAAATCCCAACTCTCCAGGAGTTCCAGCTGAGCCCTTCTCATATGATAAGGCTCTCAAGGTTGTCAAATTCTTTCCCTTTCTTACCCTCACTTCATAGTGTGTTCCTCTGTACTAAATATGTGTTGCCTTGATAATTTTGTTTGATGGAGAATTTTTAAATTATTACTCAGAATGGATTTCAAATCACTATATATACAAAGCATTCAGAATTCAGCTGTAGACTCTTCTGAGGGACAGGACGATTAACAGGCAACTCAGAAACTCTGTGCCTTACAAGATTATGTAAGAAGTCTGTTCAGAAAAAGACCAAAATACAGTGTGTCCAAGTCCAATGCCCTTCTGCTCTATTTTAAGCTTATGAACTTCCATGCTATTTGAAAATACTGCAGTCTTATAAAGACTGATCTATCATAGCAGATTATGAAGCACCATGCAAAAGTTTTCACTTGCCAGGAGTATTCAGTCAGGAAGAGGTGCTCTGTATACAACATACTTCAAAAACATTCATCTATACACAACTGGGCAAAGTGGAGGAATGTAGTAAGCATTCATAAATGGTTAATGAGGATGACAGTGCATAGTTAATAAAAACCTCGTATGTACTTCAGATTCCAAAGTCCATAAACAAAACAATAAATTTTTTAAAATAAAAGATACAAAACTATAAAATGGAGAACAAAAAAGGATCCTTACCTGGAGTTGTATTGAAGTCCAAGATGCGGTGATGAGACTGTAGTAGATCAGGATTACTGGATGACAGGGTTCCACTGACAGGTAAAGCAGGAGGAATGTGCTTTGATTGCCTCAGTCCTA
This sequence comes from Coturnix japonica, assembly GCF_054131305.1. Taxonomy (NCBI): domain Eukaryota; kingdom Metazoa; phylum Chordata; class Aves; order Galliformes; family Phasianidae; genus Coturnix; species Coturnix japonica. The sequence goes on along the minus strand of NC_140666.1, from coordinate 28,148,197 downwards.
CAATGCTGTCATCCTGAGATTGGCCAATTCCAATGTCACTGCATCCAGAAAGAAATATATGTTCAGAGCTTGGACTATAGCAGGGGAATGCAAAGAGTTCTGTAATACTACATTTTCCAGACTCTCAGGAATTGTTATTTGTGAATCAGTATTCTCCAGAAGATAGGGATTGCTGCCTAGCTTTGCTAACAGCACCCAAATGTGTGGGACATGTATCACTGTTCTTGCATCTTTGACTAGTGCTGCTGTCCCCTCAGTGTCAACTGAACATCCCCTCACAACAACTGAATTTCACAGATCTTTCACCCCAAGACAGATAGGATTTGCAACTGTACTTTGGGAGTTACTATAGTTATATAGTATAGCATGATCTATTCACAAATAGATAGCAGGGGATTGTTTAGCATAACCTTTTAGCCCTTCTACCCTGTATCACCCTCTCAGAGTTCCTCTTCACTGTACATAATTGAAACAATGCCAGCTGACTTGAAAGGCTATGCTATGTGTCCACAGTTGGATGCTACCAGCATCCCCCCCAAAGTGACTAACTGAAAATATTCCGTGATAAAGGTGAAAGACTTTGTCTACTAAATTGTGAAATGTTGGTTCCCAAAAGTCAGTAGTGTTAGACGGATCGGGGACAGAATTATGATCATACTACAGCAGCTGCTATCTGCTTATTGCATGTTGAGTTGAGAAGCTAGGCATCAAACTTTTCTAAAAATATATAGCTGCACATCCTTAATAAAATATTATGTGTGTAAAATGTTGAAACACAGATGCTATAGAGATTGAAAATTATTTAAAACTCAACCACTATAGGAAAAGTCTTCTAAAAAGACTAATACATCTAAATCTGTATCCACACTTGTAAATAAAGCATAAATCAGAACTTCAATTTCATTGCAAAATGATGCTACACAACATCAAGCTACTAAATTTGATGACAGAACACAAATGGCATTTGTACCCTAACCTGGGGGCACTTTGGTTTTTGTATAGTATTCTATCCATCCTCGGAAAGCCCATACAGAAGTAATTAAGGGCCTGATAATTATCCCTGTAAAGCTGTTATAGCATAAGCATCCTTCTGTGTTCACAGGAGGATCACTGCCCAGTATGCTCTTGTACCACTTCTTTAAGTGCTATGAAGTGGAAAGCATTCTGGGGAGCAATGACAATACCCACACCATGTGAATGACACAGACACAGTCACTGCTTTGTAGAAGATGATGATACCTGAAAGTGTCTGTGTATGTTTTTTGTTATTTTGAGGTGAGCTTTTGTTTTTTTCTTTAAACACAAGGCAGCCCCACATTACAGAAATATTTTATGAAGTGTCATGAGGTTCATGAGAGAAAAATACTCAAAACCGAAATAGAGTTGCTGGATTCCCTCATCCATAAGATAGCTGAATCTGAACATCTGTATTTCTGTACTTCCACATAAAGCATGAAATGCTGCGACAAGCAGTGATCAACACAGCACAGTACCCTTACAGCAAGCCACAAATAAACTTCACTACTACTAAAAAGCATTCCCAATAATTGAAGTTTGGTCTTTCAAGTAGGAGCCACTCTACACACAAAAAAGCACATAAATGAACAAACGGGACAAACAAAATGCTTTCTGGCAATTACAGAAACTATGCCGGACAGTACATAGAAGTGTTAACGTTAATTTTTCTCCAAATTAAGTCAGACAATATGCCCCCCTCACTTCTTACACTAAGTAGATTCAGGTACATCACATATTCATTTCTGGGTCTGTCACTATTATATAATCTTTTCATATTTTACTGCACCAATCCTGTGCGTCATAACCGAAGCAGCTTCACTGAAGTGGATCAACTGACAAACATCAGGCTTTTAAAAAATTAAGAGGAATGTTCCTAAACTACTTCTAGCTTCCCTCTAAGTGTTCATATACTAAACTGGAAAGAAGTAACTCAGTTTACTCTATTTTTAAAACACAGAACACTCCCCTAATTCTGATTTCAAATTACACAAACAAGAAATGAACCCCAGAAATTTCAGCTATAAATAGCAGTTCTAGAGGACTCCCAGGTCCCATGAAGATCAACTGCTCTCATCACTAGGCAATAAATTTTATTTTCTGGGTGAAAGGAAATTGTGCTTTTAAAGGAAAGTATTTATGTTATTTTCTATAGTGCTTGCTGTGCAGAGACAGCATTATCTGATAAACAACTTCCCTGCTGAATGACAAATGTGGTAGAACAGGTAGAGGAATGGCAGAAGTGTCCAAGTGCCTCTTGCTTCAGAATAGCATGCTGAGCATCCCCCTGAATGGCTAAAAACAGAGAAGAGAGCGGGGGGCTTTCTCCTAATCTGAGGTGCTGAACCATGGACTGGGTAAAGCTTTGTAAAAGCTGGAAGGGTGATGGTACTTAGTTTTAATTTGAAGCAAAACCACTCCAGGATGAGAAGTGGTGTCAAGTGCTGCAACCAAGGAGCTTGAGTAGTGCCTATGAGAAGGAGATTTTGTAGTAGCCCCAGAGGAAATGACACTATTTGCTCAATTTGGGAAGTTACTCAATGTCATCAGAATGAAAAGCAAGACTGAAGGAATGTATTATCTACTGATCAAAACGATTTGTCCTTGATACTGGCTTAATGTCTCACAAAACTGATAAGTTACCTCAGTCTTAACTAGACTGGTTTCATTTGGCTACACTCTAGAGACACCAAAATCACACAGTGTGTTCACTTTCAAGACAACGTAGATACCTTCACCTCGTAAGCTGGCTAACTGACTCATGAAGTCTTTAAATACCTACTCTAAAATAAGTAAATCAGCTTTTTTATCCTCTTCACTGCTGCTTTTAAAAACTCACAAGAATAAAGTCCCCTCATATATGCAACACCATTCCTAATTAGAAAGAACAAGATAGAAGTTTCTACAGAATGTGAAGAAAAAAGCAGAAACAAGCAAATCTACAGCTACACATCTCTATGCAGAACTGTGCAGACAAACAGCAACAGGCAGGCAAAACATCAACAGGCTTTGCAGATAAGCTGCTATATATATCATATGAAGTAAAGCTAGCAAAAGGAAAACAAAATAGGTCAAGTGTACTGTTGTTGGTTGGTTGTTTTTTTTTGTCTCTTACCCAAATATATCCCTGAACAGAAAACATGCACAAACAAAACAAAACAAAGTGAAAACCAACAAGAGAATTTTATGTCAAAAATGCAAAAATCACATCAATAGTATGCTTGGCTCATCACAGGAACAAACATGTAAGACTGGTGAAACAAAAGAGAACATTCTAAAGACAAACAGTATATGAGGATTTACAGATGCTCCTCTACATAAAACTATCCACATAAATTTTAGTAAAAATCATTATTTGGATATAATCTTCTATATCTCTTTAATCCCCATATATCAGTAACATCCATATTTATCCATTACTAATAATTCAGAAGACTATTCAGTTTTGAGCAGGAATACCTAGTATTAGTCATTAGCATGAAAAGAACCTAAATTTTTGGCAGAAGCATCTTCTTAAAGAATTTTGAAAAGATTTTTCTCAATGGCATGCAGAAAGGAAAATACAGGAAAAAAACATTTATTAAACATCAACTATCCTCTACTCTTCAGCTTTGCCATTTTCATGTTCCTCCCATTGATGGCACTTGTCTAGGACAAGTTTTAGGTTCCTATAAAAACTATATAAAACTGTTTCCAACAATCTTCATCAGAACTCCATCCCTAAAATGTGCTTGCAGAAGAAAAGGTATCAGAACAAAATATTTAGCTTTCATAAGAAAACTCACTTTCATCAAATAACCCAAGTTTTAACCTCAGTCTCCCCTTGATGGCAGCATGCTTAAGTTCTTACAGACCACTGGATTGTGTACAGATAAAAATTCTTACTCCCATCAGCAATTTGCAAGCAAATCTGCTTTGCAGAGTTATAGTAAAATTAATTGCCTGGGGTGCTTCAAATAAACAGTCATCTTAAAAGAAATTAGTAAATAACAAAGTATGTTGTTGCTGTACCTTTTAAGAACTAAACACATTCACACTGACACCACAAACTGCATTATTAGGAGTTTATGGACATGTGAATATTCCAACTAGTACTCCCCAGTACACTGAAGATATAGAAGTGTTTTGCCGTAATAACTAAAAGTATCGTGACAAATAAGTATCACAAGAAGTTATTAAAATGTAACACAAAGCAAATAATTAGAAGAAATCCAAAAACTCACTTGTATGGTTTCTGAGGCAGAATGCTGATTCGAGTCTTGTCAAGTATCTTCTTTAACTTATTTCTTCCCCCAACTGTGTTGGCTTTACTTTTCTTATTTACTTTTTCTAATCCTATTACCTGTTCCACATCAACAGCCAGATCTGGGATGGAATAACGGCTCGCCTTTTTAATATCACCGATTTTAGGCAAGTGAGGAGCACCATTTCGTTTTTCCTCTGACAACCGTGTTAAAAGTTCTTTAAAAACTGTTCAAGACAAAAGGAATGAAAGAAGAACAAAAAACATAAAAGATAAACACTACACACTTGACCAGTTCACTTTTAAACTACAGCACCTTCTGTTAATTCAAATATTAACTGAATTTAGAGGTAAGACTAAATAATTTACAGCTTTTTAAGAAGACACTGATTTTCTGAAGTAAGAATCAGAAAAAAAATCTAAAACTGAGCCCAGCATGAAAAAGAAATACACCAGATAATCAAATTATTACATGGATTTTGTCAGCAGAAGGAATTTGACTTTTCAGTTTAAAGATATGGACTTCTGTGAGATAACAGCATATTTGAAAGAGAACAAATTAAAATAGGCAAGAAAATTAACAACTGTGAAGGAAAGTTTTAAACTAACGGCCAGCAATGAAAGCTCAGAGGTGGGCAATAATTAGCAGCATCAAAAGTCAGAAATCAGAGGGAAAACTGATAGAGATACTATGAAAATTCCCTGACCTCTTGGCTGTTGTGGCCATCTGCCAGATGTACAAGAACACCTGAAATCTTATAAGTCTAACAGGCTGAGTATAACAAAAGTGAGAAGGTCAAACTTATTACTGCTCCCAGCTTTCTCCCACAGCACTGTAGCAAACAGTCATCTATCTACAAGGCAGAAATTCCTGACAAATTTGTGAATCATTTCTTCTACAACTTTAATCTTAACCAAAATGTCAGCACATTTACATATTTTTTTAAAAAACCTGATATGACAACAAATCCAGATCAGTTTGGAACAAGATATTACCTATAGACAAATAGAGAAAAATATCACATCTGATGATTTGATTTGTAATGATAAATCCACTTCTGAGAGATATGAATCTATGTTAGAACAAACTGCAAGATTAACACTGGAGGCCACATAAAAGGATAAAAGGAATGCACAAATCTCTCCTAGGAAGGAAGAAGAGAAAGGTTTTTGAAAGGTTTACCCAGAGAGGTTGATGATGCTCCCCTCCTGGAAGCATTCAAGACCAAGCTGGATGGGACTTTGAGCAACCTGGTCTAGAGAGAGGTGACCCTGACTACAGCAGGGGTGCTGGAACTAGATGATCTCAAAGGTCCCTTCCAACCCAAACCAGTTTATGATTCTATGATTCTGGGTTCTGAATAAACAGAAAGCCACTGCTATGGGTCTAGCACAGAACACACAAAAAGTAATGATTCTTGTACAGTCTTGTATACAGGACACTGATGTAAGGAAGACTTCAATTATTTACATATCTTTGCAAAGAATAACCTGTCTGTACAGAAATAGTCTGATAGTTATTTTTTTTAAGTGTGAATAATTTTAATCTTAGGAAAAAGAGAAGCTTTCTGTATATTAACAGCTTAGAAGTAGAATATCTTCAAAGAAAATCACCATAAAGAAGGAAGATATTTTAAGAAACGGAAGGAGTAAGAAAAAAATAGAATATTCAACCCAAGAGTTTGAGCTAGCACAGATTTTGAGAAGATAAACTAAGAACTGATGTTGGCCAGTTGGCACTTACCGCAGATGAACTTACTATATTAAATAAACAAAAGTAATCCCTCTCAAGAAATGAAGAAAAACAAAAGCAAAGAAAGAAATCATTGTTTCTCTGGTACTTTCTGTGAAACTAATGATTAAATGTAAGGAATTGTAGAAGAAATGGGGAAAAAAATGGTAAGCAGCTAAGAATGAGTATTCAAAGCAAGGTTTTATTCCACTGTAACCATTTTTGCCTTTAATAATCTTTTCTTCCAGCAGTACACAAGAAATTACCAAGGGATCTTAAAAGCCTCAAATACGACTAAAGGAAAAGCAAAGAACTAGTAACAGTATCGTAGAAAAGGAGCTGGGGTCTAGAGAGACAAGTTAAATAATATACAGGAAAATGCCGTTAAGAAATAGGAACCTCCTCTGGAAAATTATTGATAGGAATACTGCATGCAATACAGCTGTTCTGATACTCCACTGTGATGTGATTTCAGTATTTGGAGTGGATTCAAAACTTAGAAAGCACAACTTAAGAAATCAGGTTAGGCTTAAGACTAAAGCAACACATGTAACCAAAAATAATCCAGAGATATTTTTGCAAACAATTTACAGAGAAACAAGCACATGCAACTAAATAAGCATATACAGATAAATTAATAGATGTTTCATAATAAATAATTGAAATATTAGAATCATTATTGGAAAGGAAGAAGAAAATCCCCAGGATATAGACTTGACAAATAACTGTTGGAAAAAGCCTATGCATATTTAACCATCAATTAATTAGTGCAGTGGCATCCTGTGGAAATATTCTGCCCTGCTTATTTACAGTGAAGATCATCATGGAAGAAATACTTAGGGAACACATCAATGAATTATATAAATAATATAAGTACCTAGTGGGAAAAAAAATAAAATCAAATAAGATGCACAAGATCTATTTCTAATGATAGAAATAGAGGTCCCAAGCTGCTTAAAGACTCCTTCAGGACTGATTTGGTACTTGTTAGAAAGAGAAATTGAGAGAATAGACTTGGAGATTGTTAAAGCCCATTTTGCAAAAACGTTTTTATTAATCTTACTGTACTCATCATACAGCACAGAATGAAAAAGTATGCAGAAGTACAGTCAACAGATTAAGATCATTAGACAACTGAACTGCCAAAAAAGCTTCTTTCTTGAGACAGAGCTAAATCTTACAAGTGTCATTGTGTTTCATAAATTCAAGCTAAATGGCCTCTGCGGTTCCTGCCTCTTAACCCAAACACAAGCACTTCTGAGAATTAAGTGACCTCAAACAACCTTATTTGTAAATTTTTCTCTGCTATTTTGAATTCAGACACTTCAGGACATGGCAAAGCTCCTGTTCCAATTCTTCCTAACTCAGAAGTATTTCAAGTAACTATTTTAAAACATTTCCAAATGTCTTCTGTACAAAATGAAAAGCATAATCTAAATTAGAACAAAAAGTGTGCGCAAACTTACCAAATAAATTGGTTTTCACAGTGATAGACAGATGAGTGTTGTTTCTAAGGATTTCCATGGCTTTTGACAGCTGAATATTTTCGAAGTTTTGACCATTCACTTCCAATATCTAAAAATATAAAGAAATTAGCATTATTTTCATTTAGTGTGCAGAATGGAGGAGAAAAAGAGGAAAAAAATAACAAAACATCACATTTTAACATACATACCTGGTCTCCACGTTTCAAGCCTGCTTCTGTAGCTTTACTACCAAAATCTACGCTGTCAACAAAAATCCCAAATCCTTTTTCTGACCCTCCCAGCAAGATAAAAGGCAAAGGGGCTTCTCGAGATGGCTTTGTTAAGGTTATCAATCTTCTTTTTGCTTTAGCGGCGCAAGCGATATTTAACAGCCTCAAATGTCCACCCATTTTCTACCAAAAAAGAAGAGCATGATGAGTTATATATAATGACAGCCCATTTCTTGCTATCTCAAACTGTCAGAAAAAAAACTTCTTACCTCCCTCTCCAAATTGTTCTCAAATTCTTCCAGAAATCGAGTCATAGCAGGATCTCCTTCAAAATCATTGAAGTGATTGTTCACCCACAACAATACTACCCGTGTAACCTGAAAATTAATTAACTAATTACCAAACAGTACTATTGCAAAGTTCTTAAAAACAAACAAACAAACAAGCAAACAAAAAAAAAAAAACAAAAAAAAAAACAAAAAACCCCAACTATTTCTTACAGCTTCTGAAAGTTTTCATCGCAATCCTAAATGTTATATATCCTGATTTCACTGATATGCAACCATTTACCAGGAGGAAAGAATTAAGTGTAAAAATTGCCTGAGTTGTATTTCACAAAGATTACTGAAGTTAGAAAGGTGACACTGGCTGAGTCAGATTTGCTCAAGGTATTGAGGTAGATCAATTTCTGACTTATAATCAACAATTTCCTGTCCACATATATTTCAAAACCTGCTTAACTCTTCATGCACATAATCATTAAGTTTTTGATGTTTTTCTTAGACTGACTCTTGAAACTCACAAAACGTGAGATAAGCCACCATAAACTTCATTAAGCATTTGCCTGTGTCAAAGAACTATTGAACATTTACAGAGGCAAGAAAAAGGAGCTACTGTGAGAAGCACGAAAGAGGTGAATACATGCAATTTTCTTCCTTACATTCAATCTTCCATCTCCTCTCTCTTCATCCTTCCTCTCTCCATACAACTATGGTTATCAAGTTCAAATGGATATTAGCTCATATTTTAAAATTTGTTGGGATAAGATAGGGATGCTACCTATCAATATATTACTGAAAGTAAAGCTAAAAACCAAGAGCTATTTTTCTGTTATTTTTCTCTAATGAAGGCTTTCACTGCAAAATTTGTTCTTAGTAAGTGATCTGACCTGAAAGCTTCTTGTTCTAAAGACCTGAGGCAAAGCATACAAAAGCAAACCTCAGCACCCCTATGGGAGCCATATAGTTTGGGTTCACACTGTTTCCAAGAGGGCTCCCTTTTACTCTGAAAACAAGGTGAATTGAGAAGAATTGTAGCAGTTCTCAACCAAACTAATCTACTATTTTAGAGAGATTGGGTTCTAAAATGGAATAATTACACAGTACCTGTTCTACAGCCCACAGCCCCAAGAAAATAGCATAGGAGTAGCATTTTTCCATTCTTAAAACAAAAGACAAACTTCTTTTTTGTTAAGCATCTCAGTCTTTTTTCATTAATACAGATCGCATTGGAAGATACAGATCATGCTTATATAAATTAAATTCGCAGCAACCACAATTTTTTTAAATCATCTGGGAAGTTGTGAGCCACATAATGTATTTTAAACCACAGCAGTAAAAACTTCAACATCAATACTACTTTCAAAGTTGGAACTTAGTGCTGTACTCAGCAGACACAGCACTGAAATGGTTTAAGCAGTGACTCCGAGAACAATGTCAATAATAGCACTGCTATAAAAAAAGGTTAAAGCTTTAAACTCAAGTATCCTGACACTGGGCAAAACCATAAGGAAGGCAAGATCCCAAATATACCTGACTACTAACTATTGATGGGACTCACTGTGCTTTACTCATTTATTTCCCTCTCCTAACAGTCTGTCAGCTTCCAATAGAAAACAGCCAAAACTCTCCAGATCTCACTTGTCACTTATTTTTGCTCTTCCCAACTTATTGTTTTTCCTGAACTTGTATCAAGCAGCCTTTTTGTCAGCACTGCTCAGCTCAGTGTCAGAGAGGGCTGGCTCTTGAGATGGCAGAACAAAGAGCTGCTCTGTTTCTAGTCCTAACAGCAACTACACTTGCTTATGTTCTTAGAGGCTGAGAGGATTATCCATGGGAGGATAGGAAAAATAAGTTTAAAGATGAACTCTGGTATTATAGCTCTGAAGCTCTAGCAAGTCTGTACTAAACAATATTAGCTGCAGCTTTCCAGTGTACATGGCAATCAGATTTTCACAGAAACAGCTAGTATTTCCCTAAAGCAAAGCCTAAACTTTCTGCCCAGAGAGGAACAGGCACAAGGCACAGACACAGTAACATTTCTAGTTGAAAAGTATATTTTCCAACTATTGCTTTACATTTGAAAAACGAATAACATTGTAAATAAAGCATTACAGTGTGAAGCACAATTTGGCCTCAGTTGACATTGTGTGGGTATCAGAGTGCCAGGGCTGGATAGACAAGGCCTTGCTCCTCCATCCTTCCCTAGCCTTGTCTAGGGAAGGAGCTATTTGATTGCTGTATACTTTTCCTAATGCTGTGAAAGGCTCAGCAGATTTCTAACAGTGGCTACATTTAGCTATATTTTCTAGTGCCTTTCTATGAGAATGAACTATCACCAAATGTTTGCCAACATGTATTAACTAGTATTATAACAGAAAACATGGGACTTCATTTTATACTTGGATTTCCAGGCACTAAAGAATTCCACTGAACTATATTAAATAAATATGGAAATTATCAAGGAAAAAAGCTTTTTTTTATATTAGCAGCAATTAAATTAGGCTGTAGAAAGACAAAAAAATGAAAAATGGAATACAGCTTATGTATGTCAAACACTGTAATTCTTACTTTTATCCATGCAGTTTGCCATTAAAATACTTCATCACCTATTTACATCTTACTCAGTTTAGTTGATTAAAAATATTTCTATTACTAATAGGTTATTTTTTCATGTCTATGATAAAAGGTGTGTAAATTTAAGGGGATCTTAACCTTATCCCTGAGGCTGGGGTCATTGAACCACTCCAACAACTTTTTCCCCACTTCCATTGGGCTGGAAAGAAAGGTCCGATATGTCAATAGGAAGTCTTCTATAAATGTTGGGTCTACCACAGAGTGTTCTTCCACCAAATGCATTGTTAACCTCTCCGCTGTTCCCTATAGAGAAATTAAACCTTAGTTATTTAAATGTATTTTCAACTAATGATTTTTTTTTTCTCATAGCATACTGAAGATGAATTATACTAGAAAGAACAATACAGTTGCTATTAACTGATGAGATAAACAGCACAGTTCAACCATCCTTATAAGAAATGCAGAAAAAAATTCTGTAATTATGTTTTACAAAAATCATATTGTTAATCATGTGCATAACATTTTAAAGATTAATAATAAAAGTTTACATCTTTTACTTTCAAATATATAATTTTATAACACATCTCAACTAATCTTGTGCCTTACTTTACAATTACAGAACCACAGAATGGCCCAGGTTGGAAAGGACCTTGAGGATCATGAATCTCCAACATCCCTGCCACAGGCAGAGCCACCAACCTCCACATTTAATACTAGACCAGGTTGCCCAGGGCCCCTCGAACACCTCCAGGGACAGGGCATCTACAACCTCTATGGGAAGCCTGTGCCAACACTTCACCACTATCACAGAAAAGAACTTCCCCGATATCCAACCTAAGTCTTCGCTCCTTCAACTTAAAAACATTTCCCCTTGTTCTGCTATTATCTATCTTTCCAAAGAACTGACTCCCCTCCTGTTTGTAGGCTCTCTTTAGGCACTGAAAGGCTGCAATTAGGTCACCCCTAACCCTAACCTTAGGTCCTAGAGGGACCTAACCTTAGGTCCTTCTCTGCAAGGCTACTCTCAAGGACTGCTCCTTACAGTCTGTATACATGTCTGGGATTCCTCCAGCTCAAGTGCAAAACCTTGCACTTTGCTGTGCTGAACCTCATTCCATTCACCTGGGCACACCTTTCAAGTCTGTTGAGTTCCCTCTGAATGGCACCCATTCCTTTATCTGCCAAGTGCAGAGATTTATTAACACAGACCTTTGAAAGACTTTCCCCATCTTTGCTTTTACCTTGATGACAATGTGACCTTTTCTTGTTCCAGTGCGATCAAGCTCTCTGTGCTCCTTAACCATCACAATCTCTCCTTCCTCTTCTACCTTCTGCATGTTCTTTTCCACTTGATTGAGGATGCGGCAATAATCTTGCTGAGCTATACAAACAAACTGGAAAGAATCATCACGCACCAGTATTAAAAGGAAAAGTCTTTTAAAAAAAAACAACAGCAAAAACATTTAGAATTATGATGGAAATACTTTATCATCAAAAAATTAGTTGTTCAAACTGTAGTCAGATTTTTCTTATCAGCAGTTCAGCTGCAATAAGCAGATGAATACACAGTTCTGTTCTTCCAATATGATCTTGCAATTAGAGGAGCCCAAGATTGATCAGAGCAAGATGACTTAGCATCATCAACCATTTTTGTTCAGCAGCTACAACCACCCTGATTCTAGAGATGAAGCTCAGTATCCTGCAGCTGATATTGTCCACTTTTGTGTGCTATTTAAAAGCAGTAAGAGAGATGGTAAGAAAAACTTTGCTTTTTGTTTATTGGGGTTTTTTGTGTGTGCGTGCTTATTACTATTCCAAATTATTTTCATTTACTGTTAAAAAAGACAATCATCAAGAATTCTTTGCAAGTATTTGAAATTAATCTGTCTTCTTAAATAAACTTAAGTAGACAGAAAGGAAATTACAGCGTTTCTCTTATTGACAAGTAGCAAAGTCATTGTGTATGATGGTTTTGACACTGGGCATGAGATTCCCAATTAGAATTTCTCTCTCACCCTTCATAATTAATTTATGTAATTTCTTTGTTTCCAGCAGTTATCAGGAGATAAAACAGAGCTCCTACAATCTGGATTAGTTGCAGAACATTATTCTAACAAGATGCCATTTATGTGTTTATTCAAAGTTAGATGGGCAATGTAAACCAGGTGACTCCATTAGCACATTTTCACCTATTTCAAAGGGCATCTGATGAAAGCTAAATACCTATCAAAACCAACAAAAATGCTTAATTTACTCTCATAAAGTTAATAAGCACTACACCTCCAGATTAAGCTAGTTATTTTATGCTACAAGAAGAGCACCTTACAACTGATTGCTTGTGTTACAGCAAATGTCAAGACATATTCCTTGAAAGGGCAGGCCAGCTGAAGCTAAAAGGTCTACTCTAAAACCAGAGGACAGAGATGAATCCCTCTAAGATTCAGTAGCGGAGTCCAGTGCAGGGAAGAATCACTATTATCTACAGAAGTAAAAGAGCCTTTAATGGGTAATGGATCTTGACATTCTACTAAAGGAATTAAACTGAAAAGCAAGGATATATGCAAAGGAAAAGGAAACTGAAGCAATAGATATATGAAGCAGGCTACTGGGCCTTGAGCTCTGGAGAAAGCACATAAACTTTATCATTCAAAAAAATTCCTATTTGGATGAACAGACTTCAATTTCCTGGACTGTACATACAAACACTGGAGCCATAGTTCTCAAGTATTGCACTGGTTATGCACTGGAGATCTTACACATTCACTCAAATTTAAAATAAAGCTTTGTCTGGCTGCTCAGATGTATTACTTCTATATGTACGTGGTTTTGTTTGTACAATTATACAACTCTACCTGGCAGTCATCCACTTTGGTTCTCATCACTCCTTTCATATATTCCTTTTCCATGGTAGGGGAAACTCCAAAACTGTTTCCCATGCACAATATCTCTGTTCTTCCATCAGGATATGTCACTTCCACAGAGCCATTCAGAATGACTGACCAGGAATCCAGCTACAAAGTAAATGTTGCAGGACACAAAAAGACTGAATCACTTAACACTGTAATATCATACAATATAGATATATTTGTCTCCCCAAAGGAAAAGTCTTTTCTTCTGCATCTATTAATAAGATGTATATACTAGGCTTTGAAATGTTGAAATGTATTTCCAAAATCAGCTCTAAGAGGCAAGAAGCATTGCATATGTTACAAAGACCATTTTCTTAGACATTTATTGAATAAGAAACACTGCATAAATACTTATGGAAAGCTTGATAGGGCAAAAAAGAAGGGGATGCTTTTGCACTCTCAATTTCACTCTTTTTAATTATTTTTTTGTCAAAAAATTGGACCTTAACACTGCAGAAACTGGGATGTCTGGTATAACAGGAAAGTCAAAAGTAACGTCCACTGACCTCTTCCCCATCATTCAGTACAATAGTTCCTGCTCTCTCCACAACTGCAAACACCATTACAGCACAGAGCTCTCTCCTCACTGACATTGTCATGTTGGCAAAAGCAGGCAACTGGTGCATGAATTCCAGTAGTTGTTCTGAAGAAGAAAAAGCCCACTGAGTCATGCACGTCAAAACAACAAAGCAGAGCAAAGACGGTTCTTCAGAAAGATGCCTAAGGCTACTTAAGCTAAAATGCTGCACAATCATTTCTGTATACTAATAAATCCTATACAGTGGCCAGTTGTAATTACTGAATATTTTGTAGGCATAGACTAGCTGGTCATATCATCAATAGAAACCCTGCAAAGTAAAAGTCAGCATAGTAGAAGAATTGTAATGCAATCAAGAGATCTGAATACAGCCAATGAAACTAATTCTTCATTCAGCCAGACCAATAACTCCATTGAAACTAAGACAGGCCTATATAAAACACATTAAGACATAAAGAAAGGAAATTTCACAAAATTGAGCAAGTTCCTTGGTAAGTCCATTCCTTCTGTGTCCAGGCTAGACTTAACAGTAATTTGTACATGGCCATAACTTGAAGTGTTCAAAAGTTCCCTTAGGATGGAAAAGGATTGGTGTTGTTCTGTCTTCTATGTACACTGGAGTTATACTTGTACTCAGTTATGAGCTTCTCCCATGTTTTGACTTTTCACACAGCCCATATCCAGATAGAGCTCATTTCTTCTCCTTAATAGAGAGGGATTATATGCCCTAAACACTATACATTTTTTGCATTTATTTTTATCAAATGTACTGAAAATAGTCCATCTTTTCCCTAAAGTTCTATTTGCGCAGAATCCCAGCTGAGGCTGGCAGGACCTGCTGGGTGCATCAGGCCTAGCCCTGGCTGCAGGAGGGCCACCCAGAGCAGCTGCCAAGGCCCATGTCTGGGCGGCTCTGGGAGATCTCTGAGGAGGGGACTCCACAGCCTCTCTGGGCAGCCTGTGCCAGGGCTCTGGCAACTGCAGGGCACAGAAGTGCTGCCTGGTGTTCAGACAGCACCTCTTATGTACACCTCTGTGCCCACTGCTTCTTGCCCTGGCACTGGGTAACTCTGATCAAAGCTCAGTTCCGTCCTCTTTGCACCCTCCCTTCAGGTATTTGTATGCATGGAAGAGATCACCCTGAGACTTCTTCAGGATGAACAGTTCCAGCTCTCTCAGCCTTTGCTCATATGAGAGATGTTCTAGCCCCTTAATTATCTCATAATCAAACATAAACATCATTTAGTTATACTTTGATTAAAGAAAAAAATAAAATAAACAAAATCCTGAGTCAGTAAAACAAATTCAATTAGAAATGGCAATTATTATAATTCTAGTTATGCATTGCTTTGCTTTCAAGATATTAGTCTGTACATTAACATAGCAAATTAGTTTTAGTAGATCCACATTTATGTAAAGGTTTTACGCCTCCCTTATGCTTAATAAATATGTATGTACAGATAGAAAGAGATGCAACAGCACAACAAAATATTTAAAAACTTAATGTGATAAGCATTCAACAATAATGTTAGTGTTACCTTTGCCAAGTTTCTAAAAATCCCCAGCAAGCAACAGTACTTCATAAACCAGTCCTGATATTGATTAGAAATTGAACATTGAAACATAGAAGGCCAGCATTGATCGTTTTCACCCACATCATGTGCACTTTCTGCATCGTTGGCTGCACTCATTCACTGTTCCGTATGAGTCAACTAACAGAATAAACAACTAAACTTACCAACTATGAAAGCCAACAACTAAAATCCACACATTGCAAAAGTACACTTTTTGGTGAAGTAAAAACAGATTTGATAGTATTTTACTACATTGTAATACTTACCAATGTCATCATCTGTCCTGTCTATTGGGTCTTTCTCCAAGCAATCTCTGACAATATCTCTACTCATCAAAGGATCTGATGCCCTTTCAATGTCTTCTTCATCGTCATCATCCTCAGAATCCACTGCTGTCTCTGGCAACCCACTGAGATCCATATCACCAGCCTCACTTTCTGTAGCCTAAATTCAAGTACAAACATCTTTTTTTAAAGTATTCAAATATGTTCTTCACTGCTTCAGTTTCCCACTTAATATATAGACATAAATTCCATCTGATCTTTCAACTGATTTTTATATTGCTTCTTAAAATTTCTTTTTAAAACAACTGATCATTAATCAACCTCAAAACAATGTTTAAGCAGCTTTCAACATATTTTAGTCAGTCATACACAAACAGGATTCAACATACATTATTTAATTAGTAGGTCCAGGGGAACTGAAAGCAATTTATCCCAATAAATTGTTCCTCAAAACAGACAAAAAAAAAAAAAAAAGATTTTTTTTTTGCCCTTTAAACACAGAGAAGGTAAGACAAATTATATTTGTATTTCAATAGAATAAGCTTCCATGCTTTTGCCTGACTAGGCATGGCTGACATTTGTTACTTTAATAACATAGTACACAGCCTCCTTGCAAGTGATGCACATGGCTGGAGAGGGATCAGACCAGCTAGCAATGCTCCTAAACACTTCAACCCCACAGCAACCCCAGCACAACAACACAAGCTCTGTAGCAAGTTTTCACACTATCATCTGCTAATGCGAAAATCATCATAGCAGCACCTAGGCAATATTCACATTATTCTTACTTTGCTTTAAAAAAAAAATGCTGTGCATGCTCCTAAACAGGATAAAGAAGACTATTATCAACATATGAAGAAATCACAAAAATGCAGTACTGCTAGCCGTGCTTTCATTAGCAGTCTTGCTGTGTTTAACATCAACACTCCCTGTGATACATTTTAAGCAGTTGCTCTAGCTACTCTTACAAAACACATTTCATCTAAAAAGTCTGGTGGAAAAATTAGCACTGATGAGTCAGTAGACTCGCAGCTTATGACACTGATCTGTCAGAATAAGTCTCCAGCTGTGACAGTTCCAGAGATGGTATGACTAATTCACAAGTTGGTTTTGCAAATCCTCCCTTTACTAACAAGTGCCACTCTTACCTGCTCAGAATAAGCTTTCTCAAAAGCAGGATGGAAAGCTGAATAAGAAATTAAGCTTAGTCACACAGTGCTAACATACAAGAGGTACTCTGGAATCCAAGAAAATTCCACATATTATACAAAAAGAACTGTTCTATTTTTAAAAAATAAATAAATAAGAATAAAAATAAAGTTGACTGCCCACTTTCAGTTTATTGCTTTACGACAAAAGCCCTAAGGAAAAAAAAATGATGTCGTATTAAAAAAATAAATAAATAAAAATGAAAACACACATGCACAACCCTTAAATATGGTAACAGCCACCATACATTTGTGTGAGACTAAAGAGAAAACTAGTGAGCTCTGTTGAAGACAGGGGTTTCTTTGTAACAATAGAAAATCCAGAAAACAAGATGCACATCCTGCAGAGTTCATCCCACTCACTGATGGGATTTAAAGATTTCCAAGGCATTTTTAACAAGGATGAAAGACACCTCAGAACACTGTACGCTGACATAGGTACATGTACATAGGTACATTACTCTCATGCATTCTTTACATTTATATATGAAAAATGCTTGTTGCAGCTTAAATTCAGGAGAATATCTCTCCAAAACTGGAATACCAGTAGCAATGAAAATTTTCTTCATGGTTAAAAAGATGTCATGAAAAATTTGCTGAAGCTACCAAAAGGAATCATGCAGCAGTGACAGCCTGGGATTTCATTTGTCACATCACCAACTAGAAAGTCGGGAGACTAAGAGTCTCAACCTTGAGGTGAAGTGTTACTTCACTTTCAGTGCATAATGAGACCTACCTATTTCTACGCTGTGCATACTAATACTTATCATGAAGTAATACAAAAATGGTTACTTCAGTCGCTGCCTCCAAGTCCAAAGTTGGTCCTAAATTTCAGTGTTAAAAGATCATTAAATGAATATAGTAAAATGAAGACAAAAAAAATATGAAAAGTGAAAGTGCACTGAGTAAGTTTTTCTTACCTGTTTGAATGATTTTTGTAGGGAAAAAGTAATAAAAAGACTGCCATTCTCATTTGGCCAAACTCGGCAGACTGGAGAATGAAGACGTTGGTTTTGTTAGATTGTGAGCAAAGTGATTAAGCCCAGTTTTTCTGGAGGCAGCATAAACATAAAGTGAGAAGGGATGGACAACATGAACAGCTAAGACCTATTTTACAGTCTTTTTCTCCAACTGATTTGGATATCAGTCAAGAAACAGATGAGAAGAGGCCAAGTGGATATGTGCTCATTCAACAAATCTGTTTCTTTATAATTAAGCAGCTCAAGGTAACTATTTCCTTGCTCACTACCTGCACGCACAGCCATACACCTACTCTTTACTTTGGTGCAGAAAGAACAGAATAATTCAGTTCAAAGGGACCATCAAGAGATCATCCTGGAGATGTTTCTGGCCAGGCTGGATGGGGTTTTGAGAAAACTGGTCTAGCAGAAGGTGTCCCAGAATGGCAGACAATCCTCAAGGCAAGACCACTACAACCCTAAATAGACTGGGATTATCACTTCTTGTGACTGGCTGGCTGTGTTGTATTTAATGCACATTTAAGGGGGAAGAGAATGGAGAAACGTTCCACTTTTAAGGAAAATCCTGAGGAAAGAAATACATCAATTTTGAAGAATAAATCCCCCTCTGTGACCAACACTAACAGAAAAACACAGAAAATTTAAAAGTTCAAGAGAAAAATAATGGGGAAAAATCAAGACAGCTATTGTGCAGATCAAAAGTACATCTATGCCGTACTTCTAGTTAATAACAAAAACAGACAAGCCTTGTTCAAAAATATCCCACTTTTCTTTTAATCACTATTATTTTCACAGTCTAAGGGCCAAAAGCACACAGGAAAAGTGAAATGAAGGATGTTTATTAGCAAAAATATCACTTTTTTCTTTTTAATGTATAAACTGCAAAACACCAAGATTACTGACACTACAACATCAATAAACTGCTACGAAATTCAATTCCTATAACTAATTGTAATATGGAACAGTGCGTTATATAATCATTGCAATCAGTTTTAACTACTGCAACCATACAAATCTTATACAACTTCAAGGTTGTCCAACTATTTTCATAAAACTGCACTGCCAAGAGGGCAAGTGGCCATGAAAATCCTACAAAGACCTTGCTTCAAAGAGGACCCATATCAGACTCATGGGAAATCAAAGCTGACATCTTGAGAATATCCTAGTGCTACAGGCATCCTGGGAGGGTCCTGGAAAGGATGTTACACACTTCCTTTACTTCTGGGAGAGTCTGGGACAGATGGGAGGGCACATAGGGCCAAAAGGAAGCCCCCAGTATAAGGGCAGGATAAGGTAAAGAAAGGCTGACGAAGGAAAGACCTCCAACAACACAACAATGTCTTCCCAAGAGAGAGAGGGGAAACCGCAAATTCACAGGCTTAAATCATGTTATCTAAGCAGGATCATCGGCTGGTGATAAACATGTCAGGGATAGGAAGCATTTAAAAAGCGTATAGGAAGAGATATATGACTAAACAGGAAAAGTAGCAACTAACAATTTGCTTTGCCAAGTCAACAAAAGGCAAAAGCAAAGTATTGTTCTTGGCCAATGCTAGTCTGTACACAAGCTACCAACAGCCTGTCCCTTCCCTCTGCAGCCACATGCAGTTCTCTCTGTGAACTGATTTCCTAAAATAAAAGTTCTAGCATTTAACGCCTTACTGATGGGCACCTGAAAAATATTTTTAGACTAAGGTGAGGTAAAGACAAAGGATTATTTATTTTATTTCAGTAAATAATTCTTATTTTAAATGGAAGTTCTTTCATGTGCTACATAAGACAAACAAATTTAGTTACAGCATTAATATTTAAAAGGAAATATTCTCAGCTCAATGCTGAAAGCATCTGAAGATTCAGCTTCATGATTTATTAAAAAAAAGTCTGAAAGGGCCATGAATGTTTTTTTATTGCTGTTCTTGAAACTACAGGACTAAAGTACGTATTCTAACACAATATATTCCACAATAAATGCTCATAGTATTTCATGTCTCCAGGGACGCAGGTAACTTTAATAAATTCTTGGACATTATGTGATTACACAGATTACAATAAATCTCTGCCAGGAATTTTTTAAATGAGAAATTAACTGAAGATTAATTGACAAAATCAGAAAATGCTTTTAAGTGCGTGACGAAACGTCCTCTTTTTAATTCAACTTTAAATTATTTTTTGTATATTATAATGGTAAATATTCCCCGTGTAAATACTTCAAAAAATCAGTCTTTCTACCATCCCAATGATTCCATTTTTGTAAACAAAACTTTCTACAGGAGTCATATCTCAAATTGGCAACTACATGAAGCCACTTCTCTGACGGCTCTCCACAGTATAGCCATTTTGATAGATTGGTTTAAATTAAATTTGGTTCACCTTTTCAGAAAATTAAATTGCTATAGTTTCTTATTAGAGGACGTGGCAAGAGCTAAAAAATATCAAGAGGAGGACCTAGACTTCCTCAAATTACTTTATCTAATTTTTGTTTTAATTTATATTTATAATAAGCATGTGCGTATCAAATATTCTAGGCACCCTTAGGATCTGTTTCACATTAAATGCCTCAAAACTCAGGCTACTCCAAATAAAGAACCTCTTTGCAACAAGAACCTCCCCTCAGCAGTATAACTTGAAATCTCACAAATTCTAGGAATGGGTTTTCAAAGGGTGGGGAAATGGGATTCATCCCTCAAGTCAGGTCAGCACAGGCCTCTCACTGAGAATGTTTTCCTTTAAGTATGTTTCAGAACAGGAAGCCAATCCATACCAGAATTGATACATAATCAGAAAAACAAACAAACAAAAAAAACTTCTAAGTCTACAATTTTGAAATTCTGGTCTAGCTTTTAACCATAATGGCAGATAAGGCACTTTTCATCAACTTATCTCAACATTGTCTCAAAGTAGCAAAAATCACAGCTGTTGTTCTGCAAATGGCAAAATAGATGCTCAGAAAAGGTGAGGTACAGTGCTGGCATCAGAACCAGAGCTCCTTTGTGCTTTAAGTCCCACCAGAAAGCCCGGCAGATGTGCCACACTGGCTCTCTAAACTGAAATTCAGGAAATTTCCTCTCCAAAAAATTTCAACATGCAATCAAAACTCATGAAGTAGAATGCAGAAATATTGCAAAACACTATGTATCCCTACATTGCTGACTTGAAGGCAACAAAAGAAATACATGTCACTGGGCAACAAGTTACCTGCTGAATTTTGCAACATCATATCTATTAAGTATATATCATATCTTTTAAGTTTGAAATTATGCTGATTCAAACCAAAATTTGTCTTTTGAAATCTATCTGATGCTTCTTTAGACAAGAACTGACAATACACAGTAATCCAGGCATTGATCTATTAGCACTGTCAACACCTCCCAACAGGTGCACTCCAGTCTTACCTGGTAGATATCAGAAAGGCTGCTGCTTCCCGAATCACTTGTGATGCTACATCCTGAGTGACTGGATGAAACGTGGGTCACCTGTGGGTGGAGACTGTCAGTAAGGTGAAGCTTTGTGAAATCTGCAGGAAGCTACGGGTGGAGCAGAAAAAGCATCATTACAATTTGATGTAATTGTACACAGGAAAATTAATTTAATGTCATCATTAATCATTAATTAATTTAATGACATCATTAATGTCACACTTTACTCTCTGACAGCACCAACTGTATTAAGAAAACCATTGGGGTCTTAGGATAAAGCATAAAGTTTCTACAGTTTTTAGATTGGTGTAGAGGTCATCAACATAATGCAGGTGCTGCAAATACAAGAACAGATGAAAAAAAAAATCTGAAAACAAACATCACAATAACCTTTGTGCTAAGACACTTTGGTTTCTTACTACATGCTCTGGGTAGAATTCAACTTCATATGAATATTGCACTACTTGCAACATTGACAGTTTCCTTTAGACTAGGATAAACAGTGAGTACAGTCACAAAAATACAGCAAACGCTGTTCTGGATTCAACAAACTCTTTCTTCTGAAGTAGACAGGGTACATTACAGATGAGCACAGTAAAAACCAAGCCACTGAACTGTCTGTTCTACTTTGGGTGAAAGCATATCATGGCAAAAAGGAAACATGGAAAGACCAAGACAACAGCAAAGATCTACAATCCTGAAATGAGTTTGCTAATGTGCTTTGCTGAGGAATGAAACAAGATGGTGCATTTGATCTTTTAGCAGACATAGTACAAAGCTTTGTGACATGTACTTTACAATTGCTTTACGCACACAGTTCCCATCAAAATCTGTAAGAACTGCAAAACCTACCAGATGCAGAAAGGAAAGGTTGATGAATAAACTTTTAAATGCTATTTCTCTTCTCCCCAAAAAGCTTTCATCCCCTTGATAGCTAATAAAAGTATGATAAACTATCAGTTTGACAGGCAATAATTGCTTCAATAATTGGAAAAAAAACACAACAGCACAAAACTATTTGTTCATTTCTTAATGTTTCAACTCAGATGAGGAAGACACAAGCACATTTAAAAAGAGTAACAAGGAGGAGTGTCCACCCATGTCAGTTATTAATGCTACCTTAGCACAACTACCAAACTACAACAATTTGCCCTGGATAGAAACAGGGTTAGGAATTCATCGAACGTTAAGACAGAATAAGTCAATCAGTAGGAAAGGTTAGGCAAAAAGTCAGCTGTAAGTCATAAGAACAGCCATGCTTCCGAAAATGACTGGCTCAGTCAAGTTAGAGGTACTGAATGGTTTTACAGCCGCATGCCTGACATAAGGTTGTTTTATAGTACATGCCCTGAAAGAACCCTGATTTCAGGATATGTGGCAAAACCACAGGCAACCAGAAACCTCAGTCATATTTTGACTGACTGGCATTTCCTACTCCAATATTACTAGAAAGGTCTTCTTCCTTACCACAGCATGACTTCTTTGGTTATAGCAAAATTTGGGACATTTCAAAAAATTCTTCTTATTATTATTGTTATTATTTGAGTGTGTGAAACAGGAGTTAAAATTAGGAACCAGATATTAACAACCCTAAAAAGCTTCAGTCAGCCCAAAGCTAGATTTGATCTTCAAATACCAATCAACAATGAAAGGGAAATTAACAAGAGCAATACTCTAATACATACACACAAATGCTGCCTCCGGAAAAATCTAATTATGTTCACTACTGTTGCTAATTCACCAAAAGGAGAAAGTACAGAATCGAAAAGTGCATTAGTTATAATATCTGTTGATCCTGCCACTTCCTTTTTCATTCCTAAAGTTTGAATCAGCACAAAACTACAGACACATAATGATAATCAAACCACTGTATTAATTTCTGATCACAATTCAGCATCCGAAAAATCAGAATATATTCTATGCATAGAATGTGAAGGAGGTGAATCTCCATGGCTTTTGTAACATGTCACCAATCATTCCACTTGGTTCTGAAAATACAGTCCTCTAGAATTAAGGTATTCCACAGTTTTTTCCAAATCCTATATATTATCTTAACAGGTGGACACATGTCACTTAATGATAACTCATAAAATAGATACTCTATAATATTTTGAAAGCTCTCTATTTTTGAAGGTAGTAACTATTTCAACTAAAACTAACATTAACTGCAAAGGAAGCTGATTATCAGCAGTCTTGAGTACAGCCAAGCGCATTCATTTTTCATAGTGCCCTGCAAATGTCTCCAAGTCACTAGTAATAGCATTTATTTTTAATCAATGTAATAACAATTCTTTAAAACCTTACATCAAAGCAAAGCCAGCTAGTATGTTAAGAAGAAAAAGAAATCCATCTATGTTTAGCATAATGGCTGCAATTAGTGTTTTAAGTGGATCTTTGTTTTGTTCCTACATAGGCAATAGAAGAGGCAGGAGATTGCACCGCAACTGATAAAAACAAGGCAAATAAAAAGCAAGCCTTCTGAATTTTGGCTGTAGACAATCAGCTGAATGTCTGGTGACTACTGGTCTCAGAACAGCTCCCAAAGTCAAAGCCATGCCACATGTGATGGGCTTGCCAAGTAGTGACAGCAGCAGATCAGAAGCAGGCATTTTACTTAGGGCAACCCAGCCAGTCACTTTGATCTTAATCAAATAGGACTATTCACAAGCAGGAAGCACATGCTCACATCTTTGCAGAATACATCATCTCTGTGCAACATGCCCAAAAGCGACATCCAGTTTGACTGCCCTGCCCCCAAACAAGTTAAGGTGAGAAACTGTGTGAGAAGAAATAAAAGACAGTAGAATAGGTTGAAACATTTAAATTGTGAGCTCAACAAAGACTACGTGAGAAGTGCAAAGTGCATGCATTTCTGTCTTAGTCACACACTCCTATTTAAATTATCTAACATACAGAGCTGCACACCATAGGAAAAAGAAAGGCACTGATGACAAAGAAGAAAGCATGCGTCTAAATCTTGAAGATAAGATTTGACAGCCCTTTCTATTGTAGAGGATGACATTGGGTAAACAGTTTTCGGTAAACAGTGCAAGAATTAAAATGCAGCTTTCAGCACCCTAGCAGTGCCAGCAACCTGCACAAAGCTGTCTGGCCCAAACCACGGTATTTACACTTAATTTCCTACTTGCAGCAAAAAAGAGCACATGATTCAAAAATAACGCCAGGAATCTCCTCTATTATATCCAGTCAAGAAATGAATAGGGACATCAATCCCTGCCTTTGGAAGACTTAAAAGTTTACTGCTATGGGTCTCTCTGTAGTGCTACGGATATCACTTTGTTGTGAAATTTAAGCACTCGTGCTTGTATTCAACTAGCATTCCATTCAACAGTTTCAAGACTGCCTTTAGCATATAGAGTAAAGGTTGACTTGTAACATTGTAAGTGCATAAAGGCTAGATACAGCACTTATCCTCTGGATCATAGCATGATATGAGAAAACCTAAGGGCATATTGCTTTCTCCACGTAGCATCAGCTATAAGGGACTTCAGGCTCTACCAATGCCATCAGATCCAAAGAGCAGCTTGTATATTTTTTTCTGCATTTCTATTAAAACATGGCTAGTTTTAAAGGAGTCCTTCAAAGTAACAGGTGTAGAAATGCAACTTGTGTATTTTGTATGAGCCCTGCAACAACACACCAAAATACAGCTCTCCTGAAGCCAGCAACTTAGAGTGACTCTGAATGTTATCAAACACTCACAGTCACAGCATCAGGATGAAACACCAGATGGAATGAAACCATGGCAGACTATTTTGCAAAAATAAATGCATGATTCATTATGCATTCAGTAAATATAACTTTAAAATATTACATGGACATTACATTAAGTAATTAATAGTCATGACAAGGATCAGATAACTGTCCCACTAACCAATTGTCAAGAAGACACTTGGGAAGTGAATAATACTAAGGTATAACACAGCTGGGAAAAGAAAGTTTAACATGCTTGTAGCTCTTGGAAAGTGTGCATGTAAACATGAAGACACTTCAGTGGTTCACATGCACATAGATAAAATGGAGGAAAAAGGATGTGGGAACTTCAAGCGTTTACTATTTGAAAATAAAAAAAAAAAAAAGGAAAAAAACAATTTTGGGAAACTTTCTTAAGGACAAGCTGTATCTCCATGTTGTAACATACATATCTTAAGCCATATCATAACTGTCTATCTTAAAAGCTACATTTTATTACTTCCACCCTCAAAATGAGTCACCATTCCTTGCATGCAAAGCTAACAATTACTTTGCTCTGAATGTTTTCCTTCTATTTTAGGAACATCATGACTTTCTCCTACTCTCCAGCACGCCTTTCTGTCTAACAAGAGGCTATGACTACGTGCCACTGCAGGGACTGTGCCATGTTCATCCTCCTCCTTGCCAAGCACTTGAGTTCTACTGCATTCTGATCAGAACACCATTGGGTTCACCCTAATGTAATCAATACATAATAAAAGAATTGCAGGGGCTAGAAGGGACCTGAGGAAATCGAGTCCAACCCCCCTGCTAAAGCAGGTACCCTACAGTAGGTCAAAACAGGTAGGGATGCAGACAGGTCCCAAATATCTCCAGAGAAAGCACACAGGAAAATGAAGTAAACAGACACGAAAACAGAAAAAATGTGGCTGAAGTTATACTTTTTTTTTTTTCTTTTTAAATTAGCTCTTCCGTGGGTTTGCTTGTTTGTTTTTTTTTCCCATGCAGTTATATGTGGGGAAAGAAGTATACATGCAATAACGGGAAAGACAGAAACCAAACATAATCTTAAAGTACAAGATGAATTCCAACAAGCCACTCGTTTTAGAGCAAACCCATCAGTAAGCATTTTATAAGCAAGGCCTTCCACTGAATGCTATTCAGCGCTTTATGAAAAATGTATAAAGGCACAAAGTGGCTGACTGAGGGACTGAAGTACACCCACAGAAATATGGAATTTTAAGAAAGCAATGACATAACATTCTTTAAAGCAATATTGATTGTTAATGGTACAGGTAACTAAGTGCCTCAAGGTAGACAAAGCAAGTATGGCGGACATGAGAGAACACAAAATATCTCCTTTATGACATGCTTACAAATTCCGACCTTAAAGAAATAGAAACATCAATTCTTCAGCCTCTAAACACACGCATCTCTGCACTTGTAGCACCTGTTGCCTAACAAAATAATGCAACAAAAGACAATGTAGTGCTATGAAAAACACTAATTCTTGTAATTTCATGCTGTAACTAAATACACATCTTAACCCTTCTGACGAATGAGAATAATAAACACCATCATATACAACAAATACTATGACTTAATCTTTCCCATTTTCCTCTACCAAAAATAGAAGTTATACTGTGTTACAGTCTAGCTTACAAACCTAGCTTTCTTTATATCTTATCAGTTCAGTAACATCTTACTCACTGTTTTATGTAAACATTTTATTTTCTACTAAATGTTTGTAAATCTGCTTATACTTTTTCTTTTGATACACTCACATTTGTCATATTTAATGTCTGAAGTAAGAAACATTTCTACTGATGTAAAGTATTCATCAGCATGCCATTTGTGTGCTATTTCAACATAATTCTTTCTCAAACCAAGAGAGACATGAAGGAAAACAATTTCTTTATGGTTCAGTAATTTAAAACACAGCAGTCAATGTAAGTAATTACAGAATAATAAAGTAACTTCTATTGATTCTGCCTTAGGACATGATGCAAGCTGACATGTCCAGCATAGAGTTAAATTCAAAAAGGAAAAAACAAAAAAGAGTTCAAGCTACACTCAGCTCAAATTTGGATGCAGTTCCCACAGAAGCAGGATTTCCTTTTATGTAGAGATGGAAAATCTGAAGTATTTATGTATTTTCTCTGCAAACTTGAGCAAGAGAAGAGTTAAGTGATAAAAACAGAAGAAACAAGAACCTAGCTCATGCATTTTGAATCTAGATATTTTCCTCAGTCAAACAGACATCTTTGTGTGAAGTGGTGACTCAAATCTCACACAGACTTATTCTTAAAAAACATTCTTCATCTTCTGCAGTTCTGAAAATACTGCATTTGTGCAATCTGTTGAGCAGACTGTTTACATACAAAGCCCATGACAGAACCTCTCTAACAACAACAAAAAGCAACACAGACCTGCAAGGACCTCATCAGGCAAGCTCTTCAGAATTTTTCTGCACTAAGACTCTTCTGTAAGTACTCCTCCATAAAACTGTTCAGGGACTTAAAGCAATGCAATGTGCCCTGCTGGTCTCAGAGAGTGAGCAAGATGCAGCATGTATGGGAACTTCATTTTGTTTCCCTTACAAAACACACAACGCCTGCCACTTAATGTACATCTCATAGCTCTGAGCAGCTAATCCTATGAGCGTTTAATGCATCAAATACAATTATCCCTTGCTTGGAGGACTATTGACTTCTGCATAGGGACAGAGGTGGTGAAATGTAAATGGCTATCAGGGGAATGGAGAACAGCTCTCAGGGACAATCCTTTTCAAAGGAGAAGTACAAAATGGATCACTAACACGTGCTTATGCTTCTTTAACTTAACTGCCTTATCTGCTGTAGAACCAGGTCTGAAGACTAGCCTTTTTTTTGACAGCTTTAGTGCCACAGATTTTATATAAAGTTCTATATTCAAGCATCTTTCACAGGAAATCTCACATAAGCATTATTCCTTTGACAAACAAATTTATTGGCATCAACTCAAGTACTGTATGAACAGAAGAAAAAAAAAAATCACACATATTTATAGTGATAGAGAATCAAGAATACAAGCAGAAAGTGTAGTGGATTTGAACTAAAACATATTGAACTGAAGATATAATTTTCCAAAGTTCCTGGTCAGGTTTCTGAGATTCTGAACACAAAGAATTGTAATGTGTTCTACCCATTAGCAACAGTTCTGCTGTCTAAAGCAGCAAGTCTGCAAGATCAGTGTACTTCAATTTAGATTTCTATTCAGAAGTTTATTCGGCATTCTGTCTCACTCAGAAAAAGTGTAACTTCTTCATTTGGCAACAGAAGATACTTCTGTACTTTTAAAACACTGACTCTGTTGTTTTTAGCATTGGAGCAGTTCTGCCCACAGGATCAAAATAAAGTATTCCTCAACTGCTGACCGTGGATATACATGCAAGTAGAGACAACTCTTGGAACCTCAGCTGCATGCAAGAAAGATGTCCTGCCCTCTCACACCGTCTAGGTCATGTTGCTTCACCTTGTCCTTGCAGCCACGTTGATTTTGTAGATAACACCATTACTCAGGCACTGTGTACATTCTTTTAATCTGCTTCACAGAGAAGATGTGCAATTCTGTCTGCACCTGCAGCTTAATTGCTGCAAGATTTTTGCTCTATCTGCTAACATTCTCTCCCAAGCTGCACAGCTGAAGTGAAACATTGCAGAATGGAGGAGATAGAATTTGCAGGTTTTACTCCTGGTTTTCCATTAATAGCATTGGGTATTTCATATTGGTCAATTCTTTCTGTTTTAAAAAGCATCTAAAGTTTACACAGGGTTCTGTTCCTTGTCACATTGAACTACTGCTCAGATGGTAAAAAGCAAGATCTCTATTCCAGCATTTCAGAATTGTAGGAGTGTAATGCTGCATCAGACAGCTTGGAATTACTCTCAGCAAGCATTCCTGTTTACAGACTTGGTGTCTGCACTGCGTACAGCCCACAACTACCCACAAGCTAACAGCTTCCCTGAAACACTGAATAAAATTGAGAAGATACTGTGGAAATAATGAAATCTGATGGACAAAGAGGCCTCAGCTACAACTGCAGACCACTGTGAGACATCTCAATTTTCATCTGAAATATCTTGAAGGTGAGAGAGTAGAAAATAAGTAAAAAATAAATTAAAAGAAAATTTAAAAATCATTCTAATACCACAGTATTTTAATTACCTCCCTTAAAGAAGCGTACTGTCTCAACAAAAACCATACTGCTCTGTAAGTAAAATGATGGAGATCTGTACCCATGACCATCAAGCAAAAGTCTAAACATTTTACAGAAGTCAGTGGCCTAGACAATGGTTAAGCAAGGTCACACAGCAATAAGAATCCTATTTTCAGGAATACAAAGGTGTCTGCTTTGCTGTGAGCTCAGTTAACAATTTTGAAAGGAAAAGAGGTCACCCAGTGACCAAATGCTCTGTCCAGTTAATGAGCGCAGCCACTTCACCTCAGCAAAAGATCCTGTTATTTAATAGCAGTAAATGTGGAGGACAAAATTAATAAAGCCTGGCTTTGTAGAGATTTGTCTCCTGGGAATAATTGATTTCCATACTAATGTAATACATGTTCCAGTTGATGATGTTCCTAAATACTTGGTCTTGTGGCTGCTTTGTTGTTTCATGTGCAAATGTCTGTTGTTGAACTGGAAACTAAATAGCCTACTTTCAGGAGTTTTGGAGATCTATAAATGCAGAACACTTTGACCTGGTATGTGCACTTGTGGGAAAGAAAGGAACAGACAACATGGTTACCAATTTTGCTTCCATAGGAAATCAGAAAAAAAAAAATATGTTTAAAATTGTAAAAGAAAAAAGGTTCAAGAATACTGTAAGCATATATATATATATATATACACCATGTGCCCCGGTGACGCAAGTGGTAGGAATGCCGCATTGCAACACTGGAGGCCCTGGGTTCGAATCTCCCCTGTGGCGCAAGTGGCAGAAGTGCTGCTCTGCTACACAAGAGGCTTGAATCCCGGGGGTTGGACTCAATGATCTCTAAGGTCCCTTCCAACCCGCACAAGAGTATGATACTATGACACTATGATATTCAAAGTAAGTGTGAGTTCAAACATTTCAAATAAAATATTTAAAATTCTGCATTATGTTACGTATGCAACATATGATACGTATGCAACTTCAAATGTAGATCACTGGAAGGGTTTTCTTACACCTTGTGTTGATTTTGTTTCATATCCAACCACAGATGAAAACCAAGGGCAAACCAAGCAGTAAATCCTTCCAAGTGGGGTGTAAAAAGCATAGAAAATTGATAAAGATGGAGATGCATCACAAACATGGTGGCAAAACCTGCTGGCACAGCACAAAGAGATGGCACAAAACATGAGCAGGACATTTCCGTGAGAGCAATGCAATGCCTACGTGGAGCTAAGAACTAGTGAGTATGCTGAATAAAAGATGCAAGGGTCAAGCAATCTGAGAAAAACAAAACAGAACAATCACAGCCTGGGAACTTATCTGCCAGAAATGACCATGAAAACAACTCCAGCCAGTTAACAGATTAGGTGACTGAACTGTTTATGGTGATGCAGTAGAAAAGGAAACCAATGAGATCACTGCATTCATCATCCAGAAACACATTTGTTTGGGTCTCTTATCCTTGGCTCCAGAAGAGATTTTCCCTAAAAGACTGCACACAGTCCCAGCTGGGTGTTTTCAATAAAGGTGAACTTAAAGTCATGCATTTGAAGAGATGCAAAGAAATACCAAAATTATCACAGGAAGTAGTATGTGAAGGTATATAAAGCACCTTTTAGCATGAGCTGAGAAAGCATATTATCACTACCATGAAATAGGAAGGGAAAAAAAAGCACCTACAGTAAAAATGCAATACAAGTGCAAAAACTAATGAGCAAAAATTTGAAAGAAAGTCGTTGCCTAGCAAAACACAGATTCTCAAAACCACACTCAACAGGAGCTGTGGTAGAGAAGGTTTCAAACTGATGCTAGAGTAAGTCCAGAGCATGCTGTGCAACCCACTGTGCAATGGCAGTGACCCAGAAAATCCCTTCCAGGTCCACGTCATTCATCCAAAAAGAAAAAGCAGTGGCCAGTTTAGTTCTTCCCACTTTTACTGAGAAACAGACTAACCTAAGGAGGAAAAACTCACAAGATTCAA
The DNA here is from genome assembly GCF_054131305.1 of Coturnix japonica. NCBI lineage: Eukaryota > Metazoa > Chordata > Aves > Galliformes > Phasianidae > Coturnix > Coturnix japonica. The sequence goes on along the minus strand of NC_140666.1, from coordinate 28,116,856 downwards.
CGTGATTAACGTTATATTTTGGATTTTAACTACTTGCAGTTTCTCAGTAAAGACATGCATTCCCTAAACTTGCAAGAAAAAACTATTTTTAAAAATATAGATATGTAAATAATTTCCACGTAAACACGAAAAACTGGAGACTTCAAATCTACATGGATTTTTATCTCTATAAAATACCAAATAAAAATACTTTCGATGAAACAGACATGAGAATTCAGAAGTTACATGGTGGATGTTTCTGTTCTGTGCTTTTTTTGTTTGTTTGCTTCTATTTAAAATTAATATCTGTGGCCATATCGACACCATTGTTGGACTTTTAGCAAAGGGATTATATTTGCTTTCTACAGTACAACTCATGAGGAAAAAAAAAAAATCCTAAGATAGCTTTAATTTTCCATAAAGCAGTAGGAGAGAAATGTGTAATTCCTCCACAAATTCTCCCACTCCAAACAAAAAGTTGTGTACTGGGGCTACTTGTTTCCACATGCTTACTCTGCAATAGAAGCTTCTTTTATTTTCCTCACTCATTAATATAAGATTCACATTTCTACTTCACCCCTAATGTAACTGAAGAATTGTAATATTGCATACTTCGATATAAAATAAGCAAAGGATTGCTAAAACTGTTTAATAAGAATATTATGCTTGCAGCTTTTTTTAAGGTATTGCAGAAATGTGTATTCCCAGAGTTGTGATCTGGAAACTCCTACTCGCATAAAGTGAGCACTCCTAAACAATGATTGGAAACAAAATTTTACAAATTGCTTGAAAGAACGAGAGGCAAATAATTTTGCTTTCAAAAATGAGGATGCTCTTACTTGAAGATTTTTAAGAGAGGTTACTGTTGAACATATTAAAGAAAAAAAGAGAATCCCTTTGAGAGTAATGAACAGAAAGTAAGAAGGTTTCATGTTTGCAGTGTGAAATTAGTACATATAATGTCTCAAGGTTTTTCTGATAGTGTAAAAATAGCACAGCAGCCAGATGACTCAGATTATTTTTAAGTAAGCTTCTCTCTTTCTGCATGGTTAATGCTGCAAAATCCTAACATAATGTATTTACCTTACCATTGATTTTTAATGCTATACCAACCTGCTAGTCAAATAGCTTCATTACTTATTTTTATCAATTTGAAATTATAATAGTACTTATGCTATGGCAACAAAACAATAGAGAACGTTGCAGTAATACTTCCAGCTTTATTGCCTATGCTTTGCTTATGTTTTCCTTCCAATGGTACCCAAAGAAAATAATGAAAATGTTTTGTACTGACACGAGCATTTAGGACTGTATATGGTGACATGCTATCCTAATACCCCTAGAGTTTCTGTTCTGTAAGCACAGAACAAGATTTTAAGTTATTTAAAGAACTGTGACTATTTGATTTAAATGGACAAAAGTCTTCCTTGTGTGTGATCATACAGAAGGAGGAAATACAACTTATTTCTTTTCCTTTCAGAGAATCTCTAGGTAAGTATAAGTGTTCCACTAAATTCAGGATCCCTGTGCAGAGACACACGAGTTTATTTATGCAACTCAATACAGACCCTTCTTGTACATTAACAGTACGTCCACTGAATTCTGAATATGCTGGTTTTCTTTACACCCAAACTGCTATTCAATATACTAATATCAAATGCTAAGTTCAACTAGCCCAGCCTTGTCATGACATTTCCAAATTCCCACAAGAACACATTCACAACATAATGTTTTCCCAAGTCTTTATCAATGCAGCTAAAAGGAACTGAGTGGTGCCTGTTAAAACCAGAACTTCATAGAGCAAGGAAAGAGTCAACTGAAGGATCATGTTAGTCTGCATAAAATGCTGACATTCAGATGTGGCTTCAGAAATCTATTTGTGTCTGTATAGCAATGCACACAAACTTTAAATCAGCTCTGATACACCTTTCTTAGGAAAACAGTATCCTAATAAATAAATAATCTCAATCCATGTAGCAACATATATTCAACTGATACCACAAACAATTTCAGTGATGACTATTTAGGAAAAGACATTTAAGATTGCCAAACTGCAGAGAAATAGCAAATATAGAAATAAATTAGAAATTTGAGAGAAATGCATTTAGAATCATAGGATCACCAATGCTGGAAAAGATACCTCCAAGTTCATCCAGTCCAACAGTCCACCTACTACCAATATTTTCCCACTAGGCCATGTTAGTAAATTTAATCTTTATTAATCCCACTGAGCAGAAGTTTAGCTCCAGAGACCTAGAATGCATGCACGTACATCCCTCATTTCATTTGGTCACCTTCTAATAATGAGAGAATTTGAGAGCCCAATTTTAACCACTGATTTCTGACAGTATCCAAATGGTCTTGGCTAATCTTTTAGTCATTTACTATATTAACCATGTTATCTTTGCATGCTTAAGTGATAAAATGCCATCTCCGCTCAAAAAAGCCATCATATTACTCTAACAAAGGAATTCATATATCCAGATTTCCGAAAATACCATCCTCACAGAAGTAAAAATAACATACAATAATAATGGAAGGGTCAGGTGTAGGAGTGACATTTATCTGTCTAAACAACCTCTTCCTTCAGCAGGAAAAGACAGATAAGTAGATTTTCTGTATACTACTGTTGACATGCATACCACTGTTCATCAAACTAATGCTTTAGTATCCACTTATTGAGGAATACTAACTGTATTTGGTAATCTTGGAAACAGCCAAATGAATTATCTGAAACCCTTTTCTGTGAAGTGGAAGAAATCTCTCATAAAACTAGGAAGTAAAAAATATTTCTTAGCAATTAAAAAAACCTATTCTTTGAAATCAAGCAAGACCAAACAGAATAAAAATCCCCGAAGATAAACAACAAAAAACATTTGCAGGAGACATACACCAGCAGGTGTATACACCTGACATACAGACTTCTACAGTGATTAGCAGAAACAAATAGTTTTCACTTCGGTATGTCTTTTGTTTGGCACCAACACTTAAGTTTTAGTTAAATATATATTTCTTCAGTGCTGCTATTTAAAAAAAAGCAATGGGACACCATTACCAGACACAGAGTTAATTATTCAAATTACAAATTACAAACGTTCTTAAGACATTAAATGCATTCCTTTTCCTTATGGTTCCTCTGCAGTAAGAATTTGAGAGGAAAGAAAAAAACAAACTATCTTCATGTCAGAATCTTTCAAATAAGAACTTCTCTATATTCAGCTTCTTCAAGGGCCTAAAAACCCAGCTAACAATCCACTAGAAACATGGGTCAAAACTAAAAATACAGACACACCAGGAAGGCATCTGGCTCTTTCCTGAGCAATGTGAAATAGAAGAGAGTCTAATGCCTGCCAAGTATTTGAAAGATTTTTTTTCCCCCTAGTTTGCTATCAGGAATAAATTAAGATTTAGAGGTCAAGCTGTATCCTTCTCAGGGAAGCAGCAGAGGCAGACACTGTAAAATGCAAGTTTTGAAGTACTTTTAGCTGCTTATGTATAATTTGAAGGAAAATAATAACAATTATGAGAACAAAAACTGTAGTTGGGTCAACAGAAAAATAGCTTCCACAGTTTGGTTTACATTACCCAAAATCTAGTCTGAGTATTACTTTTGACCTCAGCTAAGCTCATCCAGCTTTCAAGCATGATATTCTCCATTACCCCACTTCCAAGCCATCAATCCCACTACCAAGATTAAATTTAAGTTCCAGTACCACAGCCACATTCCCTCCTCCTGCTGCGCCCCTGCAGAAAATCTCCCATCAGACCTTTCTGACACTTGTGAAACTCCTACTACATTCAGGACTTGGCAGGCATGCAGCAGCAGATAGGAATTTAGGAAACAATGCCATGGGTGGAGTCCTAAGAACACAATCCAGCTCCCATTCTCTTGACTCTGCAGGAATAGCAGCCACATAGTACAGTGAAAGCCTATTTTTAACTATAAGGCAAGCCAACATGACTAAAATGCACAAGGGGAGCAGAACTACAAAACAGCACGTCATTTCTATGAAATCATTCTTCATAGAAGGAAAAAAAGGCTCTTATCTATTTTTCTTACTTGCAAAAATCACAGTTTGGAGTCAGGCTATAAACTAAAAAATCCCATCACAATTGACTTCCAAATGACCTAGTGCACAGCACCTGTGCTTGTAAGAAAGCAAGCTGACAGACTCCACTTTCACAGGGTAAAAGAAACCACAAACTGAGGAACAAGGGCACTGCTTATGGTCTGGGTCACCATGATGGCCCTTCTCAGGCTGCCCATAAACTTCTGAGGATCAGGTAGCTTTAGTTACCAGGAAGATACACTGCTGCAATCAAACATCAGCAATGGGATCACCTGGACACCAGTACTAAGTTATCTACAGATCAGAAATTCAAGTTCCACATGGAGCTTCATTTTATGACTGCAATAACATTAACTTATTAACAGATATTAAATGCAGCTATAATAGGATGCAATAGCAGATCTTTACACCTCATGAGCTTGTTTTTTCTTTGATTTAGAAAAGAAATTGACTCCTGAATCAAGCCATGAAACCTGGGCTGAAGAGAGTGTTAAACCATTATTCATACTCCCACCCTAAAGGAGAAGCATCATATCCACTACAAGCTATAATATCCATGGAAGTATCTATATACTTGAGCACAGAGACAACTTCCCATTAAAGCATAATGTTTGCATTTTGTCAAAGATTTCTGTAGTCACTATAGTGTCTAATTAAACTTGCACTCATACACCATGTGAAGAAAATACAGGATAACATTCCCAACTCAAGGAGGAACATTGATCCTCCCACTTACTCCCACCCCAGGGGCCACAACACACTTCTTAACTTCGGAAAAGACTAAATTGTTTTTACACCTTTCTAAGGTACTCCAGTCTGGCTTTGAGAGGAATGGCATCTTACAGGAGACAACAATTTGACCACCCCTAACACAGGAATCAAGAACGGCTAGAACTGTATCCAATCCAAGCTGCTAGACTTAGCAGGCTACTCCCCTATTTGGAAAAATCCTCCAACAGTTGTGATGGAGACCTCAGATCACAAGAAGACTACTGCCCCTATTTCAGGTTTTTCACTGTAATAAGGTTTAGACCGAGTAGAGGACACTAAGTTAAAGTTAACTAAGTACAGTCAGGTCAGTTCATGTTGTCAAGACGAATGCTGAAAGTGAGAGCAACCCAAAATATAGGACACCTTTTGACCAGAGGCTGTGTGCCTATTCTTGTGCAGTACCACCTAAGTAGCTGCATACCACGAGTGCAAAACACAAACTACATCTTCTCAATATTTTTTCCTATCTTCCAGTTATTTCACCAAACATAATGACTATGATGCTTATCTTCTACAATTTAAAAATAAATAAATAAAAATCAGACAAAACTCTTAGTTATATTAAGGGTTATACATCAACATCATTCGGGTCAGGTAATTTGTTAATGCAAGGCTATTTACCTTCACCATCATCTACATAAAAGCTTTGCAATCTGTTGTCCTTCATCAACCCTCCTCATATCCCCATATAACAGATTTAGGAAGGAATAACAAACACTGTTATAAATTCCAGCTCCTGGGCATAGGATCAGCTTTCACAAACTAATCACTGAGCAATATTCAGGTAACCCTTCAGTATAGTTTATTCTTCCTGAGGTTCTCTGCTAAGTCATCAGCATTTCAAAATGAATAGAGCAAAAGGAAAAAAAAAAAAAAACAACAACAAAAAAAAAACAAAAAAACACAACTACTGGCTAGGTAACAAAATGTGAACAAACAGCCAACCATCCATTGCTGGGGTAGTGTACAAGTGTCGGTTACTTTTCAGGGATGGATTGACAGGTTAAGCACACTAATGGTTAGAATCCTAGAGAGCCTGCAGTCCTGCACAAGTCAACCCACATTTCCTGAATACAATACTGAAAATGAAATGTATTAGGTACAAGAACCTTTGGTCAAGGGCAAATCTTGAGACATCTTTCTCATTTTTCCCAAACCCTTAACACTGACTATACTCATCACATAGGGTCATCACAGTCAGCTGTACTTGTCACCTATTGACATAAAAAAAATACTGGAAACAATGATTCAGGACTATCTCATGTGAACTCTTGAAATACCCTACTATCATGATTTTTATTTTTCCTTTAGTACTCTTCTATTCATTATTAAATTCAGAGAATGCTAACAAGAAAGCATCAATAATAGTAACTGAAGTCTTAATACATACAAACCGTTGCAACTAGGATATCAGAAAATTAATATCAGATTTTAGTAAAAATATCCTGAAACTTTGAAAATCTTGTATTTATTTCAGATAACAATCACAGAACTGTGTATTTCTGAGAGAGCTAGTAAAATCAGTACAGCTTATCAAACATCAAGGATGTTGTTAGAGTAATTTGTAAATTTGTTAATTAGTAATTTAAAGCCCAGATCACAACAAGAAAACCAAACTAGATAAAAATTATTCTACAGCACAAGCATCATTCATTATCCCAGAGCACTGATGGCCAGAACATGGTTTATATGCTGATCCAATTCCAGTTTACAAAACTGAGCATTAGGGAGCTGCGATTTCTAATTGCTAAATCATGTGCTGCTGTCTTTTGACACAGATAATTACTTCTCCAATTCTGCAGACCTGTAATACTATCACATACGGAAGAATTTTTCAGATAAGCTCCAGGTCATCTTAGCAGCAGAGTACAGACCATGAAACACACTTCCCCCTCTTGCATACTGGAGCAGTACCGGTGGCAATCGTAACCGATAGAATGAACAACACTATCAACAGCAGTTTCTAATCTTCTTATAAACCAAGTACTTTTTTGCATATCACTATTTGATACACCCTGCCTTAGGTAATTAAAAATGAAGTTTCCAAAAATCTAATTTACTCCATCTTGCCAGAATATTTTTATAGGTCCATTTACTAAACTGCTGAGTTTATAGACTACGTCATCTGGAATTGTCTGAGCACAAGTACCACCCCACCATTTGAAAACTCTTAATCAAGAATTCTGAAAGGGAGTGCAAATATTTTTCAGGTGGAAAATGCCTGAGATACTGAGGTACAGGATTTTCTTAGCTGAATATGCATGCTTCAAGTAACGATGGACTTCATGTCACTCTATTTGCATAGTGATAATTCCCTACCCTATTTAGCACAGCATTCTAATATCCTCTACGTTTTAGAGCTTCTATCATTTCTCTGACTTTTAACTTGTAGTTTCAAAAGCAAATCAATGGTACTTTGATGAGGACTTTAAGGACTTCTTGCGTTCTTTCTTTAGAGGTTTGGATTTTTTGTCAGTGTGGGGTTTGTTTTGTTTTGTTTTTTGCTTTTCTGATTGCTGGGTATCAGCAGCTCTCAATATTAGCAGGATTTTTAACTTGTCTGAAGATATGACAGAATTATCTACAACTCAGTAATAATATATATTATTAGTCAGTTGGTCTAAAATAGCATTTCAGAATAAACTCAGATTCCATTTTAGGTTCATTTCTGTATTTTGGCTATATTCTAGTTTCAGTGTACACACCACCATAAAGATGACTTCGTAAACACTACAATAACACTACTAGGATTGATCACTTGGGATTATAAAAGAGTGCCAATAATACCAGTAGTGCTGGTGTCCCGGTGCTCACTGTGAATTTTTTCTACTTTATAAATGCCAGAGGAGCTGTGGGTGGCAACCCCAACCCTGAAGGCATTCAGTGCCAAGGTTGGATTGGGCCCTGGGTAACCTGATATAGTCAGAGGTGCCACTGCCCATTGTAGGGGACTAGAACTGTACAGGCTTTAATGTCCCTCCCTAGACAAACCATTCTATCATTCTCTGGTTCTAAACTTTTTCTAAATTTCTTTTTGATGTCAACTATCTATTCTGAGCTGAAAAAATCTGCCTATTTCTCAGGAAGGTAGAGAAAGCCAATTATTTGTCTTTGTAAATGTTTATAAACATCTATATAAACATTTGTACATACATAATCTGCTTTTACACTACCTTTCCAAGAAGTAGACAGTATGTATTTTCTAAATAAATTTCCACATATACAACACACGCACACAAAAATGTGCATGTTGTACAGACTCCAGGCCTTGGTACAGAAACAAAAAAATGGCATGACATCTACTATGTGCCAAAGACACTATCATTGACATCTCTACAGGTCACTAATGCATCCACTCTCATTCATATGAGATGACCCATATTATGCCAATAATAAGCTTTTGAGAAAATTTGCCATTCGATGTTGTCCTGGAGAATAAGAATTTATCCAGACTCTGCCACAGATCACTGGTATGATGCCAAGAAAGCCACTTAAAATTAACCTTTCAGAAAATCATTAGACAAGGGGTGCCTGATCTGGGCCAAAATACAGAAAATTCAGAAAAAGTCCATACTTTGAGCACTTACTTAAGTCAACCTAGACTGATAAATAAGCATCTGAAGTTTTCAGAAATCTGTTCTTAGATTTTGCCAAAGATTTGCTTCATTAGAACTACCTGAAAAATGATGATAATGCCACATATATTAATCACATTAACACTACAAACTAGCTACAAACTCCCTAAAAAGCCAGAGAAAGAAAAAATAATACTTTTATCTTCTAATTAGGACTTGAATAGTATGCCATAAACTTAGCCTGGCCATTTAAGCAACAAACCTAACACAAGATATCAAATATAAACCAAAACTTATCCATCTTGAGTTGAATCTTTTGGAATAAAATTCAGAATTAAAGACTGTACTAAAAAGTACATTTGAAGTAATGAAATAACTCCTCCTAATCATTTTTTAAAGATCCACAACTACATTACTAGTCTGCAGAGAGAACCTTTTTCAAAATACACTAATGAAATGGAAAGGAATGATCTGAAGGGAATAAAACAGAAGTCTTGTTTGTCAACAAGCAACAAAAAATAGATGTCCCTTAAAAAACAACTCCAAGTTCCAATGTGATGCACTCTCTTAAGACAAATAAAATCCAAATCATCAGCAGGTAAAGCAGATAGCAGATTACTACCAAGTTGGAAGGCGGCTTTTTCATATATACGTTTGTTCATGTAACTTTTTCCCTTGTGTGTGTGTATGTATGTGTGTACAAATGTCCATAAGTGTGTGTGTATACACACACATATGAGGTCTAGTCAATTCGGATCATTCAGCTTATCAAGTATAGCTTATACTTTTCCTCCCTGCTTTCCCAAAAGGGCTACTTTTATTTTCTTAGTTCTAAAACAGTACCAAGTATCCCTTCCAGGAAGAGAAAATTATGTTTCTTCTATAATGTTTCACATTTCTTAGAAAAGCATGCCACAATCTACACAATCTCTTACTACAAACCAAATTCAAATAGCCATATTTGCATAGTTACAACTCAAGACTCTTTCTCAAAATACCATTCATTTCCTCCTCATTGTTGGGAGAGAAGGGGGCCATAGCATGGAACCACAAATCTTTGTGAACTACAACACAGCAAGAGCAAGCCAAAGACTTACAGCTTTCAGTATTGTTCAGTAATTCAAGACAGGTCAAGAACATCAAAAGGCTGAAGTGTCTACAAGAGCACTGAAGTAGAGTCACTGGGTTCCCAGTGAAACAAATCCTTTATTTGAGCACTTAATTTCTATAGTACCCAAAGTAAAAATGTAACTTTTCCTACAGACTGTTCATAAGTGACAGCAAAGTACTGGGCAATTCATGAGCTGTTAATCATTACACATTCATGGCAGAGCTATGCATCTTAAGTCACATCTTTAAAAGCCTTTTTCTTTTAAATTTATGTTAGTAATGCCGAGTAAAGTTTTCACAAACAACATGTAGAAGAGGAAGAATGAGATAGCTGCTGGGACAACATCCACACAGAACCCAGAAAACACACACAGCTGCAGCACTGCCTCAATCCCTTCTAATTTATGAAAGATAAATAAGACCTGTACTCTTCATGAATGATACCGATCTTTAATTTCTTACATTAATTAACCTAGGAAATGTAACAATTTTTCACTTCACCTCCCTCCAGCCCAACCATCATGAATGTAATAGCCATTTTGCACAACGTTTTTCACAGAACAGTAAACTTACTGCCTATTAAACTAGTGTTAAATTAGGAACTTAACAGCATTAACTACAATTAGTTTACAGAATCTTGTGAAATCCAGCACAAGAGATTTTTGCACTCATTTCCAGCTTGTCTCAGCAAATCAAGCTGCAAGACTGCAGGTGGGGATGTCACAGAAGTAATTAAGGTTCTTTTCTTGAAGTCAAGTCCATTAGACATCAATAAAAGGTTTGGGATTCTGGAAACATACAAACATGAAAATAACTTTGCCTAAAAAATGATTAATTCACTCAGTTTTCCTTTTTGGCAAAGCAACACAAAGTCTGTGTATCTTAAAACTCTGAAATTGCCCTCCCTCCATACAATAACTCAGATCTTCAAATCCAATTTTCCAAGCAAAAAGCCTCTACCTGGACAACAAGCATGGAAAGTTTCATTGCCAAAGTAGTGTTTCACTGCGAGCTAGATGTGTCCTAACAGTATCACAGAATCATTTTAAACTGCACAAGCCCTTATCTACAGACTTTGTTAATGCAAAATCTGCAATTGTGTGCCAGCCTTATGTCAAAAATATATATTTTTTCATTTATATGTCAGCATTTCCTACAGCAAACTAATTTTCTTATACAATTATTATTATTATCTTTCATCATTACCTTTCATCATTTGGTATTTTGGTTCATAGAGTGAAATTTATCTCTGATTTAATTAATTCAGAATAGTGCATTTAAAACATGTCAGACTTTAGAATGTTAGGTCTGTAAGTTACTGAGTTATTTTTTCCCTCACCTATAAGCTATTATTTTACATTAGATTTGCTCTGTTACAAGAATCCATCCAGAAACTTTCATTAACCTTCTCTGGAGAGCAAGAAGAATACATATGCATCTGTCTCATTTTATTTCAATTTGCAAATTCAGGGTATCCTATTCTATTTCAGATTCTTCAGTACTTGAGTTTCAGGAGAAGTGGAGTCGTGGTGGGGTTTTTTCTTAGATTAAGTTCTAAATATTTCATGAACACCAATGATTTGGTAACATGAACTCCTTTATACTTGGAATGTAATTAAGAAGAGAAAGGAACAGTCTACAAATAAGACACTGTGATAAGTCTGCTGCATGCATAAAAATAAATTCACTAGACATGTTCTGAAATGTTTATAGGTTGGTTTCTATGTTTCTACACAAAATTAAAGCTGAATTTGTGATGACAATATTCTTCCTTTAAGAAGTTCCTGTTACCAAATTTTCCTCACTATTTATGATTTAATTGTATACCCTGAACATGCTGTACGCATTCCCATGCACTCTAGTACACACACTAAGCACAAAATGTAGAGGTCTTCAAGAAAGATATGATGAAATTAAAAGTTACATCAAACCATGTAAAACCTAACATAAAGATATTAATGTCAGCAAAGTGATAAGAATCTATTTCTATCATCCTTTTATACTGTCAAGCCTAAATTTCCAGTTTCTGACACCTGAGGCCTTGTTAAATTATGTTTGCTGTTCTACTCATAAATGCATTTATAACAAACATTAAACACAGGCAGCCCATGGGATTAAATCCTGACAAAGGTGTAGCTGACTCATGGGATCAATTATAAAGCATCAGTACTTATGCCTTTTGTTCATGCCGTGTTTTACTAACAGTTTCTGCATTTTCAGTGCAAGTCTACCACAGATGTTCAATGCCGTGTTACAAGGCAACAGCACGCCCGTACCACACATTACACAGAATAAATCTATTCTTATCACCAGCTACAATTAAACCACTTGTTATAAAGCTCAAATACCTCTTTAAAAGTTTTACAAATGCATAGTTGTTTTAACTGAATGCTCATAGCTTTGTGACCAAAAAAAGTATGTCAATATTTTCCAAGTACACTTCTAACCTTCAAAAAAACCGACAAGAGTTGCCTTTCCCAAGCTAAAAAACAACCTTAAGCACAGACACAGATTCTAACGCCACCTCAGGTACAGCTTTCCCTGAAAAACCCACTATTAAATTCCCAAATCAGAAGTACACGAGGAAGACAACAAGCAGTTCCAATTACCATGCAGCTTGCCTGTGACAGGTTATTGATAGAACAAACAGAATTTGCAATACTTACTGAATGTTTCTCCTGCTGGCCCATAACTCCATGGTTAGCTGGGATTGCAAGTGGTTTCATAATGAAGAAACAGAAGCTGAACTGAATTTACACATCATGTACCAATTTCTTATGGATGGCAAGTCACCCTCTACAGCATTAAATTAAAACGAGGAGGAGGGGGGGAAGCAAGCTGGAACTAAAAGTGTCACTACGGGTAAGCTCAAAAAACCCCTCACACTTGTAGTGCAGAGAAGCAATCCAAACGACAGCGTTTGTCTCCATTTTTGTAACACAGAAAGTCTAACCATGTCAGGATGCAAAGAGCCTGATGAAACCCTACATATCCAGTGCCCATCCAGAGGAACAAAACCATTCTCCGAGACAGAGGAACGGGAAGAAAAAAAAAAAAAAAAGAAAGAAAAAAAAAAGGAGAAAAAAAAGCTAAAATGGCTGACTGCACAGAGACTCCCTCAAAAAGGCTTAATAGAGTATTATGTTAGTCAGGGTGCAGGAACCAGCCCCAGCACCCAGTCAAGCATTGTTAATACTCCTGTTTCATTTGCAACTGCACACGCTCACACACACAGCCCCCCCTCGCCACCACCCTCCACTCCCCCAAAATCAGGGCAGAGCATGCGAGCAGGGACCTCCTCCCCCGGCTGCCACTGCTACCGGCAGTAGTGACCGGTGATCCATGCGCCGCTCAGCTAACCAAGTTTGCACAATTAATCTCGTCAGCGTGACATTGACAGACATTGGATTTTATGACACCCGCTCCTCACAATCGAGACTAGCACATCTACTAGCAGGAGAGTCAGCAACAGAAATACAACACAGTAACACACACATAAAACCCAGAGAATCATGAGTCTGAATGCAATACGCCAATATAATTACGTTATTGTGCTTACTTTGGAAGACCATGGCTGCAGGCAGTTGGCATAGCAACGCACAAGGAAAGCCATTTCCTGGGCAGAAAGAATGCTTCCTTTTCTAAATAAAAAAATTCCTCTTAGGATACAAACGGCATTGCTGCTTCCTGCAGAAAGCAAAGAGACTGTAGTCTGTCTCCTAACCTGCAAAGGCACACTCGATGCGGTCCTAGTGATGTAAGTGCATTTCTCACTCACTCTCTCCCTCCCTCTCCCTTTATCCACTGAAATATTTGAGTCAAATGGAAGACACATTCCTTGAGGCTCGTCCCCTCCAACACTTCACCATTTCACTCATTAACATAGAGGTGGACAACGCAGAGAAAACAAGCAGCTCTTGCCTGTATGATGTCAGCCCCTGAAGATGAAGGCAACCCCAAGGGGAGGGATGTGCTCACAGCTGCTCCTCAGGGCACTGCCAGAGTAAGGACCAGCATGTACCTCCACCAGCCCTCCACCAAGTGGGACTTCTCAGGAAAATGAAGGCAAAGCAGGTTTGACATCACCTCCCTTTCCCCCCCCCCCCCCACCCAAAAGAGTGCTGCTGCAGAACTGCTGTAAACGCTGTTATCAAGTATTTATAAACAGTGCACTTGACAAGTTCTTGCAGATTTTCAGCTGTTTCACTGTTAGGCAGGCCACAGACATCCACGGCCTGAAGCCCGTGAATGTCAAGATAGTTTTAAAATACAATTCAGGCTTTCTGAATATAGATCTTGTATCTCTGTTCACACTGTATACACAAATCCCCCAGAAAACAAAAGGGGAAGCGAGATCTGAAAGAGACTGACATACATATGGCTTTTATAATCCCCCACTCCGACCGTAATTGCATCTTAAACTGAGAAATCTCCCGCTGCCTCCTCTGGCAGGGCTGTGCTGCTGGTCGTGCACTGCCAGCACCAAGCTGCAGAGGAGCCAAGGTGCAGAGGCCGGGCTGCAGCAGCAAGCCAGTGGGCAGCCCTCACCACGGAGCCCAAATCCATGGCACCTGGCAGTGGAGACCCACACAGGGCCAATGGGATCGTGCCACCTGCCAAGCAAGCTTCAGCCTTCTCAGGGCATGTTTACAGCATACTCTGTCAAATCGGAGACCATCTGTGCTTAAAGCCACTTCAAAGTCTTTTTTATTTCCTTAAACAATATGAGGGAAAAGGATTTAACAGTTGTTACAAAGGCGTAAAGACACAGGAAGAAATGAATGCTGCAGAGCAGCACATAACCTAATCTGCAGCTGCTTTTCACCAAAATACATGTCCACTGATAATTACGTAGTGATTTCATTCTGTGCGGACAATGATTGCTAGGAAATGAGGCTATAAATTTAGCGAAAACCAATCTTTATTATTCACAGTTACTCTAAGGGCACCACTTCATATGCAGCATATTTGGAACTGAATCTATTTACAATTATGAAAGTTTATGACACTTGTACCCTTGGTTTTCTAGTATATGCTAAATCTTTCTGTCAAAGAGAAGTTACTCTTTAAAATGACTCAATTACAAAAATAAGTATTTTAAAGTCTTTGTGACGTGCCAATGTCACTAACAGATGACTTTAAGGCGTCAGATCATGCTTGAGCCCTGTAAAACTGTGAAATGCTTAGCGCCAATCAACTTTCTGATGAAGTTCTGAACAGAAATAGGAAAAGATATTCACTTTGGGAAGTTCCAAAGAAACCCACCTAGTACAAAATCAAAAACTACCACTTGAAGCAAACAAAAACTTTTCAATTCAGTGACCTAGTGTATAACAGCACAACCAGAATGTGAGTTCAGTGCTATAAAGCTCATATCAGAAAAAAGAAAAATATCTGCCAAGATAGAAAGTATTCAGCAGCGTAGGAAGGAAACACAACACTTTCTGGACTGCTACATACTTAACTGAGCTACAAACATGTATCTGCTTATAGAATGGGGGAGAATGGTTTAAACTAAAAGAGGGAAGATTTAGATCAGGCATTAGGAGGAAACTCTTTGTTCAGATGGGGGTGAGGCCCTGGCACAGCTGACCAGAGGGCTGTGGGTGCCCCATCCCTGGAGGTGCTCAAGGCCAAGCTGGAAGGGGCCCTGGGCAGATGGGCTTTGAGGTCTTTTCCAACCCAAGCCATCCTGTGACTCAACTGCCATCACTTCCCAGGTACAGTGAAGCAATATAATGTATACTATCACTTCAAAAAAAAATGAAGACTGCTCCAAAAGTAATGCCTCTTGTTTCATTATGTTGGCTTATGACATTAGAGCCAGATGTTGGCGTTATGGCAGTAGAGGTAGAACCTTCCCAACAATGCTCCATTACCACATGACAGATGGTAGCAGAGCATCAGTCTGACAAAACAGCCTCTGACATGGAAATGGGTATGAAGCAAAAAAGCAAGTCATGGAACTATTGCACACAGAAAAGAAAAATGGCACTCACTAACATTCATCGATGCTTGCTGAACAGTTCTGGAGACCAAACAGTGGATGTGAGCAAAGTGAGGTGGAGTATGGTGCCTTTCAGCAGTAGTGACAGCAACAGTGGGTCACCTGCCATGGTGCAGATTTTTACAGGCGTGGCAAGCAGGCTCTTGTTCATCACTGGCAAAAAATGCATAGACCTTGGTGGCACCTACACTGTAAGATGATGCTTGGTAGCTGAGAATTTGCTTCATCAAGTGCCACTGTGCTCTTCACAAATTTGTGGTTTCCACGGAAATAAATAGGAAGCATTACTCTCAGAGCTACCCACACAATCACATAAGCTAAACTTCATAAAAATTAAATAAAGAAGAAATATAATTCATTTTTTGTACCTTTCAGTAAAAAATGAAGGGCATTTAAATTAGTTATAGACACTAGAGAACTATATCCTGGAAAGTTTCTATCATAAACAAGTATGAAACCACTATAAAGCCTAAATGCAACTTTGCATTCATGTGTATTTCAAAGCTCATGTACAAACTCCTAGTTTAGACTTAAAGTTTGACAAGAGTAAAAAGGTTTTTTTGCAAATGCTTTTGTAGGTGGTTGAAGTGAGATTATAATGAACCTGATCTGAAATAATTGGACACGATGAGTTATCCCAAACAGCTTCCAAAGTACTATATGAATAAGAAAGCTGGCATCTCTCCCTGAGCCTCTTAAAAAAACATAAAAAATTCCTAATAAGACTAACTACAGATGTTAGGATGTCCCTGGATGGAATTCAGAATTCATAAACAGTAGTCCTGAATTTAAGGTAGAAACTGGTACAGATCTCAGCAGCATCTAAATAATGCCTCTAAACTATTTTACGTTCCAGAATATCATCTCACAGACATTCTCCTAAATGGTGCCAATATTGCTTGGACAATTAAATCTTTTTAGGTTAATGACTAATGCTGCAACAACAGATTGCCTCATCTTCAATTTCAAGCAACCATTGCAAGCAAGCAAATCACAGCTATTTGCAGGAGTATTTAAAATTTGATACAGATTACATACATGCAAAATATTCTTTTTTATCTCATAGACAGAAATTATCAGCATCTTTTCCCCTTTCCTTTGAGGACTGTATAAAGAATCATTTCCTTCTTGTTCAAAATCTAATTCAAAAGACATCAAAATTCTCTATGTTCACCAGATTTACTGTCACTTTATGACTCCATAAAGACAGAAAACTGAAAATAGATGTGATCTAGAAAAGAAGACTAAGTAATAAGGCGCAAACTCCGCAGTCATTACATGCCCTCAAAACACTTGCAGCAAAGGGGCAATTACACAGACATTACACATGGCTGTAGGAGAAGGCAACAGCATTTGTCATATTAATTTTTTATTTGACGCAACCTCACCATCACTACACTGACATTCACTTCACTGCTGGCAACACCAAAGTCCCCTTTAAATGAAGCAACCTGCGCTGCTTTGACAGTGTGTTTATTAATGGTACAGAACATTTGAACAAATGCCCTTCTGCTGAGCTGCTGCTGCAGATGAACCTGTAATCCAGATCCTTGAAAGAATGATGAGCCTGGAGCTGACAGGCTGGTGCATGAGCAGGGCGGATGTACAGCAGCTGCCAATCTTACCTGTGACCACAGGCTGATTTATCACCTCCAGCATAGCTCTGGCACCAGAAAAGCAAGCTTCCAGCATCTGGGCCAGCCAGCTTAAAGTGGAGCAAGCTATAACCTTCCTCTAAAACACTTACCATCAAATTCTATTTTATGTCAGATGAGTTTTTTAATACTAGAGCAGACATAATGACTATGCATACTTGCAAAGTCACTTTACAACATAATGTTTTACTGATTTGCTTGTTGACTATTGGTTACATAAGCCTCAAGTTTTATGTCATTAACAAGGCTTGAAAAGTATACATTATCATTACTTAATGCTAAGAACTGGACATGAAAATAGAAGACATTAATGTTTTCAACTAGCAGAATGGTCACAGACGAATTTCCTTAATTGTTTCAGTACTTTAGGAGTGGAAAATGCATTCTGGCAAAATACTTGCAGCTTTTCCAATGTTCCTGAAGTTTCCTACCCTCTTTGGTGTAAGGAAAAGAGTTTAAAATACCATTAATCAAATCAAAGAACAAGAGAATGCGTCTTTAGCTTTTAAATTGTGAAAAAGAGTACACAAGCAAAAAAGCAAATGCTTTTTCCAAGGTCTAGAATTGATGGTGTGCACAATTAGCAAGGCTCCTCTGCCAGATCTAAATGATGCCTTGCCATCCATACCTGTTTGAGCAAAGGTTTGCTGCAAAGACACAAATCTCCTTACTAGTCCAGGGCAAAACCAAAACAAATATAAATTGTATCATTGTGTTCCAAACAAATTCACAGGAGGAATTTCAGGAACACAGGTCCTTCATTTATGCTAAGAGCCCTCACATTTCATACTCTACTACATGCGAGAGCAGAAAAACATTACTGCTGCTGGATAGTGAAATACCTCATTCACGTGCATCCTACTGCTACATGGTTGAAAGGTAAGCACAAAAATCAGGGATTTTTTTAAGGTCAGTTAACCACTCAAGTTGTAGCCCGTTATGTTCTTCACCAGCTTCCCTGAGTCCTATAACTGCTGTTTGCAAGAAGCTGACACATTTGAACTACAAGTGATGCTTGTTCTGGCATCGAATTCAATGCACCTGAGACCACCAGAGCAGGAGTAACAGTATTAACAACTAATGGCTTAAAAAATTAACAAAAGCCACTCCATTTTATTTTATTTTATTTTCAAAACTCATCTAAACACTAGCTGCTTTTTCTGTCACTCGGTTTGTGGTTCATTGGTTTATCACTTGAGAAACTTTGGCAGTAGTGGAAGGATGTTTTTGCTTTAAGAAAATATAAGATGCTTTCTAGCACTTTTCCTTGAACTTATTTAGAAGCTTTAAGAGAGACTGTGAAATTACCATCACTGCGTTCTCGAGGTGCAAACAGACAGAAGACTGGCAATAAACCTCCATCTTCCACTAGGTTTGCAGATTCCTCCCATTCTGGTGGAAGTTGTAGTTTTTTCACCATATGTGATATTGATTGCTTTCCCTCTGTCCTCTTGACTATTTATATGGACATGTCCCATGGTAGGTAAAGTACTGCTGTTATTTTAAGGAAGTTTAACTTTGGTAGTGCTGAGCACTATTAAAAAGGATTTTCATTCACTTCAGTTATCAATTGAAATAAACTAACTTTTGTTTTTGTCTTCAGACACAGTTTTATCCAGGGAAATTCTCCCTAGAGCCTACTCCAGGGGTTCCCAATTAAAAACAACACTAATCATAATTTAGCAGCATAACATCATTTTCTTTTTGAAGAACTCTCTCCTCATGTTGCTGCACCTTCTCCCTTGTGTAATATACAGCATGCACTATCATACTATGAAAGCCTTGTGCACTAGCAACTGTACAGAAATATTTATCCAGATATTTTGCTTACATCAGTAACAATTGCATACAACCTCATATTTCTTATTTTGGAAAAATAATTATCAAAGTGACCCATTTTAAAGAGTCTAAAAGCAGCATTACATCTTTCAGAGACCTTAAAACAAAATTCTAAGTACCTTTTCTCTCACTCCCTTCACATGACTATAAAGTAAATCAGGGAGCCAACTACCAACCATTGACAAAGGTCCTATTTTTCAAATTTAATACTATTTATTTCCCTTGCAATTTTAGTATCAGTTATGTGGATATATAATAAAATTAGTTGTATCTACCAAATTGTGTCTCTCTAATTTGATTCTACATTGTTTTGTATTGAAAGATCAGAAGATTCTTATCTGAAAACATCAGCATGCTTAGTATTAGGATCATCTTTCATGTCCCGAGAACATTTGCAGACTTTAAAAACCTGTTAGCTGCACTGCACACCTTTATACACAAATTACAGCATTCAAGAGAAAAATGAACCGCTGGTGAGGAGTATTAACAGAGTCAAATGAAAAGACAAGGTAAAATATGGTAAATTTTAGCAAGCACATATACACACGTGCATATTCAAATGAAGCAAAACAGCATAGAAACATTGTCTGTGAAGTTTCTATGCCAGGCATATCAATAATACGCATAACACTGCCAGATGTTCCAGGTGCATAACAAAACTTTACTGCCTTTGAATTGGCAGATAATTAAGGCTAACTACTAAAGAATAAACTCCCAAAACTCATTACAAGCATACAACATAATACTAACACATTAACTAGATCTTACATAAAAGAACAGACTTTTTTCTGTCATACCAAATATCCTTCCATCATAGATGTCTAGATTCCAGGAACTCAAAAAGTTCTCTCTAAGAAGACTTAGTTCCTTAGTGACCAGAGTATGGCTACAGAAGCATATTACTAGAATGGTAAGGAAAAGGGAAGGATTTACATGAGAGCCTTGTAGCAAATTCAAAGCAAAGCAACTACTTCATTTTGTTTAGCAGTTAGCTCCCCTAAACTGGGCTGTCATGTAGGGCAAAGTACAAGCAAAGACTGTGCTTCAACTTGTCTAGACAAGACAGGGCACTGGTATAAGCATCTACTGAACAAAGCAGGATATTTAAGCTGTTTTCAAAAGTTTAAAATTTTGAGTAAATGTTAAATGATTAGAACTCAGAAGTACCTTTTAAAGTTTTCAGAAACAGAACCTTTAGGGACAGATTGATGCCAAGCACTAGTAATTTTATCTTTAAATCACTATGTCAAGCAAAGCTCACATAACAGTAGCACAGATGCTTGGGAAAATGAGTCGCCCATGCTTTAGAGGGTTAATACCATCACTTGTGATGTCCATCTCTGCAGAGATGCAAATATCATATGCTTAACACAAATATGATCTATACCTAGGTACCATTTCCATTTACACATTTGATATACAACCATCATTCCTAAAACAACTTTATGCTAATTAAGATAATATATGCAAGAAGTATTTAAAAACACGTACGGTTTTGTTTTGTATTTCAATTTTCCTCAACTCTAACCAAGTTTAAGTTCCATATTTGTAATTTGTTATATTATGCAATGATCAACTTAGGAAAGAGTTATGAAAAAATTAATTTTCTGCTACATGAACGACATTCCATTGCAAGTGCAATACTCCACACCTCAGAAAAGCAGTATCGTGTATGATATTAAAAAAGAATGCCACAATTCCATAACAACAGAAAAATCCCATGTTATACTGGAATATTTGCTGTTATTAACCAAGTATTGCATGTGTGTTCATAAACTATTGTCAACCTCTACAATCTGTAAACAAGACCCAATGTTAGTAATGTATCTAAACAATGGAACTGCTGGTAAGATTACTGACACCCCAGTTGCATAAAATACTACATAACTTATAGTATGTTGCTCTTTGAATTTCCAAATCCAATCACAAATACAAATCCAGTTACAACATCAGCATAAGCCCTTCTAAAGGGAATAAAAGAACAGTAAATCCCAATGGATACATGAGTTCTTCAGCAGGGATGATGTAATACACAAAAATAGACATGCTTTGACAGAAGCTGCTAGTTGAGTAAATAACGCGCTGCATGTCATTAATTTTGCATTAGTTTGCCAGTAGATATTTCTAAAAGGAGAAAGATCTAACAATTTTGGTTTGCTGCAGGTCCTATACAAAATAAAAAACAATGTTGCTCATATACTAACATATTCCTTGCAGCATAAATGAAGGAAGGAAGCTGCGTGGTTACAAAGTTGCATTTTGACACACAGGGACAGGAAATACATATTGTCTTTACAGCATTATCTGTGGATATAGAATACAATGTACTAACAAGAGTACTTCACAGTAAGGTATATCACAATAACGGTTATAGTGAGATAGTTGAGTAGCATATAATGTGATTGCAAAATAGCATCAGGAAAAAAGAGCGGCTACTTTGCCAACAGAATCATAGAATCCTGAGAGTTGGAAGAGATCTTTAAAGGTCACCTAGTCCAATTCCCCCACAATGAACAGTGACACCAGAGCTAGATCAGGTTGCCCAGGGCCTTATTTCCAGCCTTGCCTTGAAAGTCCCCAGGGACAGGACACCCACCACATCGCAGGGACCACAACCTACAGCTTGGTGTCATCAGCAAACTTGCTGACGAGTGCACACTATCTCGCTATCATTGTAACTGAAGATATTAAAAAGTCCTGGCACTGAGCCCTGAGGGACACCATTTGTCACTGATCTCCATCCAGACACAGAGCTATTGACCACTACTCTCTGGATTCAACCCTGCAGCCAGTTCTTCATCCATTGAACAGTCCACCCACCAAATGCACATCTCTCCAATTTGGAGAGAAGGTTGTTGTGGGGTACCATGTCAAAGGCCTTACTGAATTTGAGACAGATAACATCAGTGGCTCTTCCATGGCCCACTGATGCAGTGACACCATCATAAAAGGCCACTAGCTTGGTCAAGCAGGGTTTGACCTTGGTGAAGCCATGCTAGTTCTCCCGTATCAGCTCTCTGCCTTCCATATGCCTTAGCATAGCTTCCAGGAGAATCTGCTCCCTGATTTTACCCAGCACTGAGGTGAGTCTGACAAGTTGGTCGTTCCCAGGGCCATCCAGTAATTTGAAGTAAATTTTAATTGCAAGAAGAGTTAAGGACAGGGAAGCAAGGTTCCTACAATTTTCTCATTTGCTCCTGACTTTTAAAATGACTTAAAGAAATCAAATAAGCCACCTTATTTTCATATACTCTTTTCCAGAGAGCCACGACTACTGGTGAGAGACTCTGCCAGATCACACATGGTTTCATTTCCAGACCTCCTCATTCAAATTTTCAGTCACTCCTTTCAAAAAAATCCCAAAGGACAATACTTGTCTGCTCATAATACTACCAGTGGGATGAATGGCTCCAAAGCACACAGCATGTGAGGATGAAATTATTGTTTTTGTAATAATACAAAAATAATTGTAACCTGAGGGAAAAGCAGAGATTATCATTGGGCTCACACCCACTGCTCTTTTCCTTCCAACATTCATGGGATAAATAGATTGCCTCTAGTGAACCTCAAGCTGAGTAGGTTAAGAAAGCCTCCTGAAGATGGCAAGAATTGTGCCGGGCTTCAGCAGGCAGCTTTAACCAGTCTGGCTGAGGATGCATCAGCAGCAATTTTCATAAAGATGTTAAAAAACCCAAACACTGTCAGATTATCATGGAGAGGGGAAAAAAAAAACAAACAAAAAAGCAAAAAAAAAAAAAACATGCTATGGGTTTGTTTCAGGGCTGGTGCTTCAGCATTTTACCTATGGGTCTACCTATACTTCTAATACTATTCTATTTTGAAGTTTCAAAAAAAAAAAAAGTCCATGTAAAGCAAGAAAACCAAACAGTTTCTTAGGAGGTAGACATTCTTCTCAGTCAAGTCACACACACAAAGGCTAATAAGCAAGTTAAATCATCTTCACGATAGATGCAAGCAAAATATGATTATGTCTAAAGTTAAAATACAATTTCTATTACCAAGTCAGGAGGTACTAATCTAATTAAAGACAGTTTCAGACACTAAAAGAACAAGTAAAAATTATTTTAAAAAATATATACAAGATTTCCCAAAATCAAGTAAAAGTAGCTCAGGCTCACCTTATCAGAACAAATTCATTTTACTGCACTAAAACTCATGGAGAAAAGGATGCTAACAAGTTGTTTTTGTTGTTATTTTTACCCCAGAAACCATGTTCCAAAATCCACACACCTTGGTACAATATTTAACATTAGGTATTATTTCAAATGGTCCTTAAAGAATTAGCGTAAGTTATCAAAACATCGCGAATAATTCAAAATTCATATCATAATTTTAGGATCAAACTATCACTCTTTGCCATAATATTTTATTACCATACGTAACCCAGGATTCACAAGCCCACTGAAAAATTGGTGAGCACTGTTCTCCAGATAAAAGAGAACTTATTTCTTCCTGGAAAGAAAGGTATCACAATGAAGAAAGAATTTTAGTGCACAAGTCAATTGCATCTGACAATGGAACTGTATTGAAATTTGAATCCTTTGAAGTTGTTTAAACAATTCATTGACTAATGTGGTATGGTCAAAACTCTTGAAATAAGTACCTTTATGACAAAATTTCAGAGGAATTGATCAAAGAATAACTGAAGGCAGGGAAGAATTCTGCAGATAAAGAAAATAGTTTTGTTTTCAGCTCTATCACAAGAGATTTCTCACACATAATAGCAAAGACACTAAACAGTTTGATGAGATTCATTCTTAGCAAATACTAGATTTGCTGAACGCTTATTTTGACACTGGCAAATGCAACTCATCTGCCAAAGGCAGCACTCAGGTCTTCAAATTACTATGTCTGCATTTGAGATCTGATGTCAGCCAAAACTTCTTTATTTTTGGTGTCATTCTGTGATACTTGACTCACTTGGGCAAACTTTCCCCCCTACCTAGCAAGCCATGCACACATCTCACAAAACCTAAAAAAAAAAAAAAAAAAATACCAAAAAAAAAACCAAAAAAACCAAAGACAAAAATACAACCCTACAAAATCCAACTGCTTTTTACAAGATCAGTGCACAGCACCAGGAAAGAAGATAGAAGATGTGCAAAGGGCACTCTTGCAAGTGCTTATCTTTGCTCCTCACCTTCTCACACTCCATTTCACCCTCCTAGTGACAAAGGTAGAAAACAACTACAAGTGTCCTTATTTTTCCAATCACGAATAAAAGATAAAAGTCACATGAGTAAAACCTCTGTCAATAACTAAATATTTTATTTTTCCTACTTTGATTTATCAATCTGTTTTCTCTAAATCACAAGACATAAAAGCAATGAAGAAAGGTCAATCAGGCTGGGCAAGGGCCATCAAACTCCATTCTCACATTAGTATTTTGAACGTTATAACAAGATGGTTCAAGTGTCAGAGCAAAGGCTAGGAGGCACTTTCAGTTAGAACATTGCATCAGCATTATCACGACACACCGCAAACCCACAAGTACATTGTTAGTGGACCATACACAGTAAGTTACAATACCTGAGGTTTAGTGCATTCCTGTGAGCCAAAATGAAATGAATGCCATATAGGAGGAAAGGAAAAGATGAACATTATCAGACATGCCATAGTACATTCCACAACTATGAAGATAATGTTAAATTTATGTTAATGAGGGTCCACTCTCTCCTACATTTTGGCTTCATGTGCAGAAAGTCATGCCACAACTAAGAGTACTGCATTTAAGTTCATGAAAATCACAGACATGCATTTAAGATAGCTTCATATTTCCCTCCACATTTCCATGAAACTTTCCTCAGAAGATAGAGTTTGGACTTTCTGAAGAAAAGTATTGAAAATACAGCATTAATGATCTATCAACCAAAATTCATACTACATGATAAGTAAGAATTTGGATTAGGAATAAAAATAAGTAAATTATACATTCAGTTATGATATTGAGGACGCTATCAAAGCAGCTCTATTATTTTAAACATCATGCATCTAACATCTAAACAAGAATCTATCCACAATGAAGGGCAGATTTCAAAATAAATTCACTGTATTCATTCATTTTCAATGCCTTTAACATTATTTACTGCAGTATCTGTACATCTATTTACTTTTAATGCTGCTCACTGTTCATTCCTAACTGGGACCAAAGATGAGACCTTGACAAATGCTGACTAGTAAGCCCTTAAGGTCTGTGCTAAAATATGCTTTGAATTCCTGTGTTGTTGATGTTTTTTAATCCTTAATTTCTCTAGTTGATTCTTCAAGAAGTTAAGACTAAAAAATATGAACTCAGGGGATAGAAAATAGGAAGACAGAAGAGACAATGAAGTCTTTAGAACAAGTGCTGGAAGCAATAGAAAAGGTATTGACAAGAGAAGAGAATGGGAGAGCATGTGTACAAGATCACCAAATGCTGTAAAATAGGAAGGAATTAATCAACATGGGGAGAAAGCCTATACTACAATCATTTCAGTTTTGTCTGATACAATATTTGCTTTGAGAAAAATAAAGTCCATCATACACATCATATTACTTTTTAAAGCAACATTTTACTGCAATTATTGCAGATTTTACAGTTTGTTTGGCAATCTCTTCCAACTCAAAAAGAAATCCCTCTTGCAATGAATTTACCAACACATATACAAAATCACTATGAACAAAACAAAAACAGTACAGAATGGGCTTTTGCTCTTACTACCAAAGTTAACTTAGAAAAACTCACTATGTATATCTAAAGTGATATTTATAAAATAGGCATAGACCTATGAATGCAAATGGCATCGTATATTATCTAAATATTGTCCTACGTATTATATAAATATCACACCGGAATGGTTTGAAAAGTACAATGTAAACATCAATATCAATAGGAAAAATTCTTCCTGCGCTCTTAAGTCCTATGAAGTCCAATTCTGCATTTTTATTTTTCAAAAATAAAATCAGTAAACTGTTTCATCTTCAAATCAAGTGAAATGGTTCAATTCATATTAAATTTAGAGGCACTTAAAACTGCACTGAAAATTAAACCATTAAAAAATGTTGCATAAACCAAAAAATAATTGTTGGCATAAGTAATTGTTCAACTTACGAGGAAAAGCCTGTATAATTAACAGGAGATGTAATCAAACATCTACACACTCAGAGACACATACTGAATATACTGAAATCAAAGAATAAAGGAAAAAATGGAATACTACGACTCTGCATTGGACCAAAGACAGCATTTCAAAAGCTAAAGTTCTAATCCTGCATATTTATATGCTCGTGATTAACTTTGTGCAAAACTCAACCAAATGAACTCACCAAGACTAAACATGCACAGAGTTATTTGTATCCATGCCTTCATGGTTTTTGCGGATTTGGAGACTTAACCAATCAACTGTGAGCCAAAGACAAATGTCTTTTCCAGTATTTTGTTCACAGTTGAAATCAATACAAGCATTAATCTCAGAGAGCTTTCCCCAGTTTAAAAGACATATAACAAAACCTTTTGGAGAATACTATTTAATTAATAT
Source organism: Coturnix japonica (assembly GCF_054131305.1). Lineage (NCBI taxonomy): Eukaryota > Metazoa > Chordata > Aves > Galliformes > Phasianidae > Coturnix > Coturnix japonica. The sequence continues at coordinate 28,090,312 of NC_140666.1, read as the reverse complement.
TTTGGTCCCAGGAGAAAGACCACAAGCTTTCAACATGTAAGATTACCCAAAAAAAAGAAATCACATAAAATGACAAAATGATCTCCCTAATGAAGAGCAGAATACATAGCTCACTGAAACCCGTGTATGTGAAGGGCTCGATGCAGATATCAATAAAGATTATTTTGACATCTAAGCTCTAGATTCCAAGAAGAAACAACAGAATTAAGCCAAAAATATGGCCTACTAAAATGCAGTACAGTCTCTTTTCTGCAACAGCGGTCATCATGTATGTGAATGAGTTAACAAGAGCACTGTACACTAAACCACTTGTACTGTGATCTAATATCAAATAGAAATTAGAACAGTTTTTTTTTCCCACAACTACAAGTAGTAACGACTCAAACACTGAGAAATAATAGGTGACATTCACAGTCAGAAACCATGCTTTCAACTATGAACTAAAAAGGAAATTGCACACACTCACCTAGCAATGAAAGAAAATGCACAGTATTTTAAGGGGAAACTCCTCCCCTGCAGAAACATACATTTTAAAGATACCAACACATCTAGATGTATAGATTTTTATATTCAGTAGTTTTCCTGCTTATATTGTTGTGAAACAAATACAGATAGCTTACCGTATGGTAGCCTCTAGGCAGAGGTGGCTTCCCCACAGGATAAGGATCAACAGTATCAATAATTGTTTGTCGCTCCCCTTTTTGGTTGATTTTCCTAAACCTCCTTCGAGACTGCCTGTGAGAAGCTTGACGCTGAAAATATTCTTCATTTTCATCCATATAATCGACCTATAATAGATTCAAGGAAGAATCGTTCCCCATAAGAAATAAAAATGCTTTTGCATGTTAGAAATACAACTATTTCTATTTCAAAAACAGCAGTTAGCTGTAATTTCTGCATTTTCAGCTCTACAAAGAGTGAAGCCATTACCAACAAAATAAAAAAAAAAAATCAAATGCCCAGGGAGATGATAAAACAAGCCAATTTAGCTATGAACAGAAGTACAGAGTACCAATACTTCTTTCAAATATGCTGTCTCCATCCCCTCTCACTTCTTTTTCTTGCACAGAAGCAAATTATTCACTGCTAAAATCACTATTAAAATAAACCTGTATATGAGAGTAGTTGGTTGTTTTCCTACTGACTTCTCTTCGACATCTCAGATCTTTCCTAACCAACCTACGGCAAAAGCTTTGCTTTTCAATAAGCAGCACTATTTGTTATTATTTAGTTCCACATTTTGAAGAGCATAAAACACATTTTCTAACAGACTGGATTAACCTAAAAACAAATTAAAAATAATAGCAGGGATAATAAAGATACCTATTCGGTATATCCCAATAAGAAGCTACAGTAAAGCTTCTCAGTTTCAGATCCTTCATAGCACTAAATTACTAAACAACAGCACATTGAACAGAAAAATATTTCAAACTAATAATTCTGGCTTTCCTGAAAGAACATTATTTTTATAGCAATTTAGCTAAGAGTCAACATCCCTTCTGTGTTCACCCTATCAACAAAAACACTACTCCATACTAACAGGGCAACAACAAGAAAGCTTTTCATTACTGGCCACACATGGGGATTCAGTTAATCCATTCTTCAATTGAGTTGAACCTGCCAGGGATAAAAAGTAGAGGTGCAGAGAAGGGATTACCAGGCACCTAGCAAGGATCCTCTGTAAGGACCCTTTTCAGTAAGAAAAATAAGTATTAGACAAATAGAAATTGCATCAAATCAGTCAGAAGTGTTATGTAACTTTCAGTGTACAAATACAAGAGCATAAGCACAGTTTACCTGGTTTGCCAGCTGATAACCCTGTCTGTCCAGAAGCTTACTTCTGTCTTGCTGCTTCCTCAACTAATTTCCCTATGCCTATATTACAATCACTTCCCAAAAACTTCAAAATGGACAAGACAAACATTCACATAATCAACTGAGCTATAATCTTGCAGAGAACAACCTTGGGACCATGCATCCTTTCCTGAACTTGTGGTCAGATATCAGTGACACAAACTGGCAAGATAAATCATGGGGCTGGCACAGGGCATTAGTAGTGGGCTGCTGCTGAGAAGCTGCTTCTAAATAAGAGAGTATTAAAGAGAGCTTTAGGGCTAAGGAAGAAGCAATTAGCATTTCTTACACATGCCTTCCATTTCTCTTTCTGTACTGAATTAAATTCATAAGACAGGTTTCTCAAGTAGAAATAGAAGAAGAGAGATGACCATTAGTTCAGATGATGCATCCAAGACTAAAAACTTGTGTGTCTGTGAACCCTAGAAAATGATGCTGTTCTGCCCCTAAACTACACAGCAGAAACCACCAACAGGACAACCTGCACGTAGAAAAGCTTCAAAACCTTCAAACTGATTCTTAAAACCTGATAAATGAAAATACATTTCATTTAAACAAACAATTACTTAAACAAGCCTGAGATTAATGCTTTGAAGTACTTACGCTTTAAATAAAGCCACTTTTAATTACATATAAGCATTCTGCTATTCTGCTAACACAAGCAAAATTTGTAGTTACAAGGAAACTGCAACTGTATAAAAAGATACCTCTTCCGTAAATGTGATATGCAAGAAAAGACAAGAAAGTTATGCATGACATCTTGCATTTATAAAAGCTCATGTGTAAACAGATCTCAACATATTTTATTGAAAACTTTAGTGTTTATCAAGGCTGGTCTGTAAAATGAAGTTCTTTTCTGAAAAAAAAAAAAAAAATTTAAAAAAAAAAAAATTAAAGAAATTTCATGAAAATATTCTTACCACAATCATTTCAGATGGCTCCAAAACAATGCATTCACAGCCACGCCTGAAGCTTCCTGCAGAACGCTTGCCAAAACTGAAGAACAAAAATATGTCCATCAGATCCACAACAAAATCCATGAGCACATTTATATTCTATCCAGATATTATAAAGCACAAAATATATACATACCTATTCACAACATAACAGTTTCATGCATACGGCCTCCTACACATAGCTGCTACCCAGGGACAACAGGAGCGGTGTATTTTTGATTCACGTAGTTTACTGAGAGTAACTGCTAAATAATTCCATTAGCACTAAAACAAATGTCAATCAAGCACAGGGTACTTAAGATGCATGGCTGATTCTGAACCACATTAGAGTTTGATCTAGTATCTTCTTCTGGCATTACAGTATTAAGTTACTTAAACCATCTGCATTTCCATAAGGAAAGCTAACTAGCATGTAAATCAAAGAATAAAAAGACTGATCAACTTCAATTAGCTTTTTTGTTTGGGTTTCATTTTTAACTCAAAATAAATTAATGAAGTAAATACTCTGAATGCAAGAGTATTCCCAAACTGAACTGATAAGGGCAGAAGCTTGTTCTGCCTTCCATTACATATTCCCACATTAGTGCAACAATTAAGCATGATAATATTTTTGCTTCCTATAGGATAAAATAAAATAGCAATTCTAGTTTCCATTTCTGAAGTGCTTGCCTGTATTTAATAAGTGTTTCTGCAGGCACAGGTGCAAAGAATCTGGAGAAGGCAGAAGCAGAGGTGTAGCATAGAGACCCAGTACATAATTCAGTGAAACACAATACAAGCCCTCCTATGATTAGATATGCAGTCAAGGTGGAAGAAAAAAAAAGAGCTGAAGTTTGTTTCTGAGGTGTGTGCTACCCTCTACCCCTCCCCATCCGGTTAACTCCTATTTAGACTTGATAGGTCAATGCCAGACCTTTTCTGCTGCAGACAGAACAATGGGAGATGTGGTAATTCTGGACTCACCTTGCAGCTGGTTCTAACAAGCTTGTTGTAACATCTATCTCCCACAAGCTGATGTAATCTCCTGGCCTTTTTCTTACTGGAGAATTGGGCTCAAGAAAGCACAGAAAGCCTTCCCTTATTCCCTACGCACCGAAGCGACCTGCATGACACTGAGCTTCCTAGTGTCCCTCAGGCTTTTCAAAAGACATCTTTGTTTCCTCAAATTCTCTCATATCCAGCATGGAAAAGAATATGGATATGTGCATGTATACATACATTTTTTTTCATGCAAAAATAAATGAGAATGCAGAAATAAAAGTCACAGGAAAATGGGTTGAAGAACTTCAGAAGGCCGCTATTAAGGAAGCCTAAGAAAAATAAACCAGACTAAAAAAGATTGTAAGTTCTAAATTTTAATCAATGATGGAATACGTAGGTACAGTGACACACACAGAGTTGGTGAAAAGTAACTTTTTGAAAAGCATTTCATGGTAAGCAAACTTCAGAAGCTCATATGCCAATCTGAACAGCACGTCTAGCCAGTTTATACCTGCTCTCCTGTCCTGCCTGGCGATTAGTGGAAATGAACAATTTAACTCGCTACCCCGAAGGCTAATCTCTTAACAACAGCACGTTATAGCTCCAAAAGAAGGCAGTCACATATTGAAAAGAAATGCCAGCTGTGCTTATTCATCAAAAGAATAATCGTGTTTAATGGTACATGGGACTTCTACAATAGAAAAAATTTTCCAGAATACTAAGCCTCTTGCAAAGAAACATGCAATAAAGAAGTCTCAACAAAATGCATATTTTCCTAGAGGCAAACACATGCTTCCTTCTACAGTCCCACAACAAACCATAGGGCGCTTTACTCTGCATTGCCTTCCTGAATTTTTATAGAAATTCACCTCTTAAAGGCACAAGAAAATGAAGTCGTATCGTGATTCCTTAGACCACTGATGAAGTGACAAACTTATTTTCTTGGCCATTAATCTGATGTGAGGCACAGTGCTTCCTTAAAACCTCAATGAAGAGGGAGGAAAGAGAAAAGAGAAAGAAGATGGTAAATGAAATTGCTGACTGAAAAACACAACAGAGCAAAAATGGAGCTTAAATTTATTTATTTAATATTTTAACAAAAGTTCTGGGCAGGTGTAGCAGAAAGAAAAAGCAGTTTTTTGGGAGACGCTGTTCTAGAATTCCGAATAATTTGTTTGGATTTTAACCTTCAGCACAACATAACAGGAAGCCAACAAATTAATACAAAAGACATAAACTGAATTTCTACAAATAAAATTCTGTGTTTCCACTCTCAGTAGCACACCAAGTCTTGCATCAAAAAACCATACCATGGTTGTTTTATTCCTACGACAGCACATTTATCAGAGCACACATAATCCTTGAACAAAGGCAAGTCACTTCAGATTACAAACAAACCGTAATCTTTATTAAATATTGCTTTTATGACAGCAAGTAAATCAAGGCCAAAAAATGCAATGACAGTTCAAGTGTCACAGTTCTCTCCTCAGATGTGCCACTGCAACTGAACCTCCTGACCTCCAGTCTGCTACTGAAAACACATTATCAGCAAGGAGCACAGGTAATCAGTGAGACAAGGAGCCCACTGCTTCTACACATGCTCAGCTATGACCAGCTCTGATGGTGGTGCAACATTCAGGACAGTGTTTGCATGCTACCTGTACCAGCACCACATTTGATTAACTACACATAGTCACACAAATGTACGTTGGCATGCAGCTGAAAAACAACTGGAATCTTAGGGCACTGTCAATCCCACTGATTCAATTCAGAAGACTGACATCAAAATCAAAAAGTTTTATTTTTTTTTAAATCAAAATTAACTTATCAGAGCTTGACACAAGAGCAAAAGGTAAAAACCAGAAGAGGACGCTTTTCTTCCAAATCCTCTGCTAAAGTAACTAGCCATCAGGTAGAGGAAAAGCACCAAACAAACTTGATTCAATTGAACAAAAATAAGTTGTTTGAAATACTAATAAGAACTAGAAAGAACCAAATAACCAACGCATAATACAGCCTATTCACCGAGCTAATAAAAAAGTGCAAGCCGTACAGCCTTCTATAAAATACCAAAGGAATGTTATCATAGAATGGTTTGAGTTGGAAGTGACCCGTAAAATCATCTAGATCCAACCCCCAGCTATAGTCAGGGACTTCTCCCTCTAGACCAGGTTGTTCACAGCCCCATCCAGCCTGGCCTTGAATGCTTCCAGGGAGGGGGACATTAACAGCCTCACTGTTCTAGTGTCTCACCACCCTCACAGGAAAGAATTTCTTCCCAATATCTAGTCTAAATCAATCCTCTTCCAGTTTAAAACCATTTCTGGCAGGATAATCCTGTCACTATCTGCCCTTATAAAAAGTGCCTCCCCTGACTTTCCTGTAGCCAATATCAGATACTGGAAAGCCACTATAAGGCCCCAGCTCTCCCTCCTGTCTTCGTACAGGATCACAATCAAGGTCTTTGGGTTTTTAAGAAACTCATTAGGTTTTCTATGAGCACAGAACTCCACCTGCAGAGTCAAATGTTGAGTCCTTCAGGGGAAGGACTGACCTTACCTTCAGAACAGCAGACCTGTTTTAGTAACTTTTTTTCAAAGATTTTGATGCTAGACCTGATTTAGATAAAATGAGTTTGACTACCCAGATTTAACACAAAATATGCAGTCTACAAGAGAATTGGCTGGGTAACATAAAATGTAGAAAGCCCTTACTAGCTGATTTCCAAGGACTAGGGATTTGACAAATTTATTCCTTTCCTTACTGTAGTGTGAAATAAGGTTATAGATATATGATTTCATCAGGGATCTTAAGATAAAAATGTGATTTATGTTTAAAATGCAGTAGAGAATTTTGCATCATACGCATATTACATTTGCTTCTGTCACTCCTTAGGCATTTCATTCTAAAGTGCCTCGTTGCATAAAGATAAAATCTTCTTTTCCTACCTATTATTATTATTTATTCCTACACTTATTACTTTCAGCTTCTAAAAATAACATTGTTTGTAACCAAGTCCACAATGCATCTGAGAGAATCCCAGAGTTGCAACTACTTTCCCTCTATCAGTGATGTGCATGAGAATTACAACCAGGCTAAGGCAGTTTAAAGCTATCTTTGTGCAGGTGGCTGACACTAGGGGATGCAGAGGTTAACAGTACTGTAGACAGCCAAGAGGCTGTTGGGTTAGAATGTTGCTGCCCCACGTAATTTCCCCCAAGAACCTTGTTTTGCAGAAGTTCTTCCAACACTTCTTTCTTGCTACTAGATAAGTTCTGACGTGAGGCCTCTTGAGTGTTAAACCTCACAGATGCTCTCCTCAGTACCTGTCCTGGAGGCAATTTGGCTTCTGAAGTCCTTTTATATCACAGTTCCTTTTATTTCCCATAAAGCTACACTGGGATGCATGATGTGAATATAAATCTACACTTTAAAAAAAAAAAAAAAAACAAAAAACAGCCCTTAAAGATATACCAAACTATTTTATTTGCAGGAATACATCTTATAGTAAGTCTTGGCATAACAATTTTGAAATCAGATTATATATATATATAATCATATTTTTTATATATATATATATATATATATATATATATATATATATATATAATTCCCAAGAAACTCTCCCTGACTATAATATTTCCCAAAACAACTGGTGAAGAAGAGAACAACTGGTGAACAAGTGATGATCAAGAGAACTCTAATTTTGTGCTTGACTATTCAAAAGCATCAACCTCCAAATAAATTCATTCTTACAAGCATTTTGCTAGCTATATATTAAAAAGCATGTGTTCTAATCCACAGAAGTAATTTGCAATTTTATTCCCATTGTCATGAATTCTGAAATTGAGCTCACACTGTGGATGATAGTTCTCTTCTCCATAAGTAAGACTATTTATATTTCACTCACATACAGACATACAAGGGACTGATATATTATAGCTTACAAAGTTCTGGTTAATAGAAGAAACCTTTTAAATGAATGCTAACAGTTTCTACATTTCCCAAGTTGTTTGTTGTTTTTTCAAAAAAAATTGAAAATGTAAGGTCTTTATGATAACCAAATTACAATTAATGAAAATATGCCAGTGACTAAAAGCAAAATGAGAATAACTTGAGGTTAAAAAAAATATTAAAAATAAGAACTACCTTCAATTAAGTGAAACATCCAATGCTAAGCATACCCCATTCATTTTTATGAGTATACCTACACATACAGACAGCCAAAAAGTCTCAAATGGGTATGGAAGGTGACTTGTTCTGCCTGTCCTTTGTACTGCTACCATAACAGCGGGGGACAAAGCAGCATTCTTCAGGCTTGACCAGTCCATTCCCCCAGGTCCCCAGACACCCCTGCACAAGCATTTTGGAAATGGGGGCAGCCACCACACCGGGCATGTTCCCAGGCAGCTGGTCAGCATTGGCCCTTCACTCCAGGCCTCGGAGTTTCTGATTTCACATCAGCCCAGCTCCCATGCAGAAAGATTTCTTAGCACTGGCAAGTAAACACATAAAGCAAAACCCAAGAAAAGTCCACTGCCTATGAATGCCAAATAACAGACTATAAGTTACAAGCCCATTTCCCTTCCTTTTAAACATCAAAGTTTGCTCACAAAAAAAATCCAGTTTCACTAGTGAGAACTAGTTTTGAAAAAGAACATACAAAACTGTAGTTTCCCCCCTTTTTATTGAAGCTTAATTTTCTGTTACATTTCTCACCTTGCATTAGCTTAAAGTAATTAATTCAAGTACAAACTGCAAGTGGTAGAGAGTTGACATTTAAGTCTTACAGAGAAAGCTCCACAAAGCATGGGCAGTTGGACATATCTGTAAATGCAATATTCAAAGCCAAGCTGCTGCTTCAGAATAAACTCCAATTAATCTGCATTTCCTCTAATCCAGAAAGCATATTCCATTTAGTCATGTTCCAACACAGTGAAAAATACAAGCAGCACTTCCTTGTTTCTAGAGTTCACCAAAGTTCCTGTGGTAGGTTAATAAAAGCAATTATGTGCCATATAAATTTTCTGGCTTTTTTTCTTTACTGAGATGTACAAGATACTAGAACTAGAAGTGCAGGCAATAATTTCTGACAAAACTTTAGCAATCAGATATTCAAACACCTCATTTCTTCTCAAGTCCTCAAACACGACACACAAATATGCCTATGGTGTCAGATCACCACTTTGCAATATTTACCAGTGCAGGATATCTCGGTGTGGAGATTAAAATAAATGCCTTCCCTCCCCCACCTTCTCTAAAGCTAATCCTTCTCTCTTCCAGGCTGCACCTGAATAAATCTGTACACATAAGGCAGAATGCGTAGTGCAGTTTGGTTTCCCAAGCTTTTAACGTCGTCATCATGAAAACACATCTCTAGGTACATAAAGTCAGTACCTCCCAACTATTTTTGAGAAAACCACACTGCTCACTTGACATCTAGATTGAGGAGAATCATAGAAAACCACCCAAATGAAATACACAAGGATCGTGCTGAGTATCTTTAGAATGTGAATCAGACAGAAAAAGCAATGGGGACTCTATTTTCTGTATGTCTTTTAGGGAGGAGGCAATAAGTGACACAGTCAATTTCTCCCACTTCTTCCTTTCCCCTCCCTTCCCCCCAAACATCACTGCTTGTTTTGGTATGTCCAGATTTAAAAATATATATTTTTAATGGCCAATTCTAATCTTGCTACATTTTATCTTTGTTTCACACATCATCATGCTTGATGACATGAAATTTAGATCACTCTTCCACCCAATTCTCCCTTGACAGGGATGAAGGGCAGAAAGAAGTTACTACTAGGAAGGGCACATACACACACCAGCCATCCCTAGGGAAACGCTTAAGTGTTCTGAAGAAAACTAAATTTGGCGTGGCCAGCTTCTGACCCCTTGGATAAAAGGCAGAGCCCTTCATGCATGCAGAGCAGCTCTAATGTGAGCAGTGCTGGGGAGGATGCACGGGGGGAAGGTAGCAGCAGGCTCCCTGGGTTAAAGCTGCATGCTGAAAACAATGAAAGCATGGGTTTGTCTACTGAAAGTCAGAGGGTTGTTATCACAGAATTTGAACTGTACAATATAGGCTGACATCTCTGATTCTCATTAAAATTAATGCCTTAGAAAAGGCAAGGACATAAGTGAAGCCCCAATTTTCTCTGCTTTGTGTTAAAAATTGCTTTAAATTAAAATGTGATAGTCATCTGCATATCAAAATAATCAAGAGGTTTCGTTTTTTAACCTCTTCAATTCTCACATTATATTTATGACTGTTTTCAGCAAAAACAAATGGCTTATTTAAGGATTTGCTTTCCAGGTGAAAGGAAAATTGAGATGTTGGCTATTGGAATGAACTGAAAAAGCATTTGCAGACCTGTCACTCCTTTGAAATTCTGAGACATGAGCTCGCTAAACACCATGGATAAGGATGATTAGACTTACCCAGTGTCATATGATAGCTTAGGTGTTTACACTCTCAGATACAACAGCTCCAGTATCAGGGAAAGAACTTGTTTGCAACACCACATCTAAATATATGTCATTTGGTGGGTGGCAGGGAGAGCTCAGAAGGAAAAAGCCTAAAACCACGTCACTGCAGTCCCCTGCTCACCTTGCAACCCAAATCACCATCTGTGAGCTAATAAGAATAATGGCATCCAGGTTAGTAACCCTATCACAGCAGGAGGATGTCAAGCAGGGATGAATCCAGCAAGTCCTACAGAGAATGACCAAGAACAGCCACGCTGCATGAAGGATATTAATAACACGTGGGCATACGCTTAGGGCATATTAATGCTTTAACTAAAATTACCCACTGAAACTGCGTTGAAATTGATGCAGACAAGTTAAGTTGAAAAAATGGTCAAAAGGACAATCAGAAATTACCTGAAGTGTTGCAAAGAATCTTATATCAGTTCACAAGCATACTGCAGATAATGGTATGCTCAGGGCCTTTATAGCATCAGGTAATCCCAAATACATCTCAGACTGGAATAACACTTAAGAATTCTTTATGACCATTTCAGATACACTAAGAACATAAATGAGCTTATAAGATTTCTTCATTATATTCACTACCTGCATTTAGACCATACATACACAAATATATAAATAAAACTGGAAAGAAGTAATGAAAACAAATGTAGCCTGTTGCAGCTTTGAAGTATAACTATGCAGCAACTGTAGTATAGAAAGCTAGAAGGCAGGTACACCAGAAGAACAGGTAACAGGAAAGATGTTTCTTAGGAATAAATCAATAGAAGGCCTCAATAATTTATGCTGGGAAATACTTGAAGAGCTTTCTTTTTTTAAACCTGGTTATTTTGCAATTAAAAAAACAAAAAGCATTATAATGAATGGTTTGAACAAAGTCAGCTTTGCTTAAGCTTTGTCTTAATGACGTCTGCATTGCCACAAACATTACAGTGAAATCATGAGATCAGTATAATAGTCTCAAGGAAGAAGTCATAGGAAAACATTACTTCAGAGGCAAGACCTTGTCTGAATACTCTAATTAACATTCATGAAATTCATTACAACAGAGAAGTATTTTTCCAGCCTTTAGATGTTTCATCCTTTTCTTACACTGAAAAAATAGCCAGTAAGCTTCTTAATTTCCCTTACTGATTTTCATAATGAAGTTACCAGAAAACGTCATCTTTTTGAACTTTCTGCAAAAAATATAAAATGAGTAACTTGACATCATCTGAGTATTCAGCAGTAAAATAAAACCTCACATAGTGGCACTTTTCAACCCTCACTGATGTGAGTGGTTCATTCAGTACAATCTATTCATTGACATGGGAGGTTAAACACATAGCCTCACTAAATCAGTTACCATAAATCCTAGTAAAATGCATTCAAACATAACTTTGTAATAGGTGCCCCATAACTGTAAACGAATAAACAAACTAATGGTGAGAGTAGTGTTTTAGTTACTTAGTTTGCCATTTGCAAATTAATTATCCCTCATTTAGCATGCTGTGCTATGTCAAGTGCAACAGGATTTATTCTTTCTGAAATACCTGAAACTTTTAGCCTTATCTGATGGAAAACTCTCAGGCATTTTAATGTTCTCTATGGTAGAGAGAACCATGCTAATCATCTAAATGCTCCTATTTATTCCTTCCAACTCTCTAAACTCTTACAAATATATAAATAAATGAATCATTACTTCAGCTTAAATTCATCCTTCAACCAAAGAAGCCTATAGAATTGTAGATTACATGCATTCAAAATGAGAAGAAAATGCTCTTCCCCACTTAAACCCCAACACCCCAGTGCAGTCATAGCCATTCTGTAACAGATTCATACCAGACTTGTGTCAAGGGTTCTCACAGAATCACAGACTGGCCTGAGTTGGAAAGTACCTTAAAGATCATCCAGTTTCTACCTCCCTGCTGTGTGCAGGGTTGCCAGTCACTAGACCAGGCTGCCCAGAGCCACATCCAGCCTGGCCCTGAATGCCATATGGGGATGGGGCATCCACAACCTCTCTGCGCAAGCTGTTCCAGTGCATCACCACCCTCTGGGTGAAAAACTTCCTCCTAATATCTAATCCAAATCTCCTGCATCGTAATTTAAAACCATTCTCCCTTTTTCTATCACAACCAACACTTGTAAACAGTTGTACCACCTCCTGTTTCATAGAATCATAGAATTGCTCAGGTTGGAAAAGACCTTAAAGACCATCAAAGTCCAACTGCAACCTAACCACACTACCCTTACTTTAACAAACCTACACTAAATCATGTCCCTCAGCACCATATCCAAATGATTTTTAAACACATCCTGGGATGGTGACTCAACAACCTCCCTGAGAAGCCTATCCCAGTGCTTAACTACCCTTTCTGTAAAGAAGAGTTTCCTAATATCCTACCTAAACCTACCCTGGTGCAACTTGAGACCATTTCCACTTGTCCTCTCACCAGTCAGAAGAGACCAACCCTGCTCTCACTGTAAGCACATTTCAGATACTGGAAGACAGCAATAAGTTCTCCTTCTCAGTCTCCTTTTCCCCATACTAAACAGCCCCTGTTCCTTAAGTCACTCCTCATAGAGCATATTCTCCAAAAGTGTTTTAAAGTGGAGTATCCAAATTCCAATGAGCGTGGTATTTATATTATTATATACTTTACTTCTACATTCCATAATACAAATTACTAAGCATAATTTTATTGAAATTAGTTCATTAAATTTCATCTAATGTCTCAGCTCTGCCCAGGGGTAAAGCTGGAGCTGGCTCTGATGTGACATGCAGCAGTGCTAGCACTGCTCATAGAGACCACCCCTACAGCCCCTCACTATGGAAACATTGCCACATGAACCCAATACAGCCATCATTAATGAACGGCATGTCTCCTACATAACCACATGAAGTTGTTCTGATCACTCCAACAGTGCACCTGAAAAACCAGCACCATGTTCCAAAACCTGTCTCAAGGCCACCATCAGGTCTTTTGTAAAGACAAAAACACCCATCTCTAGGATATAAAGCCAGAAATCAGTAGAAACCCAGCATTTATCATCTCATGAGGAATTCTCAATATTGTTCCTTTCCTAGTAGTCAGGCTCCCCTGAAAGTTATTCAGGTCATTTGTCTGCTTCCGCTTCTGTTACCTTCTCATCTCCTTATTAGAAACTTGGAAGAAAGCCTGGCAGCACTAACCCCACTACATTAGGCTTCTATTTTTATTTTCAAAGGATGCCAGCCTAATAGATTAAGTCCCTTAGCATTTTATCAGTTGTGCGAGAGCAAAATTCCAGTAGCACTGAAATAATTGTTTTGACAGGAACAAGGCCAGACACCACCCAATCTCATCAGTTAGGAACCGTATCCTCTCTTATTTCCCAACACCTCAGATTCTGGTCATCGTCCAAGTGTGCTACCAATTTCAAACCTCAATGAACTCTAAATTATTCAGCAGAACAGGAGATGGGTGCAATAAAGCAAAATGTATGTAATGGCAAATTCATTTAGCTGTAAAAAACATTTTCTTTTAAAGTATTCACTATATTTTTTTTAATTTCTGTGAACAAGGATGGTTTATGATGACATTGGTGGTAGAAGTAGCAACTGCATCATGAACAATATATGGCAAGGTCTGGTTACATTTATGGCTCAGCCAATTTAGATAACAATAGTTGAATGTAAATTTGGTGAAAGTGAGGATGCCAGAATCAGATCACTGAAAACACAGTCTTTTACTATGGTAAAAGATGATACAGAGCAGTTTGGGTTACTTCCAGTATCTAAAATCCATTGTGAATAATTCACAGTAGGCAAACACAATCATAAAGAGACAAACATCTCCTTCCAAATTTTCTTCAAATTCTTAAGTCACTCTTCATTGGTTAAAATCTAAGATCACTCCCCTTCATGCCCCAGCTTCAAATGGTGGACTGAAATACTAAACTAATTTACTCAAGCCAGCCAGCCAGCAGGCATACAACACCAGCCATCAGCCCACACCAGCAACGTAGTCAACACCTTCCCACTGGTTCTCCTGGTACATCACAAGGGCAGCTTCAAAACAGCATTAGGTACATGCAGAAATAGTAAAGCAACAGGTGATGGCTAAAACTAGTAGCAGCAACTAGCAGCAGCAGAAGAATTTTTAATGTTAAAGAACAAGCTACAACAAAATCACATTTTCAAGTAATTTCTTAAATAGATTCAAAAGCATGACCTGGGATGCTATCTTTATAACATTCTAACCTATCTCTTCATGTTTCTGTCATTATGGTGAAAATTCTTAACCATTAGCAAAACTCAGAAATAGGAGAAAGCTCAATAAGCTCAGCAAAGCACTCAATCTGCTCCCAATGTGGCTCAAACTACTGAAACGGCAGCTCTGAGCACCCCTCAAATCCTTCTTTTTTTGCTCAGAGCAAGAGATCTCCTTTGAGACAAATTCAAAATGTGTGATGGTTTAAACATTTGCTTATACTGATCACTACCTTTCAGAAACCATTTGGATCTTAAGATCTCAGAAGTTTCAGCCAGAAACAGCCATTATTAATAAAAACTCTGTTGCAAATACATTAGTACTAATATATTAGTCTAAACGCACTACAGATACATCAATCTTAATGATTTGGGCCGGAGTATTTAAACAATTAAAATGAGCTCTTTCCTATTAATTTTATCCATTTGAAAAATGGCCAAAGATAAAACAGAAAACCATAAAACCACTTCATAATTCTTGGAAGAACAACATGAAAGTAAAATTTAAATTATATTCTCTATATCAGAAAGTAGAGATGCAGACAACAAAAAAAAAAAAAAAAAAAAAAAAACACACCACTGGAATGGATAAAAACATTTCCAGGTTCATGCCTTTTTAGTAGTTAATTAAGTTTTACAAATACTATTTGTTAATTAAGCTATTAAACAATCATGAGGCCCATATTAGAGCTCTTTATAAATAGAAAAACAAGTTTCACTACTGCCAGCCTGAGACAGAAGAAGAAAGCAAACATCTGACAAAAAAACATTCATAACACAAAGTGAGACACAATTCTGCACTAACTGATTTTATTATTGCTTTAAACAGATTCAAAACAAGTCCATAATTTCTTCATTGGCTCTCCAGTACATTTTAAACTCACTAGTCTTTTCTATAGCAAAACAAGTCAAAAATGGAATAGAATATCTAATTCCATTTTTACTTGATTTGCTGTAGAAGACTAGAGGGCTAAATCATCACTATTTAAACAGATGTAATTTTGGAGAGAGAAAAAGCAGACGTTCTCTCAACTTCAAAAGTTCATCTTTTAATTAGAGGAAAAGGCTTAAAAGGTTGCTCTGTTATGTAGGTCTGCTAAACTTGCCCAGAGGAGCGCAGCTTCTCATTGCTTTACATTAAATGGCAAGAGGACAATGGGGTAGCTTTGGCAGTAAGGAAAGACAAGAGGCTACAGGAACTAAATAGCGCAGGCAACTAAACAAGGACACCATGACAGCCAGGTATGCATGTGGAAAGTCAGCATTGCTGTGTGTCTGAGCAGTACAGCAAGCACTGCTCAAGTCCACCTCTGAAGATCTCCAAGAAGCAGGAAAAAACATTTAAGCACCATAGACTATCCGAGAAAAATCTTTCAAGCAATTCCATATATTGTTGCTGATAAAGGTCAGCTGCATCCTCCAGCTGGGGAGGCCATGAACAAGCATGAAGCTTGAGCTGTGGGAGATCTGGAAATGTTTTTGTAGTGCAGCTCCAAGTCAAATAAGATGAAGAATGATGGTAAAATTCCCATTAGAAAACAAGTCCTGGAACAAAGACTACACAGAAAGTCTGAGCAGCTGAGCAAATGCAATGAGTGCACAGACCTGACCCAGTGATGCTGGAGGCAATTCCAAAGATATTTTGAGGGACTGTCACATTACTGCCAACAGTGACCACGTGAAGATGCAGGAGAGCCCAGACAACCTTCAGGGAATCGTAACTTCTGCTCATTTATTTTTTAGACTTAATACATAAACCTCACTCTATCTACCACGTGAACCGCTTCAGGGCACAGAAGCTCAAGGGAAGCTCTAGATTAGTGGTCACTGTGGGAGGAAGAAGTTGAAAAGTGTTTAATTTGACTGCAATAGTTTGCTTGGAATGTTTAAATTAAGGGGGAAAAAAAAGTATGAAAAAAATGTAATAAAATATGGAAGGAAAGTCTTCCTTGCATTAAGCTGCCAGCATAAAATTCATTTCTTCAACTTAAAAACACTGAATAGGATTAAGCCTTACCTTATTTAACCACAAATATGGCAGCTTAATTTTGGTCTAAATTCTTTAAAAATCTCTGAACTGTAAGTTTCCCCAAAATAATAAGTCAACTGAATAAAATTCAGCCCTTTAGAACAATATTGGCTAGTCAATGGCATGACTTTTTCTTTTTACAAATACAGCTTAATCTGTATTGCAATAGGCAAACAAAGTGATTTACTCATAACTGTTTTCACAATAAAGACATCGTTTAGAAATGAAAATTCCTGAAACAAATTACTCAATTCAGGACATTGTGTATTCTGTCTCAAACATTTTTATTTTAAAACCTTTAAGTTAAAGTCTTGTCAAGAAGTTAGGTGAAAGTATGTTTTAGTCACACAGTAAATTACATAACTTCGGCAAAATCAGCAGCTGCACCACTCTTGAGAAAGTATTTCAATTAGTGGCTATTTGACCATATAAAGTGTATTATATGACTGCTTATTTTTGGAGTGCTGTATTATTATATACTTGTGGTTTGAATGGGAAAACAGAAGTATGGCAATTTTCTAGGATTCCTGATTTCTTGAATTTTTATTTATCTTTATGAAATTCTTCTTCTCAGCTATATATTATCAGTCTACAAGCTGTAGTCATTTCTTCCTCTCCTCAAATAATCTTAAGCGCTATTTGTACTAGACTTAGGAACAATATTTTGGAAGAAAAAATAAGGTTCCTTGACATAAAATGCACAAAAAATAAATGAAATGGCACTTTAACAGCCTAATACTAATGCAGATAAATCAGCTAATAAAGATCCCAGATATAAATAATACACTAAATATATGCAAACAAACACACTAAATTATTTCCAATAAACAAAGCATGGAACATTCGCTCAATATTCCTCAAAAGGAACCTGGACAAAGGGAATCATGTATCTGTGGTGCATTGGAATAAATTTAAAAGATGAGAGGATACTTCTGAAGAAGGAAAACATGAGATGTTATGGATTTTGAGAGGTCTAGGGACAGAAGGGGCCGGACGATAGGGCAATCTGAGCTCTGGGAAAAGTTAGGGAAAGAGGGCTTTCTGAGTCAGTCAGATGTAGTAGAGAAGAACATTCTTGCTGCTCCCACGCACTCTTCTCATCTCCATCCTCCTCTTGTACAGCTGCACATGTTGCAAAATTATTTCATAGCAACTTTCTAGACTAACAAAGATGAAATCGATGGAACTCGAAAAACACTAATCTAAATGTGAATTTACAGTAAGCTTGATCAAATTGCATTGTTTTGGACAAACAACAAGATCAAAATTAGATGATATCCACCTAGTAATATTTAGGTCTCTTCGTATTAAAGTCAGTTATTCACAAGAACCTGTTTGATTTACTAAAATGCAACAAATTCCTCCGTTTTGATGGTGCTATTTCTGTGGAAGGTTTTTTGTTTTGTTTTCTTTGAAGCAGCGGAAAGACATCAAGACCTCCTACTTGAATGAATGTTTTTGCTCTCTAGTTATACCTTATCTCACATCATTATGTTGAAGATCCTAAATGTTACTGTTATGGACTTGTTATGCTATCTTTGTTAATTAACAAATCACCTCTTTCAGATCTGCTTCCAAAGATATCAGCTTTGGCAGCTACTTGACTCCATCCACAGTTCTGAAGCCTTGTAACACCACATTCCACATGCCATTTCTGCATTAGTCCAGGTGAGCAATCCCTGAATGCTTTTTTACACAGGTAAGATCTATACTTCTCTGTTCATTTTACCAGGAAGATTCACAAGCTCATTGCTTATATTCTTAAACCTCACCTTTTATAGAGAATCAAAAAATACCTGAAGCACAAGCATTGCTGTATTTCCAAAGAATAGAGGATTCTTGCCACAGATAACATGCAACCATTCTCCATTAATTCAGATATCATATATCCCTTCTTCTGGCATCTAAAGGTAGCAATTTCTGCCAGCTTTTTTTTCTGGCATTGCATCTTCAGGGATGACATATGGGACAATTTTCTTCCATCTGCCAGCAGCAGGGATCCTATAATTTGTTGTTGTGCTACTTTTTACAATAAGCAATTTTGCACCTTTATCGCTTACTGTACAGTTTGGTGGCACATCAAATATGCCTTTTCATCAGCAGTGCCTGTCTTCTTAAATATGCAAGAAATTTAATTATGCCAAAAATGTACACCATCATAAATGGAAGTCCCAAGACCAGCATCCCCCTCTCACAAAAAGGCAGATCTGGATATTTAATTGTCCATACAGCTTTCAATTGACTTCCCACCATTTAAAGCTGTATGGAAGTTTCTGGTTCTTTTATTCTCACCATGCCATACAGAAAAGGGTCATTCCTTCATTGTGCCTTTCACAGATTTTATAACATGTTATTTACTTCAAAGGAACCATTTTTAGTAGTTCGAATGAATATGCATATAACCAGCATTTTAAAGTGAATCTGTTCTGTTTCCACAAAAATCCTTGCAGTATTTGCATTTTTTCCATAGCTCAAAATAATTTGGTTTGTTTTTTGGTTTTTTTTTTGGTTTTTTCTTTTACTTCAGTGTTACTAATCTTGACAGTCTCGCACTCAAACTTATATTTTTCCCATCTAAAATATCATTTTTATTGCAAATCCCCTTACATGAAGGATAACCTTAAACAGAGGTAACAAAACTGGCAGTAACATGATATAAGCATATGCCAAAACATGCACTGAGGACTGGTGCAAAGTCTCAGGAAAGCATCATAAAAGCCCTAGTATCTCCTATGATTTAACATTTGATTACTCATGGGAACAGTCTACTCAGTACTTCATTCTATTTGTTGAAGTGGAGTATTTTTAAATTGTCAGTCTTTTCATGACACTTTTGGTGTTCATACCTTGTGCACAATGATGGGCTTTGAAGTCTAGCTGCAGGCATCAAATAAATGCCCCACTTAGTAAAGGAAGGAAAAGCGTGTTTGTGTGTGTACTTCTGCACTTTTGTTAAGAATCCAACTTAATAATTAAAAGACAACTAGCTCATCAGTTGTGTTTAAATGTAGCATATCTATAGCTTACATACCTGCTCCTTGGAAGAAACATAGATTCTTTAATGAAGACTGAGCCAGACAGCAGAATATACCAGCAGGTACCAATATCATCAGGGCTGCAATAAAGAAGACGACAGAGTAAGACACACTTTGATGAAGAAACCCTTACCACTACCAAAAAGAGCCAAACATGCTTAAAATTCCAGAAGAAAGCCACAGTTCAGTCAATTACTAACTAATTCCAGTTTCCATCTGAAAACACGTACATTCTAATAATGTTTGAAACCACTTATTTCATTAAATAAATAAATAACTATCCATTTGGGAACATCACAAAATCCAATGAAATATACATCTGAAAGTTACCAAAAGGAAGCTAAGTTATAGTAAATATATGGTATTATACTATGTTGAATCCATTACTTTCCTCTAGCTGAAGAGAACCATAGCATCTTCCTCTCTATAAATAAGGCCTCCTTTCTTGGTTATTGATATTTTCTTTTCCCTTCCTTCAAGGCAGAAATTCACCCCTTGGCATCATTCTGACTTTCCACACAACAAGAGAGCACTGGACAAACTTGCAGACATAAAACTTTGTGAGATCTGTAGTCAACATTACCTGCTGCTACATTCACTCCCTTTTGTGCTTATTCACGGTACGAGAATAAATTCCTACTAAAAGGGTAAAAGTTTATTTCCCCTCTTGTTACCTATTATAGGGGACCAAATTAAGATTTCATCATCCAGTTCCAGTTCATTCTACTGTAGATTCAGATCTTGCTCCTTGGGTAAGTTCAAGTAACATTCAGAGAAAAACAATATAGTTTCTTAAAGTTACTTGAAACAGTTGCAGTAGAAATCTTGTGCCATTTCATCTTTCTATCCTTACCTCACTTGAGTCTTTACCACTCCTACTGTTTCTTCCAGAGTAGCTCATAACAACATACTTGAATTCAAATGCGCTAGCATTCATAGCCAAAAACCATGTCTGTAGTGACACTCCAGGAGATACGGATTAATTAATTAATCCATAGTACCTTCATTTTTTTAAATTTTAAATTATATGTCTCAAGTCATTAGCAACAATTAGTTCTAACTTTAAGCAAGAACAGCCCACACCCTTTAACAGTGATGACAGCATAGTATTAAAATCCAACCTCAAATCTAAGAAGGTTATGTGCAGTTAGCAGCATGTTCTTCATTTGAGGAAACAAGATTTTCAAAAGCACCTGCATGACAGGTACTCTTAAAGAAGAGTACGATTTCCTCAGCACTGTTTCAAAGGGAAAGATGAAGTTACAAAGGCTGCTCTGATTACACTGACCCACAAATTCAGAGGCTGCTGTTGGTAATATGGCAGCAGAGGTTGAACCTTCTCACCAATATTCCATTTCATGTTGTTGCTGTGTAACAGATGGAACCAAAGTGGCAGTCTGACAGAATGGCATTTGACATGGAAGTGTGCATGAAGCAAAGATGTGTCATCAAATTCCTCCATGTGGAAAAAATTGTACCCACTGACATTCACCAATGCTCAGAGACCAAACAGTGTCGTCTTTTTTTTTTTTTTTTTTTTTTTTTTTACAAGCATAGCATACAGACTCTTGTTCAGAGCTGGGAAAAATTCAGAGCTAATAGTGATGACTGCACTGAAAAAAATAGTGCTTTGTCATTGAGAATCTTCTCTATCAAATAGAGTTATTGTGTTCTATCTGCTGTACTTTCCAAGCAAATAAATAGGAGGTATTTCTTCCAGAGCAAGCTATGTAGAGAGAAACAGGGAGCTGGCCTAAAAGATCTGAAATCAAAACAGCAAATGATACAATTTAGGAAATTGTATCAAGAAAAAGGACAAGCATCAGAAATGTGAAAAATTAACAGCAGAAATTGAGGACGTTATCTATGTCCAAAAAAATTCAGGAACTGACCAAGATGTTGAAGCCTGTGCTTTTCTTACTATCGTCTGATGACTAAACCGAACACATGTATATGACAAGACTTCTAAATTTTCTACAGTTTTTGTGCAACTCTAAACTGAAGTGAAATAGCTGTCACTATTAACTGGAGTTAAACTCATCTCCTCTTTCTTGCTCTACACTTTTCACCTATGCTTGCTTGCTTTAGATATAGCTGAATTCTGCTGATATCTTGTAACCAAGATTCAGTTTAATGCTACTGCAGTTATAGACTGGCCAATGACATTATGATATTCAAGTGTGCAGGTAATCATGGCTTAGAGAGTTTAGCTTCTATGACAGCTAACATCACCAACATAACCCATGTACCCTCACCACTCTTGATAACCTCCAACTTTGTGTTAAGGGTATACCCAGAAGTTAATCTAAATACAAGAATTTGAGCACATTAAGCAAATGCTGGAGGTAGATTTTTTTTAATTATTATTATTATTTCTAATATGAAGCTGTTATTGTTGATGTTGAAAATTCAAGCATGCATTAGCTCACTAGAGAAAACTATCTCATACAGCTCTATGATACAAGAAATGACTGCAGGCATATTCAAACTTGAAAGATTTTGGCAACTGAAGCTACACCAGTGCTCCTCTACTCACCTTGTGCACACCATTCATGAACCTTCCTAGGAATAAAACTACATATTCCACATTGGGTTTGTCTATAAGTACCATAAGTTGTATTCATTCATTTGATGCACAAGATTTGTCAAAACATTCAAAGCCTGTTCCACAGGCCAGTCAACAGTAAGCAGGTAAAACATGTCAGGTGACAACTTCTGTGAACCACTCCTAAAAGAAGTTAAATGTGAAATTCAGTGATGAACTGCAATGTAAATTCTGCTAATTATCTAATTCTGCAAAGTATGCAAGTATCATAGCAAGTCATAAAAGATAATTGTCTCCAATGTAGCAGTTCCTTGTTCCATATCAATTCACAGCCAACCAATTAATTTATTTATTTAAAAAAAAAAAAGAAAAAAAAAAAAAAAAAAAAAAAAAAGGAAGAAAGAAAAATGGGCATGAAAACTCTCTGGAAGGCAGTGCTCTGTTCCTGAATTCACATGTCCTGCCATCAAACACATCAATCCAAAAAAAACAATATTGCACATCAATGACCAGATTAATGCTGAGAAAACCACCACTCTGAAGAGACAGCCATTCTCAAAAGCATAAATATGCACCTTAGTTAAATCACACCTTCAAACACACATAAGTTCTAAGTTGGCAGATACATGGCTAGCACTGCTGCTCAAGAAGTCGGCTATGGTGTTGCCATTTTAAAATGGATATTCTAAATACTAACAATCTACAATAATTAGCATGGTTGAAAGCCACTGAAAAAATAGTCATTTTCAGCAATGGCTGTTAGACTGATTCATCAGACTGATTTCCCAAGATGCAGGGATGCAACTGTGAGGATTTCAATGACAATTTTCCTGCTCACACTGCAGTGTTTATATTATTGCTGAAATTGTTGCTGGTGGGATTTTTCATCTCCTTTTCCTAAAAACTGGCAGCATAACTAAGTATAAATGCATAGACTGACAGAACAACAGCAAAAAACCTCTGATGGGATCTCTTTATAGACAGCTGAAAGGAACAAGATTGTTAAAGTTTAATTTTTATTACCTGACTGGCTTTGTTTTCCTTTTGCTTCATCTGTACTTTGCTAACTATTTTTACAGTAAAGTTTGAGAACCTCAAAGATCATGAGTGGTGGTTCACCAGACATGAGTAGTGTCCTCCAGGGCCCGGTACTGGGGCCACTTCTATTCAACATCTTTACAAACAATCTTGAAAAGGAGGTTGAGTGCATGCTCACTAAGTTTGCAGACCACACCAACTTGGGAGGAAGTGCTGATCTGCCTGAGGGGAGAAAAGCACTACAGAGGAACTTGGATACACTGGATCAGTGGGCCAATGTAAAATGTATGCATTTCAATAGGGCCAAGTGTTGGATCCTGCATTTTTGTCACAACAACCCCAGGCAACCCTACAGGCTTGGGGAGGAATGGCTGGAAAGCTCCCTGACGGAAAAGGACCTTGGTGTACTGATAGACACTTGGCTGATGACAGTTGAACCAGCAGTGCGCCCAGGTGGCCTAGAAGACCAATCCAAGCATCCTGGCTTGTATCAGGAATGATGTAGCTAGCAGGACTAGGGAAGTCATCCTGCCCCCGTAGATGGCACTGGTGAGGCCTCACCATGAGTACTGTGTTCAGTTTTGGGCACCTTGTTTCAGAAAGGACATGGAGGTGCTGGAGCAGGTCCAGAGAAGGACAATAAGGCTTGTGAAGGGCTTGGAGAATATGCCCTATGAGGAGTGACTGAAGGAACTGGGGCTGTTTAGTCTGGGGAAAAGGAGGCTGAGAAGGAGAATTTATTGCTCTCTTCCAATATCTGAAACGTGCTTACAGTGAGAGCTCTCTTCTTACAGTGAGGTCTCTTCTCACTGATGATAGGATAAGGGGAAATGACCTCAAGTTGCACCAGAATAAGTTTAGGTTGGATATCAGGAAACACGGTGATGAGGGACACGATTTAGCATAGGGTTGTTGAAGTTAGGGTAGTATGGTTAGGTCATGGTTAGACTTGATGATCCTGAAGGTCTTTTTCAACATGACCAGTTCTATGATTCTACGATTTTAAATTCTATGACATACCAATACAGTTTTTGAAATATTCAAATTCTAGAAGTAACCTGAAAATGGTGCAAAACAAAGTCAGTAACAAAAAAGTTTCCAATATGAAGAGTTCATTCCTATTCTCTACTTAAGTTAGTTGTAGAAAATTTAAATCAAGCTACTTTAAAATCAACTCTAATATCACAGCCCTTATATCACAACCCTTAGACGCTGAGGATTCATCCTTAGAGGCTAAAGAGTAGAGGATTTCCTGAGGAATCTATATTTAATTTCCCAGAATGAAAAGGGGCGTTATTTACAGGAATTCGGGAGCTAGAAAAGGAAATCCAGAGAATAGTTTGTAATATCTTTCCATTACATTTCCCTCCTCAGCTTCCTTGACATATTCCTTTTCATGCAACTACAGTCTGAAGTCAAGCAGCACTTTCCAACTATCAAAGTGACAGATACTGTAAATTCATAGTTGTTACTCAAAATGTTCTGTTTGAACAGTTCAAGTACACAATTATTGAGGTCTTTGAAGGCCTCAGAATGCTGTCACTCCACTGGTGAGGTAGGAAAGTATTTTAAGACTTTGTCTTCACATTTCTAGCATACGACTGTTGCTTGAGACAGAGGTACTCCAAGATTAAGAGGTGCTTATAATGCACCCAAGTGTTAATCTCTAAAAAATGTGTAGTCTAGCACTTGTTACAAGTTCTTCATGCTATCATCTACTTATTCCACTGGAAACTGCAGCTTATTTCCCAGACTCACAACTAACTACTCAACAATGAAGTTTTTTTCCTCATCGTATGTATTTCTATTAAAAACAATCTGTACCACTTGTAGACCAGGTCTGAAACTACAAACCTGAATCAACACTAACAGGATATATATAACAAAAAAGGTTTGCACATAAAGTACATGCTCCACACGTGGTGATTCTAAAAGACATTATTCTAAGGAGTTCTTCCAATGTTAACTTTCAGATTTTCTGATAACAATATACTGAAAAACATTCCAAAGTATTCATGTAAAATGAATAATCAACTCAACCTGCTGAAAGACCCAATAAATACCAATAGCCACACTCTCTAGTAAATCCTACACTACCCTAACAAAACCTGATATGTGACTTTTTAAAATTTTATTTAGTAATAACAAAATTTTAGGGCCATAGCAATCCATTTCGTTCTTCTCAAGTTGCAATGTAGCACACTAGAAGCTCCGTAACAGACAGTATTCAGTTTATGCCTGCTTGCATACATGGTTTCACTAGGACCATGAATGTCACATAAATGTATAGGTCTTTAGTGGTGACTACTGTCAAACATCAATTTCATCAAAACAGACAACTTCAGTAATAATGTTCAGCATCTGGACATGAAAGCACGTGGTAAACAGAAGTCTTTGCTGCTTTGACTACATCACATTCCTCAGCTAACCCATTTAAAACAGCAAGAACAGTTAAGCAGGTTTCAGTGGAAGCAAGCATGGAAACTAATTCCATACAATTACCACTTTTATTCTTTTTACAGCACATCCTTATCCTGAGCACCGGAACATGTGTTCTCCCTTCAACACCAGATATTCAATCCAGGATCCAGCAACACCAGAAAGGACCACTAAATCAAACAGCAGTATCCAAAAATACTTTCTAATTCAAAAGTATGCTTCTGTCTTTTTCTTCACAAGAAAAACAAACAAAAACAAACAAAAAGCACACAAAAACACCATGAAACTGATAAGATCATTGCCTTGATGTGGAAGATCTACTTTGAATTATTCTCTTTATGGATTATTAAAATTTAAACCAATAGAAGATTCAGGACTTGTATTTAAACAGTATTTGGCAGTACTCCTACAGATATGATTTGTGCAGTTATTTTGGTAGAAGAAATGATATCTCAAACCAAGATGTAACTAGCAGATCATATTTTTATGATTTCATACTCGGTATGAAAGCTGAATGTGTTTCAGAATGTAAACACAGTAATTCAGAAGAGATACTGCTCATACTCCCAAGTACCCACTTCAGGAACAAAGGAAATTTGACTTGTCAGATCTGGGACCTTCTTCAGGCATTTAAGTGCTACATAAGAAGAAATTAGGAAGTACATTGTTCTGCAGGCTTATGCTCCATAGGATATTGTTTCTACAGATTACTCTGTCTGTTTCTCTTTGTTCATTTGGACTATCAGCTGTACGCTAAAAGCTATATGCACAGAATCATTTGTTTAATAACTGCTGCTGCAATTAGACATTGGCCATGGAGTGGTTTGGGACATCAAACATCTTCAAGTTTAACAGTCTACCTGAGAGAACATCTCCTTGCCCATAGGGCCTCCCCACTAGCACTTTTTCATTGCAATAAACAAGATGATCAGAAAATCATTTACTCATTGTCAGCACTGTCTACAATCTTCCTTAATAAGCTAGCCAAGGAGTTATCTGTCACATTATTTTATATATACTTAATGACATTAAGAGGTATATCCCATAATGACATTGCAGTCTTGATGTCAAACTCGTATAGTAAATTAGCCCTTGATACCAGAGAAGACAAACGCAGTACAAAAAAATTACAGTCTCGTAAATCAGAAGGAAAATGATGGCAGTATTAGTAAAATAGTATGATCTTGTATCCAGAACATTTCATGGTCATTCTAGCCAGACAATCCTTCTTTTGAATTTTCTGTTTGCAATATTAATAAATAAATAAATAGCCACCCACCTCAAGGTTCTTAATCTAAAAAGTTCAGCAAAAGCAAAAACTCAATAGCCTTTAGTAAAACATACAGCATGGAAGCTAAAAATTGAAGTCTCTTCAAAAACCTTTGTTTAGTCTTAATGAAGGCTCAAAAACTAGGTCAAACATTAACGCAAATACTGACTATGCAAAGCCAACAGACTAACATCGATCACTGGCACTAATAAGATCATGTATAGAACATGCAAGCACACCTCTCTAACACAAAAATATGTGTCATCAATTTCAGAGAGGTGGCGGTCTCCACCGAGCTGTTCTAATTAAAGATCATGTATCAGTAATTAAAGAAGAAGCTTTCAGCTCATTCTTCCATACTTTATTGCACAATTAAGTTTGGCTCTGCAGAGTTATACAGTCACTTTGGCATTTTTTGGCTCATCATCAGTTTTTCTGTAGAACTGGAAGACTGGGAAACCTAGAGAATCCCCACAGATACATTCCTCATATGACCCTGAACAGAGCATTGGTGTCATAATTACATAGACCTACAGTTGCAAAGAAAACTGCATGTTAGCAGTTTGTCTAAAGCATACCTAGACACTTTACAGACTGTGTTCAAAGTTCTCCCCTGTGTGTGTGTGTGCCGTGCCTGAGCTGTGCTGAGGAAGCTCTAGCAGGTGCTCACCGGTCACTGCTAAGAGCATAAAAACATGCTGTGCTACAGCATGGCAATTCAGATACATGGAGCGTTTATTACTGGGTGACTTCAGATAATCAAAACTTAAATGTTTCTTTTTTTTCCCCATCAGATATCTTTAAGGAAGAAAATAAGTGAAGCTTAAAGACATACAAGTCTATCTTACAGAAGGAGTATGTCAAACACCACTCATCTAGATAAAGAGTATCTATGCTATGGCATTCATGCAATCAGTCTAGTCCTCCTGCAATATGTTCTAGAAAATTTTGCACAATTTCAAAACACATCTTTAGGTATGGCAATGATTTTGTTCCATCTAAAACAGCAGCTTATTACAAGCTGTATTTCAAATGGTCATGATTTTTAATTATAGCACTAAATTGCAGGAACAAGACAGTTGTCATGTAGGACTTGTGACAATGCTCAAGCAAATGAGATACTGCCAAATACATACAGAAATATTGATCAGCACAACTGAAAACCAAATCCAGACACTGTATGATGAACACAAGAGAAAAAAAAAAACAGTGGTTATCCTACTAGAAGCATATTCATTGAAAGCTTACACACAAAACACTTATTGCTGAAGATTCCTCTCTACCAGCATAGCAAACATTTCAATTTTAACCCCCCAAAAATGTGTTTAACTGTCAAGAAGTATAAGCACTAACTATAAATCTGCTAAAAACCTGGTTTTCAACCACAATATTAATTAGAATCCTACTTAAGGAAATGACAGGAGTGACTGCTTTACAGTTTTGAAACAACATTTTTCTTCTAACTACATATAATGCGTGAGCCGGCCAAACTGAATATTCTTTTAAATGGATCTTTAAGTAGGTTTGCATAAAGAAAGCAGGTAAGAAAGCCAGGCATGTGTGTCAAGTAAAATCTCAATTCTGAAATTTTGCCTGGAATGTTTTAAGTCCTTTTATCGTTAACTTCCAATCAAATGAAAGTAGCAGAATGACTGGCAAATGGAGAATAACTCGAGCTGAACTGCCACTTTTAATAACCCAGTTTCCATTTAAACAGTGATATGGCCGTAGGGTTTGAGAATTTGTCACTACCGTGCACTCCCACTGATAGTAAAGTAAATGCAGATAAGCCAATTTTAAACAATGTGCTTTGTTTAATCCCTTTGGCCATTTAAAAAAGAGAGGGAAAAAAAGAGATTAAAAAGTTAACGGTATTTATACTGAATGTGGATAATTATTTTCAGCATTGCATATATGTAATTCACCATATTGCCAAATTTACCTTTCTACAAATGCAGCTGACAACACAAACAAAATTTCAACAATGAATGAAATATGATCAGATAAGCAGAGCAACAGTATTAGTTTCAATGCACTTCGGGATAAGGCTTTAGCTTCTTCTCACTGAGACGTTAAGTTGTGCCTCAGGGAGGTCACACACACAGGTCAATTAACAGCTGCAACAATTGCAGCTATTTTAATAGATTTTTCTAGTGAATGCAGAAGATTAGCACCCAACTTCAAATTTTAATGCAAATCATTGCTGGGGAAAAATAAAAAGCTATCAGATTTCAAATTTAATCAAGGAAAGCAAAGACAACAAACTTAGCTTTCATGACCAAAATAAGAACTCTGAGTAAAGAGTTCCAGCCTGTTCAATGCAAATGATCAGCTTGTGTGCTCCAAGTCCATTTCCTAGAGCTTATAACAAAGCACACTGACTCTAACACCTACCATATCATATTGCTCATCTCCTGCAGTACTCCAAGAATACTACAAAACATGTACATTGTAAAATTGGAGTTCTGCTTAGAAAAATGCATCTCCCTGAATGCACGTTGAATTTATGAAGTGAAAACTTATTCCTCCACATTTATTATGCTAAGAAAATATATATTGAAACTTGATTGCAAGTTCCAAGTTATTTTACCCACTAAATAGATCTCAAATTGCCCTTTAAAATAAAACACAGAACAACTCAGATGACACTAGTCATATGCACATACACTTACAACTTCAAAACATTGAAGAATTTTGATAAAATCTTTCAGTCTTATCTATCAGGTTTAGACAATTAAACAAACAAAAAAAAACAGTGATGTGAAATGCTAGAGAGTAAGCATGCTTGCATTAGCATCTATACCCAGAAACCGCAACACTGCCAATTAAATCCACTGAATAAATCATGGGGAAACAAATGTCAACAAGTGAGTAAATAGGAATGACAAGCCAAAAAAAAAGAAAGTGATGAAGTCACACCAAAACAGTGACAAGGTACATCAGTGCAAAAGAATGGCAAAAAGCACTTCACGCTATCCCAGATTTCATGGTTTTCTGTTAGCAGATTATATTTTCTTAGGCCTATATTTTCTTGTTACCTTTGCCTGCTTTAATGTAAGTAGCAGCCCTGATTAATGACATATTCAAATTTAAACCAACAGTTAGAATTAACCAAGACACTGAGTCTAAACACTTCACAACACTTAACAGACACAAAACCCTACTGCCTATACAAGGACAAAGCAACCAGTACAATGGTCTCCACCAAATTAATTTGTAAAATTAACTACAAAGATTATATTGGTCTGATCACAGAATAATTTACCAACCAGTGGATTGTGACCTTGAGCATTTTCCATACATAACCAATTAATGTGTCTCAGTTGACATTAATTCAACCTTGCAAAACAGCTACAGCTCAGCATTAAAACTTGCTCAATCAACTTCACTTCACAGTGGTCAATGTAGGAAAAAATATACATGCATAAAAGAAGGCACACAGGTACATTTCTTTGCATGCACAAACGTTCCAAAGATATCAGACAACCCAGCAAATCTTCATTTACAGCCTAGATTAGCTACACTGAGTCATAATATGATAAAATTATTGTTTCAGTAAGCTGCTTGTGTAAATAAAGAAACTGCTGCTCCCAGATATATATTGTAAATCCGATATGACATTTAGATCACATCACTGCTAATTATAAACCATGTTAGATTTATTGATTTGGCATCTCTGGCACAAGAAGCTAGTCACTACTACTACAACAAAACTGATGTGAAACCAAATGACATCCCATATCCCTTAATTCTATATAACCTCACTGGTTACAAAAATTAATGTAATGTATTTCACCAAGCAAGGGTCAGTATTCTAAACTGACTGATCAAAATGAAGTGGCCTATTTATGTTTACAGACTCTACCCTGGTTGAGAGAATTGGCATTAAACACTGTCCTTAACATACTCTAGAATGAACTAATGTAGAATGTTAACGGAATATAACATAATATATTGTAATTATATAGAATATAATTAGAACTAATATCATATGAAAGGAGGAAAAAATACTTACTAGTACAGAACTTCATTTGCTTCATGCCTTTCATATCGAACAGTTTCACACATCAGTCTGAAAGAGAAACAAGTCATTTTTAATTACGATTTATATCAGCATCACAGGACTTCACTTTCTGAAATTAGTCAGCATTTTCACATTTGCCTCCAGCCCTTACAGAAGCTAACCATCTATTTAAAGCTAAACCGATTTTTAATCTAGGAAAGTAAGTTGTTAATAGTTCTATGCATTAAAGTTATTAGCTTATCCAAGATCAGATCTGACTTAGGACATAACACGTAATTGCTGCCATTTGTAAAATGGTGGTGATCTCATTCTGTAAGTTATTTGATAAAAGTAAGTTGCTTTATGAAGAAACAATTCTGAATTCTAGTAGTTGGGAAAAACTTACAATGCCTAACACTCACAGATACATTGATATAAAAATTGTTTGGTGTTTTTGTTGTTGTTGTTTGTATTTTGTTTTGTTTTTGTTGTGCTGAGTTTTTGTCTGTTTTGCTATTTTTAACTGAAAATCACATTTCTCATCACTGTCCAGGAGATAAAAAGAGAATTTATACTGCATGGTAAATCGCTGCCTCTCATTTTTGCAGGAATTCAGCAACTTAATTTAAAAATTACCAGGAGGTTTTAATGCTGAAATCCCAACAGGCTCAATATGAAGAGAATTTCCTGCAGTAAAATCCTGTCTAGAAAGGAGGATTAAAACACTTCTACCACATTTGTCAGGCAGAGTGAATGTGTAACAGGCAGCAAGCATAACAGGACTTAAACTTATATTAGGAAATACAGTGTTAACTTAGTGGAGGGGGGCGAGATGGAAATGAACATTTCTGTCTATTGTCTGACAGAAATGGGTTCAGCAAATCACTGCAGGTGGGAAGGAAATAAAACCCACCACCTCCCTTCAACATCCTGGGCACTGAATCAAACTACAAACACCCAGACGATTTGACAGATCATCATATAGAGATTTGCTTAAGAGGCTCATGTGAATATTCAAATGAGGAACTATATTTAGATTTAGTAAAGAAATTCTTATTCCCTAAGAACCTCAGCGTATCAATGGCCAGCTACTACGCACAGCTCATGGCTTCATGTTCAGGCAAGAAGTTGATCTGAGGCTCTGAAGAGTTGTTCTGGATTTGGTGTGACATTTGAAAACTCCTTATTATCATTTCTGATAACTTTTTAATTTCTTCATTTCAATAGCCAACTAATTACTGAAAGTTACCTTCACCCTCACATCTTTCAAGATTTTACTCATTAGATCTGCTCAGTAAGAAACAATGATTTTTCTATCCATAAATGGCAGACTTATAGAAGTACCGCGACATTCAAACTTTTCATAGAGAAGAACTGGGAACTTAATTCAGTTTGCTCAAAATCTGAGTTTTGTTATTGTGACCCTTCACCCAGAGATCTTTGATAACTTTACTTATTTATAAACAGTGCATAAATTGTTTGCACATCTTGTGTACTGTATACACATTTCTGCTAAAGGAAATAACTTTTGTCTTCCTTGCACAGCAAGAAGCCTCTAAACCACAGGGCTTCCTCTTTTTCAAACACCAGTTCCCACCCCAGAATTAAGTCTTGCTGAAACCCTACTGTCTGCTTCCACCACTAGGTTCATCATTTTCTCTCTTGGGTCCTCTGCTTTGAGAGGGACTTTAAGAACAGATGTGAGGTTAGTGGTGATGAGATATCAGAAGAAAATAAATGGAAAATTATTACTAGGTATCAGATTTTAAAATGAAAATGCTGCTTAAGGAACATGCTAACTACTGGTCTGAAAAGACTGTGGGCAACAGGCCATTCAAGAGTAGGAGTGACAGGAAACAGAATCCTTTTAACTATCAAGTTTTGTTCCCATATGAATTTGAAGGAAAGGAAGTACATTCTTGACATAGTCACGCAAGCTCATGGCTGGGTCTCTGAGTTTCACAGTCCTTTGGTACAATTATTATGATGGCAATGCAGAAGGTAGACAAGTGCTTAAATTCTTGTGCTAAACTGAAATAATTAGAAGCTAGTTGCAGAATATCAAAACCTAGACTATATCCTCAGATATTTTTAAAATGTACTTCGATCTTGTTTAATTTTCACTTGAATCCGTTCTAGTCCAACTCCTGAACATACTTAATAAACCCAAGATGAGATCATCAGAAAACTATAAGTAAGCTATTCACTACTAAAGGCTATATTTAATACTGATGTTCTAACGTACCTCGAGTTTCTGTAGTATTCCACAGCTGCAATAAATGCCGCATCATAAAAGATGCTATAAAAGCTTTTTGTCCCACATCTGCAGAGATTCCAGCCTTTGCCATGTATGGAACTATAAACAGAAGCTCTCTTCTAGGAATGTACTGTGCTGGGAGAGCTAGCTCAAGTTCCACACATTCCTAAGCAAGAACCTCATTCAGCACAGGAAGCCAAAAAGCATAAATCAACACACCATGTAACCATATGTGAACACTTTGATCTCTATAAACAAGTTAACATCACTTCAACTCCTCGTCTCCAAAACTTGATGTTCTAAAGACTTGCATATAATAGCAAAACACAAAAAAACTTTACTGAATGTGATTGTGGAACGCTTCCAAAGTAGAAGTAATTACACATCTATTTTGAAATCAACATTCACATTACAAAATGCAGATTGGGAGAAAGAAAATCCCACTTCTATTTTCTCACAATTACAGAACACTGGGTTGGGAATTCAGACTCTGACAGAGTGATGAAGAAGGAAACCAGAAATTATAACAACATTAATCAGTTCATAGTTGCATTTCAGCATCTTCAGGTGTGGCAAATGTTGGTAAGTTCAGCACAAAAGCAAGCACAAACTGAAACAGAACCCAAATAATCTGCTTTTGTGATTATTGCACTACAGGAATGGTTTGTACTATGTACTGACTTTTGTTCAAAACTGGAACCTGTACACTGTGTGTAAAGCATCTACTTCCAACCTGAAAGTTTAAAAAGGAAAAGCAAGAAAAACATGCCCATAATGTAAACCAAAAGGAGCATTTAAGTAGATAAACAATAACACCCACAAGAAGAATTTCTTAAGACAAAAAATGGAATAAATATATGTAAAACCTCTTGAATGCAAGGTATGGTATGCAACAGTCATGTATACTCTACTCATTTATTTTAATAGTGCATTAATATATGTTATTTTAATACCTTAATTATTTTAGAAATAATGAAATTAAACTAATCACATATTTAAAAGAACCTGTTACTTCAATTATGGCATATAACTTCAAGTCTTCACTTCCTTTCTTGAGAGTTTAATAGCTTTTCCTAGAAGAATATTTTAGGGCCAAAGAAAGCAATATCTTTATACTTTTTTTAATCAAACTTCTAATTTCTAAATAACATTGCTGCATTTGCCATAATGACATGCATTCATGTAATACATTACAGTAAAGTACACAACTTTACATTTAATCCTCAATGAAAACAAAGATTGTTATACACTTCCTTTTAAATAAGTAACAATGAAGATTATGCTCTAAATTGAGTGTCATCTGCATGTGAAATAGAGAAAAAGTGCAAGAACCATTCACAGAGCAGCAGAAAAATACAGTTTTCTGGTAACAAGCAAACCAAAGCAAATTCCACTCTTCTTCAGCCCGTTTCTACTCCTTCCATTGCAGGGAGAAGAGCAGCCTCTTTACTCTGCAGTACCTCTCCCCTTGCACCCTTCTGGACTATTACACCTCTCTCCTATTTGTTTCTCTATTGCTAATTTTCCATAATGAAATCTCATTAAGAAACAAGGATAACCACAGCAGCAAGTCCATAAAAATAAATAAATAAATAAATAAATAAGAAAAACACCCTAAGTAGAATGCAAGTCTCCAGACCAAATTGTTCACTGTCCAGACACTTAAGACAACATAAGATTTAGAGACTGAAGTACATAATGGATTTCAGTAGGCCTTTTTATTATTATTCAGTGGAGAGCAGAGAAGCGGGAGTAGCACAACACTCCATGCTCAGAAGCAGTTCAAAATGATTTCTAATTGGCCTTTCTGAATGCATTCAGCGCTGGACTCATACCCAGGATTGAAGCAGTTTCAGACAGAAGAGTTCAAAACATAGACAAGTCTAAAATTAGATGAAAACGTCCCCCAGAAGAAACACTATAACTTTCTTGATAACATTTAACTTTGATGATACCTCTTCCTACACAAGTTCAAAACTTGTGTAAAAAGAAAGTGATAAAATTTATGAACTCCTTCATATAAAGCATAAAATTCAGTTTTAATAAAACATACGCATAATAAAAATGTTGACCTCAACAACTCTTCAGCAACAAACTTCTTGGTCTTTTTTTGATGTGAGGTCAAATGTAAGTGGCACTTAAGATGTTATTTCCATGCTTTATATGAAAAATACTTTTAATAGAAGACTGTCGTGTTTGTAAGAAATGCAGATCTTTTTAACAATGGTGTAACCCTTTTCTCCCCACACAAACAGTAGTATTAATAAAGCATCATACCTTAGTTGATGTTCTCTCAGATTAGACAAGGCTTCCATTCCATGTAAATATGAATACACAATCTCCAAATCCTACAAAAATAATGAAAACACAATTAGGATTGTAAATTTGGTACAAGCTGTTAAAATACTGCTTTTATAATTCATCCAGAGCTCTCCTCCTGTGAAGAGCAGATGATGCATCAAGGACAAAAATCACTACGTTTGGGCTGGAAAGGAGAGACCTTGCTCATACAGCATTAAGAAGAAAATATAGCAGTCACAGTTTGTTGGTATTTTTTTCTTTTTGTACTAATGAAAGGATGTAAAAGTTCACATCTGCTGCTCACTTGAGACTTTGGGGTAAGCAGAGGTTCTTTGGGGCATTCACTCACTGTGGGGAGCTGAGAGGAGATCACACATCTCCACATCACCCATCGCCATGGGCAAGATCCTAGTCAGAAGGCTTTAATTCTGAATTGTCTGTCATTTTCAGCAGCAACAGGCAGGCATAGGAATTCTTCTAACCCTTTGCCATTAGGACTGGCACTGTGCCCTTGAGTGGCATGGGTTTAACATGCAGGGAGTGATTCATAGACTAACTGGAGAACTACTAGAGACTCTGACTTAAGTGAATCGACAGATCTCAAGTGGAAGCACGCAGTCAGAAGGGACCACAGACATTTTGCTTTCTTGTCAAAGCACACTGGCATTATCACACTGCAGCTGATGTGCAGCAGTGCCGGATCAGCTGGTCCTGACAAGTGCTGCAGTCTCTCTCCAGAGGGTGTTCATCAGTGAACAGCTCCCTCTAGTACCACGAGTGGAGCACCGAAATTTGAGTAACTAATTCCAGCATCAATCCAGTCACTAAATTCCCCATAACTGTGCACGATAAAAACAAACAAGAAACCCACAGCAAAGCCAGCCAAAAGCACTGACTTTTTTCATTCATGAACAGTAGCTACTCTACTCTCCCATTTAGTCCACAGCATCAACAAGAAGGAAAGCTATTTGAAAATAATCAGCATATTGAAAAGTTATCACAGCTTGTCACCTTCATTTTCTATTTTCTATCTCTGGAAAGCTGTGCTTCACTTACTTAGCAAACACGGGTGTTTAATTGTTATTTGAACTTCTTAGTTACAAGTCAGTTAATGGAATTAAAGAATTCCTCAGAAACATTTGTAACAAGTCTTGCCAAATCCCAAGTGGAGTCAGAATGCTTGAAGCAGTGGCAAAATAACAGCCATCTTACCCACCTGCCATCCCCTCCTTTCTCCAAAGTCCCCTCACCTTCACACATATTAACTTAGGCTGAACGTTTACAGTTCTGACAGCATAGACAAACCAGCAGCAAGCTGAAGACTCAGAGTTCTTAGGAAAAGGATTTTGTTTCAAGGACACAACATGTCTTTAAATTTATGCAGAATCATTGAGTAAAACCTTCAATGAAGCAGTTAAATTACATATATGCTGAGTGATGTACTTTCTGCTCCTGCAGTAGATGTACTTAAATTACCACACGGTGGCAGCCTGAGCCATCAAAAGTTCTGAGACTGCAATTCTTCACACAGTTCCTCCTCTTATTTTAAAAAGTAACCAATACTTTATAACAGCTTATAAAGTTCTATGCTTGCTGTAACTTTTGCAAGGGTTAAACACTCTGCTACAAACCACTGAGGATCCAACATCTTTCTGCTTCCTAACTTCATCCATAGGAAAAAGATGACTGCAACAGCAACACAGAGATTGAGCATATCTTACTACAAGAATTACAGTCTACATAAAAGTCTTGACAATGGTTAGAAAAAAAAACGTCAACGGAAACTCTAAAAGCAGAGATTATGTTAAGGCAGAGAACAAACTGGCAGCATTTTAAGAGATTTTTCTGATTTAAATGAAGAATCAGGCTAAAAGACATAAAACTAACCTGTACTTCAACCTGCAGTACGGCCAAAGTTGTATGCTTTGTTGCTGTATGTGGAGCAGACTGAAATTTAATTCACTGATATTTCTTAATTCGTTTCAGTGGTGTTAGCCAGCTTGTGTTAACTTTCTGACTGGGCTAAAATTCACTCTAGCTTTCAGTGAAGTGACATATACACCTCAAAATTCACCAGTAGTGGCTCAAAAAAGCATACCACCCTATATATTTTTAACTCTTGCTGGTTTCAGCCCTGCTTTGCATTAAGGCATTAAACTACCAGCCTAACTCAACTATACCTACAGTCAAGAGGCAAAACTGCTCCATAGCAGCTCTCAAAGCACCTGATAGCCACCTCGAGTTCAAAACTATCAGCCCACTGATGCTAAGACTGTTTCCAAGTGACTGGCCCTTGCCACATCAACTCATCACTCAGACTGAGGCAGCAAGGAGCAAACAACAGAAGACACAGACAGAGAGCAGAGGCGTCTGCTTGAGGACAGGTGGCTGCACCCCGCTCACAGCTCCAGGCCCAGGCAGTGCCCCAGCCAAGCAGTTTCAGTGTTGTGAAAATGGGAGCTCCCAGCCCTGCCACCTGTCTGGCTCAGCACTGCTCCGCTTGAGATGTTGCTGTGAAGGAGTTCAGCAGAGTGGCAGGGTGCTGTAGGGAAGACGAAGGTGGAGCCTGGCATACTTCTGCTGGCTTATGCACACCATAACAGCTAGCATGGAGTGAGCGCTGGTAGTTTCAATACAGATGACAGTCAGCTTGAAACTGAAAATTTCTTTCTAAGTGAGTGTTATAATGTCTCCCCCATACACACCTCAGGTCATATACTAAGGAGAGACTGAAGAATTAAGCTATAATTGAAACCAACATTGCATATTCCTTCTCTTTCTTTGTAGCTGTAGGATCCTTTCCTATTTTTTTCCCTGCATCCTGCACCTGAAAGCACCTGACTTTCAGTCATTCAGGTACCTATTCCAAGCATTTATTTTTTCTGCCCCTCTAGCATTCAATTCAGCACCCAGCTGCCTAGCTGCCTGTACCAACTCCAAGGCCAAAGCAGTGCCAGTATTGCCAAAAGAAACAGACTGGATTAGCGCAGCCACTCATCAGGCTCAACCAGAAGTGTCTGTGCCACAAAAGAGGCTCCTCCTTCCCAGCAGGTCTGTGCACACAAGTGGGTTCCAACAGTCATGTCACGCTCACCACCAGCAGCTCAGAAAGACACACAGGCTTCCTGCCCTCAGGAGCCAGCAGCTTCTCAGGAAAAGGGAAGGCAGGGAGAGAGGAAGCAACATGGGTTGTTCCAGCCAAACCCAAAGGTATGGTAAGACGTTACCCTGAGAGTGAGATCATGCTTCGCAAACATTAAGCTGTCAAAAGCAAAAGCAAAACCACAGACTGAACAGACTTACGCCACAACATAAAAATCCAGCATTGCTGATACTAAAATCCCTCCCATACACAAAGGAAGATGAAGTATTCTACTTTTGGCTTCCCAACAGCAGAAAAAAAAAATTAAACTTTCTCATAGTTGCTGTGCAGAAGCATGTCCAGGTTTGTGAGTAGTTATCAGTGAGCCATACCAGGAGTCATTTGCAGAAAAGATTAAAATGAAGTCTTTGTTATGTGGTACAGACTTTGCCTCCCTCACATCAGGACCTTCACACTCAGGGAATAGCTGTCCACCACGTGGAAAGCCAGGCACAACCCTAAGTAACACATTACTGTAAGTTAAATTATTCTTTTTAACTGCACTGTAAGCTATCACAGCATTTTTCTGAAAGTTATTCATAGTACTGTATAACACATAAAGAAATTTGTGGCTTTCAAAAAAGATTTATTTCTTCAGAATAAGGTGATCCAACTGGCAGCTACACAGATCTTATTCTGAACTGTGGGGAAAGCAAAGCGAACTAACAGTGATTAATAATTTATCTCTGAACACAGAATAAAACTGATAATTCTTCATATACTGGACTTCCAAGTGCCACTTAAGACACAGAGTACCCCTACCCACCCCAACTCATAACTACAGCTCTCAGAGACAATGAGAAGAGGACCTGAATGGAAGAGTATCTAAAAACAGGTACCTTCTCATCCATGCTCAGAACAGGTGACTGGGATCAAAAGGCAACTTTGGAATGCAAGGGTCTTTTAGAGACATCAAATGTTAAAATAGTTATTCTAGAACATTAGCTAAACCTGTTGGGAAGACAGAGTTCTGAAAAATTTTGCCATCTTCAACCTGTATGAATTTATCTTGACTAGAATGCATCATATATCAGGAAACCTGTGACAAAACATTACTCCTCAGTACCCAGGCATGACTAAGCTTTAGAACCAGCTTCTATCAGAACGGCAACAACCGAGCACAAGCCTTCAATTCCTCTGTTTTGGCTATGTGGTGGGAAAGGAATATAGGCACTGTATATATATCTTGCTCAGGCTTGCTGACACAAAAAGTGTTATTATTAGCTACACTGTGAGGAAGGACATTTGTTCTGAGTTAGGAAAAGAATTTTTAAACCCAATTGGTAACAGGAAAAACAAGCAAATTCTACCTGGAACTGAAGCACCCGTATGTGAAGCTCATCAGGAACAACTCCCAAAACATACTAAAGAAAGAGAAAAATTCCCATTTTCATGGTCTGTCTTAACTGGGCACTGTCCCAGCTCAGAACAAAGCACACTTCTGCAAAGCCTTCAGTTGCATTATTATTATTACTTCTAAAATTCAGAAGCTGGAGAAATACTATAGAATCATGGTAAAACAAATGTAGAGAAACAAGGTGCTTCAATGCGATACTTAATTCAGCCTTCCTCTCTTTCACATGTATTTTCTTTGGGTTGTGAATACTTTATTTAAACAAGTTCCTCTCGAAAGAAAATTTCATTCACCTTCATTTATGCTTTTTTTTTTTTTTTCCTAACAAAAAACTGGGTTATAAACCTCTCCTTCCATGTAATGCCTCAGAGATTCACATATAATAATTTGAGCAGTTGCTGGTTTTCAATCTTAACCAGCAGAACCTGCTCAAATGTATAAAATGGAGTTGGAAGGTTCAACGACCCACCCCACAGGAACAGACTTTTAACCCCAGCTCAAAATTAGTACAATTGATTTAACATACCCTGCTGGTCATAAAGCTTTTAGCTAAGTAAAGAAATTAAGTCAATCGGGAATATAACCATCCTATATGATGAGGTTACATGTGGAAAGGGTGGATGGGAAATTAAAGCCTGCCATCTCGTCAAAGTCAGTGCATAAACTAATGAGCATAGGAAATTACAGGGTAGTGCTGTGAATTTCCTTTCTGCTTTCCAGAGTCTCAGAAGTCAGACAATTAAATGCTTAACACAGAAGTATAAGTTCTGTAGTCAAAAATCCAATCTTTGGTCGCGTGTCCAACTGCAAACAAAATGGTTTCACCACAAAAGATCTCTCCCACTGATCGCACAGTTCAGAATTATAAAAGGCACTTATGTTACTCACCATTTGAAGTATATATAATTGCCTTTTCATGC
This sequence comes from Coturnix japonica, assembly GCF_054131305.1. Taxonomy (NCBI): domain Eukaryota; kingdom Metazoa; phylum Chordata; class Aves; order Galliformes; family Phasianidae; genus Coturnix; species Coturnix japonica. Next base: position 28,049,459 of record NC_140666.1, on the reverse strand, counting down.
CTTTTCAATATTTATAGCCAACAGTTGGAAACGTGCGTTAAATCTGTTCTACCCATTTCACATACATTGTACCAATGTTCACATATTTTGTTGCATTTAAGCCAGTCCCCAGGGGTTTGGTTTCATTTTGTTTCCATAATGCTAAGAGCAGACTCAAATTGTTTTGAGACCATGTTATTTGCCCCATTTTTTTCACTATTTATATAGAATAAGATTCAATATCAACTACAAGAAAGTCAGTCTTGTAACAAACATCAGTTACTAAATACAGTGGTTACTAAATACAAAATAACTATTTGCAACAGAAATGTAACTAATCACTTGATTAGTTGACAGGTTTTGAACAACAATTTGGTTTTTTGGATATTTTTTTCTTAGCATGTTTCATTTAGTTTACAGGTTAGATCCACTACACCAGTTTAACCACAAGGACTACAATCCAGACAACTTAGGCATAACTAAACTAGTCTAACCAATCCACATGAAGTAAAGATATTCCATCTCCCCTCCTTATTTGGCCTTGCTGAAATCTTGATAGGCTTTCCATGCAATGGGCAAGAGCCCTCTATTGTCTGAGAAATGTAAATTTCTATGAAGCTTAGGTCACAGCACTTTAACATCATAGACAAGAGGTAACCACAACTACACACAGCACCCTTTCTTCAAACACATCACTACAACTACTGCAAGTCACTGCATACATCACACTGGTACTCAGACAGCATCACACTTGTTGGGAGGGGTGAATGTTCCTAGTCACAAGCAAATAAATTACAGAGACATTAAAGAGCTGTCATTTGCCAACTGATCTGTGATAGTCATTCACATAAAGATTTTATGTTCATCACTGCAAACAAGCTATAAATGTATTAACAGACTAAGAAGGCAGTGTTGCTCGGCTGATGAATGGACAACCAGGTACACTACACCAGCACAATAAGTTGCCATCATATCTCTGCACCTAAAGGCAGTGCCCAACTACTTATGTTTTGTCTAATTTCTCCAGAATACTCACACTTTCCCTTATCTTTTTTCAAAACAAGGCTTCACGTAGCTTTGCTGAGCATTAGGAGCTCGAGGCCCAGCTGTGAATTACAGCCTTTTTCAGCACTGTCCCAAGTGCTGAAAACCAGCAGACTCCACCTGCAACTTTCTGCATTTTTCCTTTGCTACTCAGGAAAAATAATAATAATAATAGTAATAATAATAATAATAATAATAAATAATTTTAAAAAGGAAAGCAAAGAAACAAACAACCATAACCATCAAAACCAGGTTTCCTAGAGGTCCCCAGGGGAGACCCCAAAAGCCCCAAGCGCTCTCCGGAGGTTCCTTGCTGCAGACTGACATCAGCATCCTCAGGGACTGGTGAGCTGCCTGCCTGATTACCATGACAACTCGCAGGCAGAAAACAAAAGAAACTAAGCTTGCTGGAAGCAACGCTCTGCCAGAACTTACAACAGAAATATCTCGGCAGTACTATAATCAACAGAAAACAGCAAATTACTTTATATCACTGGCCTGCAACCATTTTGTATTGCTGGCTTACAATCAACCCAAGCAAAAACAGAAAATAAAACAAAAATCTTACCTTTCCAGCTGCTGACTGGAGCACTAACTCCAACAGCAAAACTGCACAACTCCTTTATGGCATGGACACTTCTATTTTCACTCAAGAAAAATCCTACTTCTCAGTTTCTTTACATTTATGAGCCAGTAAATAAAGGGAAAGGAGGAGGAATGATTACACTATAGCTGACTTCACAAAGGTTTCAAGTGCAATATGCAACTTTTTTTTATCATGTTTAAACAACACATTAACATTCATTTCGGCTGACAAAATTCGAACATTCAGCTCCTTAGTTCAGTTTATAATTCAAACAAAAGCTATATCATTTGATTTTTTGTTTTAAAAAGAGAAAGCAGAAAACTTTGAGAGGTTTTTTGAGCGTTTCTTCCAACAGATATTAATCTTTCTCCAAGCATCGGCAATAGGTCACAGGAAAATTATTCCTGAACAATCAAGCAAACGATCAAACTGAAGTACATATTTGCGTGTCAAATCTATTCGCACCCAGCAGTTCACCTCGAAAGCTGCTAGCGGTCACATCCTCCCAGAGCTGCGATTACTCCTCTGTGCAAATGAGGTGATTAGAAAAATGCTGAAGTACTTTCCACAGAACAGCCTCTCCAAGCCTCAATTTGCTAGCTCAGGTGTTTCCTGAAAGAGAGGCTGCATTTTATAATTCCACATTTTCATCTTCTGGGTTTGGAGCTGAGTTTTTGGTTTTTCTTTCCTTCCAATAAGGAACTGTAGGATTCTGAAAGGACTTGTTTTTGTCTTAAACATAACTTCAGGATGAATCAGTTCCAATATCTCAGGTGGGCTGACTGGAGACATCACTCTAATCTGACATGGCTAGATGACCATAGCCTTAGAAGCAGAACGGCAACTGTCAAAGACATTTTCATATCACATTGTGAAACACTCAGTGATTAAGCACTGTAGCATCACCACAGTTTTGAAGCATTGTCCCTAGCATTTTTTGTTGCCAATGGTTAGATTTCCTTTCACTCTGACAGTGGCCATGTCTGAGTCCTCTGTAAGCCAATCCGATCTGCCAAAGCCACATCCTGAAGGTTCAGGCTACTGTGCTGACCTTTAATGGTCTAAGTCCAGTGAGGCTATGAGCATGCCCACACCCAGCCCGTGTGAGGCTGCCCATGGCACAAGGAGCAGACAAGACCATTACATCTCTGCAGCCAACCAGTAGGATGAGCAGGGCTCAGCCCATCTGCTCTGCCTGTGTCTGCTAAGGTGAAGCTACACCGAACAGCTTCAGCAGACAAAACAGATCACTGTCCCACAGGCAAGGGGCTTATCTCTCTACATTCAGCCTTATCCAGTGCTGCATCCACAAGGGAAAACCATCAGGAACAACGGCCTTAAGAAAAGATACGAGAGAAGCAAAGCATAATGCTTCACTGCAACACTCCACCAGTCCAGAAAAACTGCGCTTTATAGAGAACAAGCCATGCAAGTTGGTTAGGCTTGAATTGTCTGAAAGAATTTGGAAACACTTTCCTCTTTATCATTCCCCATTAGCAGCTCTAGATAGCTCTTCCTCGGTATTCTGAGGTCCCTTTTATCTTATCACACTATCAGATCCAAAACCAGTTCCTGCATCAAACTCCAAATCCAATATGCAACACCTATATTCATTATTGAATCTCAAATTCCACACTTTAAAACACTGGATTGGAATCAGGAGTGATTGGATTTCAGTGACTGTTTACCTCTGATCTACAAGCTGTCTACTGAACTACAGCTTAATTTCTAGTAACTGCTACCAAGATAAGTGCTGGTCAAATCACAACTGTTTTATTTACTTCTTTTTAAAGTTTCCAAGAACACTCATGTGTGGTACACTAGCATTTCTCCCGACATCGTTCTCCAGTTCTAACAAATAGCAACCAACATTTACAGGTCAGCAGGTAGGGCAGCTGCCAAAGGACCAACAGCAGGTTTTGCTGAATGGAAAAACCCAACACACCACCACCTGAAAACTCCACACAGGACAGCAGCAGACTGTCTTTCAGCATCTTAATTCACCCCATACTAAAGGCAAGTTCTAAAACTTCACAGTCTTTTCAGTGTTCCATCAGATGTCGTATTCTTTGCTTAGTATAAGTTAACTAAGTCTTAATATGAAAAAGCTTGCCAGTTGCTTCACAGACAGACTGAGCATATGACAGCCATCAATTTACAAAATCTTAAGATACTGCTCATCAATTGATGAACGACTGATATTTAGTCTTAAACACTGAGTGTTTACCTTCACAGTAGCACATGTATGAACTGCAAAATGGCATGCTAAAGTACATGCATTCTTCATTAGAGACTAGTATTTTACTACCAAAAAGGACAACACGCTTCTTTATCATGAAAAGCAACCCCAGGGAGAGCCCAGCTGTGATGTGTGAAACATCACAGACAAGTTCTGACCATAGAGTACCCCACATGAGCCCTTGTAATACCACTGGAAATCCAACTGTAAACGGGGCCAGGCACCACGTCAGTATCTACACATTCCTAAGAGTGTGCTAAGAAATATGACTAACATTAATTACCTGTTCCCACAAGCCTAGAGTGTTCTAAAGCAAGAAAAAGAGATGAACATCTTTCCACTTATTCTTCTGCATCTAGCTCAAAACCACAAGAGGGATCCCAAAAGGCAGCAAATATTTTCTGATGACACCACAGCCATGGAGCAGGGCCATGGCCAAGGAGGTTGGCTCCAGGAGCACCCAGTGCAACTCATGGCTGCACAGCACTCACTGGCTTACCTGAGTTTTGGGCATGGAGGGAGAGATGTTACTACTAATGACAGTGTGACTAAAAGGTTTTTTTGCAAAGGCTGGGCACAGCGGCTGAGTTGCTTGATTTGCTTGGCTGCAGAGTACTGGGAGGGTAATGCACAGCCCTGTGGTGTTGGATATGAAGAACTGAGATGCAGACAGGTCTGTCATTAGCTGTGACCTCCACTGGCCTCACATTGGTACCAGCAGAGCTAATTGCTCCTTCTCCTCCTCACTGTCCAGCCTCACTGAGCAGGGCTCATTAAGTCAGGAACTTGACGACACCAAGACAGTCTCCACACATTTAGATAGCATTTCTCTGCTGGAGAAATAAGCCACAGAAGCCCCAGAGAATGAGGTGTAGAAGGTAGATTCATAGAGAATCAGCTCAGGAGCAACAGAACTGGATAATAATTCCCACCATGGAAACCCAGGGTGTCTCTATATCATTCTCACTGCCCGAGGTCCAGAAACTCAGCTCAGGAGTTACTCAGTCAGCCCTATATTGTCACAGGCTTTTCTCAGAGCACTCCTTGTGTCTCCCTACGCTGTTCCATCTCAGCTCAGGCATGTGGCGGGACCTGACTTCTCTAAAAAATCCCAGCAGCACATGTAATCCAGATACTAATTGAGAAGGCAGCCTTTCAGGGGTGGGACTTCTTCCTTTTAGAAAGACTCCTCCTCCCTCAGTTAGGCTTAGCACAGATAATGATGATTATTTCTAGTGACCACCATATCCAAAGGGTGGCTTGTTTGTCTGATTTTATCTATTTAATCTGCAAATGACTAACAGCCTCAGGCAAGCTGGTTCAGGAAACAGCAATCAGACTGTCAACATTTCATCAACTATGTGTTGTACAACCACAACACTTTCAGGTGGCAGTTAGTCATTTTTCCTGCATGCGCGGCCCATTCATTGCAGCTGAGTACTGCTGTTGAAAGAAGTTTCCACCTTGCTATGCTAGTCCCTCTGCCTCCCCTTCCTCACCAGTATTAAGCCATTTCATCACTCCTATTTTTTAATAAGGATCTGGTGGGTTTCTTTTCCTCTTCTACAAACTTGGCAATTTCTGTATGTTGGCAAGCACGTCTATCTTTTTCTTTTTTTTTTCCCCCTGGTAACTAATTCAAATAAATTAGTTCATTGAATTTCTACTACATTCTCTCCTATACCTTCAATATTTAGACAGAGCAGTCAGGAACACGGTTGATGGCCAGTATAAAAATGAGTTAGTGGCCTCTAAGCAGCTGCTACAAGGCAAGTGCAAAGCTTAAATAACCACCAGATGAGGAAAGAAATTGTCACCTCTTTTGGTGGATGCTAGAAAAAGACTGGACATAGCAGCAGTTCCAAGGCCCCACACATTTTATGGACAGACAAACCCTGCAAAATCTGGTAGAAGTTCTATGTAAGTTCCAGCTGTGCTGCTAACTAAAGCCATTTGGCACTTACGAAGGAGCAGAAGGCAGCTGGGAAATCTATGACAAGCCCATCAGCTGCATGTTTCTGGGGAAACAATCAGCAGTGCAATATTTTCTTAAAAACCTTGTTTATGGCTGTTCATAGAAATAGGGAACGCCACAGCTTCTGCTTAGAGTGCAGAATACCACGATTACACTGCTTTTCTTGGTTCTTACTCTTCAATAATGAACCGAAGGAGAAATAAAGCAAGACTTGGCTTCAGATCACTGTCACAAGCAACAGATTTCAGTGGCCTGAAGCTCTCATTGCACCTTAGCCCCACTCTGAAGACCCAGCTCAACACTCAACACTCACTTCCACAAAACAGTAGGGCTCAGACGCTGCTCAGGAGTTCTTATCACCAGGTGCTCCAACTGCCACCACTGACTGTGTGACCTCCCTTAGCCAAATCTCTATTGATCATTTCCACTTCCTATTTGCAATGACCTTAAAATATGCTACTTGCATGTTCCAGGGAACCAGCGCCCAGTAGTGGTTATGGCTCACTCCTCTGCTGCCCAAATTGAAATCTAGACCCAAGGAATTGGGAACACCTTTGTGCAGCCTGCCAGAAATCATTTTATCACCTCAAACAATGTACCAGTACAGCACAGCACATATCTTCTACTGCCAGTCCTGCACAGCTGGTAATGTACAGATGAAGGACAGTCTGAATGACAGTGACAGTCCCTGCTCAGGTTTCCTCCAGTTTTGCCAGAAGACATTCCCCAGTGTTACAGCTGTGATGTAGCTGACTCTGTACAGTTGTCTCACCACATCTCAGAAAATGGTTCTGCAATTCTTTTATTTTTTGCCTGACATTGACTGGTGCTCCTCTGAGATGGTTGAATTTTTTGAAGACTCAATGAACACAATAGTCAAGAACAGGAAGTGCCTTTTTTACATTTTTTTTTCTGATTGTTTCCTTCAGTGAATCAAGAAAATGTCAATTTCAACCTATTTAAACTGTAATTATTGAGTAGCTTCCATTCGAGGATACCTTGATTTTGTCTTCAGTGGCACATCAAAAAAGTTAGAACTCTAGACTGAAAGGAAGAATTCATAGTCTCTGAAATTATTAACTCACACTGAAAATTCACAGAACATACCATCCAAGTGAGAAGTTAGAGATTAGCTATTTACTAGGTTAAGGCTACAGTCACACATAGTACAAGTACAGAGCACAGGTGGCCATTGAATTATATGCAAGGTCTATTTGCCCTTCACTAAATCAGTTAATAACTTCAGGAAGTTTGGAGCCAACAATACATGCTTAACATCACCATTACTGGGGTGGGGGGTAACAGAGGGTTCCTCCAGTATTTGGGGGAATGTTCCCAAGGATGCGGGTGCAGAGAAGACCACATGTTCACACCAGTCCTCAGTCAGGTAATACTGTAACCAGACTCTCCTTTACATTCTTCCACAGGAGCTTACAAGCAGAGCAAGAATGAAAACTGCTAACAGCAGCAGAGACCTACAGAAGGAAAACACTGAAGTTTTCTGAACTTTTTCTTGCCCAGTTACAAAACTGGGTGGAAATCTAGAAAAGCTAGACTTGCTTCTTAACCACACTGAAGGAAAACAGAGACTTCAGTGCCTGGAAGATGACAACACTATATCCAGGCTACTGGTCAGTTCCCTACAATGCAAAAGCTCTCTGGATTTACTTTGAAAATACTATGTGATTTGGGAACGAATTACACCATTTTTTATATTTTAAAGAGTGGAATACATTAATTTTATAGCTACAGCATTGCACAGTAGATCCTTGGGTATTTCACCCTTTAAGTCTTTGGCAGTAGCTGATCACCTTGTGACAAGAGGATGTTCTCTCCTGTTAAAAATGGGAGCTTATTTAAGGCCAAACACCTTCAGTTTTGCTGTAAGTGAGTTAGGATTCCTTCAGGACAAGGGAAGGGAAGCAAATAACAAATCAAAAGACAGATCCCAAGAAAAAAGCACAACTTTCTGTGATAAACTGAGTGGCATAAGGTTTGATAGCACACAGACTTTTCAGAAGACGCCCACAGTCCTTTCTCATTCAATTAAACTTAGAAAAGTCTTTTAGAAAATCACTTTACAAGAGTAATTTGAGGGGAATGAAAACAGTTTGTCAGAGAAAGCCTATTTTTAAACTTGATTTCATACTTTGGCAGAAGAAAACTTAAATACTGAATTAATAGCTTTACAGGAACTGGTGGAATCTGCAAACCTGATTTCAAAACTAAGTCAAAAGAGATAAAAAAACCTTTGTCTTTTCTTAGAAAGATTAGGTCAACACAGAGAAGTAGTTTTTCAAAGGTACTTATCGAACAAATGAATTGAGGATCCAACCTTTCCCTTCAATACATTTATTCTTTTGATTTAAGAAAGGTACTTCTGAGTGCAAGTATTTCTCTCTGTTTTCTTAACTGCTAGCTATTTATAACCCAATCTGACAGCCTGAAAGAGATTTCAGGCAGGAATAAAAGATGAAGAAATCAAGAAATCTTAAGAAGCTGGAAACATGAAGATTTCAAACAGGTTGGGAAGCATAGAGAGCCCATGTTGGGAACATCAAACACTTGAAAACAGCAAGATTTACTCATATTCTTATGTTCACAGAATAACCTTTGGAAAAAAAAAAAAAAATTAAAAAACAAATCAAGTACTCCATACCAAGACACCTGACCTGAAATTAAAGTTCAGCTTTTCAACGTTTTTTAAGTTATAACTTAACATTGACCTTTCCTTAGCTTGGTCACTAAAAGCAGGTAACAAATCTTAATACCCTATTCACTTTCAACTTACAATATACATTTATAACATGTTCAAATGAAAAGTGACTTCAAGAAAAACAGAGCTTTGTTGGTTTTCAAGTAAAAACAGCCTACCCAAATTGTCAGAACTTACAAGTGAAACGTAATGCTCAAGTCTTTTCTAGGTAACATTTTGTTCAAAGAAATGAACCGCCCAAGCTTTCATTCTTGGCTTTACAGTGAGCTGGCAGAGGAGTAAAAGAAGCTTGACCATTTGGCAATGCAAGACCAAGAATTCAATACATGGCAGGCTGACAAGACAATTTTCTGGCTGTAAACTCATTCTCCTAAGCAAATCAAAACCAAGAGATGCTTCCATTGCCCTTCTGGTTAATGTCATTCCATTCACTGGAACAGCCTTCTGTTTGACTATTAATATGACTATTACCAAGAATAAGTTTTATTTCTGACCTCAAGCCAGCAGAGTAAAGTCCAAGAAACCCTGGATACATTCACAGCACGCAGCCATTGCTCACATGTATTCAGATTAACCCTTGGAGCACACTGGTTGGTGAGCACATGCATTACTAAGCACAAATTCACGTCACATGGAAAAAGGTTTACGGGAAGCCTGCTTACACAAAAATATTTAAAAAATAATAATAATAATGAAAACAAACCCATCACAGTACCTGACCAAGCAGCACCACACAAAGCAAGCAAAGGATTCCTGTATTCACTATTTGCTGAATAGCAAAGAATAAAATTCTGAAATTAAGTAACTGGAAGTTAGTATATCAAAACAGGCATGCAAATAAGCATGCACTCAAAAGCTTTAATTTCTTCATAGGACATATCCCACTGCCTCCGGTGTCAAAATCTTTAATTGGTATATTTTATTAACGAATTGCACTGGGAGGCAGATCTAACAAGCTCATTTGATAAGTACATGTTTTTCAGTAAGAAACTATATCATGTAACAGTCCAAATTCAGACACCATGAAAGAAGAATCCTGTTACTGCAGAAGCATTCTGGTGTTATAAAGATACTTGATTTAGCCTGGCTGCAGTCCACAGATCACAAGCACACAGTGTGGTATCAGAAGATGAAACAAAGTGATTGTACCTTTTAAAAGTGTCCCTTTTATTTTCTCTCTTTTAAGCTCTCCTGCATGAACATGCCAATATTGCAGCTGAATCCCACAGTATGATTTCACAAGCTTCTGTTTCAGGTCACTATCTTACAAAGTATATATAAGCATTTTACACAACACTGGAAGCAAAAGTAACCGAAGAACCTCTTACTGTTACTTTATCTGACTGTCTGCACTGTTTCCTACCTCACCATTTGAACCCCAGCACACACAGTAGCTGTTTTGAGAAAGAGCACAAAGACGCCCTAATTATTAGAAATCCCTGAACAAACCTAAGCAGCAGAGTAAGATTAATACAGTCACAAGACCCAGAGATTAATCTATTTACCAAAGAATCTGTGCAACAAAGCAGTCTAATACCAGAAGATTACTGAAGCTAGATTTTCAACGAGATAAGAAGGGTCAAGAGACCTGGAGAGTGCAAAACATCTCCCTAATAATGGCTTCCTCTAAAAATAAAAATATGTTCCAGAAGACAAAGGTTCTACCTTGCCAACATTTAATTTAAAACAGCCTAATTTAAAAAAAATACACATTAATTAAAATCAAGAGTCAAAATTACAGTAAAACGCATTGCGAAATAAGCCGAGTAACAAACAGACCAGTAAAATAAGCCCCATTTTAATTCATTCTAGAGAATGAATGACAAAAAACAACCTAAAACACACACACCCAATAAAGGGCTCCATGTTTTAGAGCAATATGTTTCAAATCAGTAAATTGATTCCAAATTTTAATTGAAAATATTAAAAAAATATAATAATAATCCCAAACAGTAATTGTAGGAACTATTTATTCCACGTTTTTCACAACTGAAATATGGGATTCTTCCCTAAAAGCTACTGTAATCATTTTAAAAGGAAAAGAAAAATAACCAGTTGGTTCTAGAACACAAACCTTTCACCAAGCTTAAGAGAAAAAGGGAAAAAATAAGATAGCTCATCAGCCGAACAGAAAGAAGGCTCTGAGGTCCTGAGGCTTGATAATCATCTACAGCATCATGTGACAGATATCCCAGTGACAGTTTAACAGAAGGTGATACAGTGAATTCAATAACCCAGAACCTGGAACAAGATAATTCCAACTAGGAATGTAAGGGACCATTGCACTCTGTGGTTGTACCTTGTAGATTGCTGGCTGCATTCAGCCAGCTTACCTAAAGAATTCAGAAAATCCTATCACTTACACCAGGATCCAATAGTTTTCTAAAGGTGTATTCACAATGAATGAAGTGCAAAAGACACCATAGGAGTTTCTGTGTCTTATACAGAAACTCAGACTGATCTTAGTACATTCTTGATCATTGAGTCAGAGTTCCACTTGCTTAAATTCTAATGGCATGTTCTCAACAAGAATTTCATTTCATGCAAAGGACCTTAACACAACCAACAAGTGATATCACTTGCACCAAACGCATGCTCACCCTTACCATTCCTATCATCTTATATTTTCCACTGTGTAGTACTAGTTTTCAGTTCATATGGCATGAACTAAATTATAGACAGTTGACTGTTCTAAAGCTGTAATAAAGCTGAAGCTGCTCCCAAGCCTGGGAAAGCATATGCATGAAGGGAGAAATTCTTCCTTCCATCTAGGGCATCCAGAGGGGAAAAAGTAAGGATGACAACAGAGGGATTAATGATTTATGATAGCTCCCAAACTCCATGCCCCAGTTTCAGAGGGAGGCCAGCTGGCCACAGATCCCAGAGGAGAACCTCTCCCAGCTCAAGCAAGCCCTTACACTAGGCAGTGCCAAGCAGTCCCTGCAGCCCCTATGAGGCTGGCTGTTACTTTGTGGTGCACTGGGCACCAACTCCTCTTGCCTGAAGGGAGTCCAAGAGTAGGAAGCATTTAGGATGCAAGAAGAGTACAAGGGTCAGAGCCTTTTCCCTGTGTGGTGAATTTCATTGATGTTCAACTCTCAGTCACTAGAAGCTGCAAACCTCTAGAAGTAGATGATTTAACATTGCCAAACTGAAGGGTAGCACAAGAACCAACTGGAGGATGCAAGGCCATATCATTCCCTCACTTCTCAGTGCCTACACTTAACCACACCTAACTCAGTTTTAAAAGCAAGTCGTACCAGCCACATCCTCCCTTCCTTTTTGTGTTAAATAATTATCTTTAATAATACCTTTATAGCATGCCTTCATTTTCCCACAGTCTCGTTAACCTGGTGATTTGAAAACAATAGAGTTTCTTGCATGCAAAGAAAGAGGATGCAGCTGCTTCCATCTATAAATAAGATGTTATATCAGATGTGACTGCTATTGTGTCAGCAGTCAATCAGTTACATGGTAAGATTAAAAGCAAGGGTGGAGGTGTATTTTTTTCCTCTTTCTTGGAATCGAGAGGTCCTCCATCTTAAACAAAGGACCAAAAAGGTGACCAGAAAAAAAGTAAAACAGTTAATGCAAGTCATCTCTTGTACCCTCCAGCATCTTTACAGAAGAGAATACAGAACACAGGAACCCAAGTGGCTTGAGCATCTGTCTGTGGATGGATTCTTGTGTCATAAGTAGAAAGAAAGCCAAAAAGAGGGGGAAAGGAGAAAGCCACTACCTACCCTTGTCACAGGTTTGAAAGCTTTACTGTCGCATATCAGAGATTGCCTCTCTCATATACTATTTTCCTTCCTGATGGCGCCAAGTGCTATAAATCACACTGGCCAGTAATCCAAATCTAAAATGCACTTAAAGGTCAGTGGAGTTGTTATAAATGAAGAAACAACAGAAAAGAATGCAACTTTGTTTTGCTTTTTCATCTCCAAAGTTTTCCTGCATTATGCAAAAGGAAACTTGCTAGCAGGAAAATCTTACTTCTACACACAACACTGCTACAGGCTTCCAGCACCAATCACTGCACTGAGCAGAAGAATGCTATTTCCACCAGGAGTAACAAAGGGAAACTCCATATTCACCAAGTACTCCTTAGATAACTGGCACATTTATATTATATTAATTTATTATATTATTTATATTATACACATTTATTATATTACCCTTTGCACACATTTCTCCAAATAAACACTGCCATGTTTATGAAGTACAATATAGCATAACTAAGAGGTATTCCTCTAGTTAAAGCTCAGCTTGACAGAATTTGTATGGACTACTGGAGAAAGCATCATTTCTTTAGCATATATTCAAAGCATAACTGCAGTATACTAGATCTATTTAAACCAAACACCAGACAAGCTACAGAGCCAGACAAGCTCCATTTATAATCTGTATTAAGTACCATATTTAACATGACTAAGCTGAATATCTACAAGTCTTTTCATAGGACAGTACACTGAAGGTATGCTTTGTATGAAGCTCTTATTGGAAAGAAGCATTTCCAGCTGCCTGGATCTGAAGCTGCCAGGTAATCTCCATCTGACTTCAGGACAGAAGACCTTAAACTTGGTATTTCTTGTGTCTCAGTACAAAGCAACTCCTCCACACCTGATGTTTTCCTACTCCAATACATGTAAAATGGGCAAGACCATAGACTGTATCCATTGAGGTTGTATCGTTAAGCACTATTGACAACAGAAAGCATCACCACATTAAAGAAGGAAAACACAACAAAAAGAGTTGCTCAAAATAGAGAAGGTGAATTCAAGCAAGCCAACTGCAGGAACACAAAAACCTGCAGGCATTGCATAAGGACACATTTTGACTTCCCAGCAAACATTTAAGAACAGCTATAGTGCTACAGCTCATCTGAACACTTCCGTCACAACAAAGATACAATCAGGAAAGACCATGACCTGTACTGTTCTGTTTTTGTGGGGGGTTTTGTTTGTTTTTTGTTTTTGTTTTATTTCTCAAGGGTATCCTCTAGTGCCAGCAAACTAAGGGAGCCGCCGTCCTCCTTCCTTCCTTTCCTCCCTGCATGCCTCCCCACCCCCCGGTACTTGCTACGCAAGTGGTTTGTTTATAGACAGCCAGCCTTTTTACATCTCTGCATTTTGATCACTGCTGCTTTAACAAACAAACACACCACTGCATATTCTTTCAAACAGCACTGACAGTTATGGTCAAATTTACTCTATACTTGCATTTGGGATCTGAATGCAGAACCACAGCACAATATACAGGTTATATTGCATAACTTGTGTATTGTACATACACCAGCCCAGCATTCCTCTGAATTCATCTATGGTGGATAAACAAGCATTTGCACTTCCTATTTCTTTTCTTTTTTGTCTATAGTATACTTTACACTCACTGATACAATCAACACACTTTCCATCACATATATAGTTGGAGATAAAACACAGTCTTCAAATTGAACTGCACCTTTATAAATGGGAATGAAATACAGAACAGATGTAAGAGTCAAAACAAGAATAATTAACGGAGAAAAAGGATAGAGGAGTGTAACACAAAAGGTGAAAAGGTTGGTGCACTAATCAGAAGGTTGGATCATTTTCATTCCATAATACTGAAACATAACAAATCACCAATGCTAGGATTTTTCATATATCCATCAGGTGATGGACAAATACATACAGAACTAGATAGCACCTGCAGTAGCTTCATTTAAACAGGAAACACAAGAAGCCAGGCTTTTCAACTGTTATTCTTATCTCCAAGCATACAAGGGTTTGGAACAAATTTTAAGGTCAGAGAGAAAAACATAAGCTATTACAGCACAGCCAACAACATAACCAAAACCAGATTTTTTGTTATATTCTGGTTATATTTGGGTAGACTTTTTTCCCCCCTCTCTTAGACAAAATCCAGAAAGATTAGTAGCTTTTAATGAACATCATGTTGAATACGAGTTGGAAAATGTTTATAGTGAAACACAGGAATACAAAACCCAAGGACTTATTTCAAAGGGAATACAGCAAAGTACTACAGAAAGAACCTCAGAAAGGAATTACTGGACTGATTTTTTGTCCTATCTTGTCATTACTGATCATTTTCCAAGTTTATGACTATGCCAAAACCAAAAAAGCTTATATTAAAAGTAAAAAGCAAAGTATCTATTAAAAGTAAAAAGGCAAAACACACCTAAACAAAAAGACTTTAATAAATTAAAAAAAAAAAAAACAAAAAAAAAAAAACCTGCCATAGGAGTTAGGGAAGGAACAGTTCAGGAGACACTCTGCCACATAATTGCCTGGCAACTGCAAAAAGTTGGATTTAGTCACCCAGGGGTGTTTCCTACTTCATTCCTAAAACAAAGCTCAAGTGCATTATGTTAGAAAAACAAAACAAACTCTCCCCTCCCCTATCATTAATAAGCCAGTTTCATAGTCCAAGAGGCCTGTCAGGCAACTTGGTACTACTTATTACTTGCATTGTTCCTTACTTTTGCTTTTAATAAAAACTAAATAAACTTTTTAAAGTTTTCAGCAAGGACAGAATCAAGGAGAAGCCTTTAAAAGAATGGAATTACACTGAGTTCAACTTACTCAACAGAAACAGTAGACTGCACTCACCTTCCCCTACTTTTGCTGTCCTTAAAGAGTCAGTAACATCAGCCACCTGCCCTTCATCAGAGAGCACCTGCTGGAGAAGGGACAAAGACTCTGCCCCATGGGGTTTACTTCAACAATTCGCTGCCTCACCACCCAGGATGTTTAGCTTTCAAGGTGTATGCTGTTCTCAGTGTAAAATGAATAGAATGTACCTGCACTTTGTTATGTATGCAAAAGCACAGCGAGTTCGACTCTTACTGTTCCCAAAAAGCATTACTCGGTCATTTCTAATACAAGGGACAGTCATTTAAAAACTTAAAGACTAAAAACCACCAGGAGCAGAATAGAAGTGAGTGTTGTTTCACTCAACTCAAGCTGCTTGCCACAGCCCATCTTAGAGATGCATTTCTGTAGAGGAACTTGACCAATGCATTTTATGCTATTAAAAGACAGGCTAGCATCCTGCTTTGAGCAGGGAAGTTTAACTGGAGGGGTTTCATGGTTGCAGGCTTTATCATTTGGAACAGCAACCACAATTTAACCGAGGCACTGGGCAGCTTATGCAACTCCAGCAGGGCAATATCGAGTGCTGGCCAGAAGCCCCAGCCAGCTCTGCAAGCTGTGTGTTTTAGTCTGCCCTCCCCATGCTCTGCAGCATGTTCTTTGGACCTCCCTGTCCACTGCCTACCCCAAGCCATGCCCCCCTTGATATGAAACAGTACATGCAGGGGGGCGAATGAGTGTCAGACTCTTGGGATTACACTCAAGCGTCAGCTTGACCCTTATTACATTAATACTACCAAGGAGAATTATACCCCAGGTTCCTCATCCTTAAGGATGAGGGCAGGCCTTTTAATTGGTTTCACAACTCTCCCTGTCTTTCATACTCCTTTCAGCTCTGGCACTCACCCTTCCCTGTTATCCAGGTGCTGGCAGGTAGGCTGGATAAGGCAGAAAAATGAGATAAAATTAACCTCAGATCATTTTCCTTAGTCTTAGATATCAGGTACATCTGAGACAGTCCTTCTCAGCCTGTACCAGCCTGCTCCCGAGAGCCACAACTTAAAAACAGGTGAATGCTCTTCCTGCCATTAAAGCTTTAAGAACACAAAATTTTAAACAGTTTACTTGACCCTGTCAACCACTAAATTATAAGTTTCAAAAGTAAATATCTCTATCATTCAGAGTTTTATCATTGAAGAAGATAAAAATCTAAAGACTTATTAAAAGATTCTCCTAATGAGCATGATTTTAAGCCTAAGTGTTGATGGGTTGTTTTCCTCCCTCTCACCACTCAACTGCCACAGTCAATATGCAGACTGTCTGTGTGCTAAGCATCTTATTCTCCTGTCTCTGAAACTCTCAGCTGACAATAGTGCTGAGGGGTACTGAACAGAGAAGTCCACTTCCACCTGCAAAAGACAAGCATGCTCTTTCAGCTCAAACACTAGAATAATGCTGAAAAGAATGTAGAAAAACAAGGCTGAGGTAAACAAGAACAACCTGTGTTTCAGAGGGTATAATCAAGGCTACGTGTCTTGGAGACCAACACAACTTGGACTTCTCAGAAACTGCATGCAACGATAACCTGTTGCTCAATCTGCATGGCAGAAAAAGCGTTACTCCTCTTTCTCTCCTCCTCCCATTAGCACTGGGCTAATTTAAGTTGCCTCATAGGAATGCAGAACTGGTTACAGTTGTACTGAACTCGTGTCCTAACTTAATGCACACGTGCACCTTGAACATACTCTGCTATGTTAAGAAAAACAAATACTAGTGGAATGCATCAGGACAGAAAGATCTATCAGGACAGGTCACCACTACTGGGGAGAAAATGTAACCTGCCCACATAACAATCAGCCCTCTGGAAACAGAGTAATGGTACTTGATATCAGTTCCTCATAAACTCAAGTTCAAGCATTACTTAGCAGCATTTGTTCATGCTGAATCAGTGTATTTCCTTAGCTGTGTCCTTTCTGATCAGAATTTCAGGTCAGAATGGAAGCAGGGTTCCTTCCCTAACAACTCCAGTACAGCTCAGCTCTCACTGAGCTCACCACACTCAACAAGAAAGCAGAACTCATTTTATATATATATATATATATACATATATATATATATAAAATGATATATACATATATATATATATATATATATTTCTTTTTATTTTTTAAGTTGAAAAGTTATTTTCCTAATCTACCTTTATTTTTTTTTCCCCTGTCATACGGATTTACTGTAAATGAAAATTTCCATTTATTCTGCTCATGAATAAGTAAGAAAGAAGGACAAAGCCAGCTAAAGCTAGTAGAATGGCATCTTTCAATATTTACTTGACCCTTCAGCTTTCACGTTTCACAGCAGTTATACAGCTTGGAAATAAATGACACTGTTAAGTTATTTGCATCATTGAATTCTCCTCTGAAAGAAAGGAGAAGAGGAGATGAAGCTGCAAGCTTGTAGTTTAGCACCTAGAAGTGAGATCAGGCACAAAACAATAAATTTAGGAAAGCTGGTATAGCTAAATGAAGCTATATTTAACATTCTACGCTAATGAAAGCTCTCTGTTGTTATAAGCACTGTGTCTATCAATCCAAAGTGAGAAATTCAGGACAAACACAATTCAGTCAGTCACTAAATTCAGAGCCCAGCTAATCTGGACAAGTATACAAATCTTTCTGGTTTATGGGATACTTCAGAGAACATCAAGATAACATCCACCAAGTACAGTCATCTATCTCCATTAAACGCTTCTGTGGCATAAAGCTGGACGGAAACCAAGTCATGCCAAATACCTCAAAGCATTCCAGTAAGAGCAAGGGCTGGAATTCACAGTATGTTCTTTATCAGTGTTGAATGCAGAACTGGCGTCTGATCACCCCTATGCAGCACACCATGTATACCAGTATACTTCAAGAACAGCAGCCAGTTTATGATTTCTCCAGTATAAGGGACTGCTCTGGTCCCAACAATCCCCTCCCTCGAATACTGAGGACTACACTTTTCTCTAATTCTTTAGATTCTGAATTTCTTCTGTTTGACTTGTGGTCCAGCAGCACTACATAGAGGGAGATCATAGGCTTCTGCTAACTAAGTTACCTCCCCACAAAAGTAAAAGTCTGTGGGAAGGGAAGTAAACAGAGCTCACCTCATTCAGGTAACTCTCTAGAACGCCTTTTTCTATGCGTACATCAGACATGCAGTTCTCCAACAGAACATTGCCTCATCCATATGTTTATTTCACATGCCCCAGTTAACACATCCAGCATTCGCACACTGGCACGAGAAAAGAAAGAAAAGTAGCAAAGTAAAACTGTAAGATGACATTATTCATATTTCACAGGAGTCTATGACCTGGAATACAATGGGGCAGTTACAAAATTGTGCCATGGAGTTCTTATTGAAAATGATATTCAGAAAGAAGAATGCCAATACATGAACATGAAAAGAAAATACGTAACATGAAAGTCACAACCACAATATTAACACAAAAAACCCAGACAGTCAGAGCTATCAAAATGTCTGCCAACAGGGCTCAAAACCAGCTGTTGGCTTTGCCAAATCAGTTCGTTTCTGAAATGCATTCCTTTGTCATCCTCCCAGTGGCACCCAAACAGGATTTCCTGCATTAAACTCATTTTTCAGCATTAAGTAGCATTCACAGGGAATCCAGCTTTAAAAGCATTGACATTAAGAGCACATTGTTTATCCTCTGCATAGCTACCGAGCAGCAACTCCCGCTACCCAGAATTAGTGGTTCTAACAAACACATTATTCCATTCTTTTTCAAGTTACACTAAAATCTGAAAAATTCCAAACTGTTTTGGTTTAGCACAGCTGAAAACAAGTTTTGTTGCCAAGATTAATCTAAAGCTTCAAAGGGCACAAGGGACCTCGAACAAAAGGCACTACAGCACAGTCTGGGTGGACAGCAGTGTCATGTCATACTTCTCAAGTTTGTAACTGTTAATTTAGATAAGGAAAAAGCAACTCAGTGAATTGAATGAGATCGTTCTTTAACAGACTTATTCAGTGTTAGGATAATTTAGGTACACCACCTTTTCCTATTATGTAAAAATTGCCATTTGCTGAGGCAAACAAAGGGCTACAATTGCTTAAAAGAGAACTGCAGCTTAAGATCATTTGCAAAGCGATATCTCTCTCGTTGCCAAACAATTACCGTTTATTATCTCTAACCTGCCTTACAGCTAACGAAGACGACTCCCATTCATTTGCACTTCATGAATACTGCAATAGTCGAGCAGAAGTAAATCCCACACAGCAGCTGTGCTCTAACAGCCTATCAGAGAAATGAAGAGCCAAAAAGATGACTACCAACCATCAGGCACATCCTCTGCTGGTGCCTGCACACATATCTCTGCAAGGCGGCCTCAGCTGCTTGGCACAACTGAGCCACAAGTGACTCAGTGCGGTTAGCGATGTCCTCCTCAAGGAAACTTTCAGTGTGCAATATCTCATTTAAAAACATGTCTTATGAATATTCGTTTTGTCTCCATTTCCCCTTTTCATTAATACTATAAATAACTTTTTTTTTCACCCTAGGATTTTCTGAACTCAAGGCCTGGAAACACTAGCAAGTTGTCACAATAATCTATGCTTCTCCTGTCTTCACCACCCAAACTGAGACAATGTAACAGCTAAACATCCAATCATGGATGTTTCCCATACTTAGCTCCTTTGACTTGAGACTCAAAAGGAAGAATATGGGAACCCCCTACAAGGTCTGTCAACAAAGTTACAGCAAATCAGAGCCCAAGCAGGTAAGCAGTCATGATGAGAAGGTGATAAGTGAAATAACAATAGCGCTAGACAGAACTTCAAAGACAAACAATTGAAGAACCAAGTGCTATAGATCAGAACCACCTTTGGCAGCAACTGATTCAGGTGAGATATGATTTAGCAGTCTTCTGTTTTGCTCCACAGAAACCCATTTTCTTAAGTACACTATTCCAGCAAATATGTCAGAAACTCGCCTACTGTGATAGGTATGGCTTTGATGTGCTGAAAGACGTTGTCTGAACTGTTAGTTTCCTCTTTCTCACGAGCTATCAATAGTGCATATCAACAGCTTTTCCAGCACGCCTCTGATACTCCATCACAGCCAAGCACTCATCCTGACTCATGATCAGCTTCCAGTAATCTTTCATTATACAGAATTAATAAATAAATAAAAAATCCATGACCCCACCTCTTACCTTCTAGAAAGCAACATTTTTTTTGAAGAAGAAGATATCCATTGGATATACACAACCAACAGGATGCAAGTTTTTGTTTAGAACTGCACCAAAGTATAGGAAAATGGTCACTGTTTTCAGACATCACAGCAAAAAAAAATATTTCCATGAAAAAGAAACCCATCAAGTTAGATATTTGACAGATGGCATTTAGAACTTCAGGTCCTAAATTCCAAGTTCTCTTAGACAACACAGATTACATATTTTGTTTGCAGTAAAATCTCATTTTCTTCTTATGTGCAATCAAAATCTTTACTGTTACATCATTTGATATCAAGCAAGGTCATAAGATCACACTAAAGGATTTAAAGCACCTTATTTCTAAACCCTGCTGGTCTTGTCCCAGTGATATCCACAAAGGGCTACAGCAGCACAGAAGCAAAGCTAAAACTCTCCTCAAGAGTAGGTACTTTGCCACTCCTTGTGAAGATGGGAGCTCAGAGATCAAGTTGATAGATGGCAGATACAACCAAGAATTTACAATTCATATCCTTAGAACAGCTAACTGACTGTTTAAAGCATTCAAGCAAGACATTCAGTTGACATCACCTAGTCCAAGCATTACAGAAGCTTCTTAACTAAAATACTGTGATTATAAGCTGGATCAATTTACAGGGTTCATGACTTAAGAGGGCTATCTTTTTAGGCCTCATTTAATTACACTATAACTTGTACATAATAGTTGCTGTAATCACACTGCAGAGCTCAAGAATCCTTATTACAAGCGATTAAAAGAAAACCTTATGTTTCCTTTCAAAAGAATTGGCCTCTAAACAGTTTTAGTCCAACTGAAATTTATACACATACAAACCACTAGGGAGCCTGTTCTATGTACTCTGCTATGTTTTACATTCTACTCTAAATGCTCAGAAATCAACAGAAATAACTGCCAAAATAACATACATCAAAAATGTACTTTGAAGGATGCAACATAGCTTTTACTGTGCACACAAATATGAGTGCTTCAGGAGCACCACTTCCATCCTGTGCACTACATGGGAACCTGGCAGTTCACATTAGCTCTGCACTTGGGAAAAAGATGGAAGAAAATAAATAGAGCAAAATGAATGAAGACTGCAGAAGCTTCAGCTAAGCCTCCTAACACTATCAAAAAGACAGAAGTCACTAGAAGAAAAGCTTCTATCAGTATCAGCAAGGACAGTACTAGGCCTTGAACCTGGCAGGCAAACAGTATCTTACCTTCCATTAGTCACAGAATGGTTTGGGTTGGAAGGGCCCTTTATGATCACCTAGTTCCAATCCCCCTGCTATAGGCCAGGTTGCTCACAGCCCCATCCAGTCTGGCCTCGAATGCTTCCAGTGAGAGGGCATCCACAAGCTCTCTGGGCAACCTGCTCCAGTGTCTCACCACCTTCACAGTAAAAAATTTCTTCCCAATATCTAGTCTAAATCTACCCTCTTCTAGTTTGAAGCCATTTTCTCATAAAAACTCCCACCCCAGCTTTCCTATAGGCCCCCTTCAGGTACTGGAAGGTCACTGTAAGGATCCCTCTGGAGCCTTCTCTTCTCCAAGCTGAAGAGCCCCAGCTCTCTCAGCCTGTTTCATAGGGGAGGTGTTCCAGCCCTCTGATAATCTTCACAGCCCTCCTCCAAACCCACTCCAACTTCTCCATGACTTTCTTGTGTCAAGGAAACCAGAACTGGAAGCAGTACTCCAGGTGGGGTCTCATGAGGTCAGAGTAGAGGGGCATTAGGACACATGCATTAACTTGATATTCAAATACAGTATAACATCAAACTTCTATTTTTTCCTCCCACAACACCACTACTTTCTAGCTTCCTCATGAGTTGAGACAAGGGAATAATCACGAAAAAAAGTTACTATTACCAGCCTTGTTCAGGCAAGATTGCAAGGATGGTTTGCTTTGTCATTACACTCCTGCATAACAATATAATCATAGCAAGTTAGATGCAGAACACAAGACTACATTTGCATGTTTATTTTACTATATTTATTTCCTTCCTATTTGCTACATATGTGAACTGGCATTACTTTTTTTAATTGAACTATGCATTTTAAATAACGGCATAAAATTGCATATATTTCACTAAGTACAAATCACACCCTTTTCCAAAGGCACAAAGACTGTTTTGTTCCAGCCATTCACTTGTCCAGTATGCAAAGTATATCTGTCCATCAGCTAGCATCCTTGACAGCATAATTGCTAACCAGAATGTAAAAAACATGAGGAGGGTCAGAACTACGGAAATACTGGTAACATGCCTTGTCACATGCATGCCACTGGTACTAATTTAAGATTCTCCTTTGTTAAGACTCCCCTCCAGCCACTGTTGCATCCAAAGCAGGATTTTGTAAAAGGTTAAGAATGCCTAAAAAGACACTGTTCTGAAATCAGTCATTTTTGTACCACTCCCTGTAATTTCCAAAGCAAGCAGTAGTTCTAATCATTAATGGTAGCCTCTTCTCTCAGAAACAGACTCAGCTTTTCTACCAGTCCTGAGATTCCACTTTTCTTGCTTCTTACCTCAATAAAAGTATGTGTAAATTTACCTTTGTGGACACATAAGAAAACTACAGGCAAATACAAAAGGAAACTACATTTCATTGAAGGCATGGCTATTCTCATTTCACTACTGCCAAGTCATTTTTCCCTCATGCTATGATAAAGCTATATGCAACATCAGAAATACTGAGGCCATGAAAATACATAAAGAAAAAAAAACCCTTTATCTTATCAAACGTGTCCAGTTAATTTTCACAAACATGAGAAAAAAAAAAACATGTAAACATCTCTTTCTTCATTAACAGCTTTCAAGATACTACAGTAATAAGGAGGGAACTGGTTTGTATAATCCTGTTAATTTGGTAGGAAACAAATGCTTGTGGAAAGACTTATTTTCATACTAAGAATACATTTTAGATAAAGATCTGATACAAAATCAGAAGCATTGATACTCTATCCACAAAATGTATTTAAAAATTCCAAGGTCTGTATTGGGTGAAAGAATGCTCCTTGTAGCACGGCGGCAAATATTCAGGCTCACATAAGTAATCCAACAGGTACATACCACTGCAGAACAGGTATTTTTCTAGTGTTATAATCTACATTAGAAGATCCAGAATATTTCTATTTTGAATTCAGCAATTTTAATGGAATAGAAGCAATGTTTTGACTGCTAGCAGGCTGCCATTCCTTACATTTATGAAGAATAACCTCAACTTTCAGCCTATGCAGGACAGCCTACGCATAAGAAAAATCCAGCTTCTACAGAGTTGAGCATACATGAGAAACACTACCATATTCCCAGTTTCAAATCCCTACTTCCCATTCAGAGACATTAATCAAAATAAAACCTTGTTTTAACTATACCTATGCCTTATGAGCATTAGTAATCTAGAACAGCACCCCAAATATCTTTCAAAGCCTGTACACCCTTGACAGTTATTTTCAAGGCCTAGAGCTAATCATCTCATTTCTACACCAAAAACTAAATATTAACTAAAGAATTTTCAGTCTTCTTACTATTTATACTCTGCTTCCAGAAGAAGAACATTCCAAGTTTGCTGGGGGAATGTTTGTGGCTCTCCACAGGGGTTTTGCTAGGTACAACTGTATAGATGTGGCACATAAGGGCATGGTGGTGATGGGCTAGATCTTAGAGGCCTTTTCCAACTTTAATAAACTCTAATCTCTTTAAATCTGCTGAAGTTAAGCAGGATGAGTAGCTTACGCAAACCAGAAAGAAAATAATTTCTTCAGGTTCCAAAAACACAACCATTCCTGGAGTTCTACCTTTACTAAATCACTGTTTATACTTTATTAAAAACAGCACAGAAGTAAAGGATTTCTCTGGGATTTTTTATATAGTGCAGATCACAATTTAGAAACATTAAAAGTCTTACCTTCTTGGACTTTAAAAGAACTTCATGTAGGAACATAGGGAAAGTGAACTAGCAAGATTGTACCTAACCAATAGAACCAAATGTAGTTCGTGTTCCCCTTTCTCCACCTTAGAAGAAAAAAACTATACTTGGAGAATTACACAGATGAGATCTTTGCAGCTGTTTGAAAGATCAGTGAATGTCTGATATCCTCACTTTAGTTTCCAGATATATCCTTTATTAACATTTTTGCAAAAAATGAAGTCCACGAAAGAAACAGTTTAAACACAGTTCTGCTATTTCAAGCAACTTATGTCCCTACATAACAAAATAAAGTGTATTTTTTCTATTTTGTAAAGAAATTGATCCTCCCAATGTCCTAAAGGCTTCTTGTACATTTTCATCCTGTTCATGGCAGAACTCACTAATAGCTATGGCTTAAACCAGCATTCACTCATGGCAGCTGCTGATGGACCACTCATCTGCTCACTGCTGGCTCTTTGCTACGCATGACACGTGCTGCTAAATGCAGGCTGTCAGAAGTGTTGAAATGATTCACTTCTAAATACGGTAAATCTAGGTTATGACTACTTAAAGAAGTTGTTCCTTAACT
Organism: Coturnix japonica; assembly: GCF_054131305.1. Taxonomy (NCBI): domain Eukaryota; kingdom Metazoa; phylum Chordata; class Aves; order Galliformes; family Phasianidae; genus Coturnix; species Coturnix japonica. Next base: position 28,024,597 of record NC_140666.1, on the reverse strand, counting down.
TCAGCTGTTAAAAACGAACTAACATGTAAAAAATACTGTCAGTTTTACTGTCAAATTTGGCATTTACACTTTTCAAAGGGTATAAAAAAAATTATCATCAGGTAGAAAAAATGGTAACTTTTTCCTCCGTGTACAGAGCAAGTTTTAATTAAATAGTGAGGCCCCCCCATCTGCAATAATGCAGCTGCAAGGAACAAAGCAGTCATAGACTACTGAAAGTCTGTTTTTTGCCACTATAGTTTACCCAACAAGCATTTTCTCTGAAATAACTGTTCAGTCATTACGACAATAGTTTGGTTTCTAGACTCTAGAAATATGTCTCTCTACAGTAGAGTTTGGTACCAGAAATTCAGAAGGATTTTTTTCTAAACTTACTTGCTATGAACATTACAGTATGGTTTTCATTTCTCCCACCCAATGCATACAACAGCGAACTATAGCATCCCAACAACAGACCCAGATCCTACTCTCAATATCAAGATTATTTACAGTTACAGAAGTTGCTCAGCTACCTTAAATCTCAAGGAGTGCAAATACACTACTTCTAATGACAATAGAAAGCTGACAGTATTTTGAGGCATTAAGTTGTGTTTCTACCTAGAAATAAGAGACTAAACTTTAGTGTACAAAGAAGAAATTCAGGCTTAATGAAGATTTTAAAGTATATTTACTTCCTTCATGCAACTAAAGTTTCATTTCATGCATTAAATTGAGGATGCTGCTTCTATTTTGAACTCTTCCTGATTCCACTGCTGGCAGTGCCCACCAAAGTCAGCAAAGATAATTTCTTTTGGTTTTCTTCAGGTTTGCCTGAACTTAAGCAAATAAGAAAGAAAGTAGGCCTTAAACCAACAATGTTTCAACAGAGATACAAAGCTCCTTCTTAGTTTATTTGACATTAGTAGTGTTACTTTCAACTCCATATTGTCACAATCATAAGCAATGAGTACTTAAAGCATCAGACCTGTATTTTCAGACACTATGCTGGCAATGAAGAAGGGACATGAGGCCAGCTAGCACCTCAGTTTAGCCTCTCTTCTATATGAGCATTTTTTTGGATCCAAGCAGAAAACTACTGAAAGGCTGTTTCTGTTCCTATTTCTATTATAGGTATACTCCACTTTCCCACATAAAAATATTACAGACGCACCAAGTAACTAGACAGTAATGAACCAGTGCAACCTGCAATTTTCCCCCTCCCCTCTTTACACCAGTAGCACTTTCTCTTTGAAAACATAACCATCTCAGCAAGACCAGAAATAATACTACAGAGGACCTAATCATCCCACACTCCTGCATGTCTCCCTGAAATATGAAATACAGTCAGCAGTCCAACCCTTAAGCCCGCTTGCCTAATGGCTTCATGTTTCATACAGCAATATTCATCATCTCAGCATTTTCCTCTCTCTTCATTCTCAAAAAAAGGTTTCAAAGCAGTCACACCATATTTTTGTAAATTATTGGGAAAAAAAAGGCTGTTTCAGTTTTGGTACCCCTTACAAACAGAAGCACAGTGAGATGAGACACATCCATCAACATTAGAGACAACCAAAAATTCAGGAACACCTGCAGATCAGTTAGCTTAACAGTCGTGTAATTCATCAGTGAAGTAATACTTGTACAGGAAGATATCAAGGAAACTGCAAACACTTCACTAAATCTCACAAAAATGAAAGCTGCTATTATCACTCCTACACTCTCTCTACAGACAGTTTTATAAAAAGAACAGCCTACAAAGGCAGTCAAAGCTGGCTGACAGGAGTGGAGACATCTGCAAAAGCTGCTCTGCCAGTACAGTATATGTCACTTCTCAGAACAAACAGAGTATTTTGTGATATAAAAATGATCAAAAGTATTTTTGTTAGTTAAAAAACGAGCAGATCATCAGTTGCACTTGTACTGCTGCACAGGAAAGCATCACAGACATTACCTTCCTGAGAGAATGCCAGTTTAGACAAACTCCTGCAGCTACAGTATAGTATGAAACTCATTACGGCACTACATTCTCTCAAGTCAGTACATGAATGATCTTGTCAATATATGCTTAGATCAAGGAGCTGCTAGAATCAGAGTGCACTGAAAGCACATTTCTACCTGGATAAAAACAGGGAGCAGACAGAAAGAATTTAAAAAGCTTGGTCATACTAAGAAAGCCCTTCACAATATCTTGCAGTAAAACATTCGTATACCTAGCTGTGGTAATTAGAATTAACACAGTTTAGATGTGTTTAAACAAAAAAAAAAAAACAAAAAAAAAAACAAAAAAAAAACACACAAAAGAGCTCAGCTGTTATGAACTGAGAGCCCACAACACTCTCCTTATCTAACCTTCCTCTGGAAGTTATTTTCTTCTGCAGCTGCATTAAATGAAACAATATGGTTTATAAAGAACTACAAATCAAATAAGTTGCTGAAGGAGACAGTTTACGGAGGGGATGAAAAGAAGATACCTGGAAATGTGTTGTGCTCCCTGACCTGCAGTGCTTTTGTATTTCACTCTTTTTCCTGTATATTCACCTGAGGCTTAGCCTGGAGAAAAACCACCAAGCTCTTAGAAAGATGCGGTACTGCTAAAGCAGTTAACGTTCACCCGCAGTTAACATTCAAACAGTCACACAAAGCATCTACCTGGCTGTTATATTACTCTTGGTGAACACCCCTGCACTTCACTGTTTAGCATTTTCAACAACCTTAAGAAACTGTCTGGACTTATGGGCTGAAGGTTATTAATGTTTCGGAATACTTACAGGTACTGCTTCCAAGTTCTGCAGTACTAATTATTGCCTGTATTATTCTTAAGCAGTTGCACCTGTTAATAAGGTGTGACCCAATGAACACTTCCAGGCTTGTCATTATATTCATTTTGCATATAAACAAGTTTTGTTTTGTTTCTCTTCATATAAGCTGCACCGAGTTTCTCTTCAGAGAAACAGGACAAAACTGACAAGAAATCAACTTCCTCTGTTTTGGAAAAGAGAAGTATTGCAGATGGTTGTTTCAATCAAAGGATTACAGTGAAAGCAGCACAGCAATGCTCAGTGTGACACACAGCACCATAATGTTGTTGTTGTTAAGTTTGATTGGTGAAAGCTCTTGTCTCCCCCTCAAAATCTGGAGTGCTTTGATGGACTAACCACGGAGACCCCAGAACCCATGTATGGATACATGTGCAACTGCATCAGCTACTGAGGACTCCGTGATCATCAGTTACACCATCACATAATAAGCTGCACTGCAGGACATCAGAAACAGCATTTGCCATCCTTGAATAAGATACACCAAACCATTTTTTCATGGAAGTGTTAAAGGTAAAAGCGCCTAGGTAGCAAAAAGACAACAGAGGACGGTGTTCTGAAAGTCAACTTCTTAGTGGCTCCGCTAATTTAAATAGCTCTGAGGTGGCTAGCAAGGCCCTGCAAATAGCAGCTAATGCTAGTCCAAAGGACAGCAGAGAGCAACGCCTTAAGATATGCCTTGTTAAGCAGGCAATGCCTCTCGGCTGTCCACAGGGTAGCAATTACAGAAGAGCACTGAGTTGTCATGCAGAACCAACTAAAAGTTCTTTCTAGATGGCTGTCATTGGAAGCACAAGCAACCCTCAGAGACGCTCAAAGGAGCTGGACACAAAAATATATCCCAGAGGGTTCATTTGCAAGAAGTCAAATTGGATGGAAAAAAAAGAGCACTCCAGTCCTCCACCCACTCTTCCAGCTTTAATGGCAACAGAGTGAAAACTGCTTGTTGCTAAAATATTCCCTTGCACGCATAAAAATATACTTCTTCAGCCTCACTTTACACTGAATAAAAAAGCATTTCTTAGGATCCAGATCCACAGTTCTTCCCACTGGTCCTGAGTGAAGTGCCAAACAAAGAGTAGACAACAGAAAAAGCACAAGAAAAAGCTCATTTCTCAAAATTGCATAGATAGACAACTTTTCCGTGGTCCCACAACAAGTTAACTCAGGATACAATCTGTATTTTTAAAGATGGAATAGAGTTCCAATAATTCCTTTTTCTTCTGATGTTCAGGATTGCATCCTTAACAAAACAAGGGAAAGAATGATAAACTGCTGCCCTTTTTCAACCCACAACCCCAAGTATGAAATACCAGTTTGGAAAGAACATCCTTTTTACACTCACATATGGTATTTTACAGGCCTCCTACACAACACGCTTGAGTTTTATTTCATGTTTAAAGAACAGGTTTCACTTGTTTGAACCAAGGATAGCTAAGAACTGTTATATCCATATCAAGAGCAAACATAACACACTAGCTAGAAAAATATATCATCAGAAGAAGAAAGTGACAAAAATGTTCCACAATTGAATATTTAAAGCATATTCCCATTTCAATTATTTTGAGCTATCAGTGAGTAAAACTTAAGTGTAGCTAAGTTAGCTTCAATTGCAGTAAGTCATTTATTCTTAATGCAAAATAGAAAAACAATCACAAAGAAACCACATATACCCCACAGAATAGAAAATTTTCTTGATTTCACACAAGTATAAACAGATGTTTGAACAGAATTTTTTTAATATATGAAAAAGTCAGAAACCATTTCTAACGTATGCCATTTCAGTATCATGTTATTATTACTGGGAACTTCACTTTTTAATAAAAAGCAAATGTAATCCACTGAGACTATTGATTGAACAGAAACTTCATAAGTAACGAGCCAAAAAAAATAACCCCAGTGTGGGCTTTCTTTCGTTTTTTAATTCATCATGCAAATAGATGTCAGCACAATCACCATCTCATCCTTCAGATTTTGATACTGTATGGGATTTGCAAGAGAAGCATTTCTTGAGGCTGGGGAAGGCATCTCCATAAGCAGCAAGTACAATTTAGCGATTATGACAGACTGAATTCCTCTTTATCCCTAAAGCATTTTTTCTTACATTGTTCATTACCAAAGTGAATAGCTTCAGAATGTTATAAAACTGAATCCAGGCAGCACAAAGGGATCAGAAATAGAGATCCTCACAAAGAAAAGACTGCAATTGAAGAGAATAGGAAAAGCAGAGAATAAGCAGTAGAATGAGTGGACAGAAAAAACTCCCAGTTGGTACTAACCGGGAGACTGTCAGAGACTTTTTTCTTTACCTGGCTTTCTATCAGGTCATTATCAAGCCCCTACCTGGAAGTTTCTCACTCTATTTTCTCTGTCTACCTTGGATCAAAAGGCACTCTTTGGATTAACAGGTAGCCTCATTTTTATATTTATATTTTTTTAATTGCAGGAAAACATCTGTATGTTCTTAATAGCTCTTCTGAGAAGATTAAGTAAACTGGCAAATTAACTCCCTGGGAATTTCCTCTTAATGTTCCCAAAGTAGGGAATTCACGAGTGAGTTAAACTCAGTATGTTTGAAGAGCTACTCTACATAAATGTACTTCCCAAGCTAACAGGCCCATAACTCAAGCTTCCTCAGTGACTCACAATTGCAGCCTCACCAGATTTTGCAGGTATTCTCCAAACAGGTCATTCGCAACTTTACACCAAAGCAGCTGCAATGCAGATCTCTCGCAGGCCTTACGGCCAGACCTGGAGCTTGCCCAAATGACTAAACCTCAGCATCCTGCTGCTGAACACCACGGCACAGCCTGCAGTTCTGTCACTGGCTGCAGTAATAGCTCCTCTACAGAACAACCAGCTCTTGTTCCTCCAGCTACTTACAGTCACTACTTCATCTTACAGAAACAAATCACGCATCTATGTTAAGGTAATTCATTCTGACATTTTGGAGAGCATTTAGATATGAAAATAAGATATGAAGTGAATGAAAGTAAATGCAAAAAACATCATTTTCAACACTTGTCACATGGCCTCTCACCTCACTTTACAGCTGCCAGGTCTACTCATTAATCTGAGTGCAAAATTGCTCATTTCTGCATGCAGCCTGACTGCAGTGGTTTCAAGGCCAGCTTCCAACAGACACCAGAAAACAGCCTGAAAAGATGCTTACCAGACTTCTGCATTTTACAGCTGGAAAACAAGGCATAGGAGTTTGTAAGGTTTGAGGGGTTCTTGTTGTTGCTTTTAATTTGGGTTTTTGTCTTGACTGTAGGTCCCTGTTATTTTACAGGGTTAGCAATTAGGAAAAGGAGAAAAAGACAAAATAGCCTAGTTACTGCAGTGAATATTTTATGAGTGAGAAATAAAAAGTAAAGCTCTAAAAACATACAAGCTCCTCACCCTCTGAAGACTGTATGGGAAAGGGAGCAGCTCACACACTGGTTGAGCCCTAGCCCTCACTATCAAAAGGGCACTTGTTTTTAATCTCAAGTTTATTTAAATACAGAATGCAAAACTGATAACACAACCGGTAAGGCAACAAAAAGGTTAGAAACAGGGTGAATGTACAAAACAGTTTTGTTCATGGTACTTTCTTAACAAATGCCTCAGTATCTGTTGGAGTAAATTTAAATCAGTCTGGTCAGCACTTAAATCTGTAGCAGGTAAGAGAAGTTTTACGTTCACTAAGCTGGTTCCATATGTCTCTTTCAAATAGTGCTACACACTAAGAATGAGGTTGTCAAATAGCAACAACTAAACTCACAGATTTGGTTTCTTGAAACCTGTTCAAGGCAACAGATTGGAAAGACTATTAAAAGTAAGAAGTACTAAACACAAATCAGATCCATTATAAAAAGTCACAACGCAGCCAGGTACAGGGACCTGAAGTTCACAAGAAGTTCCACCATTGTTGACAGTGCTGATTTTCAAACACAAGTTGATGGCATATGGAAGAACAAAACAACACAAAACCAAGCCAAAGGACCTAATAGTCATTGTAGAGTACAAGTCTGTCATTATAACACATTGACACAAACAGGAGGAGTTACTGGTCATCAGACTCAGGAAGTACATAGGATTAAATGCAAAAAAAAAAAAAAAAAACTAGCAACGACAAGAAGACTGGGCAGCAGGACCTTCGCTTAGATAAAGATTTTTTAATTTTGACTTAAATCATAGCTAACTTCCAAATTCCTTAGAGTAATACCTGTTCCTTAAGAGCACTTTAGAGCACTGATTGCCTTAAGGAGTGACACCAGAAACATACAAGTTCAGTCAGCACTGCATGAGCAGAACAGCACAAGCCTGAATGACTAAGCAGTGCTGTGTGAGAAATTAGATCAGCATTTAAGACCTTGCACTGAACTCCAGCCACCACAAAAGAAGTTATTTCATCAAAAGCATTTGTTGCACTTCTATCCCACATCTTCACTGCCCTCAGAATTACCACACTCTCTCAGAAGACCAGTTGAAGAGAATGCCTTTTGTTTGTGCATGGAGGGGAAAAAGAAACCTCTTCCTACCCTAGAATTAGCAAAAAGCCTTATGCATTTCATGAAATTGGGCTTTGTATTCTCATCTCCCCCAAAATGGCAGGGACAAAGCGATGCTGGTACCAATATCATGCCCCTAAATGCTTGATGGAAGTATACAGGATGGCTGAGCTTTTATCTCATGTACATACATATACTAGTCTAAAATAAAGTCACTACGGCCTTCCAGTACTTAAAGGGAGCTTAAAAATAGAAGGGAAAAGAAATTTTTTTTTTTACACTGTCTGATAGAGATAGGACAAGAGGAGGGTGGTTTATACTGAAAAAGGGGAGATTCAGATTAGACATTAGGAAGAAAATGTTTCCTCAGAGGGTGGTGAAGCCCTGGCACAGGTGCCCAAAGAGCTGTGGGTTCCCCATTCATGGAGGCACTCAAGGCCAGGCTGGATGGGCCCTGGGCAGCCTGAGCTGGTGGAAGGCAGCTCTGCCCGTGTCAGGAGTTGGGGCTGGGTGGGCTTTGAGGTCCCTACCAGCCCAAGCAATTCTAAGATTCAATGGTCTGAAACTCCACGAGAGAAATGAGCCCTGGCAAACAGGATAGAGTCCAAGTTCCTATGCCCCCACACTCTAACCCACACACGGACGCTGTTCAAAGTTGTAATGCATTCCAATAAAGCAGTCAGCAACTTTTGCAGTTTAATCATTTGTACAACTGACATGGACACCAAAGGATGATGAAAAAACAGCACTGTTTTTGGAAGTGAAGCAATAGAACCCACAGGCAGCAGAGCCTGAAATCTGCAGAGCTGAAGAACTGTGTTTCACTGTGGAAAAATACTTTCTGTACAGTTCCTCTTGGGAAGGAGCAGGGAAAGGACATGCCAGAAAACCCACAACAAGTAGCATTTTTGGAATAGAGCACTTCCTGACCTTCGCTTTCAGATAAATCTGAAACAAGATGTCTATAAATAGAATGAGAGAGAAATCAAGTAAGATATATTCATATAACACTTGTACAAAGTAGGATTTTCATTTTTCTTTTCAAGTCGGATACTATTTTCCTAAAGCAATGCAGTGTGGAAGTAGCCTGTCTTACGAGCACAAGATGCTGGCACGGCTACTTCATCATCTCCTAACTCCATTTACAACAAACTGATTTAGAATCATCTTTTGCTACTCTCAGTAAATTAAATGTAAGTCTTTTCACATGCTCATGCAACTCACAAGGCACTCTCATACCCATTCTACCACATTAACTGCACTTAATGCATTGTAGCATAGTTTAGTATTTAATATGAGTGTCTCATTTTTGCTACCCTTTCACACATTCAGCAGAGCTGCCAAGTTCAAGCTGCATATTTCCTACTGCAACTAAGAGCACCCTGGAACAGCCTGGGTAGGCATTAATTCATTACACGTAGTTTAAGAAGTCATCTTGGGAGCTGCATTTTAGCAGCTGTCTAGCTGCAGAGGTGTCAGCTGCATGCTGGCCTGTCAAATTGTGACAAGCACCTTCTAAAAATATACAGCTGTGTAAGGGGAAGCAAGTATTATGAAGCTATCACTAAGATTGCTTTCTTGAGGGAAAAAAACAGAATAAAAAATATGCAAAAAAACAAGATGCCTTATGAAACTACCTACAGTTAACTGCAGTACTACTTCACCTAAGAACTATTTCTAAAGGCCAGGGCAGCCATTAGAGCACCTGTTTCAAACAAACCCCCTTTGTTTAAGAGATGTGTAAGGGAACTCCTGTGCTAAGATGTGGGCCAATGTCAACAGCAAGCCTTCCCGGGTTTATTTAGGTTGTGTCTCTGCAAACTGTGCTACTTTCGTCACAGCTGAATGTTCATTTACTATCCAGCTAAGACAGACTGCACAAAAAGTTTGTGGTTTTTTTTTTTCCCTTTTACTTTTCTTTTACATTCATGTAGAATATTCACTCATACATGAATGCTAGACTATAAAAATCAACCCTACACAGTTAAAGGTCTGGTGTATCCAAATGAGGATGTACTGAGGATATTTCTACATTTCTTCTACAAGTGGACAGTATTTTCTATAATATACACTGTAGAATACTTTGTAAGTAAAGAGGAATTTCCTTCCCACTCCAAAATTAATACGCAGGAATGAAAGTATTAGCTATGACTACCTGAGTGTTTCTCTAAGTGCTCTAATAAGAGAAATAAAGGAGATGGTTACTTTAAGGTACAAAATCAAAACCTACCAACAGGGGGTATAAAAAGGAAAAAAATAGAAGCTACTGAATTATTAAGACAGATATTAAACCGTAGCACCAGGCTAGGTACAAAGAGTAAAAGAAGGGAGAAATGGATAAATGATTCACGGTCCACCTGGGCATTCACAAATACACCATCTTCCCACACAGACCAGTAGCACATGCTGCTACAAATCCCAAGATTCTCCTTTCCAGTCACTAAACACTGCTTTATAAAGCTAACAAAGCATTTTTGTACGCCTGCACATCATATACATAACTATTTTCCACAATTATCCAGTTGTCTAGATATTGTTTAGCTTCTGAACAGAGACTTTACTAAGAGTTATCCTAAATAAAAGCCTTACAAGCTTCTTCGAAAGCATTTAAGAGCAATGGAGACCAGCTATCCCATCAGTGCAGTGTCTAGCAGAATAAAAGCTAGCAGCACTACAACAGACGGCTGCCTCAGACACAGCAGAGATGCAATAAACTCCTCTCCTCCCCCCTCTGAAAACCTCTGCACCAATTACTCTTTCTTCAGCGTTGTTGCCTCAAATCATTTTTAACAGCCAAGCTCGAGCTGCGTTGTCATCTGATAGTCAATGAGCAGCCTGTGACCAAGGAGCAGGCATCATTCAAGTAAATCATCACAAATTAAAATGAGACTTCAGCTGAAATTAGCAGTTCCCAGATGCCACAGAGCAGTGCAACAAGGCTGGAAACACACCTTTACCCTCTCTACAGCCCTCCTGCTCAACATGCTGCTCCACACACACCTGCATCACACAGGAAGAGATGCTCAGTTCTCAGAGCAGGGTGCTCACAGACAGATTTGGAGCATCACCTAGAAGTGCTTACCACACATCAACAGAGAAGATGAAATACAACTCAGACAGAGGCCTTTCATGATTACCTTTCCATAATTTAGAGTGATTACCTTTCCATAATTTACCTTACTCGGTCTTTACTGACTCCTCACTACCTCTGTAGCTGGGAACGTATTCCAGAAAATACTTAGCCACTGCATCAATAAAGTCAGAGTTTAATAAATCAGAGTGCATAACCAGCACTTACAACAAACTGGTACAAAATCTCATTTCTTGTTCCATTGACCATCCTCCATAAACTACAACTCCCATATTTTTTTTTAATATACATTTGCTACTCATTCCTTTGAGACTACAGCCAGAGAGGAAGCAATCCAATCAAGCTGAGCTTCTCTATACCCTCAACCTGTATTTTATCCACTAGCTAAATGAATATTTTACAAAGGCACAGTACTAATGTAACTTCAATCAATGAGCCATTTACAGCTGCCAGCAGGGAAGCGGCCACTCATTAGCCACCCTCATCAGGAAATCACAACTCCAGTCAAGACCAACTGGGTCACCACAGCTTTTGGCATCCAAATGTAGTTGGAAGAAGCCTCACAACATAAGACATCTTGGCACCACAGTATGCTTCAGCAACACCAGGCATCCAAAACACCAGAGCCACCAAGGGCCACCATACATCAACACAACAAAAGGCCATGACACCAAAATACTGGCATAGCTACACAAATAAGATTGCTCCTTTCCCACCTTCCTTCAAACTGGTGCGGGCAGCGTGGCCTTTTCACACCAAGGAGGGCACTGATAGTGCCTGCAGGGACACTGACAGCAGGTACAGAGATCTGCACCGGCATGTGGCCAAGGCACACTCCGTCCATTCACAATATAGCTAAATATTTACTGCTGTGTATTCTGATACTCCTTCTGACAAAGCCGAAGCCAACACAGCCATTCGAGTTCCTGCCGGCTGCCCACACGACTGCAATGCGCTGCTGATCTCAGCGAGATTAAATATTTTGGGACAATGTTCTGCACAGGTGAAGGTACAGCTCCCTAAGAAGATGAAGCACTCATCTCAAAGGTAAAACAGAAACACCGCAGGGTCTGTATTGTAGGTATGTCCCAGTAGATAAGAAACAAAAGCACGCACTGTCACTCAACACAAAAGCAGGTTCCCTTTACACCTTTGTTTCCCTCAGAAAGAGCCCCCAGCACCCATTTCTCAGCTGCCTACAACAGAGCAATGCAAACACAGACAAGAGTCAGTATTAGGCAGGCACACAAAGACTACCAGGCATTAGCATATCACTCACTCAATACAGTGCACACAAAGATAGCGTTGCTAGCTGAGTTTCTTAACCATTGCTATACAGTAATGAGGGAACACCTACAAAACAGAGTTCTCACAAAGGTTTCTCTGAAGCTAATCTCCAGTACAGCACATAAAGACAGAAGAGCTCTCTCAAGACCTACCTTGCATATATTAGAATCACAAAATCGTTTCAGTTAGAAGTGACCCTTAAAGGTCATCTAGTTCAACCCCTCTGTAATGATCAAGGACACCTATAGCCACATCCAAACACTCCCACAATATTCCTTTTTTTAATACACTTGAAGAAAGTGTCTGAGAACAGAGCACTGTGGAGATTAGGTTGCTCAGAGGTTCCTACACAAAGCCATAAGCATTTACTCTTCACCTTATAACACAAGCCTTCCCACTTCGAGTTGTATCAACACCGACATTTGGAGCCAGAATCTAAACCACACTATTGCACCACCCAGATCTCAGTAAGAAAAAGCCACACTCCACCTCTTGGAGTAAGTCATTTTTCTTTTGTTCAGCTAACAAGATTGTATCACTTATCCTGTTTATATTCTGGCCTCGCAAACAGGCAGATCAGCACAAATGAGGAAGCAGAAGACATTGCATGAGAAACGAAACCCCTAAACAAGCTTTGCCACTAGAAAAATACAGTGTACCATAAAAGATTCCACCTCCTGGTTAAGTAAACCCAATCTCAAACAGAAGGATCTTCCAACTGTACTGGTGGTACAGCCTTCGTCTTCCATCAAGTGCTTACAAACTACATTTACATAACATACTATCTCACTTCCCTGTGTTTTTTTGGTTAGGTTTTTTTTGGGAGGGAGAATTTGTTCTTATGTTGTTGGTTTTTGGTTTGTTGTTTTCTTTTGTTAATAGGACATGAAGTCTGAATGACTCATTCAAATGGAAAATGCTACCAGTACTTTTCCCATCAACTACAGAACAAGTAAAATACAGATAGTGATGCGAATATCCTAAAAAAATAATTAAAAAAATAATAATTAAAAAAAGTAAAAATATGGAAACCTTTTTATCCAGTAAAATATTAATATAGAAAACCTCATTTACTTTATCAGTGATTAAAAAAGACACTTTTTTTCCCCCATAGCCACTGAAAAATTAAAACTTTATCTCTTTCCTCCAGTGCTTTAATGATATATATACTGCTTATTATTGTTATTCAGAATCCTTCAGAACTGCTAAAAAACAGGTATTAAATCACTTTTATTCAGGTCAGACAATAGAGAGGCACACAAAGGAATATATCTACAGATATTCGTGCATAACAGAGCTGCATGGAGACTAAACAGCTTATCTCAACTCCAAAAACAAAGCCCTAAGAAAAGCTCTGTAATAGATCTCCTCTCTCTCCTTGTTTTCAAGAGAAGTGGAGAACTCCACGAAGTTCAGAAGAAGCAAAGTGGAGCACCACTTCCATTTTGAGGCTTACTAAAATGCATCCTTTCACACAAAATATGCCCAGCAAATTAAATCTGCAACGCTGGCGGCAGTGAGCGGCGTGCAGGCTCGGCTGCCTCTCACAAAGGCTCTTTGTGGAGCTATCTTTCTGCCAGCGCTCCTTTTGAATTCCCAAACAATACCTTGCAAAAATTAGATCTCCTACTGTGGGAAAGTTCCCAAGACACAAGCCAAAATACATTTTCTCATGAAGCCCTTCATAAGGAAGTCAGAATTCTTGCGCCATCCGTTCAGTGTACGTATGGTTGTTCTTGAAACACAGCAATAGATCAAGTAGCAGAAGAAAAAAACATCAAATCAGGGATTCATCAGAATGAATTAGTAGCTATCACTTGTTAATAATTTGAATAAGAATAAAGACCTTTAAAGACAGAGGAATGAAGAAAAAAAAAACAACCCAAAAACAAAAGAAGTAGCTGTTTTTTAAAACACCTTACACCAATTACAGGGAGATTAACTAAAATACACAACACATCTTCTGATAAAACATTGAAATCTCTTTTCTTTTCTCCCTCCACAGGTACAAAGTGCTTTCTGTGAATAACCTGACAGACCATGGAACAATGTCCTTCCCTCCTGAGGGGGAAAACACTATTTTGGGCAAATACTTGCAGGCCACTGATCTGTTGCTGCTTCTACAGCAAGAACAAACTAAGCCCTTTCTGCCTCTGCAGCTCAGCTGATAGATTTGCTTCTAGTCAGCTTCAGCATTCATCGTGCCCACTGCTACAGTTACATAGTGAATTTTCAAGTTCAAGTTCCCAGTTAGCTTGGATTTGTACAGCTAGCCCAGCCACGATCTGCTGATGCAATGAGAAAGCAGGCACATGTTGAGGTTTCAAATCAGCTGTTTCTGCTCTGCAGATAAAGGTGCTCTCATTGTGACCAGGGCTTTGCAGGCAGTGGAGAAGCTCAGTGCTGCACAACACAGAAATATGCACATGTACAGAGGAATGGCACTGCTAAGGGGAAGAATTAATACAATAATAATAATAATATCAAACTTCTACATTCATTATTATCACTGTCAAAACTCTTAGCAACAAAGCTGTGAGCACCTATGGAAAATTCCTTCAGAAAGGCCTGGAAATAAAGGGATCTTCAGCAAGAGTGTGCAGACAACTGAGCAGTGTGTTACAGCACAAGTCTTCAGCTTCAGAAATTGCATGGAAATTTATGGTGGAAGTTCTGAATCAGACATTCCTGAAGTTTTCTGACAGACTGAGATGAGTGAGGTCGCAGGAAAGAATGCATCCTAGGCAAGGCCTTGCCGGTGCGATTACCAGGCACAAGCAGGCCCATCAGTAGAGCTGTTTGTTCAATAGGATATTTTGTTGCAAAACAGTCTGTAGTTAAAGAGTAACCAAACCCCAGCTCCACAGAGACCACCCAAAATCCAAACCCTGTGTCTGAGAGAGGTATTAAAAGCAGTATCCAAACAGCCCTTGAACTTCAGCAGCTCAGGGCTGCGGCCACTGTCCCAGGCAGCTGGTTCCATGTCTACCACCCTCTGCTAAAGAACCCTCCTCTAAATCCCAGCTGACCCTCCCCTGGCACAGCTCCATGCCATTCCCTCGGACCTTGTTGCTGTCACAGAGCACTGCCCTCCACACACAGTGAGGAGCTGCACTATCAGGCCTTCCTTCAGCTCCTCTGCTCTAGGCTGAACACACCAAGTGTTCAGATTTAGATTCAAAGTACGGCCAAGACTCAGACGGTGCCACTTCAGACACAGTTCTAAGGATGCTAACAGATACCTTCTCATGCATTTGGCACATTCATACACAAAACTTGAATCTATTCCCTTGCATCAGACTCGCACATGAAGCACTTATCTGCTATGACCCCATTGTTTATTTGCTAGGAGATCACTATAGCAAGGAGGAAATGTTCATTTCTGGCTTATCTTCGTATTGCACACAAACACACTATCAGTGGCTACAAGTTAAAAATAACACCACTGAAGAACAAGTTGGAAGATTATTTGGAAAAAAGACAAGGTACATCCTATAATTAAACCATTGTTCCTCCCAAGCACTGGAAGAGGGAACATCTGCCCAGCAGTGGCATCCTGCTCTGGTGCCTTCCGGCACATGACAACATGCCAGCACTGAGCCCAGGGCACCAGTAGCGTTTCCCTCTCCTGCTATGACAGCCTGGTGCCATCATCCCCCTGTGGCTTCTTACTGCTGGACAGAAACACATCAACAGCTTCCAGAAGGAAACCTGCAGTACCAAATGTATATCTATGGCATACACACGTTGAAACAGCCCTTCCTGAAGACATCACTATGCAGCCAGCAAACAGCCAGCCAGTATTCTGAGGTAGGGAGGTCCTTGCATACCATGCCATGCAAATGAGCTACCAGGGCAGAGAGGGATTAGTGCTGGTTCTCTTACTGCAAAGCAAAAGGAGCCCTGCTTTGGGTCTGTGGGGTTGTTTTTAGGTTAAACTCCTCCAGAACAAAACTGCATGCTCTCTGAGGTGGTCTATGAAGCCAATAGGAAATGGTTTTGATAGGACTGAAATTTTATAGCTTTAATATAAGATGACATTTGGAGAAAAAAAAAAAAAACCAACTAGATTGTTATTAGTCACAGCTCGAGGGCACAAAACCATTTGTAATTTATGAACATTAAGAAGTTAGATTCCCCAAAGTAGTTAAATTAACTTTGCAGTTCAAGTCTTCAAAGAGAAAATGAATAGTTTAATAAAGCAGTTAAAGAGGAGAGCTCTGTTACACAACAGTCATGCTGAAGTACAGGCTACGTGTGCTTCCATTTATTTTTAATTTAGAGTTCTAGTCAATGGCGTGTTGAGTTGTAATATGTAGAACTCAAAGAAACTTTTAAACAAGGACACACGGATTACGTATGGATTACACTAAGAACTTCCCAAAGCAGGTGCAGAATTGTTTGCCTTCCAAAAATAAAGAATCAGTCCTGTCCAAAATTACCAGGAGGCTTTTGCACTACACATGCTCATGCAGTTTAGTTTGCTTTCCCCAACAGATTACATCAGTTCTAACAGTTTCTGAAGCTGTACCTACACCTGAGTGCTCACTGTGCTGTTGTCATTCCACTCCTCGCTCTGAGCCTGCAGTGAAGACACTCTGCTTGGTGCAGGACAGAGCAATAATGTCAGATACAAATCCACATCTCCCTAATTTGGGAGAAGCTGAGCCCAGTGAGCTGGTTAACATGAGTGGGCAGCGAACACAATACTAACACTACTGTCAAGTTATTTCCTGTACTGACACAAAGACGATAAATATATTGTCTCTTCCTAACTCTCTGTCAGCTCCCAATGACTTGACCTAATGAGTTCCCAAAAGCTAAAAGTATCTTCACAAGACAGCCGCAGAAACAAAAATGTAAGCAGAGGGAAAACAGGGACAGAAAAAAAGTCACTTTCAGGGAACAAGAAAAAACAAGGTCCTTGTTTCTTCATACAGAAACTTCTTTCGTTTGTTTTTCATTTTACTTGATAACTGCATTACAGACATATCACTCATAGCTACATTTCTTTCAAATTCCAACAGTGCTGTAAGATAAAGCTGAGACTACTTCCAGAGTGCAAAACAAGCACTAGAGGACTGGCCCAACAGCATGACTATGGACAGCAGATCCAGGGGAGCAGAGGGCCCTCTCCCCACCATCTCACTCCCACTGGCAGCACTGGGCAAGCATGCCTGAGCCCCAGCTCCCAGCACCCACAGTGCTTAAAGAGGCTGCCCAGAGAAGTAATGGATGTCCCAACCCCCCCAGGCAGCCTGATCTGGTGGGTGGCAGCCCTGCTCACAGCAGGGGGTTGGAGTTCAGTGATCTTTAAGGTCCCTCCCAACCTAAGCCATTCTACGATTCTGATGACACGCTCTATTTCCCACCAGCCTGGTCTATTTGTGGCTTATTTTGGCCAGTCAGCTCTGTGGATTTCAGGGTGGGTTTCTTTTCCTGTGGCAACTGCCACAGCACGCTTTCAGCCTGCTGATTCTTGAAGTTTTAGCACATTAATGCAGTCCTGGTGTTCCCAATTTAGCTCTGTGCCCTTCACACTGGCTTTGTCCCTGCTTTCCAGCTGATTTCCTCACTGCACCAGTTCCTACTTGTTCATTGCTCTTTTCAGCTGCCCCTTACAAAGAGTGTGGCCTGGCAGGGCCAAGGCTCCAGCCTCACCTGGCACAAGCTCACAGCTGTCACAGGGAAGTATTGGCTCCCCGAGCTCAGCCTGGTGGCCCCACGACCTGACTGACTGGTTCCTGAGCAACTGGTGGTGTCACTCCCCACCAGCAGCCGGCCACCACTCCACAACCACCTTCCAGGGCAAGCACCACTCCAAGGCTCCCACCCTGGAATTGTCCCAGCACAGGAACTTGGCTGCCAGAACACTGCATTTCCAGTGGGTGCCAAGGGATCACTCCTGCACTGAGCAGAGGGACATTTGGAAAGGTCAATCAAGGACAAAGGAACAACTCGAGCTCCAAAATAACACATTCCAGAAGTAGGATAAAAAAAAATAACAGGGAGACTAGAAGATGAATAAAGAAGACAGGTTAACGCAATGCCCGTGCGGCTGGTGTGTTTTTCCATGGGAGCTTTTGTTTTCTCACACATATTCCACCAGCACAGGGATAAAAATAACATGACCACAATGACGTCTCTCTAGCAAAAGGAATGACTTATGGGTGCAGGCCGAAAGTTAAGGTTTCCTCTTTGCCCCCAATTTGAAACCTTTGCCAGCCAATCAGAGGCTTGCCAAAATAATCAGCGAAAACATCTCTTCCTAAAAACCAGAGTGCAACGGGCTCCCAGGGCGCGGGGAGAGCTTGTGGAAAATAGGGCAGATGGCACCGCAACTCGCAGCAAAGTATAACTCCTCGCTCGCACCGCTAACCGCGGAGCACGGCGATGGGGGATCAGCGCAAAGCTCATTAGCCCGCAGACAGCTGGCAGCAGCACCCGTCCGGGAGCAGCGGGAGCTCACGCCGGGCTGCCGCCTTTCCAGCTCGCCTTAAGCCCCAACAGCGCCCATGGCCGGGATGGGGCTCAGCATCAGAGCCGTCCGTCCGTCCCGCCGGAAGCACCCGATGTACGGAGCGTCCATCCCGACCCCAGACCGGGCAGCGGGAGGAAAGTTGCACGCCCTGCCGTCGCCTCTCCCCTCCGCTCCTCTCCCCAACGCCCTCGCCCGGTAGCGGGGCCCCCGCCTGCCTCCACGCCCGGGTCGCGGGGAAGGGGCCGCCTACCTGGGGGCTCCGCTCCGCCGGGTTCTTCATCACCGCCTGGCGGAAGCTGTTATCCACGTAGGACGCCATCGCGCCTCGCTCAGCCGGCGCGGCGGCCGCTCCCGCCCGGCTCGGAAGGGCGGGACGGCAGAAGAGAGGAGTGCCGGCGGCGGCCTGGAGCTGCGGCCCGAGGAGAGCGGAGGGAGGCGGCGCGGGGACCCCGGCGGCACTTGTGCTCAGCAGCGCCGCCGCCCGGATTAGGCCGCGGCCGAGCCCCGGAGGCGCGGGGGCTCCCGGCGGGCTGGGGGCGCCCGGCGGAGGCGGCTGCGCGCTCCCGCTCTACCCGGCGCTGCGCCTCCCGCCGGCTCGATCCGCCGCATCCCCACGGGCGCCTCCGCCGCCTCCCATCGGAGCTGCTGGGGCTCCGCGCCCGTCTCGGAGACGGGGAAGTTGCTGGCTCGGGGAGGCGGGGCCGAGGCGGGCCGGCCGGGGCGGGGTTGGGGCGGACCGCGGGGGGCCTCGGGCGGCGGGGGGCTGCCGGCTCCGCGCCCGGTGCTTTGTGCGCGATGCCGGCCCCGGCTCGCCCTCCGCTGCGGCCGCTCTCGGCACCGACAGGTCTACCCGTGTCCCGCCTGTCCCAGGCTGCGGGATGATGGCAGAAGCAGCGCCCGAGCGCGGCTGGCGAGGTCAGCGCCTGGGCCCGAGCTGGATTGCGCCAAAGCGGGGCTGAACTGATCCCGGCTGCACGCCAGCCAGCCCGGGAAGCCAGCTCCAAAACTCCACGTCCATCGTTTGAGAGGCTGATATCCTAAAAAGGAGGGCTCAGTAGTCCCGAGGGATGTGCGGCAAAAGAGACAACAGCTTCGGAGACACGTCTGGTGCTCACGGCCTCCAAGCTGGGTGCTGAAGCCCCACCAGCTGGCTGGGGTGGCCAGCAGCTTTGGCCAGGCCACCTGTTGCCATTTGTCCCATCACTGACCCTCACTGACCCACTACCCCACACAGGCAAGAAGGGGACCAAGGAAAGGAGCACCGTGGCACCAAACCAGCATCTTCTGGGGCTGCCGAGTGGCCCTTTCACCTAAGCATGGTCAGTAAAGAGCAGTGATCTCGTCCCATGGCTGGTACTGTTTGTTACTTGACATGAACACACCACAAAAGCAGCCCAGCAACACTAAGCACGGAACAGCTATTAAGGTGTCATTAATGGCAATGTAAAACTGTTGCTGTGTTTCCTTCCATAAACAATGTCTACCTTGCACTGATACGTATCACGCAGTGTAAATAATACTGACATCAGGAAATCTGACTGAATTGATTTTCACTCGCTGAAATAGATTTACATTTGATCATAAGGAAGGTCTTATAACGTTTATTTTTATGTCTTTGTGAAAATGTATGGACATTAGTATTAAGAATGTTTTTTTTCTCTCTTATATGGCATACACTTCTGGTCTCAGGAGACACAACCTTATGCTTTTAGACACAGATGACCCTCTTACTGGCCATGTCTTCAAACAGTATCCTTCTAAACCTCTCGAAACTCTATATTTAGTTCATCAACAAAGATAACTCTTTGGGTTAATCCTACTCATACTTGTCAGCAAAACAGTTTTGCAGCTAATACTGATCGCTCTGGGCAGACCATGGGACACAAATAGACAGAGCTCTACATCCCAGCCATATTTTGCTAGTGGTTGCTTACTAGTAATTCTTACAGGAGTCCATTTTATAACTAACAGATTGAAAATATCATGTCCTTTGGCCTTAAAAAAAAAATTAAAAAATGTTTAAAATATTCCTCATCATTAGAGAACATCATTTCTTCAAATTAACAAAGCCTGCAGCTACATGAAAGGGCCAGCTTTTCTGAAGCTCAGCTTACCTACCCAGAGTGCTAAGATTTCCCTTTTTTGTGGGGTGTATGTATATGCCTAGTGCCACAGGAATGCAAGGAATGCTCTCCTGGGCTCTTCTCCTCCATCACTTCAGGGCACTGAATATCTCCTGTTACAGACGAGCTTGCCTGACATGTTCCTATCTCTAAATCAAAACACAACTACCCACTCCATTTTAATACGCAATTAGCTTTAATTCCAGACCTATTACCTTCAACAGCATAAAGTGAAGTGTTTCGCTGTGACTAATTTCTGTTGTGTTATCTGTTAGCAGAGTACCTGTGATTCACAATGATACTCAGTGTCAGCTGACACGATTTTGGGTGCTCTGATTACACTGATCAGTGCAACAAACCTTGATCGCTATCAGTCTATGTCAGAGGCCCATCACATGCCACAGACTTGTTAGAGATGACAAGGAATGAAGGCGAGAAAATTATGTTCAAATACATTCAACATTTTCTCTACAGTATTTAAGAACATGCTGTACCTGCTTACTCTAGCTTTCTGTAAGCAACACTGTATTATGCAGATGCTGCTCATTTTTTGTGTTCCCTATGGAGGATGCAAGTCTGTCCTGCATGATGCTTGTTTTTCTTACTGATATTATAGCAGCTCTTGCATCTGAATAGGAAAAAATACCAAATAATCATTAAGATACAGGCTAAGCCCTGCTTTTCATGCAAATGTTGGTGAAATACAATTTACAATGTCACATAAATCTTTTCAGCATTCACATTCACTCTTTCCCATTTTCTATCTTCAACAGTAGGTCAGTGTTTTGCAATACATACGTGTATCAGGACCTGCCATTCACTTTGCTTTTCCTTTTTGGTTAAATATACATATAACATATATATGTAAATATATAAACGTATACACACATAATAACTTCAGTAAGATATGTACCATCAGTGAGGATATAAACCCATGGATGTCCTTTTATCTCCTTTCTCTGGGTAAACTGTCATTTTGTTATATCTTCTGGAGATTACATGGCAGCTAAAGCAAATTCACACGGATGAGTTCCAATATGCGGAACTGCCTGTCTGCTTCTCAGCTCTCTCCTGGCAGCTTCTCTGCAGTCATAAGAAGTTCCTTTCATAACTGTTTGCATAGGTGGAATGCAAAGGTGAACTGTGGTGTCCATCTGATGGACCGCTCCATGACAGACATTGAGAACAAGAGCCATTCCTATGCTTAAAATCCAATATTATTGGATTTTAAGTCAAGGATGACTGATCTCTACTACCAAGGGGAAGACCAGCTCTTTTGAACAGGTTTATTTTCTATGCTTGGATTTTGGGGATGACAGCATTTTTGCAACATCCTATAGCTACCTGTCTCATTTCCATCCAGACATCACTAGTGCACAGGCACAGTGTATAACCACCACCCTGTATGCCTGAAATTAGGGGCAGGATAGAAAGGTATCAGTGAATTAACACAGCCCATGCTAAAGTAATTTTTGAACATTTACCATCACTTTATTTTCCTTTTGCACTTGTAAGGCAGCATCAAATTTAAAGTGCTGTGAAAGAGGGCCTGGTCTGTGACTCTAAACAAAATTATTCCTCATGAGAGCAGCAAGAAGAGAGCTTGTGACTACTATGAAGTATTTCATATATTTATTCAATTTGCCAGTTTGTTTGGTTACATTTGGGAATACTTATCATTCAGCTTTTGCTGTAGCTGCATCCATCTAAAGTGGCTTTAACTAGGAAGCTTAATACTGGCAGTAGTAGCTCAGGGACCTGCACGAATTAGCTGTCCAAATACTTACAGTGTCTTCTGAGAGGAATTCACAGTCCACATAGCCTTCTCTTCAGATTCACAGGTGAAGGAACCTATGCAAAGGAAAGGGTGGCTGAAATCTGTCTTGCTGGAGCACCACGGGAGCACAGTGATGGATCATGGACCACTATGCCAGATACTGAATGAACACCAAATACATTAGCATGAACTCTCAGAGGTCAAACCTGAATTTCTGGAGTAAGCTCAGATTGGCTCACACAAGCTACATGCACACTTGAGATCATAATGCAGGTGTGTCCATTATCGCTCAGCCATGGAAGTGCTGTTAGGACACGATTATGAGTCTTCTGTCCTGCCTCCTCCTCTTGAAGAGTAGTCTTCAGGATTTCCCTTCACCTTCCCATCCTACAAAAAGAAGAACACTTGTAACAAATCCACTTGTGTAAAATATCCTGACAACCTTTTGTCATTATCAGGATGTTTCAAAGTTATACTATGACCAATACTCATCAATCAGTTCTTCCTTGCTGGTAGGCTTGAGAACAGTCTGCCTGCAAGAAGAGAGAGGTGCAAATCTTGTTTCTTGAGTTGTGCCCACTGCACAGTAAGAAAAGTAACAAACTAAAATCAGGTCTCTCTGGGACAGATGACACATACTGACTGATGGAGGTTTAAACTGCAGCCAGTCATCCGCAATCTAATGCAGGCAGGATTAGAATCATAGAGTCATAGAATCCTTAGATTACAAAGGGTCCTTTGAGGGCCATCTAGTCCAAATCCCCTGCAAAACAAGGGACACCACAGCCACATTCATGTTGCCCAGGGCCTGATCCAGCCTGGTCTTGAAAGTCACCAGGGATGGGGCACCAATCACATCACTAGGTAACCTGTTCCAGTGCCTCACCACCCTCACTGTAAAAGGAGTAATTTTATCTGTGATACCACACTTTTGTGAATTATATGTTCAGCATCGTATGCTTTGTGAATTTTATATTTAAGTAGCATCCAAAATAAGGACAAAATACTTCATTCTTATTCATGTTTTCATCACTGGACAAATTAGAGTTCAAACTTACATGCCAGTGTTTTATTTTAAAACCAATATATTTCCTGGAAGAAAATGCGTTCATATTCTTTCTTAAATAACAGCAATTGAGTTGTTTAAGATAATCTTTTGAAGTTCCTAAAATGTAAACATTACATGATTGTGCTGAAGTATGAAAAGGGGAAATTGACTGGAAGCCAATCTAGACAGGATTACTATTTATTCAAAGCCAGCCAAGTCTTTGGAAGAATGTAACTCAAGTATGAACAATAGATAGCCAGATACTCATTAATACCCAGTGATACTGCTTCTCATCAAACACAGAAAGCTGACAAAATTAAATCTGTTGCACTAATAGATCACGAGTAATGATTAATAAAACATCTAAATCTCTGTGAGGAAAATGAAACATAAAAGAAGTAGGAATTTTATTCCCGCACAGGGATGTGAAATATTTATAAGTGAAAAATTGGTTGTTAACTCTGTTATTAAGACCTTTCACTGCAAATGTGGCATTTTTTCAGTATTAGGATTCTACGCTGACTGTCTAATTTTCACTGTCATAAATCTTTTTTAAGATAATCAGTTTTATTATGTATGATTGACATGTTTGGCTTTTGGCCTATACTAACTCTTAGAAAAAAACAACATATATTCATAATTTTTTGCATTATTGCAGGGCATTATATATTTTTTAAATTAAGTTTACGGCTGGTAGCATTTTTCTGTCATGAATTATTGATTAATTATTCCAGATATCGCCTTTCCTCAGTCAGCCACCAAGCATTGTTTACTGTACTGCTCAATGAGCTCGTGTTGGAACTGCTTCTTGGAACGAATCCCCGAATGCCGCATTCCCCTCATGTTTCACCTCTTTACTCTTGTCATCATGTTCTATAGGAATCAGCCACACTCTTCCCTACTGCCGCACTACAGTGCATCAGGAATATTCTCCAGTATGATATTAACAGCACTCATTACAAGAGCATTTCCAATTCCATTGCCTTCTTACGAGCTTTATAAATTATTCCATTGCTTCAAAATTAATAACTGTTGGATGAGTTGTATGTTTGTGCGGTTCTGCCGCCTTCTTCCTTCAGTCACCGTTTAGATCTGTTCAAAGCATATGGACATGTGTGGGTGTGAGCTTAAGTGAATGTTTCTAAGCTGTGCATACATATCCTGGCAAAGCATATTCACACCTATATCACAATGTGAGAAGTACTAGGTACCAATTTAAGTGGACAGAATCAACTTCAAGATCAGTAAAAGCTAAAAAAGTTAATATGTTTGTCACTTACAGTCAGTGACATCACACTTCATTGATTTATGTTCCTTTTTTGTTTCATCTTGTTTCCAGAAGAAAACATCTAGTACTTGGAATAAAACAGAATTAAGATTTAACTTTTCCTTATTCTATAAAAACATATTTGAGATAGATCAACACTGAGGTAAGCTATCAAAGCAAGCTAAACTTATCCTGGAATTGTCCTCATCAGTCTTGACAGTATAATGGCAATATACCTACCCACATGTATGCAGAGTGCTCTGCTGCAAACATTAACCGAGAACATTTGTATTCAGTCATGGAAATGTAAGGGTACAAAATGTTGTTATGACCAAGTTTGTTTTCTAAATAACATGTTTATCAATGATGTGAAAATTAAGACTTTCTACAAGCCTTTTTTATGTAGAAAACTTGTGGAGATTCCTGTTTCCACTCCCATCTACCTCTGTACAAATACTGTGACAAATCCAAGTATTACATTCATCTGAAGAAAGAAATCTGTGATTAACATTCAATCGATGACATAAAGGAGCTGACAAAAATAGGCAGAACCAAACAGGCAACTTGTTACTAATCACTGGGCAGAAGTTCATACAATGAGCTACTCGTGTTGCCAGGATCTGTTCCTAGGACAAACCTGAAATAAATTATTATTTTCATTCTATTATTTTGTTTACATTTCACTATCTTTTCCATTTGTTAAGCAGATAATACTCTTTAAATGCTCAGCAGCAGAATGTGATAAACAGCATCTTTGCTCTTCTGTAACCAATGATTCTGCTCAGAACATCCACCATCACATTCTTCTACCACTGCTGCAAAAACATGCAGACCTGCAACTTGCTTCACTTTTGATTTCCAGAATAAATTCATAAAAAATAATAAAATAAAGTTTTTTTTAAAAAAAGCCCTTCTCATTTTTGCTGCATGTAGGGGAAGCTGCCAACAGAAGACCTGCCCCCAAGCATGTATATCTTGTAAATGTTGTTTAAGTCAGAATAGAAACTGAAATGTGGGAAGTATTGTATGAAAGAGGTAGTGGAGACGAAGATTGCTTTTTCTGTGGGAAGCCAACAGGACTCTTTGGAAGATGCACATTTTGAAAGACACATGAACTCTTAAAGATTTTGTCATGGGGAAGTTCTCTTCTAGGAATTTTCCCCTTTTTCATGCAGCTTAAAATACTGCTGACATTTCGGCATCTTACCAGCATGACAAAGACATTGTACGCTGACACAGTAAATACACCCTCGTGTGTCTCTTCCTTCAGCTCCAGCTAGCTGGAATGGAGACAGCACAGTGTATTAAGTCCTTTGGACAAGAAAGTCTTGACATACCTCAGGAGTGTCCTCCTCTAAAAATGTTGCAGAGCGGAGACTGGAAACCACCTGCTACAGCGTGTTTACAGCTGCATTCATGTGAAGTAGGGCACAAGCGGATCCTTTCTCCTGCTACATATTACAGCCCAGTTCCTCAGCTAATGAAAACCTACATATTTCAGGGAGATCAGCTAGTTCTTGCCTGTTTAAAACAGCTCAGGATCTGCTCCTTGGCTCTGGTTCCTGTTGGGGTTGCTGGGAACTTCCATAATGTTGCAATAGAGGATGGGTATGCTCCCTTTCACTTCCAGCTAAAAATACAGCACTGTTTGAACCTCCCAGAAAGAGAGATCTCTCTAAGACATGCTCAGCATTGCTGCTGGGAAGGGCTTCAGGACAAACAGCGAAAAAATCTCAGCCCTTTTTGTCTAACAGCAACTTCTGTGTCTTGTTAGCAATGCAACAGCTCACAAAATGGTAAGTCCCTAGGTTGAAGCTAGCTGCGTAGCTCCATTCCATAGATGCAAGTAGCTTATAATCTTGCCTGAAGCCTTAGCATTACTCTTGCATTCAGGATAAAGCAGATTCTTCTTGCCATGGAGGAAAAGAAACGAAGTACAAGAGAAAATTTCATCTTTAATTAATATGTCTTGGTCCCTTGCGCTTCAGAAATAACACCAACACTCCTGAAGCTAAGTATTCATATAGATATTTTGTTACATGCAAATCGACTTCCTGAGACTTCCCTCAAACTACCTATCATTCTTCCACTCCTCACTGATACATTTTTAGTAAGGATCCCACCCCAAACACATATGAATGTGAGTCAGACAGTGGGCTGATTCTCCTGGGGAATGTAAATACAATAGATTAAAACACACATCAGCACATCTTCAAAGAGCAAAGAGGGACCCTTCAAGCAGTAGCATTACACATTTTTTGTACCCAGCAGTAATGGTGCAGATACTCAGCTAATTTTAACTTGGATGGCAATGCTGAAGCAAGGGGAAGTATTTCTCTACTGTAGTTAGATCCCAAAAGACCTATGTATGCAGGAGTTGAGTTGCATCTCATTTTGTGGGAGCTACAAACTTGATACTTCCAAGGACAGTCTTGTGGGAAATAATAATAAAAGGATTTGTAGGTGGATGGAGATGTGAAGGCAACTGTTAGGCAGTGGTCCGCAGGTTAAGTGAACTCACAGAGCAGTGCTTGTAACTCTTTGTTATGGTGGGATTTAAAGAGGAATTGAAGTGCTGGACACATCCAGAGCACTGCATAGCTTTAAGGCAGCAATTTAAAACTCAAATGGTTTTGCAATGAGCATGTATGTATTTTGTCATCAAGACAGCAGAGGTACTGAATAGGCATGGTTAAACATCTCTGTACCCCAGATGTTTGAGCTTAAATCAGTCTTCCAACTCTAGCAGGCATTTGTAACATTTATGGGCAAATGAAAATGCTTAATTGGCCCAGACATACTCACTTAAACAATAATAAAGCAGATTAGGGTAGCCAACATTAAAGGCTGTGGATGTGGAATTCATAAAAATGTCATAACTTGTAATTCATCACAGAGTATTTCTCATGAAATTTCTTCCCATCATTATCATGAACTCACCTGAAACTCTGTAATGTTTAGAAAACCAGAAAGTAAGTTGCATTTCTCCAGAGTTATTTCTGGGGCCAGATACCCTTCCCAGAGCAGCAAGAGGGAGCTAATACCTGAACACAGAATCCTCTTGGAAAAAAGGAAAGATTCTTTTGGGGTTAAAAAAAAAGCATGATTAGTTTACTCCCTTCCCCTGCTCCACCCTACTGCACTAAGCAGGTAAAGGTGAGCATCTCTGCCACACTAGGTTGCTCATTAACTAGTTCTCAACATCTTTCTGAGAAGATGCAGAGTCTTGTTCTGACTGGACATAATTACGTTATTAAAAGAGGGAAACTGGAGCAGTATTAAAATAAATGCTTGCTTTAACCTATCTGCCTTTAACTCACTCTTCTTATGACTCCAAGTAGACAGTCTGCCCAGAAAGCATGAAGGAAGTGTAGGTCTATAAAGCAGGTCATTCTTCTTACAGTTTCCTACTTCTTTAGTCAGGGCAAGTGCCACTCCATCTCTAATTAAGAATTCCCTATTGGGACAAGATAACTACTGATTTCTAAACTTAATTCCTCCAGACATCTATGCATGCTCTGAGGTTCACTAATACCATGTGATTTTCAGACAGAACATCAGAGAGGAACCCAGGTGTAAAGATTTTCTTCCTTTATAACACTCACTACACAGTGTATCTTTGAACAAGACATTGACATGCATCCCTCCTTGTTATGAAGCATATTACAGAATGCACACACCCCCACCTCACAGAACTGCTCTGAAGACTTGAGCTCGTAAAGCCCTTTTGAGGATGAAAAGCACTACATAAATACTGAGCTCTAAGCTTGGGTATGTGGACAAGCTGCGCACATTCAAAGTAAAAACCTTTCTAATAACATCCATCTGCATCTTGAATACAAGTAAAAAATTGTCAGACAGCCTGTCAGTGATCAAGGCCTTCTCATGCAGCTCACCCTACTGTTTGGCTGCTGGCCAGCCTAGAGAGCCCATGGAGGAAAGTGGCTCTGGAGGAAGGAATGTGCACATTAAGCAGAGGACAGCTTTTCTGAAGGGTGAGAAAAATCAGGCCAACACCCTCAGCTGCCAAAGCCCTCTCTGGTACATGGAGGAATGAAGCAAGACAGAAGGGGAGGCAGAAACCTCAGTAGGCAAGGGCCTGCTATTCTCATTGAAGCCTGTATGCCCTAAAAGCTGAAGTAGAAAACATCTTTGCATCAGGATCAGCTCTGCTTTGCATTGAGGGCATCTCTGTGGAGAGGCAGGGAGAAAGGAGGCAGGAATTTCCTAGGAAGTCAACCAAGAAGGCATATCAGCCTTCGGTGTTAGTGTTGTCATAGAGCCCTTCCCAAAAGTCTGGGGGCCAGTACAGTACAGCCAGAGCAACCCAAGGAAGCCTGCCTGGCTTCTTTCCTCCAGTGCTTCATGCACACCTTGAGATGCAACAAGGTTTTATTAAGTCACATACACTGAGATTGAACTAATAACATGAAAATGTCTATCATATATTTAGATAATTTAATCTAGAAAGCTTTCTAATCATTCATTAAAATTTTACACACAAGAGATTTCTCCACTAATAAATCATAATTTACATTTAGATAGTACCTCTCATTCTAATAGCTTGTCTTTATTGAGAAGTTGATTCCAGTCATGAATCACACGTTATCCTTCATTCAAATCCCTGACATAGCCAAAAAGCTCCGAATTAAATATTTAAGCAGCTTTTAATTCACATTATCTTGTACCAGATCAATTCAGCACAACTCATCAACTAACACAATCAATAATTTATGTGTCTGCAGTTTGTCTGCATGGGGGTTCTGTCAGTCCTCATGCCTCCTCCTGCAGCTTGCTTGGAGAGCCCATGGAGAGCTGCCAGCTTGGCCAGGGCTCACCAGAGCATGCTTCACAGAAGAGCACAGCCCACTAAAACAATGACTTGCCTGAGATCTCCAGGGTCTTTTTTTAAACCAAGCTCAGCCTTGTCCTAATAACTAATTAACATATTCATTGTCTGCATTGCCTTGAGGCCTGCCTCCACCTCAGCAACACATTCTCCATGGAGGCTGTGTGGCCCAAGGCAGTCCTGACACTTGCCATGCTGCTACTCCAAAACTGTATTCCATCTTTCCATCACTTATTAGTTTTTATATACAAAATATACTTATGTCAGTTAGATGAGAGGATTTCAGTCTCCTAAATACATGCATCATTGACTGCAAAAGCAGTTTATTATAAAGGTGCATAAGAAAAATAAAAACTCTCTTTTCCTGTATGCACACAAGTTGCACTAGAGGAGATTTAGATTACAAATAAGGAAAAACTTTTTCTCTCAGAGAGTGGTCAGGTGCTGGAATGGCTGCCCAGGGAGGTAGTGGAGTTGCCGTCCCTGGCAGTGTTCAAGAGGCATCTGGATGAGGAGCTATGAGATATGGTTTAGTAGCTTGTGGTAGCAATGGTAATGGGAGGACAGTTGGACTGGATGATCTTATAGGTCCTTTCCAACCTTGTGATTCTCTGATTCTATGCAATACCAGCTTAAGCACACCTACCAAAGTACAGCATCTCATGAGGAAGTACAACACCTCTTCATCTACACTGACACTGTAAACACCTAAAAGCATCCACAAAGGTTTTTAAGAAAAGAGCAGATGTCACACTGACAGATACAGTTTACTGCTAGGGTTGTGGTAGGTTGATGGTTGATCTAGATGATCTTGGTGGTCTTTTCAACTATAATTATTCTAATTTGACAAAGACAAGAGATGGATGAAGGATGAAATCAACAGCAAGTCACAGAGTACTGGGACCTATCAGCACAGATGTTGACTGAAGGTTGCACACAGCAAAGCCGTGGACTCATTGGGTGGAGGTTATGTTGTTCTCCCACCCTTGCATGACAGAACATGAAACCATCCAGCTACAGGGCAGATGCAGGGAGGAGAAGGAGGTGTGAGGAAAGGAAGCAGGCTGCAAAAATGAGAGCAGCCAAACCAGACTGGGAGGTGCAGCTGAAGGATCAGGAGGAGGAGCCAGGAGCAAAATGTGGTTGAGCAAGTAAACTCGTGGTGATTCAGAGACCAGTGTCCACCAGCTCACTCAGAACATCAGAATTTGCTATAATCATGCACAGACAATCATCCCCAGTCATGATCTCTGATACTCTCCATTGCCCTTTAGGGAAGGCTGGCACACAAATCAGAGCTGTCATGTACATAGGTTGCTCTGAAAGTAACATCTCTTATTTATTTCCATGGAAATGACAACAGCTACAAAGAGTACAAGAACACTCTTTGATAGAGCAAATTCTCAGCTACAAGACATTATTTTTCAACATAGTAACCACCATTAGTCGTGCATTTTTTTTCAGAGATGAACAAGAGCCTGCATGCTGTGCTCATAAAAATATGCATCAGTGGAGATGACCCACTGTCACTACTACTGGAACGCACCACTCACCCCTCGCTGTGCTCACAGCCACTGTTTGGTCTCCAGAAACATTCAGCAAGCATCAGTGAATGCCAGTGGGTGCCATTTTTTCCACATGGAGGATTTCAATGACACACCTTTGCTCCATAAGCAATTCCATGTCAGATGCCATCTTGTCAGACTGCTCCCTGCTGTTATCTGTCAAACAAAACAGGATATGGGTGGGAAGGTTTAACCTGTACTGCTATAACACTAACATTTGCCTCTGACATGGCAGGCCAACACAACAAAAGAAGAGGTGTTACTTTCAGAGCAGCCCTCATATGGTCAACAAGAATGTTTAAAGAGCTTTCTGTTATCCTTGATTTTTTGTTAATTAGAAGTTTTATCAGCTAAGATGTGGTTGGAAACACACTAGAAATCTCTGCTGAGCATTTTAAATATTACACATATTGCTGTGGCAATGAAGATTTGTTTTACTCCTCAGCAGTCCTTTGGGATCACACACACAGGAATGGCTTGTGCCCTAAGGTATTGACAAAGGAAAGAAAAAGAGGAGACAGCAGATGGAATCAGCAGCTGGAGTATCTGCAGAAAATAAGGCAGCTCTGACAGGCGCGCCAGCAAAGCTTTTGTCTGGGAGTCCTATTCTGTCTCTTCTGCCATCACAAAAATAAAGAAATAATAATAATAAAAAATTACTGAGTGAATCTGAATCAGGAGAGACTTTTCTGTGGTGTTGAAAGACCAGAATGTCCTCATGAGACCACTTTCATCAAGTGAAGCATCCTAAAGATTCACAAGCTCTGTTACCATCATTTCATTCCTAGAAATCCCTGAAAATGAGGATCTTTACAACTCTTGTTTCTTAATGATGCATCATTATACTTGTCAACGAGTAGTTTACAGCAGATTTATTGCACCCAGCAAGACAGAGGCAGCCTCTCTTGAGGTCAACTATCTGAGCACACATGCTGGAATCATCTCCAGGAGCAGCACCAGAGGCCCCAGTAGAACCCAGGGGACAATACATCACAATGTGCCCATGCACAGAACCTGCTGGAGGGGCCAGCAGGCCACTGTCAAGTGATCAGTGCAGCAGCCATGGTGCAGCAGAGCCATGGTGCTACCCAGGCAGGGAGAGCTCCGCTCCCTCACGGAACCAGCGGGTGCCAAACACTGTTTGAGAGCAGAATGGTGTTCTCAGGTAGGCAGCAGTGCCAGGGGATTCAGGGCATGCAGCTCCAGCAGGGACAGGGCAATGCTGGTATAAGTGATAATAAGGTAGATGAAATAAGGACAAGAAAGATGCAGGTGCCAAAAAAAAAAAGTTACCTGGTGCCACAGTTTTTCTTTAATCTCATAGATTGCAGAATGCCTAGAGACTAGCAGAGGGACCCCCCGCCCCCCCTTTTGCTGTTTACATTTCTCATACCAAGTAAGTACTGAAGTATTTTTCAACCATACCATGCACACATGCACAGTTGGAGACAGTGATGTGAACTGAAGATGTTTTCCATTTGGAGCTTTTGTGCTCCAGTCAGCAGTTCTCTTTCATTACTTAAGAAGTGTGCCCTGCACCTGCATATTGATGGAAAACTCTCACAGAACTGGAGGAGGGAGCACGGATCAGTTCTGGGGGCTGAATGAGAACCTCCTGCTGACAGCAAGCCAGGATTCCCCACTGGTCCTGGTTAGCGGCACTTAGCAAGATGTCTCCCTGCTACAACTCCATTTGAATTTCAAATGCACCAGTACAAAAGATCAGGCTCAAGAACCAAAAGGGTTGGACTGAAAAAAAAATGTACCCTTATGAACTGAATCTGAATTTGTCTTGGAGCCTGTGTTTCGATTAAAGCAGTCGTCTGTGTATTTATTCACACTAACAATGCTTTTTGAGTTATACAAATTTAGAGACCAATGAATTTCATTGCACTTGTATCTTGTAATATAATTGCACAATATAATTGTACAAATGACTTCAAATTCTTTCTTTCTTAAACGCTAAAATACTACAAAGAATATTTAGATGACATACAATGTATTAAAATACTTACATTTCAACATCACTGAATATATGTCTATATTATAGTTACACACTGCTGTAACTTCTGCTATCGAGTTATAAGTCATGAAAATATACGTAACTGCAGTTTGGGGTCAGATTAAGAACATACATAATCTAATTCCCTTTCCAAAATTGCTATGAAATCTCATTCACAATTTTTGCTCTACAGCCACTTTGTAGGGAAAGGTGACTCAATGTAGCTATGAACCGTGAAAAAGGTTTCCCTTTGATGTTTTAAGTCTATTCCTAGCAATTCACTTCTAGTTTTTGCTCTATGAAATGTTGTGATTGTTCCTTATTCACCTTCTTCAGAACATATATTATTTAATAGCCCTGCTGGTCATTTCTGAGAGTAGGACAGAATAAAATGTATTCAGGCTTCATGAAAAAGTAGTCAAAACCACTTGCCCTGATTCCAGGTTACCATTAATTTTCAGCTGGTAAGGGTAATGGACTGGCACAGGTGGCTACATACACCCACAATTACCTTTTCTCATTGTATCAGATCCTTACACAAGAAACCAGAGCAACACATACTCCAGTACTCTATCAAAGAGATGTTCTATTTTTTTTTATCTAATATCATGAAGTTAATGGTAAAATAGTTGTTACTCCTAGAAGGTAGTGGATTATTCTCTCATAGGAGCGTATGTTTTCTGGGGAAAGCATTTTTTTCCTGACAAACCTATCCTGGAAAGTGCTTTGGACTCTTCATGCTGACTGCCCTTAATTGAACAACGCTGCAGCAGCATTGTGTGACAGCAGCATTGCTCCTGGGAGGGATCTCTGCCAGGCAATTCTGAGACAAGAGTAACAGCCAAGGTTATTTTTAAAGCACTAGAAGTAACTTAATCGTACCAACATAATCACCAATCAAGAATGCACAGCTTGCTATTAGTGACACCGATATCTTGTAAAATGAAAAAGCAAGCAGCACCTGATTATTTATGATGTTCTCTTGCTTGTAATGGAATAAGCATGTTATTACAAATTCACAAGTTAGCAGATTGGTTTAAAATTAACATATTATTCACACGTATTATAGGACTTGTAAGTTAAGGAAGCAAGCAACTACATCTCCAGTCTCTAATATTCCAGACAGGGCTATGATTGATGTGTTACTGTCAGTGGTTTAAAGATCAAATTATGAACTTTTTAGAAATTACCCTACCTCCCGAAAGATAAAATAGAATTTATTTCTGCTACAGTGCCTATGAGTTTCTTTCTTCTGATTTCAACAAAATATATTACTCTTTTGTCATGATCTAATTTTTACAGAAGTAATACTCTCACATACCTCCATAGATACATCATTGAATTTCTATTGGTTCAAGTCTTGTCTCTGGACTCATCCAGCAAGCCAAAGGGCAAAGGGGGTTTGTCACTGTCATATAGCCCCAGAAACAGACTTCTCAAGGAAGCAAAGATGATAAATCAGATAAAATAAATCAGATAAGCTTGATCTAACAGGACTTTGTGCTGTAAAGAATCCTGATAAAAAAAAAAAAAGCTTCAATAAGGAGACTGAAAAGTAAAGTTAGCTTTTACTTCTGCTGTCTTCCAGCCACCAGCTCTGAATCACATTTAGTAGCAAAAGCTAAGACAATAAAAGCAGAGTTTAGTGTTACTTGAGGTATGCTCTGCTGATATATTTACCTTTGGAAGACACCTAACAGAGTTATTAAGGTGATACTTTTTGTGTTTACATTCTTCATTATTTCTATCATCTTAGCATATATACAAAGAAGGAAAGCTCTAAAGAAGCAGCAAGACAGTACAAGGAACTGATGTTGCATGCTCTGCACAGAGTGAGAGCAGTTCACAATTAGATGGAAAGACTTAGGCTGCCCTTCCACACCACCTTGCTCTGCTGCTGGCTCTAATGCCGTGCTTGCAGGCAGTTTCACTGGGGAGCATCTGCACCTGCAGAACACAGCTCCGGGCACTGATCTCCTGGGGATGATGCTGCCCTCAGCCCTCCTGACCTCCTGCCCCCAGCTCACATCTCGCTCTGTTTGTTTTGGCACAACTGCTTCCCTCCCCCGAGGCCACATGGAAAATGAGATCAAGGAACTGATGCAAGTTAAAAATAACCAGGGATAAAAACAAACATTTACTGTGCGGTTAAGAAACAGTTGCTGCAGAGCTTTGGGTAGACGGGTAGGCAGGCAGAGCAGCTGAAGCTGCTGGAGAAATGAATGGCACGTGGCATCAGCCCAGTGCTGGCATCGTGTTGTGATCTCTGGATGCTCCTCAGAGTGTGGGCTCCTGCACCAAACAGGTGCATGCTGTTTGCTTCTGACTCTTATTAACCAAGCCTGGAGGTTGTTTTCTTCCTCTATAAGGGGTCAGAAAAAAGGCCCAAAAAATTGTGAGGCAGGCACCCTGCTGCCTGTGCTGTCCCTTAACAAGTGCTTTAGGGCTTAGGGCTCTGCTTTCTGAGCTGCTAACTGCTCCTGCACACTAGAAAGCACCTTCAGCTCCCATGGAAATCAATAGGATCTGCTATAGACACATATCCTGGGCCTGGTTTTGCTTTTTATTAAGAATTCATGAAATAGCTGCTCCAAGATAACAGCAGGTGCAGCTGTTCATACTGGAAAGGTGTTGCAATGCTGCAGCAAAACTAGAACCAGGAATTCTTTGCACCAGAAAAAAAAATCCACACATGGAGTTCATTTGATAAACCTAATCAGACCAATGCTGAGAACAGCCTGTGATGCTGGGTTACTGTTCTGGTCACGTTAAAGATATTCATCATAAAGTGATGTTTCTGACCCACTTTCCTCTCTGAAATCCTGCACAGAATATGTTAACTAGATCTGCCAGGAGTGGTAATCCTAACCACCAACTTCAGCCGGTCAAGTTATTGTTGTCTGGAGGTTATTGCCTGGCCAGCAGGATGAACTGCGCTGTTGATGTTGCTGAGAGAGTGGGAGGACACCAATTCCTTAATGGGTTTTATAAAGCCAAGCAGCAGTTCCCCATTTAGCCATGATTATGTTCTATGTGCTTTTAAAAAGGCCCTACTAGAACATGTGGTTGCTGGGAAATGAAACTGCTAGGAGTGACCTGATTATTTATTTACATCAAATTAATAAAATTTGATGCCCTAACTTATAATTAATATTTCAGCAGTAACCATGAAGCAAAAGGAAAACTAGCCTCAGAGTTATTTGAGTGACTATCATTCGTAGCACCCTCTCTCCCTCATTCATCGCTCTGGAAACATAACCACAGCTTTCTCCAAAACCTTGATCAAATAAATATGCCTTTCACTATGACTAGAGAGTCAGTGCATCTGGACCAAGCAAGGCAGCATACTGCAGAGACTTCCAGTCTCCACAGAGCACAGGATGCCAGCAGAGCCTCTCTTTATCTGATCAAGAATAGCTAGCTGAAATGCCATTGCTAAGCCAAAGCTGTAGAGAGGCAGTCCCTCAGGAGTCAGGCCAGGGTTTTTTTCCAGTGACAGATATATTCCATCTTCATCTATATTAAAGGAACATCCTTAATTGATTTCTTTGTTTATTCTTTCCCTTATTCTGCAAGGAAGGATGAAAGTCTAAACTCCGCTTTCTGTATAACAAGTGTGAAGGCAATCTTTGCAGGGTATTAATCACACAGCAAGAAGCACTGAGAGACCACTTAACTCTCTATAAATTACAATTCTATTTCTACAGATTATCCAAAGACATTGCTTCCTCTAAAGCCTGGACAAACAATAACACAAGAAATTAGTGAATTGGATGGAATCTCGTTATAAAGGTGCCCTTCCTTGGTAACGCAGCCAAAACAAAATCATCAGCCTTTACTGGGAGACTAACCTGACTTTTAATTGGGCTGGTGTGGTCTTTGCTCCGTCTCTGCACATAGTGATCTATTTTCAGTTAATATGGACCCTGAGAAGACATATGGCTTGGAAACGAATCCCTTGCCTGGGAATAGGAGTCAAGTATTATCTGCACTTGAAAGTTCAACTGGATTAACATATAATTATAGCAGCTCTTCTGGAATAAACACTTCACAAAAGGAGTTCCTTTCCATTGCCATTTTGCTTCATTTCCAGTAGCTGCCTGGAGAGGAAACTCCATGTGGAAACTCACTCTTTGTTTTGCAACATTATTTTTATTTTCTGCTCCCTACACTAGTTTTGAGAATATTTTTATTCACCCTCAGATTGGACTGGCACAGCTTTATTAGCTAAAGCAGCAGCATAAACATCAGTAGACCAACAGGGAATTCATTTCTTTACCAGCAATGAAATCATCTGGCACCATCAGTGGCTGCTCTAGTAGGAGGATGTCAGAACACTTCTGTGGTTTGTCCTTTTAACAAAAAAATGCAGCCTGTGGCTTCTCCAGAGGCCCAAATCACACTACGCTCAATGATCTCTTTCTGCGACAAAGTTTCAGGGATAATCCTCTAGTGTAAAAAAACTCTGGTTGAAGAGCTGCCTCCCACTGCAGCATTAAATATTTCTAGACATTTCCAGGGTTGGCTTGCTGTTCCTCCCCCCCCCCCCCATAAATGTACAACAGGTTTTTGCACCTCAGATGAAAGCCTGTGTGAGGTCTATTTCCTGAATGATGTGTGGCGAGTAAATCCTTACAAAGTCCCCTTTACAGAGGCAATGGTGGAAATGGTAACTAGCCTGTCCCTTCAGTCAATCCTGATCTTTGTAACTGAATCACACTAAATTTGCAGTACTCTTTTGAAGCTATAACCAAAATGTTTTGTAATAACCTTTAAGGTTGACACTGTCTTCATACGCTGAGAAGATGTAACAGCCTTCAGCTCAGGCAGTAAAAATATCAATACTAATCCCAGGCTGTAAATTGATGCTACAGGGATTTTGGTGATTTATGAGTTTCCATGACACTCTTGTGCCCTGTCTGCACAGCTGAGAGACACAGTTTGCATTCAGGTTAAGTTCCCAGCTATCTGGAACTATTCAGTTGCCAAAGCTGTTTTCTAAATACTTGGTTTACTTGTTTATAGTTAGTTGATACAGTTGACAACACCATCTTACGAAGTTCATAGCACTCTTTGCTAAGAGCAAAATTGCCTCCATTTTATGGGCAGTGTAATTGTGCTGTGGAGGCTACTGGCAAGCCTCAATGGCAATGAAATGCTGAGGGCAGATCTGCCTTTTTGTCCACTCTCCTGTTTCTCGATTTTTAGTCACAGAGAACTCAGTTACTCAGTCTGCCTGGGAGCTGTGTTGCCTTCCAGCCAAATGTCATGTTTAGAATCATAGTCATAGAATAGCTTAGGTTGTAAGGACCTAAGGACCAAATCCATCCCCCTGCAGTGGGCAGGGCTGCCCCCACCAGCTCAGGCTGCCCAGGGCCCCCATCCAGCCTGGCCCTGAGTGCCTCCAGGGATGGGGCACACACTGCTCCTCTGGACAGCTGTGTTAGGGTCTCACCCTCTGTGTAAAGATTTCTTCCTAACATCTAACTTAATTCTCCCTTTTCTTAGTTTGAAGCCATTCCCCCTCATCCTATCACTATCAGATGGTGTAACAAGTAGCTCCCTTTCCTGCTTGTAAGTTCTCTTCAAGTCCTGAAAGGACATGGAGGCCAAGAACGTGGAGTATGGGTTTGATTAGTTATTCTTATATTGTGCCTTTTGGATTTGCACCTTCCCAGCTGGAACATTTCACTCTATAAAATCAGATCCTTTCTTAGTTCTACACTATATTTCCTCATAGACACATCTCTGAATGACCTGAAGAATATCACTTAAAAATCATTGCACTTCATTATTTAAAGTGACTTTGTGCTCAATGACACTTTAACTTGACAATAAATTCAATAATAATGAATTAAAGCTACTTTAATTCTGGATTAGAAATCCTACTGTGCTTTAATTTAGTAAGCTTAAGCCATTTTAAATTCATATCTTCCAATGTGTGATCATTTTCTGAACGTTTGCATACATAAAAGAGAAATCCAATTGAAAATAACAAAAGGTTGCTTTTTACCAGAAGCAGATGGCTAATTTTGTTCCATGCCATGCCCCTTTTTCAACAGTCATGTTCTTAGGGCAGGAAAAAGGAATACTGAAGTGAAAAAACATTTATAACTTCCACTCCAGGAGACATTCTAACAAAAGGAACAAGTTCAAAAGACCTCCAAAGCAGAACAACTATATAACTGCTGCACTAGAAGCAAGATAAAGAAATATAAACCATTCTGAAATGGGTGAGAAACAGAAACAGTCTGGATAATTATTTTCTGTCTTTACAAGGCCCAGATGCTATACGTGATCACAGAACAAGGAGGCCTGAGGACACTCACTACATAGGAGCAACATCTCCAGCAATAGAAGGCAGCAGTGATGCTGCCTACTTGTGGCGGCCAGCCCCCTTCTTCCCACCTCCCATGTATCGCCGATGTCAGTACGCCAGAGAAATTGGGTGGGGAGTGCGAGAGCTCAGCTGTTTCACTTGGAGAAATCTCCAGAGCGGAGCACAAATCAAGGTAAGGAAGCCTTCAGAGACAAAAACACCACAGTGCCAGAAGGCAGAATAAAGTCCAGCTCTGTTTCCTATTTCATCCTGGATTGTCACTAGGGCAGAGATCATCCACAGACTAAGCAAGGAACAAGGGAGGACTCAGCTCTTTGATTAAGGCCTACAGAAGCCTCAAGTTATATCTTTGTAACATTATGCTTGAGGGTGAGCAATCTAACATGCCACAAGTGTCTGGTGTTTGTGCTGAGCCAGAAAGCCAATTAGAGCTTCCTGGACAAGGAGCACACCTGGTAGAGAGGACCCATCCCACATGGGCAGAAAGGTTAGGTGCTGTACAGTGACAACATAAAGATGGTAGTAAATATCCAAAAGGTTATTTACAAGAAAAACTCACCCATATGGAAGCCTTCAATCTGGCTGGGAAACACCAAGGCAATCTCCACCAAGGAGCAATCTCC
Source organism: Coturnix japonica (assembly GCF_054131305.1). NCBI lineage: Eukaryota > Metazoa > Chordata > Aves > Galliformes > Phasianidae > Coturnix > Coturnix japonica. The sequence goes on along the minus strand of NC_140666.1, from coordinate 27,984,853 downwards.
AAGAGATGCTGCCTTAGTGGTGGTCAGCCCTTAAATGAGGTCTAGAGGAGGTGGAGTCAAGCTCCACCCCTTCCGGGAGCACAGCTAAATTACTCTCACCTGTGCTCCCACAGCTGACCTGACACTTGCCTCAGCTGATTAATCAGAGGTTCAGGCTGTAATTACCAATTTCCCATACAGGTGTCTTTTTCTGCACAGCCCAAAGAGATGTGCAGCCCTGGAAATAGCTATTGTGTTGACCATTATCTTCTGCCATTACTCAAAAAAACATTTACTGCTGAAATCAATCTGGAGCAAATCAGAAGTTGTGAAAACACAAATAAGGGCGTGAATACACTACACATACGCATAGCCTGGATGTATCAGCATATGCAAGTTCTATCTAAACACTAGGCTTTAGTGTTAAAGTTTAAACACTTGGCATTCACTGATGTGCTGTTGAATTCTCTTCCTTCTTAACAAAAAAAAAAGGGCACTGTAGCACCTTTGCATTGAGCTGTGTAGTCTTAGGAAGTAGCAGCTACTTAGGAAATAGCTGTCTGACATGAGTAAGTATATCCCAGAGGCAATGCATGTGCCACCACACAGTGTAAATTCCAGTAGCAGAGCCAGCAGACTTTAGCTTTCTGAGTTTCGTAAGAAGCTTAATAAAACTTCCTGACACAGCAGAGGGACAAACACTGATCTCCTTCCTCCAGAGGGAACGGCACAGAGCTGTGTCAGGGAAGGGTCAGGTGGGGATTCAGAAAAAGTTCTTCAGCAGAAAGCAGCACACATGGGACAGGCTGCCCTGGGCAGTGGGCATAACCCCAGACTGCCAGAGTTCAAGAAGTGTCTGGTCAACACCCTCAGTCAGATTTTTGGGTTGACCACATAGACCCAGGTGTTAGCAGTGATCACTAAGAGGCCACCAGGAGCTGAGCTTTGCTCAGCTGATCCCAGACCTTCCTGGGAACACCTTCCAGGTGTTCAAGGCCAGGTTGGATGGGGCCTTGGGCATCCTGATCTAGTAAACGTGGAAGTTTGGTCAACCCCTGATCCTTGAGGTCCCTTCCAACCCAGGTCATTCTGTGATTCTGCCTTGCCCCCTACTTTCTCACTTGGCACAGAGCAGTTAGGTGTACTGTAATAAAACAGGGATTTTCCTGCTGCAGCAGTCTATTAACAAAGGGAATTCTCCAATATAGAGTGAACTTTCACATAGTGAACTGGATGGATTTTTTGTTTGTTTTTAATAATTTACAGATTTTATAGCCTGCTTTGTATGCCAAGAGGGCTTTCTGTAGTACAAAAGTGGTTCAGAATCATTTTCATCACATGAAATCAATAGCAGATATAGATTCCAGCTCTCTCTGTCAAATATCTAAGCATTGTGAACACAGAATAATAATAATAAAAGTCATCAACCTGCACTGTTTAGTTGCAGTAAACAGCTTTTAGAAGTGTTTAATGGAAAAATAAAGCTTTTAGTTCATTACTTATCATAAAGTCTTTAACCCAATTACGCTAAAATCCAGTGCTTGTGCTTTCACTTTCCTTTATTTGATAGAAGCACTGTTGAGACCCTCTAAGCAAGTAACATCGAAGACAACCAGCCTCATCAGAGCAAGGCTTTCAAACATGTCATACAAAGTGCTAATTCGTAACTCACAATGCTTCTGCCACAGTGAACACCCCCAAATTTCTGAAAAATGAAAGCACGCTGCATGCTGAACAATGGCCTTAATGTTGTAACCATAGAGATGACACTCTGCAGCCCTTATTTATATCTCCTTGATTGCACCAAACAAATGCACTCTCTTCATAGACAAATGCTTTTGGTTTCTTGGGGGTGATTTCTCCAGACGATGTTTAAAATAATGCCTTTGTAAAGACATAAACGTTATTTTGTAGCACAGGGAACTTTTCAAGATAAATAATGCAGTAACATTTCTGACAGAAGAAAGACAACAATCAGCCAGAATAAATGCAAAGGGAATTCTTTAGTTACGATGACCAACAGACAGCACAGATACTCTCTTTGTCTTTGTACAAAAGAATGAAAGGACCCATTATTTGCATGTGGCCAATGAACTTCGAAGTACGGAGAAGGAAATATTTTGGCTAAACAAAACCAAAACTATTTTTCTAGTGTCGGAAAACCAAAATCACTCATTTTTACTTCAAAACAGATTCAAGAAATAACATTTTGAAACAGTTCTCACAACATTTTTCCTTTTTTTTTTTCCAAATGAATCTGTTGGGTTTTTTTGGCACAGTTTTGCTCTGCTCTTTCGCCTCTAAAGAGAGCTGTCTTTTGTGCCATGCAGCCTTACTGCACTAAGTTCTCATGCTCCTATTGAGTGATTACTATAGTAAAGCAAGTTCCCCCTTCAGCTAAGTATCATACACATTCATAGTTCTGCCTAAGACCTTACTAGTACTAAGGAAAACCACATATAATGCTGTGGTGATCAGCCATCTCCTTTGCAGGATGACCAAAGGCCAAATCCATCCCAGGAGACAACTAGACAACTCAGCCACTCTGTAACCCTTAATGGCCACAACAGAAGAGAACTGAAAGCAAATACCTTGTATTTGGAGCAAGTAGCTTCTGATTCAGCTAGCAGATCCTTGCCATCATCACTAAAAAGGTGTCATTGCTGCAACAGCTGGATTAGATATGCTTAATAGCTTCTAATTTCAGAAGCTGATTAGCTTATTGCTCTGTCACGTTAGCTTTGGCCTTGTGGTTGACCAACACCCCTTGATCCTTGATGTAGCACACACTTTTCCAAAAGAGCTGTACTGCCTCTCCAGATGTAGAAACATCATTATGGAACCAGGTGGTAGTGAGAACTCATGCTTTTGCCCCCCACAGCAATATTTCAGCTGATTTGTGATACCTGATGCTGTATGCTTGAAACCACATACATACAACTGGTACAGGGTGGGCGGATATGGCTGGAGGAGTTCTGTTCCTCGAGCTATCCTAGGCAAGAGTAACCTGGGATAATCAGTGTCCCCAAAGCAGGAATTAACTCCCTTCTATGCAAACAGTACAGAAGACTCAAACCTAATTAAAGTTTTCACAGTAATTTGCTGCTTTTTACAAGAGTCTGCACACTTCTTTCAGAGAAGCCCACAGAACAGCCCTGGCTTATCTCCCCTGGCATCTCTAAAAAAGAAAGCTGCCACATGCTCCCCTTATCTTTCTACAAGCCTTATCAGGAAAAAAAAAAAAAAACCCACAAAAAATATTATTCATAGTGACTGTGATGATAGATGTTCCCACTACTGCAGCCTGAAGCCCCTGGGGCAGGAAGGGGGGTTGTGTCCTTCTCTCTGCCATAGACATGCTGTAAAGCCCCATTCCATCTCAGCAAATGGGATAAAGCTGAGCACTGAAATCTGTGCATCACTGCCTACATAACTGCCTCTGTGTAATGGTTTTAGTTGGGCTGCAACACCTCCCTGAGGGAAATGCTGTTGTCCCTCAGCACAGTTCTTGTGCTGAGGCAAAGATGTGCCAGACCTGTAATGAGGTTTCATACACCAAGATGGCTGAGAATGGGAGGGCCTATTGTTGGAAATGAGCATCCCAGCCCTTCAGCAATGGAAGGTGGCCACAAGACAGACACAATTTACACAAGTACAGTCCTAAGGAAAGCAAAGGAGAAGAGGAGAACAGGACACCAGGCACAAAGGGAAAGACAGCTGTGAGAGGGGAGGTAGACTTGGGTGTGTGGGGTAGCTCAGCAGTCTATCTGTGGCCAGCACCAACTATGAGTTACAGCTTCAGCCTTGCTTGAATTCAATGGGTGAAGAAAAAAAGAATTTCCCAAGTGATTCCCACTGCTTTATCAATGTCTGACACTTTTGCTGTCCAGTCGTGCAGGACCTGAGCAACTGCACAGGGCAAGTATGACCAAGAAGACAAGCAGTCAGAGAATGATTAAGTCCTCCCTCTGGTTCCTTTGTCATCTCTCCACCTAAATGGACCTGGTCCTACTGGAGAATAATACCTTAAGGTTAGCACTGTACATAATTTGATTCTATTCCTCTTTTACAGAGAGGACAGATCTGGCAGGCTGCTGAAGATCAAGCAACACACCGATACCAAAATCCATGGTAACTACTTTTTAATTATTGAAATTATGTTATAATTGCTACTGCATAAGGATGTTCTTCAGGAACACCTGGAGTGGGCAGGTTATTGGTATACTTGGCTTTGAAGCTCAACAGATCTAATGTAAGTTTATTGCTGGCACCCTGCACTGCACAAACCATAGCGAATGCAATGTTTAGCTAATATTTCATCATAAACAAATAAAAGTATTCCAGCACTGAAGTGCAAAGCACTTCAAGCAGCTAGAAGAGGTCTCAGGGGAATATTTAATCCCCTTTGAAGAGAGAGTCCTGTTTCACAGGAGCCCATTTAGTTTCTGATGAAATTTCTCCAGTTACTTTCATTAATACATCTTGAAAGAAATCACAAGTTTATAAAGTGATAATTAGCAACAATCATCGTCAGCTGAGAATTTGTTACAGAAATTGCAGAGTGACTGTAGAAAAAGCCCTTACAGAACTGGCAGAGTTATTCCAGCAAAACCATGGATGTGAAAAGAGATGATTGCATTGTGCTAGCAATACATAAGACTTCAAGGGGTTCACCACAGCTAAGAGCTTTGACTACTGAGGCATTCATAATGGAGACCTAGGTTAAAGATGAAGAGGTGAGGAAGACTGAGGGCATATGGAGAAGGAGAGTTCAAGGGGTTTTGCTTCACCTCCTCTCTTTCCCCCTGGAATTTCCCACTACGAAGTAGGGTATTAATGAATGCAAGGCAATGAACTTCACTGGAAAACAAGAAATGCTTATATTCCCTATAGTTAGCCTGGGAATCAGTGGGGGGTGACTGAAATATGTCATCCCACAGTGGGTTGCCACACATGCCACCTGCTCCAGGGGCTGCCATGGTCTGTCCTGCCCCTGCTCAGCAATGTGATGGGTCCTGCTGGCCTCAGGTGCTGGGGCAGCTCCTCTGAGCTGATCTCCTTTCCTCTGGCGTCAGCAGCACTACTAGGAACAGATAAGCTGGTCTTCACTAGCTATTACTGCTCCCTACACTACAGCATGAGTATGCTTCCCATCGCACCAGGATTACAAAACCATTAGGAAGTGGCTGCTTATTTTGGTTATTACAGTAGTGTGTTGTTGAGACTCTCATAGGCTGGTGACAAGCTACAGCATCAGAAAGGCTACCACAAAATCTTGGATCCCATCGCTGAGCAACAGCCAGCACTGTCAGGCAGCACTGCAGCTTTGCCGGTGTTATAAAGCACTCATAAAGCATGTGTCTTATTAAGCGCTTTGAAAGCAATCCTGGTTTAAATTGATTGTTGATCAACGAAGCCGCAGTTTGCTGTTGGGGAATGTTTTATTTGCTTTTCATCACAGGAAGGTGAATAAGTAAACAAAGACAGCCAAGTTGGAAGCAAATAAATTGAATGCATTCAATTAGCTAATGGAATGTATCACAAAAGGGGGCTCTTGGAAAATTCAATTAGCTTTTCCTGATATGCCGGGATTCTCATTAACACTTCTTATTTTTGCTTTTATTTTTTTTTTTCAATACTGTCTGTAATGTACAAGGGATTAACTTTCACCAGGGCCTTTTTCCTTCCCTTCCCATACCTTTCAGACCCAATTCTCTTCAATCTTATAATCGGTACTAATATGTGAAAAGCATTTTTAAGCTAAATAACTGGTGAAGTTCACGAGTACAAGGAACATATTTGGGATTTTTCAAATGGAACAGGGTGTTCTCAGAGATCAGCTTCAGGAGTTGTTGCATGATTTAGTATCATTGCTTAGAGAAAGGCTTGACTCAGGCATGCTCACCGGTGCCTTTGTATGGAAGAATAACTGAAAAAGAAAGTTGGAAGATGTGTTTTTTTTCTGTGCAGAGCTGCCCTCATGGTGTTGTTCTGGATGAGCTCCATCCCACTTGCATTAGGTTAACTAAGGGTAGTGTGGCATTTCTTGAGGATATATAGAGTTGACAGTTGCATCTCTTTCATGGTTCCACAGTGCTGTTCTCAGTGTGGTGTGGGGGTGCAGACTTCCCATTCCCTCCCACTATCCTCTCTACTATTCTGTAGAAGCTCTGGTCAGGAAACACAGCGTATGATCAGAAATGTCTTTAAAAACCCACCTGGTCCTTCCTGAAAAGACAAAGGAAGAAGGGCCGAAATTTCCTGTGGCTATGCTGCTATTCAGTACATGTGTTTTCAGAAGGAACTCCTTCCTCTTTGCAAGCGTATCTGAGCTCACTCCAAGCATCTGGTGACAGGTCTCAAATGCTCCCTGGTTGAGCTGAGGAGAATACTGGAGGAAGGATGGAGAGGAACTGATATGTCCCATGGAAAACCCAAAGTCTGTGTTAAAGATGGCTCAACAGCAGGAAGCAGATATCCTGTGTAGGGCTGAGAAAGAGCTAGCTGGGGACAAAAAGGCTCTTGGGTCAAAAGCATGTCTTTCCCAGGCAAGCAAAAAGCCAGGTACAGATGGAGCTCCAATATTTTGACACACACGTGCTTAAAATCAAGTGCTTCAGTGGATGAGATCTGGCATGCCCTTATGTAAGGAAATTATTTTTATCTAGCCTAATAGAGGCTTGAATATTTTGAGAACTCATAGATCTCATTGCTATGGAAACTAATTCTGTATCTTTAGGTCAATCTTGCTATCTCCGACTTGCAGACTCTGCATCAAATCTACCCCTTCCCCCTCCCCCCCCCCAAAAAGGAGAGAGAGAGAGAGAGGAAAAAAAGAACAAGCCAAGCTGTATGTGCTGTTTCAGTTCCACTCCTCACTGCCCTTGTCTCATTCTGTAGCCACAGGCAGCCTCTACAGGGCAGTGAGGCTACAATATCAGCAGTTCAGTGCCATCTGGAAGTTTGGGAACTTAGGCTGCACATACAATCAATGCAGAAGATCAAGCATGCAAACCAGGCTCATCCAGGGGCAAGCATCCCCATGGAGGAGTCTTGCCTCATACAGCTGTGCACTCCTTTGTTAAGTGACCAAGATGGAACACTCACTGATGCTCCAAAATGCCAAACAACCCTTTTCTGACCCATAGATTTATAGAAGGAGGAACTTGTCCTCTTTTTGTGTGTGTGCAAAAACCGCATGAATGAATGAAATTGCTGCCATGGGAGTGATTCAACTGATGCCATCTCAGAGAAACAGATTGGCTCCATCTTGTGTCAGAACATCTGCCACATTGCAAAATTCAGGCTTTGCCCTCTCCCATTCGACTTTTCTCCTGCACCACTTCAGTTACTCCATGACAACTGCAAAGTTCTGCTGTCAAAAAAGTACATAAAGGTTTAGGCAAAAATAGTAAATTTGAGTTTATATAATCTCTAAGGTGTTTTTTTTTTTTCCTCTTTCTGCTAAAATAAATAAATCAGTGCTTGACAGTAAAAATGAAATGTTTTCTTCCCAAATGCTAATATAAATACCCACTTAGCACATTTGTTTGTATGTTATTGCATGTGATATCCATTAGTACTTGACAAATGTGCTTCATCCAGGTGGCCTCAGCATCCACAGCTAGAGGAGGAGTTCTGTTCACATTCTTCTTTGCTGTTTTTAGTTGTGTGTAATACTGACTTTTCCCCTTTGCAGAACAAGGCTAATTAATCTTTTATATATGCTCTAAGTTGCCTTCTTGTTTTGTTTTGTTGCCTGAAAAGCAAATTCATATTCCTACTAAGCAGTTGCAGAATATTTTTTTTCTGGATTTTCCCTCAGTATGAGTAAAATCAGTATCCAACTCTGCTCCTTTTTTATCCAAACCAAGTATTACATAGGCAAGCACTCCAACTTTTGGAGAATCAGGGTCACGCAATGGTGGAAAATTAGAAGGAAACATTTTTTAAAGGTTGAAGGGAATTCAGCTTTAACAGACAAGGAAAATACCACAAGTTTAATTCTTGTAATGGATGGCAGCGAGACACGCTCTGCTTTCTGAGATGAGTATTATTCCATAAAGGAATGCAACATGAACCAGTAGTTAAGCTAGGACAGATGTTGCTGGAAATATTTGAAAGATGTTTACTTTATATTATTAGTGATCAAATATGCAGTGTTCTTGGGTAAGTCATCCTCATTGACTTCCCACAAGACATAATATTTTCCTTGTTGGAAAAGGCAAGTAACTAAATTGTAGGCAGCTTTTAGTAACCCAGACATTTAGGCCTGGTGATGTAGCTGCTGAGGTATCCACCAGCATCCCCAACCCAACTGCTGCCCCAGCCTTGCTCCCCTTTTTCCCTCTGCATATCGGAATGATTCCCTCATTTCCAGCCCAGCGCTGGTACTTTCCCCAATAGCTTTACCAAGAGGAACTGCTATCTGGAGCAAACTGTCCCTTCCTCCTGTGGATACCCCTCAAAAATAACCTACTTCCATTTGCCATCAGTGAATCACTCTGAGCTTGAATTAAGACGCAAAAAAGAATTACTTTTTTTTTCCTCATCAGGATGTGAAATTGGCAAACACAGGGTTTCCCCTCACAAAGATTATAAAGCTTTCAGCTAGTACAGAAGTGCTGCAGTCTTCACTGAGGACACACTTGTAGATAATTAAAAATATATATATAATCACTGCAGTTAATACGTTCCTGTAAAGTTAAAGCTGATTTAAGACTGCCAACACTCTTGAGTTGCATTAGTTTAATCCCCTTTAACTAATCAGGTGTGAGTTGTATGTGGAACATATCCAAACCCTCTATTATAGGGGGAAAAAAGGTACTGATCAGCAGCAAAGAGAGGGAGGTGTAAACCCTTCCTTCTATTCACCCCCCTCTCCTTGCTGGGCCTGCCACCCTTTCATGTTGGAGGGGAAATGTTTTTTTCAGCTCCCATCCACCCTGTATTTTTTTGTTCCACATCCGTTGCTCACATCACTGGAGCTGCTGGCTGGTGTGGTAACTATTTATAAATGATCAAGTGGCATTTTCTGATTCCATCACCTCACTGGTGATAGAAATGGACAAGGAGAAGCAAACTGGCTGGGCTGTGGCTGTCAAGCACTGGCCAAACAGCCAGCCTTCCCCAGATCCATGCTTTGAATGTCCATTTCCTAAATCTCTCACTTTTATACCACTTACAGCGTACTCTCCTACCTTCAGGTCTTTTCTATATCTAAAATGTGCTTGCTGCAGTACGGCCGCAGATTACTTTTCTCATCAGCCTGAGGGCACAGGAAGTGATACAGCTCTTACTGCAATCCCGTTGACTTCAGCGGAATTGCTTCCATTAGAGCAAGCAAAAGCAGAATGAATAAATGTCCTGTTCCTCCATTATTAACAGAGTTGTGCCATGAAACCCATTGGAGCAATTAGATAGATAACAATTAGATAGTTGATGACTGACTTAGCCTGTCCCTGGGCATGTGGCAAGTTAAACTGCATGTTTGGATACCAAGAGAGAAGACAAACTAATCCTTGCTGTATACTGTTTTCCATCTCCCAACCTGCCAGCAATCAGACAGAGACTGCCCACTTCACCTAGCAGCAGAGCAGCCTCATGTTCAGCAGTGCAGGGCATCGTCCTCCTTGTCCCAGAGCCTGCTGAGAGCCAGAGCAGCTCTGGCAGAGCAGAGGAGGGGCACTGACAGAAAAAAACATTCTGCTTTTTGCTTTTACTATTAATTTGGAAACAGTAATTTTATTTTCTCTATCTCTTCCTGTTGGGAATTTACTTTCTCTAACTCCTTATGTTGAGAAGTGAAGCACTGAAGCATTCAGGCACTCACAGGAGGAGCTTTCACCCTCATTTTATAGATGTGAAAACCCCGAGTCCCAGAGATATGATTTGGCCTTGGATACGGATTTGATTTGAGCCAGAAACCAGTCCCAGCTCAAAAGTGTCATGTAAATACATGAACCACAAGACCATCCCTCTTCCTCATCACTCACTAGCATTTAATTTAGATGCAAACACAAAAAGGCTGCAAAACAAAGCAACACTGCCACCACCCAAAGCCTCAGGCCCAGATCCACCATGAGTCAGACACACAAAGCTGCTCCCAAACTGCACCCAGCCATCACACAAGTGCTGTAGGAAATGCTGGCAGCTGCCTCCCTGTGCAGAGGTCACTCACACCATGAAGACACATGGGTGGTAATCTTTGAGTCTTTTATGGAACTTAGATACATCTCTCACAGTGAACAGCAGCAAAATGGTCCACAATGTGGCTGTGTTCAGAGAGGAAGGCAGCAGTTCCAGCTCCTGTCATTCCTTGCTGTACTGTTCTCAAAGGTAAAGCTAGTTTTCCTACCTCAATTTCCCTCCTGGGAATGTTCAGCCTGGAGAAGAAGAGGCTCAGGGGAGACCTTATTGCTCTCTATAGCTTCCTGAAGTGAGGTTGTAGTGAGGTAGGGGTCGGCCTCTTCTCTTGTGTCATTAGTGATAGGACTAAAGGGAATGGTTTCAAGCTGCAACAGGGGATATTCAGGCTGGACATTAGGAACTATTACTTCTCAGAAAGGGTGGTCAGGCACTGGAATGCACTGCCCAGGGAAGTGGTGGAGTCGCCAACCATGGGGGTGTTCAAGGAACAACTGGATGTTGTGTTGAGGGACATAGTTTAGTGTGAGCTATTGGTAATAGGTGAACAGTTGGACTAGATGATCTTTAAGGTCTTTTCCAACCTTGGTGATTCTATGATTCTATGACTCTTAGTCATATTGCCAGCTGCACACAGATGCATATTATGGACAATTCCTTTAAGTACAAGACATAGATTTTTGCTTTAAACAACAAATAAAAAAAAATCTCATCTATGCCTTCTGCTGATACATTCTCATTAAGGAACATATCCTCCACATCACTCTACAACAACTGGGCTTTCTCTCCCCTTCTCACTCTCTGCCTCCAATTCAGAAAAGTCAGGAATTACAACTGCTGATGCTGTGCTTGCTGCAGGGAAGTGAGGCTTTGCTATAAGCAGAAATGTGACCTTCATATTTCTTAGCCTTCAGCTGAAGGAAAGAGGATGTTGCCTCTTGCATAAAGGGGTTTCACAAAGGACTCACATAACCTGTTTTCCACCACTGCTGGTTAATAGCATGAGTTAAAAGCTGCAAGCAGATGGTAAGGATCTTGTTGGCCTGACTAAATGTTTTTTACTTCTTTCAAAGAGCTGTGAAGGAAATATTGCAGCTCATTTTTCTCCCTTTTCTCATGTCAGTGACTCCCAACTTCAGGCTACCCTGTAGCAAAATGGTGGGAACTGAGATCTAATATCTGCAGCAGCTGACTTATGCAGGGTATAACAAATCTTCTTACAGATTTGCAGAATAAAGAGTGACAACCAGCTCAGCCCATTTGTTCCCACTGCAGTCCTCACTCTTGCAAAAGGCAGTTCAATTTCATATAATCACAACAGCAAGCCGCTATAACAGAACACATTAAAAACACATCCATTCAGTAAAAGAACACTGTTTCACAAAAGGTCGCGCTTTCAGTGTTGAGGAGGCTGCTAGTCACAGCAAAATGCCAACACATCCTATCGCAAAGCATTGACTCGCCTATTCCCTGGCTGCCTCAGCTTCAAGTATGACTTACGATATTCATTCTTTCTTGTATTTCTTTTTATTGTTACCTTGAGTGATATTTGAAAAGCAGCCCAGGTGTCTGCATGGCAAGTATCAGAGGCCGCTGCACTTGTCACCATGGCTCCTTCTTAAATTAACTACTTGTTGGTGATTTAAATCTTTTCCAAACACACTACTTCTTCAAAATGGCTGCTGGCGGGTGGGCAGCCTCCGTTTCTAAAAGACTCAATGATAACTGATTGTTTTTAATCTCAGAATTGGGAAACAGTGAATTACGTTGCTTTCCCCTTCCTAAAAAGAAAATCAGTGAAAGGAAAGGGTTTTGTTAGGCCTCACACCTTGCAGCTCTGGACAAAAGACTTGAAATTTCTCAAGCTTGCCATTACAGTGCAATTGTACTTCAGCAGTTTCCACCTGACAAAGTCCTACAGCTCGGGGCAAGCAGGTCATTATCCTCAAGAGAAATCTATAAGAATTCATCATATAAATGCAATGAATATCCCTCAGCATTGCATGCACTCAAGGCAAGTTTAGAGAGCCGTCTTGCTCCAAATAACAAAATACTTGAACAAAAGCACGGATGATAACTGCTAGCAGTATGAGCTTTTAAATGCTTTATGACACGGCCAGATTGGTTCAGTAAGAAAACAGGTTTGGGGCTGGTTAGTTGAGATTTTTTGCTGGTTTTATGGTTAATGATAGCCAGATGGATAAGGATTTTATTATAGGCTTTGGCAAGTCAGTGCTGCTGAAGGACTGACACATGAAACACTAGCTCAAAGTTGGAACACCAGATTTTCATCAACACTAACTTGAAGCAGCGTTTCTGAAACTGTAGCCTGGATGTGCCACCACAGTTTGCATATAACCTACCTCAGTTTGCATATAACCTAACCACAAAGATTAGGAATTATTGTGTCTTAAGTGAAAAGGATTAGCAAGGCCCATTCATCACAAAGACAGAACTCTTGAGAAGCTGTACATGTAAATGTGAACACTAGGTTCTGATCAAGAGTGCGTGTGCCCAGTTGGCAAGAAGCACATCTCATACCATCAAAAACATTCCTGATTTTCTAACTCAACACTGAAAACTGTTGTCTTGGAAAGCCTGACCCAAAACAATCCAGTTGGAAATGACTCATCTCCCCAGGAGTCGCACATGGGTGACATTCATCTTTGTTTCCTCATTTGTAGCATAGGCAGCCACTTCATACCCAAAAGATCTTGTCTCAGCAGTTTCCATTTTAAGACAGTACAGTAAGAGAAAGAGCTAAGTAATCTATTTGTGGCTGTCAAACAGTACACTCGAAACTGTATATGCATGGCAGGTGCCTGAGAGAGCTGCTCAGCTATGCAATTTTAGTTATGCTGGGATGAGCATGGGGAGAAAATGCCATCGAGAGGGCAGAGCTAGTAAATAAAGGCTTCTGGTCAGTGAGAGAATAAGTTGATCAGCGTGTGCCTGTGCAGCACGACATCTTGTTGCTAACACAAATGATATAAAATTTTACCATTAGTATCACTTGGATCTTCAAGTAATTAAACTTCTCTCAAGAGCATCTCCTCTCATTGAAACAGGAGATCCTTCTACATGTGGCCCCTACTTCTCTACCTGCACAGAACCAATGCAGCAATCAGTGGGAGGGCTCAGAAAAACAAGCAGCAAGAAGCTGTGTTTGAGGCATAACAGAGAAGGTTCACGTTTTCCTGACAAGTCAGGGTTTTTAGTCAGGATGCATCAGGAACAAGGCAGGTTTGGGAGCTCCTTGTGGTGCGTGCTCAGCTCACAGTGCCTCCCCGCACTCAGCAGCGCAGCTGGAAGCTATCAGCAGCCCAGCTTGGGCTTGTGACATCACTGCGGCACTGAGTGCATTTTTCACATACTGAGGGAACAGGGATGTGGCCTGCCAGCTGGGGGAGTTTGCTGTGTAGACTGAGCACACTGCAACCCCTCTTCAGTTTTCTGAAGGGGCTGAGGCAGCTGCCTGTAAATTGTGCTTATCAGTGCTGTCAGTTGCTTTACAAAACATGCAAAAATCATACAAAGACTGTGTGAGGAAGGCACAGATTTAGCTGGGAGCCTCGGGAGCAATGCTGTGCTGCACATCACTACAGGCAGGCTCATTAGTCTCAACTGGGACAGAGCTTTTCTCTTCATAGTCCCTGGGATGATGTTATGTTTCGTTCTCAGGATGCTGATAACATACCTGTGTTCCCAGTTGGTGCAGTGCAGTGCTGTATGGAGCCAAGGATGTTTCACTTTTCTCAATTTCTTCTACTGTCCTACCAAGGGGGAGAGCTGGGGAAGGAGCTGGTAGGGGATAGAATCAGGACAGATGACTTAAATTGGCTAAAGACATATTCCATACCATATGACATCATACAAAAGGCAAGTTCAAGATCAGTCAGCAGGCAATGAGAATTGGTTGTGCATCACTTGCTATATACAATCATATGTATACTACTATAACCATAAGTAGTATCCTTTTCTTTCTTCCCTATCACAATAAATAGTTTTATGTCAGCTCAGGAATTCTATTACTTTATTTTCCCCCCTCAGCCCACTGGGAAGGAGGGAGCAAACAATTGTATGGTGCTGAGCCACCTGCTGGGTTAAACCACAACAGCCATTTATCAAATGAATCAGCCCAGGACTCTGCTTTGCAGCCTGATAGAAGGCATCCTGAATGCCAGAATGAGCAGCCAGTTCCTCACCTTATCATACCTTTGCGAAATAGGTGTTACAGTTGTCAAGAATTTTACAGTGCTCTAAGAGGATTTACAGTTTCCAGGCAGACAGAGATGGTCAAAGAGCAGAGATGTATCAAGCTGAAGGACCAGCTCACCATAAAGCTCTTGTACCTCACCTGTGTTTGACTGCCTGTGCCTGAGAGCACTGTGCTGCTGAATCAAGGGAGAAGCTCCATTTGGGGCTCAGAGAAGGGCAACAAACTGGAGCACCCTTACAACGTAGCATGTTGCTGGTAGCCCACAGCAATCAGAAAGAAGCTGTGCATTAACAGAGACTGTGGTTGTCCACCCAGTCCTTCCAAGAGCTGACACAGCAAAGTCCCATCTTCTGATTTCAGACACCAGGTCAAACTTCGCGCAAGTCCTCTGAAGGGAAAAATACAGAGACCCGATATTAAGAGTAAATACAAGGGCTCTAAAGTTGAAGTGAAATCCTTATTTAACTTCTTGCATCTGCCTACTGCACCCGTAAGAGCAAAGCAAAGAAGATACTTGCTTGTACAAACTTGCATTAAGATATCAGAAACAAAAAGACCATACCTCACTCAGCAGTTCCAAAGAGGATACACTTGATTTTACACAACTGTATTTCTAGAAGCAAGTCTTAGTCAATTGTATGCAGTTTATGATATTGGTAAAAGCTTGCCATGTATAAGTGTAGGAAGCAATATGATTTCTAGTGCATTCTAGCACAGAGCAATTGCAATGCTGGCCTCACTTCTACTTTACAGTAGTCACACAGGAGTCAGCTGCTCAGCAAAGGAGACTTGGGCCAGGTCCTTTGGATCTGAGCAAGCACTGATGCTCTCCTGCCTTCAGAATTAGGCTATCAAAATGCTTTCCTTTCAGTTTTAAGGTTCCAGAGTTCATATGGTCACATTTACAGGTAGTTTTTAATTGTTTTTTCAAGCTCTGGGTTCCTCCCTGACAGAAGGCAGCATTATTTCTGCTGATGGTTTAAAGGCAACTTTTTAATAGCTGCCAGGTAACTTGGGCAAAGGAAGTGAGGTGGTAAGTAAATTATAGAAACTTTGGATTCGCCATGCTTAAATTATAAGTGAAATAACACATTGCTAAAGGTACTAAGACCCCATTGTTTATCCAGTTGTGATAGCTGGGGTTTGAGATTTAAGGCTTTGGAGTGCAGCCACATCCACTTGGGCATCATTTGACCTTGTTCCTAGCAGCCACTGCTCAGGGCTTGTGTGCTTCTTTGAGCTGTCCCTTCTTGTTATGTATTTTTCCAGCTGACCCCATTGATCCCATCTGAAGGAGCTGAGCTGCTGCAATTCTTTGCATGGCAAAATATCAGGCCTGACAAACAACAGCTGTAGCTCCAGCAGAAGTCAGGTCATTTACACGGTGTTCTCCCCTACCACCTCTCTTCACTACTCTTACTATAAAAAACTTCCTTACATCCAAACAAAATTTCCCCTCTTTTAGTTTGAAACCATTTCCCCTTGTCCTATCACAACAGCCCTGCTAAAAAGTCTGTCCCCTTCCTCCTTACAGCCCCTCTTTAAGTTCCTAAAGGCCCCTCCTCAGGTCTCCCAGAAGCCTTCTCCAGGCTGAGCAGCCCCAGCTCTCTCAGCATGTCCTCATAGGAGAGGTCTACAAAGGTCCATGTCTGTCCCATACAGAGTACTCCACACTCGGATGCAGTACTCCAGGTGAGGCCTCACCAGATCAGAGCAGAGGGGCAGGATCACCTCCTTGGCACTGCTGGCCACACTTCTTTGGATGCAACCCAGGATACAGTTGGCTTTCTGAACTGCTTAGCTCATCTTCTCTCTGTAGTGAGTCTACCCGTCTCCAGGCAGGCAGCAGGAAGCCATTTTGCAGCTGCTGCACCTAACAGACCAGGAGCTTCATGTGCCCAAGGCACTGGCAGTCAAAGCAGTCTCTCATCCCATTCTATGAGTGCCTCTGTTGCAAGCAGGGACACAGGACACCCTCACAGCCACTGAGACACTGGGCTGCACTGGCTCACCCCTACATTCCCACTCATGCTCCACAGCAATCGGTATCAGGGTCACAGATCAGAAACTAAGTGGATGCACCCCGCATTTGTCTGAGCTTTACTGGTCAGAATGCTACCATGGTTTACAACAGCCACCCTCACAGTGGGCTGCAGTGGTAGAGAGGGCCTGTAAGGAAGCAATGAGTATGTATGACAGTATGATACCCTAGACATCAAGACCAGTACAATGTAGCATGAAGGGCAGTAGGGCCTGTAAGCCTGAGATCTTCGATGCCATTCTGGAGTGAGACAGGCAACACAAAACCCTTTTACACTGACTGCAGCTGAGGAAAAGAAATGAGTTGGCAGCAGTCCTACAAAATGCGCGTTGCTGTGTCACAGCCAGCTGTCACCTTACTTGTCCTTCAGGCTGCAGCATCCCTCTTGCAGCCAAGCTGAAGTACTGCAGGTGATGCCAGAAAGGGGAGCTCTGCTTCCTCCTCATGCTGCATCTGTCTGTGGGATTCTTGGGGCAGCAGCAGCTCTGAATCCTGCTCCCAGAAGGTATGAGAGGGAAGATTTCTGACAGGTCAGCTGCAGATTGGCTTTACTAACCCTCAGAGCAGGGCTACAGTCCCACTGCTGCCCTAAGAGGGCAGAGCTGTTATCCTCATCAGGGACGGCCACTTCCCGGGCATGTGCAGCAGCACCCATGCGCCCCCAGTGGGGAGCTCAGAGACCTAACATTGCTGAAACCCAACTTGCTGAATGCAAAGGTCAGAGCAACACGTCATCATCCCCACAGCATTCCTTCCCACAGCATGCACCAAACCTTTCCTTTCTCTAGCTGTTGAACCTTGCACTTCTTTCCCTTGGCACCTGGGAATAATTCAGGCTACTAGCAGGTTTGATGTCTGCTGTTCTCTTCAGAGACCTGTAGTGTCTTTCTACCAGTCGCCTTTACAAGAGCCACTACTTGATCTCAAGCAGCCAGAAGAAATCATCCAAACCCCTTTGTTTTGAGACATGGTTCATATCAACTATCCCTGAGACACCCTGTCACAGAATCACCAAGGTTGTAAAAGACCTTAAAGATCATCCAGTCCAACCATTCACCTATTACCAATAGCTCACACTAAACCATGTCCCTCAACACAACATCCAGTCGTTCCTTGAACACCCCCAGGGTCGGTGACTCCACCACCTCCCTGGGCAGTCCATTCCAGTGCCTGACCACCCTTTCTGAGAAGTAATATTTCCTAATGTTCAGCTGCCTGAATTTCCCCTGCTGCAGCTTGAAGCCATTCCCTTTAGTCCTATCACTAATGACACAAGAGAAGAAGCCGACCCCCAGCTCACTACAACCTCCCTTCAGGAAGTTACAGAGAGCAATAAGGTCTCCCCTGAGCCTCCTCTTCTCCAGGCTGAACATTCCCAGCTGTCCCCGTGGGGATGCTCTGCCCTCAGCTCCCCAGCAGCTGGCCCACATCAGCTCCTGGAAAAAAGGAGTTCCTCCTGCCCCTACCCTTCCACATACTTTAAAGCCAATATATTAGTTGCAGTATTTCACATTACACATGTGCTTCAGAGCAAACCCACATCATACCAGTTTTCTGAACTCAGGGAAAAAAAAAAGATGTTAAGATTCTTCATTCCCACAGATGAATGTTCATAACAAATATCTGCACATCGGTGCATAAAAGCTAGCACATAAGCTGCCTCTGCAAAGCAGCTACTTAACATCTTGCACACTCCACATGCCTGTAACACCTTCCCACTGCTTCACATGAGAAGCTCATTCAGAGACAACTGTCATCTTTCAATCCTGCTTTCTTTTTTCCCTGAAAATGAGCGTTTCCTGGAGCAGACACCAACTCCTGCTATTTCTCACTGAGTGTTGCCCAGCAGCCCGTCACAAGTTACTTTTTCTACACTATTTAATGCATCCTAAGCCAAGAATAAAGATGCACAAGGGCAAAGAAACAGGTGCTTGGAAAACCAAAATGCATTTCTTTGGCAGCATCTACATGAGATTCTCTCAGCTAAACCTCCACACCCTCACAGGCACCCTTGTAATTGTGCACCAATATTTGAGGCAGCATGTAGCAAGAGAGAGTTCATTTCTGTATTTCCCAAAAGACAGACAGATGCCTGGATGTCAGATGCTTTCTCTGACTCTTAGAGGACCTGCTAGGAAGGGAAAAGGGAAGAATAGGCTCCCCCATCACACACACACCCAGCCTGGCCAGCAGGACCGCTGGATGACAAATACATTAATTTAGGACTCAGAAGATCAGGTGCTAACCTCAGCCCCAGCCTCCCTTGCATGCCTTCAGCAATCAGCTCATCCTTCTGGGAAGAACTGTGGTAATTAACCAAACATCAGGAAAACAGGAGTTTCTTTGATGTGGAGTCACAGGCACAGGGCGAAAATTCCTGCTCTGCTGCTGGTTGGATCTCCTCAAGAACACGAAACGGTGAATCAGCTCAGTTAGCTCAGCATGGCACTGAGATTAAGCCATGATAAAGAGTGACTGCGGAGAGGTCTCCAGAGCACATCTTAGCACTGTCACATGCTACCGTATTACACTGATAAGCAGGGTACAGGCTGTGCTATTGGGATGTACTATGCTCACTGCAGTGTGTAAATCCACCTTAAAGTTCAGCAAGCCCACTCTAAAGTTCACAGTCATATTTAAGCCTTAAAACAATTCCACTAGGCATCACAGGCGAGGACAAGGGTGTACATAATGGCAGCCAATCATCACCAAACTACTCAGTGTGACAATGCAAATGCAGCCTGATGCTGCTAGAGATGCCACCCCTCACATCTGGCAAGCTTAGCAGTGTGCATAACTGTAGTTACCGTGATTTTTTAGTTCCAATGCCTTCTGTTGGAAAAAGAGCAGCACTTTGTGCTATGAGCAACCAGCCAGCCGGTAGGTGCAGTTTGCTGCTGGGGTACTTTGGGACAGCTGCTTTGAAAGACACTTGCTTCATGCACACAGGCTCCAGGAATGGAACTCGCCCAGCTGTCAGCTTTCATATCAGACCATAGACCGCAGTCTCCTGAGCTCCAGCTGCAGCTTCTATGCCAGCTTGCTCAAGGGCTGGCAAAGCAGCTGATATCAGCAAGGCAAGACGTGCAGAGAATGTCACATATCTTCATCAAAAGCAGAGAAAGCTAATTTAAGCAAGGGGGGAGGGGACAAGGAAGCTTTTCTGTAAAGCTTAGTATGATCCCAGAGATGAACTAGTTGGATTAGCTACTTAGCAGCAGTGCAGTTTAAACATCACGAGGCTCAGGAGAAGCAGCCTTTTGAAGACGGGAACAGCATTCCTGAGTTACCTGCTTTCTCACCTACTGCAAGTGCACTCGGGCATTCTTAATCTGTGAAGCCACCAGCTCTTCTTCAGAGCTCATTTGATGCAAATACATAACACACAACTACTCCTCCAACCACACCCACCAGCCCATGAATTACCTACAACACTCAGTTCATTTGGCAGCATTACAAATGGGCACTGCGTCTTTCGCCCTTTGTGCTTCCCCACTACTAAGCAACAGGCCAGATGACTGCATTTTTGTGGGAAGGAAATGGCATCATGGAAAACCAGTGAAGGCTATCTCCCTTATGGGGTGTAGTCATAGTTGGGCTTAACACAAATGTTTTAAATGCCAAGAGACTGACAAACTCACTTGAAACACTGGTGTTTAGGTTACGTCCCTCATTGTAAGGCACTGACACAGTTCGGTCAACTCCTCACCCACTTTGGGAGCTGCCTCCAGTACAAGACACTGAGCTCTTGGAATGAGTCCAGGGGAGGAATACTAAGATGATGAGAGGGCTGGAGCACCTCTCCTGTGAAGAAAGGTTGAGGGAACTGAGCTTGTTTAGCTTGGAGAAGGCTCCAGGGAGACCTCATTTGTGGACTTCCATGACTTGAAGTTAGTGTATAAACAGGAGGGGGAACAGATGTTTATAAGGGTGGATAGTGATAGGACAAGGCAGAATGGTTTTAAACTGAGACAGGGGAGGTTTAGGTTAAATATTAGGAAGACGTTTTTCACCCAGAGGGTGGTGACACACTGGAACAGGTTGCCCAAGGAGGTTGTTGATGTCCCATCCCTGGAGACTTTCAAGGCCAGGCTGGATGTGGCTCTGGGCAGCCTGGCCCTGCATATATACCAGGGAGGTTGAAACTAGATGACCACTGTGGTCCTTTTCAACCCAGGCCATTCTATGATTCAATGATTGCATCAGGTAGGTATGTGGAAGGCCCTCCCTGCTCAACAGGTTATCAGATTTGATGTCAACAAGAGGAAATGGTAGATAAGTCTCTACAGGGGGCTGCATGGATATCAAAATGGGGGGGAAAAAATAGCTTTTTCTTAGTGCTAACTCTGTTTTTGTTATATGTTCCCTCTAGGCAGCCAGCTCCTTGGGTTCTTGACTATCAAGGCCCTGGTGCGCGGGCCCGGCTGGCCTGGGACCTGGCCAGACACAAAGGCCGCCTTCAGCCCCCCAGCGTGTGGGCAGTCATGATCCACACTCCTCCCAGCCACCAGGACAAAGGGAAAAGGTGAGGTGTCTTTCTCCTGCAGAATTCAGATACTCACACCATGGCTGCAGTACTCTTACCTGTCACCTGCAAACAGAATCTTGCTGGTTTGGAAATGTAGGAGTACCAATTCCACATAAAGCACAGCCACACAAGTAAAAGTCAAAAGCATTCCACAGCCCAGGGAATCAAAAACAGTTAAAACATGCGTCATTCAAAACAATTATAGTTGTAAAAGCTGAAGGGAAAAACTTTAGGAGACTTAACCACCTTAAAGTTGAAAGGAGCTTCACAAAGGCAAAAAGAAAAGAAAAAAGCAGCAACGCTCCTATCCACAATCATGGCCATGCTCTGGGAATACCTCAGACCTCAAATCAAACCATATTTCTGTATCTACAAATACTTCTATTCCCATAGGTTCACTGTCACAGAGGAGTCTCCCACATGGGAGCTCACCCTCTCTCAAATTCCATTTTGTTAGATTGCAATGGAATCTCTGAAGCTCCAAGCAGAAGAAAACCAGTTTATGAGATTACATTTATTTTTAAGTGCTTGACTGTCACTCCTAAGCCCTCTGGCCTTGTGTTGACCTTTAGGATTTCTAGAGAAGATGCTACTTGTACTGCTTAAACTGTTTTAGCTTTGGGATTGTTCCAAACAGACAAATGACTGCAACTATGATGAGAGTAATTTTCCAGCATGTGGATTACTAGCATGTGGCCACTTAAGCTATTTTTACATGGGATTGGAAGCCTTATAGGTCACAGTCCCATGGTTTATCACTCAGCTGCATATCCTTTATGTTCAAAATCCCATTTAGCGTTCTCAGTCCTGCTCTCTTCAATTGCATTAACACAGAAAGCCAGAGTATTATCATTTCAATGTACTATTCAAACTAAGTAAACAAATGAGACACCAAGTTTAGTGAATAACTATAGTATGCCACCATATGTGCAGACATAGAAACATAAGCAGTAGTAGACAACACAGCAGACATCTCCCCTTATTTCAGCTGTGTATATACAACCTTTTAGTATCTTCAACCACAAGCAAATAAGTGCATCTACTTCCAAATGCTTCATAGTTGATATTTACTGCAGCCAGACCAGAAAGCCATAAGGTCTATTCACAGCACTGCAGAACTCCCTTGATACCAAAGTGTGTTTTCTCTTCCTTTTCCTCTTGTTTTTCTTATTATTTTATTCACAATCTCTGTTAGCTTTGTCAACAAAGCAAAGCTCAGAAATGTCAGTCTACTGGAAAAAGCGCTTACACGCTGAAAGACCCACCTGTTCAGAGATATTGAACATAATTCCAGTTGATCCTCTCATTTCCATTTTTACTTGATAAATAAGGAGTTCCCAGTAAGCTGTGGGGCCTGAAGTGTGTTCTGCAGATCCCAACCTTCTAACATCCTGAGCTGCTAATTGCCTTCTAGGTAGCATCCAGCTGACAATTTTAAATGGAGTAGCTTTCCCAAGTTAAAATCAGATGGATGCAGCACGTGCTTGCAGTACAGACCCAGCTTTTTTCACTCTAGAGCACTAAACTGAGATTTTGCTCATGGAGAGTCTAACAAATTGAAGACTTCTTTGTTTTAAAAGAGAAACTAATTCGTTTAAGTCCACCAACAATCTCATTATCTGGTACATACTCAGTGCTTATTTTTTGTTAGATTGAGTGATTTCAGAATAGAAGAAGCATACATCATGCAATAGTGGCATTCTTCTGACTGCTCTTTTCATATGCATTTGAGCTCAGTGCCAACAACACACATGGAACCTCTAAAGAACCTATGCCAACAGTCAGAGTCTTAACTAACTGCAAGGAATAGCGAGAAGCGCACCTTGCTAGAGTTCTCTTTTTTTGCACAAATAAATAGAGTAAGGCTTCCAAAGCTGTAAATTGTAATTAACTTTAAAATCTTGGAAAGCCTTCCTGCTGGACGATTCTTGCAACTCTCACTTATGTCATTAATAGGTAATTGGATGTCAGTGCACCATTGTCCACCAGTCACAAAAACAAGCACAACTACTTCAGAAGTGTGAGAAAGAAGATACCAAATACTATTGACATTAATTTCAGAAAGTTTATTGCACCAAATGCCGCAGAGAAATAGACCAAAGTGGTAGTGTACATAAACAACTATATGAAAAAAGCCATCGAAAACACATAGTCTGACATCAGTATTCAGTCATTCCTAAATTAAAAAAAAAAAAAGCTTGTGCTCTCCAAACATGCAAAATAGCAACACACGTTGTTATCTATATGGAAATCCTACTGTGTATGACAAGTTAGCATACTTGATATAAAAAAAAACACATCTAGAGTGCATTCAGCAGTTCAGACTTAGGTTTGATCCGGGTCCTTTTAACTCAGGTAGAATTTATACTCGATGAATAACTGATCGTTTTGTGTAAACTACATACAAGAGTTTGATGCATCTTAAAAAGGCTTTTTTAGGGGGCGGGAAAGTCCAATTTGTAACTCTGAAGGTGTAATTAGAAATATGAATTAAATAATTATAGAGTTAAGTACGTATTTGTTTCTTTTGGGCAGAAGACAGTTGCATACCTTAGATCAGAAAGTACTTATTTGAATTCAAATAATTCAATCTTGGTATTGTTTTAGGTTGAGGAGCTCATTAAAATGCCACGAAATTTAGTAGTTTATTCCTCCCCTCTCTGTGTAGCCTTGCCTGTAAAAAAATACATTCCTGAAAACTGCACTGAGTAAACTGCATTTACGTGGGATTCTGGAAAGAGTGTGCACTCCCACTTAAAGTATGCATTAACTTTACAGAAAAAACCTACATAATACTGATAAAAACTTTGGAGTATTTGAAAACTAAGCTACATAAATCAACTTTCAACTCCTCTGTACATTCATATCATCTCATTCAATTAAAACAAAAACATGCCCTATAGGATGTCTAACAGCATCTGTAAACACCTACTGCCCTGTCATGCCATACTACATCACATAAACAGCAAGATGCTACCAAAAACAAGATAAAGACTGAGTCAAAAAAACCCTAGAAGGTGGAATCCCATCAACTGAGGTAGTACATTTGGTGGAGGGGAAAGATATGTATTTACCTTTCTTTAGACTAAAACCTTTTGAACAGTAATAAACAGATTTCATGTTGAATTTCCCCTCCCCAAACTAAAACTGTCAGAACAAGGTAGTTCTTCATATGACTTCTGAAGAGCAGCAAAATGTTCGAAAAAGCAGCAAGAACTATAAAGTTTTAGCCTGGGCTGAATTAAATCCAAGCACTTTGACCATCAGGACACATGCCACCCCCAGATTAGTTTAATATCTTGCCAAAAGGCAGGTGATTATTATTTCTTTTTAAATAACCTGTGTAGTAAAGATCAGATGTTACCAGTTACGGTATTAGCCTTGAAATCACTGAATGTATTCTAAGGAAGTCAAAGTCGGCCAACTCTATGATAGCAAAGGCATCTCTGTGCACTGAAAAGCTGCCAGCCTGTTCAGATAAAAAGCCAACTAATGCCTTAGGAGAACTGGAACTGTATTTTAATAAATTCAACTATTAAGAATGACATGAAATAGAAGTACATGAGAACTTGTATATACACTCAGGGAAGGAGTTTCACAGTCCTACACACATGCACCCATGCCCCTTCCCCCCCCCCCCCCCCCCCCAAACAGGGACAGTTCAGGAATACACAATTTGCTCTATGGTTCTTACTTCGTTTTGATCTTGTAAAATAGAGTGATATCTGCTAACAAATAAATGCAGAGAGAAGCTTGCTTTCCAGTAGATACAAGGATTCACAGACCAAAGATAGGAAAAATTCTCTTAATTATTTGCAGTAGAAGTAGACCTGAACCAAAGAAAGATTTTAGCCTCCGTAGGCCAGAGACAAGCCTATGAAAATACAATAAAATAAACATCCGGAATGTCAGATAAGAAAGCCAGCATATAAGGAACAGCTTTAGAATCTTTGTATGGGAATATCAGGTATCCCTCTACTTGGAAACAATCTCTCTTCACAGTAAGTTAGTCCACCCATTACCCCTCAAAAAGCAACACAAGGTTAATCAAGACCCCAATCACAATTAAACAACTCACAAAATGCACATTTCATTGTTTCAAATTATTTAAAGTTTACTGTAGAAAAGTCCAAATATCAAGGTAGTATGAAATAAAACCACTTTTAATAAAAGTGCATCCATTCAGTGTTAAAAATCTCCAATCACCATTGAGGACAACAAATAACTGGTGACCAGAAGTTTCTCAGTTTGCTATTCCCAAACAATTGTTTTGCCAGCAACTCACTTGTAAGCTGTCAATTTCTGACCTCATTCACGCTGGCTCAGAACAAAACAGTTCAACATTTATTTTTCCTTTTCCTTAAAAAAGCTTCTTTTCGACTTCTTCCCTCAATCTGGTCCATAATTTCACATCCAGCTCAACACTGCTTTATGGTTTTTCTTGTTTTTTGGTTTTGTTTTTAGGTTTTTTCTTTACATTCATGCTATCACCAACATGAAAACAGCAAAATACAAAATTTCATTTTGCATTCTAGAAATATAGAAGGCCAGTATCAACTCAAGGAGAAGTAGTTTCTGGTCTCAAAGCAGTTAATCTACTAAGGAAAGGCACCCGTATGATAGTTTAAGATTTCTGTAGAATCAAAAAGGGTAATTGCAGACATTCATAGTAATATCAAATATTGGGGGGGGGGGGGGTGTTTGCCCTCTATGTTTCATTTTACTTTAAGCAACGCTCACCTTTTATGCCTACTTACAGTAACCAACTAATAACCAGAAAGAAGTAATACTTTTGACTGGAGGTTCCATAGAGATTCTTCCCCCCATTAAGATTGTCTTCAGTTGGTGCCATATACATGTGTACACGTGTGCCCTGTAGCACTGGTATTATACAGAAGTCTTTCAGATTCATACTCCTCAGAGATAGCAATACTTGATGACACCAAGACACTGGTTTAATTCATACAGAAACTCAAAAAGGTATTGAAGTTGCATCAGTAACAAATGTAAACTTGTAGCAGAAATTCCATAAGGCTTTCCTACAAAAAAAATCTCAGAAGTTCATTCCATTTTCAGGGTAGAATTACTTCTAGTCATAAGCCATTTGAATACCTCATTAAAAGAGACGCAGCGGCAGCTTTCTTCATTTCTTGTCCTTCAAGGAAAAAGTCACATCACCTCATGCACAACTCCATTTCCAGATAACATCTGCTGCTAAACTGCTAAACACAGATTCCATTTCTGAGCTGGTCACTTTTACTATACAAAATCATGCTTATGCTCTGCAAGAAAATCGTGTTCCATTTAATATACTTGCGTATAGGAATGTTATATACATACTTTACAGCTTTTCTTCCCCAGCAAAGAAATGTCCAGCACACCACACTCAGAAGCACAGCGTGATGAAATCCTTTCCAGCCCTCTTGTTCTTTAACTGTTACTTCATGGTTCTGAGCAGCGTTTTGGATGGCAGCTCACAGTCTGCCACATAGTGTTAGCTTTTGTCCTTTGATTAAAAACAAAATGCAAGGATGCAGTCACAAAGTCAGAAGAGAGATTAAAAGAAACACCTGAATGCCTTTTAGGTTATGTAAACTGAAGTCCTCCAACCAAGCATCCAGCTGAAATTGGAATGGAAAGGTGGTAAAAGGTACAGTTGTCTGCTTTTTTCAGTGTTCCCATTTACCAGTGTTTGGCACCTCTGTTCCTCTTCCAACATGCCCATATTCTTTACTTTAAGAGAATGACTATATCCTGAGATTTTAATTTATAAAAGTATTTGAGCAACATATGGGGAATGAGTACTTGCTATAGCAGCCAACAAAGGCAAGTCATTGGATTCAATCCTGGGGGAAAAAAAAACAAAACAAAGAAGAAAGAAACTTTAAAATATACAATCACTTCCACAAGAGAATAGAAACAAGAGGATATTCCTCATCCACTTTAATGATTTGTTCCTAATGTATCAACAAAAGCATAAGACATTTCAAAAAACAAACAAACAAGTTTGCTACCATTTGAGTGAAGAAAAAAAAACTCCTTTTCTTGGGAGTGTACGTTCACTCCTTACCCCTTCCCCTCCTTCTATTTTCACAGCAGGTGCATCCTTAAAGGTTGCACTCTACTAAAGAACCATTGTTGGATGACCTCAAAGTAACCAAAACACACATTTTCCTCATTCTTAAGATTTAAGAATGACAAATGATTAAGTCTGGCTTTTGAACTGCCTCCTGATTTTCAGATGGCTCACAGGAGGTCATTTCTACACTTTTAGACAGATGAGAGAAGGGGAAAGCTAAATATGGAATAAACAGCAAGTCCCCATAGGAACAAGATGATTACATTCAGAATCTGCAAAGGAAAGTATTTGGTTTAAGTTTCATTAAGCTAAGACTAATATCTACAATACTCACCCTAGTACAATTCCTAGTTCTTTTATGTGAACTCTTGTATGTCCTCGCAGGTATTCTGAAAGCATTTTGCTTTTGAGATACATCTCCTGTAGTCTATCCTCAAGATGCATTATGCACTGTAAACATAGACCAGAAACTTCAGAATGACTTTAAAAATTGCAGGATCACAGAAATTAACTAAAATAATACACTGACATATATTAGCAAGAACATGACAAAACTCCCCTCTCCAAAAAGAAGAGAAGGTAATTGGATATGTTACAGTTTTGCTGGCAAGTCAAAAAATACAATACACTAGCCTTTCTCACCTCAAGGAATTGGAGCATTTCCAGTCTACTTAGCAGCAAGCTTGTTTCAAGAGTCTTAAAGAAACAACCCCCAACACATTCAATTCCCCTCAAAGTCATACACAGCTTTTTGCCAGCCTGCTTTTAAACAGGTTTATAGACGATTTAGACAGCTCATTTGTATCTAACTTTCTTAAGACATTAAAGATGTCTTTTTAATTCGAGGCTGACAGAACAGTGGAACAAGTGACCTGGGGAAGTTATAGAGTCTCTTTCTCTGGAGATATTCAAACCCCACCTTGATGCTTTCCTGTGCAACCTACTGTAGGAAACCTGCTTTATCAGGCAGGTGGACTAGGTGATATCCAGAGGCTGCTTACATGCCTCCTATGTTACTGTGTGATTCTATGATTCATAAGGTGAGTAGGTAGGATGCCTTATCACGTATTTTGCACCAAAACACAAGGTAACTCAATTCAACATATTCCTTCTTCCCACAGGAATGTCCACTTCAAAAAGAAGTTAAATTAGTTCAATTTTCCAAGCTCCAGAAGATGAAAACAAGAAGCACATGCAGAACCTCATATTATCAAATACACAATCATCCAGCAGGTGGAGACTGCAATTAGAAACAGCAGTAAATATCTTCAGGCCATCATAAGCATTAGAAATGAGATCCTGCGAAAGCAGTTTTGCTAATTAAATAAAAAATAAGGAAAAAACTCATAGTGATAAGTGGCTATCATGTTTTTCTGATATCTTGAGCAAGATAAAGATTCTTAATGATACTCCTTCATATGTAATTATCTGTTATTTCTGAAAGCCAAAGAAGATGCCTATTATGTGAAAAGTAACTGCAGGCTTGTAAGCTTGTAAAGGAATCTTCAAACATACAGCACTATGTAAACATTTGAACTATATTAGTACATACACTTCTGACAAAGTTTAAATCAACATGACCATGAAAGAAGAGCCACACTTCTCCCCCCTGGAGTTCAGTGGAGCACTTCTCCATTCATTCATTGTCCTGTTCCTGTTAGCAAAAATCTGTAAAATCTGACAAAAGGATCAAAGTATCTTTAAAGCAGATAACAGAAAAATTACAAGCTTCTATCATTGTCGTTTTACTGTGACTTTCCATTTAGAAAGGGAAATAAAAATACTCCACTTCCTCAAAGCGTACAGAAATTGCACCTAAAAATCCCAAAGTAATGGTGGAAAAAACACTTTCATTGCAGAACCAGCTAATGAGTTCAAAACTGCCAGAAAGTAAGGTGCTCCTATGCAAGCATTACAATTCAACTAAACCTGCAGGCTTTTCATTGCCCAAAAGAATCCTGAAAGGACACTGATATTCACATCCTTGGCCCCAGTACTTGACTTCAAGAACTTAAAATAATCAGTGCTAATGATTTTATGCCAAACAGTGCCAAATATTACTATTTACAGCTGTTAATACTCAGCTCCATCATCCTCTTCCATCTACTAGCCCAGTCATTTCAAAGGCTTCTTATAGACAAAGCCTTTCAAGGCTACCTGTTGTAGAACAAACTGATTCTGCTTACTTAAAATAACTACTTAAACACCTAATCTTCTGCCAGATACAATGGTGTGTTTAAAATCCCATTACAATTATTGCTTGTAATTTGTTGTTTTGGCTGATTATAGCAACTCAAAGAGCTACTCATTTGCTCCAATGAACTCTACTACTGAGGACAGGAAAGGATGCTGTAAGATAAGCATTATGCACTATAAAAAAAATAATGTCCTCCTCTACAACTCATCCAACCCAAAGCACTTTCAGATTTCTGTATCCTCCCAGAAGTACAGTGGGAAGCATGTCAGCAAGGTGGTCTGAGGCAGGACTGACTAACAGAGTTGACTAGAAGATGCATGAAAGGTCAGGTAAACACGCACAGGTATACACATTGGGAGGGAAGAGAGAAGGCATCCGCTAGCTGTTGTTTGAAAAAAGAAGAGCCCAAAAACAGAAAACTGTATGGCAGAAACTGGCTTAGGTAGACAGAAGTTTCCAAAGGTAAAGAACTGAGAAAATTACAAGAAAAAAAAATGTAAGCCCAATTTACCAACCCTAATCATAAGTACATGAGGGCCATGCTAAAATTGCCTAAGTAACTTTAGTTCTGTCATATCTACTTTGGAGCAGTCAACTTTAACCTACAACAAGTAAGTTGAAAAACAGTTATGAGTGACTGAACTGTAACACGGTTTTGTTTTGTTTGCTTGTTTTTGTTTTTTTTTCTTTAAATATGTTGTACCAACTTACCTCAACCAATAAACTAATACCTGACAGGATCTAATATAATGCACAGCGCACAAGACTTTGCACTTGTTAACAAGCTACACAATTTTCATTAGCTTCAGTTTTCAATAAAGAAATACTTACAAAGTCAGCTGGGAGGTTGAGTTTATAAAGCTGTAAAATAGACTGCAGTAAACTGGATACTTGACTTGACACCAAGACATCTTTGCCTAACTTCATATTGTCCATCACTTTTCTCTGGCTTGTAGCTACTTGTACGTTCCATTTATCTGTGTCTGCAATAATACAGACAGCTTCTGCTATTGGTTCATCTAGCACTGGATGCTGCAATAGATATAAGACTACCATTATGTCACGCTTTCATACACATTTTCACAAATAATTGTCCCTTGCCCCAGCAGCAAACTAAAGTGATCCAAACGAATGTTTTTGTCCAATAGGAAAACAAAGTATCTCAAGAAAAATGAGATGGAATACCAGTTTCAGAGACAGATTTGACATCCAGTAACACTGTTAAGTACAAAGCACCAATTTGATAATGGCATTTAAATAGGTTTTTTTAGTAGTGCCTCACAATCTCAGCTCCAATACCTTTTCTTCACCAATGGTATTCCAGCTTCAATGCAAAACCTCTTCCAAAATGAATGGGGTATTAATTACACTGATGCAGCGGTAATGAAAGTAAATTTGGTTTTTCATATTTTTGAGAGATTTCACTACGCACATTGAAGATAATGTACACACAAAGAAACAGTATCACGTTAAAGCAATTTGACCTTTAGAAATAAATTGCACATGTCACTATTTTGGACACCACACTGAAGTCATTCCAGCAGGATAATTCTTAATTGCTCTGTAAAGAAGCAGCGAGCAATCACTAGACAAACATGTAAAATTACATACTAGATGCACTCAATGTCACTTTAGTTAAGGATTAGTTACAAATTAATCACTTGGAGAACCTAAGAGTAAGAATGCCACAAAAATCTTATCTACAGTCAACTAACTTAATAGTCAGTCATTTCTGCTATAGTCTAATATAAGACATGCTTCCACAAGCTGTCTCCAACAGCTCGCTTAACCCCTTCATAAAATACAGATAACTGTCTCCAATTGTGATGGAAAATAAATGGTTTCAGAGATTTTTCCCTTGCAACTTCAAGCTGTAACCATTTTTCCCCGTGTTTATCTTATAAGGGAAAATTGAAGAGAATATAAGGGAAAATGTGATTCTTGTACGAATAGGTTTCTTATGCAGTGATTTAAGGGGTTTTATTTCAAGAAAGATGATATGTCAGGTGTGGCTGTTAAGAAGCAGCAAACAACAACAAAAAACAAGTTCCAAAGTACAAACTACCATGTTTCTGGAGCTTCTACTATGACTTAGAGCAGTACTTTAACTCACATGCATTGCATGAAGTAGGTCTGCTAGTAGACACTGCTTAAGTTTTTCATCATTATTTACTCCATGCAGCACTAGATCAGGCACATACGTATGACAGTAACCACCTAGAAGTGATCTTCCGAAGTTTTTCACACACTGTCTGCTGACTGTGTTTGATCTGAAATAAAAACAATAGAAAGCAGCTAGGATTCTTGTTTGACAGACTCCATTCAGATTATAATCAACGTTTGATTAACCCCCTCCACATGCTTTTACCACAAGTTTTAATCAGTAACTGTACTGAAAATACCATGAATCAATTACTAATGCTCTTTGAAACCATGATTTTGTAACTTCAGTTCTGTACTGATTCCTTCAGATTTCAGAAAAGGAAAATCCACGTGCACTAGACCTTATGACATGTATGATCCCTGCCTTACCGTGTTTAACAGGTTTGCTATATTTGAGTTCTCAAACACAGCTCAAGCAGCAAAATCTTTCTAAATATGTAATATGCATCAGGAAGCTCCACATGCACCTGTAAAGCTCAATAGTTTTCAAATGTTCTTATTCCAAGTTGCATTTAATCATCATCATTTAAGTAACATTGAAATTTGCTGGTCTTCAAATAGGATAGTCTACGTTAAGTGTTTCAAGCAACTAGCCTCATCACTTTTATTAAACATCCAAAGAACAACATCATCACAAAAAAATCACTGCAAACAACAGCCTGGTCTTGGTCATCTTTTTGCCAAGTCTATTAACAACAACCTGAAACGTACTACCTGTGTCTGTTACGGATTTGTCTGCAAGCAACTTAATCCCAGCAGGCTTCAGACTTGAAATTCTGAACACTCAATGTACCAAAAACTTTTGACTCCCTTCAGTTCTAAGTTAATTTAAACTCCTTTACCTTGGTAAAGGAAGTTCCACTTCTGCAAACTCTTCAAGTCGTTTGCTGACATTATCGTGACGCACTTCATCAGGAATACAACAATCACCTTCTTCATCGCTGGCTCCAAGAGCACTGTCTGAACTCTCATTCCTTGGAATGTCTCCCTCAACTCTGAAAGGAGTTTTCCTTCTAGCATCCCCACAGGGGACATCTTTAGCACCTAGTTTAGGGGACTCTTTTTTGACAGCAGAATCTACTTCTACACAGCCAGGTGAATAGCTCTCCAGATTGCCAGAGCATGAAGTTCTAGTTTCTTTTACACTTGGTAATGTTACAGTTTCTACGTTATCAATTGACAAAAGTAGTTCACCTGATACTGTGTTCTCTAAATTTACTTCAGTTCCTTTATTTTCCATACGTTGGTTATTAAGCATACTCCCCTGCCCCTCACAAGATGGGATCTGTGCATAACAAATACTATGCTTACTGTATGGCAAAGAGGCAGCTTCACAGCTTTCTTTTTGATTCTGGGAAGCATCCACAGTCAGATTTGTAGAACTTGAGGCACAGTGTATTACTACCTCTGGATTTTTTCTCAGTGTCTTTAGATTCTCTTCCATTTCTCTCCTTCGAGTTTCTAAGTCTGACTCTGGTGATGCAGAGCTTCCAATCTGAAAGGTGACCTTTTCTAAATGTGAACTCCTGTGGCCAGACCTTTCAGGACAAGGTAATGCAGACGATCTACTAGATAACTGCTTTTCCACTTTCCTTTCACTCTGATTTTTGTTCTTCCTTACATCCGTTATATCCTCCAAATTAGATGGCTCTTCAAAGTGGTAGGGCACAGTTCTTGTATCAGTGACAGTTCTTTTCTCACTGTCAGTTGCTCCTTTACATAAAGTGCTAGTTAGACAGTCAACAGACGTTTCAGAATTCTGACTGACTTTTCCTATTGTTTCTTTCTTTTCTTCTGAAGAGGCTGATACAGTGTAAGTGCCTTTGGGATTATACACCCACTCTGCAACAGTATGGTTCTTACTTTGATCATTCTTTGGAGGTAGGATTGGAGGCACAAGGGCAGGTTCATTTTTGACAGTGACAACGACATAGTCAGACTCCTCTATCTCTCCTTTTTCTAGTGCAGTTGTGATCTTGCTTCCATTCAATACTTGTTCTTCTCCAGCTGCCTCACTCCATGTCAGCTGATTTTCCTGTAGCTCAGAGCACCGAATGAAGTAAGTTAGAACATAGAGCAAGCGCTGCACCAACTCTTTACGTTTCCCAACGATAACAGTTCGAGTCAGTCTAACTGGAGAGCCTATGGCACCATAGAGATCACCTAGAGAGGAAAATAAGAATTCCACATGGAATATATTTTGAAACAGCATTCACTACAGACATAAATCAGACAGTTAATTTATTTCATGGTCTCTTATAGGATTTTAAAGCACAGAATAACAAAAGAAATCCCTTGACATTTCCCACACCTGGTTCACACCCAGGTTTCTGGTGTTCTTGCGAGGGTTTAGCTGTTATTATTCAGTTTCTTTCTGTTCAGATTTTTATTTATAAAATGGTTACAAGATATTATCATGTAGAAACTGACATAACAGATGGTGAAGAAGAAAGAAAAGTCACTCTCCGAAGCCAGCTATGCTACTTCCTGATTTATTGCTAACTATTTTTTATTCCCCTAACATGGATATTCTGTTTGATTGCAGTTGCTTTTTCTTTTCTGTTAAACATACAAATTCTCATATAGACAAAACCATTCTCATGGTTTCAACATGGGAAAGGGTAAAGCAGTGAAAGAAAGTGCATGCCTAACCTCCTCTGAGCCATATGGGACTCAGAAGTAGTAAGGCTCCTGACTTCATTCCTACAGGAGAAGCACTGATAAGACAGTAGTTCCACCACTCTCACTTGCAGTCTCCGCTGCCAAGATCTGTCAATATGATGCAAGCAATGCAATGGAGAATAGAGACATTGCTGTCCTGTCCTCCCCCAGTTAAGGGTGCTCCTGCAAACAGTCCCAGGGATTAACATGCAAGGACACTGATTCTTCAGTATTAGAAATTGAGCTACAGACTACTCAATTGGAATTTCATTAAAATCAGTGCCCGGTTGGCCATGAGGGCTAGTGGTTTGGCAAAGCAAAAGAAGATGTTTTCTTTCAAGTCAAGTACAGTTACTATGGAAATTAGATTCAGGCTTTGTGCTCATCTGCACAATTTACCTTAAATACAACATTAATAAGACTGTAGATTGCAGTCATCAAAACATACAATTGTAATGCACATTGGATTGAAGCTCACATTTAAAAGACTATGTCTTATTTACAGTATTACGTACAGTTGTATCAATATGTAATTGCAGTGAGTATACAGTAGAAATAAGAAAGGGAAAAGCAGGTACATAAAAATACTTGATAAGAAGTCATTTCCATTTCAAAGCTATAGGCCTCATCATTTTTTTTCCCCCCTTTCTAAATAGAGAGACCAGCAGAGGGCAACATCTTACTTCGCACATCAGTTACTGCAACCACCTGACACCAGCTTCTGGGCTTTGGAAAAACAAAACCAAGTCAGACAGCATTTGAGAACTTTTTTTTCGTGCTGTTATCAACACACAGCTTAGGAAGGCAAGAGGAATAAACGATTTCTTGACAATTCACCTGTGGTACCTTTGGGAGTCACCATAAGACCTACTGCCTACTTCACACTTCCACTTCAGCTAGCTCGTATGCATCCAGGCTTGGCTCCATCCTCAACACTCTGAGCAAGCTTCTGTCTCCTTCCTCCCTGGGAAATCTAATCCATTACTACTCTGTGTTACATGACATGCTAAACCAGGAAACACTTAAACAACTACATCTCTGAGGTAACAGTTCTTAGTTTCCCACAGAACTAAACTAGACAATAAGCAAGAAAGAGATGGTAGCCCATGGTGTGCCCACATGTTGCTTTATATGCCATTACAGTGTATCATTTAAAGTTAAGGTTGATCTGATGCAAAATTCACACCTGTTGCCCAGACCACTAACAGTTCTGTTGCCCACCAGAATTTTCAAGGTTAGATCACTGGCAGCATTATTCTCTCAGCTCTCTTTCACTTCTTTGATTTAATTAATCCCCTGAATCAAGATAATTTGCAAGCTGTGTAATATTAGAGAACAGCATGAGGAGCTGGGCATAAAGAGAAATCTTATCTGAAGCCCCATTCATCCAACTCTGAGTGAATGCAGGCACTGCTAGTTGCTAGACCTTCTGCTCTGCTTCTTGGTGTCCATGAAGAAAAGGGAGCCTGGACAGTTCCAACTATATTTTCTCCATCCAGCCTATTTCCTTTTATTTTTCCCAGACTGCTCAGGTCATTCACAACACTTGCACCCTTCTCAAGATATCTAAACATGTTTCTAACCAAGCAGTGTTACAGAGAACAACAAAGAACCAACAAAGAAAATCAAGCCATGCTAAAAGGTGTCCAAATACACCAGCTTAGCTTGATTCAAGACATCTTTTTGTAACTCTGTCCAGCTTACACCAAGGTAAGTCAGCAAACGTGACCCAGGGTTCTACTACCACTCAAGTTCTTCAAGTCAGTAGCAGAGGACAGCAACCACTGCAAAGCTTAGCCATAGTAACCCCAGGTCTAGCCTGAGAAAGAACATCTATTTTAACACAGCACAGAGCAATCCATGCTTCCAAGCAGCTTTGGGAAGAGAAGTGGATTGGGAGAGGATTGAGAAACCCAAAGCTTTCAATTTTTCACTGACCAAGCTGTGCCCAAAGAGGGTTATATGGATGGGATTTTGCCAGCATGTTGACAAACTGCGAAGTACGCTTCTCAGAGAAGGCCTTTATAGGAGGATGGTCAACTGGCATCACTGTTGGGACCCAAGCCAGGTGATATGTCAGCACCGCAGTTAACAAAGCAGCAAAGAACCTAGGAAAAAAAAGGTAACATGAGCAAAGTAACACTGGCAATAGAACATAACCACATGCTCCGGGAAGCATACAGGCTTTCAGGAAACATTGATGGTAGGAGGTATAAAGTGGAGGAAAGCTTACTGATTTTTGTTGATCTGTTCTATCAGAAATGTAAATTCTTTAAGAAAACGCTGGCATAGCTGGTTCTTTTCCAGGGTGTTGGACATCATATTAAGCCACACTGGCTCTGCAATCCTTGGAACAGAATATAGGTTCCAGATGGTAATTCTGCTCAAGAAAAAAAAATCCCCCCCAAAGTTAGGAGTTAACGTGTATTTGCTAATTTGAAATGTACAAGCAGAACATTTTCTCTTCTGTTGCCCAATGTTTTTTATTTATGTAAGAGTTAGGAGATAGAAAATGTGATTGCCTGGAAAACATCTCCAACTACCAGTGTCCCACAAAAACAGTCTGTACAAATAACAAGGTCTTCATACAAATCACATCTCCTCCTTCCCTCTCTTGCATTCCTCTTCATATTTGTATTTAGAGAAGTGCAAATCATTTACTGTGGGGAGAATAACATTCTATTCATTGCAGTGATTTCATTCCATCTCCTGGACTTTACAGAACCTGCATTCCACCAATGCCTTGTCACTCTGTTGGCCTGCCTTCCTGAAGTACGACTGTCCCTTTCTCCCTCAAGTATCAAAAAAGAAGTTCACAACAACTTTCCTGTTCCACTGCCCAGCATCTAGTTAGCAGTAAACAACTGATCTGTCTGAATATAACCATTAATCCACTTGACTGCAGAGACATCAGCAAAAGTCAACTCTTGACAAGGTCTTCGTGAACTGATGGTCCAAAGCACAACTGAGCAAAACAAAGTATTTGTTTCACTTTCCTTCTGAAACTGGTTAAGACAGTTTTGTTTAAGTTTTCTATAAACACTTATGCCATACGCAACACAAAAAGTTCATTCATAATAAATTCAAGACCAGCTAAATTACAAAACCCTGCAATCAATTGCTTACGATTCAAAGTGACACGTATCCTTAGAGACACATGAGAACAGCTCTCCTTGTAAGTTAGAATTCCATCAACTCACCTGAATTCTCCCAGGGCATCCATGACACGGCTGATATAAACCTGCACTCTCTGGCTGGATTCTGCTATTTTTCTACATGAGATCATGGCCTTGATTAAGAGTTAAAGACACAAAACAGCTTCTTAAAGGACTTGAATTCTCCATTTTTTTTTAAGCTTTGTTAACATTAAAATAATTCAAATCTAGCCCCAGTGTTATGCAGCCACTCAGGACAGCAATGGCTGCCAACATCCCTCCACCTCATGATGGAAGACAAATCCCTGGAACTAAACAAGGCGAGACAATAAAACATTGCTGAGAGTAAGGGGAAAGCAGCAACGAACATTTGTTGTCACTCTTTTAGTAATAGCAGGAAAAGGATAGAACATCATTTCCACAGTCTCTAGGGAGTCAGGACAATCTCAGTATGAAATATGATGAGAACAAAAGAAAAGACACCCATAGAGAAAACTCTCCATTTTCATTCTGACTAGAAAGGAAACCACACCTCCTTTTCAGCAAATGCTAAATTCCAACACTGAGCTCAGGCTCAAGACTATATGTATAAGGAGAGAGGGAAGTTGCAAACCACGTATCTCCCACTCTTCATCTATCAGTCTCTAGAATACTTCATTCTGTTTGACATTTATGTTTTCACACTAAAAGAAACCAGCGTTCTGTACCTTTTCTATTGCATACTTCAGTTTGTTCATGTGGGATTCAAAGAGAGGGAAGTGAGAGAAAAAGAAATCTTGGAAGTTTCTCTGTGCATCTTCTTTTTCAGGCAGAGAGAAGATTATGCTGATGGCAATTTTTTTCCTGCGGACCATTGCAGGATTGGAGCTGCAGCTCTCATCAGCCATACTAAACATTTCCTCAGTTGACCTAAAAGATAGATTCATTATTTTTTAAGAACACTTAGCTATGTATAGAAGAGTCATTTGTATTCTATCCTTAACTACATACATTACAAAGAAATTTATTCTTTGGTCTCCTTTGACTATTTACGTAAAACCGAAATAAATTATCTTTAAGTATCTTATACCAGTAAGTAAAACATTATAGTCAAAATTTCTTTTGGAAGGAATGTTCTAGCTCAAAAATTGCTTTTAAACCACACTGAGGAACTATAAGGAGAGAATGCTAAGTACAGACAAGCCACAGGAACTGAAAATGGACACATCCGCAGCAGCAGCTTACAGAGAAGTAGCTTGCTTTTGGACCTCATTTATGAGTGAAATCTACAATGTCAGTAAGCAGTAATTAAATGCTTGAAAGCTTCCAATATCAGAATTATCTTGAAATGAAACTTGTCACATTTTTAAGCCACTATGGAGCAATTATCAAGATGAAAGTCTGAATCCTAAGCTTTAATTCTAGATTTATTCTAAAAATAAGCGCTTTACAGTTTAATTAGTTTATTAAAGCTATACACAAAAGTTTCTCACCACAAAGGTACAGGTCCAGGGATACAGGAAAAAAATAAACAAAACAAAACCCCAGTAAAAACAGTCTGTGGGAAACTGGAGCTGAAGACAAAAACATAACCTCATTTGAACTCCAGGAACTTGCATGCAGAGACAAAATTCCCAAGGAAGTTTGGAAAGGATGGGTCAGTGAACATCTTAGAAACATCACAAGTATTTGTACTGCTTCCCAGGAACAGAAATTGAAGAATAGCAGTCTGCAAGAAAAGCCTTCCAACAAAGCGGCTGATCTAGCTTGTCTGCCAATTGATCACATGAAGTTCTAGCTACACATCTCATTTTCTGAGCTATTGTTCTAAAATATCACTCAGTGAAACCTTGGCTGTACAAACTGAAATGCAAGCTCTGTCGTCACTGAAGTATTCAGCTGGAAACCTACTGTTTCTCCATCAAGTGACTGTAAAACAAGTACGTATTACAAAGAGGCCTTTTGGCATAGAAAGAACCCCAAACCAAAGGTAATTCTAGACAGTTGAACTAATAACGTCCTGTTTCCAAGATGTTCCCACATCATGGATTCCCTAACATGGAACAGAAAAAAGCTATTCCCAGTAGTGAATAAGAAGCCCATTAGGAATGGGGTAGCATAGTGAATGAGAAGCCCACTTTCCTTTAAAAAAAAAATCTTTTTCTGACACTTCAACAGCATGCTCTTACTTGAAAATGTTAAATTCAATTGTTTCAAAGAGGGAATAATCTAATTCCCCCTCAATGTTTTAACTTCTTTTGCATATACACATAGCCTTATTGCTCTAGGAAACTAGACTAAGGAGCATTTCCATTTACTGAAAGCAAAATGTTTGTTAGCTCATTCTCAGCTTCAAGAGTGATTTAGGAAAGCATGACCACTACATGAGCACAATTGCACAATTAACATTACAAATGTTTCTTCAAGAACATCCAAGGAAAAGGTTGTAAAAAAAAGTCAATTCTGAACTAGGACATATTTCAAAGTGGGCTTTTCAAAAAGTATGTGTGTTTATTTTTGACTGACCACAATTCAACCAGCAGCTTTTAAGATTCTCCTAACCAAAGACAGCAAAGAGAGACAAGCCCAAATGTAGAAACTGCCTGTAATTCTCCTTTAACTCAACATTGTCTCTGGGTGCAGGTAGATGAGCACATATGAGCAGATAATCAA
The DNA here is from genome assembly GCF_054131305.1 of Coturnix japonica. Taxonomy (NCBI): domain Eukaryota; kingdom Metazoa; phylum Chordata; class Aves; order Galliformes; family Phasianidae; genus Coturnix; species Coturnix japonica. The sequence continues at coordinate 27,945,033 of NC_140666.1, read as the reverse complement.
GACCCATTCACTATTTTGCAGCTAACAAGACAAGAATGTGCTTATTAGCTACAAGAGATCTGCTGCATTCCATGCTTTGTTGTGTCACTCAGCTGAAAAAACTAATAAAATTCCAAAACAAAAGCCAGTCTTTTTTTAATCACAGAATGAACAGGGTTGGAAGGGACCTCAAGGATCATGTAGTTCCAACCCCCCTGCCTAGCAGGGCCACCAAACATACACAAATCACAGCTCTTTTCCTCCCCCTGGTTTGGCAGAAGTCACAAGAATATCCTGTACCAGACAAAAGAGCCATCTTGGGCTATTACTCCAAGATTTCCATAAATGCCCAATAGTCAGACTTCATCATAATATAACATAATTAAGGCAGTGGTGTTGTTACAGACTTTCATCTCAGTTGATTGCTCCTTCAGAAACAGTTTACTTTTCAGAATGAGGTCTTCTTGACACAGACTATCCATTCATTAAAAATGTGTATAATCCAATTCAGGCCCTGTAGCTCACATTCAACTAAGATATTTCTTCATATAGGCTACCTTACATAAAAAGGACAAGTAAGTCAGAATGAATTGCCAGTATTTTTTAAACCACAATTTCTCATTTTAAAGAGAAGAGGTCTGAGCTCTATTTAGCTAAAATTATTGCCAAGCAGCTGCAGTAAGCAGGAAGGTGTTACACTCACCACCTTGGAATAATTCCATTCTCTAAACTGGTTGTCTGACTTCGGAGCCAACGACGTTGATAGCTGCTAGAAGATGATGATGAAGAGCTCGGAGATGGAAAAGGAGTAACCAGGAGACTGCTCAAAGATGCTGTCAAAAAAAAAGAAGGAAAAAAACATGCTGAATTTTACTGAGTGTCAGTTAAATACTTTTCTTAATACACTGCCTGGGAACAAATTCACACAAATATTGTTCTCGTTTGCTGATCTCTGTGATACAGCTAGAATAGTTTTCATTTAACTCACTGCAAAAAGAAATGCACAACTAATTTAAACAACTATCCTCATCTTAGGACATGGCTACTTACAGGGTCAGAGATCTTCCTGGCTAGAACATGCTAAAACCAGTCTTATTCTCAGTAAAAGCATTCTGAGACAGGAGGTGCTTGCACTCCAGTCAGACTAGATAGACCTCAGTTTCCCAGCCTCCTCTTTTTACTCAGTGCTAATTTCTCTTCAATTCCCTTGCTACAGTAGAAGTTCCAGCCTGTTCTTTCTAGGGCTTACAAATTAGTAAAAAGCCAGAAAGTTATAGCTGTAAAATAATAATAACAATAATAATGAATACTCTTGCATAAAGGCAGAGGAAAGCAGGAAGAAAACTCAATAGATGCAAAACAAAAATTGGATTTCAGTTCTTAAGGTGTTGGATCACCTGGAATTTAGACAAGTCAAAGAACTGTAATGCAATTACAAAAGTAGGCAAACAAGACAAACATCAGATACCTGACCGAGCAATGCCGCTGTCTCTGTCCTCATTTTGTCCTCTGCTGGGCATATCGACAGGTGTACTATGTGCTAAAACAAACAGATCAATAGAAAAAAAATGTTACCTAATTTGTTGTATTATCTGTCAGCATTTTAAAAAATGTTAAAGATTAAAGGTCATAAAATACTGAAGTTACATCCTGAAATGTTACTTCAAATAAACAGTATGTTGGGAGTGGAGGCAGTAGCAAACTCCATGCTCCATAATCATTTTATTTTACCAGAGGAATTTAGTTACTTACCCAATCTAAAAGTTTCACCAAGAAGCTTGAGAATCTAAATTCTCTTTCACCAAAAATCAGATACACTTTGAAAAAACAGACTAGTGGTACTCTCATCTGTTAATCTTAACATTTGTTTTGTGTTCAAGATTATAATTTTACAGAAGTTAATGTTACAGTGGAATAGCCAGACATGAGGTCCATTAAGCTTCTGATTCACTCTCCAAGCAGTTGATTTATTAACTACAAAGCTTCACAAGTAAGACACATTTGCTTTATGCTGTGCTACATTGAGGTGTTAGTAGTGGAGTCACCAGAATTGTAAAGCATGCAAGATTTGCAAAGGCTGTGAAGAAACGCATTGGCATTTTAGTTCACATTTTTACAATTAACAGAACTAATTAAGCCCAGTATCTACCCACCTGCATGGATCATCATACACCTGTAAAAGGGCACTATGTAAAGAAACTGATATTGCAAAAACCTTAAAGCTCCTGACACTTAGCTCAAGAAGTAATACAGAAAGTCTACTGCCATTTATATATATATATATATATATATACACACACACATACATACACACACACCCCTAAAACATATATTTATTATTAATACATACATATATTTATATTTTAGGAAAGTAGTAAGGCATAAGAAAAAGCAAGACACCTCCACACTAGCAAGAAATCAGCCATAAGGCAGGAAACATAAGTTCTCTAAGAAATGTTAAGGGCTCATTCGTTATTAGACACATTGCTTTAAAGTTCAATACTGGAATTACAAACAAAAGATGAACAAAAAGAAATTTATCCATCAAGTGTCTTTTTTTTTTTTAAGAAAAATTTAGAGTATGAATCCAGATCTCTGCAGTCACCACCTCAGCCCTTTCTATTTCTAGAGAGTGATTATGTATTCTTTGCAAGGATTCAGAAAGAGCAGAATTTGTGTGTGCTTATGGATGGGTCACACTTTGGTTGGCATTCCACACAAACCTGCAAAGAAAGAAGCACTGCGGATGAGCCGGAGGGGACCTCCTTCAGACACACCCTGCAGCAGTTTGCTGCTACACAGCTGTAACACACCTAGGAAACAAAAGCAATGTAGAGAAAACACAATGCAAAGGAAAAATAAAAAAAAAAAGAAAAAGTGATGCACAAGAGGAAAATAAAAAAAAAAAAAGAGACCAACCCTAAATGAACAGATGGTATCACGGTACCAGAAAGAATATGGAAATATTTACCTAAATTACTTCCACTGCGACAGGTACCCAAGCCATTCTGATTAGAGCTCAGCTTTCCAAGGCTGGGATCTTGGTTAATGTATTCAAAGCTATCCTGTAAGCTATAAGAAAGCCAAGTGAAAAACAGGTAGTTTCTAACTTGATCAACAGTCATTAATATCAGCTTGAAGAGTAGGTTCACTTTATTAAAAAAAACCAAAAGCTGAAGATTAACTTCACAATAACACTGAAGGAACCAGTATGTTTACTGATATCATAAGGAAGTATTAACTGATATTCTATGTAAATCCCCTCTTCGAATCACACATGGGATTCAGTTTATTTAAATTTGCAAGTCTTGAGACAAAAAGGAAACAAGTGAGAAACAGCACATATGCTGTTAACATTAAAGGAAACTGAATGGACATAAAGCTGCTTCAACACACAGGGTGGCATACTTCTGGCAGCAAGAAAAGACAGAAGTTTTATAGGTATAAGTCATCTAATCTCTGAAACTTGTTGCATGCCTTGGACAAAGTTAGCAGCAGAAATTAAATGTTTCTGTTTCTGAAACTTGAATACCCTGACAGAGATCTATCAAGTCAACACCTCTTTGCCTCCATTTTCAATTTTCTACAACATCTTCCCACTTGAGCAAAATCAACTTTAAAAGCAGAGACAGAAGATCTACAAAAAGAAAAATGAAGGAAAGACAAAAAGCATTGGAAGGGAAACAGGGTGCCAAGGAAGAAAAACGGATGTTCTTACTTATTGTTGCTTCCACTGAAGCTTCCTACCCTGGCTGAGAAGACTTTACTTATCATCAGTTGTGGGGGAGAGCTGAAAGGATAAACAGCCATTTCAGTGAGTCATCAGTTCCAAGCTTCTGACGAGAGCACACCACAGAAAAGGACACTCACCGTATGTAGTGAATTTTCAAGGTGGAGCCTTTGTAACTCATTGCCACTGAGCCGAACATCATTTCTCCCAACATATTGACGTCAGAAGCTGGTCTAGTGTACTACAAAGTTAAGAAGGGAAGAGTCAGTAATGACTATTTCAATATTACTTCAGTTTCAAATAGTGCTACAACGATGAATTTTAAATGGAGAATACAAATAAATTCTTCTTTCCCATGAATGTATTTCATCTTATGTTTTCACTGGAAGACAGCTACAATATCTTAAATACAGTTATCTTAAAAATTTCATGTTGCAGTAAGGTACACTAAGAGTCCCTTTGGCCCACCATGCTTTTTAGAACTGACCTGAAATGCAGACAGTCATATTTACAGCAAGAACAGAGAAATGTCTAGTGACAATTTCCTATGATTTTCAGAATGAATAATGCTATTAAGTGCTTCTGTAATGCCTTCACAGATAAGGTCAAGATAGAATAAAACCTTAACATATGTCCACGTATCATTACTCAACAACATCTTAAAGATAATGACAAGCTTGAGCTATCTACTCAAACTTGTAATATACCATAACTATAGGTTCAGCCCATGCAAGTTAAAGCCTCTTTATATGAACTTCTTCAGTAAAAGGGATAAATACAAGAAAAGTAACAAATGTTACCTGATACTTCGGTATTTGCTCTTTGATATTTTGCGTAACACTTATTGAGGGATTATGGGAAGAAATACTGTTGCTCCCATTGCTTGCTTGACAGTTCCTGACAGAAGTCTTTACAGAAGCATCCTCTGCCATTTTCTATGTCAAAACAGGTCAATACAACAAAAACAATCAAAACAAGTATGAAAATCCTCATGTGTAGAAATCCCATGACCAAGTTTTTCATAAAATACATTTCAGCAATGGAAACAAAAGTAATTATTTGGTCCAAAATACACATATCATTTACTAAAGATAAAAAAGCCCTTGAGATGAGAAAGTTCACTCCAACACTTAGATCCTCAGACAAATTTTCAAAGTATCACAGAGCCATTAGGTAAAGTCATATCAGAATAGTATTCCCAATTGTTATGAACACACGCTGAGTGTAACGTTTGCCAAAGTTTACGTAAACAAATCTCAGCTTATGAGTTGCTTCTAAACCAACTTCTCTAACCATCTGCACAATTAGTCACTCTAACTGTACATTATTTTTGCTCCCTGATCAACATATCCTTAAACAGAAGACAATAAAAACAATGAATAGATCATGCATCATTTAGTAGAATCAGCTATTAGTTAAACCTGAATAGGAGTTACAAAAAACAATCTAATGGATGCTCAGATCCAGATGACTGTTTAAGTCCAAGTTTACCTTCAAGTCACTATGTCACAATATCCTAGAACTGAACAAAACAATGGAATGGAAGCCTTGGGAAAATGTTGATTACATTAATACTGTTTGTATACGTTTCATAAAATGCATTTAAATAATGGAATTTTCTTTCAAGAAGTCTTCTTGAATGAAAGAAAAAACGAAGTTCTGAATTCCATGTTGTTTTTTCTTCTTTAAATTAAAAGCCAACGAGATGTCAGTTAAGGTGACCAGATCATGACAAACATTTTTCGCATGCGCTTGAAGGGAACAAAACTAACCTTACAATGAAAACTGCTTACATTGCCTTAGAAACCTATTTACTTGTACATTTAAGAAATTTTAAATCTGTTAATCTGACTGATTTGGAACCATTATATACTTGCAGTATGAAGTTGTCAGAAATTGCTGATTTTGCTAAAGCATCTGCATAAATAATTTCAGCAAGTCACAGCTATTTGGGTATAGCTAGTGATTCTACAAGTTCTTAAGTTTCAATACCATATTTAAAACTACTAAATAACTAATGTGTTAAGTTCCAAGAAGTCTGTGAACACACATTCTTACTGTAACTATCACAGAGAAAGATTGCAAATAAGATTAAGAAACTGAAACATTTTAAGATTCCCGATTTTTGCAAGGGAAACAAAAGAGTGGTAGAACAAAAGCCAAGTTAGCATTTCATACCTGAATCACAGCTTCATCAATTTTGCGGACTGCTTTGGAATCAAATAAGACCTGTCTGCCTCTTCTGTCACAGTCTTGGTAAACTATCAGGCGAATTTCATTCAAGTCAAACTCTGATGACGACCAACTGCAGATTATAAATAAGATGTTAAAATAGAATTCTTACTTTGCCTTTAAGCAAATAGAAGGACACTTAGTGAATACATCTTTTACTCAGCATTTACAAGAACCAAGCTGTGACAACAGCACTTGACTGAGAAGAAACTCAAAGGACAGACACACAACACAGTCAGGCTTTCTCAAAATTTTCAAGAACATCAACTAACACACCATCTCAGTAATCTGGTGCTTAAGCACATTAAACTTATTCCATTCTCTGTACATTGCTTTGATCACTTCCAATGCAAGTTGAATGTACTATTTTATGCAGTTCTCCTGGCAGTAATAACAGGCAATGGATAACCATCCTCTTCAAAACATCCTTGCATACACTAGGAGGTTTGCACAGATCCTCATCTTCATCTTCTCAAAACAACAGAAAACTAAATCCTTTCAAGCTTTTCGATGACAGTGAGTAATATTTTCTTCTGGCATTTAATTTTGCAACTGAAAGACAAGTTTATGTTGATCCTTAATTTTCACACACCCCCTCCCCATACCCTTTCCCAAGCTGTTTTAGGTTTAAACAAGCCACCGGATTAAGAAGACAATGACGAAACTCCTTCAGTACAGCTGAGATTCTCTCAATTAAAACAACTCCCCAACCTGGAACGTATCCTGTCTCTGTTAGGCAGGCCTCGAGATGCAACTTGGCTCCTCCAGCTACCACATGAAGCTGAAGAGCACAACTGACTACGGCTACAACAGTGAGAAACATTCTTTCCAAATTCTTGATGAATTTGGCCTATGTTGGAGCACAGAGGTTTGCTTTGCTCCAGATTCAGCTACAAAAAACACATGTCACATCCTATAGCAGACAAGCTGGAATTAATGAAAAAAAAATGTAGTGCTACATAAAGCACTGCCACACAGCTCTGGCAGCAACCTGGTGCCCAGTCACACTGCCGCGTCCCTGACCTGCATAGTCCACATCCAGGGGTAAGAGTACAACTGTTATTATTAGCTGTTGGTTTAACAAATTGCATAACAGGTTTCAGTCAAGGCTACCCTGATCTCCACCATTTAGGAATTTCCCCAAATTATGCCTTATAGAAAACAATGGCAGAAAACTGAAAAAAGAGTACAGAACCGCTACACAGCTGGAAGACAGGGGCTTCTGAAGCTGCCTCTTTGATTCCATGCTCCAGTAGCCATAAATCAGTAATGAGGTAATAGCATCAGCTCCTGCTAGTCAGTAAGGTAACCAGGGCAACTGCTTTTGAAGCACGCTCAGAACTACAAACAGCCATTACAGGACAAGTCAGCCTAATTTCTTCGTACTTCATCTTGGATTTCAGGGAACAGCTTCCCTTTCTGCTTAGCAATAAGGCTGAGTCACAGAACAGTAGGGGTTGGATGGGAATTCTGGAGATCATTGCTTGTAACATGCCAGAGCATCTTCTTCCTTCACCTGGAAGATTTAACCCTGATTTTGAATACGTTTAAACAGAATAAACCATATCCTATCTCCACTTTAAAGTGGCGATGCAAATACTTGATATCTAAAGCCCTGGTACACAAAGCTAGATTGTGGAACAATGCTAAAGGCTGTTTTGCCATCAACAGTAAGTAACTTGATGCATTTGTAACGCGTTGCCTCAAAAACTCCAGGAGTGCCAGACATTTCTTCTCAATCTCTCCCTTTCAAAGGGAATCACAGCATTGAGCTAACCTGCTTGACAGCAGTCCTGATTCCACAGCTAATAGCCGCCTGAAGACCTTACACACCTCACATACACAGAGCTGCAAGTAAACCATCTGTTTTACAAGCCTTTTAATCGTTTCTCAGGTCACCACCTGCACAACTCTAGTACAAAATCCAGTTATGTTAAATACAATAGTCAGAGCCATAAACAGACTTCAAGCTGTTCCAAGCAATGAACTGGATAAGCTCTTTTCAGCACCTTGTACTTTCATTCCTCTTCAATATACAGCTGATCATTTACTGACACATTTTTGTAGCAGATAATATCGTAAGCATTCCTAAAGTAAATGTGTTGCTTTATTAAAGAGGCCAGAGGTCACCCTTCCTTTCAACAACAAAGAAAACGTACATCATTACATCTTTAAATTAAACTACATGCAAGAACAAAGCTTCTTAAAACTATAAAAATCCAGGTCAGGCACAGCAGCATCAATAATTGAGACCACAGGACTGCAAGTCTAAACTGAGAAACATTTGTCTCAGGCACAGATTTAGGCAGTGCAGTCCTGTATTGGACTGCCAATGCGAAAAGCACACTCAGAATCAAAGGGACTGGAAGGGACCTCAAGAGATTAAGTCCACCACCCCTGCCAAAGCAAGTTCCCTACAATAGGTTGAACAGATAGGTGTCCAGATAAGTCCTAAATATTTCTTTAGGAGGAGACTCCACAACATCTCTGGGCAGCCTGCTCTGGTGCTCCTTCACCTATACCATAAAGAAGTTCTTCTGCATGTTAGTATGGAACTTCCTACGCTCAAGTTTTAGGCCACTGTTCCCTGTCCTATCTCTGCATACCACTGAGAATAGTCTGGCCTCATCCATTTGCCTTCTGCCTTCCTTTAGATACTTATAAACATTTATAAGATCCTATCTTAGTCTCCATATCCCCAGGCTGAACAGACCCAGGTTACTCAGCCTCTCTTTACATGGGTGATGCTCCAAGGCCCTTATTCACCTTTGAGGATCTCCATTGGACTCTCTCTAGGAGGCCCCTGTCTTTTTTAAACTGGGGAGCCCAGTTATACTTGCGCTGCATGAGCTTAGGTTTCTTTATGAATAGGTGAACTTCCTTACTCTGCACTAAAGCAGAATTCATGTCTGTGCAGTGCTCACTTTTAAGTAAGAAATAAACAGGGTTTTAAACAGCCTGCTCAGATGCCTTTTCCATGAAGCAAAGCAGAATTAAAGATATCCACAATCTTTCAGAACTCCAGAAAGCAACAAGTTAAGACATTTATTAAAATGCATCATACAAAGCTTCAAGTGAGCAACAGATCCAAAATAGGGATATAACTTCATATAATGCTCCTTGCAGTACAGCACTTCCAAGCATCAGACTTATTTTAGCAAAACCTTCACTTTGAGACTTTGTATTGCACAGAACACAGAAGCAGTTCTTGCAGCAGTCTTAAACATTACAGAAATCATCTGTCCTATTAAACATCATCTGATAAGCTCAAGGACATCTACAGGCAAGCTACACAGGCATATAAATCCATTGTCTCATAACCCCACGTGGAAGCAGGCACAAGACTAGACAAATGACCAGCATCTTTTTTCCCTTACACAAAAGTTGATGAGCAGACTGATTACGTTACTTCCACCCCTTATTGTTTAAGCCAGTTTGTATAACATACAGTCCTCAAAACAAAGACAGCAGTATTCAACCATTTCCTAAAAGCAGTGCTGAAGACACACAGTACATAGACTTGCAGTACACAAACTCTGATTTCACATGCATAAAAGCCAAAACCAAACCACTGTTCACTTGTCTTTAAATAAGAAAGAAGTTAATACAGCAATGATGAAAGGCATGCTTCTTTTTGTTTTTTTTCACCTATGTCTTATGTTAAAAAGCAAAGATTCTTTTACACAAGGTACCAATCATTGGAAATTGAAGCACATTTCTGCATCGCATAGCTTGACTTCCTTTATGTTTAACTAAAAGAAAAACCCTTTCACCCTCTTGCATCAGGTGTTTCTAAAAAGAGACACCAAAATACCTGAAATAAGCAGAGATATTTTAGTCTATTTTTAAGGTAAAAAAAATAAAAATAAAAATAAAAATAGTAAATAAAAGCTCCTATGTGTGTACAGTGTGTTGACCTTGGTCCACTATTTACAAATTTCTTAATCAATTTTCACTGCCAAGCTTGACCAAAGGACAAATCCTGAAGGAAAGAACAAACTTCCCCCTCTTGTTGCAAGATGACAACATAAAGTTAATTTCAGAGCAACAAAAACTCTCATGATGTATTTAGGAAAGATAGGGTAGGGAAATAGAAGATTCTGAAAACATGTGAGGAATTTACACCAGAGTTTGTATGTTATTAAATTCTCATTTGTCAGTGAAAATTAAAATCAAAACAAAACACATCTTCAACTAAAGCTTTATTCGTTCTTCTGCTTATGGACCAGAAAATCAACACTCAACACGCTTACAAAAAGCCTCCTGCTTGCTGGCTGCAGCACACAACAAGATGCTGGCAGTCCATTCCATGCCCAGCTACTAAATACTGACAGCTAATCAAACCAGAATTGCCTTTTCAGCTCTTCAGCACAACTCCCAACACTCGCCAGCTTCACCTCTCAAGACTGTGTTCCTTATGCTCATTTGGTAAATTCCAAATGGGCACGTGCTTGATTGTTTCCTTTTTCTCTGCTTTGGTCTAAAACAGCTTACCTGACTACACTTTAAGTACCCAAGGAAATGATGTGATAGTTCTATTTTACATATGCACCTACTAATGAAAGCATTACTTCTCATCAGCAAACAAGGTAATTCCCCAGGTAAGCATCACAGTTATTCTTGATAACGTTTTGTACTGAGTGTGATACAACCATTACTTCTGAAAAACAATGTTTGCTTCTTATAGTTACTTTAAAAAAAAAAGCCTCCCAAAATAAGTCCTCCTAAACACTGAACCACCACCTGCCATAGCCATGTTTAACTGGAAGCAGAATAAGAAAAAAAAATTGCAAGGGAAGATTTCACATCTTCAATTCTTTCTAGAGAACTACTTAATAAGAGGCCCTAAATATTCTTTAAAATTTGATAAATTCAGTAAATGAACACAACTTTGGGTAGTTACTCCTCTTTCAGGTTAAACAAGGCTAACTGGAATGAACAGTTTTCTTAGTCAATCATAAATATAAAAGCTTAACATATCCTTTCTCCCCTTTTCCCAACTATGTGACCATTCTCTGTCACTCACGTTGGCTGTGGTAACTGCTGGACTCTGGCTAAAATGTCCATAACAGCAGAAATTTATCCCATACAAAAGAAAGCAGCTCAAAAATGTAGCTAACTAGAAGGCGATGCAACCCCCACCTCCTGGTGGCAGCATGAGTTACACTAACTCACCTCATCCTTGGAGCTGGATATCTCCAGGAAAGGGCACAAGTGCCTTGTGTATTGCAACTAAGTATTGAGGCTACCGAGAATGTTAATTGGGTTTTCTTGTTCCCTATGTCTCCTTTCTGTCTGCTGAGCGTCAAGGTGAGCTGACTCCCTAAGGGAAGTCGGTTCCAGAAGGTTTGGAACCACTGGAGCCAGGAAAAGGGGAAAAAGGACAAGAGCATGCTGCCAGAAAGCAAAGGACAAAGAGACAATGTCACTACTCCCTTCGGCACCAGCAGACTGTTTGAACCATTCAGCTTATCTAATCTCACCTTCAGAGTGGATCTTTCTCACATCTAAAAGATGCTAGAATAAACAACACCCTCAAGTCTAAATAAAGAAATAACACCAAGCTGCCTACGGTCAGACAAGAGGAAAACCAACTTACCTATGCCTACAACATCAATAAGGACATTCCTTAATTAATTTAAATTTACTTTATTTCTCCTATGGTGGCACCTAAGGCACTGTCCTTCAGCTTTTTCACTGTTTCTTCCATTACAGAGCAGAGATGCTGAGGCTCAAGTCTCAGTGAGGGGAAAGCAGACCTGTTTGCTTCCAGAAGGGAGCCACAAAGGCTTGCCCTATACTGTCTTAAATCGCTATTCTCAGCTAATAGAGATTTAAAACAAACAAACACAGAGAAAGCTTTTAGCTCGCTTTTAAAGCAATCAGAAGGCATGCAAGAACTGAAAAAGTGACCTATTTATTTACATTTGAAGACTGCTTCAGCTGACCTTAGAAAGTGACTAATCACTACTTCAGTGCAACACCTTCAGGTTAAAGAAATAAGAAGCCTAAAATCTATAGACCAGTCTGCTGCTTTTTCTAAAAGCAATCCTGAACGTAGAATAGTTATTCTAACACTGTTTTATAAGAACCTGAAAGAGGTTGCCCTCAAACATGTTCTCACATATATTCATGTTGCAGCAGATTCCAACATTGAAGACATGCTGGCACACACCTTAAAAGAGGCACAGCATAAACACTGTTCATGCTCCAGTTTACTTAGAGGTAGTGCTTGATCTAGAGATCGTTTACAAGCAAAGCAGAGAGTTGCCCCCTCTGTTCCTCCCCCACTCCAGAGCATTCTCTCCTGCCTGCAAACCAGGGCTATGTGACCCACTAATGCAGAAGATAACAAAAAAATTATAAAGTGGAAAAGCAATTAGAACAGGAAGGTAAGGTTATATAACCTTAAGTGAAAAGAGTCCATTATTCTTCAGGGAACATCAAATGTCTTACATATCAACAAAATTCCATACATACCTGTTCTGCAGCAGCCTAGTCACTCTGTTCACACAGCTGACACTTCTGTCTCTCAGAGATTTTCTAATCCTTTCATCTAATTTGGTACAAGAGAAATCATTTCCAAGCTGTACATCACTAGTGTTTCTCGCTCTTTCTATTTGTCCCCCTGCACCATTTGTAGCTTTTGATGTACCCCCACACATTTTCTTTCACTTCAAATCCTTTTGCAAGAAGCTGAAGAGATCCAGCCTCGAGCAGATTTCTTCACTATAGATCAACCATTAACGATGATAACTCCTATCAGATTTCTTCCCTACATAAGAATACAATCCAGTGATTTCTTGTTGGTGGAAGAGGAGTCAAATACATGCCATTCGTGAAGAAATACAGCTGTAGCCACAGTACCGCTGCAGTTATTCCAGACAGAAGAGCAGACACTACTTCCAAGTTTCAGAAGCCATTCTCTTCTTGCTGTGTTAGTTTCCTACCAAGCCTGGCACAAAGCTGCAGCAGATACAACAGCTAATATTGACTTAAACTGTGTTTGTTTCCTGGTATGTGATTAGGTAGCTGGCAATTATGTAGTCACAAGACCAAACCATATGGCCTCTTAAAAAAAAGCATAGTTGCTTTTGCAGTGACTCGCCCTTCGTTGCAAGGTTGTTCTAACACTGGCTACAACACCCTGTTAATGGCTCTCATGTGAGCAAGTGTCATCTGACAACTCCTAGCAACCTCATATAGCTCAGGAGCAAATAAGAGTCTGTCATCATCACCATATGGTTTATTGGGGGGGAAGGGAAGGGGGGGGTTGGAAACCATGACCAAAAAACACTAGCATACTAGCTGATCTGCACTATAATGGTTTTACTTTCAAGGACAAATGACATTTACACTTGAACAAGAATTTCAAAGTACAGTTTTGAAAAGCTTTTAGAAAGAAGGGAAAACAAGTTTGTCACAGATATTGTCCGTTTATGAGAACTTATAGTCACAGGCCTATTAAAACAATTCAGTGGCAGCATTGGTGAGAAGCAGCTAATAAAACACTTCTGACAAAGATGATATAAAATTTTAAACAGACCAATGGAATTTGGTTCAAGTTCATGTAATTCTGCTGGAGAACCGAGTCCTCTTTCCCCACCACTGCTCTTAAAAAAATAATTAAAACACATCCATACAACTGCTAGTAACTCCGCTTACACAGCTTTTTTCCCCAATCAGTAGAGTTTTAGACACTTCATAAGATGACAGCCAAGGAGCTATTCTTCTAAATTAAAAAAGGAAATGAATCTTGCTAATGGTCACTCAGAAATACAGCAGGAGAGTTGGACAAGATATCAAAACCCAGCAGTACATGCTACCTGCTGAATAGCACAGCATCCTCCTTAAAGGCATTTTATAAGCTCCGTAAACCACAACCTCTAGAACTTGGACAAAAGACAAGTGGTCAGCTAGAGCACAGTAACACTGAACACCATGCGCAGACACAGGAGAAAGCCTGAAGCAGTAAAAAACGAAAACAAAACAGTTCAAATTACACGAGTACACACACAGACCCCCAAGATCCACACATGAGGGAAACAAGCATAGAGTTCCAAAACATCCAGTTAAATCCCAGTGCCAGAGAATAGAAATAGGACATAAAGAAGCCCCCTAAAATGCTACAAGTCCCCCTGTGAGCTATACAAGAAGATTCCATCTGTTCTCCTGAAATACTTAGGGAATTATGACTGGAAATCTAAGGAACAGTTTCTAAAACATAAAACCACAAATCCATATTGTGAAAGTATCTCAACTCTAAGGAGCGGATACTACAGAAAATGGAAGAAGACACCCTGCAGTCCTGAAAGTTACTCTCTGAGAAGCAGAGTCAAATCATTTTCCCTTTTCTAGGCAGTGTGACAGCACATCACCTGTTCTGTTTGTAGGTCATTTCCTGTCCTTCATCACAGCTCTTACAGAGTTGTCTATGTTATTTAAATCCATTCCCTGTAAGGAGATCTGAGATGAGGCACGGAAAGAGGAAATATATATGATGGAAGTTACTTAATTAAGGATTTTCTGTAGAAGTTACAGTTGTCCACTAAAATCTAAATACTGTTTTCAAATCTAATACACAACACAGTTTTGTTTTCCAGATATCTTTTAACAAATGTAGGAAAACAGAAAGTTTGCATCATACCTGCTGTTTGAGTGAGAATTTCATTTCATGAGTCATACATAGCAAAACTGATACACACAAATGCCCACAATTCAGACATTCGGGATGAGTGCCAGAATATATTTGTAAGTAAAGTGAAATTGATTTTGGACTGCTTAAAGATGAATTTCCCTCTTTAAGACTATTTAATAGATTACATAGATGTATTTTCCCTTTTTCTCTCCCAAGAAAGCTCCTCCATGCTGCTCCTCTTTGTTTTACAGCCTTGGAAGAGCTGCACCGATGCCACACTGCATTCGTTTTCCACAATCATTTAAAGTAGTCCTAATATGGTAAAGCACTGTTTAACCTTAGCTGAACCGCCTTGTTCCAGCATGATACATACTTACTAGTTTCATACAAGTTAGGCTGGATATATTGCAGATTAGTCATGCAACAAGTGAAGGAACATGTCATTTGTAGCACTTCCCTCACCTCAAGTTTTCCTATAGAAAGAGTTGTGGTACAGTTCTCAATATTAGATCACTGCCCACAGATGTTACCTATTCAGAAGAACAATTCTATATGCTACGGTATGAAAAAGAAAACAACACAGGGTGTATTTGTTCACTGCAAACAGAGCTGTCTGAACTATCCGCTCACTGTCAGAGAATACACTGAATTTTTGGTTGGAATCATTTTTCACCATCTTCATCAAAAAGCAGTATCAGCACATACACATAAGACACACATCTGATAGAAGCTAACAAGCAGTTCCATGCCAAGTTAAAGTCACCATAAACTGCACACATCAGCTTTTCCACAACCAATGAGAAGAGCCTACTAAAGCAGCATTTCACAACTCGGCCAATTATCATAAGTTTGGATTCACTGTTCAGAGGCTTATCTGTAAGTCAAAAGTCTGGGAGCCACCATGCAATGCCTCAATGATAATGTTAAATAAAACAGGAAAAGAAAAACAAAAATAAAAACACATAAAACAAAGTTCCCAAGAACAACATGCCTGAAGTAGCACCATAACCAGCACAAGACAATGTTTTGAGTTGCTAGCCCCCAAAATACAACGCAAAAAGAGCGCAAGGGTATTATTAGGGATAACTGTAACCCCAATAGCTTTCTAGCAGCTAGGAGATCTCAGTTTGTCCAAATTAAGTCACATTCTGCAAAAGTAGTTTTATAGCAGTAATCTCAATGATGGTAAAGAACCAAAGGCTCACTTGTCCACAGAACATTCTTCAGGCTTTTTCTGCTTTTAGCACTTTTTTCCTGCTTCAGGGAGCAGCTCCCAGGTGTTGCTGGAGCCAAAGAGGCCATGCCAAGCAGCAGCAGCCTGGCAGGAGCAAGCAGTGCAGGTTCCAGCCCTCTGTCAGGCACAGGCCACCCGCCTCCTGCTGCCTCAGCGCCAGGTCTGGCCTAACGCAGCACTCACATGTCCCTTGCTCCAGCAGCACCATGTGACTGGGTCGGCATCCAGGAACAGAGCTACTAAGTGCAGACACTGCCAAGGCATGTTGGGCAGCTGCCTCAGCCAGAACACGAGACATGCACTAGTCTCTTAACCTACCAGTGTTACTGCCTATGCTTTCACCCTCCTTTTAACAGAGAGAAGGAGAACTGAATGTTGCACATTTTGGGTAAAAATTTTGCAGCAATGCAAGGCAAAAAATAATTCATAATGCTGAACCAGCTCATGTAGCATTTCAGTACTATGTGAAAGTACGGGCTGATCTCAGCCCAATCATCTACTCAGGCAGGCAGGCCCACACAGACACCATCACCACAGCTCCAGGCAGCATCCTGAGGCACTGGCTTGGTTGCCTGCTCCTTCCTCCTCTTCTCAAAACTCTGATTTGTTTTCTTTCTTTATTTATTTTTTTCAAGTCCATGTGCTGCTTTCAAACACATGCTCAAAGCAGTAGGTTTAGTAGATGAAAGTGAAAGCTATTAAGAAACAATATTGTTTATTAGAAAGAAGTAAATACATCCTCATGCCATCTGATACAGGAAGATATGAACAACATTGTTTGCATTGTTTAGCATTCAAAAAATGCTACCAGTTTGCCAAGAAAAAGGAGAACTGCTCTGAGAGCAATGCCTCCTATGATATTATGCTGGCCTGCAATACCACAGGAGGCTGCTGGTCGCATGGCAGTAGAGGCTGAACCTTCCCACCGTGATTCTGTTCCATGTTATTGTTGTGCAACAACAGATGGCAGCAGAGGGGTAGTCTGACTAAATGGTGTCTGACATGGAAGTGCGTATGGAGCAAAACTGTGCCAGTGAACCCCTCCATACAGAAAAAAAAGGCACACACTGATGTTGCTGAACACATATAGAGACCAAACAGTGGGTGTGAGCACAATGAGGTGGTGAGTGGTGAATTCAGTAATGGCAGCAGTGGCTCACCTCTGCTAGTACAGACTTCAATGAGAGTGGCATACAGACTGTTGGTCATTGCTGTCAAAAATGCATAGCCAACGGTAGTGCCCTCTCTGAAAAAATAGTGTTCCATAGCTGGGAACCTGCTCTATCAAATAGTGTTGTGCAACTGTTGTAGTTTCAATGGGAATATATTCCAAACATTACTTTCAGAGCCATCAGTTTATCTTTTTGGTAAGAACTCCAGCACTTGGAACTCAAAGTAGCTAAAAACACCTGCATATCAAACTGAATAGAATATAGTTTAGTAACAAACTTTATCATCAAATTTACAAGTAAAAAAAGGTCTTGACATTTTTCATTTGGATAGGTTTTTTTTCCCTCTGTTTTTTAATATCCAGTACTGTGGTTTTACAAACTCTACTTTTGTATTTTATTAACACCTGTGACATATAAACCTTAAGATAACAAATGTGGCACTCCAGCACAGCTGAGCTGAAGCAGCTCAAATCAGTCAGCTAGCAAAACATCACTGAGTTCTTTGTAAACAGTTACAGCCAGCTGTTGTAAGAGCAAGATGAGATGTTTCTTTACTCTTTTGGAAAATAAAAAGAGAATCAAGAGGCAACTGAAAAGTTAGCCTGCAATAATGGGAATGAGAATGAATAAAGTATGAATATTTATGGAAAATGTACTGATTTACGCAGCTGGCAGGAATATGGGAAAGAACACAAGCACAAAAAGCCATACATGATCATCCAAAAGTTGCTATAGCATGAACAGCAAAGTCCATCGTCTCTCCATAGATGAATGCCAGGAAATCCTGACTTAGATTGAATGAAGTGATAACACAGATGGATATAACGTCAGCTCCGGCGTTTTTCATTAGTTATGGCCAAAAATATTGTGTTTTTTCTTTGTTCTTGTTGTTATGACCATTTGTCTATTCCATCCAAAACACTTTCCTTAACCCTCAATTGCAGATGGTACTGAAAGTAGTTTTCCAGCACTGAATCCTGAAAGCCACATGTATGTATTTATTTTTATGTTTCACTACAAAGGAAAGAAGCCACGTCTTAGAACTCTATACAAGTTCAAGGTAGTTATATCACTCATAATTTAGCACCTTCTTGAGAGAGACAAAACCAAACAAACCACAGGTTAGCCACAGCCTGGCATGGCAAATGCAGACTTACTGCAAGACACTATCCAACAGACTTACATTTTGTTTACTACACCAATTGCATAGGATTTTGAATGTATAAATAGTCATTAAGTTATGAAATAACCTCTTGCTTAAAGTAGGCCAACCACTCTAAATACTCGCATAGATTCCTGAACATTTTATCCAATATAATGGTATTACATTAAAAGTTTATGCAGTCAGGTTTACAAGTATAAGCTGTTTATGCCCAGAAACATGCTAAAATACAGTGTCTGTCAATCATTAAATATATAGATCAAAAGCAAAACACACAGAAAAGAGCCACATTCAACCACGCTGTGTAATAGGAACACTTCACATTTGGTAATAGAAACAACCTAAAACTTCTAAAACATCAACAAACTCACTTAACAATTGCCTATTTACCTAAATCAGAAACCATTCTCCTTAAGAGCAAGTAAGAATTGCTCAAGGTCCATCAGTGATCCTCAGTGCAACACTGCATAAGCAAGTACTCTATAATATAACTTTCTCCTGAGATTAAACGTACAAGAGCAGGCTCACAAGGAACCTTAACCACTAAAGATTCAGGACAACAGAAAGACAGACAGAAAGACCCATAGAATTCTCACTTTTTTCCAGTCAAAACAGGGCCAGAAATCAGACCAAGAGATCAGGCAAATGCAGTGTCAGCTGGGTATATACATTTGCAGAGGTCACTGCCAAAAAAAAAACAAACCCAAACCAGCAATCACTCATAACCACTATGAGATCCAATATTCTCTTCCCACGTTCCACTCCACTGCCAATCTAACCCTGAACTCATTGGCCAGTTCAGCTACAGGTAGCAATTTTATGAAGTTATCACATGCCACCTTAAAATGACAGAGAAGCCTAGATTTAGATACTCTATTCTTGTACTGCCATTCAAAACTACTCCCAAACATATTCCTATCTGTAAAACTTCTCATTTGAAATACTCAAGTCATCACATGTCATTCACTCACTCTCAAACTCGGAATCACATGTGAAACTGTTTGGTGCTCAGTAAGTACAGACAGATGTTATAAATGGTATCCTGACAGAGAGAGTTAATTTTTCCAGCTCTTTAGCTTGATGCTATTTAGAAACTCATTTAATGGGTGGTAAGGCAGATGCCAACACTCCTGAATCTGTTTGAGCTGACTACCACGTGAGAGCAACCTTCCTCCAGGGTAAAAGTCAACATCCAGTAAAGGCTTAGATGCATGCTATCAGCCAAGTGAACCAAAGTGGTTACCAGTTCCCAGGTCTTTATTACAGCCATCTCAACACAGCTGAAGACCAGAACATATAAGCCCTTAATAGCTATTTCTGCATGAAGTCTGATAGCTTAACACAAAGCGCTGCAGGAAGTGGTTATATCACCAACCTTTACATAGACAAGACTAAGAAGGGCTCCAACACTCTCTATCCTATCAACACTGCTGTGAAAGTGATAAGTATTCAGTGAATAACTCTAGCATGAAAGAAAGTGACATCATCCCAGACCACTGCAGTCTGTTTGCCAAGAGACCCTTAACACACACAGACTCAACTCTGCTGCTGCTGAACAGCAAGGAAAAGGCAAGGAAAGACGACAGATATAAGCACTCCATTCAGTAATGGTTGAATGAGTTTATATGGCCACTTACAGAAACAAAGAAAACAGACGATCTGTGTGACCATAGGCTCATCCACAAGTTGCAGACTTTAAAAAATTTCCATAACTGTCTTTATTCAGAATTTAATATAACATTGTGATGTGAATGTTCTAAGCACTGTCTGATCTGGAAGTGATCCACTTTTAATGAAAGAACCTACTTAGAACTATGTATTCAACAGCCTCTAAGTCAATCTCTTGAGGATTTCTTTCAGAAGCCATTAACTGGTGTAGTCTGCCCAAATTTCCTGCATTGCTAAAGTTTGTCATTCACACACCCAGCCCCTCAAGTCAAGCAGCTTCTGCTGTCAGATAACGTTCAGATTCGGAATTCAGTGCAAACACTTACAGAAATCCAAAGCACCAAACTTGTTCAAGCCACTGTTTTCTTTCATAAGTCAGTACACTTACCACTAGTAGAAGCTAGGAGATGTTACGTAAGAAACATTCTGACTTCATCATAAAATGTACTTTAGTAAAGCATTTAGAATTATTATTTTTACTTACTGGGAAGTGCTAATATCCAACTCAGCCCTTTAACACCTCTATTGGACAATGAAATAAATACTGACCATTTGTTTTCATAATATACCTAATTTCATTAGCACATCTGAAACTTCCCTGAGCACCTCAGAGGAGAAAAATCGAACCACATGACTTTTAGATAAGAACAAACTGCAGAGACAGCTTCATACTGATTCAGTAATTGAATGACATACACGTATCTCGAGTTTCACTTCAGCACAATTCATGGAAACAAAACCATGAATCAGTTTTAACCACAGTAAATGTTATTTAAAACTCTCATGTCTATTAATCACTGCAATTCTAACCACCTCCCCACCATTCAGGATGTGTGTTGACCAGCAAAACAGAAATATTTTGGCAGTAGTCATGAGAAAGCACCAGTACTTGCCCTAATCAGGTCAGGAAAGACAGACCTATAACCAAACTCCCTAAGCCAGCCCTCTTGATGCCTCAGATGGATGCTTCACCTTGCAGCCTGTGCTAAAGCTTGTCTTGTGACCTCAGTCTTGTATATAAAGTAAGACACCGCTACAAATATTTGCAAAGCTGATGCATGCGAATAGGGCAAATGGAGCCCTGGAAGAAAGGCAGTGAGAACTGTCAGCATGGGGAGAAAGCCAAATGGAGAAGAACCTGAGTCTGAAGGTTAAGAAAACTTGGGGGCAGAATGCACATAGAAGTGGTTCAGAACAGGCAATATCACCACATCCAGGCTGGTTAACCACTCTGGTGGTAATCAGATACTTCATCATAAGCAAGTGCTTGCAAAGGGACACACCAGCCAGATTCAGTGCCCTCACACATGAAATGCCCAATTCAAAGTCCTCCTTTTCTCACATACTGTACTCACAAGAACCTTTACATGGCAAAGAGTGAAAATCAGGATAACATAAGAACATTCTTCTTACAGCACTCTGTCCAAGTGGCATTCAAGATGATGCCGCTCTCCTAATCAAGGGTGCACTTAGTAGAACCAACTGTTGGTGAATACAGAACAGAACATGCAGCTCTGAAGCTCATCATGAGCCATCCCTGCATGCTGCTCAAACACAAAGTAGATTACAGATGAAAGCAAAACGTGGTCAGCATCACAGGGAATATCAGCTTCTACTAACCCAAGGAATTCTTTCTGGAAAAAAATAGAAAGGTCTGAACAGCTTCAGCAGAAATATCAGAAGAAGAGATACATTGCTTTTGTGGAAACAATTACTCCATTTTCTGGCCCACTCAACCCCACCTATTTTGTCACATCTGATCTCACAGGACTTTCAGCAGGCTGTCACTGCTCAGACCAGAATCACAATGAGATGTTGCTACTACAAATTAGAACAACTACATCCAGCAGAGTTAAAAGATAACATAATTTAATGACTACAACATTCCTGTCGCATCTCTGCTACCTTCCATCCCTTCTCACCTTTTAATAAAACTTCTTTGTTACTTCAGCTGAATTTACTGAAGAGTCTAGTAAAGCACACCGACACAACTTCTTTTGGTTTCTCTATGAGTTCAGTTTCTTTGAGCAAATGTCCAATTTTCCACTCAGCACAGAGCACTCACCTATGCAGCCCTAGGCATGTGCGCAGCAGAAGTACCCTGAGAATCAGGCCTCAAGCACCTGGTACCCAACCGTACACCAATTTAAGAGTCAAGCATGTAGGAAACACATTATTAGCTTGTTATGTCACACTGTTAAGCTACCTGTAAATGAGAAACAAGATAACCCACTAGTAAAGCCAATTTGTTCAGTCAAGCAAGAACAGGTCTTCTTATGGGAGTAAATAAAATGATCAAGGTACATTCATCTCTCTCAATGTCAACTGTAGCGTAAAAAGAAAACAACAACAAACCAACAGTAATGCCACATAGAGGGTTTCTTCTTGCAACCTTAAGAGAGCAAAGCCAGAGGAAACCAAGAGGTTGTTCAGTGATGGAAGCCTCTGGTGGAAGGGAGCCAAACAGTGATAAGTTTGTGTTCCTGCAGAGCTCAAAAGCCAAAGGACTTGGGTCTTGTTTGTTATCCTCCAAAACAGCCTGAGGCCAGAAGCATGGTTTCCACTCAAAAGACTATACTTTCAATCACTTCCTCACTAAGCTGTTTCTTGAGTGAGTCTGCTTGCAATAAATCTCCTTCTGTGGAAGCGCACTCCTTAGTTCTCATTCCTGAGGAGAGGCCGAGCCAGAACAGAGGCATAAAGCTGCACCTCAAGGCTCACCTTTAGCCATCAGCAAAGAGGTAAAAGGCCAAGACTTGCTTTAAACCTTCCCACACCCGCTCAGCTCTGGCCCTGGGCTGCACTTCCCCTCCAATAGGACATGGATTTATTTTCCCCAAAAGCTTTTTTTTAAAGGGCTCACAGTCAGATTTTTAGTGATATTTCCACACATAAAGATGTACACGAGTGCTTGGTGTCATTGTTGCTTCATGGACACTCATAAAGCTGCGAGAAGCTTAAGAGAAACTTAATTAGGTTACAGGAATTTACTGAGGAGTGTTTCATTTTAACAGAGAAAGATACAACAAACTGACATGGCAAGCATATGCAAAGCTCACCACAGCTTTCTTTCCTTTTTCAGAAGGCTGGTAACAAGTGCTGTGAAATAATACATAGTGAGTAGGAGCTCACTGAGCATTTCAGCGCTATGACCAAAGGAATTATTAATATCAACTGCCAGACAAATGATCTCATATACCAACACTAACAAACTGTTACCAGATAGATATCCTGCAGCTACAACATGACATCCGTTCCATTATAGGCACCAGAAGGAGCAGCTGATATTTAAAGCTCAAGTAAAAGCCTGTTTGCAAGTTTTGAACCCAGCTGAAATAACACATTTTTAATAGAATCCATGTAAAATAAAATGACTGCCTATTTCACATTGTTTCTTCACAAAACATACAAAACAAATCTTATCAATGTTTGCACCACAAATATCACATATTTGCCAGTGAGGGAGCAATCTTCCAAGAACTCCAGTATATGTCCTTACATTTTTATACCCCTTGGATACAGGTGCCTCATAATCAAAAAACAGCAACAGACCACACAGAACATGAGACCAGTGTGAAATCTCAGCCCTCTGCTTAAAAGGTAACTTCAACCTTTTGTGTTTAAAAGTACAATAAAGCCCTGCTGTGCAATCTCATCCTAGAATCAAGCGAGAACTACACACTGCTGTAAACCCAAGTACAAGCTACCCACAATAGTTAATTTTCTTAAAGCCACTCAATACCAACACTAATACATTCAGCCCTTGAGACACTCTAGTCTTGACATAAACTTTGTGGTTATTACATTAAAAATTCTAGGGGAGGAGGATGCTTTGTTTCTGCCATAATAGCTGCTCTTCTGCTGCGCACATGAACCTGGTAGCAGTCCAAAGCCTGTACAATCTACTCTAAATCTATCTTGGAAGGGAAGCAGGATTTGATAAGCAAATAAGAAGTACGTATATATACACACATGAAGATATTTTTACTTAAGGGAAGCAAAAAGCAGTAGTAATAAAAAACAGAAGCTGAAGATGTGTGTACAGAACTGCTTAGAACAAATATAATATCATGTCATGAGTACCCATCTGCTCCCCAGCTGTTTTTATCTTTTTTAAAGAGAAATACGATATTCTATAGTTCTACTTACTGCCCTTCCACCACCCTGTAGTCCCATTATTCTGAAGGGTGGTGCAGGCCAGTAGTAAGTCCTGCTAACCTAAGAGCACTTCATTAAAGCCTACACCTTGTGTTTACTTCCTTCTCACCCAGCAGGTAAGGGCTGTGTTTCCATTAGCATGAAGCACAGCCCAGCAGGACTAGATCCACACAGAGCAATAAAATAATTGGTGCTAAGGACCTGACACCCACACTGTGCATGCTGTGAGGTTTTCTGTTTCAGCAGCAGTAGCCTGCTCCAAGGGCTGAACGCACTGTGGCTGGGCATTCAGTGATTGAAGCACTTTCTAATTTCATTCAATCCAACAGGAATCCAGTTGGCACACCAGAGCCACTCAGCTACAGGAGCCAAAGTTCTGTAAGTGGAGACAATTGAGAGGATTTCTTTAAAAGACCACTCCTGCTCCAAATTAAAACATTAAGGCTCCTGCAGCCAAGAACCATTGCATGTGGCTCAGCATTCAGCTACAGGCACCACAGCTCTTTTTGCCCATGAGATTGTGCCAGCTCATCCTGGTCAGCAGCATCCATGACAGCTTGCTTTTCTCTTCACAACCAAAGAGAGGAAGCAGCTCTGATGCTCAGTCAAGTCTTAGCTCCAGTGAAAGGAAAACAGCACAAGCAGTACTCTTCACAGGCAGACCTCAAGTCTGGTCCAGTGCCCCCTTGTAACAAAGTTTCTCCTGCTTCTCCTGGGAACACTATAAAATGCAAAGCTTACCAGTGACACATTGGGGGAGGGAAATTGTCAAATTAGGTAAACTTGGGGAGTTATTACCTACATGAATCATTTTCAGCAAGTGTGTTACTGCTTTGGGTGAGGGGCACACAAGCTTTCAGGAGTTCTGTAACAATCCAGGGTTCAAGGATACAGATGACCACTGGTCTCAGAGGACAGTTTAAGAGATCTATATACAGCAAGACAGACACCAAACGTGGGATGATCTCATTAACTAAGAAAATTTGCTAAAAATCCTTAAAAAATACAGGCTTGCCATTAGACCAGACAGCAATCCTGCCACTCTGCCTCTAACAGTGACTTAATACAGAAGTTACCAAAGGATTAAGACTTCAGCTCTACTTCCAATCATGCATTGCCACTCAGTCAGAAATTATTGTTCAACAGAACGACTAATAAAAAATCTCATTTCTAAGGCCCAGTTATTATACTCCTACAGGTCACCAAAAGATCACAGGAAAAAAAGAAGAGTGCTGAGTGTCTACAATAAAATCTTACTTAAGACAATTTTTCTTTTAAAGAGCCATAGCATTTAAACGGTACTGAAACTGAAAACACCTTACCTAGTGAACAGAAAAGAGAAACACGTAGGCCTTAACCTCACAAGATACTGCAAATAGGAGAAATACAGGTTTTAACAGGGGAAGACACTATGTAGGGGAAACTGCCTCGTGGAGATCCAATGAATGAACCCAAGAGAAGGAACAGAGCGCTAGTCTCCGATACAAAGAACCTGTAAGATCTCACGGACGGAGCAAAACAACAGGGTAGGTATGGAAAACACGCATTCTTTCAAATGGAGAGACTCGATTAGACCTTATACGCTACAGAGGATAAAAGCAGCACGGCTTTACAGCTGCCCCAGATACTCCAGCCCCGCTCTCTAACGCAGCACAATCGCTCCGACCAAAGGAATTAGGTGGTAACCCAGACCCCCCCCAGCACCGTTCAGACGTTACCACGCGGAGGGCTGTACGGAGCCTCACCCCGCGCCGCTCCTCGTGCTCCAGCGCTCACCTGAAAGCGGGCCCCTCCCCGGGAGCCCGACCGCTGGGGGCCGCCGCACCACCGCCCCTTTTGTTGAAGAGCTTCTGCAGCAGAGTGGGGGCCATGCTGCCGAGCCGAGCCGCCCCGCCCCGACGGCGGCCCCTCGCACAGCGGCTCAGTGCGCGGAGGGCGGCCGCGGCTTCATTCTCGCGGCCGAGGAGCCGCCCAGCATCGCGCGGAGGAGGCGAGGGGCGCCGGCTGCCGCCGTCACCTGACAGCACCCGCTCCCGCCCGGAGCCCGAGCCGCCCGGAGGGGACGCGGAGGCACCGCGCCCCTCGGCTGGCTCTCGTTGGATGGGCACCGCCACAGAGCCCGCCCCCAGCGCCGGGAGCCAGCCTTAAAGGGCAACGAGCCCTGAGTGTGTATGTGTGTGTGTGTGTATGTATGTATATATATATGTGTGTATATATATGTGTATGTGTATGTATATGTATATATTTATGTATATATATGTGTATGTGTATGTGTGTGTATGTATGTATGTGTGTGTGTATTTATGTATGTATGTATGTGTATATGTGTGTGTATGTATGTATGTGTATGTATATATGCATGTATGTGTATGTATGTATGTGTGCTGGTAGCTCACACGGGTGGAGCAATGCACATCAATTACACGTATTTTTGTACTCGTGGCAACATGCATGCGCATATATATGTATAATACACATCTTATAATACATCCCTGTGCATGTGGGTGTGTTAATACGTTTATGTTTATACATCTTTACTTATAACCCAAATATCCAAATGCTGTTCTGATGTTACTATATTTGTGCTTGCTTAACATAGCCAGTTTCATAGAACTGCAGAATATCCCAAGTTGGAGGGACCTCGAAGGGTCATTGTCTCGCTCCAATTTGTAGGAGGGAGGCAAGGTTCTTTGATATGTGTATACCCGGCGTGAGATTAAGAAGCAACGGTTCAAATGTTGGTCCAACCAGTTTATTAGAGTCCTAGCTATTTTTAGGGAGATGGGGAAGGGAAGGTAGGCGATAGAAAAAGTAAGAAATGTAAGCAAGGAGTCTTTGCAGAGAGCGAAAGAGATATAGTCACCACCGTGGGTCCAGCGAGGTACACAGTAGGTCCGACGATCTCAGGAACTCGTCTGATCGCCGCAGGGGATGGGAGACAGCCAGGGAGCTCCACAGCAAGCCGGTCCCAGGGGTTCTTCCGACGAAGTTTCCCCCTTAGGGAATTCTCCGTCAAAGGTGTCTTTGGGAGTTTGTCTCCAAAGTCCCCAGTTTAGCGAGGGCCTTTTATCCCCCATTTCGGTGGGGGTTTTTCTTCTTCTTAACAAACACTTCTTTGTAAAATGATTTAAAACTAACTTTTCTGACATTCCTGCCCCACAGATAAGCCAGCAAGGGTTGGAGGTCTCTGTTGCCTGACACAAGATTTACCACCTTCTGCAGGGGTCTGCTCCTCCCAGCAGCACCCCTGGAAAAGACTGCTTGTCTTGTTCCTGCTTATCTTTGCAGTCCTAAGCAGGGATGGCACGATAACACCCACCATTCACCCTCCTGGATAGTTAGCAGTTGCCTGTCAGAGTCTTATCATCAGAAAGGCCTCACGAAAGCAAACTTTGAGACAATAAAAGAAAAACAGTTCTGTCTTTCACACCACCCTGTGGCTCAAAGGTTGCTTGAAATTGAGCAAATGACCATTCACGGTGGTGAGGAAAGAAAAAAAAAAAAAAAAAAGTAAGCATAAGGGAAAAGAGGGATAGGTGATATGGGGGAATTAAATGTTCATCATTCAATCAAAACCTTGATTGATAATGCACTAACTAAACATGAGGTTACATGTAAGGTCATAATTTTTTGAGTTGACATATACACACTGATTCCAGCTTTCATTTTAGACAATTCTATAAATGGAATTTCAAAGCTAATGTATTATTACTTATCAACAACTATGAGTTGGCAAACCACCAAAAGGAGAGAGAAGGAACACAATAGTGGTGGATGCGATTAGGCAGTGCCTGCAGGGCGTCCCCTGCTTCAAAGCGCACTTTGCCTTTCTCACCCATCACAGATTCTCTCCTGTTTTAATTCTTGCTAGAGATTGCAAGGCTTTTTCACATGTGCTCCATATCCGCATGGCCAGTGCATGATACAGAGCCCAGGTGGAACACCTGCTCTTAAAAGGTAACAAACCACTATATTAGATCTCTCTACAATACAAACTACTCAGAAAAGTTATTTAGAGCTACAGTTACTTATTCCTATTGCTTGTTACTTGCTTTACCCTTAGCTTCCTTTCTTTATTTAATTGGTAAGCTTTTTCTTGTTGACCTACTCCTACTATTGTTACAAAAATCATCTAAGGGTAGTAATTCTTGATGCAGTACAGAGTGAGATGCACCCGTATCTACCAGAAAACAAACATCTTTACACTGCTGTGTGCACATTGCATTCAGTCCACTGGGGGCAAAACTCATCCTGGGATCTTCAGGTCCTGCTCTAGTGCAGCTGCTATTATTCTTCCCAATTCTTTCATTACAATCCCTCTTTCTATACAATTTCCAAGCTCCATCCACATACCCTCAATTATACTTCTGTATCATTAACAGTTCTTATACCATCAAAGCAGTTTGTCCCATTCCCTTCAGAACCCACAGATCAAACAACACAGTTCTTCAGTTTCCACAACACCCTTAGTACCATATAACTTTCCTTTAGCAATCCATACTTACATATACCATAAACATTTAAAAATCACAAAGACAGTGACAATAACCAATAGTATCAAATAAACAAGTAAAACAAATAAATAGGGGTATTTGTGTCAGCTGCTGTCCACTTGAGCATTTCCAAAGCAGTTCAATTACTGAGAGATATAAATACTAGTTTGGCAAGTTAGAGTACTGTTATAGTTTACCGAACTTTTCACAGAACAGTGTGTGGGATACCCCACAGTATAAACCATAAGAGGGATAATTCCAGAAACATACCCATCTCTTATCAAAACTTAGACATTTTCCAACAACCATGTTTTGTATGGAACTCCTGGACTGATGTGACACTGAAAAACATCAGTGCAAAGGGTTTTAAAATAGATTTCATTTTTGACCACATCTAACAGATATTAGATAGGTCCCTTGGCTCATTTCCCAATTTGTTAGGAATTTGGAAACACTATGGAGGAGTTACATGCAAATCATAATCAGTTTGACAAAAAGGGGTAAAGGAAGGGATGAGAAGGAATGGTTATCACTGTGCAGAAAGTACCAGAAAGTCAGGATGATCTGAAAAAACTCTGAACCAAATTGTGAAGTTTTAACAGATCCAAGGACTGATATCAATCACAATCCACAACAACAACAAACAAAAACATAATACTATTGCAACCAAAATATGTAACAACGAGTTATATCAGTATTCTAGCAAGATCACATCTTTAATTTTTCTGTCACAAAACACAAATGGTTAAAGTCAGCTATCAGTCATTCTGTATTCAGTAAAGGTCCCACGGGGATTTTCTGAAAAATAAAACAAGACAACAACTTGCCCTTTTGGGGCTTTGTTAATACAATTAAAAATGATGGTACAAACCAGTGAGAGTTAATTTTACATTTCTTTATCGGGGTGTCCTTAGCCTTCCAAGGATATTCGTTATAGGATTTCATTAAGGTTAGGGAGACTGGCCTCATGTTAGCTGAGTCAGTGGACACAGGCTGGCCAGAGAGATAAATGTTTCCCTAGCTTATCAGCAACTGGATCATGACTCACAGGGGCCATTGGCAGGAGTGGTGAGGCATTGGGACAGAAGGTGTTAACCAACATCTACCCTTCACTGCCTTCCCCCCCCCCCCCACCTCCCTCTCATCTGGGGGAGGGGGCGAAAGCATCAGCTTTCCTTGAGCTTTTGTTCTGGCCACAAGTTAACTAATTTCTCTAACCTGACTGTGGGTAATCCATTCATCAGGTCTCGTGGAACACCCTTTTGCCAGCCCCGTGTCCAGAGACGATTACGTTTATGATCAATATTTCGCCTACCCGTTCTTACTGGCAATGAGACCCTTCCAGTTCCACTGAGCTTTGGACTAGGTGGCCTAGGAGCAAGGGTGGTTGCTGCGAGCCTTACTTCCTCTGGTTCAGATATACTGGAAGAAGCCACAGGCCCATATTTCCTTTCATAATTAATCAACTCTTGGGCAACCTCCCCCCATGTCCATACTTTATATCCCGACTGCAGATGGTTAGAGGTTACAACTCCTAATGCTGCCCGGGTTCTTTCTCCCTGAGGCACAGCCTGTACCTTTCCTTGCAGTTGTATGCCTATAGGTTTCAGTGATTCTGGAAGCCCCCTGATTAAAGGAGTCATCCGTTCAGGATCAACAGGCATCATCATAGGTGCTTCATGATGTGGCTGCAGCTTTCTATCATACATCATTTGCAGACAAGCAGCTTTTTGAACACTTTCAACCAATTGATCAGCTGTCCCATTAATGGCAAGAGGGTCTCCCCTTTCTAAAGGGTTAAGACCACCTGCCCAATAGGCAGCCCTTTGTGTTAGGGACCAGGGAGCACGGTTGTTACCAGTAGTTAAAAATACTCCAGGCCCCCAATAACCTTCAGCTTCCTTTTCAGTTAACAGTATTTGGTCTCCACCAGTTAAGCTGACTCTCCATACATATTCTGTCTCTGACTCCTTTGGAGAGCGGCTAAAATCCTTTTTCAGTTTTGCTAATTCAGTGGCAGAAAAAGGAATTTCTTTAACATTCATTTGAGGATCCAGATCCTCACTGTTATCAAATGTATATTCAGTTTTTATCAAAGGACGCAATTGGGCTGGCGAGTCCTCTAATTTGCCAAGCCCTTCCTTTATTCCGTGTAGTTCCTTCTGAGGAAAAGTTTTTTCTTGAGGCAAATTATGGACAGCAGTATTGCTAGTATTCTTATATGTCAATAGTTCCTTAAAAGCCATTTGCAACAAAACTGTATTATGTTGCTCTCTTTGTAATTGTTCTTCAAGGTTCACTATTTGATTCTGCAGAGTTTTTACCAATTCTTGCATTACTTTAACTGATTCCTGTAATGCTTGTATGGTTTGGGTTTCTGCCGAATGCTTTTCATCTCGGAACTCCACGGCAGCTTTTAAAGCAGCACCGAGTACCGCACAAATAAACGATTTTCCTTTCCCGGCTCGAGTATGAGCCTCATATTGTAAAACACGAATGCGGTCGGAAACACTCTGCAAGTTATACCAGTTTTGTCGTGCCCAATCCACCCCTGATAAAGAGGGCCGAGCACCATGCTTTTCTAAAAGGTCAAATAGCACATTTTCACTTTTCATAGTGGCAACAATTTCACTCATTTCTCAATACCCTAAAAGATACACACTAAGGGAAGAAAAGGTACACTTAACTCCTTACCCTTCCCCAGGGAGACACGCACCTATCAAACAAATGCAAATGCTACAATCATTCCTCCCTTTCACAAAAGACAAAGAAGCCAAATCAACACTTACAAAGAAAGTGTAAACACCTAAATCGCTCCTGGCTACCCTGTCAGGCCAGAAAAACTTCAAGCTTAAAGCCACACAAGTTTCAAAACACTTCTAGGTTTCCCAGAAAGGAATAAACTTCTTGGAGAGGCACAAATGTCAAAAAATTACTTCCTCACTTCCCAAGAGGCGTACACAAAACTTTCAAATTCCAAAATACGTTACTAGATACTTAAACCACAAAAATGCGAAATAGTCTTCCCGAGGAGGCAAACACGTATAAAACAAAAGTAAATAGTCAAAATTAATTCATACGTCCCCGAGAGGTAAACACATAAGCAGTAAAGTTTCAGAATATGGAGCGGTCTTCCTGGAGAGGTGATCACATTTAAGTTAACAAAATTGTCGCTCCTTGCAAAACCAGGAGGTACATACAGAAAAATTTTGGAGTTTTTGGAAGGACAACACTCTCACGGCGGGCATCCTGCCGACTACGCCAATAAAAATGTCTCGCTCCAATTTGTAGGAGGGAGGCAAGGTTCTTTGATATGTGTATACCCGGCGTGAGATTAAGAAGCAACGGTTCAAATGTTGGTCCAACCAGTTTATTAGAGTCCTAGCTATTTTTAGGGAGATGGGGAAGGGAAGGTAGGCGATAGAAAAAGTAAGAAATGTAAGCAAGGAGTCTTTGCAGAGAGCGAAAGAGATATAGTCACCACCGTGGGTCCAGCGAGGTACACAGTAGGTCCGACGATCTCAGGAACTCGTCTGATCGCCGCAGGGGATGGGAGACAGCCAGGGAGCTCCACAGCAAGCCGGTCCCAGGGGTTCTTCCGACGAAGTTTCCCCCTTAGGGAATTCTCCGTCAAAGGTGTCTTTGGGAGTTTGTCTCCAAAGTCCCCAGTTTAGCGAGGGCCTTTTATCCCCCATTTCGGTGGGGGTTTTTCTTCTTCTTAACAAACACTTCTTTGTAAAATGATTTAAAACTAACTTTTCTGACATTCCTGCCCCACAGATAAGCCAGCAAGGGTTGGAGGTCTCTGTTGCCTGACACAAGATTTACCACCTTCTGCAGGGGTCTGCTCCTCCCAGCAGCACCCCTGGAAAAGACTGCTTGTCTTGTTCCTGCTTATCTTTGCAGTCCTAAGCAGGGATGGCACGATAACACCCACCATTCACCCTCCTGGATAGTTAGCAGTTGCCTGTCAGAGTCTTATCATCAGAAAGGCCTCACGAAAGCAAACTTTGAGACAATAAAAGAAAAACAGTTCTGTCTTTCACAGTCATCAAGTCCAACCCTTGGCTCCGCCCTGAGCACCCAGTAGCCCAGACCTATTTTTGAGGAAGGTATTCAAATGCTGCTTGAACTCCAGCAGCTCAGGGTGACGCCTGCTGCCCTGGGCAGCCTGTTCCATGCCCTCCTCCCTCTGTTGAAGAACCTTTCCCTAATCCCCAGCTGCCCCTCCCCTGATAAAGCTCCATGCTGTTCCCTTGCTGTCATAGAAGCAGAGCTTGGAGCTGCATCAGGCCTCCCCTCAGCCCCCTTTGCTCTGGGCTGAACAAACTGAGGGACCTCAGATGCTCCTCATACAACTTGCCCTCCAGAGTCTTCAGCACCACTGTAGCCCGCCTTTGGATGCTCTCTGACAGCTTTATGTGTGGTCCTGTCCACCAGCAGGACCTTATGTCCACCCAACCACTAAGAGAACATAAATCCGAATGCTCACCTCTAACCAGCTAAGCAATAGCGAATAAAGCATAATCCCACTCTTCTTCAGTAAAGGCAGGTTACAGCTATATAAGATGACAGCCATCATGGCTGACAGAGTAGGCAATGTCAGGGAGGAGCTGGGCATCCAAATCCAGTAATAAACACAGCACTGTAATTCCCACAGAACAGTGCTGAGAAGCTTCCAGTTGTAAATGTTGTGACTGCCACCACATCAAGTGGGGCTGCGTCAAGTGATGGTGGCCAGTGAGGGAAGGAGCGCAGACTAAACCCATTGGCTTAGAGAACCCAAGGCCCACATCATGAACACTTCACAGGGTTTTATTTTGGACTGGTTGTAGGCTGGTCCTGTGGGCAGAATGATTGGCAGTGGCTGGAGCATGTTGAATGTGCAAAAGATGAAAAAGGCCTGGTTTCATGTTATCTGAAAATAATGTTCAAAGTCTGTATCCCATCCCAATTAGAGTTTGGCTGTAAAGAACACCTGACAAAGAAAATGCAGTGACTATTCACTATCCTAGGAATGCAAGATATGAGCAGATACAAAGAAAAATGCCACGCCATCTCCCAGGCAAAGACCATTTACAGCAAGATAGTATTTCTACAGCTCTCATTCTCCTTAGAATACATGAAATAAAATGCAGTATTGGTGAATCAAAACCTCATTTATAATATCTCCTGAGGGGCAGGGAGAACACATTGTGATTGGTGAGACACAGGACACAAAAGGAGATCAATTCTCAAAGGTAGAAAAATATGCCACTGCCTTAGAAAGCTGTCAGTACATTAAAATGATCCATCAAATCCAGGGATATTTAGATGTTTGGGTGTTTCTGTGTTCCACAGACCATAAATCTCTTTGAAGACTCTCCTGAGTATGTAGGAACTAGGCTTTATAGCCAGGACAAACTGACTTAAAATCCCAGTCTCCTCAGTCAGGTTCACTAATCGAGGATATTTGGTAATTACTGCTTAGTGATTTGCACTGCGTAAAGTTACACAAGGGCAGAATAAGTCTTGCTACAATTTGCAAAGCATTGGCTACATTTTGGATTCATTAAAATAAATAAAATCTGATTTTTATTGCTGCTGAGGAAAATGTGTTATCCATTAATGTCTAGAATTATTGTCTCTGCGTATTGTTATTACTACTGTTTAGCACAGTAAGTCTAAATTACTCTCCACTGAGAACTTCAAAAGCCTGTTCCAAAATGCATTCCGCTTTTCAGGCAGGGGTAGAGACTGACAGCAACAGAGCGCCAGGGACCGCAGCCCCTGCAAAGCAGCTCCATCATCCTCCCCTGAATGGAGCATTATGTAATGTGTGCTGTTGCTGCAGCAACTTTTCCCAGCCCCTGAAAAATGCTACAGAGATGCTGCCTTAATATAGACAAGTAGTTTCTCTTTTTTTATATGGAATATACAGTCAGCTAAAAAGGAAAGTCTAAAGAGAAGCAATAATGTAAGGAAATTGTTTCAAAAAATACTGGTAATTATTGCTGTATGAAATGAAACAATCAGTTTTAAACAGTCTTCAGTATTAAAAACAGGAAGAACAGATTAAGGATCTCTTCTTTCAGTCACCAGAATACAAATATCGAGTAGTTTGGGAAGAACCTGTCAGCATTTGCAGATTGTATTTCTCAGCCTCCTGCCTGGGACTCCATCCAAAGCTTAGCAGGAGATTCTCCTACCCTTGATTTTCAAAGGCAAAATCCACTGTGAACATTCCTATTTGCAGGCTGTGCTCTCGTCTTTAAATCCATGCCAACAGTGCTTCATCTTGGATTCCACCCTCCCCACGTCAAAAATGCATAACAAACAGTTATCCTAATTGGATATTTTAATGTCTTTGTGTGATCAATAACAACAATAAACAGCATCATACACTTACATGGAATTACAGTAGCATACAGGACATATATTTGTACCAACAGGGAGAGCACACAGCCCAGCTATGGAACTAATGTCCCACCCTTGCACAGTGGCACCACCACTCCGTACCTCTCCTTCATTCCAAGCCTGCCTTGTACCACTAACAGAAGCCATGGCAATGCTGCTGTGCCTCTACACATCCCAAGGTCCTGTGTGATGCCCTGCTTGGTTGTGTCTACACCATGCGCTAAGCAGAGATAAAATAACAAAAAGTGATCCTGTTTTTGCCTGGTTCTTAACTAAATGATGTGAAAGTCAGTGACAAGTACCTGCATGACTTCTCTTTCAACTTCTGGCATGTCAGCACAGCAGACACTTTGCTTCTTAAGACGTGGTGAGGCAAGAACATGCAGTTCTTTCTTTTGTTACTATTGCATTGATTGCTGAGAGGAATCCCAAGCACAGATGCAGGTTGGGCAGAGAATGGCTTGAGAGCAAACCAGCAGAGGATTTGGAGGGTGTTGGCTGATGAAAAATTCAATGTAAGCTGACAGTGTAAGCCGGTGAACAACCATGAGACTTACACGAACTAATATGGCTGTTAGCATCCCTAGTCAAGACGGTTCTGTGCTGAGCCAAAGCCTTCCTCTGCGGGGAGGTGAAGCTGTTATGAGCTTCTGTTTTCAAATACAATAGGGAGGTGAAAAACAAACAAACAAATAATAACCAAAACAGAACACAGTTGCTCACAGCGCCTTTCAGCACAGCACAGGAACGTCACTCTGACAATCCCTGTCAGATATCACACCATACACTTGGTGTTACAGTCTGTCACTGGCTACAAACTGATTTCTAATGACACTACTGCAGTGCTGGGGAGGTACTCACTTGGCTCACATACTTTCCAGTCTCCGCTAATGACTCATAAAAGGCTTCAATTCCCTCTTACTCAGCTCACATCTTAAAATGAGCACAGCAGCATTTGTTTTCCCTTAATCCTCCCCTTGCTTGTAGCTCAGACACAGCTGGTGGATTGCAAGCTGCTTGGGACACAGATTGCTTCTCATGTTGTACATTGCACATGGGGACTTCTGAGCAACTACTGTAATACGACTTACTAATCTGGAGTATAACCTCTTCCAACTTGGCCATGAACATGGCTGCAGGAGTGTGTGAGCCTGCTGCTGGAGGAATGAAACACCGCTTCTTCCCCAATGCAAGCTGCCAACAGCTCTTGTGGAGGACACACACACACATAGAGTACTTCACTCTGATGCCTGCCAAAGGCGACCGTACTCTTGGCTTGACCATTCTACCTCAGTGATATTGTTAATCCTCTCTCTTTACGCCTCACCTACGCTAAGTGCAGTGATGAAAAAACCTCAGCCTGTGCCCGTGGCCTGATGCCTGGTGACTTGCACATGACTCACAGCACTGGTGGCCTCTGACATTGGAGCATGTGAAATCCCTGACACAGTTGCATGACCTGGCTCACAGAACAAAATGCCTTTGCGTGGTTCCACTAATTCCTCACTAAGCGTTCCCAGATGGTGGCTGATGACTTTTTCCTTCTGTCTGGGGTTCCCCGATGCGATACACGAGAGCACTTGGTGCTGATCACCTCCAACCAGCACGGGGGCTGTGGGAACCATCACCGTGCAGCATAGGGCCTGCAGGGTTATTAATATCAGTGCTACTGCATTTCTCCTTTCGGTCTGGGAATTAGGTTGTGAGGAGCTCATCCGTTTCTTGATGGCTTCCACAGCTCCAACACAAGTGGCTGAGAGAGATGGTCGGCTTCAGAGTGGCTGCTGGGATGGTCATGCCTCGAGAAGAAACGTATTTTGCTTTCAGACCTTTAGAAAGCCGCCATTTCTCCGTGTTTCTAAACATTTTTGACAACTGATACATTTTGGTGGATTGCAGCTTCTAGCAAGGCCTGCGTATGAACTGTAAACCCACACTAAGTTAGGGAACCCCGTCCTCCCTCCCCCTCTCTCCCGTGTACCTACACAGCACCCCAACATTATGACTCCCCCAAACCCCTGCGGCCGCCACTCGTCGCACTGCCGCCGGTGGGCGGAGCGGGCCGCAGCCCCGGCCCCGCGGCGGCCGGAATAGGGGGGAGCTGAGCGGGCGGAGCCAGCGCGGACTGCGGGCGGCTGCACAATGTCGCACCCGTCCCCTGCACAGAGGCCCGGCAACCCCCGCAACCCCCGCGCCTATTTCGATGTAGACATCGGGGGAGAGCGAGGTGGGCGCGGCGGCGGGGCGGGCTCGCAACGTTCGGGCCGTGCGTGAGCGCTACGGAGCGGGGAGCGGGAGCGAGTCCTCACGGGGCGGCCGCTGCCGGGCGGGGATCGGAGGAGCGCGGGGGGTTGAGCTGAGCGGGTTAGTGGGTTCTGTGCCGGAATCGGCAGGGCCGGGGGAAGCAGGGAGAAGGGCAACATGGCAGCCGCTCCCCGAGCCGACAGCGGGCGGTGCGGCGCCGAGCGACGGGGCGGTGCCGCGTGGTTGGCCCTGGGCGCCTCCACGTGCGGCGCGGCCGCCATCAGCCGCCGAACGCTCGGTGTGAGACAGCCCGAGCCCCGGGCGAGCCGTAGCGCTGCCCTGTGCCGGCGATTCCCAACGTGTAACAGCAATCAGAATAAAAAGGATCAGCTCTGACACGTTTAGTTTCCTTTGCCCTGAATTAGGCGGCGCATCGCTGTACCGAGGACAGGACTGACGCATCGATGTTGTGCTCTCTGTCCTTTCAGTCGGACGAATCGTCTTTGAGTTGTTTGCTGACATCGTACCTAAAACTGCCGAAAATTTCCGTGCATTATGTACGGGAGAGAAAGGAACGGGGCCGACAACTGGAAAACCCCTCCATTACAAAGGGTGTCCCTTCCATAGAAGTAAGTTCTGTGAGGTTCTTGTATCAATCTTTGTGACTTTCCTGACCTGCTGCTGCATTTGATAATTGTTTTTTATCTTACAGTAATTAAACAGTTTATGGTCCAGGGTGGAGATTTCTCAAATCAAAATGGCACAGGCGGAGAAAGTATATACGGTGAAAAATTTGAGGATGAAAACTTCCATTATAAGGTACTCTATTAGAAATAGTAATTTTATTCAGGTTTTGGATTTCCAGTGGTGTTTAGTTGTCTTGCTATGTGAGACCGCAAAACAACAACTGAAAAACTGGCAGGCATCACTATCCAATGGTTAAAACAAGCCCCGAGTGCGGCTCCATCAATTACAGCTGTGAGATGTTCCTTTAATTTCCAATGGTGGTGCCCATGGCACTGCTGGATAAAGGTTATCTCGCTTACACATTGGTCCTTGTTGGTGGGCTCCATAGCATTCCGATGAAGGACATCTTATGGCATCATTGTTTTTTGTAATCTGGAGATGGTCTTGAATGGAGTGAAAGCAATCCCTATTTCTATGCTTCTCTGTTCAGCTGTAGCAGAAGTTGTCAGTGTGTCATTGTGCAACTCCCCTTAGTGCAGTCGTGGAGCTGTGCTGTTACTGTGCCAGAGTTTGCAAGCTGAGAGTCTGTCAGTCTGATGTTTCCAGACCTTTCACTTGCTTTGCAATCATACCAAATGAAAGCTGAAACCACCATGGGAGGGCCTCTTCATCAGCATTGTTTTTCCAAGCAAGAAAATGCATGAGTTTTGTTGATAAGTAGGACTTTTCATGGGACTGACACTGAGACACGGCCCCAAATAAGATGGAGTTGTGTGGAAACGTTCTGAAAATCAGAGCCACCAGATGCCCATCTGTAACTTTCTGTCTTGTTCTCTGAGTCTTTACAAACAAAACATGCATACATAAAGCAACACGAGAGCTTACTGTTGGCTTTTAGTATATTGGTCAGCAATGCCTAGTGTTAGTTCAAATTAAAAAAGAAAGAAAAAGAAAGCAAAAAACCAAGGTGAGACATTCACATCTCTCTCAGTGATCTGTTCCAACTCAGGAGCTGACTGGTGGGGTGGACTGACTGTACGAGAAGCAGACAAACGTTAAGAGCATCAAGTGATGTGCGAGTGGCTCTGCTTGTCAGAACACTAGGTGGCAAGTGCAGTGCAGAACTGGGTGTTGGCCCTCTTTGGTCACGATAAGTAAGATTAGCAGCCAACTGAGTGTAACTGTGATTTGCCAAGGCCTTATTATGTCTGTCTTTGCAATGTACATTAAAGCGATCTTGTATACGTTGGTTGTGATGTATTGTTTTTTGTTTGTTTTTTCCCAAATGCAGCATGATAAACCAGGGCTGCTGAGCATGGCCAATGCAGGACCTGGTACTAATGGCTCCCAGTTCTTTATTACAACAGTGCCTACTTCGCACCTGGATGGTAAACATGTGGTCTTCGGCCAAGTGATCAAAGGAATGGGTGTTGTAAAAATATTAGAAAACGTTGAAGTAAATGGAGAAAATCCTGCTAAGGTAAGCAAAGTCTAGGGCACCTAGGGATGGGTTTTTTTTGGGGGGGAACTGTTTTAATAAGCAAAACTGCTATTGACACCTTTTTTTTTTTCCCCCAGTTGTGTGTCATTGCAGAATGTGGAGAGCTAAAGGAGGGAGATGACTGGGGGATTGTTCCCCAGGATGGTTCAGGAGACACTTACCCAGATTTTCCAGAAGATTCAGATATAGACTTAAAGGATGTAAGTACTTTACTTCTAAGGTACTTATTTTACAGAATGCAAGACCTGTAAGTACTCCGAGTTACATGGTGTCTGCAATGGTGTTCACTCAGCCTTTATTTCTAGTAATCAAGATTAACTGGTAATGTCCATTAGGACAGTGAATGCTGGGGAAGGAACTGCTGTCTCTTTATTCAGTGCTAATTACAACTGATTTTTCTTTTCACAGTAAATAACAACACAATATTGCACTTATTTCTTTTCGTTTCTTTTTACTCATTTTTTGCTTGTGCTGTAGTGACAAATTGTAATTATTAGACTTCCAGCCAAGAGATGACTAACTTAATATCACATATATTGACTTTAGGCAGCGTTTAAAATATCCACCCTTAAAACTTTGCCTTACAAAAAATAAAGGACCAACCTTTAAAAGTATTTTTAGTATATAGCAGCTAGGTGCTGCTATACACTTCAAATATGTGCTGCTCTGTAAATAGAAACGATGGATTTGCTGCACACAGGCAGCTCTTTTTCTCAATCCATAGAAGTTTGAAGTGTTTTGAGAAAAAGAAATGAAATGTGTGTTGATACAACTTTCAGTTTAGAATGTGCAGAGTTCAGGTACCGCTTTGAGAGACAGAAGATGAAATATCCTTGCAGATAAAGCCAGCTTAGTTGAGTAGTTTGATTTTTGAGATACAATTTTTTCTATGGATAATGGTCAGCAGTGCTCTATGTAGCATTTAGGGGAAAACTGAACTGTTGTGTTATTTGCAGTGTTTTCTCCTTTATGCTGCAGAAAACCCATTACAAGTTTAATTTTTCTACTGCATACCATAAGGTAGAGAATGGTAGAGGAGTGGTTTGAAGCTAGTATTTATCTAAAACTGAAATGCTTCTGAGACTTCATTGTAGTCTGTGAAAGAGAATGGACATGGAATCCTACTGTTAAAAATTAGGTAAGCCAAGACTATTTTCCTAAGTAAATTTATATGTTATATTTTCCATCTATTAGGTTGACAAGATTGTGGCCATAGCAGAAGACATAAAGAATATAGGAAATACTTTCTTCAAATCGCAAAATTGGGCAGTGGCAGCTAAAAAGTATAGTAAAAGTTTACGGTAAGGCCATCATCATTAAATGAGGTAGTTCCTGTAACCCAAACCAACATTACTATCAAGCAATTACACATCTGGGGTGCTCTGCTTTTTTTTTTTTCTGTTCTAAACAATAACTTTCAGAGTCTGGGAGGCATTTGGTTGAGTTTTAGCTACTTGTTCATGTAGATCATCTGCTTACTTCTAGGTAAGAGCTATAGGTAGTCAGTATTGTTTAGAATTGGCTAAATCTTCCTGTTAATGCTTCTGTGCTGATGCATACCCCTAAGAAGAAAAGTACAACAGTATACTGGGTGTTCAGAAAGGAAAGGGAGGGAATGTTGATCTGACAGAGGGGAGAAGGGCACTACAGCGGGACCTGGATAGACTGGATCGATGGGCCAAGGTAAACTGTATAGGTTTCAATAGGGCCAAGTGTCAGGTCCTGCATTTTGGTCACAA
This sequence comes from Coturnix japonica, assembly GCF_054131305.1. Classification (NCBI taxonomy): domain Eukaryota; kingdom Metazoa; phylum Chordata; class Aves; order Galliformes; family Phasianidae; genus Coturnix; species Coturnix japonica. Next base: position 27,904,000 of record NC_140666.1, on the reverse strand, counting down.
CAACCCCAGGTAACTCTACAAGATTGGGGAGGAGTGGCTGGAAAGCTGCCTGATGGAAAAGGACCTTGGTGTGCTGATGGACAGTCAGCTGAATGTGAACCAGCAGTGTGTGCTTTATACTCACTGGTTTATCAGCAGTAACAATAATGAAAGAAAATAAATTCAGCAATTTTTAATGCTGTATTTAAACTAATAGGGTTTCATAAAAGTGTTGTCTTCCTGAAGCACAAAAATTCATCCTTCAATTATAGATATTAACACACGATGTAACTTCTCCTGCCTTTAAGAATCTTTTCATACTCCAAAAGCAAATGTGGAATAACTGATTTGACACAGAAACTTCTTAGAAATCATAAAGAAAAAAGGCTGGAATGAGCCTTAAGGAACTTTGCGTTTTAACTAACCATTCTAAGAAAAGTAACAGGTATAATTATGCCATCATTCCCATTTAGTTGTCATGCCAACGTGAGCCATCTAACAACGGCTCTTTCAGTTTGTGTAGACCATTTCTTTATACTAACTATTTACCCTAGCAAATGGAAAGTAGCTTCTCTAAGTAGACCTATCTGTTTGACCCATAAAGAGTCCACTCAAGTGGACATGCCTCACTGTTCTATCACGAAGTCTAATACTTCAGGTAGTATGGAATAGTTCCGACAAAGCTCTTACCAAAAAGCAGCTCCCTTGTCTTAGTTAAAACTCACCTGGCAACGATGTTTTAAAATCAGTGTTGTGTGTTCTCTCTTAGATTCCATTATAATCTCCAGTTATTTGTTTTCCTATCTTACTGATGCTTAGCCAGTTATTTTTAACCTAAGAATTCAGACTTTCTCACGCTAATGTATTATTACCTTGTTTCCCTTTATACTGAACTTACAGACTTGAAAGTTCTAATTTTGTTTCTAGAATGGTTATGATCTTTCACACTTTGGTGTGATTTCTAGATCCCATCGGTATAGTCTATTTGCTTTGAACATACTAGTTTTCATATTATTATCTATTGCTTTTGCACCTTTGTTCTCTCTTCTGGCTTCACATATTGCATGATGCACAGCAAGCATATACTCAATGGCATCATGTCTAATATGTATTTTGAACATCACTTATTTCTATACTCCAAAATAATATACAAACCATCCAGTACTCAAAAGATAGGAACAAAAAACTGAAATCATATCAGGACTAATCTGCAAAAATTGCATGTTACTTATGGCATAATTAATATATGAATGTCTGCAAGCATGATTTTGATCAATTTTCACTGTGTATTTTGAAACAATTCCTATAAGTAGGTCATTAAAAGATTCAGAACTCTTATATCCACAGCAGACCTTTGACATTTGAAACAAAACCTTCCAGCATTAGCACATTGTGAATTAAGAAAAAGGAAATACAACTTACCTCTCAGTTCACCTGTGATGTATAGACACAGGTAAACATTATGGTTAGTAGGAATAAACAATCACAGAGATAAATTTTAATGGTTTAGTGCCATCTAAAACAGTCTTGTCTAAGAAAAAGAGAAGATACTGTTAGTGTAGGGTCAGGAGGAGTACGTTCCTCTCGTGTTCTTACACTCAGCCATAATTACACCTTTTGTTAGGGTAAGTCTCACATACTGTGGTGCAAAATCATTTGTAATAATGGAATTGTAACTGCATTAAAAATGCCGCTTTAGAGAAGGCAGCTTGTGCCTATTTGTGGAAAGTTAGCTAAGGGCAGAACAAAACCAAAGCTGTAACAGTAGCACATGTGCTTTGTGAACCTGTTTTTCTCCAGGTATGTAGAAGCTTCTGAAATACTGGCAGAGGAAGGAGACAAGCCAAAGCTAAAGACCATTGGATTAAGCTGCATTTTAAACATTGGCGCTTGTAAACTGAAACTGTCGGATTGGCAGGGAGCCATCGAAAGTTGTTCAGAGGTAAAATTTAGCATTAAGTAATTTGATTAACAATTAGCCTATAGAGGGAATGGAGACTGAAACTGAGAGCTTTTTAAGAGTCTTGTGACAACATTCCCGTGGTAGAAAACTATTTTTTTTAGATTACCAGCAGACACATGTTTGAAAATTCAGTAGGTTTGTGTTTCATTCCTTGAAGCCAGTTTTCTAACTAACTAAAGCTCTTTGGGCTATGTTTAGCGATGAAATTGCTGAATGGGAAGAAAGAAAACAAAAGGAAATACTGAAAAAATAGAATTAGAGGCAAGAAAAAAAAGCCTGAAAACAACAGGACTGAATAAATATTAGATAAATTATTTCAAGTTTACTAACTGAAATTTTGAAAGAAAAACGAAAAACAAATGAGTTTTAGAACACTTATCTGTTAGTAGAGGTACATAATGAACACCTGTTGGGGCTCCTGGCTGAAAATGTGGAGTCCCAGCTGATCTGCACCTGAGGTCTTTTTAAAGAGCTGGCTCTCTTCTGCCTGCTAATGGTGTTCTGCAGAACTTTCACAACTGGCAATTCAGGATGGACAATGGAAGCGGAAAAAAATGAAGTGTAACATGACATCTGTCATTAAAAGATCTGATAAAAATCAAAATAGCATTTAAGCATTACATATAAAAATGTCTGATCATTATACTCGTAATACTTGCGAGTCTGAAAAATACATGTACATGTATTTATGATTGCAAAATTGCTAAAGGCAGCACCATAACCAGTCTCTAATAAGTGCATCGTTTGGTGCAAATAAGAAACTGCAAAGTGCTAAACCCATTCATACAACCCTTGACTTAAATTAGCTAATATGCTTATCAATGAAACCATTCCATTCAGCAAAGGTGTAATGACTGAAACCTGACGAGGTTCCTGAATCATATGATTATATGAATCTTCCTATTCCATTGTGAAAAGATTTTTCACCAAAGGATAGGAACAGAAAGTTCTGTTTTACTTAACGATACCATATTTCTGTTTTGTTCTCGTGTGGAGGAAGGTGCTGCAACACAGAGAGCTGTACGCTGAGCCTCAGAGTTAGGATAATTTGAACTGCAGCAGCACCTTGACAGCTGTACAGATGCAGTTCCATTTTATCTTTATATACGCTGGCCCTTGACAAAAGCCTGCTTGTGGTACAGCAGTACTAGAAAAGATAAGATAGCTATTGAGTGTGTTACAGTCTAGTGTGTTCTTTCCCCTGGTAATCTTTGAAAGCTTACCCTCAAATCAAATAGGGAGATTGTCTACTGGTGGGAACAGTGCCATTTGTAGAGATGATAGCTGTGAAGTACTACATGTTAACGTGACAATTTTATTAAATTCACAGGCTCTTGAAATAGATCCAGCAAATACTAAAGCTCTCTACAGACGGGCTCAAGGATGGCAAGGAATAAAAGATCTTGATCAGGCACTGGTAATTATCACAATATTTAATAATAATTATTATCTTAATCTAAATGTTTAATCAGAACATTTATTTATATCTCTTTTTCTCTTAAGGCTGATCTTAAAAAGGCTCATGAAATTGCCCCTGAGGACAAAGGTAAAAATAAAGCTACTTCTTACAGACTCTTTATTTCAAGAATGTAACGAAGTAACCAGGGTAATACTTGCATAGAAAATCATAACACTATGATGCCTGAAATGGAGGCTGCTGAAACTTAAAATGCCAGTGTACTAAGCACAAGTCTCCTGACACAGAAATATGTTCTTGTACAGCACTGATGCTTCTGTTGCTCTGCACAACCTGCTTATATAGGTACAGAGGTCAACAGCAAAGCTCATAGTGATCTTAATTCCCAGGTTGCAGTAACATCTAATAGGAAAAGATTTTTACATCGTAAGTCCGGTGTGGACATCAGCAGCGTGCTTCTTACATCCTTCCCTATGCGGTTACCTTACCAGGTGAAAGAAAGTATGGAACAAATTCTGTTTGCTGCTGGTATGTGATCTAACAGAAAATGAAATGTAGTCCAGTACATAAAAATACTTGCAGCAGTGAGATCTGGTCTTGACATACTGAGAAAGCTAATGTAAAGACATTACTATAACCGTGCCACGGATTTTCTTTTCCAACAGCTATCCAGACGGAAACGCTCAAAATCAAGCAGAAGATAAAAGCTCAAAAGGAGAAAGAGAAGGCAGCCTATGCTAAAATGTTTGCTTGATTTTTCTAATCCTAAATGTTGAATTCTATGCACTAACTCATGCAAAAGGCTAAACAGAGCTGTAAGTGTTCCTTCTTTCACTTGCCCTGTACTGCAGTTTTGTGTTTACAAGTCTAATAATAAAGACATTGTTCAAACGTCATACTTGCGTTTGGTGATTCAGATATGTTGTTAATGCATAAAAGCAGTAGTTGTTGTGCTTTTGTGGCTTAATGGTGCTTCCTAAGAAGTCTGGTTTACCACTGAAGCAATTTGGGCAGTTTATTTATTTATTTATTTATTAGTGCAGGCCTGATTCCTTGCAAGAAACAAGTGCTGACAGACATATCACAAGGGTGCAACTATGAAGCACTTGTTAAACTTCCTTACAGACTGTATTACAGATGGGCTCCCTGTCATCATCAGGAAGAAAAACAGAAACAAATCTTAACTGTTATGTAAAAGATATAGCACAAACAGTGACAGTTTTCTAGATTAATATATTTTCCCTACTGTGAGGTAGGACTACATGTAGTAAAGCACTTCAGGTAGACAGGCAAAGCCCTTTTTTGTTTTTTTAGAGATAGTCACTAAACTCTTCCACCACACCAATGACAGGAGCTAGAGCCAGAATCAACACTGAACTTCAACATATCCAAGATGCAAAGTTCATTTGTTAGTCCAGAGAATAACGTTCTTCTGCCTGCCACAAGACTCCTGAAAAGAAGTTCTATTTAAATACGGCTAGAGTTTAACCAGATCCCACTGTTTTTCCATTTTATGCAATGGTCATACCTAAAATTGAGAATGGCACGTTAGTCTCAGACTGAAACATTCAAATTAGTGCTGTACTTTACACTTCAGCGTAGAACACTTCAACTTAGCTGCTGGTTGATCAGAAGTTACTGAAAAGTTTTCCCGCTTGTTTACATCCCATTATAAGCTGGTCCTCCACCACCTTCGGGCACTACCCAGTTAATGTTCTGACTTGGGTCTTTAATATCACATGTTTTGCAGTGGACACAGTTCTGAGCGTTTATCTGCAGTCTTGATCCTTCTCCTGTTTCCAGAGGGACATATTCATAAACTCCTGGGAAAAACACAAGTCCGTGTCACTTGCATGTAAGATCAAACACATTGCAAGCATAAGGACAGAAGTATATTAGAAGTGTCACTGAATAGCTTTCTTCTATGTTTACCAACTGTTTTGTCATGAAAATATTTTTAACAACATAAATTTGAAGACTGCCCCTTGAACCCTCTTCTAGGAAGAGGACAGGAATAGAATACTTGGAGTTTTTATTCTTTTAAGCTTGCAAAAAGTCTCTCACACTTTGTTTTTATTACCTACCTGCTGGGCAAAACCTTTGTTCTGGTCCATCAAATACAGCCAGATTCCTGCTCACAGGGATGCTGTCATCTTTCAGAGTCAAATGAGCAGGCTGGTCATGTTCATGATTCGTACCGCTTAAAGCCACAGATGACAGGAGATCAAAACTGATTTTTCCATCAGGCTTTGGGTATTCAATAGGTGTGCAGTCTTTGGCTGGCTTGAGCTGAGCAAAATCTGGTCCTAATACATTATTAACAAATAAGAGTCAGTGTAGAATTACTGTAATATGCAGTCAATCTTGAACAATTTAATCTAGCTTTTTTGACTTCTCTCATTATCAGAATGAACTATTTCTTAAGAAGTTGTCCTGTTCAAGAGATGCACCTATGCCAAAGCGGAATGCTGCTTTAATGCCTTTGTGTACATGATGCGCTGCTAGGTAGTATAACAAGTCTGCTTCACTGATTAGCCACTGATTTCTAGAGTCCTTGCCACCTGACCACAAATGCTCTAGCTTCAACTAAAATCAGAAGACACTGACACATGCATCTTCTTTCAGGAAATAATGAAATTACCTGGATGTTTCAATGTCCACGGTTCCTTTCCTCTGAGTAGCCAATAAAATATACCTGTGTAAATCATTCCTCCATACACACCAAGCACGCTATGGCAGGATGGTCGGATGTTTCTAACTGAGTACAACTCTTTCCAGACCCAGGACTTTTTCAGGTTCTCTTCATATTCTTGCACATCAAGTCCTACAGCAGGACATTACTTGTTAGGTATCTGAAGTACGTAAAGGCTATCCTTAAAATACAAAACGATTGTTGAATGAAGACAGTCGTTAACAATGAAGGGAGCAAAAATCACAACTGCGAATTAGTAAGGTAGGAGTATCCTAAACTGTATTTCAACCTCTTGAAGAGACTTATTTGTTGGCAGCAGTAAGCAAGTATCTACTCTGGAGCAGATGGCTAAGTTACAGCTAAATTATTGGTGGTTTAACTGAACACAAGGTAATCCCATATGACAGTACAGTGATCTTACCTATCGTCTTTGACTGGAGGTTTTCATTGGTTAATTGGCTAAAGATAGCTTCAGAAGCCAACATGCCACTTTTCATTGCAGTATGCGTCCCTTTAATCTTAGGCACATTCATGAGTCCTGGGCTGCAACCAATTAACAATCCACCTGGGAAAGTGAGCTTGGGTATTGACTGGAAAGGAAAAAAGAAAGTAAGCGTGTTTTCTGATTGACTTTGAAGTAAATATAGCATTCTGGCAAACTGACATGAGACTCAACTGTCCGTTACCCTTGGATGCGTACTGCCTACAGATGTACTATAGTCACTCAATTTTTTGCATGTCAAGCCGATAAGAATGCAGCCACCACAGTAGATCTGAGTATAGAGTAACTACATTTGTTCTCTCCTTATACTCTCTTTCCAGTTGCTAGGTCTGTAACAAGACTGGCTACTGTCATCCACAGATATCACATTCCACCTTCAAGTGAATTTTGTTTTAAATTACACTTGTGCTTCCATTTTTTCCATACAGTCTCACCTTACAGTATATTACACACCGCTATCTTTGTTCTATTTCACAAATCTCTGTTAAACTGCATAGTGCCCTCTCTCCTAAAATGTGTTATTTGAGAGAAGTTGCTCAGCAGCCAACAAATCTACATTTTAGTGCTAAACCATTTTCTTACTCCTGTTCAACAAGTAGCACGATGTCACTGAGTGACAAGTATCACATGTATTTATTAATATACATTTATCTTCCTGTACTAACTACCAAAAAAAAGTATCCCCTGGAATTCAAGATAATCTGAAATAACTGCTGCTTTTCTTCTGCTTGTTTTGTCAGTATCTGTTCACTATTTAACCAGGGCAACCCACTTTTGAATATCCAAACAGTGGTCACTAAAATGGCAGTCCCTTGCGTCTTGGGCAATTAGTCGAATCAAAGACATTAATTTGGTTCTACTTCTCACACCAATTTATTTTGAAGACTAAAGAACATGAGATAAGGTTGTAGAGAACAGACAAAGAAATCATCTTACATCAGTAGAGATGTTATAGATCTATTTGATGCAATGCTGTCATCAAAATGAAAAGTGGAGCTACTTTATATAAGGGAATCTTCCTGTAGTCCAGTGATGTAAATGAGTCAGACTGCTACAGTTATCAAAGCAACATATGCAAAAGAAGAGTTACTCTTTTAAAAATGTTCAGTGATTTTTAGTAAAAAAGTGACTCATCTCTCAGTTTTCCTTGGTTTTTTTGAGTGCATATATTAAAAAAATTACATATATAGAGGTATAATTTATACATACATATATTTATATTTTATATTATAAAACTACTTAAAAATATAACTTCATGAACAAATAGACAACTATAAGAAGTCATGAAGTTAAACTTGCTGTTGTATTAGGAGCAGTGCAATGTAAGGGATGTGTTGGTTTAAGTCCAGAAAAGATGTCCAACAATTTGGAGACAGAGAAGCAAAAGAGCTACACTGCCTGTAACTCAGCCCAAACAATGGCTGTGAGTGACAATAAAAATAACTCCTCCTGTATGTTTTAAGCACTGTAAGGAGCAGCAAGTGAAGACTGAATCTGAATACTTAATCTAAGCCAGAAATTCAATAGTGACTCTCTGTGATGGAGAAATGAGTGCACTGGAAAGAGTAGCCTTCATTCTGAGATAAGCTAGTGACAACTGCAGCTACCGTGAACCAATTACCAAGAACACAACACAACATACTTCCAGTTCAGACTGCAGAGCAGATTGACTGAACATGTTATTGCAAGCATGATCAGTGAGTTACTTCACGAACTCACATGACTCAGCCCCAGGCATTCACACTTGCATCAAAGGTCCAAAAGATTACACCAATCTTGAAGTTTTACTTGTATTGCAAAAGCTGCCTTACACCACATTTATATTAAAGAAGGAATTCAAAATAAAAGGAAAGTCAAAGCTGTCAGAGAACAGAGGGAAACAGCCCCATAAATTGACTAGAGATTGCAAACAGTCTAGCTACTGTCACTGACTTAAGGGTCAAGCATGCAAAAGAATACGCAATTATGAAAATCCCACCACCCTCCACTCACTCAATAAAGCAGAACTGTAAGTGGTGCCTCCTTCTGCCCCAGGTTTCCAAGCAAAATGAAGAATCATCTGTAGCTCTTTCACATTTGCTTGCAACACAGACCCCATGAACAAAATAGAAAGTGAAGTGACTGTGTCAGAAGGCTGCTAGTATTGCAGAATTGAAGTCTAGCAAATCACAGCAGCTGCCTCCAGCAAGATAATGTGTTTCTAACATTTCCCTACAGCATGCAATCTGAATATGCAGCACTACAAACACGGCTATCAAGATCTGAAAGTAAATAACTTCATTAAACATTTACCTGGAGACCACCTTCATTCAGTGCTCTGGCACCATAAGCAATCCTTTTTCCACCCTCCAAAGTAGGTTCTACAGTAGGATGGTGCTTCCACCTCTGAAACTCCCTAAATGGATTCAAATAGGGATTTTGATAATCTAAGCCAACCTTAAAAAGAAGCGTAACATTAATGAAAATGAATTATGACATTTCAAAAAAGTTAGGAAAAGAAAACAACCATGTATTAGCACATCAACTACTTATGTTATTCTACACTGAACCAACCTTAGGATCTTCATACTTAAAGCACTGCCAAAAACAGGACAGTGCCAAGCAAATCTGATAACTTGCTGCCATAAGACTATGACCTACCTAAAACCTGAAGAACTGAGGTGTGTAACTGCATTGTAACCACCTTCCACCTGCCTTTGAAATAAATCAGTGAAATTAAATTAAATGTGGTTTAATGGGTAGGATAAGTAGGAAAACTAGTTGCAAATTTGTGTTTTAAAAACTGCCCTAGACAAGCTGAGAGAAGGAGTAATCAGTTACTTCTAGATAGTTACCTCCTCACACTCATATACTGAAAATAGCTCACATCATCTAGCTCAGTCAATTATTTCCCATTAGCTGAGCACTGGGGAAAGAGTGATGAAGAAAATGGGAAGGGACATGCATTTTACTCATTTGAGAACTTGTTCAAAGGTATACACATTTCCCATCTCTAACATATTCATAGAAAAATATAAGTTGTTGAATTTTTCTCTTTTGTCCAGAGGAATGACTTCCAGATCCTCCAAGTTTTATTTGACAAAAGTCAGCAAAATGCACTATAAGTCAGAATCCAACAGTACCCTGATTTCTCTATCTGCTCACTGCTCTCAGAGGACTATTTGCATCTACTTTCATTACTGAGCTTCATGAAAATACAGTGTAGTAACCAGTACAACAATCAGCCTAGACTGACATGTCAGCTTCAAAAGGCAAAAAGCGACCCAATTTTGACATTTCCTATCTTTAAAATGTTTCACAAAAATTTTGCAAGCACAGATTTGATAAATCATTTTTTTTTTTTATGGCTTTAGCAAAATTTGTAACTTTAAAAAAAAAAAAAACAAAAAAACTATTTTTAAGTTCTCCATTTCATCCTTAACAGAAGACACTAGGCCTAAAGGTATATTAATATGACAAATTAATCCTGTCTTAAACAGGACTAAGTGCACTCAAAATTGAGGAGATACTAAATCTGGTCTGTTGCCGTTCTTGTGTTTTCATCGCCATATTAAAACAGAGAGAATGTATAAAAATGAAGATTGAACAACAACAAACACATGAGAGAAAATACAACTTCACATACCACAAATCCAAGGGCAACTAAAGGTTCACCCTCATTTAAGTGATAAAGAAAGGATCCTCCATAGGTATGTCTGTCTAAAGGCCAGCCTACGGTATGTTCTACTCTTCCTGGTTTCCATTTCTTTTCATCAATGGTCCATAACTGAAATGAAGATCACCAAAAATTATTTTATACTGTAAAGCAACAGGCTTTCAATAGCATAAATGACTAACACACAAGTAAGTGATGAGGGAAAAAAATCCTGCATAAACTAATTTACTGCTAAGACCAAATTATAAACTCATTCAACTAAAGGCCAGAGAACAAATAAATACTTTTTCGGGCTACCATTTACAAATTTGACAGCACTTCTCTTCCTTGAAAAGCTGCATGTTAGAAAACATGACTGAGTATTATACCCAAAAATCTCATTCAACTACAATTGGATTCTTTTAATGAGAGACTTTTTCTACAAAAATACCTTTTTTTTCATATGATTCACTACAATTCCTCACAAGATTTTCAAAGTCAGGCTTAAACACATGGCTGAATTGATTTAAATGTTGCTGTCCAACTAATTGCCCTCTCCCCTCTTTCCTGCACATTTCCATTACTCATTTAACCCACAGCGTACTCACAGAAGCATTTTCATGCTCTCACTAACAGTCAATTTTCTTCTAACTTCTCAAAACATCTCTTCAGTATGAAGCCCTATGTCAAAAGTAATCTAATGATTAAGGGGGAATGGAACTACTCCTTCCAGCAGCTCAGTGCCATTAGAGCACTTCAAGCACAGAGGATACACATATGTGGATGTTTCAGTTTGGATTAAAGGGCACATTTTAAGCAGGGCTCCTGGTTACCCCAACCTTCTGTACTTTAGTTCTCATTACAGAAGACATGAACTGAATTCCTTTCAGATGAAATTCAACTCCAAGACAGGCTCCAGAAGCCCATCTAAAGCATTCCAGTCACAAAACAGTACTCAGTTCACAGGACTCAGATAGAGCTAGTCCAAAGTAAAAATAACCCTCAGATGTGCATAGCATGGATATTGGCTCATCAGCATAATTTTATTTCACTTTATAGCTCCACTCCTATTGGAATATTTATCAAAGAGGACAGCTATACTGAAAGCAGTCTTATCTGTACAGTAACTTTAACAACTTAGATATGAGAAATTTTAATGAAGACTACGTCACTTTGTAAGATCATTTACCAATTGTCTATTTTCTACCGAAATCAAAAATAATTACTTAGGAAACAGTTTGTAGTTGGAAGCACATGCCTAAAGAATTAAACCATATGTTATAGTCAAACAATAAACAGATCAACATACCCTAAACAAACTGGTATTTTTCATGACTAACGTTTCCTGAACATAAAAGACTTGAAAAATGAAACCCAATCCCTGATTTTACAGGCCCAGTGAAAGAACTGCCATGGGTTGGAAGGCAAAAAGTAAGTGGGAAAGCTCATCCAGATGTATTTTAGAGAGCACAACTCATCTGAAACAGCACTTTCCTTTCTAACAAATACACAAGAAAATCATACAACCATTCTTCCTATTCTCAGATATTAAAATACCCTAAAATCCTCTTATTCACTAGGAATACTGAAAAGCAGATTTCACAAATGAGAAGGATTTTAAAGAAGTGAAAATGGATTTATAGATACCTCTAGGTAAAAAGAGAAATGGCAGCTGAAACAGACATTCAGTTAAGACGTTCAGAGAACGCTATCAGCTTCAAAACTGCAAAGCCTTTGACATCTGAAACTGTTGCTCAAATCATTGCAATGACTTACACAAAGTAGCTTGAATACAAACTACATTGTATCTTGACAGTACTTTCCTTTACCATTAAAATAATGCAGATCATACCTCTTTCAACCCAATGCCATAGCTCTGGGCTTGGCAATTCTCCCTAAGGTTGTATTTCGTGTATAGTTGTTTGGCTAGATGTCCATGACAGCCTTCAGCAAAGACAGTGACCTTCGCATGGAGTTCCAAGCCTCGTTCAAAAGTAGCCTGCAAAAATAGAGCATCTCGTAAGCAGTTACAACTGTGTTACAACAAACTCCCAGGAAGAAAATTGAGAGTAATAACGTAATTTTACAATATTCTGTGGTCCTGACCAGAGTCGACAAACCACTGCAAGCTATGGCTCTTGTACAGTTGTATTTTACAGCCATCTATAATACAGTTCAACCTTGCAAGGGAGTTCCAGTAGAACAGCACTACACTGAATCACTACTCTGCATTGGAAAAGATTCTCGTACCAGATCAGCTTGCTCACACCATGCAGAGGAACACCAACAGAACAAAAACTTAACCTCTAACTTCACTTTTATTAGACTAGAATAGGCTAGTAGATTAATTTTGCATTTTAAGGATACTAGATTCTAAATATATATTATCTAAATACTAATTATGCATTCTTACCTTCCTTGTTTTTTGTTTGATTGGTGTTGACTACAAGATGAAACTATAATTGTTAACCACAGGCTCTGTACAAACACATTGGAGGTAATTTTGCTTTGAAGATTATGCAAACTCTATTTATCTGAATCTTAATGCCCAGGAAGTACTATGAATTGACAGGTAAAACACTTGAATACTCAGTTTATTATGGCTGCATCTTAATTACATACAAATTAATCAATTTAACATGCAATATTATTTTCATAGATACCTTCTACAAGAATGAGTGGCAATAAAAGAAATTTAGAACTAAATTAAAAAGAAAAAAAAAAAGCATATTTCCTCTTGAATTAAACCTAAACTATCTTTTGTTACTGTGGCATATTACTTGCACCTCCTACTGGAGGAAACGTATACCTGGAAATTGTATGTTTATATTCACTGTGGGAGACAGACAACATTATACTAATAAAAATATATCACATCTCCCCACCACCACTTCCTCCCCCATTGCTTTTTTTCCCCTCTTAAAACAAGGATGAGTCTTTTCTTCTCAATCCCTGTCTTAAATGAGAAAAATAGCCCGAATTTTTATATGAAAGTAAATACTTCTCTGAAGCATTATGTAAATAAGTAAGAGACTTCATCTAAGAAAGAATATGGGGAAAAAAACCCTACAAAATCTTGTGTCCAGAATTTCTGTAGCCTCATAACTGTGCAAAAATTGAGCTACTGTGAGGTACTGAACTCTCCCTGTGTATTGCACAAGGAGAAAACATGCTTACCACAGGTAATGGATTGCACTAAAAATCAGCTGAAGTCTGATACTGAGGACAGAGGGTCATGTTTTGTGCTGGTTGAACAGCTGCTGCATCCAAAGGTATAAAGACTGAGCACGCACCTTGTCCCAGCAAAGCAGACAGACTGTCAACAAATGTGGCTGCAGTTGTATGGAAGAAAATAAATCAGCCAGGAGTATGCTTTCTTACACATTGGTAGCTACCAGCTGGACAACAGCTTCTGTTCCACCTTTAGACCATTTTTCTAAGTGTTTCTGGAATTCTTTCCTTTGTTTCCTGATCTCTTCTATACCAAAGCAGCCTTTCAGACTTTCCTTCAAGCCATCCACAGCCAAACCTCCTTTTTTCAAAGGCTTTTTCTACTCATCTCAGAAGGAATTTACAATGTTCCAAGACCAAATCTTTCTTGTGTAATTAATCAATTTTATATAGAAAAGAAAAAAAGGCACAGAATTTTTAATTTTTCTTAGTCTGCCGTGAGATCACTGACACCATTAGAAGCAGATACATCACAACCACAAAAATCAGATCTCTAATTAGGGAAAACATTGCTACTTACTTTAGGTGCTCCGTCCTTTTGAATGCCTACATCGTTAGTTGCTATTCCTTTCACACTACCATCTTCATGAAAAAGAACCTTTGGAAATATTTAAACAAAAGCAACAACAAAAAAGCATTTAAATGATCTATCATCCACTCACAAGATCTAATACACAATTTCTTAACACCAAGTCTAGCACCAATTAGACAGTGGAAACATTGTCTAATGGTACAACTTGGAAGACAAAGTACTTATTAATGTACTTTATGATCTGTTTTGCTGGAACTGGGCTAGGGAATTCAGTCACTGAATGTTGTGACTGTACAAATTCTGTGAATGTACAAATAACATGGGGTGCAGCAAAGGGGGTTCCAATATGCATCTTGTATATATGCTGATGCCATTATTACCTCAGCAGCTGCATATCCTGGATACAGCTCCACACCCAAAGCTTCTGCTTGTTCACCCAACCATCTCACAAAGTGTCCCAGACGTACTATGTAATTCCCGTGATTAACCATTGGAAGTCCTAGGCGAGAAACAAATAAATACACAAACAAACCTGAAACAGAACACTAAGCAAGATAACAAGCTATATGCATCTGATGTTATATCTTCTTCTACAACTACTATCTTCAAAATAATACCAGTGTTATTACACAGATCCAAACACTGCAAGCGATTCTCCATACACTCATAATGCTACACTGAATCAAAATTGTTTAAGGCACAAAAAAATTAAAAAGAAAACTGAAAAGACAGTACAAATAGCTCCTCCCCAAACTTTACCTGGCAGAATTGGTACTGGAATTCTAGATTTCTTTGTTAAAATCCCAAACTTGTCTTCAGTTACGGGAGTATGAAGTGGAGCCTACATAAAAAAGGAGAACAGAAACAGGGCCGCAAGTTGTTTTTAGAGCCAATTAGAACAACAAAATAATCCAACACAGCAAAGCAAAAAAACTCTTATTGCTTGTGCCTTGCAAGATCAACATATTTTATCCAATACTATGCAACACAAAATTTAGTTGAATGGATGAATTTATTACATACTAGTAATGTGCTTGGATGTTCATACATACCCCCCGCTCCTTCCAGTCTGGAAAGAGCTCTTCTAAGGATCGTGGCTCAAGACAAGCACCAGACAGGGTATGTGCACCAATCTGAGATGCCTTTTCCACCAGACAGACACGTATTTCTTTGCCATGCTCAGCAGCTAACTGTTTGAGACGAATAGCAGCAGAAAGACCTGCAGGGCCTCCTCCAACAATGACAACATCAGCTTCCTCTGCAAATCTTTCCATGTTCACCCCTTTAATAGGAAAAAAAGGATAATTAGATAAACCAAACACCAATTTCTTCCAGCCTATTTCTGCTAAACCTTGTTTAGCGATACTGGGGCCGCTGGGTATCTGAGAAGTATTACCTGTCGTAAAAGGTGGCTATATTTACTATTTTTAACAGAATCCCTTCAGTACTTGGAACAGTGCACAAGGACATTAGCCTTTCAGTACAACAGTAGCTCTTTTTAAGTTGTAAGAAAACAAGCCATGAAAAACAATCTCTATGCACTGTTAATACTAGGAAGTTAATTAGGGGCCCAGCTGGCTAGCTGCACCTGAGACACCCAGTGAAATTCTAGGGAAGGGAGAAGGAACTCTGAAAGATCCTTAGTCAGATCAAATTCCTTTATTTTACACTGATTAATCAGAGTCTGTTCTGGAAGTGAAACCACTAAAACTGATAAATGCAGAGACTGGAATGCCTAGAGATAAATATTCATCTCATTTTCCCAAACTCTTACAGTAAATGTAACTGAGAAGTCGAACACATACATACACAACAAAATTAACCTTTACTGTGATAGTCACTAATGCTAAAGTTGATCATGGATTTTCTTGAAATACCTAGGATTGGATTTAATCTAGTCTCATTTCAAAGCAATAAAGACACTCACAAGACAGTAAGCATAACATTTCATTTGGAATATAAATACTGTGCTTAACATGATTTCTGTTAAAAGGAAAAACTGCAACAAATTTCAGTGCTACTAAAGCTCAATCATAATATAAGTTTTTAAAATGCATTTTTTCCCACTAACCTTCCCATCGTTTGTCCTTGTCCCGAGGATGAATGGTATAATGCGTGGTTATGCGAGGCACAGTGGCAGCGGATGCCCATCCTGCTACGTGCAGTGAGGGAAGGCAGTCTCTCTTTAGGAACTTTAGAGCATGAAAGCACTGACGTGCTGGTAAAAGAGAAAACAGGTTTGCCAAAACAGTCCTATTTGAAAACTTGTCATTTTTCCCAGCGCAAGCAGTACAACAAACATGATAGTCCCTCCCCACCCCAAAAGTCTGCCAGAATAGGAGGAATCATAAACACAGATTCCTAGATTTTTAGCAGTTCAGGTCAGCTGTCCAGGCTCTGTCCTCTCCCAGTGCCCCCACCCTGGCAAAATGAGAAGCTGATAAACTGAAACAACCTTGACTCTGCACAGCACTGCTCAACAACAATTAAAACACTGGTGTGTTATTAACACTGGTTTTTTTCCTAAAACCAAAACATTACAGCTGAAACCATGATAGGTGATTAGAAGGCCAACAAAAGCATCTCTTATCACAGTCCTGCACAGAAAGAGGCAGGACACATCAAGTAACAAGCACTAGCTGTGATTAATTCTTAACGTGAATTCTGTACACAGCCAAGAACGCTTAAGAGCTATAACCCTGTTTTCTCACAACACTCAAGCATTCTTTGCCTGCAACTGGAAGCTGTGTGGTGTGGCTGACACATCTAAAGGGATGAGACACCATTCAGAGACCTAGACAAGTTTGAGCAGCAGTCCCAGGTAAACCTCAGGAATCATAGAAAGGCCTGGGTTGAAAGTGATCTCATGGATCATCAAGTTCCAACCCCTTCCACAGTCTCAATAAGTCCAAGCGCAGTCTTGCACTTGGTCATGGCAACCTTCCACTGTCAGTACAAGATGGGGAATGTAAGGATGGAGCACAACCATGCCAAAAAGGACTTGGGAGTACTAGTGGATGGCAGCCTGGACATGAGTCAGCAATGTGCCCTCACAGCACACAAAGCCAAATGTATTCTGGGTTGCATTAAAAGAAGTATGGCCAGCAGGGCAAGGGAGGCAATCCTTCCTGTCTACTTTATACTGGTGAGACCTTGCCTGTTGTACTGCATATGGAATCCTTGATGCAGAAGAAATAAGGATCTCTTGGAGCTCATCCAGAGGAAGGCCACAAAAATGATCCCAAAGACAGAACATCTCTCCTGCAAGGACATGCTGAGAGAGCTGGGAGCATTCAACATGGAGAAGAGAAGGCCTTGGGGAGACCTGAGACTGGCTTTTCAGTATCTAAAGGGGCTATGAGAAGGAAGAGGACAGATTCTTTAGCAAGGTCTGTCATGACAGGACAAGGGAAAAGAGTTGCAAACTAAAAGAGTGAATGTTTAGATTGGATATAAGTTAGAAGTTTTTTAACAGCAAGAGTGGTAAGACACTGGGACAGTTGCCCAGAGAGGTGGTAGGTGCCCCATCACCGGAGACATTTAAGGTCAGGCTGGATGGGACTCAGAGCAACCTGATCTAACTGTAGATGCCCCTATTTGCCGCAGAGAAGTTGGATTAGATGACCTTTAAGGGTTTGTTCCAACACAAAAGAAGCAGTACGTTCTGTAAGTACAATGACACCTGTAAACGTATGAAAACACAACCACAGAACGGTATGGGTTGGAAGGGACATCAAAACCCACCCAGCTCCAACTCCCCACTGAGCAAAACGTTGTTTTTCCTTCTATTCATATGCTTCTTTTAAGAACTATAAGGCCACAGTGATGCCTCCCCAGAGCCTTTTCATCTCCGTGCTGAACAAGTTCCCCCATCCTGTCACCACAGGATGCCTAGCTTAACTTCTGACGTGCAAGCAGAGCTGACGGCACTCAGAGCTGCGCGGCACAGCTAAAGGACACACGGCGCTACCCAGTTCCGGACAGCCTGACAGCTGGGAGCCGAGGAGCGGGCAGGCAGCCGGCTGCAGCACGGCTCGTTACCGCACTACAGGCCTCTCGGACGTTCCGCTCTCCCACCGTTCCTTCACTGAGCGGGACGCGGCGCCCACCCGGAGCCCCCAGAGCCACCGGCCGGACACGGGAACAGCGCCGGTAGCTGCGAAGCGGCGACCTTTGCTCTCATTCCGCACCACCGCCAGCCCCACCGCGCCGTGCAGCCCTAGAACCGGCTCCCCGCAAGCGAACCGCTACGTTACCTCGGCTGGAGAACGGACAGCGGGCAAACAACATGGCAGCAGCACACAAACAAACTCCTTAACCCCAACACCGCGGGCATCTGCCCCTGTCCCCCCCGCACACGCGCACTATACGACGCTGGCCCCGCCCCTGGAGGCGAACTACCGCTCCCGACGTGCCGCGGCTGTCGCGGGGCAGGCCGGGATCGGGGCGGTGCGGCTCGTAGCGCGGGCGATGGCTGAGGCGGCCCCGCCGAGCGGTGAGCGGGGCAGCGGGACATCGCACGGCACCGCGCCTCGGCGGGACCGCAGCGGTAGCGAGGGAGCGGCGCCGGCCGGAGTCCCGCAGTTGGAGGAGGTGGAGATGCAGATCGGCGACGTGAGTGAACGCCGAGCGGGCGGGAGGAGGTGGGACATGGAGATTTTGGAAAGGGTCCAGAGGAGGGCCACAAAGATGATCAGGGCGCTGGAGCACCTCCCCTATGAGGACAGGCTGAGGGAGTTGGGTTTGTTCAGCCTGGAGAAGGTTGCGAGGTGACCTCATTGCAGCCTTTCAATACCTGAAAGGAACTTACACCCAGGAAGGGAGTAAACTCTTTGAAAAGGCTGATAATAGCAGGACTAGGGGAAATGGTTTTAAGTTAAAAGAGGGAAGATTTAGGTTGGATGTTAGGGGGAAGTTCTTTACTAGGAGAGTGGTTAGGCCCTGGAGCAGGCTGCCCAGGGAGGTTGTGGATGCCCCGTCCTTGGAGGTGTTCAAGACCAGGTTGGACGGGGCCCTGGGCAACCTGATCTAGTAAAGGTGTATGTTTGGTGGCCCTGCCAGGCAGGGGGGTTGGAACTACATGATCCTTGAGGTCTCTTCCAACCCGGGTCATTCTGTGATTCTGTGGGATGTGGGACCGCCCGGGCTCGTGTTTCTACCTGTCTGTTTGTGTCGCTGCCCTCAGGCCGCCTTCTCGCTGAGCCGCGTCCTGCAGGCGACCAGCGCCGTGTCGGCGCAGGTGGAGGCGCTGGCGGCCCGATGCTCCGAGAACGCGCGATGCCTGCGGACGTGGCGGGGCCTGCTCAAGGAGGGCTACGACTCCCTGAAGCCCAGCGAGTGAGACGCCGTGGGGTTTGCAGCCCTTTCAAGGTGCCTGATTGCTGGATGTCTTCATGAGAACTTGCAGACACTGCACAGACTCCAGCCTTCTTCTGCATATGCTCTTTCATTATGGAAAGGATGGGATCATGTGGCAGATTGTGGCTTATTTACAAGCTTTGGTTAATGCCCCTGTCCCAGATGTTATTATTTTAAGCAATATTGTGATATATTTCTGTGAGGCTGCATTTTTGTTTTATAAGAAGTTTTATTACTGTCAACAATTTTACACTATTTTCTATTGTACTAAAGTGCCTAATAGTGGTCCACACATCTCAGCAGTGTTTACTGTTGGGCTGAACTGTTGTGAAGCACAAGAAAAAGCTTCCATCGGTTAGGACAGAACCTGTGAAGTGTATTCTCCCATCTCGGGGAAGAACTTTTATTGTACTTGATGCTGTTTTATGTCTTGCCTTAAGCAGTTACTAGTTAATTAGTTTAGTGCTGTTAACAAAGCCTTTTGGTCTGGAAGATCACTTTTCTGTAATGAGTATCTATACTGAAACTGTTGTGCCTTTACCACAGCTGTAAGGTGGGAAATACTAAAATACAAGAGGAAGATGCAGCGGAATGTAGCTGTATTCCAAATCAGCCAAATTTTCCTTGGTAAGGCTATTTTAAAGAGAAGCTGTAGTTTTGTTACCAAAGCAATAAAGTTCTTATAGCAAATTTTGAACTGATGGATATTCTTGAATTACTCATAGAAATGAAGATGACATTGAGGTATATTTAAAGTCAACTTAAGAGGAAATGAGGAATATTGAAAAGGACAGACATCCTATTGAAAGCAGGGAAGCAGCTTTCTGAACGAGCCTTAGATTACTCGAGCCCTCTCAAATTGAGTTCTGAGGCCGGGTTAAAGGTAATCTACATTGCAGGATTCCACACAGCTGCTTTTTTTCTTCATTTTATTTCCAGTAACTCAAAATGCTGCTAAACAACTTGGAACAGAAGTCATTTTGTTCAATGGACAATATTTTATTTTGATTGAACGTACAGTAGATACTGAACTTTTGATTTCAAGATAATCCAAAGTTCTGTAAACAACTGAAGTGTGAGTCACACTAACATTAATTCTACTTCTTACATTATTAAGAAGTTAAGTGCAAACATCAGAAATATCTTTTAACTTCATTTTAAAAAGCTTCAAAACACCAATACAAAAGAATTTATTTTACCTTCTTGGGCTACCAGGCCATTGGGCTGTGAATGTGGTACTAAAAGAACAAAATCATAGTAATTCTTAAGGGAAGAGATCTTAGGTTGTGTATGCAAACGAACTGCCTCTACATCTATCCTTACACCTTTTTTCTGGGGTACAGAGGTTTGTTGCAGATGGATAAAATTATTGTGCTGTTCTAACATAGGGAAGAAAAGTGCAGCCTAAAAAGTGTTGAACTGTGGTGTTCCTTTTTTTTTTTTTTTAGCCATAAATACATCTATTCAGGTATTCAAGGAGATTGAAATGTACATGTGATAACACTTAAGACTGACAGTCATCTATTTGGCACTCTCCTGTTATTCAGTATACAGAGATAGTTAAAGGCTGTTGAAGTGCATAAGGTGTTGGGAGCTATATAGCTCATAACGAAATGGTGAGGAAAAGAACAGCATTGGGATAATGGGGTACTCAGTTTGGCCTTCCTAAGTCTTCTGAAGGGAGAGATTTCCTGTAGTTAACAGCTGGAGGACACACCGTTGAGAAACGCATTTAAACCAAAAAAATCTGATTCTTTTTCTTGAATTAGAGCAGTTGTATGGGTGAAACAGAATAATGTTTCCACCTTTTTGACCTTGAAAAATATAATAAATTCATCTAGTTATGAAAGCATTTTCTTAGTGCTATTCCCTAAAGCTTTTAAGAGCTGCCTAAAAAGTCTGCCACTCAGAAATTCTGAGAGGAGTTTGTTTTTAAAGATGGAACCAGTTGACTCTGAAAAAGAAAACAGCTGTTGAAATGTCTTTTTTCTTTTAATTATAAAAAGTTTATTGAAAATAGCCTTTTCCTCCCCCCCAAATATAGATAATTTTGGAACATTCTGATTTCAATATGAGATGTTTTAAATGTCACTTCATTTATTTTTTTATTTTTCCCCCCATACTCCTGGCTTGTTGGAGGAAAAAAAAAGAAGAGCTTGACTTCTCATTCTGAACTAGAATGAGGTATCAAAATAGTAGGAAGTGTCGCAAGGTGGAAATAATACTTCATATATTGGCTCTACCTGCAAGCAGCCACACTATGCTTCTTCCTGCTTAAAGTTCTGGTGCACAGGAGTCCAGGCATCATACCTCCCTCCCTTGTTATTGTTGGAAAGCAGCAACTCCACAGGTGTGAAGCTAACAGTGCAGATGTCGCTGTGAAGATTCCAAACATATTTACGTGTATGAATTTAGTCTTGTTGACTGTGTAGTGACAGAGGCATCAGAGGAGTCTGTACAAAGCATAGGCTTAGTTAGCTTTGGTGTGATTTCATGCGTTGGCCACATCTCTACCCAAATGAAGGATGGGCCATAAGCTTTCTGACTGCCTTTGCTTCTCTTGGATCTTCTTTGCCTGTAGTTGTACCAAAACTGGTGAATCATTTCTTTGAAGGGTCGTGTTGTCAGAGTGTAGAGAAGAGGATTCAGAGCACTGTTTATTGGCAAGATAAAAATCACTACCCAAGATGTTATGGTACCTTGGGGAGACAAAAAGAGAGAAAGCTGTAGTGGGCATTATGATTTTGCTGCATTATGAACGCACTCCTATTGACGCCTCTAACATTATCTACAGTTTTGGAAACAAGCAGATGCATATTTCAAAACCTATTGCAGTGCATCCCCCTCAGAAAAGAAACGAGATTTAAAACTTCTGTAATCTGAGACAACTTGTGTGTGCATCTATGAAGATAAATAAGCATATAGTTCATTATAGTGATATAATTCAAAACTGTAAGGTGAAAATAATATGAAAATGGTAATACAAGAAGGATGGTGATAAATATCCAAAAGGTTATCTATAGGAAAAACTCACCAGTATGGAAGCCTTCGATCCGGCTGGAAAACACTGAAGCAATCTCCACAGAGGAGCAGTCTCCAAGAGATGCAGCCTTAGTGGTGGTCAGCACTTAAATGAGGTCTAGAGGAGGTGGAGTCAAGCTCCACCCCTTCCTGGAGCACAGCTAAATTACTCTCACCTGTGCTCTCACAGCTGACCAACACTTGCCTCAGCTGATTAATCAGAGGTTCAGGCTGTGATTAACAATTTCCCATACAAATACATTCAGTTCTTCTAAATTGCTCTTCTAAACAATAAACTATTTTCATACACAGTCAAAACAGCAGTGCAAAGGGCGAACATACCTGGTATTTCTACTTGCAGTAAAGAAAGGAGTTTCAAAATAAAAATGGGTATCCAACAAAGTGCATCAGTAAACACAATGAAAAAAAAACGTTTGGCAAGCGTCATCTCCTTTTTAATATGATTCCGAATTTCTGTAGCCATAATAGCTGTTTGGTGAACACTGTAGAACATACTTCCATAGGAAAAGACAATGATGAGAAAAGCTGCCAAGTTTACACCTGTTGAAAAAGTTTAAATTAGTTACTTCTTAAAAGCAGACCGGCAATTCTGCATCACTTGTTTGCAAGTTGGATAATGAAGAAAAACCCCTTGCTCTAAAGTGCCAATCCCATATAATTCTTCAATCAAACATGGAATCTCTACTCCAGTAATTAAATTATCATCACCTCACAAATGTTTGCTATTGGAGCCAAACAGCACAATTTTTTGTTTCTCTGACAACAGTCTATTTCTTCAGGAACTCAGTGATCCTACCTTCTTTCCAACTTCTGAGCCCTTCATACATTTTAAGATACTTAAGTATCAAACTAGTATAATAAAATAGATTGGAAGAGGTCTGTGTGAAATGTGAACATTCCAACAAAGCTGTCAAATCTATTTGAAAATCAGCTCCATTATTGTATATAATGAAGGCTCTAATCATGTATCAGGAAGAAAGGCAACTTACCTAAAAAAATGACAACAGAATAAATCTGACTTCCTGAACTTTCTGATTGCTCTGAGTGAAGAGGGAAACAGACGCCATTGGTGCCATAGTAGTTCCTGAAAAATTCCTTATTGCTCAGTGGAATAAAAGCAACAACAAACCCAATTATCCAGATAAGAACTAAAATGGAAATTGTCCTGCATTTTCTGGGCTTCAAACACCTAAAAGGATAAACTATGCAGATGTATTTCTCCAAAGTCAGGTAAGTCAACAGTAAGACTGACACCTCTGTAGACAGAATAGCCAGCGATCCCACCAATTGACAATGAATACTGTCCATCCACAACTGAGCGTGCTTGTTGTATTCTCCACGATATTTAAGATCAAAAGCTCCAATCACAAATAAATATATTCCCATCAGACAGTCAGCACCTGTGGGCACAGTGCTTAACATCATTATTTACACATCTGAATTTCCCATTCTCTTTGTGTATATGTCTATTGAAAAACAGACATGCACACATTAGTACACATTTTTAAGTCAGCTAATACATAGTTATAAAATCAATGTTAGAGTTGGAATGATACTGTGAATTATAATGAAGGCCACATAGTTCAAAGAAGAACTGACAAAAAGGAGTAACAGAGCTGAATTAACAGTCTATGTTTCATAGTTATTTTCAGAGTTAATATATTGAATCTTGAGTAAAATTAGCTTTCAAGCTTGCTTCAATTTATAGAAATATGCTTTCAAATCTTTTTTGAGTTGGACTAAAAGCTTAGTTTTGATTTGTCCATCTTACAATAATTCAAAGCTGATATGCACAGGCTTCTACTAAGACACGAAAGCAGTCAGCAGACACAAACAACAGTGTTATTCCTCCCGATTAGCTTAGTAGGGAAAGGCAGAAGGCAGAGGGAAGCTCCTGTGCATGCCTAGGGTAATGCTAGAGGGACTTCTGTGACATTCACTGAGCTCCTTTTGGAGCATTAGAATGAGAGTTTGTATTGCGGATCTCTACACTACCAGGATCCTTTACGTGTCCTGATAGTGACAAGAGGAGGTTGGCCTCTTCCAGGTAATAAATAGGTCACAAGTTGTGCCAGAGGAGGTTCAGAATAGACATAAGGAAAAACTTTTTCTCTACTTCATCTAGTTCAACCATCCTCCCATTACTGTAGCTACAACAAACCACTAAACCATATCTCAGAGGTCCTCATTCAGACAATATCCAGATATGATTTAGTAGCTTAGGTAGTAATGGTGATAGAAGGACAATTGGACTAGATGATCTTGTAGGTCCTTTCTAACCTTGTGATTCTGTGACTCTATGATTTAATAAGAGGAAATCCTTTACTCAGGGAACAGTGAGGCCCTGGCATTGCTGCCCAGATATTGCTGTGGGTGCCTGATTCCTGAAGGAACTCAAGGCTGGGTGGGTCCTTGGGCAGCTGAGCTGGTGGGGGGTAACCAGCCCACAGCAGGGGTTGAGGCTAGGAGGGCTTTGAGGTCCCTTTCGACCCAAGCTGTTCTGTAATGCTGTGAATAGTGTTTACACATGCAATTTGCTATTTATTCAAACACGCATACCAAAATTTAGGTGTATGGGCCTTTGAAAAAAATCAATTTTTTTTTCTTGTTGAAAGAAATCGAGAAATTGGCACAATATCTACAGCACTAAAATCATGAAACCTTTGCAATTCATGAACTTTTTTTTGCTGTAGAACAAAGGTAGCATCCAACAAGTCTTCCTCATATGTAAGATAGAGCATTTTGTATTGCCATTCACAAGAGCGTAAGGTTCAGTAAATCTAATGCTGGAAATGTGTCACCATATTGTAATAACAAATACTGTACACACTATGAGGAGATTAAAACAAGATTCTTCTACTTTCATGCATGAAATGAATACTCACAGCAGAGAGACATAATTGAGATGGCGTGGAGCTTATTTTCCGATCTGATGTAAGGCCTCATACAGATAACAAAAATATTTCCAAAGCAAGTGATAGCAGATACAACCCAGACAAACACTCTCTGTATAATGCTAGCTAAAAGGTTCTCCAGTGATGAAATCCCATCAGTATTAGGCTTACAGCTGCGCACATGAGGGGCATATCCACAGTACTGGAACTTCTTGAAGTATCTAGTTATGAGGAAAAAAGACAGAAAAAAATATGGCTTTATTTTTGTCATCAGGATACAAAACCTCTTTGTAAAATGTTCAGAAATCATATCCCAAAAGAAGAAAAATGAATTTTAAACTATCTAATTTGATAAATGTTTGCAAGCCACTTTTCAGACTGGTTTTTTTTTTTTATTATTCAGTAATCTGCTAATTGTGAAATTCCAACCAAAGAAAACAAGCTGGAATAATGATCTACTTACATGTGGGAAAGGTTTTTAAGTGGTATGAACATTCTTCTCTGGATGTTTGCAATTTCAATGCCCTCCAAGCTGCTGTAAACAATATATTCTCAATAAAATGCAATAGAAACTCAGGAGAAGAAAGACAAATTTGCTGAGCATTTATATTGCATTCATATGATGAAATTGTGAATTCATATTATGAAATTAGAGATTAAATTAATTGTGTCTACTCAGTCATTCTTTTGAAACTTGAATAGAAACCCTAAGTAAAAGCTGAAGTGGAACAAAATGAATCACACTTTATTTTTCTAAACTTCCTATTTTTCAAGAATCACACAGAAGGCAGTTTTGGTGCTCTCAGCAGTGCAATCAGTGATTGCCCTTCCCAGGTATTGCTCTATGAACATTCTTTCATCATCCCTGAAAAAATAACAACTTGTTCCAGTAATGACATTTTAAAATTCTGCTTTCTATTCCACATATTGCTTTACTGGGCAAACACACCACCGCAGGAATGCAGTATTTTATTGTGTCAAGAGCAGAAGGAAGCTGGTACACAGAATTCTGCATATTAGGGAAAACGTTGGACTTCTGGTGACAAATACATAAGATTTCTTATTTGATTTTTTTTTAATATATGGAAGATGGCACTATAATTTTTCCTACAGTATTAGGCCAATAAAGTGTAACTGCGCAGGTTACTCTTTCAGAACGTCAATTCCTATATTCTAGTCTAATATCTTTAAATTTGCAACCTGAGAAAACAATTGGTTTTCCTTCTGCAGAACCTTGTTTGAATCCACAGTTAAATGCCCGGAGTGCAAAATTGTTGTGACCTCTGCATAAATTTAGGCAAAAGAAGATAAAAGTATCAGTCTTAATGGTTATTTGTTTTGGGCAGTTCTGCTATGAGACAAGAATAAATCCCCAAATATAGAAACCTATAAATTTTAGTTGAGCCCTGGAATTCATCCTGGACATGATTTCCTTAGCTATACCTACTATTTTAAGCTAAGAAAGAGGCAATGCATATTCTACAGACCGAGGGCTGAAACATACTATTTTGTGTAGATCTGTCTCAAGGCTTATCAGCTTTTTTAACCTGAAGTCCTGATCATTCTGTTGCATGAGTTATTTGAATGTTAAATAATGAATGAAGGATATGCAGTAGCTTGAATGCTAAGGAGGTATCTTATAATTTTTTTCTGTGCTTAGACAGTTATGTTCCTGTAACTTGCACACTTACTCACTACATCACTCAGTCTTTACAAGGGTTCTGAAGTGTTTGAATAGAAAAACTTGATACTTACAGGGATTTGAGTTTGGTTAGAAAATCAAACTGGTCTATTTGTATTTTCTTGATTGGGTTATAAGAAAGGTTCCTGTAAATACAACAGAGACTTAAAGTAACATTATACATCTTCTTTACAGCCTGTTCAAAGATAAAGTAAAACTCTGCTTGCTAAATACTCTTCCAATGGAAAGAGTAGCTGGATGCTTCACAGCTATGCTATGGCCACATACACTCACACGCACAACTGTAACCCCAACCTGATGCTTGAATGTTTTGACTTAGTAAAAGAATGTAGTTGAACTGCACACATTTAGAAACAAAGTTTAGTTTGGTATTTTAGTTGATAAAATCCATCTTTTCATAATAATTTCTGTGTATTTAAAAAAGAGAGAGAGGCAACAGAAAGTAAAAAGACATTGTTAGATACTGTCATTCTGTGTAAGAATGCTACTAGATGTAATTCTCATTTCTTCTCCCTGTAACTCTTCCTTATGTTTTTGTTTAGATACTAAGTATCTGCAGCTGGTTACACTGGGTTGCCCCGGTGTGTTGCGATTGCTCTCAAGTG
This sequence comes from Coturnix japonica, assembly GCF_054131305.1. Taxonomy (NCBI): domain Eukaryota; kingdom Metazoa; phylum Chordata; class Aves; order Galliformes; family Phasianidae; genus Coturnix; species Coturnix japonica. The sequence goes on along the minus strand of NC_140666.1, from coordinate 27,876,449 downwards.
CACTGGAAAAGAAGAAAAATAAGGTACTGCACATGCTGGGTACTGGCTAGAAACAGAGATCATCTCAGTTTTGTATGGCAAGGGTAAGCTCAGGGACTTTGCAGGAGGATTAGCCTCCAGTAAAACCACTGCTCATGGCAATGTACAACAACAGCAACAACAAATCAATGCTTTCTCAAAAGGTACATTGTGTTTACACAGCTACTGATGCACAGGGGAGTCTGGCTGCTCCCCTGCCCCTCTGTCTTCCTAGTTTAAAATCAATGCAGGATGCAGGATTAAAAGTGCTGGCCTGAGCTCTGGAGAGATCTTCAGTTTTGTAACTAGAGTATCTTCCAGATTATGTGAGAAAGACCAGGACTTTTCAGCATTTGAGAATGTTTCCATGCATGTTATGGAAAAGAGAGAATGCCTTTTTTTGTTTGATTGTTTTATAAGATCTTATACCATTCTGGATCTCTTTTACTAGAAGAAAGCACTTGATAACAAGGTATCTCTATGAAGATCTTACCCTTTTAGTTTTTAAAGACAAAACATCACATTAAAAACTCATTGAAATGATGAAGTTCTCCTAATATAGCTAGCATAGGTCATTTTGCATATACCAACAAGATCTAGAAAAAAATAGAATTTGAATTTGCTCTCTTTTTGGATATGAAAATGTACAGGAATTATTCTGGGCAAAATGCTAAACATAAAATTAAGGTTAATGATATGAAATTGCTTTTGAGTGAAGTGTTTTTTAGGCAAAGCTTAAATGATTCATACAAACAGAGATGCTCTTTTTTTTTCTAGGCATTCATGAGTGGAAGTATATCACATGAGTAATGTACAGTCAAGTATAATAATAATAATAATAATAATAATAATAATAATAATAATAATAACAACAATAACAATAATAATAAAGAATCCTTACAGTTGTGAAAGCTCCTTTAGATCCTTAAACACATATGCAGGAAGCGATTCAATCTCATTGCTAGCCAAGTCCCTGCAGAAACAGCCAAAGGTGGGATATAGTAAGTTCTCAGTAGGTTCAACAATTCTGCTGAAGAGTTTTGTAATTTCAAGACACACAGTTTCATTCTATTTGACAAATAGAATATTACATGTTAGATAGTTTACATGACACTTGGACTATAAAAGAATGCTGTTAAAATAACATGGAAAGCTAAATACACCAGATTTCTCTTGGTCTAGTTATTTCAAAGACATCATTAGATACATAGTTTATTATTATTTTATTTGCATCAAAAAGAAAGTAAAATACCTTTAATTTATGATAATCAATATTTGGAAAATAAACCAAAGAAGTTTATGACTTGTTTTACAAGAAAGAGAAGAAACGGACTCACAGCTCGTCTAACATTTGGAGAGAAGAAAAGCTGTTTTCATTCAAAGAGCTGATTTTATTTTGCCTCATCACCCTGGAAGGAGAAAGCAAACACATATTTCTGCTTCTCAAAGTCTACTTGGTTTTGAAGAGAACTTTTCAAAAGGTTTTTAAGCTCTTTCTTACCTGGATCTTCAGAAATCAGCCTCACTAATTCAGTTAATAAGCTCACTGGTTACACAATTGCACAAAAAGCTTTTGTTGTCTATGCACACGTGAATATATTGCATGTTCTTTCAGCTGTATTGGTACCTACCAACAACTAAAATATAAAAGTATTGCAGAATAACAAGAAAGGCACAATTAACTACTGATTGCTTTGAGATTTTAAGATTATTTCAGGAACAAAACTAATTATTGGGAGAAGTTTGAATGTTCAGACTGTTCCTTCTGGCAAGCTCATTTAGCTAGGCTGCCATTCTAATGGTCTTTATTCACTCCAAACTTTCCTTTATCCATAGGAGATCAATATAAATCTGCTGAGAGCATGAGAATGATATACTGGGCTAGAAGGCTTGGGACCTAACAATATTCTGGACACTGTCTCATAGCTGTGCAACTCTACCCCTATATCATCTGCTACTGCACTCAATCCTTGATTGAACAATCTGGATTTTATTCTGATGGTTATTCTGTATTTATATTTATATAAATTTATATTTAAATAACCACAATATTCAGGAAAATTTCAGCTCATTCTCACTAGCTAGTATATCCTATTACTTACAATACAGTTAAAGTGCTGCAGGAGATGAAAGTGACATTTCTTAAGTGATGAATATGGTTGCCTTCCAAGTCTCTAGGATACAAAAACAAAACATGTAAATAATTTAATTGCAATCAGGCTGTTATTCTAATGTAACTAAAGAAAGATTCTAACAGAACATTGTCACTGCATGAAAAAGAACAGAAACCAGACATCTAATTTCTCTGCACACCTGACTAATGACTCCAGGTCATCAACCCTGCTGTGAACCAGCAGGCTTTCTGTAAGATAATTCCACTGTCCATTATGAAAAGTGCTACAGAAGTACGATAACAAAGAAAAGAAAATATTTTTCTAGTGGAAAATAAGTTATACTTACAGCCAGTTCAGTCTTGGCATATATTGGCACAGAGGTTTGTCAGGCAAATGAGCAAGAGAATTATTCATCATCTCACTAGAAAACAACAACAAAACCCAAACAAGACAAAACAGTATAGCTGGCTATATTTGCCAAAAATGACATAACGGAAAAAAAAATCTCTTATCTTTGTGCTTTTAAAAAAGGCAGAAAGCACTCAAAGCTTCATTCATTTCTCACAGCTTTAGAGATACCACTGTTTTCTTAAAATTCTATATAACTCATGTGGCATTCTGTGAAACACTGTTTTTTCCCTAATCATATTAGTTACTGGGTAAAGGAAAAATGTTCATTTCATAGCTTTTAAATTTAAACATAGCAAGTCATTGAGAGCATTTTGACTGTGCTGTCATAACGTAATTTCTCTTAGTCACATGGGAAGGGGAGATGGAGGGAGGCTTCTCTCTGGGATGCTGGAGACCAGGGGCAGGTTATGGGCAGGGTCTTGGAAGTTAGAGCAGGAGCCGTGCGGCACTGTTGGCTCCCCATACCCTCCCGGTGGGCAAGTGGCACCCACTGCTGCAGCTGGCATATTTTCTTCCTCTCAGGGCCATAAGTCTGTACTTTTCTTTCCCCATCTATCTTCCTACACTTTCCCAGATAACAAATATCCACTGATGCCCAAATCTACTGTGGCATGCAAGAAAAAGCATTTTTCGACTTTCTTGGGAGACTTTCTTGGGAGTTTAGTGCTTGCCCAGGGTATTTGTTGTAGATTCACTTTACAAGGTGTAGGGCCTCACACATCCTCTCCAATCTGTCATGGCTTCAGGAAAAGCAATTCCGTTCCTATTGATCATGATAGTTTGTAACTACTGTTGGGCAATTTATCTGTTTCTGAAAGGATGGGCTCCTAATGGCGTGGAGATGAATCTGAAATAGAAGTTCTTCTACAACAGCAAACAATATGGTGTGATGAGCAATCACAGGCATTATAAACAGATAAATACATTCATTATATATGACCTTTCTGTTCTTTTAAGTAATGTTTTTGGTTCTTATTCCATACTTACAGGAGAATAAGTGATTTGAGTCCATAAAAAGTTGATGGAGAGATCCGATTTATCCTATTATTTTCAATTATCCTGTAAATTATAGCAAAACACATGTCAGACTGAGAGTTGTCTATAGTCTCAAATTAAACAGACGATAAAAGATAACAATTCTTCAAATGCTCATTCAAACTCCTTAAATGATACTGGCACTCTACTGCATAGTAGGTCAGGGTATTCATATTCACTTTCTTTCAGAATAACGTAATATTTTTAAGAAATATTTTTAACTAAAAGTAATTGCTTTTGATTTTATCCCCACAAAGTGCAGCATGAGTTCCTTAAATATTATCTGGTACAAAAGTACTGCTATGCACAAAAGTTTAAACAGCCCAAATGTTTCCTTTATCTTGCTTTAATTACTCCTTGAGAAAACAAACATATCAATTAGAAAGTAACATACAGCCATTCAAGTTTATGGAGATCTTCAAATACGTGAGGCTTCAAGCTGGTTATCTTGTTGTTACTCAGGTATCTGAATCAAGATCAACAAAAGATAAACAAATGAGATGCATAAGATGCATGAAAAAAGTCTTTTAAAATTTTTCCTTGATAACTGGTGCAGTTTTTTGTCATTATTATTTTTGACTGTGGCAAATTTTTTTCTTCTTTTTGAAAAATAGCTCACTTATAAGCAAACACACACTTGTATGTGATTCCAGCCTCTGTCTCCCCAGGAAAACCAGCTTTCTGTGGCATCAGGAGATGTTTAGGCATATGTCTTTAATTGAAATGCCAGAGCAATGTGGAATTCACCATAGCAAGGACTTTCTGAACAATTACATGAGATATTTTGTCTTATAGGAAAGAAAACACAGCATGCTGAGCCCTTTCACCATGACACTTTTGAGCCCCATTCCAGTTTCATTACATGGAGTGATTAGTTCCATGAGTTTTCTGGGGTCACATTAGTCTTTGCTAAGGTTATCAGTCATAAATGGAGATGCCCAAACCATTGAAAAAGAAATGTGGGGAAACAAAGGGCAGCACTATAAAAGATCTGGGACAGTAGTAAAGGCAGCTGCAATAACAGATAATCTAACACAGTTGTGAAGGAAATATAAGATGTACAACATTAAAAAGAAAATAATCCCTTCACAAGCACTGCAGAGACAAAAGACTGAACTGAATGATGGAATTTATGCATCTTCTCTTTCACTTAACTCTTTCCTTAGAAGTCTGAACTCCCTTACAGAAAGGTACTGCAAAATAATGGAGAGAAAGAAAAAGTGTTCTTTCCATTACTGATACCGGCTGCTTGTGTTCACTACCATAAACCAGAATAGCATGTGAAAGAGCTCTAACTCAGCGCAAGATCTTGCTTGTGTTTTACTACTTTTTCCATTATTTCTGACCATCATACTGTCTCCTTCTATTCTGCATATTTGGGCAATAGTAGTGATTTATGGAGCCCACTCCAGTATTGTCCTGTCAGATAAACTTACACAGACAGAGCACAGATAGCTCTCAATCTTTATTTTCTCATTCATACCATGGAGATAAACCATTCTGTAATTTCCTAACTCTGAAACAAATAAGAGAGTGATATCTGCAGCAATTCTCAGAGCTGCTCCAGCTTCTCTTGAATATTCTTAAAGCAGTACTTACAATTTTGTCAAGTTGTATAAACCTTTGAAAGCGTGTTTGGACACAGCTCTGATTTTATTATTCTGGAGATACCTAGGAAGATAGAACAAAACCATCAAAAATCAATTCTCCATAGCATGCAAAGTCAAAGGAAGCGTAAGTAAAGAATTACAGTTTGTCAGCTAAACTGGAAAGGAGGCCGTCAAACTTTCTTACATCCTAGATTTGACAATTATCATGTCAGAATTAGTGTTGCAGAGACTACAACTAAGTTTCAAAAGAAATAAAAAATACTGGCAGAAATATAAAATTTGTTTAATGGGACATCTGGTTTGCCTACAATGAACAAAGAAATGGTTATGCTCAATCTCCTGATAGATAAGCCCTGTGGACTGAGCTACAGTGACAAAAACACCAGTTTTTACAAAATGGGTCTGTGACATTCACTGTTCAAGTGCTTTCTAAACACATACAACTCAGAGATGTGTGAAGTTAGTATTACCAACAAACAGGAAGGTATGTTTGTACTCTTAATGAAAACGCATCTTTAAAGGCCTTAAGACAATGGTACTTAACAATGTGAACACAAGATGGTGCTGCAGTACAGAACAGCAGCCACAAAAGTTGACATCCAGTAGTTTTCCTAGGAACATACAGTCTTAGAATTTTGCTTGTAATCCCTAATGAAACTAACTCTATATCAAACAAAAATCATTAAACCTACGATTTTTGAACCGTATCTGCATAAACACACACCCTGTGTTTATATGTTATATGTTATAGCTATACTGCCATAACAATTTGACTAGTTGGGCTTCTAGCAGGAGGTTGGAGATGGATGATCTTAAAGGTCCCTTCCAACCCAAATCTTTCTATGATTCTACAGCATCAGCAGATTGGTAGCTGCCATTCAGAAGTAAAAATGAATGCCATGTGAGAAAGCCTCCCATTCCAGTGGAAAGCTTAACTCTTCACACTTTGATTTTGCTGAGCAAATGGATTCAAGCTTCCACTTCTTTTTGGCATATTGCTATTCATTATAAATCTAACTTCATTCAGATGAAATTTTAACATTTTGCTGGTACAAACACCAATCAATATAGTAAAAAAAATACACAGAAATTATAGCTTTGGAAAAAAAAAAAAGAGATGCCAATCTAATTATTTGAACCAAACAGGTTATATGGTTGGTGGAGTACTGGAGTGTGAGACAAAAGAGAATTTTAAGTGTAAGCTGATGCTTGTCACATTATGCATTGTATGAGTGCCAGACAGAAAGAGAAAGAATGCATATTTAAAGATCTTAATAGTTGAAATGCCCTCTTACAGATTTTTAAGGTCTTTGTATTTTCTGAAAACATCAGCATAAAGTTTCCTTAGCAGATTCCTCTGAAGAGACCTGTAGGAATGAATGCACACAGTAAATCTGCTCTGTAGGTATATCGAGGATGAATTTATCCTATTTCACACAATTCTAACAATTTCACAGATTCTAATGCATTTTCACAGTAAATCAAATGATTTGGCTGAAATTTCTGTGATAACTGGCTTTTTCCAGTAGAGTCAGGTTATATGGACTGCCTCTGCATTGCTTATTAACTATAAAGATGTAGCTGTGTTATTTACCGTCATACCCTGTTTTTAAAGTTAAACAGAATCAAATCCATTTGCATCAACCAATTCAAGTAGAGTTTATGCTAGAAGTGAGTTTGAGTTAATGGAGACTGTGAAAAGGCATAAAAAGAGAAATAATTTTACACATTGTTGTAATTTTGTAAGCAGCTGTTATTCCCATTTTCCTCTTTTCATACAGACAGTATCCTTTCAATCCTCTTTGTCCAGATGATTAAAAAAGTGTGATTCAAACAGCACGAATCAATTTTAACCGTGTACAAGCAAAAGCATCATCTGTAGACCTGTGAAAGGGGTCTATATCACTATAGGGTTGAACAAAGATGTGCCACAGGGCACTCCAAAGAACTGGTAGAACCCCAGTCAGTGGAAAGACAATAGTTTTCCCTCTGAAAAAAGAACACACTCTTCATCTTTGAGACAAGAAGCTTCCTTTGGAAACTTGTTGTTCATTCATTCCTCATATCAGATAGCCGACATGAGAAAAAGGTCTGTTCATTGGGAACTGAAAGACAGTGAAAGGAAGACAAACACAGTATTGCAAATATGGAATGACTGCTTAATTCAGAGATTTTGAGTTCCTTTTCTCCTGTGGTACACAGTGAAAATCTGTACTTCAAACCTTAGCAGACTTGTTAACAGAGAGACTCTATGCTTTCAAAAACACCAGCAGAGCCAACTGGTTATAGTTACAGAGCTGTAGTTCTGAAACATCTGTAGAAATGATTGTCAAGCCTGAACATAACACAAGACCCCTTTCATGCTCTACTCACATCATGGTTATGTTTGAAGGGACCAAAGGGACAGCACGAAGTTTGGCCTCATCACAGGAGACCTCCAGCCCTCGGCACACACATTCTGCTGGTACAGCACCGACCACTGCAGGAAGGCATGGAAGTGGTTGTGGTGGAAGGTTGGATGTGCGTTATGATGGGATGCAGAGGAAAGAAATACAGTATAAAAGAACACTGAAGCTCAAAGACAGATCTACCAGCCTGTGTCAAATGGAATTTAAATTAACAAATACTATAGTTTTACACCATTCATATAAATCTAAGAATACCCTAATAATAAACACAAAGGGACATTAAAAAAAATATTTCAACTCCCAGACACAGAGAAAGAGCTTTTACAACAGAGCTATAGGCTTGATACAAGAAGAGGGCATGCAATCTTTTTTTTTTTTTTTTCTCCAGATTTTTGTGACATTTTAGATTATTTGTTTCTTTCACGTTTACCAGAATGAACAAAGTTCCATCTCCGTGCTTAATCTTAGTGCTCATAGTAGACAGCTTCAGAAAATCCGCATGAATGGACAAATGACTGTAGGTGTAACAGGGAGTGGAGTTCAAGAAATATTTGTTGAGCAAATAAGTGAATTTGAAGGAATGTTGCCTTCATTTCACTCTGAAAAATGTGCCTTTCACAATCTTTTCAGCTGTATTCATGTATTCAATTAAACATTTACATTGCCATCCTAATTGGCAAACATTTAGCACTCCTCTAATAGAAAATGAGTCACCCCTATTGCAACTGAAATTAGCTTAAATGCACTTGTACACTGAGACATTAATTCTATTTTACTACAAATGAAACTGCAGTACATTTCTACTTCTGATGAGCACATTTGCTAACTATTTATTATTGACAACTCCTGGAAATAACAACTTACTGCACTCTGGGGTCTTGATCTGAAGTGCGTACAGAGATTTCATTTTGTCGTATTCGCTCTTTGCATAATGTTTGTCAAACTGTTGAGACCATCCATTGTTGTCTTCTAACAAAAACAAGCAAACAAAAACATCAAGCAGCTCTCACATCAGAATAATACCTTCACTAAATTCAGCAGCATCCATTTTTTGCTTTGTTCTTTGTTTCAATAACGTGATTTTTTCTAGAAGATTTCATAGAACAGCAAATGACCTTGTTTAAATATATCTTTGTCATTACTTCTGTGTGCTGAGTTTTGAGGTTGCTCAGTAGGAATATCTTCTGATACTTGAAGCAACTCAATTAGAAACATCATTTTGTAATGATAACTGCTGTCAAAAACATTTACACGACATCCCCAAGGATGGCTCTGATGATTTTAATATTGCTCTCTTAGTTGCATTTATCTAATACACTAATTACTGCTTCCTTCATTTTGCATGGTAACAGTATAGTTATACCAGTTATATACCGTTCCTCATAGACATTTTCCCATTACTTTTTATAATGTTCAAGCAAGAACTTTTGTCTCAAAAAATAGGTAGGGAGAAGTGAAATGTGTTAAATTTTTTGTAAATTCTCCCATTCTGAAGTGGTATTTTACTCCTCATATCACATTACAATGCATTTTCCTCAGCTATGCAGGGAAATTACCTCACAAGCATCTCCTTAAAGCTCGCTGCAGAGTGTCAGCAGATGGAGCTCTTCTGAGAGATGCTTAAGCTGAAAAGCTGCACCGTGCATTCTAATTAACAGATATTTTAAATGAGTAGGAAATTCAGGCAAACTATCTTTAATCTTAATTTAAACAAATGAATATTTGTTACGCTTAAATTGAAAAGATTTGATTCAATAAGAAATCTCTGTCTCCAGGAACTGCTTTATAAAGAGGAAAAAAAAAGACTTGACTTGAAAATACCACACAAGAGTGACAGTTTAAAATACTACCTGCAAGATTGACAGTTTACCACCCAGAGAAGGCACTTTTTTCATTAACTTCCTTGAGAGCACCTGGTGTCTGCTGAAGCATTAGCAGTTTTGCCAGGTTGGATCACTAAGCTGATTATCAGAAGCAGCTTAATTCATTTTGGACAAAACAAAGGGAGACTAAACCTGCAGAAAGATTGCTCTGCTTGTTTTAAATACTCAGCAGCAGTTTAGTTTTAGGACTGCATTACAAACCTCAAATATGTAATCCATAATCGATGATATGAGGAAAACAGATCCTTTATCAAGCAGCAAGTGATTATAGACCTCCTGTCCTGCAGTTAGAGCTGTAATGGACTTGCCCCTATCACCATTTCTGTGTGGTTTTGGGTTTGTTTTTTTTTTTGCTTTTTGTTTTAATTTTAAAAAGGATTTCACTCTTCCATTCGCAAAACTGGATCGAGCAACTGGGTGGCTGGTGGAACTAGTAGTAATAGCACATATACAGTGGAGGTAAGATTTAAGAGGAATCTTTCACTGAGGATTGTGAAATAGAGATTTTTGAACGTGTATTAAAACTGAGTTTATTCTCAGAATATAATCTTGGCAAATAAATACTTTGCAGCCAAGAATACAGCCTCAAAACATGGAACTTCTAATCCACAATTAGAGTCTGCTTGGACAGCTAGCTGAATTTATAGTTGAAAGCCATAAATTCTAGTCCTCTTGTAAGCTGATAGACATTTAAGGCATCATTTCTTTTTTGTCTGTACTTCTCTGCTTCTGATGCTAAAGGGTGGATGGATAAAATCTGATTCCACTTTTCAGTATTTTTTTAAATGCTTTTGCCATGTGACAAAGCATTTCCAAAAGGTGACCACCGCAGTTCATATTTGCAGAGAAAAAGCACGAGCAGAGCCTCCTACTCTAAAAGGAATGAGGGAGCAGTTCACTATGAAGTGGAAGTTCACCAGTGGTTCCAAGGAAGTCAAGAGACAGCTGTGTATTTTTGAGTGGTCGTAAAAGAGAAAAGGGAAAAAAAAAAAAAAGAGAAAAACGAAGACTGATTATTTTGTACTGGAACCATTCCGGCTGTCTAGAGTGTATAAGTTCATTAAAAAAAAGAAAAAGAGCATTTTTTTCCCCATGTCTTTGTTGTGTTTTTTTTTTTTTTGACATTGAAAAATATTTGGTTTGGGCCAAGTTTTGTGCTAAGTGTGGAACAGTCCTTATTTTATGTGAATTGTTTTGTCAAATCCCAGATGAATGCATTGTATGAATAACTATTTTGTACAACCATTCAGTGGAACACCAAATGCCAGAACTCTAAAACACGTTGTAATTATTTAGGGTTTATATGGTAGGTTTGTGACCTGTTTACTACTGTTGAGATGAGGTTCTCCAAACTGTTTAAGAAATGACTGGTAATAGTACTGGTCTTGAAATTCAAAATCTGTCCTTTGAGGGAATACAGCTCAGATGAAAAGTTACTTTTTCCTGAGCCAGTTCTAAAATAGTTTATGTTGGCTGTACATCAGTAAGAAGGAGATCTGAGAAAACAGGGCGTAAGTGAATATTCCCCTGTGTGGGAGAAATGAACTAAATAATTGTAAGCTGGACTTATTTGAAGGCAGATTAACATGCTGTTCTTTCCTAGAGGTTGTCAATTACCATTTCTGATGGGAATGAGAACGAGTATGCTAATCTTGTCAAATAATCATTTCAATGACAAATCCAAGAAAAATATCTGCTTTGCTCATTAAAAATATAACTCACATATAATATATATAATATAATATACATATATGCATATATAATATATATATAATTTACAGACCTTATAAAAGCAACACTTTCTATAAAACTTTCTCGTTCCCTCAACTATGTGTTCTCAGGTTTTTATGCAGAGAAATGATATCAGTGAATTGCACAAACACTGCTGCATTCTAAAGAGACACTGGGACACTCGATGTTGCGTTTGCTGTGGATGGGCATAATTCGTGGAAGTATTTATTCAAATATATTTTCTCTCACTGTAAGAAATGACTTCAGGATTTTCACAAAAATACCTTTTAGTACAAAAAGGAAAATCTGTATTCTCTTAGCAATAATATAGGAGCAAGTCTTACTAAAACATTCACATAATTGCCCTTTTCCAGTATGAGGATATGCTGATACATTCCAATAACTTATGGCAAGTCCAAACCCACACTGAGATTTTACAGAGAGAAGTCTTGCAGTGCCTGAAACATTTGATTCTGGGAGTAAATTTCTCAGCCCAGTTTGGATATCCAGGTGAAGAAAATTTGACTTACTTGTCAAAGCAAAGGCAATTTGCCCCACACCAAGATGTGTGTTACTGTACACTGACCCTTTTTCTGTATCTGCTAATGAATTTAAATATGACTATGTATATGTCATGATGTTATCTCAAAAAAACCAAACCAAACCAAAAAGCAACAAAACCCAAAAAGGCATTAAATCAATTCAAATGAAATTTACACTTTCCTGAATGAGCTAGATTTCCTGCTTACATGAGCTTATCCTTGAATTTAAGATACCCATATTAAACCACTGCAAATTTAAGGAGATAAGCAGGCTCCAGTTTCCAAAAGATAAATATCTTCCCAATATCTGCCACATTATGAACACATGCTGCTGAATTCCAAGTGTTTCCTTTTCACTTTATAAAGAGAATTTATAGGCTAGGACTCAAAGCTGAGTGTTGTCTCACCTGTTTAAATCTCACATTTTAAGCATTATGTCAATAAACTGCATGCCATGAAAACACTAGACTAAGTATAAATATCATTCATTATCTGAAAAACAGAATTGTCAGACTTGTCTGCAATATGCTGAGGCAAAACCAAGAACGTCATATTCTCTGAAGTTTCCCATTTCTTAAAGAGCAATCTTGTAGTATTAAAGCATGCATCTTTCAGACATCCCACAGAAATTTAGTTTTCTGCTATGGAAATCTGAAATATGATTTAATAAATCTACAAACTGCAGTAAAACTCTCTAATTTTGTAGATCTTCTGAGAAACACATGAGGGAAAACAATGACAATTATACAGAATTTCATTACTTTCATCCTGTCAAATTGTATAGGCCCTTTTATAAAAGGGGTAATAATTCTTGGTGTCAGGCCAGCCTGATGGCATGGCACACAGTAACAGGTGAGGCCATTGCTTGTAAATGGAAATAGGTGCAAGAGTTTACTGCCTCAGTTCTTTCAGTAATTCACATTCGTGATTTCCATTGTATACCCAGCTTAGGAGCTAGAGAGACCGTAACAAACATCTATACATGAACACTAAATATGGGGAACTAAACGCTGCCTTTTGTTCTGAGACCTCTTAGGGCTGGGAGCAATACAATGGTAAGTGCGCTTAGCCAGCGAAGAAGCCCTCTGGAGAGTCAGAAACATCTTAAATTAAATCTGCATGCCTGTTCTTGCTTCACTGGACTGGAAAAACGCAGCTATGACACTGTGATTAAAAAACAAATGCACGCACACTACAATCGCTACCTAACTGCCAAAAAACAGCTTTGCAGAACTATCAGCAAAACTTTCCTGAAGCCAAATTTCTGAACACCGAGGAAACCTGTGCTCTCAAAATAGCTGGGGTAACTTAATTCCATTAAGTAGCGCATAATTAAAGATTCTGCTAGGGAAAAAAAAATGATAAAACACCTTAGCAACATGTTCTTTCTATCCCCATTTCATTATTTCTACTAAGTGGAGTTATAGTCAAATACATAACAGTAATTTTTCTAATGGCTTAGTCACAACACAAAAATCCAGCCTACAGAAATGCAAGTAATTAGGCACAACACATGCAGATTTTTGCTTTGAAATGAATATGAATGAGCAAGTGTTTTATTTATTTAGTCCATTTTTGTACTCTAAACATATTTTTTACTCTACTCCTGATACTTGCAATCTGCAGACTTAGTGGTTGTATTCTACTATAACAAATGAAGAATCCATTTCAATAACCAGCTTCAAGACTGAGTTATAAGAACTATTCAGTAGTGTGAAACAACACACTAATTTTGAGCAGAGTGTAAGGCATAACCACTCCATTCCAAATTAAGTGTAGGAGAAGAATTAAGGCATTTATTTGTGATATTTATTTGTGTATCATGAACTACATGCGAGGACACATTTTCTGTTTCCTGCTTCCACTACAGGTTGAAGGTCACAATCTAGAATTCACCTCATTGAGAGAAAATAAGTAAATAAATAAACCACTGCTAGCACAGTGTTTCTAAAAATCATATCCAGTGCTATTTAGAAATGCCAACACACGAGTTACAAATGCACTTTGAAACATCCGAGCTTTTCATCAGTTTCCTAATTTAGGTAAGTTATGAATCTTTGCTCTCTCAAGCCAGTGGGAACCTTTCCACTGATGTTCGTGGAGTCAATCCAGATTAGCCCTCACCTGGCACACCTGCCTTCATAAAATGTATTGTGATCAAAGCCCAGGAGGTATGACTGAAGGTTTTATGTTGGTCTTATTGTTTGCATTTCTAAACTAGAACACAACATCATAAATCCAACTAAATAGATTTAGGTTGCATGCCAGTGTACTATTACGAAGCCCTAAGTGAAGTTAGGAAAAAGTACTAGATCTGAAGGCAGAAGGATTATTTACAAAGAAGTGAGTGCACCAGTACTTTAAATCCAAGAGATTTTTCAGCGGCTGTAACAGACAGACAATTCTAAATGTAACAAAGACAAACCAGTAGGGCTTCATCTTAGACTTTAAGAAATAGCATAATGTGCTTTCAAATTGCCCAGGTAAAGCAGAGTGTTCGCAGGAAGCAGAAAAGCTCAGCACCTGATTCTGTATTTCTCCATGTACAGTTTTGCACCAAACTGAACTTGAGAGCAGGTGGCTGGTTTTGGAGCAAAAAACTGAGCTAAGCTGCCCTGCTCTTTGCTGGAAGACTTTCCATCATATGCCATTTGCTGCAATCATATCAGCAAAAACAACTATTTCACTCATATATGAGTAATAAAAATATTTATCCAAGAAAGCTGACGTTTATCTAGGACAGAAGTTTGCTGATTCAGCCTTCTTAAGTAGATAGCATAATGATGAACAATGAAGTTTCTAAATCAAATCAAGGAGCAGATTAAGGAGAAAAATATGTCTAAAGATACTCAGAGTTGATGATCTGAAAAATATCCATTGATAGTTTCTGGCAACTTTACTGCTTTCTGTCCAAAGTTGTTAAGTACATTTGTGGTATGATCTAACTTTTCTATGCTTTTGCAATTTGTCACATCAGAATTTGCTCATATAAGCAAATGATAATAAAACACAGGTGGACTTGGTGAAAAGCTACATCACAAATATTGTCCTGTTCTTTTTTGTTTTGAATTCAACAGCTGCTGCTTTTGTCTAGTGTTGCTGGTTTTAGTTCTGTTTTGTTTATCACTGCTTATCGCTGTCAAGCCAGAGATTTCAAAATGCTTCTCAGCATGAGTATGCACTTGGCATACCATACTATTTGGCTTCAAAGGGCTTTGCACAGAGCTAGGTTAGAGTACTTAGTAGTAATACTGTAGTATCAAAGTCTTCAAAGTGAGAAGTAACTTTTTACTCTACTTGCTTCATAGACAATTCCCATATTATATATATATTTTTAGCCATACATGGCTAAAATTTGAAGGTTAGGCTGAAGCCATTATGATTGAAATCGAACATTTCCTCAGAGGGACAATCTAACTCAAGCTGTTTTGCCTTAAATTAGGCTTGGGCACAGAAGGATGCTGGAATTGTTACCTATGTTACTGTTATGTTAACATAGATAAAAAAAATAGTTCCAAGAGAAACATGATTTAGGCTAAGCTGGTAAACATCACACTTGGTTGCTTTATGAAGAACTCAGGATTTCACAAGGATGAGCACAGGGCAGGAGAGCAGGGAAAAATTTACTGCCATACTTAACCTTAAAAAGGAAAGTTCCTCAAAGCCGCAAGCATTTATGACAAATGATAAAACTTTACATAAATCATTTTTGTTTAAAAATATTGTATTTATGGAAAATTTGCAGAGCCACCCGCTACTTGATGGACAATGTTTTCATGTTCATAAGGTAAGACTGTATTTTCCATGCACATTTAAGGTTATCTAATGCTAGTTTGAAAAGAACCTGTCATCACTCAGGGCTTGATAAATTGCTGCTCTCTTTCTCTTATAGCAGTTTACTATACTGCCTCAAGCTCTTCCCAACAGGATATCACACACTACTCTATTGGTTGAAAACCCAGCTGGGCGAAAAAGGCATGAGAATTTTCAAACATGAGCAGCTTCATTCCATGTAACACACTGGCTACGGATATCCTCTCTCCAGAAGGGTTGTGAAGTGGAAGAAATGTTGAAGCTTAACTGCCAAACAGAACAGCCTCACCCTGAGGATAAGAACTGCAACGGATATCTCAGATCTAAATATTAACCTAATTTCAGGCTGCATCTCTTAGTTTTTAATTTACTATTCAGATAGAAAGCTCAGTGGAAAGAGAAAGCAGATGTGAAGGAGGCCCCACAAAGCAAATAATTACGTGCACAGATTTAACAGAAAATGCTATTACTGATCATCAGAAGACAACTACCAGTGAGTGAAGAACCCTTTTAATTTCAATTAATTGTAATCATATTTTACTGCTATAGGGCATGCAGTGTGTGAAAGAGAAGAAACACTGCAAATCATCTCAAAGAGTGTGACATGAGTATCATCATATGAATAAACTGGTAAAGTACACACTCAAGAAAAGAGGAAAGGGACAGAATTACCAGAAAATACTTGGAATATTCAGTTAAATCTCTGATGATTTCTGACCTACATCTATAAAATATTGTGGTATGCATACAGGGGGGCACAGAATAAAGATGTCTAGGTACAGAGGAACATCCAAGAGGCCAAGGGACTGAGACACACGCTCTCAGTAGCCCAATAAACCTGCAGAGTGTGTTAATGAGGACCATTAGTAATGGGGTCCAGACACCAGCCTTCTTCTGATTGACTAATGTCAGTGTTTTCAGACTCCTGCTATGTTGGTCTCTCTTGCACTAATGCATGGAGAGGAAACACTTCGTTCATCTTTTATTTCCAGCCTACCATAAGGTCATATGAGATCTAAATATAGGTTAGTACATCATATGATAAGCATCAAACAAATTTTGAAAAGGAATAATCCAGCAAGTTAGCAGGTAGACAGATTTTATGCTGTGCTGCTTATTAACCACACTGCATGTGGAATTTCAGGATTCCTACTTAAGTAATCTGCAAGACCAGAATACCCAGACAGCTTCTGCATCACACCGTAATTGACAACCACAGAAGAAAAATCTAGGCCTTTTTGTTGTAATATCATTTAAAGGTTTTTTACAAAGCAACTCTCTCTGCATATCTAAGAGATAATTACTTCTCTGGTTGTTTAATTCTATGACATTTCTTAAAAATGCTATTTTGGTAATCAGTTTCTATTAATCCTCCCCGCATCTAGCAGTTACTATTGAACAGTTGGACCTTGGGTTGCCCTATGTTCAGAGTACCACTTTTTTTCCAAACAATTTCACCCAATTTTTGCAGTGGCATTATTATGATCTTCAAAAGTTGTCTTCATTGATATCATCAAAGAAAGGACTACTGTTTGCGATAAACTATTTTTGCTTCACATCTCTTTTCCTTATAAGACTGGTTTAAAATAAATGCAAGCCTTTTTCATATTTTTATGTAGGCTTAAGATAGGGCTTTGTCATTACTGCAGACATAATTGGTGGAGCAGTTGTTCTAGCTATCTGTACCTGGGAATCATGTACCTAATATTTCTGAATTCCTTTTAGAGCCCATGCTATTTTTTCCTGTTCCCACCACATGTGCTAGCTTGAATATTGTAGACTTACCACCTGAGAAGTCTTATTCAAATTTATGCAAGATAGAAGAGTGCAAGAATTTAGAAGTTAAGTTACTTAATTAGAGTACCTTGTGGATAAGATTAAAAGCTCCTGTAGTGCTGCACAAAACAATTACTTCAGTGAAATAATTTTGAATTACTTTTCCGTAACCAGGAGCAGTGACTTCAACTGAAAACTCTAAATTAAGAAAAAGGGTATAATAAACTAGCTACAGTAGTAGTAGTACATAAATGCAGCCACACTGAAGCGGTCCTGGGAAACCGCAGCATAAAGAAATAGCTGGATGGCATCCTTGTCTTGAGAAATAATTGGTGACACTTTCTTTCTTTGATTTCAAGAAAGATGAATGGTTGGAAAAAAAATCTATCCAACAGTGATTTCCACACATACTTAAGTGTAGGAATGTTACAGAAATCCCAACAGAACATTTCAAGTTCGCAGGCAATGTAATTACTCTTCTTTTAGTCAAACAATAATATTTGACTTATATATAAATTTTAGAGCTGTATATGACCACAATGCATTATACAAGGTTTGCAGTTTGAGAACACCAGGTTAAGATGCAAGAAAAAAACCCTAATTTTTCAGAGTACTGATACAACAACTCATCGTCTTTATAATTTAGGCTTTCAGAAATGGTCTCATTGTTGAATTATTGTACTTGGAAATGGATTCTATATTACAGCTGAATTTCTTTGCAGGCGCTGTTGTCCTGTATATCCTGTTACAAAACTGTGTGTGTCTGAATCCCTACTTGATCAGTGGGTACACTTTTAGCAAGTCCTTGCACAACGGACTTTCCGGGACTTTACAGAAATGGAACAGGCATCAACTATTTAAGAGGCAACTTATACACAGAAGAACAATAGAACAAGAGTCAATTTTGTTCAAGATTTAAATCTTGGCAAAGAAAATTATGTTTATGGTGGAAGAAGGTGATATAAATCTAGAAGGCTGCACAGGTCTTTTAAATGGGATTAGAGCCAAAAGTAATTTTCACGTGGAGTAGTACGCTAGAACTTCATAGGCAGAGAATTAAGATACTGTATTTCTTCAGATATCTAAATTTCCAAGATCTGTCAGCCTTGCAGCTTACAGAACTCATACAAGCACGGCTTTGTTTTTTTCTCCTGTTTTAGGACATGAAAAATTTCTGACCAACTTTGAAAATTATTTTAAATAACGCTTCCCAGCCAGCTCTAGCAGTTATGTCAAGCATTGCAAACCATCAGCAATGTAAGTCCATCTTTCTCTAGCAAGGGCCTTTTCTAGTTCACACACATGTGCACATCAAAACGTCAGAATGGTATGTAAAAATGATAAAATTGGATAAGTTTCTATGATATGCAAATGTGGACCTTTCATCCCAGCAAATGGCCTGTTCAGAGACTTTGTTGGGGGTAGCCAATATCTACTACATCCTCAGCAAAACATATAACATTCTTACTGCTACTACTTTGTAACTCTCCACTTGGTGCAAACAGTGCATAGGTTTCAGTGACTGTCAGAAACAAAGAAAAGTCTTAACAACATACCACAGTTGTCTTCATCAGCATGATTCCCACAGTCATCTTCGCCATTACAGTGAAGTTGTTGGGGCAAGCACTTTGTGATATTGCCACAGGGAAAGTAGCCCAACGGGCAGGCAGCACCACCTCTGGAAATAGGATCTTCCAAAGAATCACGAATGACTAAACAGAGACAGAAGAAACATGCTTACTTCAAGATATGCTCCTAGGTATATACAGATCATTGAGATTATGCTCTCATAAATATTCATTTTCATTTTAGTGTGAATATCAAGTCATAAATACATATTAGTTCATTGGATGCGCAATTACAAGAGAATATTAAACACTCTTAACATGGCAAAAAAACCCCACATTTATATCATGAACTAATTAAAATTTGCTTTGATATAAAGCAACCAGGTAATTTCTCCCCATGCATCCTAGTAATAAGATGCAAATGCTAATCAAACAACAGAAATGACCTAAGGCCAATATTTAAAAGGATAATTTTACTTTGCACTAAAAATTAATTTACTACAGCAGTAAGCCAGATAAGCTACACAGATATGGACTATATTAATTTGTGCTGAAATTTGAGACCTAGGTGGATAAATACTTTTTATACAAAGTCAGAATTATAGACTTCTAAATGTATTCTAATTTTAAATCAATTACTGGACATAAACTGACCAAGGATCAAAGAACAATGACAGTAAGCTCAAGTCCATGACATAGCTTTGTTGAAGAATGACTAACACACAGAGGCACAGCCACAAATCCACCAGAAGAGCAGTTAACCTATTCAAAAACTTTGGAGGCATGGTTCAGAATTTATTGGTCTGAAGTTTATAGAAAACAAGATCTGTGCATATAAGTCCACAGCTTAGAAGAAATCAACTTGAAGAATGCAGGGACCTAATGGAAGAAATGAAGGAAAATGCTGATGGGGATCAGCTGGGGCAGGTGGAGGATTCAGCAACTGAATTCTACCAGTCCTCTGCTCCTCAATTTGACAACAGCTTCAGCTCCCTATGTCCCCCACATTTGCAGATGCACAATGCCTTACCAGTCTCCTCAGGGACAAGTTCTGCCATTGTCAACAGTTTTCCAGGACAAGTGCAATTGATCTACAATAAGCTGTTGTAGTAGCTTACAGAGTGATAGCTTGAATTTCCTTTCAATATCAACCTTCTTTCCATGAGAAGAAGACAGAGTTTAGAATTACACTAGAGTGCAATTAATTCCACTTCTGATATATCAAAAAGAAAGTATCTTGAGCTCACAGCTACCTGGTGCTCTTCCCACTCCTAAGTCTTCATTGAAGTGTTATTCTGCAAAGGACTGCTAATTTCATTTTTGAAATACTTTCAAATTATATCAGATAATCTTTAGAAGTAACATTTGATATAGTGGATGCTGTAATGAAAGGATAAAAGTTCTATTTTAAGTTTCATTGCTTCTTAGAAAACACAAAATACTCTGTACAATCTTCACTATATGTAAAGGGGTATTTGTTTTGTAATAGTCACAACAGTATCTGCACATGCAATTTTTTTTCAAGGTTATGGTCATAAAACAAAATATGATACTTCTATGAAGCTTTATATAGTTACAAATAGCCATGTTTTTGTACAACACCCTATTTTTTGTCTTTGTTTTTCTCCTAAACTAAGGGAGAACATAAGTGAATTAAGTGCTTCAAATCCATAGTTCTTTAAGAACTTCTGCCTGTTAAACCCTTGATAACATTTACAACTTTTATAAGCTGAAATGGAGTAGCACGAGGAAGAAATTCTGGGATCAATATCTTGTTTATTCCCATAAGCATGGAAACACCTTTGCTATCCGAAGCATCCTGCCATATATTTCAGCTAACAATCACTGCATGATTTTATGATTTTAAAAAGTGGATTGACTTTTATGCACCACGCTGTTGCTTATGTAGTAACTTAAATAGACTTTTGCTTTAGATCTCTATAGGTATATAGAGACTAACAGTACTGATGATAAAGCTGTATTTTAATCCCAGGATGAATCTGCTCATGTGAGCTAATTAATGAATATATTTTCTGTCTCAGTTCTAGACTAATTCATTGTGAAAGAGTAAAAATGGTGAAGGATTACATGATTTTATGATTTCTCCATAAATGTATTGCCTTAGTGATAGTGATTCTGAACCACTTGTTTTGTGCTACAGAGGATTACCTTGGCAAGTAAATATCTGACTGGGAAGCAAGGCATTGAAGCATCAACACTTAACAATGCCATCCTGGTCTCATCACTGAAAGCACAGGTCTTTGACCACTGACGTGTTCGCATTATTTTGTTTACACACACACAAAAAAGAGAGAAGACTGGACCACAGAGATCATATGGGACTTAATGAGTGGAAAACTTCTGGGGAAATATTTGTTCAAGTCGACAAAGGAAGATAGGAGATACGACAGTAAAACAGAATGTGAAATGCTAGACAATATTCAAATGTTTCTCTTTAGGATTAAAGAAAATAAAATAGTGTTTTCTATGTGGGAAAGAAAAAAAAAAAGCTAGTGCTACATCAACAATAACAATTTAAAAAAATCTTTGTTTTGTTTTCCTTCCATCAACCCATGTTACGTCACTGCTGCATAAGTGTGTCAATATTCAAAGACAAACCCCTTTTGTTTTGTATGTTCACATACACATCCAGCATGTGTTCTTGATTCTGTAAATCAGGATCTGTTCCTGACTATTGTGTACTTTGTGATCTCCCCCCACCAACTCAACTGCTCTCAAACTTTCAATAGAGAACAAGAACGTTGTATGCCTTTTAAGCTTGTCCAGACTTGCTGCTCTGAGACACTTATTTCCACAGCATCTGTAATCTCTGCCTTTGAGGATGCAAAAAACTCTTTTCCTACTGTTCTTTCAAATATGAGACTAATTTAACACTGCCCAAGATTTCCTTTCTTAACGGAATAACCCAAATTGGCTTGATATAAGGTATATAAGCATAAGGTAAAATCAGCTCCTCTAGGGATGCAGAAATAATGTGGAAAGGACATGTCAGCCATTCTTTAAGCTCTCATAAGAAGCATTCAAGAGAACACATCAGGGAAAGCCAAAGAACAAGATATTCCCAGTAGAGCAGAGCTTTCCTTCAAGATAAACCGATTAACAAAGCTCACTAGTCATGTGCATTCCCTTAAAAACACAAAGAAACAAACCCCAAACAAAACAAATAGACACACAAACAAACCCCCCAAAACAACAAAAATGCACAAGCTCTTGGGAACAGGCTACTAGGTTCACAAGTAGTTTTTGGGAAGCTGGATAAGAGATATGCATGAGAAGAATAAGTTGTTCATGCAGTCACATGTCGCTGTCATAAAACAAGTGAATATAATTCAGTAATGAAAACAAGACTGCGCTGATTAGACAGTGCAATTAAACTAATCAAAGCATCATGACTCACTGCTTGGTACCTGCTAGTCACATGAGTCTCAGATGTATTACTATCGGTTCAAGTAAGGGCATATCATAATGTCAAGTAAATACTGCTGTATTATCCAAAATTACAACCATATGAAGGCTCGCTGTCAGGAGTCCAAAATGACTCTTAAATACCATCAGCCAAGTAACCGAATGTTTTTCTTCACTTTGAATTAGTTATCAGTTTGAAAGTGCAGAAGTTGAGGAAAATCAATGATTTTTTAAAAATGTGAGAAGATTACAAGTTTGAAAAGATTAAGACAATCATGGTACCAAAGAATCTACCCTGTACTTACTATCATGCAAAGCTATTTTACCTGAAAAAGCCTTAGATACTCAGAGACCACTGTGAATTTGTCATATCCTAAGACTTTTTCACCTCATAACTTTTAAACTGCTGCAGTACTTCTAGACAAGGTGGCAAGTAGATTAGATCAAGAGAGGATTGCAAACTTCCTTTTGAAATACCTGTTTGGAAAAAGAATGTTTTCCTCAACTAAAACTTTCAAGTTAAAATTGATTTTGCCTGTCATTTTTGTACTAACCTCAACACTTCAAACTGACAGGAGATAAAAAAATATTTCTTTTCTGCTGAAAGATATTCGAAGGGCCTATGAACTGGCTTCCAAAAGCCCTTAGCATGATATAGAGGAGAAGAGCTCATGGGACTGTAACCTTTATTTTCAAAGGCAAATAATTAGAATAAGGTTATAAAACAAGTTTATAACTGAATTTTTTAGCTTAAAAAATGTGTGATTGGCAAAGAA
Organism: Coturnix japonica; assembly: GCF_054131305.1. Classification (NCBI taxonomy): domain Eukaryota; kingdom Metazoa; phylum Chordata; class Aves; order Galliformes; family Phasianidae; genus Coturnix; species Coturnix japonica. Next base: position 27,853,338 of record NC_140666.1, on the reverse strand, counting down.
TAGTAATGACGAGTGGCTGATGAGATGTAATCCAAAGCATTTAAATCACTGTAATCACTGCAGGAAAAAAGATAATTGTGCAAAAACAATAGCTGTTTTTCTGTCTTTTAAATGAACCGTTATCTGAATTTGTGCATCGCAATGATACCTAGAAGTAAATGATACTTAGCTATTTGTTCCAAATTACTTAGCTCATTCCCATTCAAAATACTATTTTGGGGCAAATAAAGAGTGGGAAGAAATTAATCCAATTTCTGTATAAGAATACAAAATTAACTTTTGTACACTTTCTATTTAACTTGCTGCAGATTTCTTATGGAAATTGCGGAAATACCTTCAGCAGCTAATTTTAAAAAGGCTCTAATAAAGTTGATTAAGAAAACCTTACTAGTGATTTCTGTCAATGGGAATGTCACTTTATTAACATTATAGTTAGTAACATTAAAAAAGCTGTCAATGAGTAATTACTGATAACAGATTCTGTATTCACACAAGAACAAAAAAGAAAATTTACATAATTGAACACTGTTAATATACTCATTTGGAGTAACCACCTTAGGCAGAAATTGTAGTCCAATACACTCCATATCCTAGTGGTGAAAGACATAATACTAACCCTGGAGGCATCACTGGCTTGAAAGATTCCACAACCATAAAAGATCTCCACAGGAATATTAATTCAACTGTTATCATCACCACTGCCTTTTCTGTAATCTGTTCCTCTTCTCCATTGCTAATTGTTCAACTCTGATGTCTATAATTTATTCAGAAGCTCAAATGGTTGCAACAATTTCATTTCTAATGCCCTGGACAGTTTTTACATATTGGCTGTCGCAACACTAGAATTACAGTACTCAGTTGTGAAGCACCACTTACTTGACCATATCAGCTATAATTCTTGGAACGTGTAGTACTGGAACTACAGTCATAGTTTTAAATACTGTGTAAAACATCTGCTCCCACTAAACACAATATAGAGCAGAGGATATTTGCAAAAAAGATGCATATATTTGACTGCCTATAAGGCATGCCAATCTTGGCTTGTAATTGCATATTGTATCTTTACGTTTTGGTATGCATATGAAAATGCCTTTATTCTAGGAAGTTTCCAAAGCACATAATTCGCAAATTATAGACTTCAATCTCATAAATAACTAAAGTTATTTATTAGTTATGCTGCAGATAATTCACTCTAATTAACCCAGTGATAGCACTGGAAGATCCTCTTTATCTAACTGCCAGATAATCTGCTCTGAGGCCAGAAACTGTAAGCAGAGCAATTCAGGAAGGGTACCTTGCCAGAAGATTTGGTTCTACACCTTTTATTAATTTACATTTTTGCTCCACTTACACATAACTTAGGATAAAATGATTCCAATGCACAGAAAAGAGCTTAAAAACCTACTACTGTATGAGAAAGCTTCCACATGTAGTATAAAGAATTTTGTCCGGAAACTCAAATTTTGTAAGGCACTCCCACAGGATGAACGTTCAGTGATGTCTGACAAAACGCAAATTACTGAGCAGGAACTAACCTCTTAGCTATTCTCCTTTCCATCTACTTTCTTTCCTCAAATACACAGAATTACAGTGGTGTCTGACTATTCTGTTAAAAATAAGCTCTCTCTCCATGTATTCTGACACCTTTTCAAATAGAAAAAAATATTAAGGTGAGTTTTCATTTGCTCTAGCAAATATTTTTTTGTTTTTTATAAATTGTGATTTCTCAATAAGTGTTGTCAATTTTTATCTCATGTTGTTGCAATGCCAAGTCTAAGGCTAGACATATGAAAAGCAGGGCATAGGCCAACAATGAAGGCACCAGTGTAAATGTATTGAAGAGTAATATCAGGTCAGGCAGTACCACCCCACCAGGTCCCAGAAAGGCATTAAATATCCATCAGAAAGAGGGAAAAATCTGCTGCGCTGGGGACAGATTCTTCTTCATAGTCAGCAAGGAGAAGCCTTGGGCTGGTTCTGCAAGGCCTAAAGTTAGAGGAAATTGATCACTTTTTCCTCTCCTTTTGTAATACCTCATTTATAACAGTTAATGATTGTCTGTTTATCTCAGCAATCAAATAATTTGAGATGTACTTAAGCAAGAAGATCAAGAACTGTTAGTTACTGATAAATTGGTGTTCCTTAAGCAACAACTACTCATGACCAGCACTCAGAATTTCAATACAAAGTGACAGTGATAAGGAATTACTGAGAAGGAGCTCACCTCAGACTTGCTCAGTGTAACTTGGTCAGCCATAAGCCATTGTATAGTAAGACAAAGTGAAATGCAACAAAAACATGAAATAGAAAGGCAACAAACAGGGAACTTACTGAATGGTACTCTAATTGTATGATCTCAGAATCCATTATTTATAAATGAGAACAGCAAAAAAACCAAACCAAACCAAACAAAAAAAAAAACAAAAAACAAACCAACAAAAACCCACCACTATCATTAACTACTCATACAAGCAAACAGTCTAAAACATCTTCATGTCTTGCCTAACCTCTTCAGTCACAAAAAGCAAATCTACCTACACAATTTTACCTCTTCTCTTACATAACACAGACAAACAAATCATGGTAAAACACTGTCAAGTAAGCTTTCTTTATCTAGAACTGCAGAGAGTGAAAAGAAAAAAAAAGAACAGGGAGTCTTAAAGTATTTGAAAGATGAAACCATCTGTTTTTTTCATTCCTTGCTATTTTGGTATGAGCTAAAATTATTTTAATGGTAGTTCTTACAATGGAATTAATCCAGCATAATTTAAAATGAAGCTCTGAAGCATACTTAAGACTAATTTTGTAACAATAAAACCATACAGCTTCTTGGAGTGCCTGAGTCAGGATTATCTGATGATTTTCGTTTATTCACATACTTTTGTCACTAATAACCATCCATAACTACTAGAAATTCAAATTTTAGATTGAACCCTTAAGTTCAGATTCAAGTTTGCTTTGCTCTATAAATCTATGAGATTCCTTCATCTCAAAGTATTATAAAATTCAATTCTATTTTCACCCTCTTGTGAAGAAAAAACAATTTGAAAATATTTTAGGGAATTCACCTTTAATGAGTTAGTGGGACTACTTTGGGATTATTCTTGGATTCCAGCCCATGAATACTTAGTTCAACCTAACATAAATTAATAAATAAATGAATCACAAAATGTCTGCTATATTTGGTATGAGTCTACATCATTTACCACTATAAATGACAACACTTCAGTTAGAGCACTATAAATCAGAATTGATCTCAAACTCATTTTTGTCAATTGACAAAAATGTCAATTTTTGACATTAAGGGAATACCGTTAGCTAGTTGTACAGAGGCAACAGATAACTTATTTCTTCTTTTACACTTTATGTAAAAATGCATGTGCTGATTAAGATTTACAGATTTCAAGATTAACTTTCATATAATTTAAAATCAATAATGCACATAAAGAAATGCTGCATTGGCAGCATGTAGGTGAGAGCTACTTGGATATTAATTGCTTGGAGTGGAGACAGGAGAAATAATGAGACACTGTACTCAGAAGCCTGTCTCTGTTTTAGATGCAGTTTAGATGCATAGCCTACTGACACAGCCTCCACAGTACCTACCTCCTCCTCTCCCTCTTGACCCCATTCCAGCTAAACCCGCATGTTATGATGCCCTTTCCCGACACTCAATGCTTCTGCATTGTCAACAGCAAAGAAAGCAAGCTCTGTGAAGTAGTATAAGCTAGAGCAGAACTATCACGATTCATCCCTAGCATGGTACATGAGGCAAAGCTAGAGGAGGAGAGCCTTGTTCTGGCTGCGCCCTATTGTACCACCCCAATCCCCCAACACCTTCCTGCCAGGTCTCCAGACACCTGATCACCATACTGGAGCGTGGCAGTAAGAAAGGTTCCTGCAGAAAGGCAGCCCTGGTCTGCCTTTTGTAGCACACCAGCACAATAGATATGTCCTGCCACGAGGAAAAGTGCTAAGAAGAGAATTAGAGCACAGCTTTTGCCAAAGGTTCTGTATAGCTAAATGTTTTGATGGGCATTTCAAATAATAGGTAGCAGGATAAAAAGGAATAATTACCATCTAAAATCCATGTCTCTGTATACAAGACTACTTATATAGTCTATCATTTTAAGGACACTACCACGTAATTTATTATATTGTTATTTTCATCTGGAAAATGTTAAGTGCCTATTACCTATATAATATAGAGAATATTGTTGGACATGTATGGAGAGTAAATGCTGAAATCCCAATCCTAAAATGCTGTATGTTTATTATGATACATTATTTCAATCAAGAGATAATTTCTCAGTGTTGTGTTTTTGTTTTACTAGATATCTGTCTGTCCACATTTTAGTTTTATAGATTGAATATAACAGCTGTATCCAGAACAGTGTATTTTTAATTTAGGAGATCACATTCCAGTACTTAAAACGGCTGTTGACATGACTGATTAGTAAAATCAAAACCTTTTAAAACTTTTTAAAATATTCAAATATCTCTCTTAAATTCTGCAGATCCATAGATATAGAGAGTTATTTCACTGGGCAAGAAACCTATCTGACTAGAAAACGATATGAAAGCAGTGGTGAATACGTAAATAAAAGATTTAAAACAAAGAAAAGCTTTATACATATAACAGTGATTAAAAGTCTAGATACACTTGCTAGAAAAATTATCAGAATTTAATAAAAAGATATATATATATATTTTCCTAAAATATACTAGGAAAATAAAAACCTCAGACAACTTAGACATAAACCTTAGGAGTGTAGAAAAGCCGAAGTGCTCAAAATTCACTTCTGTCATCAATTTGGAAAGAAGGAAGCAGCTGTATTCCTTCTGCATGATGCTGAAAATGTCTAGAGATAAAGCAACATTTCTATGGGACACTATTTTCAAACCAGACACATGAGGAATTTGAGTGGAATGAGCTGCAAAACACTTTGAAGCTAATATTCTTATATAATGGATTTTGACTCACTAATGTAAATTCATTTTTTCCTACTCCCTGGCATACAGCACAAACCTTAGCTCTATGTTGCCACCAGGTCTTCATACAATTATGTTCCCGCTAGCTAATTCTAAAACAGTGCCAGTCTATTGCTAACTCAACTATTCTAACTAATCTAAAGCTTCCTTTTAAATTGTATTTTCAAAACAGTGAACCTGAAAACGTTAGTGATTTGCTAACCCAGAACAAGTGCAACAAAACCACACACACACACAAAACCCACAACAAAAACAAACAAACCCAAACAACACCAACTCAACAAAACCCCAACTTTCCAAGCAGCATGCATTCAGCTTTGATGGTTCCAGTCTCAGCTGTCTGATGGCCTCTGCCATTTTTATTGCCGTGCTGTAGTTGTACTTGATCTCTGCTGGGCCAAATCTATTACTTCATAAAGAAACACTCTGACTGAGAATCCTTCAGGATTGCTACTGAACACACAGGGGCCTATGATATATAAGGCTGGGTGATCCATTGCCCTCTCTGTATAAGGTCCACTCAGTTGTTTCACATGCACTCGTCAACAGTATCAGTGGGCTTTCCCTCCCCACTGCCTGGCCACCTCCTGCCCCAGTGTGGGCTATGCAGGAACAACTCTGTCTCCCAGGGCCAGTTTTCCTCAACAGGCCATAGCTGATGGCTGTGGAGCCTCTTTCAGATCCACATGTTCCCAAGGAGCCATGCTTCCTTGTATCTGTATAGACCTGTCATATAGGCCAACTGCATGCTGGATCCCTCACAAGCATGGAGAGGACAAGCAAAGTGGGTAATCAATATTATTTTGGTCTTACTTCTTAGCATATACAAAGTCACTTCTTTCTATCACACACAGTCTTTCTAGCTTGGCTTATAACACACTTTTGAAGCTGTGCCTCCCATTTATTTTTTTTTTCCTCCCCTATGATAGGAACCAAATGCAAACATCAGTTATTAATATACTTTGCAATTCTGTCACATCTGTTTAAATTTCATACATTTTTGCAAATGCACATCCAGATAATTCTATGGATGCTTTCCCTTCACTTTGATGACCCTTCCAACAGATTACTGGGATCCTGCTGCTTAGTCTGCTATCTACCCACTTGTAACTTACAGTATTAAATCTACAATAATTAGAGAATGTTATCTACAATAATTAGACTTTCCTTTTTCAAGTCCCTGTAGATTGCTTTAGATTACAGTTTAGAATAAGGAACTGTTATTCAGACAGAGAGCTGAGACACTGACATAACATGGTATACATTTCTGCTAATTTAAGGTTTCAGAATCAGCTTCACAGATTACTTAAAGCGTAGCTTTCACACATTTCACTGAAATGATGTGAAATGTTCGCTGCTACATCAGGATTATCATGCCAACAACTAGAAAACCTGACATATAATTATTATCCACTTATGAAGCATTTAGAGAATCCCTGTTGGGAGCAAGAGGCAGGAAAAAGAAATCAGTTTTCCACAGCAGAGTTCGGTTGCCTTCATCCCAGGAACATCATTTTGTAATCCTCAGCCTCAATCATAATTTATCTTTATCTTCTGGCACAAATTAATAAGTACTCACACAGACAACATAATTGACTGCATGTTTCTGACTCATTCTTCAAGTGGGGTCCACAAAGAACAAATTCTCAGAAAGTTACAGTATGAAGAAAATGTACTATGTGTGCATAAGATAAAGTAAGCATGAGAACTGAGATGATGCAAACAACATTTGCAAAACTGATAATGCTGTTTGATACAGATAACATTCTGGACTCTTAAAAGAGGAAATCAATAATTTTCCTTCCACATTTCATAAAATGACACCATGTCACACCACAAGTTCACAACTCTTAGCTCACCAGACCAGAAAGCTTTAACTATCAGCTCCTGATCAGAGATTTTATGCAGGAGGTGGAGGCATTTTGCAGTGAGACAAACTTGAGCTTCCTTTTCAGCTTTGTAGAAGACTGCTCACCTCACCAAGCACAGATCCTTTTTTCCTCTACTTGGCCACAGCTGCCTACCCCACTTCCACCTCTTATTGCCTAACACCACTACCTACTTCGCCTCCACTCATCTCCTCCTGGCAGCAGGGGATGACCATTCTCTCTCAGATTATTCTACAGGCACTCTGGTCTCCTCTCTGACCTCCTCATACTTTAACTGTTTCCTGCCAGCTCCCTTCTAGACAGCCTTTTTGTCAGTTTCTGCTGTCTGAGATAACTTTTCTGATTTTCATTTCCTTTCCTAAGTAGTGTTTGACTTCCCTTCACATTTCTTCTCTCGTTCCACCTCCTCCTTTTAACATCTACTTGCTCGGTCCTTCCCGATGCATTTTCACCTTTCTGCTTTTCACACACAACCACAGCGACTTTCAGCTTCTCATAACCCCACCACCTCAAACAAGACATTTTCATGTCTCATTTGATGGCTTCAAGGGATGGGAGATACAATGTTACCAAGATACCCTCCCCAAGATAAGTGGTGAAAGTTCTGATGAACCCTACATTGGTCTCTAGGGTTCAGGAAAGTCTGTTGGAACAGATAATTTTAATGTAATTTTTACATGAGTTTTGCATGCATATATCTAAGCTTGAATAAGCTCTTCTGGTCTAGCAGGGCAGCTTGTAGGAGCAGCATCTCATACACAGGGATTTTGCAGTTGAGTATTGAAGAAGCTCTTATTCTTTTAAGAAACTGCATTTTCTACTACAAGCACCGAGGAAAAGAATAATAATAGTTTTTTAAAAAGGTAGATTCCCAGTGATTACAAATCATCAGAGAAAATGAACACCAAAGGATGTGGTATCCTCCCTCATACTGTGCTGATGGCGCACTGGCAATTTGCTTTGCATGGAAAATTACTACATTCAAATTTGGACTTTGCTTAGGAAGCACGGAATGTTGGAATTTCTATTAACAGAGTTGCAGAAATCTTTATAGTAGGCATGTCAATCATTTAAGTTGTACATAGAAAGCTGAAAGTACTTTTTGATACAAGATTATTCTCTTTGTCAACAAAGTTAAAGCATCCGATCCAAGCACAAAGTAACTATTTGATTAAGATAAGATTTCCAGAATCATTCAACACAAGAATTATCAGTTCCAAATTTTTTGTGGAAAATTCCAGTGCTTTTGGCAGCTTTACCACAGTATCTTCTAATTCAAGGTGGAAAAGAAATGAAGTCCATATTGCACGTTAAACATCAGAGCAAGTAGTTAAAGCCTGGTAGAGTTGCTATAAACAGTTAAGATAGGTTTGCAATCAGGTAGCCCTGAGCTTTATTACCTGAGGCGCAGAAACAGCCTTGCCCAAAGGTGGAGGCAGACAGCCTTTGCAGACGATAACGTTCTGACTTTCAGAGCTTTGCTCGATCAGAGCATAAACTTTTCACTATCACTAACTGAAAGTAAAGGAAGCCTTCCTCAAGAAATCTAGCCTTCATCCCTGATTTGCTGTAAGGAACTTGTATTTTGTAAAACATATTGATACACAAGGTGCACGTTATTCTAGCTGTGAGGCAGGCAGTTTGATAAATGCCCGAGTGAGAAATGCACAAAGAGAAATTAACATAAAATTATCATTACACAGTGATAAGAGCTCATGCAGTGGTTGAGTAATTTCACTTTCCTATTTATAAATCTGGAAGCGATCTCAAAATACGTTACATAAAATGCAATGAAGAGCACTATCCTGCATGATCATAAGCATACGTTTCTGCAGATGATTTGAGACTGTCTCTGTCCCACATTTGACAGAAAGCATTTGCTATAAGAGATCTTGGCCTTGTAAACAGCCGTCATGTGCAGGAAGAGCAAGATGGGCTAACAAGTTTCAGATGGCTTAAAGAAAGCTTTCCTTGTCATTTTGAAATGAGGGTAAGGAAAGTAGGAAAAAAAAGAAGAAAGAAAAAAGAACATGGAGAGGGAGTTGTAGGTATGAGAAGAAACAGGATTGAAAAACTTCAGGTAGGAGCACAAACTGTACAGACAGGTTTAAGATAATAAATGATCCTTTGACAGACACAGGTTTAAGATACTAAATGATCCCCTTTTGCATTCCAGTTTAAATAGTTTTAGATACTAATTCCTTCAGCTTTGCTTAGTGAATGATAAATGTTTGAAGTCTGTCTGTGAAATGGCAAGTTTAGGAGGTTGAAGTAGCTTTTGTCCACAGAAGGTAAATCAAAGTGACTCTAGAGAGAAAAACCCACACTGCGACCATACAGCTGATGGTTTTAACCGCCACATGCCTAAGCAGCCTCTGAGCATCAAGAAGGCGAGCAAACACTGGGGCAGACATTCATCCTAACTACTGCTGTCAGCTCCAGAACCCAACCCTTCAGGGTCATCATGTTACAATTGATACTTTTACACTAGTTAAGTTCATAGTACAACTGCTTTCAAAGAAAATCCTCTATGTGAATTCATATAGCCCACACAAGACTATACCACAGTCAGAGAGTTGCCGAGAGTTGCTGGTATATAAAAAGCTGCATTTCCACTGTTTACTGTTTTTAGTTCTCAATTAGTTCTTTTTATGAAGAATGAAAAAAGTGAAAACTTTTCACATAAAAAAATCAAAAGAACTTAGAGTCAGAATAAGGTGAAACAGCAATTGAAATTGGTTAGGTATAAGCGTAGCTACTGAATGTGAAACTAATGGAATGGATATGGGTGGGTCAGGCAAGAGTAACTTCTGAGGGATTGCTGTTTCTCATTTATAACTCTTTTAGGAGCATCTGCAAGTTGTGGAAATTAAGAAAATGAGTAAATACATCTCTACATCTAGCAGCCTGTAACAAACAAATTCCAAACACAGCTATAATTCCTTCAGAAGAGTTTGTTTCAAAATCAGCTAAAGACTTGTGCAGGGTTTAAATCCATCGTGAGGAAGAGGTGTGTAAGTGAGGTTACAATGCAGATTCCTGGCCAAAGCTCTGGAGGGCAACAGAGCCACAGATTGTGTTTTGAGTGATTTCGGAAGTGGCACTAAACAGGAAGTGTGCAAAATAGAGCTCTAACAGGTGGCAGGGAGAACAGACATTCACAGTCCGATCTGCAGCTGTGCAGCTCATCTCTCTATCACATCTAGATAAGTCATATGATTTTCTCCTATGGTTCTAATATGCTAGTTATAAAGAGACAATGAGTACCTAAGAATGCAACGGCCATCAGACGTACAGCCCTGGAAGGCCTGTAGTCACTCACAGTCTCCACCTGCAATTCCATTTTGCAAAATGCTTTAAAATATTTCATTTAATGTTATAAATTCTACAGCTGAGATAAATGTAACGCAACAGAAATTATGCCAACAATAATTTGCATGTCTTATGTGACTGTCTCAACATTTTCCAGTTTTGCTATAGCAACAGGAATGTGAAAGGCTTAATTTGTTTGAAATTCTGCAGTTTATATTCTGCATAACTTGAAGTACTATCTTTAAATATTGGATAGCTGCTCATGGAGGATACAGGCACATATGAAGCCATACTTTGCTAACAGGCTTGTTAAGATCTCATTACAACAGTCTGCTTAATTCCTATTAAATTGATATTGCAGTTTGTTTTTTTTTTCCACGCTTGCAGCACTCATTCCATATATTCCTCCAAAACATTATAGAATTGCCTAGAGTTTTCCCATGGATTTAAGTGAGCTTTGTTACCATAAATATGATAAGAAGTGGGACTGTATTTCCCACTACTAATGAGAGCAACGTCTCATATGTTACATGTCTTAGTATGCACAGGAAAACTGAATCAGGTTTAATTTAAAAGCAGCAGAAAGCCAGCTGTTGTTCCATACAAAAGAATTCAGCCTTACACTATTAGCTACCCTACAAAATTACTGAAGTATTACTTTTATGTTTACTACTGCAACAAGAAATGCTTAACATAAAAATCAGAATCGAAGGAAATGATAGCCATTACAACAATCCTATGGGCAGATCTGTATCAGCAGCTGCACAGGGTTATCTTTACCCAAACAGCAAGCAGCACTTACACACAGGGTACTCAGTTGGAAGGAAGAAAATATTAGTAAAGCAGCAGGAGAGAAGGCTACAATCCCACCTTACTGAAGTGTTTCGCATCTGAAAGGAAACCTGAATTTAATTCAATCTTCAGCTTTCATGCTACTTGAATACCACATGCTGAATCAGATGGTACGATTTCTGCTACCTGAGCACGATATACTTTTCAGGAACGACCAATTCCAATAGCACTGTGTACTATAGTGGCAAACTACTGAACAAACTCTAAAATGTGGATTTCAAGGCAGCTAAAATGAGTTGATTCTACCAATACCTTCAGGAAATATTTACAGCAAGCCTGTTTGCAGTTTAAACTGTTTTGTTGGTTTGCTTTTTTTTCTTTTCTTTTTTTTTTTTTTTTTTGCATTTATAACTCATAACTAGTGATAGCAACTCTCAAAGCATTAAACAAGAAAACAGTTGATCCCAGTTTGTAGCTACTAGCCTTTAGAGACTGTATTATACTTCAGTTCCATAAAAGAATAACTGCCATCACAAACCATAACATAGCACTGAAATACTGTTGTTCAAAATCTGCTACTTAAGTTTATTAGCTCTATGCTTTGCAATGCTCAAAGAAAAGGAGACAGATGTACTTACCCTTTGTTCCAATAAGCAAGAATATATAGAAGCACCAGTCAGATGTCATAGCTGTCCTTCAGCAATTTAGTGAATAAAGTCAATAAACAGTGTCCCTTAAAGCTTAAGCTGCTGGTAAGCAGTGCCTCTGACAGCCTTCAGCAGTGCATGAAACAAGCTCCCTTCTCTTCCCTGGCTTCCTCGTCTGCTCTCCTTTTCACTGGGTCTCTCTCTTCCCCTCCTTGGCACACAAACACACCCCACCGCAGAGAGACTGGGGAGAAAGTTTCAGGGGCACACGCCAGCTCCTCTGCTCTGCCTGATGTGCCGGGGCTGCTCTGTCCAGTGGTAGGAGAAGGCTGGGCTGTGTGCATGGACACAGGTCCACCCTGGGGAGAGCTGCTGCTGCACAAAACACAGCCAGATCCAGAGAACTGCCATCAATAGTCCAGTTTTGTTTTTCTTTTCTTTTTTAAAGTCGCAATACTGGAGGAGGCCTGAAAAACACAATTTTATTAAGGCAACTCTGTTTGAAACTAAATATTTTGCACAGTTTAGATAAAAGCTGGTGGTTTTTCAAGTAAGGGGAAGTGAAATGTATAAACACAGCCCTTTCTATCCATCCGGCCCCTCTCTGAAATGCAGAAAAATGCATAAAGTAATTTATTTCCAATAACAGCACATCACTATTTTTACACATTAACCATTAATGGCAACTGTAGCAAAAATAATTAATCTGAGAGAACAAAGATGTTCAGAAACATATACTATGTGGAAGTAAGTTTTTTCAGACGCTCTCCTTATTTGAGTACTTTGAAAGTTCCCCTCTGCCCTTTGGCTTGGCAGTTTCCAATAGATCCAGCAGGTATCACCTAAACTCAACCACATGCATACACAAGCAGTTATAAAAATCTTTTTCAGTCTTGTGAAGGCTAACAGTTGCCAGTATAGTGAGATATATTTCAGAGAGTCAGTACTGAGATGAACTCAAGGGGAGGAGTTAAATTTTATCTGTCCTGAAAGAGATACTGAGCATTTATTATTATTTTGGTTCAAAAAAGCTCTGTATTTCCAAAGGTTTGTAAAGATGGCCCAGGCCAGAGAATGCTGGTAACATGTCACCAGTCACATCAGATCCTTGGGAAGAAAGCATCTCAGACTAAGGAAGTGCACACATGCATGATCATGTGCATGAGAAGGCATATTTAGAGACTGGGAAAAGCCTACACCATAGGCAAGAACAAAGTCTGCATTGTTGCTATGGCAAAGTTGTCTGCAAAATAGATATTACAAACTGTCAGTCATTTTGTTTCTAACATAAAATGAAGACAAAATACAGGGGGTAAAACAAAAGGTTCTTGCTTACGGAAGCCCCCCAAAAACCTGTTGGCATCCACTACGCCAATGCTGGTATTAGGCAAGTGCCTGAATAAAAATGGGCTAGGGAGCTATAGAAGATTTCTTTTATAGAGTGAAAACTACTTTTGAATCATTTCAAATAAAGCTACAAACAACCTTTCAAAGGTTAACACGTAAACAGCCTATGGCTAATGTCTGGGCTATACAAAATGGTCTTCCAAGGTGTGAAAATTAGAGGAAGAATCTGTGCAGGAAGAATGACAAATACACTTTCAATAAATACAGCTGGAAAAAAAATAAAATAAAAGCTCTGCATCTTAACTGCAGGGTGAGATAGGAATGATGTTCTAGGGAAAAATTCCAGAGAAAGTGCTCTTTAGCAAGGCTTCCTCTTTGGTCTTCTCATCAAGTCACCTCCATTTGAGACTGGAATTTATATATTTTGGGAATATGATACTTTCACATGCCAATACAATGAAATGAGGAAGCTGTTTCTTCAGAAACAGTCTGATCTATTACAAGAACCTCAAGATAAATCTGGAAAAAAGATAACCACAAAAAGCAAGACATACCACCCACGTGTTTTCTGAAGCTCTTCCCCAGTAGGGAATTGTCACTGCCAGCTAATGCCTTCCTTTTTTTCGAAGACCTATAGCAAGTATACTCATTAAAGCTAATTCTGTTGCTAACACATGCTCTATGGAAAATCCACTGAGATTTTTGCTCTTCATCAACATTTTTAATAAGAATACATAAAGCAGCAGAACTTTCTGGCCTTTAGGAGAGATCCATAAAAAAGACATTTACTCTCTCAGTGCAGTTCTATTCAAACCAAGGAGCTACAGTTAGACAAAAACAGGTATACTTAGAATATGGAGCCAAAGAATCAGTAGAAGGAAGCTCGTTATTAGAACATTAAATAAGACATTATTGGCTTTTAAAAAATAGTTTAGCCTTACCCTACTTTAAAACATCTATACATTTTTGTGCATTAGAAAGGCAGTAAGGACTTTCCACATGTCTAAACCATAAAAAGCTATAAAATATTGGTGTTTTAGAGTTCTGCTTTCAAGAACACAACAGACTTTACATGTTTATTCATTCCAGAGCAAGGAAATAACATTAGAATAACATATTACTGCTAAAGAAGTCATTCAGTTTCAGTAGGATGGTCATCATTTGCTTATATTTCTCCTTAATTCTGTAATAATACTCCAAAAATATCACAGAAGCACATAGTATGGATTACGATGTCTCCTTTTCCTCATCTTAAACTGAAAGCACTATAAAACAAAAGGTACTATTGTCAGATATATAGGGAAAAAAACAAATATTCAACTAACAACTAACATTGTGCAAGAGACTGTCAGAAAATATGCAAATAAATCCGAATAATTAAAGTTATTATTTTACTGAGAGTCACTTCATGTGAGCACCAGGAATCAAATTAGGCATACAGGGACTAGAATAAAATAATCCTAACTGTGAAGCACTTTAAGATAAACACTTCTAGAAAAAAAATAGCACTTCATAGTCTTATTTCCTACAGTTCAAGTTTGATGCTGTATAGAAGGAATCTCGTACAAGTAAACAAATCATATCTGTGTATATTACCTTTGTAAATATCACAATTAAAAAAAAAAATACTGACCTGTAAATCATTGCTACTGTGGAAATAAAACAGAATTTATTTTTATCTTGGAGAATAAGGTGTATTTATCCACGGGCTGCAGCTTCACCCTTCAAGGTTAACAAATATCTCAAACTCTAAGTGTGGCATACTCAGTATTACAGCTGACAAACTTCAAGCAGTTTCACCAGTACAGGTGCAAGCAAGCTATGTTTTAATCTATGGGGAGAAGGTAAATGCATATAAATTCTACCTGCTGTTGCATTGCTCCAAGTACTAAGTAGTACAGATCTACATAAGAGTTATTATTACTCTTTTCTAATGTGGGAATTTTTCTTGGTTTAAGAGATGTTGCACTGCATACTAAATCAAGGACTGATGAGACAATAAGTATATCAGTGGTGATTTTGTAACCCTAAGAGCTGCTCATTAAGAAAAGGAAATCTTTAGATTAAAATACCATCAGCTGTTGTCAACTGCTTTACTTCCACAGTGAAAAAACAGGATTGCTGAATGATCACTGAAATCAACGGGACCATCCAGTCACAGAGAATATATAGTTCATGTATAGAAAGAAAGAGAACCTTTTGCTTTCTCAGCTATTTGATGGACAGTACTTAGGTTTTGTATTATAGCAAAATGAGAAATTAATATACAGACAAAATTTCAGAACATAGCATTTGAAATGTAAATTCATTATGCATGTCAATCTTACAATCCCAATCATTTAATTGTGGAAATTAACTTAATTGGCTAAATTATAATTAATTTACACTGCTTTTAAAGCCCCCATCAGCATGCTTTACAGATACTGTGATTGAGAATAAGACATTAATATTTTACACGGTGACTGTCATCTTTGGAGGATATACTTTTCATTTAGCACTTCCCTATATTTGGAGAAAGGTAAGCTAAAGAACCCCATAGGAAAAGTGTAAGAACATGCAAGTATCATAAGCAGAAAGAGGACCTCATCTACAGCAGTTCTTCCCAAACCATAAGCTGCACTCAGTGCTTTTATCTATCTCAGACACTTGGGGCTCAATCAGTATTGTAGGAGTATGTTATCTTTTCATAAAGATTACTGTTCCCCATTGCACAGCTGCAGAGATTTAATAGGATTTATATACCAAAACTTGAAGAGCTTGGGGCACTGGGCCTAACAGTCCAGGATAACTACACAAGGACCTCTGCAGCAGTATCTTCTGACTTCTCATTTCTCTCTCCAGGCCTCTTATCAGCACAGCTGCAGCTGAGCTGGGATTACTGGCATTTGCTTCTGGAGGAAGGGAAGAGACCTTCCTCCATTGGAAAAATGATCTGAACTCAATGTTTTCTCTT
Source organism: Coturnix japonica (assembly GCF_054131305.1). NCBI lineage: Eukaryota > Metazoa > Chordata > Aves > Galliformes > Phasianidae > Coturnix > Coturnix japonica. The sequence goes on along the minus strand of NC_140666.1, from coordinate 27,837,406 downwards.
GGAGAAGTTTATTACAAGGTAACACAGTTTTTTGTTTGTTTGTTTGTTTTTTCTCCAGCATATTTATATGTCCAAGAAGTGTCTCAGAACAGAAAGTGGCAGATACCAGTTCCCCCACATTTATTTTAAGGTAAAGCAATGGCATAAAATTTGGCTGTAGTGCCACAGAAGGTCAGAAGAGAGCAAAATTAGTCCAAGACAACAAAGGGCTTCCCCCTAAGCTACTTAGATAAAAACATCAGTACTCAGTCAGTTAATCTATCCTCCCAATAAACAGGATTCTTCTTTCACCTCTTGCTTTCCCAAAGCACTGTTTCCAGAGCTTTTTAGTCCCTGCCCTTGCCAACTGCCCTTTACCTCTTCCTGACGCTAAAGGAGTCCACTTCCCAGCTGTGGTGCGATCCTTCAGGTTTTAGCTGAAGACAAACTTTTCAAATGCAAGTAGCTAAATAAACAATATTGGAAGGCGTGACATTCATAGTACATTCACTAGAGATCTTTTAACACAAGATTGTCATATCATTCTTTGAGAAAATGAACTCTAAAAACATGAAGTATATAAAGCATCGAGAAGGCAAAACTAAGGCTTCAATAGCTCAACTATGAGAACCTTTGCGTTAGAGAACTATCAAAGCCAATTTCAAAGCTGGAGAGAAATATTCATGTGGTACCAGGATCGCCAATCCTAGCAAGGTAAAGTTCATGAAAGGAATATTCGGGTCCATGTAAAGGCAAGCAAAAGGAAGTCATTGCCTTTGAAGAACCCCGCTCAACTTCCATCAACCAACTTAAATGTCAGTAGTTTATACACTTGTAAGGATTCAGCTAAAGTCAATATTCATCTACCACTAAATTTATGATTACACATATTTCTGCTAAGCAACAAGGAAAACCAGAACAGGTTTCTCTGAACTTTTGAAAATGCCATCTGTGTGACTTCCATATAACCTTGTACAAACATAGTGAATGGTGACAATAATGAACACATGGTAGTTGTAAATACCCAAAAGGTTATTTACAGGAAAAACTCACCCGTATAGAAGCCTTCAGTCTACTGGGAACCGCTGAGGCAATCTCCACCAAGGAGCCATCTCCAAGGGATGCTACCTTAGTGGTGGTCAGCCCTTAAAGGAAGTCTAGAGAAGGTGGAGTCAAACTCCACCCCTTCCAGGAGCACAGCTAAATTACTCTCACCTGTGTTCCCACAGCTGACCCAACACTTGTCTCAGCTGATTAATCAGAGGTTCAGGCTGTGATTTATCTATATCTAATACTGCTGTCTTTAAGAAGCATAAAATGAAAATGGCTTGTTAGAGCTATAAGAGATGCTGGTTTTTGAAACAGCTGTTAAGCCTGTGGTGAAGGAGTCAACATTATCAGAGATTTTTTGTTTGTTTGTTTAGATGAGCTTTCCTTCCTTTCTTCCATCTAAGTTGTTCATGAAAATATCAGTGTATCTATGAGTGGTTTGAGCCAACATGAGGAACCGATTTCAGTTTAATCATACAGTTCAAAAGCACTGTGCATGAAACAAGTGGAGAAGACATTTTCAAAGTAATCACACAGAATGACGGGTTAAATCATAGGAAGTTATGATCTCTAATTCTTTCTTACTTGTTTCCAGATTTTACATTTAAATAAAGCTTGAAACTGCTAGGCTTGCAAGACTGAGAGTTTTTTTTTACAAAATCAGCATTTAAAGCATAAAAATATGCGGTATTTTCTCCTACTGTTTGGATGACTAACATTACATATTATTTTCCCCTTGGTGATACTTCATTCTAATTATCTCAAATGTTCTGACACTATTAAGAATATAGATTGTAATGAATAATTTGATAACTGAATATTATTGAATATTTGTGGGTTTTTTTGTTTTGTTTTTCTTTTTAATCTGAGTCTGATTTCTATGTTAACTCTAGAAAAAATCTTCATGGTAGAGACAAAAACCCTTAACAGCCCTAGAAAATCACTAGCATTGCGGTGGTTTGTTGCAACTCATGCTCTCCTTTCTGGTTCAGTTCAGGACTATTTTTGGTTCCAAAATGTGCCTCCAATAAGAGAAACAGGTCATTATCTTCCCCTTGATCCCTTCTACGCTTCTCTATGATATGAGAGAATTGAACAAAATCTTCTTCATTCTGCTTAAAAGCTTTAAATGTTGGTCTATGACATGAAAGAAAGCAATACGATCAGTACTGGTCAGTGATGACACATGCTTATGTTAAAGAAAGCAGCAGGAGCCATCATTATGCTTTGTAAGGATGCTGATACCATTTTGGTGCATGTGTGCTCTGAAATTAAGTCTTCAGAGTGCTCAGGCAGATGAATGCCTAGTTTCTGGATCCTGTTGAAGCAGATTGAAATAAAACTCTCAGGTTCTCCGACTTAAAGATTACAATCCATGTCTGCAGTGACCCAGAAGATGTAATACAGCATTTTACTCACATTGAAGCTATATGATTTCAGTAATCTAACATGCTTTTCAGCTTTACCCTTTACAAAGTGCCTAAAATACACAGTATTTTTCCACAGGTTTTGATCTCAGAGGATTCAAATGTACTTTTTTTGGCTGCCTACATTTCTATTCATCTTCTTTTATCTTCAGACTTACGAGAAAACACAAATTAACTGTTATCATTCTTCATTGATTTTATAATTATCCCAAATGTTAAACAAATAATCAGAAACTCATGGACTCAATTCTAAGAAGAAAGAATTATTATGTCTATGTCTGCTTTACTCAGGCATCATTTGAATACCCTTGTAGTAGAACCACCTTCCTCTAGATCTGTATTCATCAACGTATGCAGACTTACTACTTTCCTTATTACAAAAGATGAATCGATAACTGCATGCTGAAATGGTTTTAGTGTAAATAATTAAATTCAAGTAATGCTGAGTATAAATCCAACATCCTGAGCAGAAGGCACTCAGTATGAGGACTGCCCATGTCTCTGTTTTGAGTAAAGGATTTGGTGTGTCTTCTTATGCCCTCAGCACTTACAATATTTGTGCTAACAGAAATGCTGAGAAGGTTGTGCCATATGGACTCTCCTGAGCCAGGGCTGGCACGAGCAGCACTTACTATCATGATTTTCCCCTGAAATAGCTTTCCCCTACAAGAATGATGCTTTTTTTTTTTTCTTTTTTTTTTTTCTTCATGAAACCATTAAAGGAAAAGCAAATATATCCCTTCAAATTTATCCCATCCAGCCACTTGCTTTAGATTATTGCCCCCATGTGCAATAGAGTGAAACTCAAACATTGCTGACCTGTGAATCCTGCAGTACTGAAGGCGTGGAGCATCTGTTAAGACTGACGTCTTCAAAGCAGGTAAAAGGGAATTCTTTTTTTACTTTAGGAAGTAATTGTGAAGGTGTCTGGGACAAACTCTGACATGGTGAGACCAGAGTCCCTAATTGTTCCCTCCTGTGAAGTCCAACTATCCTTCGAGAGACTATCTGTGGCTACAGCCAGCAATTTCTCATGTCCAAGGGTGAGAAGGCTGAAGATCACATTTCATACTGTTCTCCAGTTACAAACACTCCTTCCTCAAGAACATTCATAATACTATACCACATAGAAAACTGCAAGGAGAAAATAACACTTTCTCACCTGCCAAAATAGATTTCAGAGGGAAGAGTCTTAAGTGGTTGTTCTTGTGTGATGAAGAATTTATTTCTAGCTGGTCTTTAGTGTAAAATCTTTCCACTGTATCTCTTTCTAAACATAACAGAATGGGAAAAAAGAAAGAAATGATGAAATTGTGAAGTTAATTTTCAGAAGAATATGAGAAACATAATAGTATTTTCAAGCTATGAATAAAAGCTCCCTATTATTTATGTATGTTTCATCTTAGTTTAATTCACAGAATCACAGAATGGCCCGGGTTGGAAGAGAGCTCAAGGATCATAAAGCTCCAACCTGCTCACTACAGGCAGAGCACCAACCTCTACTTTTAATACTAGACCAGGCTGCTTAGGGCCCCATCCAACCTGGCCTTGAACACATCTCTTGGCAGCCCAACACCTCACTACTCTCATAGTAAAGAACTTCCCCCTGACATCCAACCTAAATCTTCCCCCTCCTTCAACTTAAAACCATTACCCCTTGTCCTGCCATTACCTACCCTTTCAAAGAGTTGACTCACCTCCTGTTTATAGGCTTCCTTTAGGTTCTGAAAGGCGGCAATGAGGTCACCCCACAGCCTTCTTTTCTCCAGGCTGAACAAACTCAGCTCCCTCAGCTTGTCTTCACAGGGGAGGTGCTCCAGCTCCCTGATTATCTTCGTGGCCCTCCTCTGGACCCCATCCAACAGCTCTCTGTCTTTCTTGTACTGAGTCTCTACACAGTACTCCAGATGGGGCCTCACAAGGGCAGAGTAGAGAGGGACAGTCATCTCCCCATCCCTGCTGGGACCCCTCTTCTAATGGAGCCCAGGATACCAACTCTTCAGTCCCCTTTTTTTTTAGTGATCTTAATAACTGCAAAAATTCTTGCATAGATCAGACAATACAAAATATCAGAAGGTAGTGAAAATTTGGATGATGCATTAATGAATTTGTTCTCCCCCCAGTGAGCAGCTGACCAGTGGGAATTAATTAATAATTCCTTTTTCCATCCACAGATGAAGTAATTCTTTTCATAGATACCTGTAAGTGTTGCACTGGTAATCTAATCCATTATCTAATTCTAAGAATGCAGGCAGCATTTGAAAATGACCCTTTATAAACTACAAATTTTTGTAGCTTTATCTTTGCTGTTAATAATAACATCTCTCCTGAAGTGGGGGATGTGATTTCAGTTAATTCATCCTGTAGTCACACTAAGCTTATTACTTTGAAAGGAAATGGCTAAAGGCACTGGGTTTTGTGGTTGAAATGCTCTGCTACAGAATACCATTTAGTCACCGCGTTATTATCTGGCTCACACTTGTCATTTCTTTCTGACTTTAATTTTGGGAATAGTTCCCTATCTCCTAAGTATATACCTTTGCAAATACATACGTCACTTTGAAAGTAATGGCTTCTATTTATTTCCATGGAAACTGCAACAGATAGAAAAAGTACAATAACACTATTTGATAGAGCAAAAATTCTCAGCTACAAAACACAATTTTGCAACATAGTCACCACCATTAACTATGCACTGTCACCAGTGATGAGCAAGAGCCTGCATCTCACACTGGTAAATACCTGCACCATTGGAGGTGACATGCTGTCACTGTCACCACTGCTCAAATGCACCATTCACTGTCTCACTGCGCTCATATCCACTGTTTGGTGTCAGTGAGTCAGTGGGTGCCATTTTCTCCACATGGAGGAATTTTGTATCATACGCACTTCCATATCAGATGCCATTTTTTCTAGACTGCACCTCTTCTGCCATCTGTCACACAGTAATAAAATTTAACAGGATATCTGTGGCAAGGTTCAGCCTCAACTGCTGTACCACTGGCATCCACCTGTGATATTGAGGGCCAACATAATAAAATGGGAGGCATTACTTTTGGATCATCCAACATACTATACTGTAACCAAAACATTTGAAGGAAAATACATTTGGATTGGGAAATCAGATAATTTTTGTAAAATTGAACCTCAAATAGTGATAAAGCATTATAGCATCAAACAATTTTTTCAAACAAGATTTTCAAACAAGAAGTGTATTTTTGAAGGATTGTTGTTGCAAATTCTAGGAAATTTTGTTGGGACTTTGTGCGTTTTCGTGTGGTATGAGACAGTGATCAGGGAAGAGTTAGTCTCAAGTTTTTAGTATCTACCTATGTAAGGTGAAAGATTCTGCATGAGATTCCATCTATGTTTCTTTAGAAATCTTTTCATTGTTAAAACACTACAGATGAGATCCGTTCTAGGACATCTCATAATCAAAGGATATTAGTGAATAATTCCTACTACAAGAACTTAAGATAGAAGTGTTTTTTTTTAAAGAATTTCTCTTCAGGCATCTATCCTGAAAAGTCATTAGATGGGATGCACTACTTGTTGGCTTTTTAAAAATAATTTTATTATTATTATTTTTTCTACATTAAGCAAATTTTGTGTTTCTTTTGGCATAAGATTCCCATTTAGCTCAGTTCATATGCTTTTAGCCATCTGACAATATGAATATTTTTCATGTCACAGCTGTGCTGTGATGACATGCAGTTTTGCCCCTGAGGTCGGGTTTCTTCTGTTTATTTCTTCATAGGATGAAATAACAAATAACACAAAATACTTTGATGAAGAAGCTACCACTTTTAGGCAGTTTTACGTAGTTCCCTGTATGTTGATCACACATATGTGATTGCTCCTTTACAGCATCTGCAAGTAATTTAACAGTAACAAAAATGTCTGAAACTTTTGACGTATTTGGAAAAAATACAGCTGCAAGAATCTATGGCTTGGAAAACTGGTGCAGTAGAGAATAAAAATAGCAAGCTTCAAAAAAGCAGACTTCATAAATCAGAGGTTTTGTAGGTGGACTCTCTTGGGATACTGGTTTGGAAAAAAAAAAAAAAAGAAAAGCTGAAAAAATCCGGCCACTCTTCAGAGATGAAGTATTTAGAATAAAAGTGTAAGCTATGCAACTGTGGGGGGAAGAAAGGCAAAGTAATAACAGAATCAGGTGGGCTTAATTTTGTTACTCTCTAATATAAAAATGGACCGTACTGAGATTAAACCAGACCGCTGAAGATGATTTCAGAAGTATAGATCAGGCATGAGTCCCAAAATCTGAATAGCCAAGGGGATTAACTGAGGTGCAACTAGCAAGGGGCACCAAGAGGAATAAAAAATTATTGGGCACAAAACTGAAAAACAAAGGAAAGGTTTGGGACAGTGCTCAGTAGCAAATGTAATGCGAAGGCTCTTTGTACAATTGCATTTTAAGTATTTAATGACTTCTTTTCCTGGGTATTTTCACTCAAAAAGTGCAAAGAAGATCATGACAGCCTGATAAACAAGAGCAACCAAAAAGGGCAAGATCTATAGTCAAGACATTAAATGACAGTTTGAAGAATGTATAAATAAGTCAGATATGTTCCTACAGTCCTGTCCAATACTCTTTGTTCTAAATTGCCTTGAACTTCTGGCCAAGCTGATTAGAGAGGTTAATGGTTATCTTTGGAGACAGGCAAGTCCATGACCTATTTTCCAATTTGTTTGTTCAAATTAATATCTGTGGAGAGGGAAGTTATAAACTAGGAAAATATACTGCAAAAATACTAAAAATAATTAAAGATCTTTAGTGAGTCATACGCTGTAGTTTATCAAAATAGAGATCAAAAGCTAACTTGATTATGGTATATAAACACTTCTATGCAGTTACTTTTGCTTGATACCAACGGGCTGTTTAGTATAAGAGAAAAAAATGCAAAGCAGCAGTGAAGAGCTGAAAGATGGACAAATGCAAACTGGAAGTAATGTGTAGCTTTCTAACAGTGAGGGCAATTAATCAGTGGAATAAGTTACCATAGGAAGTACCACATAAGCTGTGATTTATTCAATATACTCAAAATCTGTGCCTCTTTTGGGGGAAGCTTCTGTAGGATTGTATGCATGATTCTTTCCTCCTGCTAGTGCTTTTGGAATCTATTAATTTCTTCTCACTTACCCACATGACTAACAATGACTTAAGTCCACTTTTTCATTTAGGTCCATGGCAGAACTCAAGATTACTTATCAGAACAGAGACTACACATTATTACTTATTACCCAATTACTTCAACTATATTCTAGCCAATATTTGGGCATTTTATTTAGGTTATTACGTTTATAAAAATCTTAAAAATGTTGTATAACATTTGCCAAGTATTCTATGTCATTATGGCAAGGAGATACTATAAATGTAAAATCACATTCACCCACAGATATGATGTAGATGCCATTGAGAATACAGAAAAATACTGTTCCTATATTTCAAAGAACAAAGCCACAGTAATAATACCTCTAAGGAGTCTATATTTTTTTTAGTATGAAATGTACTTTTCAGCAAAGGTCCAACCCAGTATGTGGCACATGTAGAACTGCAAGTTTCATAATATATTGAGCAAAAATTCAGTACAGTCCACATAACAGCTTAGTGGATATTGTTATCAATAGTTCAATAGAGATGTCAATTAAAAGTGTGAAGAAGAAATAGAGAAAGATAGGTACACATCCTAAGGTGTCAATGTGTAATTTATTTGGAGCCAGCAGGCATGGCGTAAAAATAGAACAAAGAACATTAGTCAAGTGAGCACTACTATTGAAAGTTTGCATAGAAGCAGAACTTACCATGTTAGGAACACTGAAAATCCCTACTAACTAACCACTGAAGTAACAGGAAGTCTATTTTCCCTTGCATAAGTTTTAGGTATAAACTTGGGATATGACATTACTGTGAATGTACTGCATGAAGTACTTGCTAAGTTAGAGCTTGGGACTTCAAAGGACTGGTTACTCACCCTGGAAACAGCCAGCAGACCTGTTTTGTTTTCTAACAGCAAAGCTCAGGGGTGTAGCAGTTGTTCCAAAGATGAACGAGTGGAAATGTTCAGACCAGTTCATTTTTCTCTTTCCTCCTCTGAAATGCTTCTCAGGACTGAAGGAAGACCAAGAGCTATTTTATTTATCTACATTTCTTCAAATATTTTATAAATGCTTAATGAATGTAGGAGATACTGAGGGCTCCCATACTTTCATTCTCTTGGTGCACTGCTGTTAACTCAGTTCAGAATCAATGGTATTTCTTGGGACACAGAAATATGAAACAACTCATAGCTAAGAAACAAGTTACACTTTTCTGTTGTGTGTTTGGCTTTTTTTTTGTTCCAATTTGTTCATAGCTTAAAAACTACAGTATAAAAATGCACTTTTTTGGTACATCCATATATAAGGAAATGGAAAAGCTGGACAGAATTCTGTTAGTAATTACCTTTCTTTTCATTTATTGAAGGAAAGCAGAAGTCTACTGCTTCGTCAAAACACTGTATTAAACGAATAAGCACTTTCAAACAATCAATGCAAGCCAATTAAATGTGTCTCCATGCTTCTAAACTAACAACCAGAGAGTTAGATTTAAATTGGGATTTTATTCTGCAAAGACATAAGCTGCTCTTCAATGTAGTTTATAAAATTAACCAGATATATCCTGCTCAAATTAGCAGTTCCCCTTCTGTAGGAGCACTCAGCAGACACCTTAAAGCTCTGAAAGATATTAGTACAATGTTCAAAATCAGCAAAATGACACGACATAGAAGCTGATCATTCAGAATCTCCCTGTGTGGCATGGACAGCTGCATCTGTTGTTTCCTTTGCCAACCTGAGACATTAAATCATAAAGGCACAAGTTTCCCAGGCTTATGTACTATGAGGAGATGGACACTGTGAAAGATGCAGCATGCCACAGTCATACTGAAGAGCTTTGCCAGTACTCATAAACTAGTTTTCCTCAGACTCTGCTGTTGTATACTGTACAGCGACATTCATGAGAGCACAGCAAATATTCCATATGGCTGGAGAGCATTGTCCAAATGCTGCTTGAACTCCGGCAGATTGGGGCCATGCCCACTGCTCTGGGAAGTCTGATCCATGCCCATAGCTTTTTGCCTAAGGACCTTTGTCTCACATTCCACCTGACCCTCCCCGACACAGCACTGTGCTGCTGCTCCCTAGGGTTCTATCACATCCTAACATCTGTATACCCAAGTAGATTAACAAACAGAATTTTTTGTGCTGACTTATCAGTAGCTCCTTCTGTCAAAAAATAATGCAAATTAATGCAACCAAGGAAGGTGATTCACATCAAATTTTGACCTAATATAGATGTTTGTAAAGGAAATCTCATGACCCAGTGTTTATGGTGGCATTTAATAGGATTGTTCAAAGATTCTTGGACTCCTCAACTGTCTACAGGGAGCTGTAAGAGCTTACCTGAAGGTTAGCTTCTATATATGCCCTCCCAGAAGTTTAGACAGCCATTACAAAGTGCCAGAAACTGCTGAACAGCGTAAAGTAAAATTTATCTGTGTTTACATTTTTACTCATACTCACCAAATACGGTTGGTAACATCACTCATTAATGTCTTCCAGACTGCTTTCAACATGGCTCAAGTTAATCTCCTTGATGAAAACAACCACCTTAACATTCCTAAGATGAAATTTTTTCCTTTTTCATTCTCTCCACCTGTGGCATCCATTCTCACACATATGATGTATTTTCCTGGGGAAAAAAAAAAACCAATTGTCCTGAGAATATAGGATACACTACAGTCTCCTTCTGTTGGAAATGATGCAAGTTCTTGTCCAAAACTACTTTTAAATTAAGAGTATCGCTTAAAAAAGATACTTAACCAAGTTATCTTTAAAGTTTGAACAGTACAAACAGAAGTACAACTTACAAATTTGAGTGTTAAAATATTTGGATAGGCACGGTCATTTGAATGACAAATAATATCAGAATGTAAGAATAACAATGCTTTCTTTCATATTTTCTCTTTAAGAATAATTGGCTGCTGAGGTATACAATTTTATCTGCTCTTGTGCTTTCATCCCTCAGTCAGATAGTCTTCAGTCAGTACAGTTAAAAAAAAGCACAATAAATATTCAGGCTTACATACTCCATTTAATTCTATAAGCTTTGGCAAAAGATGAATTTGCTTATTATTTAATGTTGTTCCTCAGAAATATTTGTATTTAAAACATTACTTTGACTCTGAATTAGATTCAGAGAGAATGGAGCATTAAAGAGTTAGTGAAACACCTGCTTTGTTACTCTGAAATTTGCAGCTCTAGATGGAATGGTAAGCAATCATTTTCACATTGTACAGGCACTTTTCATACTGCTTCCAGCTGTCACTCATAGTATTTACACTGCAAGTCACAAATGGTAGTTGAACTCTCACATGTGTAATATAAGTCACAGAGACAAAAAAATCTATCCTGAGAATATAGGCGAACATAAAGTTTAGTTCAACAAGCTATCACTTGCCAATGAAAGTGTGGTAATATCACAGGTATACTGAATAGCCCTGGAGGATTTCAAGATGAATTTTTGAAGTGATTGCATTCCACTCCAATTTATTTCCTTGGCATGTTATGTGCACAAAAACTTACTAGAGGTGTTCGTGACTGATTTCACATACGTTATAAGGGTGATATATATATATAAACAAAAAAAAAAACCTCACAAAGGAAGAAGAAAATAAAAAGGAAAATTGTCCCCATTGTCTTCTGTGAGGAGAAGCAGCAGCATCTTCCAGTCCCTCCTCAGATAAACAAATGTACCTGCATGGTACTTTCCCCACAGTATCCACATAGTCTCTACCACATCCATTCAAACACCACTTCCACCAGGTGCAGGTGTTTTATTCTTGTTTGCTGTTCAGCTTTTCATTGGTTCCCCAATGTAAATTAGTGGTTGGAAAAAAAAAAAAAAAAAAGCAGGAGTTGGGGAAGTGTGATTCTCACATTAGTGCCAATTGCTTCCCACAAGAACATGCCACAGCAACATAATTAGGTTCTCTTAAAATATTGGGTTCTGCAGGTGATAAAGTTAAAGAGACACTATAACTTAAGAAATATTTAGCTTAAAAAGCTAAGTTCCAGTGAGTTCTCTGGAGATTCTGGAAAATTTAAATCTAAGGGATAGCAGAATAAAGAAGAAGATCACATCATGTGCAATGCTTTTCCTGTGAAGAAAGTTAAGCAATTGTAGCTTTGATCCTGCAATCAGATTTGGCAGCGTGAAATTCTAGCTAGCACATAGATGGGCAATAATACAACACTGTAGAAAAGGAAAATAGGTTTTTCTTTTGACTCTTCTTTAAAAAGCCCAGCACTCCGCTAGGTAGACATTTTCCTCAGTCAATTGATTAGAAAACTGAAGAAAAGCTATCAAGAAAAATCATTATGTTGTCTCTCGTTAGGTCTGCTGGCCAGTCAGCACTGAGAGAGGCAGTCAGTGTCAATGGATCCCATAAAAGTGACAAATAGATCCATGGACTCAGGCTTTAATAGCTAAATTTCCTCTGGTTCTGGCAGAAATTTGAAAAAAAAATGAAGTTTGATTTGGTTTTGCTGTCTTTCTGGAATTATAATTTTATAATCTTACAAGGAATTTTATGAATTTTTGTTAAGTTTAACTTTTCAGATTAAAAAAAAATAACTATAATTCTATTACCATTTCAAGAAATAGATGTTGGTGGTATTTTTTTTTTTTTTCCTTTAGTGCTACAGATATTTGTATTTTCTACAGAATCTTCTTCATTAGTACGATCTATTCTTGCCTCTGCACATACTATGGAATTCCTATCATCTGATCAAAAATCAACTCACTGTGATTCTGTCCTGAAACCCATAATTAAAACCCTTATGTGTTAACCAGCTGGAGAGGACAGAAGTAGCAGTTGCAGCTGGTCTACATGATTTCTCTGTTCATCCTGCAGAAAGTGAGAGTTAAAAAGCCCAACAAGATACATACAGATTTTTCCAGGATATTAACATTTGATTGCTTGTAAAAATTCTCTGTGAACTGGTCCAACATTTTTTTAATAGGGAATAACAGAATATTTAGTTGTTTAATAAATACAGAACACCACATGTCCCAGCATGTTATTACTACAATAACACTGACAATATTGTTTATGATAATTTTACTGAGCCTCAAATAAAATACAAACTGTGGGAGTATAAAAATTCAGCATCTGATGCTCTCTACCAATCACTTTAAAAATGTTAGCAACTTAAATTTCGCATAATAACTGATACAAATATCTACCTCTTACCAATTAAAATTCTCTTCATGCACTTCAACTTCTGAATTAGTGTAAAATTTTCCTTTTTGTTTTTAAGATTTACTTGCATTTTACAGACAATCCTACTCTTCATCCAAATCCACATATTTTTATATAACTGTTGTAAATTCAGATTAAAGCTTGTGTTTCTTCTTTTTATTATAGTTCTGAGTAATAGTCTGTCATTAAGCTAACCAAGCATTTCTTTAGTCTGGGCAGCAAGGTCAGCGTCTAGAAAAAGGCAACCTGCGCTAAGATTTATTTACATATTTTTAGTATTACAGAGATCTAAAATAAATAAAGCATTCTTGTGCTTAGTTAAAAGTGTGTGTTAAATAGTGGTAAGATATGCTTGATATGTAAGTAATAAAACTATCTCAGACCACAGAGAAAGAATGAAGCAGAATGAGAAATGCTAAACCCATGAAAGATATGAATGCAAAATTAGAGCATTAATTTGCATACATACTTTTTAAACCGACATACTTTGTGTACTGTGATATGTAGGCAAACTCACTAGGGAAGAATAATTACGCTGGAAATTCTTGGACAGGAAAAGGAAATGGGGTTGGAGATACGTGTTCCTAGAGGTCCCTTCCAACCTGGGCCATCCCGTAATTCTATGAAGCCACGGCCACAGTTGTTTTATGTTACTAATTTGTAAAGCAATCATACATGTGTTCTGCCAGGACAGTGTAATTCATTTCATTTGCAGCTGATACAGCTTAGCAGCATAGGAAAAAACTGGTAATGAGAAAGGGCTAGTAATGCACTGACTAAACATGGCTTCTAAAAGGAAATAGGAAAGATTGACACAGATCCCAACTGAAGCGTTGCATATAGGCCTCACACAATCAAAGCTTGTTATAACAGATGAACAGGAAGAATTCTGGATTGAATTTCAAACCACTCTTCTACAAGTTAGTCCTTGGTTTTGCCAGATTTCAAAGTACATTCTATTTATGTGATAGCTCACCTACTATAAAGCACAGGAGATGAAGGTCACTGATTTTTGTTTCAGATATTCCCATAAATCATTTCCCGAGGTAGCATACAAAAAATTATACAGATTGCACAGCGCTATAGAATGTTTTAATATATCATTAAAAGCAAAGAGGACAAAAATAAATAGTTCAATGATTTGAGCAGTCAGGCTTGCAGACCCTACTTGAATGGTTATCTTTCTTTCCACCATAACCTTTTCATTAAATCTTCATAGATTTTCAGTCCCCAAAGCTTTTTCCTTTAATTAACATGAAGTTTGGCCAAGAACAGTAAAGCTCCTTCCACCTGCTCTTCCAAGACTTCATGTTTAATGTCTTTGAGCCTTTTCTGAAGGTACTGAAATAAGATGAGATAAGAAACCTGTCCTTTCAATTTCTCTATGAATTTCTAACCACCTTCTCGCAGTTTCTGGCTCTCAAGAACCTCATTTAACATAGCACATGTCTTGCTACTTTTCGCTTCTGGACACAGCATCACTTTCAGTGCATATTAACATCTTTTAATTAGTGCAAACTTCCCAGAGAACAACAAAAGTTCTTTCTAAATTATAACATCATGGTTGGTAGAAATAACCTAAAGTTGAAGCTTTTATATTTCTTTGCAGCTTTTTACACCCTTATCTCTCCATAGCACATTCACTGTTAACAGATTTACTAATTGTTTTCCTTGTTACTTACACAGACTCTAGAAACTTGCCAGTCTATAGCTGAATGAGATTCATCTTTGTATCAGTGACAACTCTCTACTCTACCAGCCATACAAAAGAACACTTTCCCTTTCATAATAGGCCTTCAAATTTTTTAAATTTTCAAACCTTACTTCCCCTTGTTTGTACATCTGGAATAAAAATTATATATAGTATCTGTATGTATATATATAGTATCTTTTTTTTTTTTTGCATAACATGGAACCACCTGCACCTTGTAATGAAAAAAGTATCTCTTTCTACACTAAAATGACAAAAAGCCCCCATTACAGTCAGTATATTATAATGGCAATCCGATGTCTATGTGAGCCTGTGATGTGACCCAAGAGAGCCTAGCATGAGCTTCATGCTACTGGCACTGTCAGATGTGCTGGTAATAATCAGAATGTCCTTTGGCACTTTCCCCTATTTCATTTTTCAATGAAAAAGAGGTGGTTGTTGTAGGTGATGAAGACTGTTGATTTATGCAGGCATTATGATTACGTTACTTTGCTGTGACAGTGAACAGAATACCAAGAACCCCAGCCAAAAATATTCACTTTAAAGGCATCTGTGGAATGAAATACATATCTGAATGAACTTAACAGACTCCAAAGAAATGGAAATCAAATTTTGAACAATTATATTATTACCTTGCTGATTGCTATATTATAGCTGGGAAATAAAAGATGAAACTTTTTTCTCGCTCAGCTTTCACTTCCATTCAGCCTCTGAATGTAGCCAGCCTGCACTCCATAGCTTGTCTCTGATAATAAAGATGGAGGGCTGCAACAAATACTTACCTGAAAACATTTTCACATAATACATATTCTAATGCTTATATTTGGGCATATGCACAAGCCCTTTTTTCAGCTGGGGCCATGTATAACGAGTACTAAGATTTTATGTCAGAAAACTATTGCTATGACTACACATATATTATACCATTCATCCACAAACCATACGCTAGCATTACATTTATTTGCATATATTCCCTTATGTATTTTTTTTTCCCTAATTAAAGAAACAGATACTAAGCAATTGATGTTATTTGTATTCAGCAGCTCACCCTGGGTAGGTTGCAGGTCACGTATTGGCTCAGTGCAAGGTGTACTTTGAAGATAACTATTTAATTTGCTCTTCCTTTTCTCTTAGTTCCACCGAAAATATGGAACAACTTAGCATTAAAAAAAAAATGCGTACCTCAGCAACTATATTTCGCACAATTCAAAGTATGAGGTAATGGCAATGCAATAAGAACAAACATACTTAAAATTTAAACTTTTGTTCCCCACAAACTGAATTTCAGAAGTTGGATACATGTGCGTAAATATGATAAATGTAATACATCAATATTAACTTCAATAGTCAATCTAGTTCCCAAGGTTAAAAATAAAGCACAGCCTGACTTTCTTAGGTACAGAACAACTAGCAGTAGGTCCACAATTGTACATTGCAAGGCACTAAATTTCTGTAGCAACCCCTGGACCTTCCTAAGAGTAAAAACAAATGAGGTGGTACAAAAAAAATTGTGGTCTCTGTAATCAAATCCTTCTGCTGTGTCTGTTAGCTGCGTGGTTGCTAACCTTAAGAAGAAGGGAAGAGGGGAGGGAGGAAGCAAAAAGACAAGGCACAGCTGCTGTTTGGCCAGCTTGCAATTTATAATGTCAGCAAGCAAGCCTTAAACAGACTATTGGCACCAGCATGGTAGATAAGTTGTCTCCAATTCCCTATGCATAATACTTCTGAGCATCTAACAGAGTCACAAGTTCATAGCTGGCTAACAAAATGGCTTATAGGTATGGAAGATGTGAGACATGAACAAAATATCTAGTGAGCAACATTTAATTAAACCATTACAATTCAGTGCTTTTAATTAATAATAATTTTTAAAAAGTTTACATCATGAGTTTCCCTTTTTCCAGCTCCCTCTCACTACAATACAGTAGGGTGCAGATTGTTCTCATAGCTCACCTACAGTTCCCAGGTCATTTATAGGAATGCTACTCAAAATCAGTATTTCCTCTTTTCCTTATCCCATTCCCTTCTTTTTAAAGCCATTTTGCTACTTCATGTAACCCTCTTCCATTTTCACCAACTATTTGCTGCTGCTTCCCCTTCCCCACGTTGTCTTTCCTCCCACCCCTAACTTCCGCATCTCATGGATAGGGTGAAACAAAACACTCATCCAGCAGCACCCTTGCCCCAGCCTGTCCATTTCCTTCACGAAGAATGCCTGTTACTTCTCAGACACAGCTACTCCGTTGTCTTCTTCTGCAGTGATGCTTCTGCCTCTGTCACTGACCTGTTCTCACTAAGGCAAACCTCCTTCCTGTAAAATAAACATCCGTCTCTTGAACTGCTTTGCTTCTGACACGCACAGAGAACCTTCTCTGTTAATCTCTTCTTCCCTACCAGTTTTTCCTTCAATATGACACTCTGTTGTAACATCTGTAGGTGGTAGGTTTACTCCGTCTTTGAAACCTTTAGCTAAATTCCTCCTTTGTTGCATTTTCATCAATTTTGTTTAAGCCTTGAATGCCCTGAACGATTTGTCTGTGCCTTATGTCTACCATATCTAACCTGCTCTTAGTCCTTTACCTCATTACTCCCCTGTCTCCCTGGATACTACATTTCACGACTTTACTGAAAGTACTTTGTACTATGAGCAATTCTTTATTTTATGTTAAGGTCTCTATGTCTTCTGCCAAATATATCCCCCAGCATCAGCAGTGCCACATCCAATTACACAAAGGTTCAGCTGTCTGCTAGGATCTTCAGTAAGGAGATGTCACAGACTGCAATGCCCTGCTCAGGGGCAGCATGCCCTTAAGTACGACTTCAGAAATTACTGATTTACTCAGAATCATCCACTTTACCAGGCATCAGTCAAATTAAAAGAAAACGCCCATACTGGGGAATAACCAGATTCACTTAATTTTGTTTTAGAGACAGTGTGTTCTGCTACACCAAGCTACATCTGTTACATAAAATGGAATAACTCCGTGTCCCTGGAGTTGCTTGTGAGGCCACTGGCAATTTATAGGTGGATAAAAGCTGCATTTTAAAAGTAATAAGAAGATAATAGATAAAAAGAAAGCCATCTAGAAGTTTCCAAAGTGACTAACCTTTTAAGAGAAGGTCAGCTACACATTCAGGAGAGAACAAATCAGTTGGTGGTTGTTAAATGACATTATTATTATTATTCATTTCTTTAAATATGACTGCTAACTTCTGTAGCACCAAGACCTTTGTACAGTGACAATAATGAAAAGATGGTAGTTGTAAATACCCAAAAGGTTATTCACAGGAAAAACTCACCAGTATGGAAGCCTTTAGGCCTGCTGGGAACCACTGAGGCAACCTCCACCAGAAAGCAATCTTCAAGAGATGCTGCCTTAGTGGTGGTCAGCCCTTAAATGAGGTCTAGAGGAGGTGGAGTCAAGCTCCACCCCTTCCAGGAGCACAGCTAAATTACTCTCACCTGTGCTCCCACAGCTGACTAACACTTGTCTCAGCTGATTAATCAGAGGTTCAGGATGTGATTACCAATTTCCCATACAGCTTTATATGACAAAATTTACATCAGGTTGCTACTCTCATCAGCATCCCTGCTCCGCTGTCTTTTCTGCCAACAATTTCAGCATTTTCAAACAAATAAACTAGTTACTTTGACCATTCTTGGAATAAATCTGTGATCAATTTCAGGCATGCTATAAGCTGCAGATACTAAAGTCACATTCAACTTTGCTGACATGAAAATCTTCCTACTCAAAAACAATAGAATGAAGTTCTTTGGATTGTAGACTGAAATGAAGGATTTTGGTACTAAAGAATATATATATACATTTTGCCCAAATCTTAACATCAAGGCTTTGGAGAATGTTCAAAATCTGTTCAAGCAGGTAAACTTAAAAAATAAAAAAGGCTTTTGAGTTTAGTTTGTGCATGCTCTGACCACTTTAAAACAAAATAGGAACATGGTTTTCCTATTAACATTGAACAGCACAGCGCTGACAAACCAAATTAAATTGTAGCTTTTTTTTTCATTTCCTTTAAAAGCAAACAACAAACAAACAAACAAAAATTATTTTTCAGATAAATTATTTCTATTAGGAAAATGTTAATACACTTAGAGAGGATCTGTTCAGAGTCCTTCTTGTACCCTGGGTGCCATTCCAAATTACTCAGATTCAGGTACACAGAAAAAAAAAACCTGCTAGGATGATCAGGAAAATGGAAAAAGGCAGGAGGAACCCACTTATCCATCACATGCCAGAAAGAAACAGAAAGAAAGAATGTGTGGCTGCTTTCTTGAAATATTTAGTGTATGAACAGAAAGTACAGAAAGACGTAAACTGAAACAACACAGCGCAATTATTTGGAGGGTACCAAACTGTCACCACAAGAAATTCGTGGTAGGGGTGTGCGACTGATAGGTAGAAATATGGGAACCGATCTGTATGGAATGGATTTTGTTGAGTTGTCATTTTCATCATAAGAAAAAGCAGCCAGATAATCAAAAAGCTTTTTTCCAGGTCTTTGAGAAATCAATAGGAGTTAATGAATACTTAAGAAACATTTAGTGATTTATTATTTTTTTTAATTTTTATTTTTTCCAGGGCTTTCCTTCTAAGATTTCTTCTGAGCTTCAGTATTTTATCAGAATTTCAAAATAAAAGGACTAATAAAAGATGTTTATACACACAAAAGATTTGATACATAAGGGGACACAGAGATTTTGGCCGTCTCTCTTTTGGCCATTACTGCTTAATAATAATCCCTTGGGATTGTTCATTTAGCACAATAATTTGTAACTGAGTAATTAATAGAGGGAAATGGTATTCAAGTAGTCTAGTTATAATCCAAATTTTATAAAGGGATGCAGGAACAGTTGATAATAGATACATTCATACATTAAGAATTGCAGGCTACTTTTTTCCTAATTTTCAGAAGGAATAAAATAGTACAGTATTTAAAATAGTACAAAAGCATAGTTTTGGTTTGGTTTTTAATACTTGATTTGCTTTTCAGCTGCAAAACATGATTCTTAGTTCTCCTTAAGAAAACTCCTGGTGACTTTTGTGAATGTTTGATATTGCAAATAAAGACCGACTGAAGTTAATTTGCATATGGTGTTCCCTACTTCTGAATTTTAAGAATTTCCCCAAGTGTCTTAAGAAATCTCAAGAAAGTCTGCAAGCAAAGGGGATGGACACCCTTGTCCATCTGACTCAATGACCTAACCAGTCGTGTTGTTCCAGGCACTGCTAAAATACACACGTGCTTGTAATTCTGTAGACATGCACTGTTTGGGGGCTTCCTCATTCAGAGTAGGAAAATACTCCTCTGACTGAAATACAACACACCATTTTGCCTCAGACTACAAAATGAACAGGAATCAGGTATTTATAGCAGAACAAAAGACAACCTTGGCAACAGCAAAATAATTAAGGTATTAGTTCCCTATTGCACCACAGATCTTCAAAGGCACCTATGCAAATGAATTAATGACTCTCAGTTTTTCTATAGCATGTATCTCAGGTGCCCATGATCTCATTCTTCAAGCAGCATTTAGTTGCCAGGAAAGATTTTTTGTATTACTGCAATGCAGATGCACCTGTAAAACAATTAGGGCTTCTCAGAGTCCTGTGCAGGAAGGTGTTCTGCTCAGATCAGGTCAGCTGCATCTTTGTAATGCCCCAGAATAAAATGCACTTGAAAAGTCAAAGTGTGAGTGGCAGAGGATTCTTCTACATATATTTTCCATGTATAACTTGAATAAGCAGAAGTAATCTATTGCATAATGTTCCAAGAAAAATATTCCAAACATACCTTCCTGGATAAATAAATGGAAATAAAATGTCTTATTTTCTCTTTCTGAAGCCAAATATTCAACCAGTATATGCTGCAAAAGTACCTCAAGACAGAAAAGAAAAAGAAAACACCCACTGTCTGAGCTAACACTGCTAAGCATGTTGTATTAAAATTGACTTATTGGGTTACTGACGTTAGATAAATAGATACTGAAATTACTTACTATTAATATATGTTCCATGATGTTTCGTGATAATAAGACAGAGCTGAAACTATTTTCCTTGTGCATATCCAAGCTTATTTAAGAATGTAAATTTAAATGTATAGACCATTTGAAAGGGATTTTTATCTGAGCTTTATGAACTTCACTTACTTGGTGTGCATTTCCTTTGATGGTTCCCGGACATGGAGTGATTACTGTATTTATATCTACCCATCAAAAGACTGTAGACATAATTTTAATACCTTTCTCATTGTATTTGGCAGGGACTTAGAACTGCTGCTTAACTCATCTGAGATAATTCACTATTAAGTTAAGCACAGAACAAAATCAAATGACACGTTTTTCCTCAAGGTAACAGAATATAATTAAAAAGTGCCTGAGGAGTTAACATACAGAATTTGCCATTTAAAAAGAACACCTGTGTGCAGTTTATCACTTCTAGTTGAGGTTATTAAACAGTTTTATTAGGAAATGCATTATTTATTAATGCATATCAAGTCAACCCTTTGTTGTCACATCTCTTTCCGACTGGATAAAGAGAAAGGTCACTGAAGCTCTGGCATTTGTCAGGAAGATGAATGTGAACAAAAGAATGGCTGAGTTTAGGGAAACTGTCCAGTCTCATCTGTCTCTAGAAAACTGTGACATTTCCTTGGAAACTAGACAAATCAAGAATTTTGAGGCTTACATTTTTAGATACTTGGAAAATTGTTATTTTCCAGTGCTTAGGGATATAGAAGGAAAATGTGAGGCATAATATTCACAGCAGAGCATTCTTTTAACCAGAAAACCAAGTGAGACACACATGGGAAGCATAGAAAGTTGTATTGTGCTCAGATGGGGGAGAAGGCTCCTGGCAACTAACCTGTCTCAAAAGATCAGAACATGTCCAGTACAATTGATTGTGTGGGATATTCTGTGGCAGAAGGAAGATAAGTGGAAAAGAAAGAAAGATTTGAACAAAAATATCTCCCAATATAGTTGTTCAGCAGTTATCTTTTCCATTGCTTTTAATTTGCCCATTACTAGGTGACTTACAACAGCAAATGAAAATAACAGTATGCCTCTCAAAAATTTCAGATAGATCTCCAATAAATCTATATCTTTACTGTAAACTCTTACTGGTCTTTGAGTATTCATTTGAGGATGTATTTTGAAACAGAAGAGACCTCAGACAAATAGCCAACACATTTAAAGAGGCTCCAGAGCTGCAAGTGAATCCACCAGCAGCTGCCTTTGGATCTGCAGAGGGGTATCCCACAACTGGAGCAGCTGCATCTCCTTCTTGCTGTAGAAACCACCAGACTATTAGAACAAAGACATATGCTTACCTAACAGTGACTCTGTTACAGGCCCATCCTTACAGGTTTTAGCTATGTGCCATTTTTACTAGTTTTACTGGAAAGAACTTTCTTCCCTTGTGCAGCTTAGGATCAGTCTGTCTTCTTGAGCCACATCATTTGCTAAATGCTTCAGAAGATTTTTGTCTTCATACTATATGGTTCTTACCAGCAACACACCAAAACATGCTGGAAGGTTTGCGAGGAATAGTAAATCCTTCTGGAGCTGCTTTTATTTTTACTTCCCTTCAGTGACCTTTTTCAGATCCTTGTATAGTTGAAGAAACCTAAAAATAGAATTGCATTTCCTCCATTTCAAGGGAGAGGGGGAACTAAACAAATGGAATCATGCACTATGCTGTTTTTGGAGCAGCTACAGTGATACCTGTAATAAGAGCACTTTGTCATCTCACAGTGTGTAATATTCTGTAGCAATTCTACTACCACCAGTCAACCACAGTAAAAGAGACCCTTATTTTGCAGTAGAAGGAAATTTCTGATTTTATTTCATAACATAGAGTAGGAAATGGAAATAACTACATTTTCAGTCATAAACAAATGGTTTTCACAATATGTAAGATC
Source organism: Coturnix japonica (assembly GCF_054131305.1). Lineage (NCBI taxonomy): Eukaryota > Metazoa > Chordata > Aves > Galliformes > Phasianidae > Coturnix > Coturnix japonica. The sequence continues at coordinate 27,814,976 of NC_140666.1, read as the reverse complement.
CTAAGCATCATTCATTGCAGTGGGACAGTAAGTCCTTATATACACCCATCACTCTGGGGCAAAAGTAGAGGGGGCTGGGATCAGACCCAGTTCCTGTCAAAGGTAGCAGAAAACTATCCCCATTAACAACAATGGAGTTTAAATTAGACTTTAATAGAGCAGAGCAGGCTAAGGCTTCACATTTGTTTTTCCAGGAAACTGACCTCTATGCTAAAACCTATAAAAAGATTTTGAAACAAAGCAGATGGTGGTGCTTTCATAGTTTAAGGTTTGTAAAAATTCAATGGTGTTGGTCTGATGAGATGTTTGACAAAGTACAAGAAAACATGCTGTCCTCTTTAATCCACTAAAGAATGGTAAATTTTCAAGCTGGAACATTAAAGGCAGGAATTCTGATGGGGTTATTTTAGCTATTAAATCATCAACCACACAAAACTGTTAAAGAGAACGTAAAATTGCCTGGAGTTCAGCAACAGATTCAGTACATTGAGTGTGAAACTTTATGACTGATTATTAGCAAACAAGTTGAACTAATAAGGCTTCAACTCCTGCTTTTTAGTTGCAAAACAGGAGAAATACAATTCACAGAAAAGGGGAAATCTCATTAAAATTTCACTTAGAAACAGAGGCAAAGTTTAAAGTTTTTATGTTTTTCTTTTTTATTAAAAAAAAAGATGAGCTAGGTTAAAAAGATAGTTACATTACTTATTTAAAGAATTTTGAGCGCTTGTGGATGAGTATTTTGAATTAAATAATTAATTGCAGTTTTGCAAGCCAGTAAAATTAAGCATGTTCTTCACTGGCCAAACAGAAGCCTGAACTGTTTAACTTCAGCCATAATAATGCAATAATGGTGGAATCCATAGAGGCACAACATTTTTCTTTCAGCTAAGATTTCAAAATTGCAACTGATTTGGCAAAAAGGCCAGTAGAAAAGATAGATGTGAGACTCCCAGATGGTCACCCTAATTCTATTCATCACTATACTGGAGATTGATTGTGTCAATTTTTGGGAGACCAAAACAAAAGAGCCTTCAATGTATACCTGATATACTGGACTATAAGCTCATAAAACTCTAGTATCATTGATATGGAGGCTTCACAGAAGCCTCAGGAAAAAAGATATATTGTACAAGAATATGCTGTATGAGGGCTGTATTAATCTTCATGACCCAGCTGAGAATAGAAATGGTTGAAACAGACTTTGATTAGAGCAGAAGGAGCTTTTCCACTTAGTTCTCTTATGCTTTACATCAATCTCAGCTCCAACACAAACTCAGTGAGGTTTTGACAATTACTCACACCCTCAGAGCAGTAAGTGTTAGCTCAGATAAAAGCCATCATTTAAGTGCCATAGAATTGCCTTTTGTATCTTTAACCATGAAACAAGTGAATTGACCAACAGAAATTCCTAATAAAGTGATTCCTGAACATAAAAAACAAAGCATTATTTGTTGCAACCTCTCTGCTGCAAGCATCTTTTTATGTGTTACCATTGTTCAAGAATTTTATTGGCAAATCAGATATCAGGAGATACTAAATATTGAAATGCTATCAAGTTTAATAAGTAAACTACCACAATCAAAACTGATTTTCTTCCATGAATTCACATAAAGGAAAAAAGCTTCTGAGACAAAGCACACTACTTCTCAGGTTAAATGCCATCTTTGAAGTTATTTCCCCTTGTGTGTCTTTTACGTCTTAATGAATTCTCATGCCTCCTACTTCCTGGGAAGGAAAGGGGAGCAAGCAAAATGTTCTACTTCAAACTAGACAGCTGACTGCTGGAAGGCATCACACAAGGCTCTCTGACATTCTTACAAACAAGAAAGACTTGGAGAAATTAATTGTATATGTCTCATCCTAAACTGAAGCAAGCATGGTTAGCAATCCTATGGGAAGAAGGGAAGAGATGGATGTGTACAGAAAAAGCAGGCAGATGTTTTGAATGGTTTTATAGAAGCTCTAAAGATCAACATGGTATTGGTACGTCAAAGAGATGGCCCAGAAATAAAAGGTGGAAGCTAAAAGAGGAACTAAAACTATACTTTTATAAGACAGAAGCACATATGAAGCAGTATGGCAGAAAATAATTTTGCTGACATTGGGAACCGAAAAATTCAGTAAATCAGCCAGCTAAAGTTGTTGCAAGGAAAACAACATGGCACTGCAAAATATTTTAGTAAGTACATCAGAAAAGGGTTATTCTTTTAGCTATAATTGTAGAATCTCAGTCAACAAGACAACATTGAGTTTGAGATGTGTTCTTAAATATAAAACAAGTAGGAACTCTATGAGAGTGATCAGAATGATGAGAGGCTTACAAAGCAAGATGGCTGTTCAATTCTTTTGGGGGAGGGAAAAAAAAAAAAAAAAAAAGGAAGAGAGTCATGGAAAAGAATTATTTAGATTACAGAAGTATTTGCTGTTGGCTCCCCAGAAATGAGCTTCCTTTTCAGAAAACAAAGGTCAAACAAAGTATTGGAGGACTGTTAGTGCTCTCAGACAACAAACTACAGGGTGGATAGGAAGCATCAACCAGAGAAAAGAACAGGCAACACTATCTGAAGTGGCAAACATCAGAAAATAGGTCTGGTGCCACCTCCTTGTCCACAGAGACTCTCAGCTTAAACAGGTTTCACTCACAGATATACATTTACACATAAATATATATATATATACACACACATATATAAATACACTTTTTTTTCTTATTGTTGCAGCAATCTGAAGACCTGCTAGTGAGATGTGGGAGTGGGTGGAAGGATTAGCTGCTGATTAGCCTATATTCTGCTATTTGCCCTGTTTGTATATTACCTCTTTTTATCTCTAAGAATTCATCTCTGTCAGTTCCTTGCAGCTCAGTTCTTTTCTGGTTCACAGAGAAAATTCTCATGGTAGAACTTAGACGAAGTAAGTCAAGATGAGGGCCCAGCTGTGACAGCTTCCTTATAAGAGAACAAGAAAAACCTGACCATTTTTATAAACGAAGCATTAATAATCACATTACTTCTTCAGCAGAAGCCAACATTTTACACCCAGTTTTCATGATTTATATGGTACTTTTTTTTGAATGTTGTCTCCTGCCAAGGCTATCCTGAATGTTGAGAATAAATAGGTACACAGAGCTGATTTTTTTTGTTTTGTTTTTTACTCCAAGAACAAGAAAATACCATTTTAAATTGTATGTAACGCTTGCATGAATGCCTCCTAAACAACTTGTTCCCTATCAGAAGGCAGCATGTGATAGTTACATCAGCCATTCATCAGAGGTGCCTCTTTGGGATGTTACATAGTAGATTTCAGTAGGACCCACACAGTCTTTAAGACGAATTAGGAAATTTGTCGCTTCTACTGCAAGTTACAGGGAAAGTGTCAGTGCTAATAGCATGAGTTGGAATTTGGCTGGGACACTGAGGTCTGAGACTAAAATCGTTCAGTCATGCTTTGATTATTTAAGAACTTATTCTTAAGGTAAAATATTTATGACGCATTGTGGCTTATTCATAGAAGAGACATAACAGCTATTCACATTCAGTTTCAATTTTAACTCTATCCCACAAGGGATGCCCTATGATATGTTAATTTAATTGCATTTCAAAAAAATAAAGTATGTTAAACCTCAAAAAAAAAACCCAAAAAAACCCACAAACGTGTTGTCCTGTTATATATGTTTCCTACACATTGATCATCCTTTCTGAGTTACTCTTTCACTTCAGAACTAAGATCTTCAACCTCTCCAGGGCCACAGCTCAGAACATTCTCAAACCATGAAGATACTTTGGTTCAGCATTCAGACTTCATACTACTCAGTTTACTCCTTCTCAGATTGACCCTAGCTAGGGCAGAATATTTCAGTGGTCATATTTTAGTAGAAGCTCCCCTGCTCCTGCCAGGTTGTGGTCTTAGAAGGGCGAAGCATCTGAAGTATTGCAAGTCAGTTTTTTTTCCCCAACTCAGCTTCTAGAAAGCTGCTATGTCCCCTTCTCAACTTCTTTCAGGTCTGTTAAGATTAATGAGTCCAGTTTAGGACATCAAGCAGTCTGTTAATCCTTAGCTGTGCACTCCTCATTTCACAGACCCCATGAAGAATTCTCTTCTGTTGTAAAAAGAACACTAAAAATGTTAACCTGAAACTCCATATGTCTTTCTGGGCAATAATTTTTAAACATCATTGTAAGTAGGGAAGCACTAAAAGGACAATTAGCAGAAGGTATACAAAGTCTGTTCATATAATAAATCAGAAAAAAATTCAGATAATTTTGCACAGGAAAGAAAGGGAGTCTTAATGGGAATAAATCTAATCCCTGTAGCCATAACCTCTGGGTTAAAAACTAAAGAAAGGAAAGAGCTGTAAAATATTACTGGAATGAGAACAAATGATCTAATAGCAGGCATATGTATTTTTGGAACAGGTAAGAGGAGAAAGTTTCTAACTATGATACAAAAAAAAGTAGTGGAATATTATCTGTTAATCATGGCAGAGACTAGAAACTTAAGTATAATCAAGATGTACTAGTTACATCTTCAGAAGTGACAGTATAACATTATTGTATGTAATAATAGGACAGTGGAAAGTGTCAGTCTAAAGGAGATGCTTTTTTACTAACAGTACTTGAAGGAGAAATGAAGAAGTCTGTTATGAAATCTACATACATGAAATCTTATCCAAACCAAAGATAAACTTCCACAGTCATAATAGATATAAGGATATTCAAAGTGACACATCATTAAAACCAGTGGAAACCAAAGAGGGGATGGGTCAAGATTCTGGATGAAGAAGCTGCGGGAAGAACTTCTGGAGTGTAATACATGGGTGCACTTAATAGGTGCAGGTTCAGAGTGAGAAAAAGGAGCTGTGATATTTATTGCCTTTGCAAATTTTGTTCTGTGGATAAAGTTCACAGGAGAGTATCATTTCTTGGTCTGCCCACTTAACACATTTTAAATGCACTTAATTTAAAACTGGAATAAATTATTTAGCAATGTCAGTATTTGCTCTGAAAGAAAATCATATTTCTTATGTAGATGAATAACGTCTGATGAAAAGATCAGCCAAAAAGCTCAAGAACATAAAAGGTGAAAATGGTTTTAATAAGTTTAATGAAAGAAGTAGTTACCCATTGTGGAGGGAAAATAACTTTTTGTTAGCACAGATAATTTCCTTGGGATCCAGTACTAGCTTCATTTCTGTTGCTTCCTTACACAGAATATATATGCATTTTAACTAAAATAGCTCTGATATGTCTTACAAATAGGACAGGTCATTTACTATATCACAGGACATGCTGCCCTAGGATGTACAATACTTCAAAAAATTAACAAAGTGAGCCCAACTGTGAGGGTCAGGTCATTTAAGCAATAAATCTAGTTTCCATCACGAAACAAACTAATTGGAAAACACTTTCTGTTTAAATAGTTTTACTGTCAACTGTGTCAAGCATTATGAAAAGCCTAAGCAACTCATTAATCCATCAAAAAAGAAAAAATTGGGACTCAGGAATTTTAACTTAAACCTTGAAAGCTCCTCTGGTCCTACATGATATGAGAAACATTACATCTTAAAAGTTTCCATCTGATATCATAGAAAGGCTTGGGTTGGAAGGGCCCTTAATAACCACCTAGTTCCCAATCCCCCTAGATGAGGTTGTACATGGTCCCATCTAACCTGGTCCTGAGATGTTGAGTCACAAATCTGCCCTTAGGGCAGATTTCCCAGTGAGTTTTTGAAAGTCACTCTTTTTAACACCTCAGGAAAATCCTAGACAAGGCTGCTTGAGGAGATAAAGGATATTTCTGAAAATGAATTTTGACCTGTAATGTCTTAGATATTGTTCCTAGTCTTGTGAGGCGATGAAGAGTGCTATAACCACCTTTCAGTACACTCTACCATGAACCTGCTAAGTGTCCTCTTATGCAGAAATTACTCTTATGGCTTGTCGACTCTGAAAATAATTTGCCTGCCTCCGTGCACGGACAGGAGCACGCTTTCAACAAGAAAGGAGATAACTACCTGTTATACCACACTGGCTCACTAAAAACCTGGATGAAGATCATATTCTTTCAGCACTTCAGAGGTGATTACTTCCCTTGAATCTAGTGACAACTCCCTTTATGCAAACGGAGATGCACTATTTAAACTAAAACAATTACTTTTCTGTACAAAGACTCAACGTCTAGTAATTTGAAAAACACAAAATTGTATGCTTTGTTATTTTGCTGCATCCCTAGGCACTTGAGCTCTTTTTACTTAGCTATTCTTCATGTCTATTGTCTTGCAAATGACTAACCTTTCAGACCCCTGGAAAATAAATTGCTTGCTTCTGCTTAGAAAGGAGAGAATAAACACAAAATAATCTAAAGAAAAACATATTGCTTTTCACTCTGATATTTATTTTATTTCTCAAGAGAGAGGATATTTGCAATATTCTCAATCTTTAAGGTTATTTTTTTGGAACTGTCTTGCCATACTTCGAAGCAGTCTACCTATTCATGTATCTACAACCCAAAGCACATGCCAGTAACAGAAATGAACTGCTGAGTGATCTCTCTTTTGCTCTAGGACCAAGATATTTCCTACACATTGACCCTTCCCTGCATCACAAAATCACTTCAGGAAGCTTTCAACTGTTTTTGATTCATGGAGTCCTTGTGAAGATATAAATAATTCATAGCAAATTTAATTTTACTATCCAGCAGTTATCTTCCACAGATTCCTCTGAAAGGGCCAGAGACTGAAAAGCTTTTCTCCACAGCATGTACTTCAGTAGAAACTCCACAGTTTGTACTTCAGACAAACTAATGTTTGTCCAATTGATTATTTATCTGTATGCTGGCAGATAGAAAACAGAAGCTTGTTTATTCTGCTTGTTGAATTCTCTCATAGTTAAGAAGCATCCCAGGGAAGCAGGCAGCCAGCGTTATGCTGTGGCCTTCCATCTCTGGCACATGGAGGAGAACCTTTGATGCCACAATGTCACTGAGCTACAACTGCTTCAGAATGCACCAACTGAAGCCAGCCATCAAATTAAATGAACAGGGCTGGGGTCAGGGCGGCCCGTAGCCAGCCCACAGATCAAAAGGAAATTAGGCTGGTAATTTTTCTCCTCTGAGGATTTGACTGGTAGTCATTTATCTACCAGTAAAGAAAATTCACTTGTAAATAATAATGTTACATAGTTCCAGGGCCAAAAATAAATTAAAAAAAATCAAGCTAGTTTTTAGGTACTGCAAGGCCTCCTTCAGAAGATTCTACTCTTGTTGTGTATGCAAAAAAAATAATTTACCCTCTGAAGCCAAACACTTGAGACCAAAAATGTTGCATTTTGTCATTGTTAACATTCACAATACTTGTCTGCTTATATATAAGAATAACCCCTTTCTGATGTACTAAAAAGACTTCAGCAGAAATGGTACCAAGAATTGGAGCTGTTATCCCAACAGAGCATCAGTAAAATGAAAAGCAAACATCCAAATCAACTAGAGCTCAGGTTCTCACAAGATTAAGACCATACCTGCATTAACAAACACTGCAGCCATGGACAGACGTGGTCTTGTGGAGCACAACAGGTTGTGCAACAGAACCAAAATACACTCTGTGCTTCGGAGGTGAAGTTTTCTTCACATCAGCTCAAGTCCGGTCCTACAGATTGACATTCATTAAGTGTACTGCAAAAGGAATCTAGTTCGTACATTTCATGACTAACTTGTTTTGTCAACAGGGAGGTTTACTTTACTCCTGGCTAGAACTAAGATCTTACATGTCCCAAAGGAAATGTACAGAAAAAGAGATTATTTTAGCAAACTAAAAAAAAAAAAAAAGAACTCGTGAATTCAAGGCCTACTTACTGCAGTGAAATTTTGGAGCAAAACTCTTCAGCTGTTTTCCATGCCTGTGTTACACCGTGCCCCACAAAGAACACTACAAGCTGGTCTAACTGCTGACCCATTGATTTTCTGACCAAGTTGTAAATAAGTTCTAGTTGTTACTGTAATTCTTGGCTTATCTTGATATTTGACATCAAAGTAAAACATTATGATGTAGTTCTGCACTTGGAGATCAAAGCTCCGTGACCAGCAATTCCTCACTCTTTCTTTGAAGTCCTGGACTATCTCTTAAAAGACTTCCTTCTAGGGAGGCCTCTTAGGCAAAAGAACTTGGAGTACTTGTTTATATTTCAAGCAGAGCGGAGATCTGGACAGCTACAGATCTGTTATCTTCTCAAAGTAGCACCAAGAAATCATCACTCAGATTCTCCTAACATGCACAACAGTAGAGTAGGGCTAATCAAATCTATGATCCTGCTTTTCAGCTGCCTTGCCCTATTACCTGTAGACTATGCTTTCTTGACTTCACTCACAAGTACGACAGGTGTATCCAGACTTTGCTACAGTAAACGTGGTATGTCATGAAAAATAAAATAAAGGGAAGGCTAGAGAAAGATGATGGAAGAAAGTATTTTTCTCTTATAAAGCTATTAACACACACACACACACAAAGACAATGACAATGAAGCACTGAAGCAAACATCCAAAACCAGATCTCCAAAGCACAATTCATTACACTGCTTGATTATCTTTCCCCAGGGAAAAAGACGTGTGAATATTCCCATAATGGACAAAAAGTATTCTAATTCAGGGAAACACTAAAATGCTCAGATGATGCACTCAGCATAGAAAAGTACGTGGATCATAAAATGCTCCAAGACAGACAATGGATTGGTATTTATTTCACTCACATCCTCTATTAACCTGGAATCCAATCATTTCATACTGTTCTCCTTAGTATAAATTTAGACAAATCCTGTTCACCTCTGTTCACTCCCCTTGAAGGTACAGCCTATTCTCAAGCAGTATTTTGCCCAGGTTATTCTATTCACTAATACTACAAGCCTAGCAGATTATACATTAAATAGGCTGATGAACCCTCCCAACACCTAATGCATTCTGAAATCAACATCTCCAAAGTACAAAGCTGCTTTATCTTAGCTAAACTTTTCTTGCTTTCATGGATCTTACAGCTGAGTCCTAACACTGCCAATATTCTCTCCTTTGTGATAACATACAGTGGTATTTATATTTTCTTGAAGCAGAAGGGACTAATTAAAACATGACAGAAGAAAGATTTTTTTATTTTTTTTTTTAAATTAAATTACCCTCAATGTGCTTGTGCTAGATAAAGATTTTATTTTTCACTTTGTTGTTTTCACATCCTTGGTATTTTCTCAAACAAATTTTCCAAGCCCTGAAAAAAAGGAAAGAAATCAATAATCTAGCTGTAGCAAAAGGAAAGCCTGTGTTGATTACACCTTGAAACATCTCCTTTGTTGGTATCACACAAAAGAGGAAGAGAAGATGGGATCATATAGTACCTTTCCAGAATGTGAGTAACACACTTTTAGGCTATATTACTGATGATATATATATATTAGCAACAAGGAAGACATCTTTTCCCTGGAAAATAACCTATGAAATACCTATTCCCTTATAGAGTTGATACATTACTAATTCAAAAGCAGTGTTAAAAAGCAGTGAGTCAGTTCCAGCATCAGATACGACACAGGGCCCAGCAACCTAGCTCAAAAGTGATTCTGCTGATTATATTTTTCTGGCAAGTACACTTAGATTTCTTGAAACCAATAAATACTGACATCTTAAATTAATATTTATATATAAATTAAAGCTTACATTCCTGAATAATGCTTTCATTTTGTACCTATGAGGGTTGCTCTGAAAGTAATACCTCCTATTTTATTATGTTGACATAAGGGGAAGTTGTTGGTGGTATAGCAGCAGAGGTTGAACCTTCCCAGCAATATTCCATTACACGTTGTTTTCATGTGACAGATGGCTTCAAAGGGGAAGACTGGCAAATAATGTCTGTCATGGAAATGCATCTAGAGAAAAGGTGTATCAATGAATTCCTCCATGTGGAAACAAATAGTAACCACTGACACTCACCAATGCTTGACAAATGCTTATAGATATCAAGCAGTGCACATTATTATTATTTTGCAAAGCTATTTGAATTTTTCCCTTTTTTTTTTTTTTTTTTTCTTCTTCTTCCAAATGGTGAATGAGGGTCTGGAACTTGTGCTAATTTTACCTGTGAGGGTTGAAGAATATTTTTGCACTGATGAACGAGAATAAATTAAAATCAGGGTCAAGAAGAGCAGTGAACAGTCTGACTTTGGTTTTCACATACAAAGTTAGTTATGCATCTTTATCCACCACTGAAATGTAGAGTTCAAGGTTCATGGTTACCTTAAGTTAAAACAACTCATTTCATACATTGCTGAGAGCACTGGAATTTCTCTATTGGCTACAGCAAAAGTGAGATCTATCACAAAGAACTCCAAGCTACCATAAGTGTCGTAGAAAATCCAAACATGGGGAAGAGCACAGACCTGATCTACTTGTGTCAAAGCTGAGCACAAAATTTTGGGAGCAAAGATCTCAGAGATTTTTCTTTCTCTCCTTGTTCTACTGAGAGAGAAACCCCTTTTTCTGACAAGAGTATGAGGAGAGCACTCTGCTGGGATATGATCAGGGTAACACATCCTTTAAATAGAGGCAACCTAGATAAAGGAAGTATATGCACCAGACAATATTCTGTTAGCAACTGGTTATTTTACTATACTTCCCTTGAGAAAGTGAAATAGATCCTTGCAAGAAAACCTTTTACAAAACCTACAGCCTGGAATGCAACCTTGGTGTAGTCTCTTGGGTTTACTCTAAAATGAAGCAATCTGAATCTCTTAAGACTGATTAGAAAGACTGAGATTAGAGATTAAAAAAATAAAAATGCTCCCTTATTTAATATACCCTGAGTAATGGAGAACTCTTAAATAATGATAGAATCATAGAATCACCAAGGCTGGAAAAGATATCTAAGATCATCCAGTCAATCATCCACATATCACCAGTATTTCCCACTTAATCAAGTCTGTCAATACAGTGTCTTTATAACTTCCTGAAGGGAGGTTGTAGTGAGCTTGGGGTCAGCCTTTTCTCTCATGTAGACAGTGATAGAACTAGAGGGAATGGTTCCAAGCTGTGGCAGGGGAGATTCAGGCTGGATATTAGGGAGTATTACTTCTCAGAAAGGGGAGAACTGCCCAGGGAGGTGGTGGAGTCACCGACCATGGGAGTGTTCAAGAAACGTTTGGATGTTGTGTTGGGGGATATGATTGAACTGGGAAGTATTGGTGATGGTTGGACTGGATGATCGTCTAGATCTTTTCCAACCTTGATAATTCTGTCTAAATATTTCGTGAACATCGCCAGGGACTGTGATACATTTATGTCTCAGTGTGAAATCAAGCCAGTATGCAGGGGCAGAAGTGCTGATTGTTTTTCCCCCCTTAGTCACATAGAATGTGGTCTTTGGATAATATCTGTTGGTGGGAATTGTGACTTACCTTTTAAATACCATAGAGGCTGAGATCTGATAGTGCTCTTGAGGATGAGCTCTTCTGTTCCCGGGCTTTCATCCAAACCAGGGATGCTTTGAGGGATTCTTCAGTACTGTGTTTGTCTTGGTAACCAACAGAACGGAATGCACCCGCATTCTATACAAACATGATAAACTTGTTTATTGACAACGGGGGAGGAACAGAATAAAAATACATTTGTAGAAAAAAAAGTGATTGTCTGTCTGGGTAACACCAACTTTGCTGAAAATTTGAGCTTTTGCTTTAAGCAATAGAAGAGGAAGACTGTGGTTACTTTTACTGTCAGTGTTTAGATGTCTGTGTTAGCACCGACCGGTATTTCAGTTGTAACTGTTTAAAAAACTTGAGAAATGCTCCACTCCAGCTGCTAAGTCTAGGTTGTTTTAGCTGATTTAACAGCCATAAATCCAATGCACTGGTGAGAACAAATGTTTTTATAAATATGCAAATACAACTTCCAGTTTGTCATATTTGCTCTTTATTTATTTCCTAAAATTCCCTATTAATTTCACATAGACTGTGCCAGCTTCCATTTTGGTGGGATTATGTAGATGAAGCTAGGTGGTCTCTCAGTTAAAACACAGCAATTGACCGTTCTCTAAGTTATTCAGCATTGTAAAACAAAAACTATAGTAATTCATGAAAACTGTCTAAACAAACACTATGCAGTGTTAATCTCTTCTCCCACAAGAGTCTCTTCTAGGCCAAAATCATTTGCTGCCTTCTTCACTGTGATCAAACATCCCCCCTAAGCTAAGGGCAAAGCTAAGAACACCGTCCAGCCAAGGACAGTGGGACAGTGCTGTAAGATTAATAGAATAAGAAATAAAATGCAGAAGAAACATTTCCTTCCACTTCGATTCCCAGAAAAACTCATTTGTTGCGTAGATCCTGTGAGTTGCCAAAGTGGATCACACTGGATTTTGAAGTCAAATTTAACTTTAGAAGCACACAGTTTTTGATTTTTAAATATACACCAAATTCCCATCCACAAAGGAAAAAGAAAGAAAAAGAAGATCACAAATTAAGATGTAATAATTCTGCCAGATGTGAAGAATCTCTGTGCAGTCTGAGGAAAGTGCAAAGGCTTAAGTGCTTTGCAACTCATCCTTCAGCTCAACTTTCAAAGTTGTACACATGTGCAGGAAGAGATTTTCATACCATCAGAGAACAATATTTACCAAGCAGGATAAATTTCTTTGAAGAAACTGTGACCATACTATACTTTTCTATCAATTTGTATGATTGCGTGTTATACCATTGTCTTGTCAATCTCCTAGCTGTTCTTCTGGAGACAGCACCAGATATTTCAGAAAGAAGGGGAAGTCATTTACATAACCTGATTCCTAAAGAGCTTCCAAATCACATGCAAGATTTTTTTCTATGTTTACATTCTTGTTCATCTGCTCAAATTATGCAGTAATTTTAATCTTACTATTCATAAAAGCTGTTGGATTTTAAAATCCAGGTTTTCTACTACTTACACTTGAAAATACCTGATTAAACAGAAGGCAAAGAAACAAAAAGAAAGCTCTGTATTCAAAAATACTGTGATAACTAATAGTGATGATGCCTATTAGCTGTCACATAGGATTAGTCTTCCCTCAGTTTCATGACTGTTTAGATGTGAAAGAGCATTCTGCAAAAATTACACTGCACAACAAGTATATACCATTATGTGAGTGACACAAATTGACACTGAAAACTTTTTGATGACTCTTCCTTAACTCATCCTTCCCAAAAGCTGTTCTCTTAGAGTCATGTTTTTCCTCCATTGCGTCTTTCTAAGAAAGATGCTTTAAAACCATGTTTTGTAATGACTGTCTTACAACTGAATTTTATTCTGCAAAGAGATATGTATATGCTGTATATGTATTTTATTTCCATATTTCTCTTCACTTCTAATGAAACATAATACCTATGTAGTAATGGTTCCCGTTCACACTTGAAAACACATTTAGTATTAATGTCATTTTAATCTGTATTCTGATAGACCTGATTTCTCTTTATGATAATCAAGAGATTCAATACTTAATGAAGTTTTTAGTCTATTTGTAATACATAAGTAAAACACTGAAAGTTCCTAATAATTTAAAAAATGATATTATGATTGAAATAGCTCAGTCTTATCACTAAGCTGAAGAAATAGTGCTATATAACTGTAGATTGTTAACAGTATCTTTGAAATAACACCTACCAGTTATCAGAAGATGTGTAAAACATCCAGGAGATGAGGCCATGCAGCTTGTTATAACAGATACCAACATGCAACAGCAGCCTTACTAAATGCAGCAATATTTTGTAAAGGCTTGAGAAAAAGCAAGTATTTTAATTTGTCAGGCGCAGTAATTAAAAGCTTTATTAGCTCTACAGGTAGATTAGAATCTAATTAACTCTTTTCTACTTGCCAATGGAGAAAGCTAATTTCATATATTAAAGGAATGGCTGCATTAGCAATCAATTCACACAACTTCTTGACTCAGAATGCGCACGTCTTCTGCCAGTGTCAAACATTTGCATCAGAATGTTTACTAAAGAAAGAGTTACACATAGAAAAAAATTATGAAACAGAGTATGCTTGTAAAAAACAACAGCAACAACAACAAATCTGCTTGGCATTGCTTCATTTTGTCTGTGAGGTACAGTGATCATAAATCAACAGCAGTAACGTCATGGCACGTTGCTATGGAAAATTCTATGACGCAGATTCACTAAAAATATGTACTAGTTTCAATCTGCCTTCCTAGAAAGGAGTCCTTCAAAGCTGAGCATGAAGAATTCCTGTTATCTAGTTAAAGCCATCACAGAAAACTGCTGCATTTTAGAAAAAGACAGTAACACAGACACCTTCTTTTTAAGGGATGATCTACCCAAATGCAGAGCATATTATTATTTTAATAATAAATGGATGGTATCTCTTTAAAAGAGGAAAAAAATTATAAGAACAAAAGGGTAAACATTAGTAGAAATGTGCCCGTTTAAGGCAAATGGATATTTCTGTAATGGACATTGAACTTAATACACTTAGCTAAAGTGAAAGGAAGACAGAGGTCTATCTCAGAGTTCCCTGACAAATTTTCTGTGATTTTAAGATCCAATAGAAAAAAAAAAAAAAATGCAGCACACATTGCCCTGCCCATGTGTCTCACCCCACAACTCTCAGACTGATCTTTGGCCTGCAGATTGAATTACCCAAGTAATGTACTGATGTGTGCCACATGGTGGTAAATTACTGTATAGAAACATGCTAGCTGGGTTTGAATTGTGCCCATTCATATCAGACAATGAGCAGCTGCCAGCTGCAGCGATATCACACTGCTGTGAAATTGGTCATCTGGAGGCTCTCAACCTTTCACATCCCCAGATGATGTGCTTTTAAAGCACTTTTCATACTTCTCAAATTTTAATGTTCTTCATTTTGCCCTTTACTGAACAGCAATGACTAATGTACTTAATGCTTGAACTGTGCTGAGATTCACAGGATGCGACAAAATGCATTTGAAGATTAATTAATTTGCTTTGACTAATCAGACCGTGACTTAGTCTGCACCATTATTTTTACTATAATGATAAGACTATTTCAAAGCCAAATTCATTTCAAAACATGAAGGAAAATAATCCTTCAGTTCATACAATCTCTTTAACAGAAGTCCCCTTTAGACTAGTTTTCCTTTAAAGTACGAGCATGCACATAAATAGTTATAACAGAGTTATTAGAGAACTACCAGAAATAAAAATTCTGTAAGCTAAGCAAACAATAACAAAATTAGAAGAAATGAGGAAACACCTCTTGCTTTACTTGCCTCTTGGTCTGTCCCACACAGACACTTTTAAGACAGTAAAATATGTGCTGGCATTCTTAATGTGCTGAGTTTTAATAATGCTTTGTGACAGCTTTCAGCTATAGAGGTTGAAAATTAAAACTGATTCTATAGAAAACAAAGTCCTTGAAAAATGATTAAAAAAGAAAGGAGGGAAAGATGCAACAGGATAACAGAATAAAAGTTTTATTCATCCTTGAGATGCCTCATAAACATTAACAGCACAAACCTCTATTTTGTAGAATACAAGTCTAAAAATTAACTTTTGTAAAGGAAGCCATTAGGATTCTCAATTGTGAATTTGCCTCATGTTCTTAAAAACTAAATTGAAAACATAACCTGAGATGCATGTGAGGCGTTCTTGCTTTCAGTATTCCTTCACAAGACTGAATTAAAAGATTCATGAAATATTTATTTCTTTGATTTAATTTGAAACAACTTTCAAATTATGAAAGGAAAGAGAAGATGTTGACACAGAAAAGAATAGAAGGTGGATGACTGGGATTTGCTGAGAGAAAGTCATTTATTTCCGCAGCAAATCACAACAAAACAATTATGTCACTGTGGTAACCACCAGCCTCGAGAAATACTGAAACCTCTGGGAGACATGGGGCCCTCTGAAGCTTGACCTCCTCTAAGTGGATGCTCTGAGAAATGCTCACATCTGCCCATTCCCAGCACAGTGTCCATTTCTGTCTCCATCTATGGAAATGCTGTTGTTCTAATTAAATAATATAAAAACTCCTAAGACTGCAAAGATGACTCTTTTTCCACATCATTTCTATGTAGGTTTTGTTGTGTTTTTTATTTGTTTTTCCTCCTTCATTCTGCCTTTCTACTCCTTACTTTTTTTTTCCCCCCCTTCTTCCTTCTTTGCTGGATTACTTCAGAGAATGAGCATAAGCTGACTGGGAGGTAACCTGCCTCAGACAGTAGACATCCCCAGCAGCCCGAGGTGGTACAAGGGTGGCATGGACAAAGCTGGGTTATTTAGCAATTGCACCTGCAACTCTGAATGCGATTTCCCACATGCTTGCGCCTTTTTCTCTGATCCTAAAAGCTGGCAGAGAACTTAAGCAGACTTACAGATCAAGCAGGTTTGTGCTGATTGTTTCACACACTGTCAAGCACTCATGCACACGTGCACTGCTTTACAGCACTATGCCCAAAGAGAGCATCCCACCAGTGCTTGTAATTGTTCCTGCACAGTTCACTCATCTCTTCTACTTCTGCTCATTATCCTTCCTCATCTCCTCCTTTCTGTTATTCTTCCTTTTCTCTTTATAATACTCCCTCTCTATAGCCTAATACCTTTTTCTTACTTTTCATTCCTCATTTTCTTCTTTGTACTCCAATTTTTGTTCTTTCACCTCTTTGTTGGCTCCAGTTATTCTTGCTCTCCTCTGTCTTCCTCACCCAATCTCACATCTGTTCTTTGTTGTACAGTTTCTGTTCCTTCTTCACTTCAGCACTCTTACTTTTCTCTCTTTTGTTTGGTGTCCTCCTTTCTCTTGCTTCTCACAAATAGCTCCATTTGCCTCTTCATATGCTTTCTGGACTCTTCAACAACAACCCTTCAAATTACCCTCATGCAGACACTAAACTCCACTTTTCAGGAGGCAATGTAATGCTAACAGCATTTTGTCTTTTTTGACCCACATGCACTGCTCTTCAGTCAAGAAAAGGTAAAAGGTGCTGATTGTAGACTCTCACTAGCTCATACCATCAGTAAAGAAGCCTTCATAATTCCCACTTCCCTTTGGCTGCCCAGCTCAGTATGGATCTCTAATACTCATCATTGCTTTAATTTAGCTTTGGAGGAGAAAATATAAGTCTTCCAAACCTCTAATAATACTAACTTTTAATTGATTAACTGATTTGCTATTGGTCAATTAAGGTCAATAATAGCAGAAGTAGCTATGAGCAGGGAAAAAGACCTACAAAACTGCTGAAGGTCAAGAAACAAGCCACACAGGGTATCGTTTCTAGTTCTGAGTAGTATGCACATCCGAAAATTTATAGAACTTGTCAGTCCTTTGGTCTATTTAGATTTATATTTTTTTTTTTCAGCATGATATTGGGCATGATTAGCACTTTCTGTCCATAATTCTAGCTCTCTACAGAACACCTTTTTTTCCTCATTGTTGTTCTTTCCCCGTATGATCCCAATGTGCTTATCAGATAAAATGAGAGAGAGTAATCTGTCAGTGAAAGGCTGCCATGTTTGACATCAAGATGTTGCACAAAATGTTATTTCATCTGAAAATCTACAGTCTGTATCCATTGACTGAAGCACTACACATGTGCCTAAATATAGGCAAGACTGTAATATTCTCTTGCAAATTTACCTCCCTAGTATCATTTCCAATGTTACACAAATTATTTTTCCCTGTCACAAAGTAAAACTGAATGCCAGGTTCTTTAGTGTAGTAAGTAGCATAAGCAGTTGATTAGGTGGCCATTCTCCAAGCAACATTTGAAATCAAAGATTAATCACAACAAAGGTGGGAGATATCTTTTGTTTCTAGTCTTCAGCCTTCTAAGTAGAAAGTGCCTAGCTAGTCTCTTGGAACATGTTGTGCATGATATGTCCATAGAGCACAAAAAAGGAATTCCAACAAAAGAAATTTAGGCATCACTATGCCATTTTAAGCTCAGTTCCACATCATTCCAGTATGAGATACTATACAGAAAGAAGCACCAAAGAGGACAAGTAAAGAATTACTTTGAAAGGATTCCTTACTGCTTTCTGAACAGAAAATTCTAGGCAACATATAGAGAGCAACTTCTAGGGTCAAAGATACTCACTGAATGAAATAGCATTTGCAGGCACAAATTTTCCCACTAGAAATATTCAAGATAGTAACCTGCTTCAGAAAGAAGCTCCTCCCCAAAGGGCCACATGACCTGCTTGGCACCTGATTGATTCACCACAAGTCCCATTTACAAACCCGCTACTTGAGAAGTGAAAGAGTTCACAGCATATTTGCTTGCTCCCATTACAGCATCGTAAATAATACTTTTTGTGTAATGCTATGAAATTTAAACAGATAGGGATCAGCCTTTTAGATAAACATTTAGAAGGCTATGGTTGAATTATTTCCACATTAATTTTGTGAGGAATTTACTTTCACTTGTTATGTGGGAGAAACTGCCTTACTATTTCATTACAAACGTTTTTAGAGCAAAAGCAGACCTGCAAAAACATTTGTACAACTCCAATTTATGACCTTCTTAATATAACTTCAGTTTAGCATCAGGTTTAATTTATCTGACTATCTCATATCAGAAGACTGACATCTAAGAACTCACATCTCTTCACAAAGGATATTTCTAAAATTCAAACACAATTGAGGAAATTGTACTGTCTTTATGAAATGTTGGGGAATTTTTATTGTACCTATTGAAGCAAATTAGACACATGCATATGCTTAAACAAAAGAATTACTGAACAATCAATAGGGCAGAGTCCTGCTGCCACAAGCAGTTCTACAAGCAGTCTGTCTCTAAAGAGGTGTCATGAGCCATTCCTTGGTCACAAATTACCACTACAGAGTGTTAGTTTGAAATTCCTCTGCATTCTTCCCTTTAACAAGTAGTTCTTCTGACAAACTTTCATCATTCCAGGTCTTTAAAATGACTCCTTATGCTTCTTATCTACTTCTAAAAATACTTGCTCTATCTCATTTGGGGTTATTCCCTTTTCTCCTGATTTGACACATTTGAAAACACAGAGATCTAATCCTTAGCCTGGTTATCAGCCAGATTGTCTGACAGCACCAGAAGACCAGGATACTAAGCTTCAGTATAGAGATTTAGGTACTGCAACTGAAGTTCTACAAAGAAACTTACCTTCATTTTCATCCAATTTCTTCTTTTTCAAACTGTACACCCCTTTTATAACTATTGTACTATAAGATAGCTCTAGAAAATTTCTGCTGGTGTTATTTACCTTATTATCTCAAGAAAACCATGCATCCATCTGTTTCAGCTTATTACATTAAAGGCAAGTTAATTTAACCAGGTATAAGGCTCCCCCACCTGGAAGCTGTTGATATGTTTATGCCCTGGTGCAGCTGTTCTGCTTGGGGGCAAGCAGAACCCATTGCGCATCCCTATTTTCACTCTTCAGTTTTGCACTCTAATTGCAGCATATGGGTCCTAAAGCAAGAAGAAGTCTGACCCGTTTTCCTAGTTTGTTTTTGACTCTTCTTGGTGAGGCAGCACAAACCTGATGTCAGCACACTGCAAGGAGATCTGAGGGATTCAGCCGTCATCCACAAGAGAGTTTTGCCTGAATCTCTTTAAAGTGAGAAGTATTTGGGCTTCTGGGCCCACAAAAAAAAGGAAGCAATGCAAGCCAAGGCTTGTATTCAGCAACGGTATGCAAATTGCTCTAAAAATAATGCCTCCTATTCATTTCCATCAGAACTACAACTAATATGAAAAGCACAATAACACTATTGAATAAACTCTCACCTATAAAGTGTTGTTTTTGACCATACCTATGATCATTAGCTATGCCTTTTCTGCTAGCAATGAACAAGAGCCTGCATGTCATGCTCATGAAAATCCACACCAGCAGAGATAACCTGCTTTTTCACAGCTGCTAAAAAGGTGTCATTGCTGAAAAGCACTACCCACAGCCTCACTGTGCTCACATTCACTTTTTGGTCTCCACTGACATTTTATCAAACACCAATGGATGCCATTTTACCTGCCTGGTGTGTAAGATGGAATGGTACAAAGACGGTAACCAATACTCAAATGGTTATTTATAAGGAAAAACTCACCAATATGGATGCCTTTGCCAGGAAATGCTGAGGCAATCTCCACCAGGAAACAATCTTCAAGAGATGCTGCCTTAGTGGTGGTCAGCCCTTAAATGAGGTCTAAAGGAGATGGAGTCAAGCTCCACCCCTTCCGGGAGCACAGCTACATTACTCTCACCTGTGCTCCCATGGCTCGCCCAACACTTGCCTCAGTTGATTAATCAGAGGTTCAGGCTGTGATTACCAATTTCCCATACACTGGTATGGGTGCCTTTGCTCCATCGCTCTTCCATGTCTTGTTTTGTCAGGCTGCTCCTCTGCTGCCATCTAACACACAGCAACAACGCATAACAGAATGTTTGCAGGTAGTTTCAACCTGCCATACCACTAACATTTGCCTCTATGTCATGGGCCAAGAAAATAAAAAAGGTATTGCTTTTGGAGCAGCCTTCAAAGAAAAGGAGAGGTTTGGCTGTCATCAAGAAAACAGAACTTTGACCTTATCCCCTCAAAAGTTAGGTCCACATGTGAGAAAACTCACTGTCACCTACAGAAATAAGTTTAGAGTTCAACTGGAGCTATCAGCTGCCTCAAAGCAAGCTCACTCTCACTTGAGAAAACAAGGGCCTTTTACTGCATTTTTCAACATTCCCTTCATCCTCTCCAGTATTTTTTTCATAAGCATAAATTAAAACAACAAAAGCTTTCCTCACTGCTGATGTGACAACCTGGCAGGAGATACGGTCAGAGAGATATAGTAGGGCAGATATAGGGATGAGGATCCCTCACTTCTAATGGTGGTGCTGCCTAGGGTCTCCCTTTCAGCCCCAATCCTCACACCACACAACTGGGAATTTTTCCTGTGCTCTTTGAGGTTAACTAAACACAGGTTTGTGCCTAAACACAAAAAGAATTAACAAAAAATAAATGCTTCCAAAAGCAGACTTACGAGAAGCCTACACCTCCAGCCATTCCTTATCTACATTTTCACCAGCACTAATCTTGGGAGTGTCAGCATCAGGTGCCTTAATGAGCATTTTGCTCACCCCCCAGGCCAGCTTTGTTTACCAAACGTGTCTTCTGATCACTAAAGTTACAAGCCAAAACTGCAGTGTTTTTCATTTTATCAAACTACAGCCTTCCCACCCCCCCACTCACATGGGGCCAGTCTGTTCCAACCTGTGAACCCCTCCTAACAACGTGGCACCTTCCCAGAAGTAACTTAGTGACGCTGGAGCTGGTAGTAAATTACTCTGCAGTTCTACAACTGAACGCTGTTCAGACATTCATTTTCCCAATCACAATATTTATGAGAACCCCAGCCAGTGAGGTGAACTCGGAACACCGTGAAGTATGGAGCAGAAACTCCATGAAACTCCATGGTTGATTCTAAAAAAATCTTCAGAGTTTTGCTTACTTGATGGAGAACTCACACTTTATATAATTATACCAATTTACTGATCAAATAGAGAAGGAATTGTGTTAGAGTTTGGCAGAAAACCCTATCTTCAGTTTCACAGAAAATGTCTGCTTAGGAATGTGGAACGAAGTATTTGTCTGACTGTACTTGTTTATGCTTGTAACAATCATGTAGCAAATGGTAACAGACTGAAAAAAAAGAAAGGCTATGAATTCTACCGGAGAAGGACGAAGTTTTGTTTTGTTTTTCACTGTGCAAAACCATCTAAATTATCAGTGTGATGTTTCCTTGGCAAAAAGCTGCAAATAGTTGTCTATTTTTAAGAGTCCTAATGGCCTGAGTACTTTCTGCTTGTTTGATATTCTTCAGGTTGATGTTCATATCTGAAAATATATGATGCATATGTAAGAAAAGTTGTTGCTTTTAAGTTATAAAAAACTCAGTGACTGTAGAGTTTATGGGTAGATGCACACCCCTATTTTTGGAACCAAAAGCAGAAAGAAAGAAACAACATGAAAATTCACTTTAAGTTGCTGTCTTAGAAATTCCAGGAAAATGTTTTTGAAACAAATATCTAAATAAAGTTCAGATTTGTGAGGTCACCACATATGCAAAGGTAAAAAGCTTCAAGACTTTGCAGCTGGAAGACCTTAAAGTATTTTCATGAAAGGACCATGTGGTGATGATGTCAGTGAATTAAGCTGTAAATGCAAAACCAAAGACAAAAATAACATCAAGCTCTATAAATAACTTTGGCAAAGCAAGCCTTCAATACAATTTAAGTTACAGCGAGCAAACACTGCTTTATATCATGTTAGAAAAGAATGCAACACTCCAGGAATTTTCTTCTTTGCATTTGGTTTAAATAATACTCTCCCCCCACGTTTTGCTGTAATGAAAAAGCTGTACAAAATACTTTGGAGTTATTCATCCTCCAAAATAAACATTTTTTGAAGTGGAAAACTGTGTGATGGCAATAAAATACTTGGCTCTCCATGTCATTTCAGTATTCCCAGCCAACATGGGAGGGATCTGGTCTTGGATGTTGATGGTAGGTGCACAAATTGAAACAGAACAACAGCTCTGTTAGATACTGCATTCTGCTTCTCTTTTCACACCTTGTGCTACAACTCCTGTGTTTCTTATTTGGTTATAAGTTTCCACAATGGACACAGCATATCTTGTAATGGTTATTTTTTAATGCAGAACTTGCCTATCCCTGCAATGGAAGGGAGAAAAGCTACCCCACAGTTTCCCTGATGATCCCATCGACTCACCAGTTCATAAATTCGTATCTGATTCTCCCCACCATAAACCAAATTGAAACAAAAAATACAAATAAAATATTAAAGAAAATTGCTATGGACCACAGTTAGTTTGGAAAACTTGTCTCCCTTTAAGATGATCATCAAAGGCTGAAGATATATAATAAAGTCAGCAGAACAGTGTGGGTTTTTTTGTAAGCACTCATGTTCCATCCATAAGAATCTCCACTTTAATCTCTGGTATTACTTGTGTGAGTAAAATTAATATTTCACTAATAACACTCTGATAATCATTCCTTTGTGCATATTTACTTGTCTCTTCATTATTACAGTATGCTCAAGCATGTCAGACATAACTCTATATGCTGACAGCAATAACTGAGGCTGCCTATATATTTGTATGTGTTTTCTAATGCCATTTGAATAGATAATATGCAAGTAATTATATTGTTTAATTCTAGTGATGATGTGACAGCTGAAAACTATTGGCCTTGTTTCAGTATAGAGGTGGGAGTGAAGGCAGGAACCACATGAGGTTTGTAAAACAGCTGTGGCAGAAGATGGGTGTACATTCCACAGTGAATTGATTTCATGCAGAGTAATCAAAATAATTCATCTGAAAAGGCAAGATTGACTAATAATTGACAATACACAAGTTATTTTTCTGGATAACCAGACTTCTGGCTATAAGTCATAAACACTTGGGCCACAGCCCAATTGATTTTTAACTCATTCAGTAGTTGATTCCAAAAGAGTTTAACCTCCTGTTATGTAAACATGTTGGAGTTACTAGTAATTGTTTGCTTCTTCACCCAGTTTCACTGAGAATTTACCTGTCTGCAGCATGGGAGGGCAAGCTGTCCTGGGAAGGTTTAGTTCTTCTCACACAGCCCAAGGAACACCTCACTTTTACAGAAGATCCTTCCTGCTGAACTATTTTAGAGGTAAGCAGAGTGAGAAGGGTAGCAAGATCAGCAGAGCGTGCAAGAGTTTAGAGAGAGCTGCAAGTAACGGGGGCATCACTAAGTGCAGGGAGACAACATTAAGATGCTTTACAAGCATATGTTACGTAAATATACAGCACATCACTCAGAAGGTCTTATTTTGCTCCTGTCTGATTAATAAATACTGTCAAGATCCAGCTCAGGAACAGACAGTGATCTGACAAGCCGCTCTGGTTTCTTCACAACACGGGTTCTATCACCAGTGGGACCAGGGGCATGGTTTCAGGAACAGGCCAGCCCTGACAGCAGTGCTGGCAGCGCAGAAATACTTTACTGAAAAGCTTGACGTGTCTCTGCTACTGGGAGAGCAGAAGACTGAGAGGGGACCTGATCCAGGTCTATAAATATCTGAGGTGTGGGGGGCAAAGTGGCGAGGCCAGACTCTTTTCAGCAGTGTGTGGAGACAGGACAGGGGGAAATGGCCAGAAACTGGAGCATAGGAAGTTCCGCATGAATGTGTGCAAGAACTTGTTTATGGTGAGGATGATAAAGCACTGGAACAGGCTGCCCAGGGGGGGTTGTGGAGACTCCTTCTCTGGAGATATTCAAGTCCTGCTGGGACACCTACCTGTGTGACCTGTTGTAGGGAACCTGCTTTGGCAGGGGGGTTGGACTCAATGATCTCTGCAGGTCCCTTCCAACCCCTAAGATTCTGTGATTCTGTTTTTATCATTGCCTGACCAAACAACACTGCTGCATTTAAAATCAACCAGCTTTTGCCTGTCAAGTTGCTTTGAGAGCATCATTAAGGCCCTTTCTCAGGGAATTATATTTTCTTCCCTCACTCCTGTCCACCACCCAGGAACTGCTTAGGAATGTGTATTTTGTCCACCTGAGCCTTCTTAGGACTGTCCCATCTCAGCCCTGTAGATGGCCTCTAAGGATCCCTCCGAACTCAAATGATTCTATGACATTTGCTGTCTCTATGGGTCAAGACATATTTACAGATCTGCCAGACAGCTTCCCCAGGATACAGAAGTACAGAATTCATGCAGAAGATGCAGAGCCTGAATTAAAAGACATGGCAGGGTAGCAAATGAATGGTTAATCATGCATAGCCTTCTGTATTTTTAAAAAGCAGCACTTTCGATCATAGCATCAGAAGCAGAATTATTTTCTTTCTCAGTCACTGCTTTGTTTCCGATGTTGCAGGACCTATATGAAATGCTGCCTAATGAATAGACCAGTGATTATGGATTAGTTGTGCAATCTTTAGTAAGGAATATACTTGATTTAACTGGAATGATTCTTTTCTGGTTAAGCAAGTAAAGCTTTTAATTCCATTATGAAACTGACAGAAATATTGCTGGAATTTGAATTAATGTTTTCAGTTGCATTTAAGGATAAATTTTCTAAAAAAAAAATAAATTTGTTTTTGATCATCATTTGAATAGTCATAAAAGGACCAAAGCACTGTTTTGCTTTTCTTTTGTGTCCCTCCCTTAATAGGTTTAAACATTATTAGCCAGCCTGAGTGCCTGAATATATCTAAAGGAAGTCTACCAAATAACGGGAGTTTGTGCCAGACCCTGTTTTATTTGAGAACAGACATGAGGAGAAATAATGAAATTATTATCTGAGTAACTAGAAAATAATATGCTGATGACACACTACAGCCATGGAGGGATCACTGCACTGCTCTCAGACAGCAGCAGTGGAGATTGTGATTCCTTCAGCAGGGCTGTGTGGGACTGTGCGGGGCAGATTCTGAGTTACTATTCCATCCCATCAACCTCCAGCCTGAAGCAGCCCCTACAAGAGAAGTCTAATTGATTCAATATGCCTGATTCTGATCAATTTGCTGAAAGTTCTCCCAATCCAAATAATGAGAAACTCTTTCTTCAGCTTCGTTGCTTTTTATCATTGCTTCTTTTCGGCTTGATTTGTCATCCATACTTACTGAATTCCTGCTTTTATTCCATATGTTAATTAAAAGCTGGTTTATGCTGCTTTTCTCAGTAATCTTTTTCATGCTTTCTGGAGTCTGCCCTGTAACTTAGGCTCCTTCTTGTGCTTGCCGTCACAAGAGAACAGTTGTTTTTGCATTACAACACAGTGACTAGTCATTCCTTATTCACATTAATTTACTGGTGCATTTTTTTTTCCCATTTTAATTCTTTAATTCAGGCTGAAGTGTTCTAATTAAATAACAAAGGACTGGGTACAAGGTTACAGTATTTATGACTTCTAAAAATGCTACTGTACATTTATTTTTGAGACTATTGGGTTGAAGTTGTACAGTGGAATACTGGTGTTCCAAGATCTCTTTGCAGGGGAGTTGGACTAGACAACCTTAAAGGTCCCTTAAAACTCTAAGGATTCCATGATTTTCAGGCAGCTACTTGCAATGACTACCAGCTCTTTCTTAGCTGTTATGTATCTAAATTAGAGTGTATCCCATATACCTATATATATACATATTGATATTTGCAGCTAGTGTGACAGTACTTTGTAGATGTACCAGTATCTTGGACTGACGACATCCTTTGCAGTGCTTTGATGGCAGGCCTAAAATTTGATATTCTGAATATTTTTCCATTAGCAAATTGTCACTAAACAAAAAGCGACAGCTTCTGAAATATTTTCATCCTTTAAATGTTTCAGAAGTGATTTCATGGTACAACACCTCATTATCCATCTGATAGAGTCCAACCTTGTTGTTTTCCCTCATGAAAGTAATCTCCAAATCCCAGACAGGGCTGATCTCATGGAAAACCAGCAGCAGATATTTTCTTGTCTTTCCAGCTCCAATTATCATGCAGACTTTTTAAAAAGACTTAAAAATGATAGTATTAAACTTTACACAACAGTCACTTAAACAGCCCTAACCACAATTTCTCTACACGAGGCAGTCCTTAATATGTAAAATTTAATATTAAGATATGATAAAAATCATATGCAAAACCATTTTTTAAGCATCTAAGAGTTTAACCATGCCATGGGGTTATCTAGATCTGTCTGTGTCCATGACAGAGGGACTGCAGGCCCACAGGCCCAAAAAAGGACCTCCTGGGCAGCTGAGGTTCCCCATTTAAGCTCGCTGTGTAATCACTGCAGTCTGCTTACACCAAGCGGCATCAGTAGTGTGATGAGTGAAGGGGACCTTTCCTTTAAACATCCAGGTTAGCACCAGCAGTCAAGGTGCCAGAAGGAGCTGCATTTCAGTACCGACTACTTCAGGAACAGCCTGAACACCCTCATATGCAGCTAAGATCTCCTGTTGGAGTGTAGCACTCTTCAGACCTTCTGTATGTTTGACTCCAGAATCCCAGGGGTCGGCGTCCAGTCTCTCCCAAGGCTCTTTGCCACGAACTCCAGGTGGGACCTTTCTCCCCAGCAGCAGTACAGAGGATGTTCTTTACATCCAATCCAATCCGTACTGGCCCCAGGGCCACAACACGGGCTACCTCCTGTCTGATTTACTCAAAAGCCTGCTGCTGCTCAGGGCCCCATGTAAAATTATTCTTCTTCCATATCACTTGATAAAGGGAACTAACAATAAGGCTGTTGTCTGGAACATGCATTCTCCAAAAGGCCACTACACCCAGAAAAGACTGTGTCTCTTTCTTGCTAGTTGATGGAGACATGGCAGTGATTTTCTCAATCATATCTGCTAGAATGTGACAATGCCCATCTTGACACTTTATATCTAGGAACTGAATTTCCTGGGCAGGCCCTTTCACTCTGTTTTGTTTAATAGCAAAACCAGCTCACAGAAGAAGAAACAGCTTGCCCATAATGGCAGGGAAATTAGATTAAGTAACACATATAGTAAACAGATTTCCAAAGTTACCAAAACACATTTTATGACATTTGCAAAGCATTTATCTTCAAGTAAAAATTAAACCTAATTTTCTCATGAAAGGAAAGCAACAAGAAAAACAAGCAAGATTTAGGAAACATTTAGTTCTGTAACTACAATTAGATGCAAAGTAGAAAGGATTCAGTCTTCTCAATGTGCTACACCAAAGTGATAGAAGCTCCTCGGGAGACATTTTAACAGTGACATAAGTTGAAGTAGCTGATTTTTCTGCCCATAAAGACAGAAAAACTCACAAACCTTGATGTATGAAGTGTCTGTTAGTAGCAAACAGCTGGGCTGTGACAGCATCTAAAACTGACATTAACCACATTATGAGAAACACAAGTGAAAACCCAATTAAATGGCGGAAGTCTGTTAACTGGATCAGGTCTTTTTTGATGCTAAAACTTACTTCACTGAAGTAGGTACAGCAGATATGGAAAAACTGGCAGCTGCAAAATAAAAGTAATTTAACAATGATATAGTAAAGAATAGCAAAAAAAAAAAAAAAAGAAACAAAAAGTATGATTGTACATGCGTGAATAGACACACAGACACACGTACATACCCTCCTTTCTGTTACATTTGCTTCACCAAATCAATTGTTGCTTACCAGCTTACAATGAATACAACAGGCACTAAATGACAGTAAGTGTAATCAGTGGAGAAGGAAAAACAGAAGGCAATCACTTCAATGTCTACGAAGTTGGAAAGGCACAATAAATGTTCAGAGTGAACAGCCTCCCAAAAGACAAGAAAATGCTGCGTATGTTGTTAGCACGGCAAGTTGCAAGTGCTTAATTTATAACTTTTCAATGTTTTTTTTTACTTGTAATATAAACATAATATGAAATGCTGCCAACCTCTTAAAATATTCAAACATTTTTTGTTCCATGCAGCTTTGCTTATCTATAAATAGTAGCTTTATTTTTTAAATGGAATTAAGAACTAAATTTCAACCACTTCACTTAAAAATGCTACACACAAACATCTGAAACAGAAGTTAAAGATGAGGGCACACATACTCTCTCTGCAAGTATATCTCTAGGGACTCAGCACAAACCAACAGCCTAAACCGTTCCTTTGAGTCTGACAGCACAGTATGCTTCGAAGATACAAACTCTGATAGGGTTTTACACAACAAATTCCAGCCTTGCAATTGCACACAAAAGCAACTGGAAACCACAGTCAAAGCATCCTGGAACCTGTGGCCTCTGCATTCCTGGGACTCCTCCTTGTCCAGGATCAAAGCTCAGATGTGTAAGGACTGCTGGGAGCAGCTTTTGCTCTGCAGTTCCTGAACAAGTGTACCCCTCCCCTCTGTAAATAAGGAAAAATGAGTCGTCCATTAGAGGTCACCATTTTTCCTTGGTCCACCAATGCAAGATGTCAGGCTGCGCTTGCAAACAGGCCCTTTGGTACAATAAACAGAACTAATCTTCAACAAATCAAGAGAAGAAACCTTTTAGATTTTTAAGACGCATTTTGTGGTATGCATGAGGAACGTGAGAAACATCTCAGCTAAAATACTGCACTTCACAGTCACTTGTTTCCAAGATTACATATTTAGCTAAAGTAGAATCCATCTGGCACTGCATAATTCTGGAATACTACATTAAACTTCAACCTTCTATTTGAAAGCAAGGGGTCAACATAAAAAATGACATTAATTGCTAGCATGCATCATCTCGACTATTATTTTATTTTCATTCCAGATGCAAAAACGCTCAGGGATCAGGTCAGACTATTGAACTGGTATTTAGTCAACCTTGAATTGTGATTGAAAAAGAAAATTCGAATGTAGATAAAATATGGAAACATATATAGACATAATAAATGGGCTGCATTTCAGTAGCTGCTTTAAAAGACACAGGAGTGAATGTATTTATTTCTCCAGATAATAATAATTTTTACTACGAATATGAAAGAATAAAAAGAATTGTGGAAGAAGAGCAGTGAGCCTAGGAAAGCAAAATGATCATGAATACGGGGAAAAGAATAATGAGGTGTGAAAACTCTAAAGAGGTGATGCTGAGTATCCTTGTTGTGAACACCACACCCACATAAAAAAAAAATCTAATTTGGAAACTCTCTGTCAACCTGTATTTGAAAGATTTTGCTTTTAAGGATTACCAGCAAAAAAAATTTCATAATAAGCTCAAATATATCCTTAGAAATTATTAAAGAAATCCAGACTTATATGCAACATTATAATTTTCTTCAAGAAGTGTCATTTTCCCACATCAGTTGTTTGACTGATATAAAAACACAGAGCTTTGCTGATATAAGCAGAGCCGTGGTCATTAAGGTCAGCTGCAGAACTTTCTCTTATTAAACATTTGCTGTCAGACTGTTGTGTAAAAACAGCTCTATAAACAGAACTCTGTTGTTTCAGCATTTTAACACTGAAGCTGCATTTCAAGCTCAGAACTTCAGGAACATCTCAGAAATCAGTGGAATACTTATCTTCATAATATGCTATGTGACCTTCTTGAACACATAGTTCGGAATAAACACCTATTTGAACCAATCTTCCTAACACATTACCATAATGGATTTTTAATAGATAAGAACTGCAAAGAGACGGTGGTTTGTTCTTATTTTTTTATTATTTTTCTATTGGCAAGGCAAAAAGGCAAATCCAATAGGGAATGTGCTAAAGAACATTTAACAAAACCAACATTTGAGTCTTTTCAAACAAGAATTGTAATTAATGCTCAAACAATAAGCAATTAAGCTGTCACATCTCATAGCTTTAAAATATAGACTGGAGGACAATACAAAACTGCATGTATTTCTATGCAATTGCTGTGGGTTTGTTCCAGAAAGCCAAATAATGCTTTGTAGAAATGAGGAAAGGTAAAGGTGCTCCTGCCCTACTAGATTCAAATGTTTCCTACAATCCGATCTGGTAGAAAAATGCTGGGTCCATACCACACGTGAACTAACAAGGATCTCTCAAGAAAGAGCAAAAATCGGAAGAACCCGAGACACCTCCACTCAGGATACTCATAGCACCAAACAAAAAAAGAATACTGTAGAAACAGACAAGGTCTACAGCATTTCATGCAGTGAAGATGGGAAACAGCTGGTCAAGGTTAGAGGTAAATTAGGTCCCCCCAGTCCCAGCAATGCCGCTTGTTTATTCTTAGCACAGCTGGGGATAGATTACACATGGTGGGAACTAGATAATCTTTAACGTTCCTTCCAACCCAATCCATTCAATGATTTTTCCAGACTAAAACTTTAATGAAATTACAATGCAATCTCAACATGCTACGAATTTCAATCTGTGGTATTAAAGTATGTCCATGAATAGTGCCCATAAAAGTAGATGAAAAACATAATCGCACTGCTGCTCTTCTTTGTTCTTTTTCGAAGACTGTGGTCTGAGTGTTGCATTTTTCTAGACAGATTTACTTCACTCAACAAGAGTTCAGTAAAAACCCCAACAATTCATAGCATGGTCATGATTTCTACATAATCTTATGGCATTTAAACAAATAGATAAGCAGCAAGCACTAGTTTATTTTTCAGCACCGTTTTTTTTTTTTTTTCTGCATTTCTTTCAAAATTGTGTAGTGATTGGAAGATTTTTATATGAATTGGTATCTTTAAAGAATACTGCCTCTAAATAAAAAACAACTTTTGCATCTTTGAATTAGTTCGAAAACATAAATATTCCAAGACATAATACAGTCTAATCAGTTAGACAGAGCATTGGAATAGGATAAATTAGTAAACACACACAGAATACTTACTCCCTTTGTACATCACCCAGCAGTGAACTGCAATTTATGATGATGTAAGTTTCATACCTAAACCAGCAAAATCAGTAACTATGAAATCATCTGGCCTTACTTAATGTGATCCTTTGATATTCTCGAAATGAAGAAATAACCATTTCCAGATGTTGGACACGCATTTCGCAAACAGTCGATCTGTATGGCTGTGCTTTTGATTAAGCAAGACAGCAGCACCATCTACTGGTAAGAAGATCTTCAAACTTTAGAAAACGCTGTGGAGAGTGATCCAGCCAAAATGATGCAAAATGCTATGGAGAGTAATACGTAGTTTTTCAGGCCCTGGATAGATGAGAGGTTTCATTTAATTTTATGATAAAACAAATCTATCCATTACATGAAAAGGTAATCTCATCTGTAATGGCAAATTACGTATCTATGAACCTCGTACAGAGTAGCTAAGGGAATCTTAGGGCTACGCTGCTATGCTTCAAATTCCACTAGAAAAATAATTTCAGCCATGCTATGTTAACATCAAGTAAATTAGCCTGTTCTGTGCATATCAGTTTAGGAATCTCTATATTGTCAATCAGAAGGGCACTCTGCCTCACTGTTTGGTCCTTTGGAGAATTTGATCCTGGTTTGCTAGTCCACATGATTTTTGGGGCAACTGCCAATTTCCCTGCCCCCACTGGAAGAACTAGCTCAAATAAAGGTTATACTTGGCATCCTGTTTCTTGACCTTGCTACAGTCTTCATTTATTCTCCCTGCTGCTCATAGTTATAGAATTCCAATCTTCATTCCTATAAGACTTGTTCAAAGTTCTTAATTTTTCTTGGAAAAAATACCAAAAAACTTATTTGAAAACTTATTACTGCATGACATTTAGCTTCATAATGCAATCCTTGTAAGGTGGATAAATTAAAGACAGACAGCTCTTTATCAGGTAATGCAGCTCTACAAGCTAGACACAAACACAAGAGAGACTAGGTGAAAGATCTACTAAGATTACCTTGATTTCTTTAAATACAAGGACTCCCCACATTGCAGCAATAAGGCCAGGACCCTAAGGAATAAGATTTACTTGTACATTACAGCATTTCCTTAAAATGTGCCACATTCCCATTATTGTTTTAAGGGTGGCTGCATTTCAATTGGATAGCAAGCTTATGTCTTTCCATCCTATATAATTACAACATTCATGGAAAAAGCATGATCATCACCTAAGTGACCTTCTAAGGTAAGATACAATAAATAATCAAGAAGGGTTAACAAAGTAGAAGACTTCTTAGAAAGGGCATAATTTCTTTCTAAATTACACTGTGGGATCTGCACTAGCTGTTACAGACTCCAAATAATATGCCCAAACTACAGTCTTTGATCTATCATCACATTTTAGAGGACTATTCAGGTTTTTTTGGCAGCCATCAAGGATATTCCTTACATTTCCTCTACTATGACTAACCTGTTCAACAAAGTTTGATTTTATCGCTTGGTATGATATCAAGAGACTGGAATACTAATGTTATTTCCTGTATTTCAGGGATCTGGACAAAGCACAAAGTCAGACAGCTAAGACAGGTCAGGAAAACCAGTGTTTTATCTGCAATGTCGTCTTACAGGTTTCCTAGCTAACAGCAAACAGTGGTATACAATGATAATTTCCAGACATTCCCAGTAATACAGTTTTTCTCCTGTGTGTGCAATGACCTGAATTCTCACGTCTGATAAGAAAATGTCTGAAACTCTCTGCAAATGCTTCCCATTACAGCTGCTCTCTGAAACACTTGACAGATGTTTGGACAGTTGTCTTCCTCTCTCTGTCTTAAGTAAACTCAATAGGACAAAAATTTATACCAGGAGAAAACAGCACCTTGTGCTGAGTATGTTTGCACATGCTATTTCTTAGTGAAATTGCAAAGTATTATTTACATAATGACTATGGTGCTATTTCTCTTTCTCGGTAACTTATATTGCCAGAGGAATGCATTTTTTTTTTAATGAAGCAAATAGTTAAAGTGACACGATGAATAACTGAAACTCCCTCTAGGGTGAAGTAAAGGAGCAATTCCAAAATTGCAGGGAAAAGACAGGCAGCTTCTCATCAGTGCTGTCTTGAAAATTTGTCATTTAATAGTTTTATATCCTTGCCCTTTACGTATGCTGATAACCAAAGTTACCAAAGCTGCTTTCCATTAATCCTTCAGTTTCTAACTAGAATGATGCCAAGTTCTTTTTCTCATTGCATACTGCAGAGTTCATTTTGATTAACTGCATCTTGAAGCAAGCTTTAATCCCTATTGTTTCTTTTTTCTTTTTTTTCCAAAATAGAGCCATTCAGCAGAACTTTTTGATACTTATAAATGTCAATTTGCCAGAAGTTATCCAGCTTTGCAGCACCATTCAGTACTCTTGAGAGAATAACAGCAGACTCATACATTTATGCAACTTCCTGATGTTAACTGTTTGAAAGGTACAGTATCATAAGCAGGAATCAAACAGCTATTTTCCCTGCCCAGCTATAAGAAAATTATTATCAACATTCACATGCTGTTAGATGTGTTCAAGAGCTGTAGTAAAAAATACTTAATCCTTAATTAAGAAAAATAACTAATAGTTAAAACTAACAACTGAAAAAAATTCAGAGCAATATATACTTGGTGAGATGAAAGTATGTAACTTTTCTTCTTTTAATCACCTCAGTTCCTCAGTTCACTGTTTAATATTGATACAGTTATGTTTTCAGAGCATTGGTTTTAACACAGTTTGAAGTCTCTTTCAACTCCTCCACATTTCACTGGCCGAAATGGTGCTTATCACAGTCATGAAAGTTTCTAATAAAACAAAGGCTAGCACGGACAAGCAAAGGAGGCAATGCATACTCTTGGGGGAAAAAATAAAAAAGAAAAGCCTCAGGCATGTCAAAATTTTAACTTAATTCCACAAATATGAGAAAAAGAACTTTCACTTTAATTCCAGTCAGAGATTCTGTTGTTATATACTTACTGCAGTAATTATCGGAAAGCTGACTACAGCACTGAGATAGTGATTGGCGATGAACCAGCAGCAATTGGCTATTGCCCAAAGCACACCAGAAACAAACCCTAGAAAAATAAATTCTGATCAAAAACATGTACAGAAAAATATAGACAGCCATTTGTGAAACATCTGTTTTTACAGCATAATAGCAAAACCAAACATTTTAGTATGGTAACTACTCTAACAAGGTAGCTCTGATGATCTACAAAGCTCAAGGGATAAAATCAGCTACTTCAACTGAAGTTCCAAATTATCACTAAAGTTCACACTTTCCTGGGCAAAGTGTTCTCCTCTCAGGCAGAGTTAGTTTTTGAAAATCCACCAATTGGATTGCAATGTCGCTTTTCAGATTAAATTAAGGTTGTTTCCTAACCTTAATTAACCTAATAGGAGTATCTTTCAAAATAAAGTCAAATAAACAGACTTCAAAGACTTTCAGCACACAGACTGAAGGAATCACTGCAAAAAAGTATGAGGAACTAACAATAATTAGCTACTAGTTTAACAGTCATACCTGGTAGTATGGCTTGGGGATAAACATCAGGTTTATTTTTCCTGACTGCACAGTAGATCAAGAAGTAGACAGTACTTGTAAGAAATATTCCACTGAAGTGTGCAAAAACATAATCTAAATCTGAAAGAGATTGCAACATCGTATTAACCCAAAATATCAGCTATTAATTTTAACTACATTTATTTCACTGATCATATTCATACAGACAAAAATAAATAAAATGCTACTACTAACAATTCAAGTTCAATTGTGGTTATGATTAATGTAGCAGTCTGACTATGGATGGATTTGGTTAGTCATACATATCCTACTAAACATGAATTAAATGTTGCACTGACTCTAGCTTTTGTCACAAGCCCTTATGCATTCCTGTGAGTTATTTTTTGTAACTCTATTAGTCAAGCTACTGTATTAGTTTATGCTAAACAAAGCATTCCCAAGGTGGTAAGGCTGAAGAATGTAACAAGGTAATCTCTATCTCCTCTGACCTGTCAGGAAAGGCAACTACAATAATAATACTGTGTCTAGTTTCGGAATATATGAATTCCTGCATTCAAAAGAAACTGTACATGATGTAATAAACAATGTTAACGGCAGCACTGTTCTGTCCAAGGGGGTCCTTAAACTGCTGCTGGTACTACTTGCTAAATTATACTAAATCTTCAGGAAAATGTTTCTTGAGAAACATTTGTAGTTATTATATTTCCATTTAAAAAAAAAAAAAATGTTAAATACTTGAACTTTTATCTCTCTCTTCTGCTCATTAATCATACTATACCTTCTTCTTTCACTTGCTAGTGTACTAATTTGGCAGCTGAGTGAGTTCTTGCACCTCATGTTCCTGGCATATGAACCTGGTACTTTGAAAGTGTTAGCTACATTTAACTGGATGTGAAGCGAGATAAGCATTCTATCTTCTGGGTTGTTTCTCACTGTTTTCTAATGGTGTAAGTCACCTCTGGGAAAAAGGAAGTGCTAGTATTTAGATAGAAACAAACTTGCTAACACATAATGTAGTGCAGAACTTGTATTTTACCACTCTATTTCCAGCAGTATGAACAGCTTCATCCCGTGCCTTTACGAAAGCAGACTACTGTGTAATAATGACACAAAGTGGAATGGTCTTATTGGCCTTACCAAATTGACTTGCTCTTGCATATATAGTTTCATTTCTTCTTCCATGGTCCTTGATGTAAAGTACTGGTACAAAACTGGAACCATAGAGTATCCCAGCTACTACAGCTAGGCTACATCCTCTTTAAAAAAGAGCAAAAATCAGAAAAGAAGAAGAGACTAGTGTTAATTAGGGAAGTAAGTAACACACTGAAAAACATCCAAGAAAACTGCTAGCAATGCCATACAAATGTTAAGGTAGCACAGTTTTATTTTTTTAAAAGCAGAAATTGTTCAAAACAGTAATTCAGTTTTCCTGCACTTCGTGGCAAAGTAATACAGTCAATTCTTGTGCCAAGAACCTGCAATCTGTATTAACCACACCAACCAAGCAATATATTTTTTTTAAAGTAAGCTGAGAGAAAACAAAAAAATAGTTAATAGTTAAAATGCCCCCACTCTCAGCTTCACTTTGCAGTCAATGTTTCCCACACAAAGATTTCCAGGATCACTGCACCCCCTTCTCCACTTCCAGATGACTGGGGCCTTGGCTGTCAGCAGTCCCCTTGCAAGCTACCAATCCCACCCTGGACCACTTCAGCTGCTTACTTTCCATGTTGCCATGCTTTCTCCAGGTGTCCTCACCTGGAAACCACACCTGGAAGCATGGGTTCCTTTTATGCTGGTGCCAATCAACCACATGATACAAACCAACTCTGTAATAACATAATTGCTATTGATGTTTACTCTGCAAATGTTCTTTGGTACGGTAAAACACATTGAACACAGAAGAAAATTATTCAACTAGCTAAGCAGCTATTTATATACAGATAAGTGTATTATTTAATACTGCATGACTATGCCTGGAAAACTACAAAGTAAATTCTGCTCTTACTGTGTTTAGTTACTTTCTCTGTTAATGACTTACACAAATCTTTTTTTTACTGGAGAAAGACTGGTCACCCATGAGACATCAGAGGAATCTTCAGAAATATTAACAGACTGTAGAAAAATTAGAGTTTTTACTCAGTCCTGGCTTTTTCCCTTTAAAAAGAAAACATCCTCTCAAATACCATATTAATACAGCAGTTCTTCTCTAAGAAAATGATAATGGAAGGAAAAACAAGAGGAATTTACACAAATACTTTGGAATAAAGAGAAGGGAAATCATTTCAGACAAAACAAAACAAAAAAAAAAACAAAACAAACACCCAAAAACCTAACAGTAATAATTGGATCTATCTCAAAGCCTGTAAACGAGTGGCTTTGCATTTTGGCTTTACTACGTAACAGAGCACTCACAAGCGTTTTTAAAATTTACATGCAGGTCTGCCTTTCAAAATTCATCCTGCACTGCAAATCAGGGACTGCTTCTGTAACGTGGCAAAAATCTGGGAGAGCGCTTATGCATTCCATTGCCTCCCCCCTAAGCATTCTCCTGTTATTTTAGTTAAGTTTTTATTAGAACTGCTTCCTCTTCTCAGAGAGGGAAGAAATACACACTGTCTATAACATAACCTCTGGA
This sequence comes from Coturnix japonica, assembly GCF_054131305.1. NCBI lineage: Eukaryota > Metazoa > Chordata > Aves > Galliformes > Phasianidae > Coturnix > Coturnix japonica. Next base: position 27,777,504 of record NC_140666.1, on the reverse strand, counting down.
ATAAGTACTTGTATGTCAGAAAGCTGAGAAAGAACATTTGGGAAAGCCTTTTCTGTTGCTTACATTTGACCAAATGTACAAATAAAATATAATGCATCAATGCGTATTTATGTTGTTTTATGTAGTTTACTGTGAATGTTAATGTTAAGCAGTTTTCACTGTCGTTTTTAAACGGTTACATATTTTCACTGCTGTAAAGTATCTGTAGAATACTTACATGTTCTCTCAGTAATGGCGTGCTTTCTAACGAAGCTGAAGAAGTTTGGACTTCAGTTTTTATAAAAAAAAATATGACAGCGCTCAGAAGAGAAAAACATACCAATGAATACCACAAGTCAGATCAGAAGGATATAACATTTAGCATCCTGAGACAAAAGGTGTATTTGGAAGCATATTATTTTATTGTCATTACTACCCTAGACTCAGTTCAATACATTTTAAAAACACAATCGCTTTGAACAGTTTTAACAAACCACTTAAGCAGATGTAAACAGATTGATCTTATTTTAGTCTTTAAAGTTCTCTCTTCTATATAATGGTATTGAAATGTTTCTGTTGTGTGTATTTACAGACACATGCTAATAATAGCTGTGGTAGATAACAGTGCCCTTTTGTACAACACCACACACAGCCAAACATCTGCACAGAAATTCTGTATGCAGCAGCTTAAACCTGCACAGAATTGGTTTTGTGCTCAAGGGAAATTAGTCTTTCTGAGTCTTCTATCATGTGCAACTGGGAGAACACTGCTCCTACAGGACCTCATGCACATGCAGAAGGAGAAGGGGTATGGCTTAGCGATGCTCCAATGCACTGACTGATTAAAACAAAGAAGAAAGGGGAACATTTCTACTTTTATGCCCAGCTCCCAGAAATCAGGTAAGTGTATGTAATCAGAACAATGAGGTTCTGGATTGTTCTTTTAAATTATTTTTCAGCAAGATAATTTAATATTCTACTAATTCTTTCTCATAGCCATAAGCAGAACACCTCCCCTTGAAGAGTGATTTATCTCCTGCTGAAGCCATATGGATAGATACAAAAATATGCCAGCTTCCTCCAGAGGGACTAGGTAAATATGCACAGGTGCCACCCAGGAGGCTAAAATGAAACACGTGCTTCTGAGCTCTATGGAACAGTATACATATGCTTTGTGCAGCTTGCCAGGAAAACAAGTCTGGTAAGGGTCTTTTCCTGTGTTGATCACTTTTTTGTGATATCTCAGGAACTGGCAGGAAGCAGCTGGTGAGCTGAATGAATTCACCAGGCAGGAATAGTAGCACTGCTACTGTTCAGTGAAAACCTCTCAATATCATGTGCTACTACCATTAGTAAAAAGCCACAGCAGTCAAGGATGGTCTCTACCCTCTCCATGTTCTTAACTTTCCTCTTTTGTACATTTTTGGGGGTGTATTTTGTGCATCTATTGCTTCGCATCCCTATGGCAAGCCTACTGCCCCTGCATTTAGGGCCACTCTTCCACCCAACCAGCTGGAAAGCACTGACACTGCTACCTAACAAACACCACCTTTACTCTATGTTTGGCTCAAAACTTGAACTCACACAAATGACAAACTAATAATAAAATGAGAAGCCCTTCCAAAGATCCCAAAGGAAGCCATTATATGGCAGCCGTTGGAGGTTAGATAGACAGGGAGCTGTTACAATGATTGCACCACAGTCCTGACAATGTCTACCAGCATAAAACTACATTTCTGTGCTGAAATCTAGGTATGAAAACAAAACAAAAACCAAGAGGCATGGACAACTCAAAAATGTTGTGGTAAATCAATGTGCAAAGAATATTTCAATAGATTTGCCTGCTGGTTATATTTTTTCTGTGGTTATAAAATATATTTTTATATTACAAAAATCAATCATAACTTTTTACCTTAATAGTGAAAGTCCTGCTCCAATATAATTTAGGGCTGGTCTTGCTACCTCTTCTGGGTCAATTCCAAACCATCCAAACCTGGAACATTTAACTACTTACTCTTAGCTGCATAAATTCCATACCAAATACTATAAACTAGTCTTGAAAATCTTTATTCACAGAAATAATTCTGCTGAAGTTTATATTAGAAATATTGGATTGATGCTTCAGTTGGTTTGCACAAACCAACTGAAAAGAAATCTTAATTGAAATTGATTTTTTTAATGTGGGTATTCAAAAATCAAAGTTAATTTCAATTGCTTTATCAATCCAGGCTGAAGAAGACAGTGCTCTCATTTTATTTAAAAACCCACATTATTTACTCAATTATGCTAATAAACATGACTGGGCATTTTCTCCCTATTGAGGCAAAAGAAACAAAAAGAAAAGATAAAATAATTAATCTGACTACTTTCCACATTGAAAGAAAAAGATCTTTAATGTATCCTCTTTTCCTCTTTATCGGTGACAGTTCTTACACTCTAGCTGTTAACAAAGAAAGAGGAACATTAATAATGTATGATTTAAAACACTCACCTGGAACTTGCCCAGCCTGTCAGCAAATTAAAAGAAGCCCAGATCAAAAGACCAAGAGCTAAGCCTATAGTTTTAATAATAGGGACAACTGTGATGTTGCCTAAAAAAGAAAAAAATAAATAATAATAATTAAAAAAAAATCAACGACCCACAACACCAAAATTAAAATCAGTTATAAACTAGACCACAGTCTTCCATATTTCAGCTATCAATTTAGTCTGACAGTGTTCAGAAGGTAATACAGTTGAGGCAATTACAGGTCAATAGCATTTTTTAAAAATAAATATATTAAATCACAGACTTTTCCTCAACATTGTTTTAAAAGTTATTTTTGGTGCGAATTTCCTGCTTATAAAATAAAAAGTTGGAGGCATTAAGTAGGTAGTACAGCACATGCAGTACTGCTATTCACAGCTCCAAAACTAAAGCCCCATTAATAGCAGGACTAGAAAAGCCAAATAACTACCTCATATACGGAAATGGTTTTGGTGCTGTTTTTGTGGTAAGTTAGGATTAATTAAATCCTTTTCAAGGATTGGAACACTTACCTGTAGCCCACAGAAAACCTCCTACCATAGCCAAAGGCCAAAACTGGGGACAATTACGGATTAAATTGACCACCAAAGAAACTATCCAAATGGAAGCACAGAGAATCCATTGGAAGAACATTCCTATGAAAAAAGCAAATGTGCATGAGAGAAAAATGGCAGAACATTACAAGTGTGAGTCTCTTACCTCTGAGCACATGCTTTTTTAGCTTAAATAGTACAGAAAAAAAATGAAAGTTGGTCAGTTTTTGTCAATCTATTCCCTGCCATGCACTCTATTAATTACTTAATAAATTACTTAACAAATTGCTGGCCCAACCTTCAAATACATAAAAGTTCTGATAGTTTTCAGACAAAGAGGATATTACATTACTGAAAGCTTCTCCCACCACCCCAGTAGCAGCTAGTGCAGGTGACTGATCAAGACAAAGCTCCTTCAGGGTCCAACTCATTAATACAGAACACTGAGGATAGCAAAGTTTGGACAAATCAACCTTCACTGAATCTCTAAGGGACAACTAAACAGACTGTTTAACTTCATGCCAGCAAGGACTTTTACTTTAAACTACCCTTGTCCTTCTAGGACTGCATTTGGTACAAAAAAGAGTCTGTTAATGCACATAATAACATTAAAATAACACGGTTGTAGATATATTCCTCTGGTGATTGGTTATTGACTATGCTTCACATAAGGAAATATTACTTCTCGGAAAGGGTAGTCAGGCACTGGAATGCACTGCCCAGGGAGGTGGTGGAGTCACCAACCAAGGGGGTGTTCAATAAACGTTTGGATGTTGCGTTGAGGGATGTGATTTAGCTGGGAAGTATTGGTAATGGTTGGACTGGATGATCTTCTAGGTCTTTTCCAACCTTGATTATTCTGTGATTCTGTGATTCTGTGATAATCATGCAAATACAACATGAAACTAGTATCATAAATTCTAAAGAAATTATAAGAAAATAGAAGTGATGTTTCCTCTTACTGGTGTTATTAATTATAAGCATAAAAATATCCTTTTCTTATTGGTCTCATATTATCTCAGGTCCACAACCAAAGTGCAACATTCCAAAGTCCAACAACTTTTACAGTGTTATAAAGAAGACTGTATCCCCAGCACAGTAAAAGATTTTCACATTCTATTTGAAGATGCTCATTAAATCATCATTACTGTTAAAGTGTACAACTTTTTACCATATTCTGAACTAACACATTACTGCTTTATACTCTAACACCAGAAAGAAAGTTTAAGCACAGACACAGACTATATTGATACTTATAAGTCTACCAATAGAAACATTCACATTTGCAGGTGAAATACTATTCCTACTAGCAAAAATAATATAAGTAAAAATGTTAAGTAAGCTTACCATCACCAGTATCATATTTTTTAACTGGCACAAAATTTGTCCCAAACAGAAGAACAGCTACTGTGGAAGAGGTAAATCCAATAGCTAGATCTGTGCCATTGCTTATGTTAAAGGTATTGTAGGCTCTCCCAAAGCTCATTTTTGCACTGAAGGTGTCTCTTTTTGTAGAGTTTTGTTTGTTTGTTTTTCTCTGCAGGTCTTGAAAAATTCTGAAATCACAGAGCAGAATTAAACATGTTAAGTATTAGAAATACCACTCTAGTTCAGAAACCTCCAACTTAAAGGACCCTATGTTTCTCTAAGCCAGAAAGAACTGGGAACTAAACCATAGAATTCCATGCCATAAAATTGTAGTCACATGTCAATTAAGAACAGATGCACAAAACAATTGGTGCATTTCACGCTCAACTGCATAGAAATTGTATCTGAAAACACAACACCATGAATGCAGATGATTCAAATCTCTGAGACTTACAGGAAACCTTGCTGCCTAGGGAGACACTATACCATAACATTTTTACTCCTGTAGGCAAACTAGTCACACAGGTGTGTAAAAAAGCAAGGACTAGAAAATTAGATAAAACCATTACTGGAAGAAGCCACAGTAAATTGCAACCTCTCTTCCTACAAGTAATGAATTGGCATAGAGACTCAACAGATTGCCATAGTGAGCATCACATACTAAACCACAAGAATTGATCTAGTTGGTATAAAGAGGGAATAATGGTTCATCTTTTCCTCTAGGTAGCAGGACAAGCTGCTTCAACAGTTTCTCCTTTCATTCCACAGGATTACAAGTGAAAGCCATAGAATTTTTTCATCGCATGACAACCTCCTCTTTTGTTCTTTTAGTTGGAGACTCACCTTGAGATTACACTCAGCAGAAGTGTCCCATACACCTCTGATATGGATTTGACAGAAAAAGTGGCTCTGAAAACAGATATATAAGAAAAGTAAACATATAAGAAACAAATATATAAGAAAGGCACTTGGAATTGTAACCTTCAATAAGATATTTAACTGGCAGTACATATTTCAGTGGTTGTTTATCCTATACTCTAGATTTCCTCTTTTCAATGAAAGATTTTCACCGTTAAAAACAACCAATTACTCTGTGAGTATAAAGGGAGATATTTATAGAGGTATGCAATCCTGTTGTTGATGTAAAGCTGCTTATTCTGATTATAATGGTATCCCAATGCAGTTTGAAATTCCCCAGCGTAGTGGCCTAAGTGCTGCCTGGAGGAAAGAAGCTAAAAAAGGACGGAGTTAATTTTGCAAAATCAGCTAAGAGGTGCTGCAACTGAACTCTGTGAAAAGGAGGAGCTGAGCCTGTACTTTCATCTTGCTTAACCCTCCAGCCTCATCTTCTCTGGAGTCCTTAGGACATGGAAATCCACAGCTGCTGAGGTAGTGCTTTTGTCTGAGTTTCAGCAGAGTCATCAGCACTGGCTGAATTTAATCAGTTGTATTAGCAAGTGAAAAGTTCAGTCCCATAAGTACTGATACCATTCAGTTTCCATAAGTTATCTCCTTGAAAGATCATTTTTTCATTAAATACTTACAAAAAGACACAGATGACAAGACCTGGAGATACTGGATGCACTTCAATGATTGCGCAGCTTTAAGTGGGGAGTTGAACTATATGACTGTCAGAGGTCCCTTCCAAACTAAAATTAAGCCATGATCCAGTCTCAAGAGCAAACAATGTACTGACACACAGCATTAAGTCAACTACACTATTATTTTATTTTTCTTTGCATGTACTGGGACAATAACCTTAATCTTGGTTGGGAAAGTTTCAGAGGATTCCTGAAAAACCTCTTTTGTTCTCTACAATCCTGTAATTGCCAGATGAATAGCTAATGCACCTCCAATGGCTTACAGCTAACAAATACACAGCAGGGCTATTGCTGAAGTTGTCAGGATGTCAGAACACAGTGGCTGTATCTGCAAGTCAGAGACAGTTGTTTCTGTTATTTAAAAAAGTTCTTCAGTAAGTAGCCCTTACTGAAAGGGTTTCTAAGCTGCAGAGGAAATATAGTTTTGTTTGTATACATTGGCTTTATCCCACTTACTTCAATGGTTTACCTCACTGAAAGTTCGTGTTCTCTATTTTCACTGTTTCCTCAGAAATACACCACCATGTTCCTTTACTCATCCTTCACCCACAGGGCGGTGAGGCCAGAAAAGGTGGGGTGCCCCATCTCTGGAGGTGCTCAAGGCCAGACTGAACGAGGCACCGGGCAGCCTCAGCTGGTCTGGTGCAGGGGCAACCAGCTCATGGCAGGGCATTGGGACAGGGTGGGTACTGAGGCCCCTTCCAACCCAAGCCATTCTGTGATTCTACTACCTTCACTTACTGCAACAGTAACACAATGGTGCAGTCCTTGCAAACAGCTGCGTTAAGCTAGAAGCCAGCTCCCATCACAAGGTGGATCCACAGCACAGCCAAAATCTGAAATTGCTCATGCTTGTTTGTTTAGAAGCTGTATCTAATGCTACTAATTTGCACATTTTTCCTATTCCACATTTCCCATTAAGGAAGGGTATTTTCATCGTCATTTTAAGAGGCTCTTGTTGGCTCCTTGGTGGTGCAGAGGCTTGCTCGGGTGACCCCAGGCACACTAATGAGTTGCCAGACACGTGTTTCTGCTCTTCCCTATGACGATGCATTTGAAAGACAGGCCACACTTTCTCTAAGCAAGCAGCATGGAAAAACGGTCAGCTGAGCTCACTACGTTGCCAGACTCTGCTCCTCCTACCGAAACCAACACGTACCGAAAAGGAAGCCACGATCCGCAGCAGCTACCATTGCCTAAACGCCGCCATTAGGGGGAACACGAGCGAGCAGAGCGCGCCTGCGCTTCCTCGGGCTCACCCAAGCCAAGCACTCACGCACCGTTTGAGTAAAAACCCATAGCAACTGCAACCACCTGCCGCCCACCCTCCCCGGCTCACCCCAACTCCGCCGCACTGCCTCACCGGCCACCCCGCCGCTCCTCCCTCCCTCCCGGTCTGCCCCGCCCCTCGCATGGGCCCGCCTCCGCCCTCCGTCCCTTACTACGCTGCATTGCTTGGGCTGCTGCCGTCCGGTTTTGCCTGCGAGGCTCCGAGGCCAGCAGGCATCTGGGCTGAGGCGAGCAGCGGCCATAAGCTGCCACATTGTTCAATAATCAAACCCAAGTCGTAAAAAAGAAATATTTCACGCATATGTCATGGCGCTTCTCGCTGTTTGCCCTGTAAGGATCTGACCCACAGCAAATGAAGCATAGACTTATTAGTCAGCACATTTAGTAATGAAGCAAACATCTCTGTCCTCTTGAAGTACAGTTTCCAGATGCCAGCTCACGTTGACAGCTTTAAAAACACAGCACAAGCATTCTAAAGCAATGCTTTGTAAAGTCAGGTCTACGTTAACTGTAATAATGACAATTCCTTCTTGCAGCATAACTTCTCAAGCCTATAGTCCCCATACAGACGGGACTGCACCATTCCTCAGCCATTTCAACGTGCAAGTCTGTCCTTATGATAAACACAGATTGATCTGGTTTATTCTACAAATAAAGACACTGATGGTGGTGTGTTTCAGCAGTTACAGCAAGACAAAAAAAAAAGTAAAAAATATGTAATTCAGCTGTTCTATGCGTAGAAATGAAAAGAACTTCTGCCCATTGCCCTTTTCAATTCCATCTAATCCAATATTAGCTTTGCTATTCCAGTGCCCCTAAGCTTAGAGAGATAACACTAACTGTGGAATATGGGTATATAAATAAGAGACTTTAATGGACACTGATGGTAGTACTACAGAAATAATTTGCAGCAAGAAATAAAAACAGACTTGCAGGCTAAGTATAGGTAGGCAAATTGTGACAATTGAGGTCAGTGTTTGATGAGACAACTATCATAGTTCATTCTATTCTTTCAAAAGAAGTACCAGATTTTTGTTGAGCACAGAGAAATTACCCTTTCAGCTCACTTTTGTGCCCTGCTGCATCTTTGCTTTAGTGGTGATACAAGAAAGAGGATTTCTACCAAAGGACAAACATGTCCTTATCTTTCCTGAAACACAAAGAAAAGCTTGTTTTCCAAACAAGTCCAGAGCCATTTGTTGGCTGTTTTGTGAAATCTAGTAAGGCACTGGAACTGTACACAAGCACTAAAAAAAAAACCCAACATCTTAATGTGTTATCTTTTAAAGATCCAGAGAAGAAACTTAGATGCAAATATCTCTGCAGTTAACAAGATGTTAAATCCTACTTAGTTGAACGCATGCAACCATCCATTCCAATAAATTTAACAAGATGTCACTAAAGAAAGTTCTCTTTCTTGAACATGAAGAATTAAGGAAATACTATGGCCATAATAACAGAAATCATTAAAAAAATCTCCAGTGGTCATCACCACACATCAGGGCATACAGCACATTTTAGCTTCTAGGCTACAAAGGAAATTAGGAAGGAAAGAAATATCTTGTATCCCCTTATGATTCCCACCAGATAATCTGCGAAGAATTGCTGTAAGAAGATTGCATAGGTTGCAAAATTTAAAAGAAATGCCATGACAAATGAAAAGTATTAGTAACTGGAACAGGCAGTATTTCACAAATGCTTGATTGCCATGGACAGGTCATTGTACAATCTGCACGCAAGAACTGGACATTCGTGTATAGCTGTTGCAGTGTGATACATTCCCTGGCCTGTGCTATTAGCAGTGCGAGGTGAAAAGAATAATAATGTTCTGTGACAGCTGAAAGAAGAAAAGTGGTTACAAGCTTCATAGGAACTGTTTGCTTCCAAACTGTGTGCTTAAATGGTCTGTTTACTTCTCACTATTTATCTTTAAAGAGAGAAACCTGTCTTGAGCTTTTCAAAATACTTTATGTGTATGTGCATATATGCTCTCTGCCCTGATTTTACCCATGTAACTTGCTGATATTTTGCACTCACGTTGTATTTTTATTAGATGGAACACAGGAGGCTGCTCATAGGACCCATTTATGTTCTCTCTTAGTCAAAAGGGCACATTTAATCACCATTCCATCTTTCAGCAGGACCCTCCAGCATGTAAGCCTGATCTGAGAAGGTTCATATATTGCAACTCTAAAGTGTAAACAATTTTAAGCAAGATTAGCCGTATTTATACTGATATTATTGTCCAGAGCTTTTTGAATTCAGTAAACAAAAGTGGTGGTCAGTGAAAAAAAATCCACTCACAAAGTTTCATAACCACCTCAAACATAAGTGTATCCTTCAATCAATCTGTTCCCCCTAGGGTGTTAATTGTGGAACAGGCAATGTCCCTATTAGTTTAAATTGCAGCAAACATGTATGTTTTATTATTTTCTCCTTCTACCAGATGAGGAGTCAGAAGTCATAGCTTCACCACTACCTCACTGCTCAGCTCTGCACAAGCTCTTACTGCCTTGACTCTTCCATCTGCACAGTGACCGTGCTGTCCTCATTTTGGAAAGCACAAATAGAAAACCCTCCTGTTTAGTAACATATTAATAGCATTTTAAGAGCCACTGCTTGTTCTTTGTTTTTCCTCCCGAAAACTTATGATTCTCAAATGTTTCCAAATGCAGAGGGCCTTCTTAGAAAACCCTGGAAAAATGGGAATTTCATCTGTTAATTTGTGTGCAGTGCACTAGAGGGCCCTCAGGAGTTAGAAATAAATGGAATGCACTTTTGGAAGGCACTTACTTCACAGAACTTTTCATTACAGAATTTAAAATAGAAGAGGGTTGGTTGGTGGTTGGTTTTTTTTTTCATAACGTGAGGTTCATGTAAGTTTATAGCAGTTCATATGCAAACAACCTCCCAGTACAGTTAGGTTCCAAACAGTGTTTAACTTGTAATGAAGTACATGAATTTGTACTATACTTAAAACTAAAATATGGGCTGGAATTCTTTGAGAACGTCAGTTTTACAAAGTTATTTTTATTAACCTAAAGGAATTTACCAGAAAAAAGGATGAGTCAAGCTGAATAGGTAAGAGTTTTTATACTTTTATAGCAATAAATATACAGTATGCACTTATTCTGTGTTTCTTTGAAAGGATATATAAAGCACTGTGATTTTATTTGAAAAAACTACTGCTAGGTCCTATTTTATGGCTTCACAAGAGTGTAATTAAATGTCTTTCATTTTTAATGTGGGTTTATGAGTTATGTGAACTGTATTTACATTAAACTAGGGAAATTTGTAACTGCTACTTCATTTTTGTACTACTGAATAAATGCATATTTAACTGTTACAGTTATTGGTTGTTAATAGTGTGTAACTGACAGCATTTCCATAAGTGAAGCATTTCCTTTAGTAAAGGCTGTCTTATAAGAAAAAGATAACGATTTGAATTTGATAAGCTTTTCTTCTAACAGTGGCAGACAGCTAACTGAGATTACAATTTGAGCCTGTATTTCATTACTTTGGTGTTTAAGTTACACTGAAATTAGAAAGTGAAAGATGTATTTAGGTGCATATTCTCATTTAGTACTTCTGTCTTTTTAAATATAGAGCCACAGATGCTGAATGTGTGTAATGAAATGGTACTATTAACCATTTTCTTTTTGCAGTTTGCAAGGGAGAACTTCAGATATTTTAGGCTACAAGTGAGTAAACTCTGCTTACGTAGTTGGCTCCATTCATTCTCTGAAACCAATCACTTGCCCTGCAGTGGCTGATAAGAATTCAACAGCTTACAGAGGTGGAGTGTCAGCATCCTTAGTACTAAACACATTCCCAGGCATATCCATAGCCTCTGTCCATCACCCATGCAGGAAGCTTTTTGGGAAAGGAGAAATAGAAAACAGAGAAGGGAAATCATGCATCATCATCCTGGCTGGAGTGTACAGAAGACTGTGTGCCATTTTCATCATGCAGATTCACTACAGAAATGACCTTCTTTGATCAGCCAGGTAAAATAAAAAACTTGCTTATTTGTTGCCTGTGCTCCCCATGGACTGTGAGGCTGTGGACTTGCAGGCGCCTGAGGACAAGAAGGAATCTGCTGCTGGGCACTGCGTGTGTGATCTACCTGGGATTCCTCGTCAGTCAAGTGGGCCACGTTTTACCCCAATATAAAGGAGGATATGAAACTATCAGTTCCAGAAGTCTCCAGGATGCAGCGCAAACTTCTTTTCTGGGCATCCCACTGGACAGCACCCTGCCACCACCTAGCTTCCAGGAACCCAATCTGGGTGGCAATGGGACCTTGGTGCCACCTAATGTAGTTTATATCACCCTACGGTCCAAGCGCAGCAAGCCTGCCAATATCAGAGGCACAGTGAAGCCAAAGCGCAGGAAGAAACATGCAGTCCCATTGTCCTATGGGCAGCACTTCCCAAAATCTGATTTCACTGTCCAGAAAGAGATCTTTTTTCAGCAGCCGGGGAGGGACATTCACGCTGTGGATGCAATGGGAGCAACAACCTCTCTGGAGACAAGAAAACACCAACTGGATATACTCCAGCATAAGGAAATGGCAGTCAGAGCGAGGGGGCACCAGAGACCTGGGGGGATTTCTGTAAGGATTAAAGCACAGCCTCAGGCTGAGGAAAGTAACATCAGGATTTACAGTGAGAGCTCTCCCTCGTGGCTGAGCAAAGAAGACATTCTAAGCATGCGTATGTTGGCAGATTCACGGATAGAGAGCATCCAAGAACTACCTTCTCATAAAGCTGTCCTTGTAGTATTTGAGAGTGGCTCTAGCACCACGGGAACTGCCTGCAATCAGGGGCACTGTGGCATCATCAAAAGACCCCTTGACATGAGTGAAGTGTTTGCTTTTCATTTGGATAGGATCTTGGGGCTAAACAGGAGCTTACCTTCTGTAAGCAGGAAATCAGAGTTCTTCCAAGGTAATGCATTCCTATGATTTTCAGCTCCCCCATCCCACATTAACTACAGGACAGCAGCAGTTTTAACTTGCACTAGTCTGAGAACTAATCCCATTGCTGGAAGGGTGTAAAGCTGATGTGTCTATAATTTCTGTCTGCTAATTGTACTGTCCAAACAATGCAGTACTTCCAAATTTAGAATAAATACAAAAAACAGTTGAATTGCTGAAAGCAGTTAATGATTCACTGTCCATGAGAATTAGTAATGATTAAAAAAGAGGGAGTCAGTCACCTGTCCATCACATGGCATTGAACAAACTGACTAAAGAAATTCCATAAGGTTCCTTTTGATTCAGTGGATATTTGCCTTTTAAGTGTTATCATCAAATTTAATATTATTGAAGGGGAACACAAGAATTCACCTCTCAAACAGGCAGTAGGCAAAGGGATTTGTATTTTGTCAGGTAGCAACCTACTTAAGAAGGTAAGAGGAATTCCAGAAGAAGCTTGATGCTACTTGCATGCTACTAATACCACTGGGAACTATATTTATTTATTTAAATATTATGCTCTCTCCCCTCATTCTTCAAAAAATAACTACATCTCATTGAATCCTGCTTGTTGTTTTGAGGCTCATTACAGACTGTATATAATGTAGACAGAGAAATACTTGCAGAAAATGTTGCAATATGCTTTTTAACATGATTGGTTTCAGCAGTTTCCAATGAAAAACTTTGGCTTTCTATCCCACAGAGAAATAAAAGATTTCAGACATGCAATGCAAGTTAGAAGTCTACATCTAAGATAGCTACTTATTAAATGTCTGCAGCCTAATTGCTATTTTTGTTCAGTCACAAATCACAGCCCAGAAGGACTACGTTGCACTTTAGTGAATCATTGCTAAAGTGGCTGGCTATTTGTTTTTACTGTTCCATTTCTTACTGCTGAAATTAGCCTGAAGGAAATATTTATATTCCAGCCTGTCTCAAAAAAAGAAACATGTAACACGGGAATGGCTTTCTAAAATCTGATAGCAGGAAGAGGGCCTAGTGATCTCTGAATTGTTCCTGCTTTGTAGATGTTCCTTTTGGCAGCCTGTAGAACAATGTGAATGAATCTCTAGGAATAACAGTTCAGTGGCTTCTGAATATTATTCATACTTGCAGGGCATGGCAGATACATTATGCCTAGTTTATTTTTAGGCTCAAGATTTATTGCTATAGAGCTGTCATGAGGAATTAAGGTAGTTCAGTTAGAGGAATTCTGCACAGCATGGCTGCAGAGATGACAGACTGCAAGCCTCTGTGAACGACCGTTAGGCTAATTGCACATTGTGTTGCACAGCGTCTGTCACCTTACAGTATGTTTTGGACTGTCTGGGACAGACAGAGTCATTCTGCTGTCTTTAATTTTCCTTTCCACATAACTGGCTACGTTCCTATAGCAAGAAGAGTGTTGCTAGGTGATGAGAAGAGAAATAACATTATTTTGGTCCCACTTCATTTTTTCCAGTCTTAAGAGTGAACAGAGGATTTGGAACAGTTACTGTACCTTGTCTCTCTCCATTTCTTTAGCCTCAAAATATTCTGGTGCTCAGATGCCTCATACCTACTTGAGCTCACTACTATTTCATGCTTGTATTTGGCATAATCTTGAAACCGTCTTTATGTAGACAAAATTAACAAAAATGTATTCTTAAAAACGTTGTTAACAATTAGTGAGCTCATTTCTGTAACTTGCATGCATTTAAGGTGAGGTGGGCACTCCAAAGTTTAATACAGGATAGCTTGTGTTATTTGTGGTTGTTCATATGACAAAGACAGAGTTACATGGTTAGAGACTGTGAGCAAATGTACATAACTTCTGAACTGGCATCTCTCTCTCCATGACACACCCCTTTAGCTTGCCTCACTTGTGATGTGATGCAGCAGGACATGCTTGATGTAGCATTAAAATCTTAAAAAAAAAAATATGGGCTTTTCAAAACTTTCTTTTATTTTGTCAAAAGCAGTTCCAAAGATTCACATACTAAACCAGGTTTTGTTTCCTTTATTCCCACAATTCCCTCACTGATGGGTTTTCTTTAAAAGTCTAGCAAAAGGCTGTATGCAAGTTCTCTGTTCACAGCCCTCCCATTTCTCAGTTAATTGTAAACCCTCATAGATGTTGACTAAAACTTTTTTAGGTAAGATTATATTATTTTTCTATCATATATAGACAAATCAGGTATGATAACTCTCATTTTTATACTTAATTGGCCTAATGTAAATATTCTGGGGAGTGTAAGTGGGCAAAGCCCTTTCAAGTTTAATCTTACAGGCAGTGAGCATGATTCTGGGCATACACAAGTAGATACTCATTACTCCTCCTATTACATTGCATGAGCACATTGTGAGCTCCAAAACACCTATAAATAAATGATTTGTTTGTAAAACAGCAAGAACTATATAAAACTCCAGGTGCTGCAGAAGAAAGCAGAGAATGGCCCTTAGTGTATCTAAGTTCTGGTATACCTCAGGATGGAAAATCTTTATTATTTGATGATCCTAACCTCAAGAACAGAAAAGCCTTAAGCGCCTTTGCTATGTAGCACATCTTAGTCACAGACCAGCCTTAAGCCATAAAAGCCAAGTATGGATATCAGCACAGATTCTAGCTCTCTAGCTTAGCAGCTGCCAGGGATTGCTATGCCTCCAACCACAAATGAAGTGATAAGGGGTGGAGGGTTCACTCCCTCCTGCAACTCATTGCCAAAGGAAGAGAACTGGGTCCCCTTGGACCTTACCATAATGCAAAACTCTTACTCAGACTTCAGCATTTAACATACAGCAAATGCTGCACAGTTTTGTTACAACTCTTTGCCTGAGGCCTAAGCTACTGCATGCTGGCACCTACTTCTCTAACCCACAGTTTTCTATGGTAAATTTGGCTAAATAGGTTTGATCCTGTGAGAAGAGTAAGTATGTGTGTATTCGATTCAGTGGAGCCTCTGTACCTGAGACTGAGCCAACTGTTTGCCCAGAACTGCTTTTTGTTCCTGAAATGCCAGAAGATCTTCCTTTGAGTAACACTTTTCATGGTTAGTTAAGCGCAAATAGGTGAATGACTCATGAGATAGATAGCTCACTGGGAATACTTGTTATTTTGCTTTGCTGGCCTCAACGAGGTGATAAATGGAGCCATAGCTATTTCACCCATTTACCTTACACTATCAGCCTGCATTTGTCATTCCACCAAAAGTGGCACAAAAGCAGGTGAAGGCGTTATGAATGCCATTAATTTTAGTGCAAAGAACAAGAAAAACTAGCATTCCCTTATGCATTCAAAATGCTTCAAAGTGCTTCAGTTTATCTGTGCTTCTTCTGTCAACCTGAACAACTTACACTATCATGTCATACTTCTCCAAGGGGCACCAGGGGATGTATTTCCAGTATCTTGTTGGGTAGAGATGTTTGTGTGTAAGCATTAATGCAGTATACCTTAATTTGAATGTCCGTGTGCAAACAGGACAAATATTACAAATGAGGCGTACTGGCAGGACAAAGAACTGGCCTAAAATCATGTACTTTCTGCTTCTGTACTTTTTTCTCAATGTAATCTAAAACAAACTCTTAAATCCAAATGCTGCTGTCAGGCTCCCTCAGCTTTCCATACCAAGTTAGATGAGCAACTAAACTGTTCCTTTTAGATGTGACAGCGTTTAACCACTCTGCACTGCAGCAAAAAATGATGAGTTTGAAAAGGGCTCCAAGTACCTCCTGAAATACCTGCTGTCTTACTGAAGGTATCTTGGGTTTGTTTGAAAGTATTTTCATTGAAAGTTAGAGAAAATGCTCCTACTGTAAGTTAGTAGGCAAGGTGGAAGAGTAACATTATCATAGAGTAGGAAATAATACAAGAATGGTGGTGTAATAGATAGCCAAAGGTTATCTATAGGAAAAACTCACCAATTCTGATGCCTTCAGTCTAGATGGAAAATGCTGAGGCTGGTCAACCCGAACTCCATGAAGGAACAATCTCCAAAAGTGATGATGCCATTGTGGTGGTCAGCCCTTAAATGAAGTCTGGGAGGGGTGGAGTCAGGCTCCATGTGTGAATTACCCTCACCTGTGCTCCCACAGCTAACCTTGCCTCAGCTGGTTAATCAGAGGTTCAGGCTATGATTACCAGTTTCCTATACAATTAGAAAGAGCATCTATGTGGTTAAAAAGCATGTAGTCCAATTTTAAAGTGATATGGCATGTGGATCTCTGAGATAATGCTGATGTAGAAAAAGCCAAACAGTGGTACATTGCTTAATTGTGAACAAAGCGGTTTGAGTACCTTGGGGCAGCCAAATGTGGTGACCTGGAATTTCTTTATTTTCTTATTCAGCTTTGGATTCCCTGGAGCAGGAACTTCTAAGGGCCAAATTAATTTTTAGAAATATTTTGATGCTGAAAAATCCACACAAATTACTGGGAAGGAGCTTCCAATACAAATCCTGAAGGCCTGTTTCAAGCAGTTTACCAGATCTTCAGGTAGCCAAGTAGTTAAATGGATCTGAAGCAGCAGGTGAAAAGGAAATGAAGTTAGTCTGCTTTGAGTAAGCTTCTCTGGCTCCCTCATAGTATTTCCTGCTTTCATTGTGAATTTATTAGGAGTTTTTGTAATCCTTAGGTCCTTCAGTAGCAGGCAAAGATGGCATCCTTGGGCATTAGAGCCACAGTGCAGCTGCAAGCAATAGAAAAACAGGAACCTTTTGTGTTACCATATGAAACTGATTTGGAAAGAGGCCCATTCAGGACAGATGGACTTATTTTGAAGTGTGCTGGACCTCCTCAGTTCTGGCTGTATCAGACTGGATGCTCTTGGCTGGGCCTTGTTTTCCATTGCTCTGTTAACTCTAACCCCATCCTCAGGAGGTTTGAATGAGAAGAACTGCCTACCTCCATGGGGTCATGCCAAGTCATACAGCTATGAATCATCCCCTTATCTGCTTTAATTCAGCAAATTTGTGTTTTCCTTCTAGAGTCAAAAACTGAAGTCACTGCTCTTTACCAAAGCTGCTGTTTTATATTCCCATAATTCAGTTTAAATTACAGAGTTGATTTTATTTTGGCTCATCTTTTCTGCTCTCATTTCCTCTGAAATGTAAATATTTCCTGTATTTAACCTTGCTCTTTTTTTTTTTTTTACTCATATTGGAAACTAAGATGTTATTCATATTTTTCAAGTATGTTACTATTATTTATATTACTATTTTAATATCATATATAATATATATAATTTATACATTAGATATAGTTTGTATGATACATATATAATATATAACTATTATTAATATTACTATTGTTTACCATGCCTGTGCTGAATAGACAGGAAATGTTTCTTTTGTTAGAAGGCAATTAATGTATTTGATTTGTTGAAAAAGTTGCAAGTTGCTTATACAAGTTGTTAACAAATGTCCAAAAACTGAAGATCAGATTTGATCCTGAAGGAAGCTGATTTTTTTCTTTTCCTGTATGGCAGTTTGCAGTGCATTTATAGACCTTCTCCAGCTGCCTTGGAAAAGAAGCTGAGCTGATGGCTGCCCTGACTTGACTAAAGTGATCTACAATATCAGTGATGGAGACAGAGTGAGGGAGATTGGGAAATGGCTATGATTTATGAAATTAAACTCCTAAACATTCGTTCAGGCATCTCAGCCTGAATATACGGGAGTGCTCAGCACTGTTCCTCTCCCATCAGAGGAAACACGCTGATGTATGTTGCTGATCATAGTGAAAGGACACTTTTTGGGTTCCTAAGGACAAATCAAGGATCTAATCAAGGAGGGCAGTTAAAGAGCTAGAGTTTGCCTTAATTTGAGAAGTGCCTTGTATGCATATGTCATGGCAGAGAGAAGATAGTGTACATTTGGATGTTGGAAAAGAGTTTATTTTTCTCTGCTTTTCTTAATGGAGCAGACAATGGGACATGATTGTGCATGGGGTCTAACATCCTTAGGTCATTCTGAAAGTAATACCTCCTATGTATTTCCATGGACACTAGGACAGATACAAAGAGCACAGTAGCATTATTTGATAGTACAAATTATCTGCTACAAAATTCTCTTTTTGAACAGTCACCACCATTAGCTATGCATTTTCACAATTGATGGACAGGAGCCTGCATTATACATTTGTCAAAATCTTCACCAGCAGAGGTGACCCACAGTCACTATTCCTGAAGCACACCACCCACCCCTCACCATGCTTACATCCACTGTTAATCTCTTAAGTATTCAGCAAGCATCAATAAATATCAATGGGTGCCATTTTTCCCACATGGAGGAATTCAGTGACACACCTGTGCTACTTACACACTTCCAAGTCAGATGCCATTTTGGTAGATTGCCCCTCTGCTGCCACCTGCCACACAGCAACAAAATATAAAGGAATATTGGTGGGAAGGTTCTACTGCTGTACCACCAACATCCTCCTCTGACATCACCAACATAGTAAAATAGCAGGCATTGCTTTTGTGGCAGTTCTATTTTGTTGGCAGTACAGTGGTGGATCTTTACATATAATTCACTGCTAATTATGGGCAAAGAAAATTTCCTACAGTCAGAAGAAGGTGCTGTGTGGAGATCCATCAACCCTTCTCACTTCTTACAGATGGAGAATTCACATTAGCAACTTCTACCTCACTGTTCATCACTGATGCCAATCTTTTATGTTCTGACATCCATCCAGGTTGCTTCTGGAGAAGCTGCCTTGGAACTCATTGCCTTCATGAGAAAAGGAGAGCTGCATTTTGGATATATCTTTATGTCCAAGTTCATATGGAGGACAAACAGTTTAGGCTGCACAAGTTGCACACATGTAGCATGTAGGTTTACAGACCTTCAAGTTGGTTATAAATAAATGTTAGAACTTTGCACACATCCGAACTCCTGCTAGTAAATAAATGGTTTGTAATTAAGTGATTCCTACTCTCCATAACAAGGCATGGTATTTTGGTCTTCTATCTGAAAAAAAATAAAAATAAAAGATTTTAAAGTTTTAATAAACCACAGTCAGTTCTTTGTCCTTGACTGCTTAAGGTAGCAACAGAAGCATTGCATTGGCAGTGAAAAGTGTCCAGTATTCTTAAGAAGACACATGTGCCTGTTATTAGATATTGGGTGAAAAATCTCTTAGCTTATTTTAATTTTTTTAAGTGGTTCATTCCCACTAAATACTACGAAAACTTGGAATTACCATTGCCAGTGCACTTGACTGAGGGATTTCAAGGAAAAGTGGAATACTTTCTACACAGAATAAAATAAAATACCAAAATAGTTGCTATATAAAACAGCTCTCATGTTCTATGTGTGTATGAAAAAAAAGAAATTGTCAAGGTGTTTATTCATGCTAAGCTAACACTACACTGGTCTTGTACATCATTTCAGGACTGTGAAATCATAAATTATAAGCCTACAATACTAAAAATAACAAAATAAATCCACATCGAGTATAGGATTTGTAGTCTTTTTATGCCCATTGTACAGGAAAATACACTTTGAGAGAAGTTATCATCTCTTGTAAGTCATCATCGATTCACTGCAGAAACTTCGTCACTGGTTCACAGCAGCATTAGGCTACTAATCTACCTGTGCACTTTATAATACTTTAGTATGTGACTTAATATGTTAATCTCCTGCAAGCAGAAAAAAACAGCTTTCTGCATACTGAAGGCATTTATGTCTGTGCTTCTTCCATTCTTTTGGTGGCTGGTTTTGGATGTGGAATAAGACCACATAAACCAAAGGATGTTAAGTTATTAGCCTGTGGCAACATTTTTTCCACCACATCTGTAAAACACTTTAACCATGGATGTTTAGGCAATGTCTAAAGTCAGTCTGACAGTATCCCAGAATAACTATAACCTATTTCTCCTTTTTCAGCTGGTCAAGCCTGTCCTGTTATTCTCTGGGATTCCTCCCTGAGTCCAACTGATAACAATACTCATTCTTCAGTGAGATTAACCTGGGGGAAATACCAGCAACTGCTGAAGCAGAAGTGCTGGCAGAATGGCAAAGTTCCCAAAGATGAATGGGGCTGTACTGAAATCCATCATCATGAGTGGTCCAAGATGGCAGTCTTCGATTTTCTTCTGCAGGTACAACATTTAATGAGCACATATCTGCCTCAAAAATCATATAAACACATGTGGGATCTTAGAAAAGTCTTTTTTTTTTTTTTTAAATGCAGAATTTGAACTTGTTCCTGGTTATGTATGACAAAAATGTTCAAAATGAATTGTAGTCAAGGAAAGATCAGAAACTAGACTACCCCATTTTGTATTACTTCACCTCTGAGGCAGGCACAGTGTTTCTCTGCACATAGTTTTTGATAGCCTCCACAGCTGTAAAACACTTATGATAAGAAAGGGTTCAGCTGCTTAGCTTTGGTCAGGTGAAACTGGGGTCAAGACATTTAGACTTAATGACCATAGCTGCCATTTTTCAGTTAGGTACTGCACATCAGCATGAGCTTTCCAAGCAACACCGCACTAGGGCTTTGTCCTGTGGTATCGTAGTGTGACCACAGTTACACAGCAGAATATTAATACACTCTCTGTATTAAGAAGGACTGAACTAACTACCTGCATGTGGCTGGCAGCTGATTTTATACACCCCTTAGCATTGCTTTCAATTGCCTCTGCCTGCCCGACAGGTGTGAGTAACTGAGCCTCCTGCAGCAATTACTGATGTTTATAAAGCTGTTGGTATTTTAAATTGCATTTAGCACTAGTTTTATGCACTGTGATTGAGCGTTCATATAATTAAACTTTTCAGTAGAGTTTCATTTCTTGAAATATAAGAATCATTCTGCTGTACGCATAGCCTATCCCTGCCCTTCTCAGGTCTGTTATAGGATTAATGAATGCTTCCTATATTTGCATTTTTGCAGTCTTGTTAAACAGAGCATAAAATTTTTCTCTGAAAATATATTGTTACTTATTTAAAGACTCCATCTTTAGTTCTACTATCAGCAAGTAACTCTTAGAAAGTGGCATAAAGTCACACACGAATTATTTTGCTTCTAAACATAACATATCCCAACAGAAATAATGTGGAATTCTTGTTTTCTTGAAGGAAAGGTCAGTTAAAGTACACTTCTAAGGTGGAATTTTTATCCTCTGTGCATTTAAGATAGAATCAGAATGAGTAATGCAGAAAATATAAAGGGGATTTGAAGAACTAAGGTACCTGTGTAAAATGCTTACATTGGCTGTGTTGTGGAGATAATCTAACATCTTAGAATTTCAGGAGCATAAGCACCATGATGGTCTGAGACTGTTCAAGATAAAGAGGCCATCAGGTGTAATAATCTTAAATCAGTTCAAGAAAAAAAAAAAATCTTAATAATCTAAAGCCTGATCTGGTAAACTACAAACACTGCTGTAAAAAAAGTGCTTCATAAATCATTCAGTATAACAGTGAAAAGTTAAACATACTTCCATCAAAGAAATGCCTTTGGTGCTCTTAAAGAGGTTCCTAATCTCTGGATTCAAATACTGTAAACCATGGGAGCAGGCTAACAAATGCTTGTTTTTGGCCTTCACCTTGGTTCTTCAAGAACTCAGGTGAAGTAAGGATGCTAAAAGTAAAAATGACTTCTTCAATTTTCACGTGCATACATAAATACATTTCAACAATGAGTACTAAGCTGTTAAGGCTCAGTTCCAGAATATCACCTTGTTCTAATGCTGTAATGTTGTAGTGCATACAGATAGCTTCTTTGTAGGAACACAATCTACTCACCTATTTAATGCATGTAATGAAATGTGGTAGGGATGAAATAGGGCTACGTACAAGAGGAGTCTTGAGGCCACTCCTTTGCTTTTTGACAATGAATTCAATGGGAAATGAGCTAGGACACAGCACAGCAGAAAAGAGGAAGAAATCTAGTTCACCCCCCAGGATTTCCTTAGTTGAAGATAAACACTCCCACCAGGACCAGCAGCAACGGCACTGCATGTTTGAAAGGAAAAAAGAACTCTCAGGCTTTAATTTGATGGACAGTAACAGGAGATCTTTTAAACATTCCTCAGAGTTCTACATTAGAAGTCATAATACTTCATTTCACTGAGGTGTCAAAAAATAAGACTAATTTTAGGAGGCTTTATGTTTCTTTGATCAGTACTATACTCATGCCTAGAGCAGCTTTAAAGGTTAGCACAATACAGTGAACAAGAAGGGCAAAAAGAAAGATTTACTATTGATTAGTTATTCATTAAGCCTAAATGCATCTTACCTCACTTCTGCTCCAAAACACCAATAAAAAGAATATGGTTCCCCAAGGGAAGGCAAGCCTGGAGTTGAGGGCAGCCACAAAGCAGGCCTGGCAGTGCCTAGCACATGGCACAGGGCCATCAAACCAGAACCCCCTAGGCAGCTTATCCAGTAGCACCAAGTTAAAGGATAAGAAGCATATACAACCCCAGTAGGGACTAAAAGATAGGTGAAGAGATGAATCTGAGCTTAAATAGGGCTCCTGGGCTTATGGGCAATGTGTGAAGGTCTCTGATGAGACAGTTTGAGGCAATTAAAGCCCACCTGTGCACTCAGGGTTCTACCAATACTGTTATCTCATCAGCAGGAAATAGGAGTACCTGTGAAGTGTGATATATCTTTCCATGCTCAGCAGTTAGCCTAAAATGGCATCCTTTGCTCAGGGAGTGCTTAGTTCTTGTCATTGTTTACGTAAGGACCAGAAATGACTAGGTCAGGAGAGATGCTTAGCATTTACACTGCTAAAGTTAGACCACAAGTATTCCTCCAGCTAAGTGCTGTGTGATGTCTGAGTGAGTGTTCCCATGGGAAACTATAGTCCAGACCTTGATGTCGTTAAAATATGCATCACAGAACAACTTGGAGAGGCTTCTCTGTGGTTACAAATCTGCTCTTCGTTCCTACATGTGGTGGCTTTTGGTTGTTTAACGTGACCCTTACCCATCTTTAAAAACAAATGAAAAATGTCCACGTCTGATAGAAAACCAAGGTCTTTTGTGCCTGCCAGGCTGTGCTATTTCTATTGTGCTCCCACAGACAGCATGTAAAAAAAAACCTACAGCCTTTGGTAAAACTTGAGTTGTACTTCCCAGTTGTTATTTCAGTTACAAAGTGGCATTGTTCCATTATTTTCAAAGAATTTCTGCTGACATAACAAATCAAGGCCATAAAATGGATACAATACACAGTCTAGCAAATTGCTTTTAATGGTATGAGAAATCTGTGGACCAGGTCTTTAATGCCATTTCTCTGCTGCCTTTAATTACGCTTCTTCTGGGCTTGTTCTCTTGCCAGCTGTGCTAGTGAGCAATGTCTGACAGTGGCACCATGCCCCAAATACTTTGATGCTGTTCTCACTCAGCGCTCTGCTGTGCTTGGTTTTAGATCTATAACCGGCTAGACAGACACTGCTGTGGATTCAGACCTCTGAAGGAGGATTCCTGTGTGCAGCAAGGACTGGCTCTGAGGTGCAGTGATCAAGATGCTGTTGACTTGACGCACATAGTGCAGAGAAGGCATGATCAAAGGCACTTGGCCTTTATAGACAATAAAGGTTTCTTTGACAGAAGTGAAGACAATCTCGACTTCAAAATACTACAAGGAATCAATGAGTAAGCTTTAAGTTAATATTTTTGTAAAACGAGTTGCCATACTATAATAAAAAACAAGGGACACTAAGTTACTGGAATAAATAGCAGCAGTCCAAGAAACATGTAATGAATTATAGGATGTGTGAGTAATCTTACTTGTATAAAAGATACTGTTATCTCCTGAGTCACAGTCTATATTCGTAAAACTGATTGCTAAACCACAACATGAATATTGCAATTCAGAGTGATGGCAAAACTGATGATTTTCTTTGTGCTTTACCAGATTCCCCGAGTCTGCAGTTTCAGTGCTGAGGAGCCAGCGTTTGCGGGAGAAGTTGCTTCAGTCTTTGTTCCTTGACAAAGTATACTGGGAGAGCCAAGGAGGCAGAAAAGGAATTGAAAAGCTTATTGATGTAATAGAAAGGAGGTCCAAAATTCTTCTTACTTACATAAATGCACATGGAGCCAAAATACTGCCCATGAATGAATGAGCTTCTGAGAGATAGTCTTTAAAATAATTCGTGTGGAGCAAAAAATGGGAGTAAAATTGATTTATTTCATAGGTTTCCTTAATTTTTATTTTTCCAAACTTTCTAATGTGTTTTTGAATAAGAAGCCTTGCATGGTTTAAAAGCATCATTTAAACATCAGCTGCAGCTCAACACAATGCACTTCTAGGTCATCCGTGATATAAAAAAATGCCAAACAAGAAATGATACAGAAATAAGTATGCACCATGAAGACTCCTTCTATTAAACCGTTTGAAAATTAGCAACAAGGTTTTCAGTACATTGGTCTGGATTTCCTCATTCAAATCAGTAATGCCTTATTGAAAATTTAAATGGGAAGAGAGATATTAGTCACTTCATGCATCAGTGGAAATTCGCCATCACATCTGCATGCTGAAACTTACAGGAATTTTCACCTGTCTGATACGGAGCATGCTTCGCCATTAGTAATTTTTTACGGTGTACTATATCCAGTACAGATTGGTTTGTTGTGTGGCTGGATCATCTGATATTTCTGTCTATTGATTAACTGTGTGTTAGTCACAGAATCATCCTTTATTATCACTTATTTTTTAGAAATTTAGCTCTAGCTTTGTGTAAATACGCTGCTAAATTAAGTGTACATGTTTGTTTTTGCAACATTCATGATAGGTTTTTAGAATATTATCAAAAGGCAGATGTAAGAATGAAGCAAATGTTAAAATCAGAACAGAAAATGTTTCTGCTGCTTGCTTAGATCTTGCCAGCAATCCAAGCTCTGGTTTTACGTTAAGATTGACCATTTTGATTCCAGCTGATGGCTTGGCACAAGAATTCCCACAGGTAAGGTTGGTAGAGAAGCTTGGACAAGCACTTTAGGCTCTCAGCCTGGATCTATTCCAGAAAATACTCTATTCAAGAAGCAAAATATCAACTGATATAGTCTATCCCAAAATAAATCTTCTACCTGTTTAGAAAGGCTCTTACTTTTTTTTTGTAAATAAATATCATGTTTTTGCTGAAGTTAAATGCTTTCATCTGTTCTTCATGTATAGTGGAAAAAAACCCACCCAGTAACATAGGGTTTGTAGCATTTAAAGATATATTTGGAAATGCTTGTGTAATATTTTTCATTATTAGAAACTGAAATGTTGATGTGGGTGGGTGAAGTTAATATCTTTAATAACTGCAATTCCACTGCAGCTAAAACAGATTTTCTTTCTTACTATCAGAACATCTATTAACAATAGAAGAAATAGATCTAATTATAGGCAGAGTTAAAGACTCAATAAAATCAGAAGAATTTGGCCATCTTTTATTTTATTCTGCCAGTAAAGGG
Organism: Coturnix japonica; assembly: GCF_054131305.1. Lineage (NCBI taxonomy): Eukaryota > Metazoa > Chordata > Aves > Galliformes > Phasianidae > Coturnix > Coturnix japonica. The sequence continues at coordinate 27,751,835 of NC_140666.1, read as the reverse complement.
CAGATGCATTCATAAAATCTTCCTAGAATTTAACAATTGCCTTGAGAGGACATGTTTTTAAGTGCCTTGGACTTTTTAATAACAGCAAAGTAGAATTTTATAGGATTTTCATTTTGTCTCTCTCTTAAAATGTTATGTTAGCCAGATATTTTCTATCACAGAAACAAAAGCATTAATGTAGCTTGCATTGAGCCTAGAGAGAGAGATAGTCCTCTGGATCCAATTCACATGGTACTCCTGTTGCATTTATCATAAAGTTCACTCTGATGAGCATTACAATCAATTTGTCCCATTTTCTAGCCTATTTTCTTCCTGCTAAATATATTTCAGTTGGATTATCAGACACTGGTAAGAGTGAAAGACATGACTCTCAGCTGCACTGCATTTAGAAGGCAGCCAAGGAAAGGTACAGCATTGCAGCTGATCATGAAAGAATGGGGATTGGAACTCTTCTAGTTTTAAGAAACCTCTTCCACTTCTAAGAAATCACATTCAAAGAGCTGGAGCATCTCTCCTGTGAAGTGAGGTTGAGAGAACTGGGTTTTGCTCAGCCTGGAGAAGAGGTAATCTGCAGGGCAGAATGATGTCTAGTCTTCATAGAAAGTCTATATTGTCTAGGCACATCAGGACTTCTCAGAACTCTGCAGGGACTGATGTTCAGAGTGAATATGCAAAGCAGGATAAGCTCTGCCATGGCCGCATGGATTGCCCCTCTCCAAAGGCCAAGAAATAATTCTTTCTCTGATCTGAGTTTGGCTCTCAGAGGTGATGTGTGTGCTGCATCATGTTCTCACCTTATGTCTTAGTATTATTTTACATGTAGCTGGAAGCATTGCTGTCTGTGTTGTATTAAAATACTTTGTTGCCAAGTCCTACCAACTCTCTTGTCTTCAGACAGTCAGGAGAGGCTTGAGGAGACTGGCAGTGGGACTGGATTGCAAAATGCTTCTAATTCAACAATGTTGACAACAAACTCCTGGAAGTGCCTTTTCTTTCTGACGTTTGTACTGTTGTGTATCTTTGTGCTTGAGTTTGGTGCAAAGTATAATTGGTAGAGGGCCTATAAGTACAAGTTCTCATTTTTTTCTTACTTTCAAAAATGAAGAATTCTGTACTTTTTGAGTGTACTTGGGTAAATGCTCCAGTAAAAAATACAAAAGATGCACTTTGTATAGCTTGTTTATTCACTGCTACTACATTCAAGATATCTGCTCTCCTCTCAGTAAGAGGACTAAAATCTATTGGGAAATCAGTCAATTTCCTAATAACACAGCATGAACTTGGACTGACATTCTTACACAGAAGCCTAAGTAATATTGACAGACAGAAAGAAAAGGAAGAAGCCTTGATCTACCTATGGTAGAATTTAACTGAGAGCCAAGAAACTAGGCTTCAGTGATTTCTGCTGGGCTGCCTTCCATTTAAGGGCATATGGGACCAGACAAATATTCCTGTTGCACATTACTCGGAAGGGTGTAACCAATGGCAAAAGTCCAGAACCTGTGGGTGGGAAATGAAGATTATGTCATTCTTGAATCTCCCTGAAAGCCAGAACCACATAAAATGGAGTTACTAAGAAAGTCAGGAGGGTTTGCTGATTTCATAACATTGGAAGATAGAACTTAAAATAAGTAACAGAGGCACAGATGCCTTGAAATTCCTCGGGAGCTTGCCAGCGAGTTTATAATCTTAGACATTTCAGAAGCTGAGGACATGAAAACTTCTGTGGAGCACCGTGGGAGAAATGTCTCTTTTTTATTCATACATTCTATAACGTACTACATTAAAGAAATATAAATTCCACAGTTCCAAAAATACAAACACATGCTTAGTGTACATTAAGGGGTAAGCTTCCAGTAGCCATTCTGGGAACGCTTTAAAGCATGTTTGTGTATGTGAACAAGAATGTACATGTATATGGATATATATATTCCTTATAAATACCTCAGGGTTTGGTTTTTTTTCCTATAAAAGGCTCAGTTCTACACACAGAGTGAGTATGCAATTTGTTGTTTACATGTAGAATTGTACTGTTTAAGAGTGTAAGTTCAGTTGTGAGTATATACAAGTCAAAGTTTAAACAAAGCGTTATTATGGATGCAACTTTTGTTCTCGAGGCGTTAACTCTTCCATGCTAACACATCTAGGCAATGTAAAAAGTTTTCTACTTACAATTGTAAAGAAAAACAGCAATCTGTTTTTTATCTGAGTTAAACTGCCAGTCAACAGTGCTATCAAATCTGAGGTGTTTTTAGATTAGATGCAGAAGTTCCATCTGGAACTTGTGCATTTTATATTAAACTTATTTGTCCTTTTGTAGTGACAGCAGCAAAGGCATTATCGCAAACTGTGAATTGTTTGACTGTGCTGCTATTCACGTGATGTCCTCAAATATACAAAATAAAATGGCATGTTCATCACATCTTATTTTCAGATCTCTAAATTGCAGTAACAAAACTGTAATGCATATTAAAGAAATATGTGGATCGTTAGATACTTTTTAAAAAGAACTGTGGCCTTGAAACTGTGTCTTCAGAGAAACAATCCAAGACGAAACAATCCAAGATGTGTTATGAAGTTCTTCCTGTGGAAAATTTTTCTAGCTGTTTCCTCATGAGACTTGTAACTAGCTTAGCTGATTCACTGTGGCTGCAGAGCTTCTGGATCCTGCACCATTGCTGTTACTGTATTCTTTAGCCATGCTGACAATGTCTGTTCGCACAGGCATTGAGCAGAAAAGGCCATGCCCTTTTATGATGCCAGAAGAAAAGCATTCATCAATGACTGGTAACCTTTATAGTAGACAGTGAGAAAGTACAGGGGTAGCAGAAGGATGGTGGAACCTCTGTGGCATGAAGACTCACACAGAGTTAAAGTAGCCTAGGAACTTTCAGTCTCTGAAGTTTACATTTTTCTCGTGATCCAAGAGAGACTAATGAGAAACACAAAGATGCAGAAACATTATTAAACATTCTCTTTCCCACACAAAGTAATTTGATTTGTTTTATGAAAACATTATTTATTTATACACATTTCCACATGCTTCAGGCTAAATAATCCCAGATACATTTGTGTAAATTCATTGTGATTTTGTTGAGTTGCTCAATTTCTTGATAAAACAGTTTATTTCACTTAGGCTAATCAATGTTCTCAGAGGATGGAGGACTGAAACCAAAGGTTAAAAGGAGACATATGGAAAGTGACAAACAAGATGAAGAGTTGCCTTAGATTTAGCACAGGTGGCATGTAGAATCTAATATCTGTGGGCTCCAAGCAGGATCTACGTGACTTAGCTAAAGGCTATCTACCTGTTACACCCGTATCTCTATGGGAAGCCCTATCCTAGCCAAATATAAACATTTGAGATCAATAATTAAAATAATTAAAATAAGTGAAGTAGTTGAAATAACTAAAATAAGCTGTGTAAAAGTTTATTCTCTTGCTCTGTCACAAAATACCTGAACCACATTTCAAAATGATGCTAATAAAGAAATGACTTTTCCACAGTATATGAACAACAAGAAATGGTGAAGAACTCTAAGGGGAACCTTATGAAACAGAGTAGGGCAAACCTGGCAGATGAGCTTCAGTATAGGTTACATAAACACTTTGTTGCTATTTAATCCTTGGAGAGACTGCATCTTGGATTGTGTGTGCAGCCTGTTCTCTGCTTCTCCAAAAGTTAAAGTCACTAGAGAGAAAAACAAGTGAAATGCTCAGGGACTGAAACAGTTGTTTTGTAAGGTGAGGAATGGATTTCTTTAGTTTGGAGAAGGCTGGAGATATTGATAGTAATTGAGGTTTATAGAATCATGAAGATGAGCATGGAAGGCACAGTTCTTCAGCAAATCCTGCAGTACCAGAGTTGTGGAGTATCCAGTGAAACCAGTTTCTCTTTAAAAGAGAGAAAATAAAGCTATTTACACATCAGGAACTAGGCTTCTTGAACTTGATGCCATGAAAGACTGTGGAAACAGCAAGTCTATATATATGGGCCTCACAAAGACTAGGCAAGCCTGAACCCTTTACCATTCCTAATACAACAATTCTGAATTCTGAGTAATCTAAGGGAAAAGGATCCTGGGCTCATATACTTGTCTCACATTGCCACAGACTAAGATGTACTGCTGGGTGACCTACAGGTGTAGCACAGAAGGGAATCCCATGTATTCCTATATGTGAAGATGACTCAACAAAGCAGTCTTCAGTGAAAGGAAAGAATCAAAACAGATGACAATCTTCTAGAGCCTAATGATAATTTTCCAAAAGCCATTCCATGAATTTTGTTATTCTGGAAGATATGAAATGCATGCAAAAGTCAGATTATTAGTTTTTTAACCACGGTGCTGCATTGTACTGTATGTATTCAGCACTATCTGATTAAGATTCAATTACTTTATTAAATCACATCTTGAAGTAGGCAGCTGAATTTCTCAAAATAAAAAATTAGTTCTATTTTAATATTTATTTCCCCCTTCTTTTGCTTTCTACAGTACATTCACTTATTTAATCACATAGCTTCAGAATTCACTGCTAAGAAGCATTATCTGTATTTCCTTCAATTGAAAAGCTGTCGTGGCATTCCTCGGATGTCTATTAAGCTATGCAAGAACACCTTATCAGAGGTATCCTTCAGCTAGCTATGTGAAACACTTTGAGATTTGGATAGAATTTATTAACTGTTGAGAAAAATAGCACCAGTGTGAAAGCCAGCCTCATGAAGTGTGAGAACGATGCCTGACAGATGGCAAAAGCTGGCAGCCCAGCAAGCTCCTCTGCCATGGGAATTCCAAAACAACAGCAAGTCATAAATCTTAATTTTCAGATGGACGTGTATATATCACATTCCTAAGACAGGGTCATTTCTGGTCATGTAATTTTGGAAGAAAGAAACATTCAGTCAAAAAGTGAAAATGAGAACCTACTGAAGTGTACTCTGAAGACAGCTGTTGCATAGCTGCAGTAAACATGGGAACTGGTGATACTGAAAGTGGAGCTAGAGCTACCTGATGAAAGCACTACACTGAAAGAGAATAAAAGAATTTATCCTGCTAAATATTACAAGACCTAACCTTAAGGATTTCACAATGCAAAGAAAGCACCTGAAGCATTTTGTCATTGATCTGATGGTCAGGCCCACATAGTAGTAGCAGATCTCTCCCCAAACTCCCAGTCACTTACTCTGTTCCCTCTTTTCATCACATTGGCAATTATACTGCACAGCTTTCAGCCTATAACATGAATACTACTGAACTCAGAAAGCTCGCTAGGTTTCTATACACAGGATACTCCTGTTTTGTGCTGATTCTTTCCATGCAATAGGTTTGACTTATTCTCCTTCTGGATCTGATACACCTTCTGATCTGAAAAACTCCCAAGATTACACATGTGCAGCTTTTATTTTGAACTTGAACCTTATAAGCTGCAGGTCCTTTTATAGTCTGTAAGTACTCATCTACTTTTCATTTGGTGGTCTCCAATGACGTGAAGCATTGGTTCCATCTCTTAGCTTCTTGATACAAAAGTAATCTCTTTTTATCTTACCAAAGTGTTTTCTTCCATATACTATTCCTATTACAGCAGATATGTTTGCTGCTATCTAGAATAGCAATTTTAGCTTGGATATAGTCCTTGGTTCAGCTGTTCCACTTAGCTGAACAGGCTTTGGAGCATAATAGGAAAGAGGAGATAAAATATGACAATTAAGAAGTAAAATATGCCTGTTACATGCACTAAAAATGCAGTGTGTTATTTTCTTATTAATCAGACTTGAAAATGTTTTATTATGAGATGTTACCTGAGCACTTGCTCAGGTGTCATTCTGCCTATGGCCTTCTACAGAGGAGATGCTCAATAGGCTTGGTGTTCCCCCAGAATCAATGCACTGAGCATCTCCTTCCTACAGTTGCTTTCCATCCAGTTGCAGGGAACGCAGTGTGAGGGATCTCAGCTGAGGCCTGTGCTGATACTCAGGATTTATACCATGCAAGGCAGCACATAGATTACTTACTGCTAGGTAGAGTGCAAAACGCTTTAAAAACTTAAAACTTCTCATCGCACTTGAATGCCTGCTTGGCTGCATCAGCATGTTCTATGCCAATAAGACAATTCATGCGACAGAAGTGTTGATATATTCTGAGGGCCACAAAAGGTCAAAGAACAAAAGAGATTAAATCCCCATTAAAATCATAGCTTTCCACTTCATTTTGCTTTGCATGCTCGTACGTCTAAACTTGAACTTGTAATGCAAGATTGAAAGTGGACATAATGTGCAAACACTGCTTTTGTAAACTTGTTAGTGTTTGTGTTCTCAAGCAAGAGATCCAAAAAGCTAAAGAACAACAGATTAAAGCTTTGCAGAGTCAACACTATACTGGGAAAGAATTCTTAACCTCTGTCACAGTCTTATCTGAGTGATAATCTGCATGGGCATGGAGAGCTGACATATATTTTCTGTAACACTGTTGCCTTAGAGCTAAGATTTCTTTGATTTTCTGCTGTCAGCTTTACCACCCAGTGGACATGTCCTCGAGCGTTCACAATTGCTGCCTTTCCTGCTAAAAAAACAGAACATGCATGTGTTTCAATTCTTCCTGGTCTCCTGCTTTCCATATGTAGTTTAGGGTCAGTTTTTCAGCCTGTTTCCTTTCCTTGATTTGAAGTATAGTTAGTACTGTAATTAGTAAGGAAAAATAAATCATTTTTCCCCTTCAGTGGGGAAATCTCATGCCAAAAGCTATGCAAATATGCCTTGTCAGGAGTGACTGTAGATCACCAGAGAAAAGTGTACTCCATAGGTGCAAATCTAAAAACGTGATCTGATATTCATTGAGTTTTGCCAAAATAACTTGTGGAGCTCAGTGTCAAGGCTATAGCACATTTTAAAAACTGGGTGAATATTCCAAAAAAACAAGATAATTTCCTCAATCAAAAGTTTACATGAGTTGTCCTGCCGCTATTTGACAACAGAAGCCAGGAAAAGTCCTGCCCTTTGGATGACTTTCACTGGTGGATCAAGTTTCTCACATGGTCAGATCTAAACACCTCACCCCCAAACTCCTTCACTGGGGAACATTTCAGGTTCTTAACAAAGTTGCTCAAACCCAGGAAGCTTCTTCAGTTATTCATTGCATTCCCAAACTTTGTTTCTTATTACTTAAAATGGCACAGAAATATCACCAAGATCTGTTCAAGTCTTCTGGACTGAACTATAGTGTGTATTATACAACATTAATATTTTTCTGTGGAGAAAAACTGTTTTCTGTTTACAGAAATTTCTATTAATTTAAGTCTTCAGTCTTCTTATTGAGTTGTTCTTGCTTTATTGTAGATCCATATATGTCTTTTTAACAAGGACAACAATCTTAGTAGAGACAAGGATTTAATTTCTCAGTATCTCAAAGACTGGCAAAGTTTTCTACTGGATGCTGGTTTTTTGTGAGTCGGTTGGAATGGGTTCATCAGAAGAAACTGCAGTGGTTCCTTCCCTTGTAAAGAAGTTTCAATCTATTGAATTCAACCCTATCTGAATCTAGGATGCCTCGATCTAGGTTATCTAGATTCAAATACTATTTAATAGAAGATAACTTCAGTCCACATGCTTTTTCAACCCACAGTTGTGCTCCTACCATTAGGATTCTCTAGGAAAGGACCACTTTGGTAAAGCTTGCAGATCTCAGTTCACAGCAATTTCCTGCAGTTTGTGTATAGAGGTTCAGCTTTCAACATCTCCTTTTGGCTAAATTAGGAGACTGCCTAGTCAGTGTGCTGTGTTTTGTGACACAACTCTCAAATAATGAATGATGAAGAAAGAAGGGGGCAGGAATATAATCAGAAAGAAGATAGCTAGAGGAAGATTAGGTAATGTGAGGGTGTATCTAGGTTCTCTCAATTTTCCCAGCTCCTCCCTAAATACTAACATTGTTTTAATACATCCCTAGGGATGAATTCACAAAAATGGAAACCCCGAAATTCCTACGTTAGCTTTTTATGTATTCCTAAAGGGGCTCTGATTCTGATTCATATCAATGGTGTTTTTAGTAACAAATTATTCACAGGAACATTAGCACAAGATTCTTCAGCATGTTTAATAATTCCCAAATACATTCTATACTTGCTAAATTAAGCAATAACTCCCCAGAATCTCAGTAGGTAATGTTGAATTTCTAGATTGGACACAGTGTGACACATCTTTCCACTAATGCCAGATCTAAAATCTACTCCTCAGGGATATTCTGTGAATGCTGTCCAAGGTTCTTGGTTCTTGCAAGAGTAAAGACGAGCAAACTCATTATACTCTTATCCACACATGAAATTTCCACCTGTGGTTCAAGTTATACTAACAATACTTTTCAAACAATCCAAGTATTATTCCACATACAGAGTGGTGGGTTTTTTCTCATTTAAATCAATTTAACAACATCCTTTGTGGAAATTTATGAAATTATTTGTGATTTGTGAGAAAGAAAATTAATGCTTTCCTTTACCCCTGAATTAATACAAATAAGTAATGTAATGATTATTTATTTATTTTTGCCTGAGGAAAGCTCTGTAGACACTCAGTTTTCATAATCAGTTCAAAAACTCCTAAACTGGACATACTGCATTCAGCTGCAGTTTTGAGATGCAAAGTAATATGCATCTGGTAGAACAAATTATTTTCAGAAGAAAATAAAAAGATCTCCAAATCATTTTGGCTTAGAATGCATTACCAGCTAAAACAGGATGTCTAATCTGCTTGGATAGATAGGCCATTCCTCATTCTGAATCCAGTAGAACCCTCCCTGTAGGCCTCCTGGCAGCAGTCCTGGGGAGTACAGTAACCGTTGGCTGAGGCATGCAATAGTGCTTGATTGAAAGTGAGAATACTCTATACTTTCAAGCATGGTGAATTAGATCTCTAATTTCCACCACTGAATAAGTTAATTAAGAAACTGATTCCAAGTAGACAATCAAAGCAGAAAAAAAACCCAAACAAACAAAAAACAAAAACAAAAACAAAAAACAATGACAAAAAAAAGAAAGGAGGTTTAACGTAATGCAGCAAACTGAGTCTAAATGTAATCATGATGAAGATGAATGAGCAAAACATATTTGGAAACTGGACAATTTACTTGAGGAAGGCTTGGTTCTTTGTGGGTCAGTTTTGTTACAGCACACAGACGTTGGAAAACACTGAGCAATTAATTTTTTTTCAGGGTGGTCTACATGAATATGAAAAGTGAAAGCTTTCTTCCTGTCTGTTAGAAAATAAATATAGAAAACTTATATGTAAGCATTGTGAAGAATACTGAAAGCAAAACTTACTAAAGCTCTAAAGTGCACAACAGAAAAGAGCAGAAATGAGAATCAGCTCTGATGCTTCCTTTTCATAAAACCTCCCCTGTAGTTCATTTTAGTTCTGCTTTACTGAAGACAGAATCCTAACTGTCTAACATTTCTAACATCAAATGAAGTTAGAAAATGATGTAAACACTAAAGTTCTTAAAGTGTACATTACTTACTTTGTCATTTAGATTCATTTTAGATGTATGATGCACAGAAACTGTTGGATTCCATTTGATTTCTCCCTTTCTGAGAGTGGCACATTTTAAAAATTCTAATCAGAAAATGCTTCATTCTAATGTTATTATTGCTAAATATTTCTAAAATTCTCTCACTTATACCTGACTGACTTACCTGACAACAACTTTGAAAGACACTGAATTGGGTAATAAAAATATGCCCCTGTATGACAATATGGTTTCAAATCAACCATGATCACAGGATGTTGAGGTGGAAGCTTGCAATTCCCAAAGCTGCAACACAATTAGACAGCTTTAATTTACTTGTAAAAATACAAGACAATTTCAATTCATTCTCTGGTAGGTGTGAAGCAGTTGTTAATTTTCAGCAGAGAACATTAATTACACCACTCTAATTCAGAGCCAAATTCTGCAACTAATGACACCTGCCAACATGCCAGGGATTGTTGGATTGCAAAACAAAGTTCCCCAAGGACCAGGTGGTTGCTAACACAGGCCTGTGTGCTTCCCCTGGCTCTTGACAACAAATGTCCTTTCATCTGCTTTTCTTTGGGTTTCTTCTCCTACATCTCTATGGACAACAGCTTTCTTGTACTGACTACATGTTTTTGCAACTCTGAGAATGGACACAAGCATGTTTCAGGAGTTAGTAATACCAATGCTTATGCCCAGGATCAGAGGTGCAGACTTATCTAATCTGTCAGGCTGTTTATCTACAGCTGCATAGAAGTATCTCATTTCTAGTGTGCCTGTTTCCTGAGGCTTTGATATAGCTCAAAAATCAAATGTACAGAACTTGTCACACTCTCAAACATTTCACTCACACAAAAAGAACAGTCATGAAATGTGATTAAGTGAAAAACTAGAGCATTTTAAATATTACATTTCTTATTTGAATTTTGAAAACAATCCTTAACACAGAGTACTCAAATTAGGATTCATTTTGAGCACAGTGTTTCTCTTAGGGCTAGCTTTGCTTGCAGATTGTTGTTTTTCTATAACATTTTCATTCTGCCCAAAAGTGGGATGAAAGCAGTTAAAAAGATAATTGCATCTTTATACCAAACCTTAGCAGAAAGGCCTGGCTATGCTGTGGGACTGCGGGTATGGGTTTCACCTCCAGCAGAAGTTCTTGGGTCTCTCTTCCACTTCAGGTGCCCTGAATGTTTCTATGCAAATCTTTAAAGAACAGATAGGTATGTGTAACTACATGTGTCTAATTCATATGAATATCATTTGGATTCTTTAGTTTGCAGCCAGTAAAATGGTAACTATGGCCTAACATACTGACCTACAAAGCTGAAAACTGCAAGAGACAACTTTGTTGTTCTGACTAAAATTTTCTGCCAGAATACTTGCTATTTTTCTTTCTTCTTATTATTTTTTTCCCCCCCAAACATTATCAAACATTTTCTTCATAGCTATCACCTATTTCTGTGAACTGCTTTGCTCAAGAATCAAGATGCTTAGTACAGGATGGGGAGCCATAAGTCAGATATGTATCCTTTCTTCATTGAGATTGTATGTTTCCTTAACCTCTTCTCAATTCCTAATCTGATCACATTTTCTACAAACAAGGATAGAACTAGCAGGGGCTCGCAATACGTATAATTTTGAGGATGAAATTAGTGACACTCTTGTATATAAAATTTCTGATATTGTTAAAAATTCATTGCTCAAAAAAAGTACATTTAAAAATAGAGTGATACTTTCAAGATAGGCTATTAAAAACAAATGAACAAGAGGACAGAGAGTAGATACTATCCACTGTAGTTTACATTAGTTTTGTTTGTTTTTCCATAATTCAACCATGAAGAAATCAGTGTTTGAGCTTTTCTAAGCTAGCTTTATAAACATTATCAAGTTGACTTAGGTAAAAACAAAACAAAAAACCTCAGACAGCCAAAGCACTAACTGAAAATTAAATAAACCTTTAACCCTTAAGTCTTTTACTACTCAACACAAGGAGATTTTTTTTTTTCCTAAAGGAAGCATTAGAAATGTAATCTGCACCAAAGCAAGATGAGCATCTCTTTTTAGGACACAGGGCAGCCTCTCTTTTCTTCCAGCATTCACAAAAGTTATCTGATGATGCTACAACGCTAGACTTGCATCCACGAAAACCACACTAATAATTCTTTTAGTTGTTCACTGGCATGGAACTGGAGAATATTAGGAAATTCTGTGTTTGTCTTGAGTATTACTGTGCAACTGTTGCATGTAGAAAACCTGCAGTGTAGTCCCTAAGAATCCTAATAGGTGATAACCATGCACTGGATGATAAGTAACAGCATCTAGCAGCCTCCTTTGTTTTCTCAAACACAAGTAAAGTTTCTGTGATGATCTTTGAAAATCTGAATTGACTGGGTTTCTTAAAAAAGATCTTTTTTATAATTCCTTCAGATCAACTCAGACTCAATTTCTGAACTTTTATTTCCAAGATAAAACAGACAATTTCTACAGAGAGGGACGGAACTTGGCCAGAATCTATGAAATAAAAAAAAGGCCGCTTTGTTCAAGCCCAGCTGCCTGGAACTGTGCCAGCACATATCCTATAGGAATTAATCTTTTTTTTGTGTGTGTCTAAATTACTGTAAGACATAATTTTCCATTTCTGAGGCTTGCTCAGTGCACTAGACTGTCTAAATGGAGCATGATGAGTTAAGTCAGCAACTGGAAAATGATCACCACAAAGCGTATCCTTGAAAACTTTCATTCACTTTGCCAGAAGTGATCAGCAACGCCACTGAGACTTGCTCTTCTGGAAAAGGAAGGAGACACTGAAGGCGTGACTTTGAAATTCCAGTGAAAAATGTTATGTAAATGAAGCAGACACAGTGGGACTGGAGCATTCAGCTGTACAACAAGCAGTGCCATGGTCTAAGATGGGGAAAGATGGGGGAAACAAGAAAAATACTGAAAACAGCTGCAATCAAAACACTCCTAAGGCAAAATCTTTAGAGGATCTTTAGTCATGACAGTGAGAAAATGGTAAAAAGCATGTTTTAGATATGCTATATGTCTGAAGGAGTCCAAGAGCAAACTAAGGGAAATCAGAATGTGCATTTAATATAACTCCCAGAAATGGGTCATCCCTGCTTAGACGTTAGCACCAAATGTATACAAACTCATTTACCTTTTATGTTCTTTGAACGTGCATAAATGTATGCATTTTTCACTGTTGGGCACTACTTTTCACACCAAGTTATCACGGTGTTCTTTTGGGAAAAATACAAGACAAGCTATAAAAACAATTTGAAAGTTCAACATTGTTTCAAACAGTTCCTCATTGTCCGCATTATCTAAACTGGCTTGAAATGCCAGGCCTCTTGTTTGTTTTGACTGGCCTCTCTCTGATACCATCTCATGCATTTCTTGCCAGCAGCTGAAGTTTAATGAAGATCTTTATCTTTGTCCTCAAATCCTTGCAGATAGTTCCTCTACCACTATGGACAGCATCAGTAGGCAGCTTGTCACTCAGGCTTATTACTTCACTGTCAAATTCACCTGTTAAATACCTCTGTGCAGCATCTTTAAGGTACAGCTTACTCTCTTCCACCATCATCTAAGTGTTTTGTACAAGCCTCATGACAAATACTAAGTCTTCAAACACCCAATACACCCTTTTCTCTGGGGTGTGCTAACTAGTTGCTCTGTTGCCTCCAACCATAAACCTGTTACTAAATCTTACGAACATAAAACCCCTCTCTCCAGATTTCACTGGTCCCTTCAAAACTCTAACACATCAAATGCAAACACTAGTTTCACTTTCAACACATTTTATGTTCATATGTCATTCAGCTAGGATGGAACTTCCTTCTTCAGAGTGCCTGGTATGATGCTATAGTTTTGTTCTAGGAGAAAAACAATGTTGAAAACACACGCTTATAGCTGCTGCAAAGCAGTGTTGTTCAGAGCCAAGGACATTCTCAGCGAAGTGCCTAAGGAGCTGGGAGGGAATAGAACTCTAACTACATAAATGGAATGAGTGAAAACAGAAAAGACCTGCAAAGTATGTGGAATCCAGTCTATAATACTCATTAACAGATGGATGGAATGCAAAAAGAGAATTTAAGCCATTTCCATGATTAACAAATGCTAATTAGAGCTTACTAGAATACTCCCACAGTTCATGATAAATGTGTAACTTATTATCTACTGTGCAGTTATCAACATTTTTCTCTGGACTGAGCAAATCTGACACCAGATTCCTGAGACTAAAAAGAACCCAAACATTTTTAGAAGCAACTTGCAAGCCTGATTGCTATAGGTATGTTAATTTTGCAAACTGAAAATGCTAAGATCTCTGTGGTATCATAGCATATGCTGGGACTAAACATCACTATAGACCAAGGGGAACGTTGCAAATAAGACAATAGCAGCTTTGTTTCAATTCAAGTGAATAGGTGATGAGATTTATAAAGTTAATTTGTTCTTGTGTAGCCTTGGTATTTTGCTGCATGTGTAGGAGGATTTGCAAATTCAGTCAACAACAGCCCATAAGGCAGAGCCTTGACCAGAGCTGAATGAACCATTGAGAACATTCCTTTGAATAATAGCTTTCTAATACTTCATGAAATTCAGTAAACATATTATTTGCTGAACTCATTTGACAGACTGTCTGGTTTTAGAGGGATTAAAATCTGAAACACAGCTACAGTGCAACCAGTAATTTTAAAGAAACGTGCCAGAAAGGTTATTCTACACATGCTAATCAATAAGCTCTTAGCCTGATGTCAGTTAGTGGCTGAGTGCCTTGGCAAGCACCACTGGAGCATTATTTTCTATGGGAAAAAACTAACTGTTACATACTGCAGGTACTGCTTCTTCATGTCCACATATGTGCCAATATTTGAATGCATCCATATGCATCATCTTTTTCCTGATGTGTTTTGAGCACTGTAGCACATGATAGCAAAGAATTTCATGGATTATCAGTTTGTGGCAATTTTTTGGTGTGCAGCCTCTTAAGAACAAATTGTTTCCCAGCCTTCTGTGAGCTCTGAGTATCTTGTATCTGACAGGAACTACTCATTGCAATTGCCTTTGCCACAACCATTTCTTCTGATAGAGAACACATTTCTCATCTTTCTGTCATTACTGCTACCCTGTCATAGGGTCTTGTTTTGAGGCATGGCAAGGTGAGGGAGCTGGGCAGCAGGGATGTGTCAGTAAGGATTTTTGTGCAGTAGGACTGCAAGGAGCACTTGCTGTTTTCTATATATCACAACTTTGCCCATGGAAATCATATATTCAGATGAAATGCAATGAATTAAAAAACATGGCAAGGTAGTATTAACTTATTTCCCATTGTCTCCTGTTTTTTGTTCTCCAATGGTTTATTTCTATCAATCTCTTCTCCTATCCAAAAGACCGAGGATTTGCTTAAAATCTGTAAAAAAGAAACCAACAACACAAAACCCTGACCCAAAAACTAAAACAAAACCAATCAGAAAGAGAAATCTCTCTTCCCTGAGTTTCTATTTGTAGTCAGTGAGTGGCAAAATACACAGAAAATGACAACACTGATACTAACACCACCAGCTTCAGTAATATAATTGCTACATAAACTCATAAACACGCATTTTCTTCTGAAAAGTGAGGCTCAGAGACTTTGGTGACACGGTACTTATTCTGGAGCCAAAGGGAGTGCTGAGTGTGACAGTATGATAGTACTGAGAGGGTCAGTGCAGCTGTTGTGTAGAACAGAGCAGAGAAAAATTCCATCAAATTTCTGCTGTGCAGGGTGCAAGTGGGAACATTTGAACCTTGTGTTTAGTTCCCAGATGCACAAACCACATGTCTGAGCTGACACAGAGGGAAGTATTGTTCATCGGTTAAAGATTGGCATCAATTACTTCCTCCCTTTGGGCCATACTGGGAACAATATTGTGGCTCCCTAGCTGCTGGGGCAGCAGAACTACATGCTGACCCACACTGAAGAATTAATTACAAGTCTAAATGGAAGATCTATATGATACAACACAAAATTGAGAGTGCAAAGTGTGACAGAATGAAGCAAGAGACAGAAAAACGTGTGACCACAAACGGTAATAGATAAAGAAATTCAATGCACAGGCCACAGCACGTTCTAGCACCATGCATGTTTGTGTTTCCTCTCATTTCTCCATTTTCCTTTTTTCCTTCCCAATTTTTAACAAATATGCACAGAGATACAGAAAAAAAAAAAAAGAAAAAAAAAGAAAAACTTAAAGCAGAGAAGAGAACTGTTGATGCTTAAAAGATCACAGCTGGGCTGCGGTCAGAGCCGTCACTTTGCTTTGGCTATTGTTATTTCCCAGGCTGACTCCCCCATGTAAACTACAGCTGTGAGCAGGTGGCAGCACACATCCATGTGTGCTCTGCACAGCAGAGTGACCTCTCTTAGCATCTTGCGCAGTTTTTCATGCTCAGCTGAAAACTTAATGTACAATGGCAGGCAGATATAAACAAGGATTTCACAAGATAAAAGCAAAATACTTAGTCCAAAACTCCTAATGTTTTGGTTTCCTTTTGCTGATATAGTTCATATTCAAATAGAATTTATAATCAAAAACATCTTCAGAAAGAGGTCAGTGTGGGTGAATATATAAGATGATTTCCTCTTCAGATGAAAATGGTTTTCTTTCCTTTTTTTTTTTTTTTTTTTTTTCTTTAATTGGAAAAAGGTCAAGCCTCTTTCCCGTTGCTACATCTTGTCTTTTTCCATGGAGAATTGACTTGATTGTTTTCCAAACATTGTTTCCTGTTCTTCACAGAGGGGAAATGTTTGTTCCTTGTTTCTAATAATCAGACATACTGTAATGACTTGCTCACAAGGAAGACAAAAAAACACAGGAAAGTTAAGGCTGACAATGGACACTTTCTTTATGCTGCCATGTTAAGAGAAAGAGTGGAGGCTGATCCACTGAAATAGGCATAATACTCTGGGAAGCCTGAACAAGCTGGATAGCAAATGTATAGCAGAGTATATGGCGGCATTTATTTGCTAAGGGAAACAGAGAGGTTTTTTTCTCCTTTTGATTTCCTGGACCTCACTAACATCCAGCTATCACCTCATGCAGAAAGTCACTGCTCATTCACAGGCTCAAATCTCTGGATACACAAAGCAAAGATACAACTGCCATATTGGAAGGGCATAAACCAATGATATTCACCTGATTAATTTATTTTGATTTGATTGGAGTGATCTCAGCACTGCACTCAAGTGGTACTTAAGCTTGTCCCAGTAGGCAGTTTAAAACGCTGTTTAGACAAGATCTGTTGCAATGACTGTATGAAGCCATAACTATTCTTTATGAATCAGATCTAGGAAAACCAAAGTTTTGCCCACAAGACTTTGTCAGTTATCCTAGTACCATTAGCACTGAAGCCAAGGTGCACAGCTGTGCATACCAAAAGCTCTCTGAAAGTAGCATAGGATAAGCCAAAACAAAACATGGCAGTTAAAGCCACGAGCACATGATTTTTCTGCCTCCATTATTGACTTAAAGTCATCTCATATCATCATGTATGCCAAAATTTCTTTTTTTCCATGCAGTCAAGACAAGAATTTATGTTTTAACTTTTTCTTTTCAACCTCTATGCATATACTTAAGACATGCCATAATCTGCTGGAGTAAATAGGTTATTTGTTGCTTTCTAATTAGCAGGAATGCGTCATTCCATATTAATGCTTTCAGTGACTAACAGTTGTTCACAATGTGATCATTCAGCATAGATTTTCATATTGTAAATGACTGAATGCTCAGCAGGTAAGACATTTTAGCTGGGTTATGTCACCTCCACTTATTTTCCATCACTTCTCAGTCTTTGAGTGCTATTTTGAGCCACTGGGAAACAATAAATAAATATGAATTTTTACCATTCTCTTTCTATTCTATTCTAATTCCTGCCAATATTTATCTGGAGCAATGCAGCTCACAAGGATTAAAAAGTCACCTTTTCCCCCCTGAATATTATTCTCCTTCTTACTGTTCACCTTAAACATCCACTTCCCTTCTGTGCAATGTTTTTACAATAAGACTTGTTATTATATCAGAAAACAGTTAATTATTGCTATTAAGGAAATCTCTTGCCATTTTTCTTTTCCCCCACCAATTCTAATTATCTTGATAATAAATCTGAAGCTGATATTACTAAAGCAAAGAGTAATCTGGCTCTTTAAAGTCCTTACTTTAAGTATTCCTTCTGCAGTTTCACTCTTTTCAAAACTGGAAGACAAACAAGGAGATAAATTATATGTTCTTTATATTCTTCCCAGATGTTCTTATTCACTAACTTGATGTAATTCTCAAATGTAATGGATTTTGTAATGGCTGATATGAATTAAAATATCAAAAAAATCCTAATTAATTAAAACACAAATGATGATTGAAGGCAATGAAGAGAAGGAAAACGCACAAAAACTTTAACACTAATGAGCATCAACAGAAAATAATATCACAAAGTGCAAAAGAAGTTAATTATTAAAATTACTGTGTCTTTATATCAACTCTCTGGAGAAAAACTGAGTTGTATTAGGATTGTATCTCTAGCTATTGCAATTATGAATTATGCTTATAAGAAGAGAAAAAAAAAGCCTAAGTCTGAAAAAAAGCTAAGTCAAGCTTCATTTGAAGAAAATGACTGCTACATAAGTATTTGCTCATCTTTTCTGAGGTGCTTCTGTCTGAATTGGTTCTCTGTCTCTCCTTATTAATCTATTATATTTAAGTAATCACACCAAGACCTATGCATTATATTAGGTGGAAAACATCGATAAGCTGGAAAGATGTCAGGAAACAGCAGCAAAACTGAGAGGAGGATGTAGGGCGTGAAGTAAAAAGGGGGAAAAAAACAACGCCCAGGGCAGCATTCTTAGCAACACTCCTTAGCTCAAGATAGGAAGTATATGACATATGGTCACAGTCTATAGAGTCTATGATCTTTGAGGTCAGTGAAAATATATGCTTGTAAAAATGTAACTAGGAAGAGCAGGATGGCGCCCACTGTGCTTGCGTAGTAAATACTAAATGTAAAAATTATCCATCAATGAAAGTCAGTGTTTCTCATTGTTACTGTGGGCACCTTCCACATTAGACAGTCATGTAAAAGAAAGTAGTCCTGTGACATCTGGAAGGAAATAAGTGATATCCCCATGGCTCACTTGCCCAGTGCCAACATCTGCATTCTTCCAATGGACAAAAAGCTTGGGTTTCAAGGGAAAATTTAGAGGAAAGGACACAGGACAACAATACTAATTGGCAAACATTTTACAGTATTAGATCTTAACTCTGAATTGCACAGTAGAAGGGGGAAAAACAGATGTGATTTTGTTTCTACCTGCACAACAGTGTGATCAAATATATATATACATATATATAAATATACATACTGATGCAGGAAGGGTTAGAAATGTTACTGATACTGTGCATGCCATTTCTGCAACTGATGTACATTATACCAGCAAACAGTAAAATCTAAATTCTCATAAAGTAGAACTAGATCTGCCATCAAGAACATGGATGAACTGAGCATATAGAACTGGCGCATCACAAAATCACATATTCATCACAGTTGTAAAAGACCTTTAAGACCACCACATCCATCACATCATCAGCTTGACCAACCAAGTCCTATCACTGAACCATGTCCACAAGTCTCTTAAATATTTCCAGGGATGGGGCCTCCACCAGGGCAGCCTATTGCAGTACTTGACCAATTCTTCTTCTTATCCCAACTGAGCCTCCCCTGGTACAATTTATATATTTCAAATATGTATTATCACCATCTCTTACTGCCCTGAATGCACAAAAAGAACAGTGAGGATTTTATGCCTCAGTGTTTACTATTATTTCAAGTTACGGGTTACCTGATGGTATTTGAACATCTAAAAGAAGAACTAATTTTAACCAGTGATATCCTGTTTTTTTCCCATAATAAAAAGGTGAAGTCTTGTATAAGTAGTTGGGTATACGGTGAAAATAATGAAAAGATGGTAGTTGCAAATACCCCAAAGGTTATTCACAGGAAAAACTCACCTGTATAGAAGCCTTCGGTCTTCTGGGAACCACTGAGGCAATCTCCAAGGAGCCATCTCCAAGAGATGCTGCCTTAGTGGTGGCCAGCACTTAAATGAGGTCTAGAGGAGGTGGAGTCAAGCTGCACCCCTTCCGGGAGCACAGCTGAATTACTCTCACCTGTGCTCCCACAGCTGACCCAATACTTGCCTCAGCTGATTAATCAGAGGTTCAGGCTGTGATTACCAATTTCCCATACATTGTGGATGTCTAGACTTCCTATCAAGCTGTAAGGAATAATCAGATCAATTGACTTAGCTACAACACTATTATTATTTACTGACTGGGCTTACTTGCAACAGCCTAAAGGTTTAATTTTTGTACTTTAAGGGAGCTGAAAAATGAGACTGTCTTGCAAATTGCCACAGCCCTAAAAATGATAACTAATGGGTCAGAATACAGTGACAAATAAAGATTTTGCTTCCTGTGTGCTTCCATCCGGCTCACATACACCTCTGCAGGGAGCCCCAAATCCTGCTGTTTCCATTTGTTGCAGTGCAACCTTGAATTCAGTGGCTTTTGGCATCTCCTCTCTGGCTGCCACCCACCCTGCATTTGCAGGACATACATCAGCTTTGAAGTCAAGCTGGCAGAGAGCAGGGATTCAAGGCTAAAAGGGCTTTGTACAGCTCCCAACTCTCACGTCAGTGAAGTGCTCCCTGTCTCTAGTTCTTTCTCACTGTGAAGCAGTCTTGTACCACACTCATCTTCCCTTTTGTCACCTTTTGTCTTCTCTTCTGTGCCCAGCTTGAAGATGTAAGTGGCTAATGGGTTAGATGCACTTGACATAGGGTTGGTATCTGTTAAACACTGTGATCAGGATGCTGCCTCTTGCTGAAGATGCCTGTTAATTGCCAGCACTAAGAAAACAGGAGGCAATACCAAGATTATTTTAGATATAACTGGTTCCCACACTTTCTCCTTGAGCATCTGGTGCAGCTGTGGGATTACATTAGGGGGATGTGTTATTTGCATGTGTGGACTATGGCTGGGGCTTGTCCATCTCCTCTGTTGTAAATTACCTATGTTAGTTTGAATGAGTGGGCTTAAAAGAAACTGTAGATTTACTTTTTTTTTCTTTTTTTTTTTTTCTACATGCTCATTCATTTGCTTGTTGCCTTTTAAACTGAAAAAAAGAACAACAACAACAACAAAGATTGTAGGAACTTAAGGTTTTCCAGTGAAAAAGCCTTTCTGTGATTCATTGGAAAGTGCTCTGAGATGTTAGAATACTAACTTTTCTGTGGCAGTAACAACAGCCGAAAGAATACTCTTTTGGCCTTAATACACTGCACAATTCATACAGAACTAATAAATTTCATTTCAGATGCAAGTAGTTGTTGATGATAACTGTGGATCTGCTGATGGCTCATTTTATATCCATGCAGTACAAATGAGACTTTTTCCCCAAACCAATAGGAGACTGAAGAACAGAAAATAGTGAATAGTCTATCATGAATGCCAGAGAAAACTATGGGAATATTAGTCGCTGGGGGAAGAGGTGAAAGGGGCAGAAGTGACACACGAGAGTTAAGCAATGTCAGTGTTGTAATTTGCTGATGATTCAAGGGCCTCTTCTAAAGACTGGTCACTTATTTTAGGTTCAAAATTATGACCACTGAAGAATGCTCTACTAGAACTGCAGTGATGAGGTTTTTGAGACAAATGTGCATTTTACCTTTCTACAAATGCTACTAGAAAACTAATATTAGTGCTCATGAAGAAAATGCCTCTAGGGTTATCAGGGAAGCTGTAGAGTTTTTTTGGTTAATTATTCTTTCTGGAGGAAAGCTATTTCAGTGCTTTTTCTATCATTACAGGGTTAAGATATTTGGATTTATAAGTCCCTAAGTTCAGAATAACACATATATAGAATAACTTCTACCCACACAAAGGAAATTTATTATGTGAAAAAGAGCTGGAATCTACTTACTTGAAATTTATCATACTGCATGCACAAGCACCTCAGTTTATTTCAGTCTCCTTGTTAGGTAGATTCATCTAATACTGTTGATGTTTTTTTAAAGAACTTTAGTCCACTGCCTTAGAAGTTCAGTGGCTAAAGGAAGTGTATCACAAAATGTCACTTAAAGCAACAACACAAAACTTGAGAAACCCAGTAATTATTACTTATCAACACTGCATGAAGGTTGGGAAGAAAATACATTTGTGAAGTAGGATTTTCTTAATGAAGTCTATTCCTGGGAGTCCAGGCAACTGGTTATATGACTGTTTTTTTGCCATGGTTGTGAACACAAAACTTTTACAGAAGGAGGGGCCTAAAATAAAAACTTAGAAGGGATCTAAATAAGTCTAAATTCTTTTCAGGACCTGTACGCTTTTTCTCTCTCCTTTCCTCTAAGCACTTCCAGTGACCTCCCATTAGTCCCCTGGAATTTAAAAGTTTCTGTATCCTTCAATGTTTCAAAAATATGACTTCCTAAAGTAGAACACTAAATGCAGGTTATGAGTTCAGTTATAAGTGGCCATTAAAAACTAACAAAAGAGGAAAGCTGACTCAACATATCTACCCAGAAGAAAATATTAAATACTAATTATTAAAAAAGAAAAATTAGGGATTATATTAAGAGGTACTCAAATATTCTGAGAACATGTTCAAATAGTGTTAACAAGTGTAAAGACACAAGATTTCTTAATAAATTCTCCAAATCCACAGAAATCAAAAGGAATCTTTATAACATCAGTTTTCCAGAACTAAAATGTCTTCTGCTCAAAATCTGAGCTGAGTGGTTGCACAGAAGACACAAAGCTTTGTTAGATGCTACCACCAAAATAGCTGTAGTATTACAATAGGAGCACTTGTGTTTAGCACTGGTTTGCTAAGACATTAGCTAAGAGTTTCCTGCCGTCTTCTGTGATATACTGTAATGGGCGCCTAATAGGTCAATGAGCCTGTTTTCCTTCTAATTCAGGATTCTCTCATAGGAAAATCATCAGCTGATTGTCAATTAAAATTCCATTTTCTAAATACTTCTATAAAAAATATGCTGCCATCTCGACTGAACAAAGGACAACATTCAACTAAACTAAGTGATTTATATTATAAAAGGCATTTAGAAATTCAGTTGCATTAAACAATGAAATCCCATAATTGATCAAGGGAAGATATTAAGCTTTATGTTTGTGGATCAGTACTGACCTCTTTTTGCACTGTATTGTTTCTTATTATGTAGAATAGTCTGTAGTGACATACTGTAATGTGTCTTGTGATTTACTCTGTGGATTGCTAGGCAAAACTAACTAGTCTGAATTAGTATGAAAGAGTCAACATTTTTAACTGTTGCATTTTTTCTTTCTGATGAGAAAGGAATGAGAAATTTTTATCCAAATGCTGAAATCAGAAACTTTAAGATAATAAGCTTTCATTAAGCAAAATGCTTATTACCACGTGAAGAACTGGAGCAATAAGGGGAAATGGGGCTATGGACTTTCTTCCCCATCTGGCATGTAACTAAACAAAGTAGCTACTTCCCTGGCTCTGATTCTATGAATAGCAAGTTGTTGGGATTTTTGTTACACTGAGCTCTTCTTTTGCAGAAGTGGAAAGATCTTTTAATAATAGGAAATATTTTTGGATCAGGTCAAGTGAGGATCCAATGACTTTATAGATATTTACTGATGGCTTCCTATCTAGATCCACTTTTGCTGTATGCTTCCTCTTTTTCTTACTTACTTTATAAAAAGAGCTTAGCCATTTCCATTATCATTCTGGGGTAACCTTTGGTTAATCTGCAGGAAGGAAAACAAAATGAGAGCATTTTTCAGGAATGAAGATCAAGTTTCAAGTTAGGAAGAAATTGTATCTTCTAGGTTTTGATCTGGATGTACAAAATGGATTGTATGAGATAAAAATCAATGATTCTCTCATAGGGAGATTGAATGCCACTTTATCAAGCTATAATCACAAGAATAATATTTATATTAACACTGCAGTATTTGCAGTATGTTTAAAGGAAAGACTTGTGTGCAAAGTGCAATGTAGAATATCACTTCTAACTACCAGAAAATGAAGACTGGGAGGAGGTAGGTTTTCCTAATATCTGTTAAATCCAAACTGAGGCAGTTTTAGAGTTATGTCAGTTCAAGAGAGCCTGAAAGCTGGTATGAAGTCACACTTTCTCTTCCTTCTTTTTCTCTCACAAAATACTGTACCCAGATGCAGATAACTCCATAAAGTCCAACTATTATTATTATTATTTATATTATCATTTAGTCTCCTTTCTTGGGCATTTCACTTGTCACATGTGATACTTTATTTGATTAATTATAGCATAACAATTTGTAAAAAACTATTTCCACCTAGACAAGGAGGATCTAGAATTATGTGACATTTGGCCACATACCAAGGTAGGACTACTTTCATTTTGTTTGTGCTTTTGTAACTAAAGATAGGCCAGTTCAGGAAAGAGACACCGAACAAGACACTGAACTTTTGTCTCTGGCAGAGATAAACTGGAAACAGGTTTGCTAAATTAACTGTAGGTTCAGTGGTGGAAAATTTGGTATGGGATATCTGGCACAGCAAATATATGTCCACTTGTGAAGGTTAAAACTGTTTCTTTTTCAGTTGGTAAAGATAAGGAGTGGACACTTCTTGATACTTAAATAAGGATGTGCCACAAAAGAGTCTAGAGCAGACAATTCCAACAAAGACAAAAGAAATAAACATCGTAAATATGTTGTGCACTTTAATATTGGCATCATTTTCGGACTTGTGTTAAGTGAAAATGAATGTTTTTGATCTTCAATCAAAAGGTTTACCTTGAAAATGCAGGTGAAAGATAAACATCATTAATCCACTCTGATCTCACTTCAGTACTCTTTTTTTTTTTTTTTCCCTGTGAATGTGCCCATCAGATCATCTTGTTATGATTTTTTTTTTTTTTTTTACTCTGATTTTCTGTTTATCTGAATAGCTGCTAAATTCTTTGATCTATTTTTGTTGGACTTGCAAGGAACTGCAGAACTTCTGTGAAAGAGAGACAGAGAGAAGCAATGTGTTTCACCTCTACATTTTGTTGCTTCCATTTGGATATTGGGAACCCTTTGTGTAGAGAATAAATGATACAAGGTATAGGGCAGCATAACCACATTTAAAATAAGTGTGATGACCAATGCTCAGATCACTTTCTTTGTTAGACTTAACATAGAGTTCTTTCACTGTGCTAAGAAAAGACCCTAAATACTATGTTGGTCATAGTCCACAACGCATCCTTCCCTTAAAACTGTTTGGTTTGATCACTGCCATAAAAATTTTCTGAGTAGGATCTTTCTTGTAGTCTTGTGTTCTTTACTTTCTGTTGCTTCTAGCCTATCCATTTTGAAAGCAATTCCCTGGGCAGAATTATTAGATATTCAACAACATTAATGATTTTCTCATGCTCCATAATGTCAAAACTTCAATAGTAATTTCTTTATGATGGTTAATTGAGGCTTAGAACAACATTTTAGGCAGTCACAATATCCATTCTCTTCCCTTCTTGTGCCCTGGGAGAATACATCAAACTGCAATAAATGCAGTAAACTAATGTGCATGATATTCTGTAATGTTTATATATCATGTCAGACACAGCACTGTATTCGTGTCCTGGCTCAGTTTCAGTTAATTCCTTATGACTTGCATGCACAGTCTAAAATAGCCCCCCAGGCTGTATAAGATCTCCATGCACAGTGTGCAAGTTCTCTTGTATTGCTTCTGGGTCTTTAGCAAGCCTGTTCAGTTAGGCCTCTGGGTTTTAGGTTTTGTACCTGTTAGTAGTTAGTCTTGTCACCTGTTCCTTTCTGTAACTACACCAACTCCTTGCTAGTAGGTCTACAGTTTTCTCTGTATCTGTCTATCTCCTATTCTCCTCCACAAGAGCACTGACAAGCATGGGGGATTCTTTTCTAATGGTCTTTAGATTAGTGTACAACTGAAGGGATTTCTGCCTCTGTAAAATGCCTTGGAGTTTATCTCTCATACAGGACTGGACTCTGGTATAATCCATGTTGTATGTAGCTAATGGTCCTCACCACAAGACGAAGGATTTTGTGATTTCAAGATTTGCTTCTGCTTCAACATTTAATAGAATCCAGCATCTGCATTTTGCTCATTGTATGCATACTTTCAAACAGCAGATTCCAAGAAAAACACAGAAATGAAATTTACAGCATCTAACAATAACTGTTAGCTATCAATGATCTTAACTATGACTACTGTAGTCAACTGTAAGCGATAATTAGAAGGGGACAAGTCAGCTACAGAAGCTTGTTGAATAATTGTGAAAATGTGGCTTCATACTAAATACACACACTTCCCTGTTTCTGCAGTGCTTACTGCAGATAAACTTTTGTGCCTGAAGAGTCATTACAGTCCTACTGAATAGATTTACTAGAGGGCCGCCTTAGGATGTTTCCATTTCAGTCCTTTCTGATGCGTGAACACACACATCTTAGTATTTGTCAGCATTCTACATCTACATACTAACAGGTAACATAGCTAATTTCTTAATTTAAGGGTTAAATTACATATATAAAATGTAAGGCTCTTCATATAAGCAAGCAGATCACTGAACATTCTTATTAGTTTCCTGCTATGAGACATTTAAAGCTCTAATTAGTGAATATGTTCAACTTTGAGCAATGCTCCCCAAGTGTATCTTTATCATTTGCATCTGTGGTGATCTTCTGGAGATGTCCAATTGGAAATCTAGCTATTTGACCAGCTTAACAACTGTTTGGTAAGTGTCAAAGAGTGAAGGCTGCAACTGGGTCAGTAGGGCAGACAGCTGACATGTCAGAAGAGAAAATGATGTAATATTTGTAACTTCACCCCTCAGTCCCTTCCCTGAATAGGGATTTTTCTTTCTGAAGTCTATATCAAATCCAGTAATTTCTTTGCTATTCTTGCATTCTACCAAAACGTATAGTGGTCTGTAGTGCTGACAACTCCAGTCCAAAACTGCATTTAAAATAAAATATGAGCAACTTTTCATGCAGAGGCCTCACTCTGCATGCAAATAATATATGAAGCATTTAAAAAGTTCAAAATAGAAATGCTTTTTGCAGGTCAAACTTTTTCAGTGTGTAACTGGACACATCTGTTAAGAATAAGAAGGTTCATAAATCATAGCATTAGGAAAAAGTGAGCATTCTCAGGACTCTCAGAAAGTGCCTATAATCACCTTTCATCCTCTGAAAGATGTAAATTTCCACAATTCTGGTTCAGTACCTCTGCAGTGATCCATGTTGGAAAAGGACAAAATCTCAAAGCAGTGCCATATGTATATTGCTTTCAAATCTCTCTTTAGCTACTTGCGCTTTTATGGAGCTGGATAACTTGGCAGGAAAAAAAAATAAACAAGAGAGAGAAGGTTAAGAATTGAACAGTACTTCGGGATTGACATAGAGGAGTCTTCCTGGCATTGGTAATGGTAATTGCTGTGATCTTCTTCTAACTTTTATCAAGTGGAAAACAAATTCTCCAACACTATGAGATATGAGTTTATAGAATTATACAGATTGAAAAGTTGGTTGTTTTAGTGTGCAGCTTAAGAGTTCAGTTCTGGGAGCATCTTGACCTCAAAGGTAGCTCTGCAAAAACTCCCCACTCATTTCAGCTCGGAGGTTACTTATGGGCTCTTTTCATCTTAGCAGAGTTATTGTGGCTATCCTTCCCAGGAACTAGCTACACATACTTGAAGAGAAGCAGACGTTGTTAATCTACCTGCACTAAGCGAGTCATCCACCAGTCAAGTACACCCACTGACAAGAAAGTGGATGTGCTCCAGAAATGAACTTATTATTCATTGACAAATGAATAATAATTACTGCTGATATCTCTGTGATTTATCTGAAATTCCTTTGGTTGCTGACTGCAAACTGTCTCCACAAAACACCACTCAAGAGAGACAGATATTGCAAATTATTCCAGAACTGCTTTAAAAATAAAATAAAACTGTAAGGTGTTTAGAGAAATGTGAAAATATAGAAACTGACAAGATGGCCTCTGTGTACCAGCACTATTTACAGGTAATTTATCTTGCTATGACAGTGAAGAATGTGTTTTTATTTCCCAAGATTCAATAACTAACTTCAATGCAACTTGGTTGAGACTGAGATTTATGCAATGTCAATAATATATTAGTTTATCTTTCAGCTGAGGAAGCAAAAATTGGCACATAACAATCTATTTCTTTGTGGCCACTGATGTTAAAATCAAAGACATATAAAAATGTTTCTGTCAGTTTCCCAACTACAGCAATAACCTATCAGCCTGAAGACACTTGTGTAACTACCACAGGAACATATAAATGATACAGGAAAAGTACCACATTACATCAGTTGAAATCTTGAATGTTAGCCCTTGGACACCAGTTTGTTTACAAAATCATGGAAAATAAAGATGACAACCTGTCCATATTGATGTCTTCCATTATGAATTGCCCAGGATAAATAACACACTAAAAAGTCTTTAGAGCAGTTATTATAGACTATGAAATTAGATAGTTCAACTAATTTTCAAAGAGTTTCAGAATGCAAAGGATGCTTGATTATACTGATTATTAACACATATACTGCCTGTATTTGTAGTCTTCTTTTCATAACACCTTTATACAACAGAGATCAGTCCAGTGAAAACAGCTAATACTTAAAGAGGTCCAACTTGCTTTTAACATTTTGATGATAGATACGATGGTTTCTGTATCTTGAACATAAGAATACAAAATGACCATTATCTTTAATTTAAAAAGTCATGCGGTTTTCACTATTAGAGTGAAAGAATCATTTATATTTTATATTTTATATTATCATTTATATTTTGTGATGTTTGCAAAGTAAATAGGAAGGAACTTTTATCATATAAATTCATGGGAGACTGGTGAGGTTAAATTACCTGAAATATGCCAGAGGAAACAGGCAGAAATTAGGCAAGCAGATAATGTTATGTTTGTGTTTGATCAAAGTGATGTTACTGCATAACAGTTTTATTGGCAGATTAGTAATTTTAGGGTGGAAAATTATTGGGAGGATAGCGTTGTAAAACATAAAACAAAATACATCTTGCAGGGATGCTTTTGCAGTCAGTCAGACAGGAAACAAGCTGAGGCTTCTTGTGGTGCACAAATTAATGTCCTAAAATGGACACTGGTTTTCAATACTGGTGTGGACAGCAAGACTCAGAGGAGACAGGAAACACATTCATATATTAACACAGATATGGAAATTGGGGTCAAGTATACACAAAGAATAGGAGCCCTGGCTTTTCTGTTTCACGATCATTGGTCATTTAATCATACACTGCGCAAATACTCTAAAGAGGTTCAGACTCTGGAAACAGACACCTATGAAATAAAGGGTAGAAAAGTAGTTTGAAAATTTACTACCTCTAATCTCTTCTTTGTCTCCTTCACTTTTAGACTCAAAACAGACTCTTTATCCTAAAAGTCGCAATATTATTTTTAGATGCACATGATAGGAACATTTTAAGTAATATCACTTTTTTCCCCTTCAGCTCATACAGCAGGAATCTGAGTTGCTGAGCAGACATTTTCCCTGTTAGAAGAATTTATCCTTTAACTACCAGAGAGAACTAGTGATGGATAGACCAGAGAAGAAAAGGCAAAAGAGCAGAAACCATTAAGTAGTGAGTTAGGGACCTATAAGTATGAACTAATTTTGACAGATAAATAACCCTTACTTATGAACTGAATCTTAAAAGCTCACCTACCTATGCAAATGATGCATTTTTTCATCTTATTTATGAAGCTCTCATTATATTCCTTTGTCAGGTCAGAACACTGACTGAGCAAAAATCAAACAAACAAACAAACCTGCACCAGACCCATAATGATATAAATTCTGTAGGGATTTGAATACCTCTTACTTGAACACAAGCTGTTAGTGGATGTAGGGCAACACTGATATTAATTATATTGCAGTTGCTGTAGAGACTGTCTCAGAGCATGAAAAGGCATCTGTGATGCTGCCTGAGAACTGGTGCACAGCTACCTGAGGTAAAAAACAAGCACCTGCCTAAGGCAATAAGTTGCTGCTGCCCTCCCTGACTGCACTGCTTTCCTGAAGCTATAGAAAACTTTGAATGTGGTGAACCCTGGAATCGTGAGCACTTGAATTTTGATGGATAATCTACTTGTCCAAGGAAATCACAAAAACAAAACAAAACAAAAATCTACCAGGACAGAATCCTGCCATAGGTAAAACTCTGTGGTGAACCCTGGAATCGTGAGCACTTGAATTTTGATGGATAATCTACTCTTCAAGGAAATCACAAAAACAAAACAAAACAAAAATCTACCAGGACAGAATCCTGCCATAGGTAAAACTCTATCAGTGTTGTAGGGTGGGAGGAAAAGAGAAAGGAAATGAAGACTGAAAACATTTTATATGAATGTGAACGGCATCAGCTTCTCCTCACCTCAAACATCTCCTAAAGGAAGCCTTTCCTAGATCCCCCATAAGTAGCTGCAGCCTTATCATCCACAACCATGTAGTTAATCAGTAACAGTGCTGCTACTGATTAAAATGCTAAATATGAAAGGACTAAATATTTTTTGTATTTGCCATATGAACCTTGTCAAGCAGTCTGTGACCCTGCCTCCTGGAGACACATACATCTAGATGGCTGCCAACAGCTTGCTATTTTTGTCAAACACTTCCCAGGGTGTGGCACACCCTTAATATAGGGCCCAGCGTTGGGATGGAAACTACATTGGCTGATGTAGCCCATTAAGATACACCTAAGGAAGAGAACACTTAGTTTTACAAAGAACCAAGGCTACATTTGGTCACAGAATGACTACTGTTGCCTCACAAGCTATTTGCTGGCTGAGTGATGACTGAGAGGATTGGTTTAAAAGTATTAATTTATTCAGAATGAAAAGGGGTGCCCTTCTAAGAAAGGTATGCTGGCGTGATACCGATATTTTAAGCCTTCATTATACTCAGTAGTTGTTACATTCACAAGCAACACAAACCCTCACGCACCAAAGGTAGTTTTCAAACTTACTGCCTTGTAAGTTGTAGTTAATGTTGAGTGTAAAAATTACCAAAATAAATCATTATTATTTCTCTTCAAACAGCTTACCTAGAAGGACTATTCTACAAGCTGTCTTACATACGCTCTCTCAGTGGTACCAGAAGGTAGAAAAGAATCAGAGATCTTAAAATACCTTTTTTTCTCTGAGAAGCAGATTAACATCTTCAATCGCCTTTGATTAGTTTGATACCTATGATTATCTGAATAGCTGAATTTGGATATCAGAAGACAGGCTGCAGATCTAACTTAATGAAGAAAATTTTTTTCTTATAAACATTGCTAAGTTATTATTATTTAATTTTCTCTTGAATAACTTCTGCAAAGACATAGTTGCTTTACATAATACCAGAGAGGACCTAATCTGAAAACTCCTATATGAAACCAGAGCAGAATGAATTGAACTGAAATTTTAATTTGCCAAGATAATAAGCAATGATGAGAATTAGCTTCTCATGTGAAAAAAAAATGTAGGTTAAAACACATACCCAGCAAATAGTAACCATTTTAAAAGTGAAAACCTGTCTTCTGTGGTGACAATTAGAGCCATTTCTCATATAATTGAAACTTGTGGGGGTGAACAAAATAAACATCTGAATGTCTCTAACAGTTAAAAATACATCCTTAACATATACAAAATATCGTGATGCTGAAGAGAATATTAAGGTTAAGGAAAAGGAAACATCACATTCATTGACGTCCCTCCTAAGGAAGCTGTGTTATAATTGCAGGTCATACAAGAGTTAGGCCCAAAATAGTACTGACAGTTGAAGTGTCCACCCATGTCACTTTTTCCCTTGAAGATGCAAAGACTTTGAATGCCACATAAAGCAGGGCACTGAAAATATAAACTTCAAGCTTGGGATTTATGAGTTTTCATCTATTCTTATTCTGCTCTTGGCAAAACTTTAAAGAATTGGCTATGTCATATCACACTTAAATGTGGATTAATAGGAAAAATGTGCAGGGACTTTGACAGTATAATTACGAAATAAATTAACATGTACCTTATCTGCAAGATATTGTTTGTGTACATTTTAATGTGGAGAAAGTACAGGGACTTCCTCCTGGTGCTTAGATCTTTTCCAGTAGCTAGTATGAAATCTTGTTTCAGAAGAGTCAAATACTTGCTAATGCTTTGTACTTGCGTATGAACATTTCTGTCGCCAGGCACTGCCCTGGAGATTTATCATACAGACTCCATAGATTAGAAAGTTCAACTAAATGCAATGTGTGATTTGCTTAATGCAAATGTAATATTCAAAAGCGCTTCACAGACCATCCTTTTTATTCGGCAAAAACCATCCACTTCTTCGTGTCCTTTGACACATTGTTCAAAGCTCTTTCATTTGATGCATTCTTACAGCTGTGATGGGAACAAAGTCTATGGCTTTAAAGTCAGCAAAACTATCCTCCTCATTCACTCAGCAAATGTTTACAAGTACACCAGAGAAAGAATTTCTTCCTGATGTGTGCTTTCCTGCCTTGGAAAACATGGATGCTGCCACTGGAGGTACCACAAGCAACTGCGTGTTATGGGTGGTATCTGTAAGTGAATACAGATTTTCATTCATCTGTTGACTTTATCCCAAATACATCTAATTGTTAGCAAGATAGTAGAGAAGATGCTGAAATTAGGAATAGCTTACGTGGAAATTTGTTTTGCAAGTAGAAAAGTAAATGGCAGTAATTTCGAGAGATGAAATGAAACATTTAATTGCTGAAAAGTAATAGGAATTAGGTCTGAAGAGAGAATTTTTAAGATCTAAGCTTGAAGTCACCTTCTCTGCTGCTTGCTGAAAACTAGAGGACTATAAAAAAGAACTGTGTTGCCCAGGAAAATCATGGTTTGCCAAAATGCTCATGTGGACTTGAAACCGTATGTCTACCAGCTGTTATCACAGAACAACAAAATGTCTCCAAGTAGAAATCACACTTTTTTAAAAGAACTATTTTTTTTTCTAAGAAAGGTTCATCTAAGAACAGTAATAAGTGTAAAACAATCTAATTACAGACATTCCTCAATAATAAATACCCTACAAGTAAGACACAATGAGCAGCTGCTATTAGTTTTCTCAAGTATATTTTTTAAACCTAGTGTAAAAAGCAGGGAGAATTAAAGAAGTAATCTTTCAAATCCTTTCTAGAAATAATATTTTCATTAATTAATACAGAAGTTTTGATTTTAATTTGGGAAGAGTTCCTTGCTCATACTTCAAATCTCATCTGTGATCTACATGAGAGCCAGCTGCAGAAGTAGGTGCTTAAAAGTCCCCATATCAACATTAAAATATTTCAATGAGAACAAATTTTGCATTTATTGTCTATTTCAGAAAGATATAAGATAGATTTTCACATCAAGTCAATTGAACTGAAAATCACATAATTCAAAAGCCTCCACTTGTTTGCATTTCTTTTGTTGAATACAAGGAGACAGTAGCTTTTAAGTAGTAGAAAACACAACCAGGCCATGCATTTCTTAGCTGTTTCAGGCTTTCTTGCACATTTCCATGACACATCGTCTGTAAGTACAATGGCATAATGCCCACTGGGGAAAAGACTGGAATGCTATTTGTTCCCAAAACTGCATTTCCTTGTAAGGGAACAAGCTTTACTTGGCAAACAGTTTCCAACCTTTCACTACATTCAGATAAAATCAAGGTTGCCTTTTTATTATTGCTACTTTTTTTTTCTTTTCTTGCTAGAGAAATAAACATCTTTCTTTGGTTGGTCATGCTGAACACAAAAAGGTTTCTTCCTTTCACAGACCCTGCAAAGCTCATATCTATGGTTCAAAACAAGCTATGTCAATAGTTTTTTATATAAATAGTTACGTATTTAAAGCTGGCAATGATTGTGATGTCTCCTAATATTTCTTGAAGCTACATTGGTGCAGAGAAACAGAGCTGCAGTGATGAGAAAGCACATAATCTACTAATATTTACAGGAGAAAAACAACGCTTAATTGCGTAGTCTTACAAAATGTTTTATTTGCTGCAGCTGACCAGCATTTCTTCCAGAGCAACAGCAATTCTACAAATGGCCTTGTAGCTGGAAAGTCAGATACTACATTGATTGATACTGCCTCTCAGTTTAGACCCGAAGTAACTATTCAAACATTTGTTAAATGCTTGACATTATACTCCTCATGGGAGTTATTCCCAAGGCCTAGATTAAGTTTTAACATAACACGAAGCATTGTCTTGTTTCTTTGGAAGTTAGGATTTTCAGTAATTTCATCAGAACAAAAGCAATTTAGCTAGACTTTTTTAAAGCATTCTCCTCATGCAGTGCTTCTCTTTTTATGGAAAAAGGAATATGTTTCAGAAGAATATGATTTCAGGGAGGAGGAAAGAAGTAATGGAAAATGCTTTGTGTTTTTAGAGGAACAGTAGGTCAAAGAACCGGAAGCAAGAAAAGATTAACCCCAAATGGAGCACAGACTTGTGAAAAAAATCAGTGATCAGAAGGCTAGAAAACAAGTTCAGGAAATAAAATGGACTGGGAGAGGGAACACCCAGAAGAACTTAGTCAAACAACGGAATCTCAGCTTCCAGACAAATGAATGATATTCCTCTGGAGCAGGAAAGCAAGTAACTGGGTTCACAGTGCCTCCTAACCTGAACCTGGACACTTGCATACACTTTGAGCAGTATAGTGATGTAACAGGTCGGCTGCAGGTCTGCCTTACAAGTATGAGGTGATCACACACAGATTTAAGAGCTTTCTGTAGAACTGAGCTTGCACTGTATTTCAGTGCTGTTACAAGATCTGCCTGTATGCCAATGCACAAAATCCATACTCACAAAGCAAGCAAAGTATTCAAATATTTCAAGGTCTGCAAACATTCACTCCTATACCTCCTTAGTTCACAGCTGCACATATACAAAAATAGCCCTGAAGTAGTTTACCTAATGAATCAGACCAGTGAAAGAATACTTTACAAAGGCACATACAAAATGTATACTAACCATTTTTTCCTTATGAAGGGAAAACAAATCTTTCGGAAACATCTGGCTTCCCAGAATCTGTAGGAAGTCTGTGGTTAACTCCCTCTTCAGTAGCTTGTTACCTTGAAATAGCAGTATTTTAATAAAGCAGTAGCCATCATCGTGATCAGGGAAATGGCAGTGTCAGATAAAGTATTTGTGAAAGAATGTATATGCACATAAAGCTGCTGCAGCAGAGAAAACAGAGTGCTATATAAGTTTGATGATACTGAACAGCATGAGCTGATTCTTAATGCAAGACTGAAAATTTAACTGGGGAATAGCAGAAGTCATCACATCTGTTTACAATAATTTTATCTAAAGATAATATTTTATCTCAGTCCTACTTAATTATATGGAATTAATACAAAATTAAGTAGAGGTATATGAGGGAGAAGAAATGGGAGGGGGGGGGGGGGGGGGAGGTGTTGAGAGAGAGAGAGGAAATTTGGAGGGGTGGAAAAGAATGTTTTTTAATTTTCATCCAGAAAGTAGTATCAAGAAATCTCCTACTTTGAATTACATCTTGAGCTTGAGAGAATGCTGGTATTTTAGTTAGACAGTCCTTTAGCATCTGAACCTAGGGGCTACAGGTTGGTGAGCCTGGGAAAATAATGGAACAAACCCTCCTGGAAGATAGGTTTAGTCACATACAAGAAATGGAGGTGATCAGGGACAGCACAGTTTCACAAAGGGCAGATTGTGCCTGACCAATCTGTTGGCCTCCTGTCATGGAGTGATGTCACTGGTGGACAATGTAAGGGCAATTGATGTTGTCTACCTGGAGTTGTGAAAGCCCTTTGTCATGGTCTCATACTACACACTTACCTCAAAATAGGAGAGAGATGGATTTGAAGGCTAGACTATTCGATAGATAAAAGTTGGTTGGATGGTGGTAGCCAGAGGGCTGTGGGCATCAGTCCTATGTCCAGTGGAAGCCAGTCATTAGCTGTGTCACCCAAGGGTTTGTCTTGGAACCAGTGCTTTTCAACATCTTTATCAACATCATAGACTGATAGATTGAGTGCACCCTCAGCAAATTTGCCGATGACACCAAGCTGAATGGTGCACCTGATACAATAGAAGGAAGGGATGCCATCCAGAGGGATCTGGACAGGCTTGTAAAGTGGACCAATGTGAATCTGGCTGTCCAGAGAAGCTATGGGTACCCCACCCCTGGAGGTGCACAAAGCCATGATGGATGGGGCTCTGGGAAGCCTGAGCTGGTGGGGGGCGGCCATGCCCTTGACTGAGGGATGGGACAGGGTGCAGGGTGGGCTGTGAGGTCCCTTCCAACACAAACCATTCTCTGATTTGACTATCTGTCAGATTCAGGACAGACTACAGACAAAACTCATTTTTAAGATGTTTGCTGCCACCTAGTGTCTGAATTCCCCTTTCCCATCTTAATATCATAGACTCATAGAATGACCCGGGTAGAAAAGGACCACAATGATCATCTAGTTTCACCCACTGTGCTATGTACAGGGTCACCAAGTACTAGATCAGACTGCTCAGAGCCACATCCAGCCTGGCCTTGAATGGCTCCAAGGATGTGGCAACCTGTTCCAGTGTGTCACCGCACTCTGTTTAAAAAGCTTCCTCCCAATATCTAACATAAACCTCCCCTGTCCTAGTTTAAAACTGTTCCTTCTTGTCCTATCACTATCCACTCTTGTAAACATCCATACCCACTCCCATTTATATGATCTCTTCAAGTATTGGAAGGCCACAATGTGGTCTCCCTGGAGCCTTCTCTTCTCTAAGCTAAACAAGGCCAGATCCCTCAACCTTTCTTCATAGAAAAACAGCATCTTAATTGTCAGATTACTCTGGAAAATAAGATACACAACAGCATGCTATTTTGCATGTGACACTGTGGAGTAAGATTAACTTCTTGTTTCTTGTTGTGCTATCATGATGCAGGTTCTTTTGAAAGTAATTACTGCGGGATTCTGATGATGAATTTGGTTTATTTCAATGCACTGAAAAGAAGCATCATTTAATGTAAGCTGGAAAGGGATGTTACAACGCTCAACAGTTTTGTTTTGTTGTTTTGTTCTGTTTATTTGTTTTGTTTATTGTATTATTTTATCCCTCGTCTCTATTCTATAAAGTTACTGGAAAAAAATATTGAACTTGCATCTTTTGGCAGCATCTCAAGATTTGAGGATACGCAAACAACAAACACAAAAATACTAGTTAAACTAAAATGAAGCTTGTCACAAAATACTTTTAATTTTCAATTCTCCTCCTACTGTGTGTTTTTGTCACAAAAGCTGAGGTTCATTCCTCTCATTCTGCACTGCAATTTATCATCTCTGCCTGTTGATTGACCACTAGCCACTGAATCATAACAAAGAACTTGTAGTGTTGGAAAATACCTGACATTTCTCCTGCAACATCAAGTTTTTCAGTACAGCTATGAATGGATATGTTTTGAAAGTATGAACAGTCTAATATGTGGAAGAGAACATCTTTCACATATGGAATAGTTTTTGTCTTGGGTCCCTACCTAGAAATATGTAGCAGAGACAATTAGTGAAACAATTAAAAATAAACAAATAATAAAAGGAATATCTAACCTATTTTTAGTAGTATTTGACTACCAATGCACAAGAGATCAGTGAGAATAGATTTTCAGCTACTGTAACAGTGATGAAATAGTAAATGCTTCCCTGCTACAGAACAACACCAGACTTTAAGAACTGGAATTCTAAAAACTGGAATTCTAAGTCCTAAATCCTTCAACTCAGATTTTCTACAAAGCATTTTTTGTTACGGTAATTGTTAAGTCTAATCAAGACAATAAATGTAATACAGGTAATCCATCTCAACAGTGCAAAACTAAAATGTTTGAATGTCTCCATGAGATATTCTGGTACCTCATAAAATGATTGATAATTTCAGATTCTCATGGCAGGATGTTTGCAACAAGGAAATGAAAGGCAAAACAACTGATAATCCCCAGAGGGTGATTGTTGAAATGTGAGACTAACACAGATCAGCATAGCTCTTCAGCAGAGACTAGTCATCAAATAAAGACTCTATAATCTGAATAGTAAGATGTTTACTCAGTATTTTACACAGAAACATGACCAGAGGCATGAAAACAGTGCTGTCTACTATGTTAGAGTGATGTCGCAAGGGCAGACTGAGCCACAAAACAATCTTGCTAAATAGGAGTAATTTGTCCTAAATCCAGTGATCATTATTACACTGCATCATTAATGCAGTTAATGTCTGTTCTTAGAGCACATTAGTGTAGGCTTAAAATTAAAGATTAATTGTTCATATTATAGATTTCTAATTTTGCAAATCAAACCTGTTCTAGAGTAATAACATGCAAAAATACAAATTGCATTAAGTTATATTCACTTGCAAATATATATATATATATAATATATATACATAGTTTTAAAAGAGAAAAAAAGGAATATGTTCCTTAACTACTTCAAATATTCAGCTAACAATATATGTATTGATTTTTATGGTCTGGTAAAGTTGGTTAATTATTAAAAGCAATGTTCACAAATACCATTGTAGCCTAATCTCCATTAAAGAAACACTTCAAAGGTTTGCACATGCTTCAAGTATTCTTCTGAAGCTTTACTACTGAGGTATCCAACATTTGCATCCCACCAGTCACACTAAGCCAGGGCTTGGACTGCTTTATAACTAACGTTCTTGCTAGTTTGCATCAGAACAGACCTGTTGGGACTTATGGCTTTTCAGATTTGGTACAATCAAAGTCACACAAATAAAACAGACAGATTGAGTTGTCCTGCAAACTCCCATCAGTTCTGTTAAAAGTAGGTATGTAGAATCATAATAAACCAGCCCTGCTGCAAGTTCCCAGTACAGAAGGTGAGGCCACTTACAGGAGAGGATATTTTGAAGGCAGTGAGCTGACCCAGGTGCTAACACAGGTTAGAGGTCAGATTCTGCATTTTTTCTTCGCTTATAGGAGAAAGATAAGGCAAGAGTTTTGACAGCCCGCCTAGCATAATTGCTTGCTAAATATAGCTCATTACAATTCTCAAGCATCTGCTCCTAATCATCTGTGAACACCAACATGCCCCTTTATGTTAGACTCTCTTTAGGGTATTTCAGCCTACAAAAACAAAAAATGGCTTTCAAATCACAGATACTTCTTCCTACAATGAGAAATATCCTTCATTGATAGGGAAAATTCCAAAATTCCAGTTCCAAAAGATACCACTACCAGTTATCAATACTGAAGTTCACATTTTTGCCTTTGCCCCAGTTGCTCAGTATCTCCTCATTTTCACTCCCTTCACCAGCTTTGTTGCTCTTCTCTGCACACAGTAGAGCAATATAACGTACTTCTTGTAGTGAGCGTCCCAAAACTAAACCATATTTCTGAGAGTAGTTCATCAGACTGGACCAAATCAATAGCAACACACAGAAACAATAGCTAGATATAGCTGCTGTGTTTCCTTTATTCTTTGAAGCCCAAGACAGAATTTCACTGAAGCATCATGAAGAATTCTGTCTCATTACAAGATATAAAATGGTGTCTGTATTTTGGATTCCTGGTAATGGCAGCCACGGCATTTTCTCCGAGCACTGGAGGGCACTGCAGCATCAAGAAGCAGTGCGCTTCCGATGGACTTTCCAGAAAATAATGAATGTTTGCAAATACGAGGCAGGGCTGGGGGAGCTGGAGGCAGCAGAGCACTGATCATTCATTACTGCGCTGCTCCGTCCACCTTCAGCTGGAAGGGTTACAGCTTTATACAGCCCCGTGGGTGTCTCAGTAAACCTCTACGCAGGCAGCAGGCAGGCTCTGAAGCAGCAGATCCCTGCTCAGTGCTTCCTTGTAAGTGCACACATTTCCCTTGAATAGTGGTTTTTTTTTCCCTTCCTTTTTATGTTGTACTGTATGATTGAGATGTTAGTGAATGAAACACATCAGTAGTCCTACCCGCTTAAAATACTGCATCCAGGTAGGCTGGCATAGGGGTCTCCATTTTCAGTCAGTCCACAATTAAAACCTCATTAAGTCTTGGTATTAATTTATTTATTTTGCTTAGCTCAATGATGGTTTCCTTAAACCAAACCAACCAAACAGAAGCCCCCCCCCCTGCAATCACACTACTTTTTCTTCCCTCCGCCAGCCAGGTCTTTCCGCTCTGTATGAGCGGCTCCATCTCTCTACAGTGAGAGGGGAGGAAAGACTCTCACTAGGGGGTGATCTGCTTTTAAGAAACAAGAAAAGAAACAGAAACCAAGGAAAGCTTATCTGTAGTGAAAATGGAATAACAGAAAATCATCTTAAATATCCCCTTTTAAGAGAGATCCTTGCTGTGGTCCCCACAAGCAAATCAGTAAGAATGTAGCAGATGAGGTGGCATTCCTACATTTGCAGTCAGAACATGAATCAAAAATAGCTTTCTTTTTCTTCCTCTTTTGATTTTCTTCCCACTCACAGCATTTACCCTTCCTTGCATCAACAGTCTCTGATTGCCTTCTGCACAAGCACTTTAATATATTGCTATTCTGTCATTTTCCATGTTATTACACCAAGTCTCGTTATATCTCTTCCCCTTTGCATTACAGTTCTGTTCCTTCATCCTCCATTTTTCTGCAGGTGCTTAAAGCCTCCATCCTTTTGCTTGCTCTTATCTTTCACCATCTCACCTATTCCTAATTCTACAACTACATCAAGACATTTCTTTTGATTTCATCTTTTTGCCTTTCACCACCCCTTTTTTCAAGGTCAGATTCATTTTCCTCTGTTTAGGAGATGCCTGGATGCAGCCTTCCCCTGGTAACTCAGTGCTAAGATCTCTCATCAGTTAACAGAAAAAGGATAGCTGAGAGTGAGAGAAGTCATAATCACTGAGAGGTGCTTTGGGCAAAGCAGGATGCAATGCTAATAAGAGGAGCAGGCAGACGGACCTTCCAGGGTGTCTGCAAAATTGATTCCAAATGCCCATTTTACCCAAGGGTCGGGTTTTAACTCCTAGGTTTTAATGACCTCAGGGCATGTACAGCCCTGATTCTGGTCTGTCCCAGGGTGGCAAGCAGTAATTTTGCTGAGCAGAAAGCTTTTCCACCTTGTGAGAAAAAGAAAACGATGGCAAGTGCAATTACTGACAGCAGACAGCATTAGCTCCCAGAACCTGGAATGAAGTGTCAGGAAAAAAGTGCAGTTGTCTTATAAGCCTATGATCCCACTCATGGCAGGCTGCATATCAGGTTAAGAAAGCAGTTATATGTGCTTTAAACTTCTGGCAAAGTCCAAACCAAACTCTTGACACGAATCTAAAACATTCCATGCCAGGTTTCAGCATTAGAAGCCATTTAGGCAGAACCGATTGTGTAAAAAAAGCGGAGTTGTTATTTTGATTCAGTAGTATTTATGTCAATATGAACTAAAATTTCATATTCAAAGCCTCATGAACTTATTTATCAGGATACGTAAAGCTTTCAAAATACCAGAAGGAAATCTCTGTTCAAATCTTATCATGAATTCTATAGTACTTTCATTTGCTTTCTTCCACCGTAGACCTAAATTACTACCAATGACAGAAATGTACTCAAGCTTATAAAATCTAAATAAAAATAGAATTCTTGCTGTCTGTCTATTAATGTCTGAACTAATCAGTGATGGGTGGGAAGAAGGCGGAAAAAGGCCAGAGCTATTTTTGTACTTGGAATCACAGATTCTGTCTTGTGATAACATTATGCTGGAACCATTCACTCATTGCCCAGTCAAACTTGTTTGGATTAAAAAGGTCAACTAAAGACACAGAAGAAATATTCCCTCATACTGAAGAAATGTAGCACCAGGAAAATGTAAAGTTCTGCTCACATAAAATAGTCTTCAAGAAGATGGCGTATCTGCACAGAGGACTAGAAAATGAAAAACCTGTTCTGATGGAATTTTGATATGAAATTAAGAAGCTTTTCACTCTCTAACTTGTTTGATTGTGTAGGGGCCAAAGACGACCTATGCCATCCCTCTTCCTGCTAGGGTGAATAACACTGCAGAGCACAGAACGAGCAGGAGATAACACCCTTCAGAGTCAGTAGTACTCCTTGCATGTAAACATGACCGGATAGGCAGAAGGCAAGCCTTGCTTCCACCTCTGAAATACATTGCAGTAAATGCAGCTTGACAGAGCAAGTTTTCCCTTCAGAGTGAAGCAATCCTATGAACCAGAGACCATGGTACAGACTGTTTCCGTAGATGCTTGCTCAATTAATATGACATGGGCTTATTTCCTGCCTAGGGACTAATGCACTGTCCACGTGCTAAAAGGCAGTTCTCTATATTCCAGGTTACCAAGGTAATGAAAAATTATCTAGGTGTCTGTGCTGGTGAGTAAGGCATTCCAAGATGGTGTCTTCAGTCTCACTAAGGGGTCAGATTATTCAATCAACTAATTTTGACTCTCTGGTTCAGGAGCTGGTTTATTTTGTTTGTCTAGAGACATTTTGGTGGATCCAAAACAAGTTTCCAATTTGAAATGAATGCCTACAATATGTGAAATATTTCTAATTGTCTCCAGCTTGAAGCATAAATACTGCAGATAGCATAACAAGCTGATCTGATTATGCCTAACATTATTCAGCAAGAGAAATGCATTCACTCAGCGTTGCTAGGCTACAAGCCTTATTTACAGATAGAAGCTTTCAGGGCAGAGAGACCCTAAAAGCTTCAAGAGCAGATGTAGGAAGGAGAAATCATAAATGCCACTGATGATGCATTAGAATTAACTTCAATTTGTTTTGTACTTTGGAATCCCATTGAGAGAGTGGTTAAGCAGCATACACCTCAGCATTTAAATAACCTATTGTGCTGCAAGCAATTCAGAGCTTAAGAAAGCAAAGAGCAAAAGGAACAGTAACCACTGGAATTTCATGCAAATTAAGCCTGTCAACAGATGTAGTGTTGTTTTCTTTTCTCCCCAATTTCAGAAGTCAGCAGTTGTAATATTGATCACCAGTAACATACATAAGAGCAGAAAAGGGCATCTACAGGGCAGCCTGTTCCAATGTTCTGTTACCCTTAATGTGAAGAAGCTTTTTCTTGTATTTACGTGGAACCTCGTATGTTCCAGTTTGCACCCTTTCCCCCTTGTCCTGTCATTGGATGTCACTTTGTTTAGCTAGGTAGCTACTTAGAAAGAAAAATTTTTCCTTTTCATAAAACTAATTTCAGAGGCCAGACAAACAACAGAGAAAACCTAACAGCCTATCCCTAAGGTCATTTGCCAGCTTTGTATTTGCAAGGGTGCAAGGGCCAACTGCTTCCAAAAGAACCAGGAACTGAGGACCTTCACTACGGCACTAACCCACATATCTGGAAGCAGCACTGGGGTTTGTAACAGGGTATTCAACAAGCAAAAATAGACTATATCCAGGCTCTAGCAGCAGATTAGAAATAAGACCACTCAGACAGGCAAAGTGCTCAGGGTCTGAGCTTAAATGGTACCTGGGGCCTGTGGGCAGAGCGTGTGTGGATCCCCATCAGGGAATCTTGCTGATCTCTGTGTATTGTGTTCATGGGTTCTCTAAATCAGCCATATATGGCAGAGAACAAACGGACTGAGGCCTGATACTGGGTGACTGTGTTGAGAATGTCATTTAAGTGCATAGTTGGAACCCAAAATAAGGAAGCTCCTCTGTGCTCTGATTTAAGAATAACTAATATGTTTTCTTACAGGGGGAACAATTTATGTAGACAGAAATCAAGTTTCTAGAATAGAATCTCATCAAATACAGAGTGGAAAATAAATATAGAGATTATTTATTTATTTATTTTTTCTTTTTTGCAAAGACAGCTGTCATGGTTTTGTAATTTTGCTATCAGTATCAGTATTCCACATCATAACATCATGTAAAGTATGGATACTTCTATTGAATGTGCAGTCCACAGAAGAAGACTACATATCCCAGAGAACAACAGGGTTAATGATAAGCCACGGGACCAGGACGCTGTATAATCTCGTTCCCAGGCTGGAGTGTCCTTCTTCTTCTCTCGAACTTCTCGGAGAGTGGGAAGCGTTCCAGCCGTGTCGCCTAGAGTTCACAGTAGGCCTCTCGGTTTTCGGGGACTCTCTCTCTCTCTCTGTTTCGTTCAATTTGTTAGCCTCAATTATATTAT
Source organism: Coturnix japonica (assembly GCF_054131305.1). Taxonomy (NCBI): domain Eukaryota; kingdom Metazoa; phylum Chordata; class Aves; order Galliformes; family Phasianidae; genus Coturnix; species Coturnix japonica. The sequence goes on along the minus strand of NC_140666.1, from coordinate 27,708,066 downwards.
ATTGTGTTATCTTGTATTTCGGTATCATATTTAGTAAAATAAGTTTTTCCTCCTTAGATTGTCGCTGTTTTATCCCACTCCCTTTTTCCCCCTCCTTTCCGGGCCCCGGGAGGGGGGCCCACGGGGTGGCTTCCCCTGTCACGGGCATAGGTAAATCTAAGTAACCCGTGACAACAGCTCAAGTTGTTTCCTTTGAGGAAACAAGTACCTGAATTTCCAGAACAAACTACTTCCACAGATATGACTGCTTCAGATCAAACTGTTTTGGAACCACATTTCTCTTGCCATTGTTACTGAAAGATATGCAAACTTACAAGTGCTCACACACAACGGGTCTTAATGAAAAAAATCCTGCAGATACACAAGAGTGGCTTGTTCCAGCTGAAGGAATAGCTGAGAACACTTGCAGCGGATTAAATGCTGCAGTCTGGGTGCTCACCATAGCTGCACAGTAAGCCTGATGATTAAAACATGCTGAACATTGTGAGTCATATTAGGCTGCACCTCTGTACCCTGCCTGGCTGGGCCTGTTTATGTCAGCGTGATACAATGCTGGGGAGGTGGCAGGTTCTCAGCTGAGAAAAAGCACATTAAAAAACAAAGAGAGAAACAAGTAAAATGTGTTTACAGCCTGCTGTGTTGGCTTGCAGCTAGCACGCACCATCTATCACTTAAATGTTTAAAGCTCTATTACTCAAGCAGATGAGTGGCAGTAGCTACAGGCACAAAAGCAAGTTTTGCTCTGTTAACCCTCTAATACCACCTGGAGTAACTTCTCAGTGTCTCTGCAGTTCCTATGTTTTGGACAAGTGTACCAAAGAACAGAGCTTGACTCACCTAATTCAGACTCACTAGGTAAGAGGAAACGAGACAAAATGTATAGATATTGTCAAGCACATGGAGGCCATTAGTAATGCACTTTCTTACAGCAAGGGAGCCATGTTTCCTTGACAAGCTCCCACAAGCACATCCGTGAGTAGCAAATCCTGCAAGACCCAGCTGTGGCTGGCTAGTCAGGGAACTGACCCACACTTAAGCCAGGCAGCCTGTCCTCCTGGGTGATTGCTTTGGAGATATGCAGCCTCTCACAGCCAGTGGTGCCCAAATAACCACTGGCACCCAGCCTCTCTGCCAGCATTGGGTCCTCATTCTAAACATCTACATGGAAGGAAAGTTAAGTAAGTTTGAAAGGACCCGATGTTTCATAATCTCATTCAGAATCAGGGCTTAAATTCTTGGGAGAAGTGGGACTTAAACTACACATACCCCAGCAGCATTCTGTGTAGCTTAGGCAGCTCTCTTGTGAGCACTGGTTTGCCCTACACAACTAGTGATATTCTATGAGACCTTATCCATTCCATGCACAGTTGTGGTAAAGGTTGTACATGGTGTGAGTTGCTGCAAAAGAGATGAGGAGAGCTGAAAGGTACAGGATCCTTCCAGACCCGTGCTGACAAAAAAAAAATACTCCTACACCGATCAATGCAGGCCCTTCTATTATATGAACCAGAGAGTCTGAATGAGTGACTTTTGGAGGTTTTGGTTTTTTTTTTTAGAGCTTATCTGTGCTAATACAGACCTTAATTTGTATGATTGTTTTTTACTGCAGCAACTAATAGGAGCCCCTGGCAGTGCTTCTTTCTATTAGATATGCATTCTCCTTACTCAAGTCTAATGCTTCTTATCATGTGCTTGAGGAAAAACGTTATTTTCTGGATACCTATGTGAAATCTTTGCTCTGTCATATTTATGATGATATTAAAATTTAGTTGAAGATGAAAAATATGGGAAAGAAATGAATGTTTCAACACTCATTTTCAATATGTATGCTCTAAGTGCCCCCAGAGAAACTAAATTTACATGGTGAGACCTAGAGGTGTTTTCCTCTTTTTTACTCTCTGAAAAGCTCTGGAAGGAGGACTTTTTTTTTTTTTTAAACTCACCAGTGACAGAAACATCCAGAAAAAATTCAGGGTTTCTGAATTTACTTAGAAGAAACAAATTCTAAATTGATCTATTGAGTTGGGCCAAGTATATTTGATTGGAATTCCCCTACACCTGGCACAGATGAAATTGTTGGACTGAGAGAAGAAACAGAAGACCTGCAGAAATTCTAGAATCCAGGTACATTTTCTTATGTATTTCAGGCTTATGTTCTTTTGTGGTTTTTTTGTTTGTTTGTTTTTGGTTTGGTTTCTTTTTGCTGTCTGCATCTGGACAGCTTTTCCAGGGAAGAGATTCCCTTTTCTTACTTGGTCCTTTTTTTTTTTTTTTTTTCTGCCTTACTCTGTGCTATTTTAGAGAAGTAATAAGATGCAACTAGGCTACCCTTATCTGAAGTGGCTTTATAACTAGGACAAAGTTGGAATGAATCTCTTAGCACAAACTTGCACAAATACTGATACTAATGCTTTTTTTGTGTGTGTGTGTGCAATATATTGGTATTATATAATAAGGCTAAATTTAAACACCTTCAAAGAAGAAATATAGCAATTATTGTTTTATACCTCACTTAATTTCAGAATAAACAGTTTTCATGTTTCTTTTCCTTTTTCTTCCTGATGTTTGTTCTGAACCCTGTGGCTCTGTAATATACTTGGAAATATCACTGGGAAAAAAACTTTCTTGTTTTGACAATGGGAATGTCTTATTAAAAGCAGACTTTCTTATGGTGTCATTTTCACTTCTGTTCAGAAGCAGCAGATGCACATCTGTATAGGTACACAGGAGTGGGAAGAGCAAGAAGTGAACTAAAATTCTAACCCCAGAGAAAAATTGGTCTGTATTTTCTGGATGGAGTCAGTGTCATTAATCGAGGTGCCTTCCCTGTTTTCCTTAAGCAGCTTTTCTTGTTCAGTCTGCTATCTCACTAACAATACTGCACTCTCTCTAGGAGAGAGACCCTCTTATTTTCCTCATGCTTTTGTTGTAACTCTTGGCTACAACAAAGTAGAGCATTGGGCATAAATTGTCCCATTTTTTTGCCCCACAACCTTGTGTTAGTGATTAACGTTATCTTGTCTCTCAAAAAACCTCACAGTATAGTGGGAAAATGTGATGCAACCGGGTCAAAAGGAAGAGAGGTGATTTAAACAGGGCACTATGACAGATCTCCATCTGTGCATTTCAGCTGTCACATGAGGCCTCCCTGGGTGGAAACTAAAAGTGTGCTAATCAGCTGCAACTTCCTCAAGGTATGTAAATAGCAAATGCTCTTCTTGATACATGACTTGCAAAATACTATAACAACTTTAAAAATGTAACAACACAACGGAAAAAAAGAAGAGAGAATTTTGATGTAAATTACTGAGGGAACTTACTGAAAGGAAGTAAAGAGAACCTTGGGGGAAGGGGATGTGCCAAATTCAGCAGCCATCAAAGCTCCAGATGATGGAAAAGCAAAATCAAATGGTCACATCTTCTCAGTTATCATCTGGAATTTCATTTGATTATCTTCTTTTTCCATTTTGTGGACTTGCCATAAGGAACCCTGTGCTTTGCTCTAAGGAGATATATTTAATCTTGTCAGCTTTCAGAATGAGCCAAATACAAAATGGATCTACTAAGGGCTAACATACTACTTTGGGTTCAAAGCCAAGTAAAAGTTTTGTATTTCTGGGCCCTAAGACACCTTTAGAGAACTCTGAGGTGAAAACTGCCTTATCAGAAATAAAATGAAGTGAGTTAAACATTTCTTCAGCCAAATGCTGCTTTTGTATGACTTGTGATATACACAGAGAGAAGCTGCCAGAGTGCTCCTAACGTAACTAATAACTCCCATATTCTATGATTCTATATCTTCTGTTAGGTATCAATACTCTAGCCTTTGAAGGAAGCTGAAGTGTCACATGTGGCCATGCTCCAATAGGAGGTTTATATGAGGAATGTCAGAGCATGAGGATCACCAGAATATGACAGACACCCTTGTGCTTTTGAGGCACAACGATTAAGTGAAGTATTTATAAAACCTTAGGAGATAAATATTCTCTTTCCTATTTCAGGAGATACCTAAACACAGCTTTATTAGTTTAATCTTCAAGAGACAGATTATATTGTTTGATATTTGCTCAACCAAAAGAACATTGATAAGAACTGCTTGACAAATAGGCAGTTCATTCTTAGAAGAAGGAAACTGTGGCTGATATGGAAAGATTAGCATCTGAATCTGAGATGTAAAGTTGCTCCTAATGAGGCACACAATCTATCTTCTGCATGCATCACTAGCAGTACTGCTGCAGGCAGAATGGGCTTCAAAAGGCATTAGAAAATGGCTTGTGATTTTGTAGCAGAACATTTGACAGCTATTAAGGCAGTTTAACTGCTTTTTTAGAAGAGATCACATTTTATTTAGAATTTTCTTTAGCTGTTTTCTTATGCAAGTAAACAACTACTATATTTCTAGAGTTGCTTAAATATTTCACTGATGATGAGACAACTTATGAAAATCTATGAGCCTGGCAAGATCTTGCAAAGTCTTGTAACATATATTTCATGTTCACTAACAAGGACAGGGTGATACACTTTTCAGCACTGCTCAAATCTGAATCCCCAGCTGAAATGCCTTTATACCAATGCACGCAACCTGTGAAATAAGCAGGCCAAGTTGGAAACCTTGATGCACTTGGAAAGTTATGACATTGTTGCTATCACAGAAACTTGGTGGGATGACTCCCATAACTGGGCTACCACCTCTGAGAGGTGCTGGCTCTTTAGCATGGATAAGCAAGGTAGGAATGGGGGGTGGGGGGGAGGATAAGTTGCCCTCTGTGTCAAAGAGAGGATAGACTTGAGGAGCTCCCTCTGAGAAACAGTCTAACAGGTTGAAAGCCTGTGGGTTAAAATTAGGGATGGGACTTATAAAGGCCAGCTGGTGATAGGGGTATAATATAGGCCACCTGATCAAGGGTGGACTCCTGACAAGGCCTTCTTGCTTCAGCTGCAGGAAGCATTGTGCTTAGAGGATCTCATCCTGATGGGGGACTTCAACCATCTATATATCTGTTGGAAAGGCCACACAGCAAGCTGCAACAAATCCAGGAACCTCCTGGAATCCATTGATGATAACTTTCTAGTTCAGGTATTGGACAGGCTGACCAGATGTGAAGCATTGCTGGACCCGCTGCTCACCAATGCAAAGGAGATCATTAAAGGCATTAAGGTTGGAGGCAGCCAACTGAGTTACTCTCTATCCTATTTGGAAAGCTGTAGCTGTTAGGCAAGGTCCCAGATGGACCTGGACTGGAGGAAGGGTCACATTGCTCCCATTTATAAGAAAAGGTGCAAGGAGGACCTGGGAAACTACAGGTTGCTGAATCTCACCTCTGTTCCTGGGAAGATCATGGAACAGATCCTCTTAAGTGACATGCTTGATCACATGAGGAATGAGCATGTGATCCAAGACAGCCAGCATGTGGAAGGTCATGCCTAACCAATCTGGTGGCCTTCTATGACGGAGTGATGGCATTGATGGACATAGGAAAGGTGACCAATGTTGAAATTGAGAAAAATCCCAATAGCCAGGAAAATCATTCTGATACAGAAATATATCTTTGAAAGTGATATCTCTGTGTAAACAAGTACATTTTCATTCTGCTAAGCTCTGAACACAGGTAAAAGGAATGATAAAAATTATCCTAATCTAACTAAACTATCCCAAACCAACCAACCAAAAAAAAAAAAAAAAAAAAAAAATCAACCAAAAACTTGATGATAGGATGCATCAAGAGTACACCAAACTCAGTATAAGGACCCAACATGTGCTTCCAGCCCAGAAAGCCAAGTGTCCCTTGGACTCCACCAAAAGAGGGGTGTCCAGCAGGATTACTCTACTCTACCCTCATGAAGTCTCATTTGCACTACTGTGTCCAGGCCTGGAGCCCTCAGCTCAAGAAAGATGTGGAGCTAATGGAGAAGGTCCAGAGTCTGCCATGAGGATAAACAGAGGGTGGGAGCATCACTCTTATGAAGCCAGACTGAGTCAGGCTTATTCAGCTTGGAGAAGACTCCAGATGATAATTAAGGTCTAGTTCAACCAAAACCATTTAACAATTCTATGATTTTCTTATTGTGTGCTACAATAACGTTTTCATAATTTTATGATTTAGTGTAGTGTTATTTTGTGTCGTCTTGTCATTTTTGACTGGTAATTTTTACTGCTTCTAAGATCTTTTCTCCAAGTTGCTTTAAAAAAAAAAAAACAACACATTTTTTCTTCATTAACTGTAATTATGCCACTAAAGCTCTATAAGCTTTTAGAGAAGATACCAGCAAATTGCTGATGCCTGTGCTGCCGTGAAAGTCTTGTTCGGCAGTGGGTTGCTGGCCTGAATCACACAGGATGACGCATGATTGCCCAAATGTTTTTCACATTTATCTCAAGAACTGGAGTTTTATCAAAAGTAAAGAAGTGTTGTCAGTGGCAAATAAGCTGTTCTCTGAGCTGCACTGGTATACTTCTGGAACAGGCTATGCTTACAAAGCATTGTGTTTTCTTTCACCCTACCTGTCATTCATAATGGTTGGAGGAAAAGCGAGAGATTAAATAAAACTATTGGAATCTTTTGAAGTACAATACACTGACCTATTATCTAAATATCAAATGAGATTAATGTTTTCTTTTGTCATTAAATGCTGTGAAACCATGAAGTGAATAACATATATAGTCTGGTATTGTTGCATGCACTGTGATAGCCGTTGGAGCTGTGTTTGGCCATGGTAGCTTTCATATAATAATCACTAAAATCAACTATCTCAAATGTAATCTCAAAAAAACACCAACCCAACTCGTTATGCAGATTTTCCAGCCTGATGCTTAGAGAGAAGAGCTTTAGAATAATTTCTCTATTTAAAATGAATTTATATTCATCTAATGCCAAAAGATCAACATGGTAAGTACCTATGCTTCAGATAACTGTCTGCAACCTACCTTATTACAAGCTGATCTGGCAAAATGAAAGCATTTATTTATTTTTCAGTATCATTTTCTTTGCAGCTGAGCTGACTACCCTGCTCAAGCAAGAATTTTAACTTGTGATGAGCACAGAGGACCTTAGAATAACTTTATGAAACTGAAGACTGATTGTGAATCTAAAACATGCTTGTGACCAAACAGAGGCATGAATTAGAGAGGTGCTGCTAGAACAAAATATCCACATTTTTGCACACAGTAAAGAGTTGCATGACAGACTATTGAGATGGCAATTGTAAGCTGCAGCTCCAGTTTGTTTTATTCTCATCTTTTTGCCTCTTGGGAATGGGTATTTCTCTCTCCATAGCAACATTCAAAGTTAAAAACTTTCCAATGCCATGTACAGGTATATAATTTCTTATGGCTAAAAAGAAACATCTGAGTGAGAAATTTTGCAGAACTACTCCAAGCTGAATGCTTTTATATGAAGAATAAAGTTATACACAGACTCCATTGCATCTCTTCAGGCTACCATGCATTACTATCTTTCTGTATCTGAAATACAAGTAATCAGTCACACCTCAAAATCTCTGCAAATTTCACTAGAGGGTTTTTGCATACAGCATTTTAAGTAATGGGAGCAAAGGCTCTGGATAAATTTGGAAAGCAGACATTTCCACATTCTACTTTTCACAATGGAACAAAGCTACTAACTGGAGTGAAGTAGGTATTCACATTATCTTAACCAGTACTGAGAAATCCCAAAGGTTTTCTCAAGAGCTTCACCTCCTGTAACTCTAATTGCACAAGAACTTCAGTTTTCTAGGCCAGTGTTGCAGAGAAAATAGAAATTACAGTATGGACATATCCCTGGAGGTAATTTCTAATTATGCTCAAACCAGGACTGCACCTTTGCCTTTGGAACATTTATTTTGATAGCTTTTGCTAATTTGCAGGATAGTAGGATAACTGCATATGTGTGCTACACCAAATGGCTTAAAATTGTTATATCACCCTTACAGTCTCAAGATATTCAATTGAAACCAGCTGCAGCTGGGACAGAATAACTCATCACTGAAATGCTTGGTTTGTGGAATAATCTACAGTTTCTGATTTCAGTCAGACTGAAATAGGAATTCAACTGGTTGTTTTAAGTATTATTTTTAATCTATTGATTCTACCCGGTCCTTCCAAATCTGTTTTTCTTTAATCGGATAAAATTATTTGCACTGACCTACAGATTAGATTGTGAGGAACACATGGATCCACATTACATCCCCCAATCTCACTAGAATAAATATTATTTTTCCTAACATAAGCATTGCTCATACCTATGTTATATTCTATACTATTAGTGAACTCTATACATTTGCCTCTCCTCTTTTAAAAGAACTATTATCTATATAAGCATCATCTTCATGGAATTTGCTTAAAACAGCAAAAGTATTGTATTTTAAATGGAGTGTTGCTTTTTTCATAGTTATGGACTGACATGTCAAATTTAGCAGATATTTACTGTGTCCTTTCAGGGGAAAGAAAATAAAAATCTTCATCTCTGTCTCTTTCTTTTTATTCCTCTCCTCACCTGGTCCTGAAGATCTTAATTTCTTTGAATTATTCTTGCTTTGAGATTCTACATTTAGTAATGCATTTTACATTTGAATTTTCCATTACCATTGATTAATTTATGCTGAAACATAGCCAGAAAAGCTTGCAGTAGGTGGGCTGTACAATCCTTAAATGCTCTGCATAAATCTTCCTGACATGATGCCCACTCTAAGTACATCTTCTTCAGAAGCTGCTGAACAAGGGAGGCCCTGGCCATCTGTGATGCTGATGTCAGAGGTGAATTCTAAGAAATAAAATTAACCTTTTAAAAAAATCAGGCTTGATAAAATTTGAGTTTTTTACTGCCTAGTAGATATCAGTGTAGGCTTTTTGCAAGGTAAAGCATTTGTGGTCTTGATTCACCTAGACTGCTGGAAAGGTAATAAATCACTAAATGTCTTCTACTGCTTTCTTCCTTCCCTCCTGCTAGCTTGTTTTGTTTTAGAGACAATCCCAGTTGAAAATAATGTAAAATATGATAAATGGGTATTCTGAATTGAATAGGTTTGTTTTCTTCAAAACCATTAATGTATCCACTGGCATGTTCAAGGATTTGCTAACCCCCATTAAAATACTTGATTGATAGACTGTGTGACGTTTTGGTTTAAAATACACTTACTGAACACAAAAATTAGGAGACACTGGAAGTTGTGGAAAGTATTACATTAAGAATGACAAAACATGTGGTTTTATTGTGTGATCATTATTTTAAAAACTGATCATAGAAATTCTGTTTTTTAGTTTAGCCAAAATCAGCCTGAATTAGGCATGCTAAGTTGATGGATATGTACCCATCCACACAGGAGCTGTTCCCATCTTTTCCATCACATACCACAAAACCAGGAGTTGTTTCTAGAACCATAATTAACTCTTCTCTAGGCTCAGGTGTTGATCAAATTGAAATGAAGTATATAAATTGCCTGAAAAATGTCACTCAGTTCTAACAACACTAACTTCTTGCTTAATTATGTGCTTTTTCCTACAGTTGTCTTCCCACCATGCTACCTACTGTTTGTGAAACTGCTATGAGCACATTGCAAGTACCCTGAAGGTGCTTCCACACTAGTTGTTTAGGAGTTTTGTGAGACAGCATCCATTGTTTTCTTACATGTGTAAGCAAAGTTATCCATGGAGAAAAGATGGATTATACTCCATGCCTCTCCAGCTCACATTCATTATCTCTGATGTTATCTCTGATATGTGGACCTTAAAATTACCTTGAATAGGAAAGCTGCTGCTGAGGCTCAAGTGGTTTCAAGAGGCTGCAGAATCAAACCTTCTGAAGTATGATTTAAGCTATTCTCAGGAGATAAAGTTAATTGTTCTGTTGAAGCAACCTGCCCCGTGACATCTACTAATATTTACAGAAGATATGCACATGTGTGCCTAGCACTGAGTGTATCCTATCACTCCATTGACATCCACTGGTATATTATCAAACAGTGGTTTCTAAGATAGTCTGTTATTGGAAGAAGTTTAACTGTTAGCACATTAAGAGAGTCACTGCAAGGTTTTGGCTGTAAGGAAAAAGCAGCAAAGTGCCTTTCAAATGATACAGACTAGCTAAGTGTGCAGATGTTATATGGACAAGTGAGCAGACTTCAGCCATTCACACTAGAAAGTGGAGCAGCAGAACATTTCAAGAGGAGGCAAAAACACAGTTATTTCATTGGAAATACATTAGGCATCATTACAGATTTCTAATGCCTTCTGAGAATTACAATGATCACATCACTGGTACAAACTCATGTACGCCTCCCTGGAATCAAGCCTAGCTTCAGGTGCACTGCATGCAGTTTGATGAAGTGGCAATTGTAGGACATTCTATCAATCTCATATAATAATCAGACTGTAACACAGATTGGCAAGTACTTTGTTTTGTGGAGAAAACATGACTTTAAAGCTCTTAAAAGATTATACTGAAGAAATCTCCAAATGAAAGTGATACTGGGAACTCAGCTGTGATACTGGACGCCTGTCTGTTCTGGGGAGAGAGTCAGGAAAGGAGAGAGGGAAAGAAGTGCTCCTCAGCTCTGGAATATTACTGTCACCTTCCTTGCAGTTTGAAGTCTTTAAAAAAGATAAGTGAAAATGTGTGAAAAGCAATATTAAATAAAATTCTTAAGATAAATATAGATAATTTTTCTATAATCCTATCAGAGGAATTTGGCAGGTGACTAATGCTTTGAGGATGTCTCATTCTGACAGCATGCACCCCACACTTCTAAAAGTGGTGTCTGTATATGATCCAAGCCCATGTATCCTTATCTTCCCGAGTTAGTACCTACTCAGTGTTTATTTTTATTTCATAAAAGTCAAGACTGTGTGACTATGTGTGTGGAAAAATCATCAGCCTCTAATAAATAAGCTGCCTAATTTATCTATAGAGACTCTCAGGGCACAGGTCAGCAGCATGCATTTCATAGTCTTTAGAATCTATTTAGAATCAAATGAACTTCATCCTTGCACAATGGTCCTCTACAGATATTCCTGTGACAGCTATGTCTCTTTAGACCCCAGAAAAGCAACAAAACTCACAGCTGTCTATCAATAAACATCCTTTCTATACTTATCATCAGCTGTATCAGAGCAAGTGCTTGCTTCACTGGGTACATAGAAACATAACTCCAGTGTATGCATTACTCTGGGAAAGGAAGCATGTGCTCAGGCAATATAAGAGAAAGGAATGACAGCCTAAAACAGTTGAACTTCCCTTTGTAGTTTGCTTTGCAAATGTTCAGAATTTATACTTTGAAGTAAAGAAACTAAAGTTGCAATGCTTGGTTGCCAATATAAGAAGGGGGGAAAAGTCCAACAAGCTCACACTACGAAAGGGTGCACAGATTTTAAGAAGATAGTTGAGGTTTAACTGAGCTCACTGCTTATTGAAGGTATCTCGCACAGTTGTTATGAAGTGTTCTTTTTTTAAAAAAAAAACACCAAAAAAACCCAAAAAAACCAAGTTGCTGTAAAAAACATTCAATTGGTATAAAGGACCTTAGCCCTTCAGATCTGAAACATCAACTCTCTTCCTATGCTTGTAACTCTCACGTGAATCCCATAGAATCAAGTATTTCTGCTACTGTACCAACATATCTTACACTGTTGAAAGTTTAAACATTAGAATCTACTTTACATATTTCAAAATAACCTTGGAATATCACCAAAAGTCACTCCAAAACCAAACCAATCATCCAGAATTAAGCCACATACCCTGATGCTTTTCTTCCATTTTCTTTTTTTTCTCCTAAAAGGTACAAATTTCTTTGAAGCTTTTCTAAAGCTATCAGTATCTATATCGAACATCAGTAAAAATTTCCAAAGATATTATGTTTGTATAGATGGAACAATACACGTGTATAGTCATTATTACAGAGTAAAAAGCCAGAAGATATCTAAGGAAAGACTCACCAGTGCTGAGGCCTTCAGTTGAGATGGATGCTTGCTAGCATTGAGGCTCACCACAAAAACCCCACACAAGAGCAGTCTCCAGAAAAAGATGCTACCTTAGTGGTCAGCTCTTAAATGGGATCTGGGAGAGGTGGAGTTGAACTCCACCCCTTCTGGGAGCACAGCTGAATTACCTTCACCTGTGCTTCCACAGCTGACTCGTCACTTACCTCAGATGGTTAATCAGAGGTTCAGGCTGTGATCAACAGTTTCCCTTACAATGTTAAAAAAATATTCAGAAATTCTTACTGGGCATTGTCCATCAGAATTTTTGTTTTGATTTCCATAGCTGAAGTTTTTTCCTCCTTATTTTAATTCAGTGACTAAAAGCAGACCACAATGTACATTTCTAGAATGTGAAAATAAGTTCTGCACCTTCCACAAACAAGGTTTAAAAAGTATTTTGTAAATGCATTCACATCAGTTTTTTAGTATAAAATAACCTTATCAGAAGATAAGGTCATGTAAAAAAACCAGTAGCCTTCTGTGTCCATCTTTTCCTAATGAGTCCATAGCTCATATGGTCACCTGGTCCTTTTCATTTTATATTCCAGCCATCACTTAAAAGCCTATTCTACACATTATTTATTTTTGGGAAAGTCACTCTTGAAAAATATTAAAGCACCTTGCTGATAAATTGTTTGAGCTGCTGAAGCCAGCATTCAATATGTCTTGAAACACAGGAAAATTCCCAATAAGTAAGACTAAATCTACAGTGGGGGCTAAAAATGAAAAGGGTGAACTGAGCAACTGTAGGATGTTTAGCCTGATATCAAGGTCAAGCAAAAATAATTAGAGATACTGCTGTGGGATGTGAAGATTACTAGCTGAAGATTGTTAGTACAATTAATGCCGGTCAGTGTGCTTGTTTCTTTTAATTGAGAATCACTCATGTCAAATAAACCAGTCTATCATGTAATCATGAGTCCACTAGGAGACTTTATAATCCCTTTAGTTTAACAAAAGGTCTTGCACCATATATTGTAGCTACAAATGGGTGAATCTTGTCTTCATGCATTCATTAAAAATATTACAACTCAGCCTCACAGTGATCTATTACCCCATACGGTGATTAGCTTGCAGTATCTAGTGTGATGGTGTTCCAGCTAACAAACATCAATGTGACTTTCAAAATACCTTATTTTTGAAAATAAACGTCTCTCCTTGACTTCCATTGGCATCTAGCTTATGAGTGCACAGAGATCTACTGCTTTTTTTGGTGATCACTTTGCACTCTGCAGCGTTCTTTTTCATCTACTACCAACTTAATTGCCCTTAACCATTACTTCAAAACAGCAATGGTAATTTCCTTCCTACCTATAAAGCTGAACTGTATTTTATTTTTCCTGTTACACTGAAACAGAGATTTCATAATATAAAGTAAATAACCCAGGAACCCTGCAAGGTGACTGCAAGTCAGGGTACATCAACATGCGCATAGGTGTCTGACTGAGATGTGCAATTCAGTCGAGATGGATACTCGCCAAGAGAAGGGAAGGGAATCTCCTGACCATTCCTGTTTATAGCTCTTAAATTCACATAATGACATGGTTTTAGAGTGCATAAAACATTTTCTTTCTGATGCAACAAAAATGAAAGGATGCGTATTCACTCAAAAGTTGTAGTCACTGTCAGGTTGTCAGCACCAGCTACTTTTGCTCTGAAGGTCTACTGCACTGATAGTCATAGCCTCCACACTTTCCCAAAACTATCTGTTATCAAAAATTTGTTCCAACATAGACTGTCATGACTGCATTTTTCTATCTTATCACTCTTTACAGATGACAGTATAAGATCCATGTGGTTGCTTCACTGCAACAAATTAATTTAGCTGATAAGGCAATTGTGTGTAAAGGTACTGCCTTATCTGAAAAGGACAGTTAGATTAGTAGTTTTATTAGTAAGGGACATTATACTAAGAATGAGAAATTAACCAAGAATAGTCATGAATGCTGCATGACCTTGTTGGAAACAAAAGACCCTTATCAGAAAATGAGATCTATGAACAACTCAAAAGACTGTTTACATTTGTCTAAGTAGGTGGTTTTTGGATGGAGCACAGTGGAGTTTCCAGGAGAAAGGAACTGGTACATAAATCCTTTGAAAATAATGGTGAGTGCACATCTCTAACTGCACAGAAGTGACTTTGGTTGGCAGTCTGAGGCTATTTCTTAGAAGGTAGCCTTGCATTAGGTAACGCACGCATTCAAAATATAATTGTTTCAGCTAGTTTCTCATTTTGAGACAATATCTTGTCTTGAATGTCTTTGAAATGGACAGTACCTTCTGGACAACTGGAGTCATATCTAAATATACACAAATTGAATTTATAATTTCAGGCATAATGAAAAACATTTTTTTTTTCCCCTTGTTCTATGGATTTTTTTGTAAATGCCAAGAAACAGTATTTTAAATGGGAGCTTTTGGACTGAGGAACTCAGGTGCAGAACCTCATATGAGGGAACGACTTGTTTCATTTTATTAAAACAATATTTACATTAGATGTAGGTCTGGCCGTTTATCTTTGATATGAAATCCGTGAAGATCTTCAGGTTTCTGAGCATACATCTCTGCTTTATCATGACAGAGGAGAGCTGTCCTGAATATGGACAGTCCACTTCTTCCTGGACTATCAGTTTTCACACTGACATCTGCAGTTTGGGTGGAGATTTAAACCATGATTATTTGGAAACATGGGGAAAAAAAATTACTGCTGTTCCAGCAACCTCTTATAGGGATCTTCATTTTGTAATAAGTGGCTTTGTTGAATTAGATTATCAAGAGTTCAATTCCAAGCTGGCATTATGTGAACTTGCAGTTTAAAAACAGATTTGCAGTGTCAGAAAAACACTATAAAAAGATACATACAAAGTCAATTATTGTACCAACCAGAGAAGATTGCCTTTAGCTGACCTACCATCTCAACTCTTTGTGAGGCTGCCTAATGACTTCTGTGATTTCATTCCTAATCTGGTTCCTGAGGAGCTGCTTTTTATTGTAGCATTGTGAGTGCTTCTGCTCTGAAGTTTTATTTACTCGTACCTTTTCCCTACTGCCTGGAGCTTTGATGTCTCAGACTATGTAATTCTCTGTGATTCATAATTTTCACTCTATTACTGGACTTTCATTACTGGATTTTCAGCTTCAGAGTTTTCTCCCTCTCCTACTGCTCTTGTACAGTGGGTGGTGGTATCTGTTTTCAGGGGAATAATATCGCTGTAGGCTCATGGTTTTTATTTTGTAGTAGATTGGTCTCCGTGGCTCTTAAGTATGAATATCTTTCTAGGGAGACCTGAGAACAGCACTGGGCTTGTTCAGTCTGGAGAAGAGAATGCTGCAGGGTCACCTCATTGCAGCCTTCCAGTTCCTCAAGGGAGCCTATAAACATCAGGAGAGACAACTCTTTACAAGGATAGATAATGACAGGACAAGGGGAAAAGGTTTTAAGTTGAAGGAGGGAAGATTCAGGTTGGATATCAGGGGTAAGTTCTTTACTGTAAGAATAGTGAGGTTCTGGCACAGGCTGCCCAGAGAGGCTGTGGATGCCCCATCCCTCGAGGTGTTCAAGGACAGGTTGGATGGGGCCCTGGGCAGCCTGGTCTAGTATTAGATATGGAGGTTGGAAGTCCTGCCTGTGGCAAGGGGGTTGGAAGTTGGTGATCTTTGAGGTCCTTTCCAACACAAGGCATTCTATGATTCTATGATTCTAAAGTGGAGCTATAAGAAAGAAGGGGTCTTACTCTTTAGCAGGGTCTGTTGTGATCTTATATGAGCTTTCAGCATATCTAAAAATAAAAATTTTTTACTTATCTCCAATAATTAATTGCAAATATCCTGTGAACCAAAACAATCTATTTCTTGCACAAGACTTGTGTCCAGTATGCTAGACTAGCAGATGAACTTCATTTGAAATACTTTGATCTCTAAGATTTTCCAGGGCTAGAAGCTTGGATTTAGAAGATAGCTACTGTCTTGTAGGATTTAATCTCCTTTGCAGACCTGAAATCCAGATTTTCTGCGTGGGTGTGTGGCTTTCATCTTTAGCTTTTATTTTAGTTCAGTTGCACAGTCCATCAACATGTCTGAATACTGTAATTTTTAAATCAATTCCTGCCTACATCTCCAGTTGTCTCAGTTGTCTCTACTTTCTTAACGACAGCAATACCACTGTAATACCACTCTTTGTGTCCAGTGTGTATTTAATATTTGTAGTTTCAGTATAAGAAAGTTTGTATTAATAGATTCCAAATAGATTAACAATGTGCAGAATAAATCTAAAAAATAATCAAAACTTTTCTATAAGCTCTAAAAAACATTTTGTTTCCTCCCAAAATTACACAATAGAATCATTGTAAGTTTTCAAAAACTGCTTGCTATACTGGCATATAAAAGATTTCTGATACACATAATAAACTTTGTAATGTAGAAAGAAAACTGTAGCAGTGCCATTAAGGAGTATAATTGCAATCTTCTATGTTTTTGTATTTGCATTTTTGTTTTCCATTATCCCTCTACTTCCCCAGTCAGCACATAAGAAGACACATACATACAGTTTAGTAAAAGAAAAGCGAGTGAAAAACTCCACTAGCCAAGGTGTAAATCCAAAAGCATAAAGTACCAGTTAGCTAACTAAGGCCTCTTTGGAGAATATAAGAACAAGTTTTTGCAAGAATTCATATATTTCATTCCCCTGTTCCCAGAAGGTTGAGTTCTGTGTCCAAGAATTTGATGATAAAAAACCTTTGGGCACAACCTCCTTTTCTGGAAAGTTTTTTTTCTGTTTTTCTTTTTCTTTTCTTTTCTTTTTTTTTTTTTTTTTTCTTTTTTCTTTTTTTTTAAAGAGCTTTCTTGAAGGTTATACCTGCACTTCAGGATGTTACATGTAGGGTTGGGTTAACCTTATCACTAGCCCCTGGAAACTACATTTATCAAGGACAAAGTTATTATTGCCTATGGAGAAAATCATTCCATCTTGTCAGTCTCCATTGAAGCAGACAGGTATTATTGCATTGTAGCTATCCACTATTAGCATCATTTCTTCTCATTTCTCTTTCTTTGTACTAACCTTTATCTTACAACATCTATAAAATAAGGCCTTCGCTTACGTAAATTGATTATACCTTTATAAAAACAATGCCCTGACAAGGCATCAGATGTCCTTGACAAACAATACACAAGTAATCTAAATGGAACTGTGTCATCCACCCAAAAGCATTACCATAGCAGAACAGGCATACAATGTAAATATAATAATCTTAACTCGTATGTACTGTAAAATTAAGTACAACATGTGGTATGAAAAATGGGCTACTAGTGAGGCATATATAGTGAGTGATCAGGCCATGATGTTAGCTGAGAAGAAACATTCCCTTTTAGGAATATGAATTCTATGACTGCCTAAGATAGACAAGGTATGTGTTCTAAGAAGTTGCTAATTTTTATTTCTACCACAGATAGGGACTGACTATTTTACCAGAGGTCTCAAGATTTTATTATTATTTGGCTTAAAAGATGTTTAAAGAAAAGTTGAGTCCATGTGTATAAATATACAGTGTTGTTGTTGCTATCTGGTCCTGGAAAAATTAAATGCGCCTAACATATTACAAATATGAACTACTGATTTAAGCCATTTTTAACCTTAAAATGGCATTGAAGGACTTAGTATGAGTTGGAGATCGTTCCAAACACTTCACGCATTTCCTTTTCTTGGTGTCGAATGTGACAATTTAAAAGGCTTTCAGGAGAACAGATATGCCTCTACTGGACCTTGAAGTGGTCATATCATTAATTCTGCTTCTTGTTCTGAGCTCTGACAGATTTCATGCCAGTTACAGAATGATCTATCTCACTGCACTGGCAACAGATTCTGGCTAGAATAAGCAAAATCAAAATCTGAAGATTCATAAATTCTCTGGCTAAAAGTTAAGCATAGCAGACCTAGGGGTTCTACTCCCACTAAATAATGGTATCGACTGCTCGGCTGAGGGATTTTACACAGCAAGTACTCACATAAAAGCAGAACTTGGCATGGAGGCAAAACAATTTTAGGTTGGCTCGCTGCATGCATTGCTGAGGAAGTCAGGATTTTGGGGCCTAGAGAGATTTTGGCTCTGGAGCATCACCTGTCCCTGTTCTTCAGAGTGTTACCTTCATTTGGAGACACAGGAAGCACTGCACTGAGCAATTGTGCACAGGGCAGTGGTCTACTCCTGCATCACTAAATTCCAGTGACTGGCCTGGTAGGGAATTGAGGCTTGTCTTTAGGATTTCAGGAGGATGTAGTTCAAACTTGGTTTGGATACACTGACTGCAGTACTATTTAGCTTTTGAATTCTCCTCACTGGAAGGCTTTTATTCCATCTGCACTAACTTGACTTTCTCCTCACATGGTCAACACAGTAAAATCCTCAAATGTGGCCAAATATACTGAAAATATGCATTTCTTTTGTCACATAAAATAATAATGTTTGCAACTGCAGATTTTCTCCCTGTAAAAGCACATCAGCAAACTCAGTCTTGCCTATTAGAAACACTTGGCCTCTTTCCATGTTGCACATTATCACTTGTCATAAAAATGCTGCAAGTGCAATGATGCCCTTTTGTTAGGTCCATGATGCAATTACCTTAGAGCATTTGGCACTGACATGATTAAATAGATTAATCACCTCTATTGATGTAGGATAGGGAGTGGTACTGCAGCTCATTCAGACTTAATTGTGTTGGTTTTGCCAAGGATATACAGTATAAAACTTCTCACGAACAGGAACTGACATGATTCACAGTGCACAGCGGGACTAGGTTTAGTGTACTGGCACAGACAGGGACTTCGCAGATCAGAGCTGTGCATTAAAGCCTGCTTCTTGCACCTGCTAAATCATATTTATTTAGAAATGAATTCTGAAAGAATGTATATTTCTGTATGTGTGACATCTGCAGACCCTCTTGGCCCTTTGTCGTTGCCAAATCTATCAGCTTGTGTAATTTCTTTCAAAGGGTCAGCAGGACTTTTCTATTCAATTGCACACAGTGAATGGCTTGAAGCACATGACACCCTAGCAACCACTGTATGTAATTCACAGTTCAGAACTTAGGTTCAAATTAGAAGACTTGCTTTTAAAATCCAAGTGGCTGTATACAAAAGAATTAATCAAACCCCATCAAGAGAGCAAGATTTTGCTATTTCTCAAATAACAAGCTAAGCAGTTCACATTTTCCACTACCAGGAAAAGAGCAGCTTGGACCTGATTCTTGTAGCCCCAGGCCACAGCCTGGCTCCCACCAGGGATGGTAGGGGATTAAGAAAGAGAGAGAAATGTCAGGCAGATTCCCTCCCCAGATGTTGTCTGCAGCACAACATCAAGCAGTTGACCTGCCAATGTTCTCATCTTTTTTCCCCCTCAAAAGAGACTGGAGCTGGCAGAGGACAGGGAACAGAGCTGGATACAGGAAATTTGTTTACTTTAGAATCATAGAATTGCTCAGGTTGGTAAAGATCTTAAAGATCAACAAGTCTAACCACAACCTAACCATTTCATGGCAAAATGATACACGTTCTGAAGAAAATATTGAAGCGTAATCTAAATCTTCATTTAATTGTAATGTAGTCAAAACATGGTCGTGGTTAAGTATAGTTTAGATTTAAAAATACACCTTTAAGTGAAGGGGGGTAGAAATTTCTGTAGTTAAGCACTTTACACATCCAGTTAATAGAGGCAGAAAAAGAAGTTTTTTGAAGCTCATTTTCCAGGTAACGTCACAGCAGAACAACCTAGGAAATAAAAATTGCTTGCAAGACGAGTGGAATATTATTTTGATTATTTCACAAAATGAAAAGGAGCAGCACAAGATCTGCATATAAATCAATTTATGCCAAGAGCTGCAGAAGGCTCCCTTACCCTGTCTGTGGTCTCTCTGTAGCTGTAATTGCAGGTGTACTCGTTCTCTGCTGAACTACCTAGAAGCTCTTCATTGCAGGACTTTCTCTGGCATGATTACAGAACTTCTGACAACACATCTAGTGACAAGTGCATTTGATTGAGATAGACGCTGTGGCAACAGGGCTACGAGCTCCCTTGTGCCAGCGACAAGAGAGGCGCAGACTCCCTTGCTGGTTCAGAACGAAGGACCTTTGCTGTAGGTGCTGATATAGACTGAACCAATTTATAATCAATAGTTCACAGGAATTCGGAAACATATTCATTGCATACCCGAGATCCCCGTTAGCATGCGGTCCCTCCCCCCTTGAGCTTGCGTAGTGAGTCGCGGGGGTGGTTGCAGGATGAAGGCTCATCGTCTTCCCCGCGAAGGCTTGTAGTCCTTGTTGCTGTAAGCTTTCAAAGAGGTTCCAGCTTCCCCTGTGGACATCTGATCACCTCTTTGTCCTCGGCTGTTTTCGCACCCTTGTCTTATGGCCTTCATCCCTTTTGTTATTCCAGACCCAGTGTCTGCAACTCCATTCTTCTAACAACTTCTACATAACTACCCCGTCCCAGTTTCTATGAAGCCCCTTTCTCTCCCTTACTGTGGAGCCCTTCTCTCTTTTACTATGGGGCCTTTCTCTCACCCTTCACCACTTTCCCAACTTATCATTGTCCAACAGTTAAAAAAATTAAGAACATAGCATGCTTTAGCTATTCTTTTCTCAGGGGTCATAGCTGCACTGTTTTTTTACGCATTAGCGATGTAACAACGAAGATGCAACTGAAAAATGCTGCAAAGTCGCCTGAGGTTGAAATAGGAAGAGAGACTGCAATCAAAAAATCCTCAGGAATTTTCACTACCAGATAAGTCTTGCTGTAGAAAGGGACCTCCCAAACATTCTGCGCTTGAAAGAAACTATCATGTTTTCTTCCTGTCAGGCATAACATTCATTACTGCTTACTGTGCTATACTAATCAAAGGTAGATGCCATAATGTGGAGCCCAGGCTTGGACAGCTATGATAAAATAACACTCATACAGTGTGTTAGTTAATGATAGACTATGGTAGAATTCTTGAAGAAGGTAATACGCTTGGATATCCATATTACTGTTAAGTGAATTGGCTATGGTTAATTGGCTATAAGAGCAGCCTGAGAAAAAAATCATACTTACACTCTCCAAAAATATTGAAAGTAGATCTTTGAAAGATAGTGGATAAATCTTCATAAACAGTGTAATATTCTGTTGAATAGGTGAATAGCCAAAGCTCGGGACTCGAGTTCTTGTGTGGCCTTTGAACTGTTTCCTATAATGTTTTTAAAGCTGTACCAAAATATTATTGTGGACCGTTATGAGATTTAGTATTTCACAGAGATACTAAATATCAGTTTGTGATGCCAATGATCTTAAGTTTGTTCCTAAAGGACAAAATAGGGAAAAAAGGATTTGGATGATGACAGGCACAATTAAAAAATATCTGAAATACTGAAAGACAATGCATTCTGCCTTTCTGCAATGGTTCCTCTCTGAGGGCTAGAATTTCTCTTGTGTTCGTTTAAACATCTTTTTAAAAGGATCATTATTAAATAAAAGCTTAAACATAAGGACAAATACTTGAGGTTGTTCACTTGAATCAAGTTGCACATACCGTCCTACAGTTCTGCTTTTAGGATTGGTTTGTAGTGGCAGCAGTGGGTTCTTGCCTATTCATTGCTTACACTGAAGATGATTTAGAACACTGTAGTGGCTAAAGTGCTACCCACAATAGCATACTGCCTCTACATACTCTCAAGAAACAAAACAAACTACAAAAGCAAATGTGGTAAATCTATAACATTCATTCTGGAGGAGGTGAAAAATAATAAGGGTTTCTGAAAGGTGTAACCTTTAAGAAAAAAAGCCACACACACACACTGAAAAGCATCCCAGATCTACTCACTGAGTTACAAGCTCTAAAGAAAGGTATCTGGATTATGAATGATCGAATCTGAAATGCTAAATGAGTTAACTGTGCTAATTTTTTTTGACAACGGGCTGCTAATTAAAGACTGGAATTTTGTGTACCAACAATACTTAAACTGGTGTCAGAGTAATTTGAATCAACTCTAAGTGTTCATGAACCTTATTTTAGGATTCTGATTTGCTGTGAAAGTACCGTAAGGAGTTCCTCAGCACCTCAGATCTTCTAACCTTTCAATTTGTCACTTTCCCCAGAAAAGCCTTTTGAAAGGCTTAGTTTTCCTAAGGCATTGTCCATGTAGGGATAGCATGCAAAGAAGACTGTTATTCACCAGCTCCTCCATGTGAATGACTGTTGCATGCCGCAGTCTCTTGCTTCTTCTGCAGTTTATTTAAGCTAAGCTCCACAATGGGTGCTTTTGCTTTGGAGTACTCCTACAGAGAACAGATCTGCAATCATCGTATGATAAATATCTGTTTTAACGTATTTAATGAATAAAGCTTTTGTGACATGGTTCTTCAAATTGTTTCCACTCATATTATCTTCTTATCCAAAGCAGAGATTCACAATTTTTAAGATCTATAACGTGGCTTGTACAAATAATGACCTCTGTAAACTATCAGATGTCAATGTGTGTTGACTGACAGTAGGACTAACACTACAACCTCCTTAGCTCTTACTGATAGGAACATAACGCCTCTTTATTTTCTGACATTATTTTTTTTATTAATTTAAGCTACGTTGTTCAGGATAGATTACATCTAAAGCCTGTCTTGATGCTATTTTTCAAAAGGCAGAGAACTTTATTATCAAATTAAGACTTGATAAAAACTCCATCATGCTGCCTCCTTCATTACTTCAAAACACTGATGTTATCTTTAGTCCGCTATTAGAAATTTTTGGTTCTGATTTCAAAACAGAATTGATTTGTTGTCAGTACACTGCATGTATTGGACAGATCTGTTTTATCTTGAGAGTACAGAATCTGATTTCACTCTATTTTCCTTAGTCTGACGCATTTCCAGCAAGGAGCCTCATGAACTCAGCACCCTGCCAAATAATTGGACTCTCCTGGAGCAGCTGGCATATAATTTATACATGAAGAATAGGAATATCTCAACAGTGCAGAAGTAATCATTATTTCCACTGGGGCCACAATTAAAAATGCTGGGTTTTTATTTGTACACCCACATCTTTCTTTCAATTCTGCTACCAATGCTAATCAAAAAGTCAGTATTATTCAGAACTCAAAAAAATCTGAATTATTAGCCACGGCCAGTTTATTACATAATACCTTTTATCTTCAATTTTCTTTCATAGATAACAGCTCTACTCAGAAGGAAATCTCTAACAGACATAACATTTCTTCCATCCCCATCTGCATTAATTTAGAACATGATTTTGATAAAACTAGTGTGAATGAGATCAGAAACCATTTCTATTTATACCTTTGAGGCTTTTGGTATAGTTGAATAGGCATTAAACTTGTTTTACTGAGGTTATCAACTCAAATTACAGTCAAGATTTCCTTTAACAGAGGCAATAGAAAATTAGCTATAAACAGCCCTATATAAACATCTTCAAAAAATCTACTTAGATGCCTACTGTTTAGTTCATTATTCACAACTTGGTTGACATGCCAGTGATAGTGCAGAGGAAGAAAACACCATCACAGCATTTATGCCACAGGATTTAAGCTGTAGGCTTAAGTTGTGAGAGCCTAAACTTAACATTTATCTATAGAGTGAGAGTAGGAATAACATACCAAGTGTTTTTTATCCTGGCTATTTAGGTTCCTCATCTTTCTCAGAAACAGTACTGGAAATCTTAAATTTCTGCAGTAAGAGAATTTTGCAGCAGTGTGTTTGTTCTGCTGTCTCCTCTTCTCAAAAGTCTTAACAAAAATTGTGTTTTGATAATGCTTGCCTTGGCAAGTTAGCATGAAATGATGCTTGATTTAATGTGTCAAGGCTGATTCAACAACATAATGAATAGTAAAATATGAGACACTGATCTAAGAGAAAATGTGATGTCAGATCACTTCAGTTTAATGTTTTCTTTTGGACACTCACAGAAGATGTAAAGCTTATTCCCAAAGAGATGAGGATAAATTTGTCTTTAAACAAAATGAAAAAATGCATGACTGACACATTGATGGAGACTGGTGAAAGAAAAAAAGATTTTTTGGGGAAAAAAAAGAAAAAAAAAGCTTTCAAATAAGCATTATTTTCTCTCTGGATAGAGGAAATAAAAGGACAGTATGGGAGCCAGTTGAAGAATAGAAGGAGCCAAAAGTGGAGATTTATATGTTTCTGACTGTGGAGCAGCTATAATGTGGACGGCAATTACAGTCTTATGATGTGGAATTATTTTGCCTGTTGTATTCTGGAATGATGTGAGAGTAGTAAGAGGGAAGCTGCATGCAGAAAGATAGAGTACTGTGCTAGAGCTAAAGAAACAGAAGAGAGGAGCTACTGGCCCCACTGTTAAAAATGAAAGGAGGGAAATTACTCTGACTTGATGAATGAACTGAGAGGATCAAAAAGCTGTCCCAAGAAGAGAGGACTAACTACACTGTGCTCCAAACTGGAAAAACTTGATCCAGGTCACAAAGAGTGCAAATATGGGAAATGCTCCTTTCCACTTGAACTTTTGTCTGATACATACCTTAGATGAAGATAAAACTGGTGACATTTCACTTCCATTGGACTTTCTTTTATGGGAATTTTCTTTCAAAACTGTTACACTAAGCTGCCTTATGTTCATTGGCCAGAATCTCCATATGCCGCTTTGCTGCACAAAACAATGTGCATTATCAAAAAGCTCTGTAACTTCCTAAACCAGACAACAAGACATGAATCTGTCCTGACAGCCTCTGATGCTTAGGTCTTTCTTATCTTTAACTGAATATATGAATTTTTCTTTGCTGGAATACACTGCTAACAGTTTAGAAGAAAAAGCTCAGTATTGGCCATCTTGCAAGTTAAGCTTTTAAAGGAATCCAGTTTCAGTTAAAGACAGTAGAAAACAAAGATGTTAGATTTTGACATTTGTAATTTGAATGAAGCTTTTATAATGGAAAACAGATGTAGTTAGTGAGCAGGTGTATCTGGAACCTAAGACTTTACCTGACAGAAAAATACCAAAAAAGTACTGAGCAAATTTTCTTTAAATTTTAAAAACATACTAAAAAAATCTGCTTTGTTTTCATTGATCTAAATGAACACATGAAGTTGAGTTGAAAAACATTTTTCATCATTGTAGAATTCAACATAAAATTTTTGTAATTTTTTTCCTTATTGTCACTATTTCAAAGTCTGTAGTGATACACAAAATATAGAGGCATAAGGCAACAGAGAAACGTCAGTACCTGCAATATTTGTCCTAATGTTTCATTTCATAGTGTTGTAAATAAATTACATATTTGTAATACAAGAAGGGAATAGACTTTCTAGCAGAGTCTGCTGTGATAAGACAACTAGAAATGCTTTCAAACTTAAAGGGGGAAGATTTAGACTGTATATAAGGAAGAAGTTTTTGACAGTAGGAGTAGCACAGCAGTGGCACAGGTTGCCCAGAGAGGTGGTGGATGCCCCATCTCTGAAGACACTCAGGGTCCGGCTGGACAATGCTCTGAGCACCTGATGCAGCTATAGGTGTTCCTATCTATTTCAAGGGAGTTTGACTAGATAGTTTTTATGAGCCCCTCCCAACTCAAATAATTTTGATTTATGATTCCATGACCATATGAAACAAATATGAAAGAGAAACGTGAATCTTTTATTTGAATGCACTTTCTGAAGCCTTTCAAATGAGCAAATTTGTCCTGCAGCAGCAACAACAAAACAAACAAATAAAAAATCCCTAAACAGAAAAACTAAATCCAAAAGCAAAAAAGTAATAATAAAAAAAAAATCAACCAAACAACTTTTCTCCTAAAAGCCTCAGTCCCCCTCAAACAAACAATCAAACACAACAGAAAATAGGTAATTACTTTCTCAAATATTAAACAGAATGTCAAACCAGCAGCTATCAATAGTAATAAAGAAGCAGATATAACCAAAGCCTTCAGTGCTGAGACTGCCATGGCACCTTCCTACAACACCAGAGGCAGTGCAGACTTCAGAGACAGACCTGTAGAAGTCTAATTTGTTTTTCGGCGTTTCTTTGTAATAGTGCACAGAACCTAATGTCAGTATACCAAAAACAGAATTATCTTTCAAAAAGACCGCATCCTTTAAAGAATAAATTCACTGAAAGATATAGGTTATGAAAAGTAGTTAAGTAGGCCAAATTATTTTTATACATGTCCTCAAATGAAATTGTTGTGTAATTTAATTTCTATTAGGTTTAGTGAAAACTGTGCTAAGAACCTGACTGTGACTAGAACAAAGCCTATTATTAATTTTGTGTAACTGGAAATCAGAGAATGTGAGAAATGAGGTCACTGGAAGATATATTGTAATGAATCTTCCAGAAACTGTGAAGTTCCCAAACATTTCCACCCACTTTTACCTTACTTTCAGTGTTACTGTCTCCACAGAAGATGTAGCACAATGTAGCACAATGAAGCATCTGGGTGCTTCTCAGCTGCTTCAGGCATAGGTGAGAAAATAAAAGGTGTTCTTCACTCCTGTGGGCAGGTAGAGAGGTGGGGAAAAGAATTAAAAAGGAAGATAATAAACGTCTTTTAAAAAACTGAAGATAGGAAGGAAATAAATGTCAACATCCTTGAATATTTAATGTGGAGCTTGCAATAGAGGTTTCAAAACACAAAGAGGTTTTTAATAATTTTAACAATTTTATCTTCAACACTGTTATGATTTTCAGTTGCTGATAAACTTTGCAGTATGATAAAGAATTTATGAAAGGAAAGAGGTATGGGTGTGGGTTTTTTTTTTGCTTGATTCATGTTCTTCTGTGCAAATGGGAGAGAATTTTAGCACATCTTCAGATGCGTTCCTCACTTTCACTTGCTTTTTAACCATGCTAGTCATATAGCTCTGTAAGATTTCTGAAAATTCAAAATGGTACCTGTAAAGGTAGCTAATATAAAGATATTGACCAAGATGGTAATAAATAGTCAAAGGTTATTAGTAAAGAAAACTCACCAGTGTCGATGCCTTGACTGGATAGCTGAGGCAGTCTCCACTGGGGAGCAATCTCTAAGAGATGCTGCCTCAGTGGTGGTCAGCCCTTAAATGAGGTCTTAGAGGAGGTGGAGTAGAAGTCCACCCCTTCTGGGAGCACAGCTAGATTACTCTCACCTGTGCTCCCACAGCTGACCCAACACTTGCCTCAGTTAATTAATCAGAGGTTCAAGCTGTGATTACCCATACAGTACCTAAATGCACACATTTACAACACTTAACAACAGAGGGCAATGACTTCTCCTATTGCTCCTCCATTCTGAGTTTGATGGTGAAAATATCTTTCCAAAGACAGGCAATGACTAGAAGCCATCTAATAAATAACTTTTCAGAGCAAAGAGGTTTGTAGAACAAAATCTGAGCGCTTTCAAAGAAAAACCTTTTGCATAGGTTTGCACTAAAAAAGACAGATGATCAGAGAAAGAAGGGACATGGCCTATGTTGGCCAGTGGCAGGAAAAACAACCCTTCTGTTCAAGACCATGTCCTCTATTTATCATTTTTTTGATTGTCATCACTCCCAATTCAGTCAAATTTCCCACTGCCAACTATCAACTTAATTTAAGGATGGCCTGCCTGAGAAGTTAATAGGTTTTTCTATCCTTGTATCCATGGAATTGGTCATGGGTGTTTAGTTTTTTGTTTTGTTTTAAATCTTAAATATTAATAAATCAGATTCTAAAAAAGGGGGAAAAGGCAATTTCATTATTCCTTGCAACTTTTATCTTTTCCCTTTTCTTCACTACACTAATGTACTTTAACAAGCTATTTTTGTGCGGCGCTGTTAGTCATGGAGTTTCTCAACATTGATTTCCTCGGGAGAAAGGAGACCTTTATTGTGTTGATTTTTCTGGGGGTGTGTTGACCTCCCTTTGATTCTCAATATGAGCAGATTCCTCTGTGCTAACAGTTCTGAAGTTTTTCCTACTACATTCTGAACATTCTGGAGAATTAAGGCAAATAGAATGCCTGAGTAAAGCCACAAGTACCCTTTGGTGGGTTTTAGGATGCTGTGCTAATGGGAAGGAGGTGAGCAGAAAGCAATGAGAAGAAAAGACATCACCTTAGTGCCATAGACACAAAATACAAGTGCCCTGAGAGAATCATTCTGTTGTATAGAACAGAGATGGCTGAAGCTGCAGGCATAGTGCTCTTGTTCCAAAGACTTCTGCATCATGTACAGCTGATGCAGCAAGTTTCTATTGTAGTTAAAAACTGTTCCTGCTTACTTAGCTAGCTCTGGCCCACATACAGTTTCAAGCTGTACCTTTGATAATATCTTGTTACTAAAAAAATCCTGCCAAATAAACAGGTAAAACCGTTATTGAAAATAGTTATCTAGGTTGATCCTGAGTTACATGGAATAAACTGAAATTAGGTGCTGCTGTTCAGCTGGTGACTCAGAGCGGAACAGTAACATTGATGATATTCTGCCTGACCCAAAAACACAACATTCTGGGTTTTGTTAGATTTGTTTCTCTGTGCCCTTATACTGAACTGCAAAAGTGAGATCTGAGGCTATGCTCCCACGGTGTCCACACTATACTTTGTACAAGTTTAATTTTTCCCTCTTTATGGAAATAGTTCCTCATAAAGCAACAGCTAACTGCAGCTAGATCAGTGTGGTAATGTACAGAGCAGCAACCCATCAAATACTCATAACAAAGGGTGTAATGACAGCATGCTGAGTAATGGCACTAGCCTGAATAGAAAGAATCTAGCAAAATTTTGAAATGCCATTTCAATTTGCTGTAGCTCTATGTCATGCTCACCAGTGTTCCTTCTGCAATTGGATTTTATTCAGTGTAATTGCTAGGGGGCATGCAGACTCACTAGTGAGGTAAGCATTTGTGACAGCATTAGAGAATGTGATAATGGTAATTATCATCTACATCAGCTGTAATGATTTAGAAGTTAGAAGAATTTGCAAGATTGAGATTAAAATCTACTGATTTCATCCCACAGCCAATGGTTGTAAACAGAAATCATATACATCCACAGGCTTGTTAGAGATTTTTCCTGAATTTAGCAGCAGTGTCTGTTGAACGAATGAATAAAGTATGTTCCTTCTGTTATCTCTTGTTGATCTCCTTGTATTGTCTTACTAAACGGCATTTTAATAAACTTATCTGTAGTGTGCTAAATTCCTGAATCTGTTCCTGAAAAATGAAAAGCAAAGCAATGCAGGAAAGAAAGGATGCAAGAGAAAAGCACAGGACCAAAAGAATAGAAATAAAAAAGAAAGTAGAAAAGCTGCGATAACAATCTGGAGACAAGAGTAATAAGCAAATCTAATTTCAGAAAGAATAATCAGACAGCTGAAATCCTCCAGGGAGGAGTGCATGAGGCTGATGTACATAGTTTAGACAAATTATCTGAAATTCAGGAGTTGTTCACTATGTGTAACCATAAGGTGAATTGCTTAGATGTTCAGTGTGAACTGCATTCTCCAGTGTGCTTGAGTAGCTGTTGCAATTCAAACTGACTTTTAATTTTCTAGTGAGAGAAAGGTCAGGGATTGGGGTGACACTGAAAATATGAGGTCCTAGAGCAGAGCTCAGGCAGCTGCTGAGTTCTGGTCCCACTCTTTGCTACCACTCTTCTGCCCCATGGCCCTGTGCAAGTCACTTAGCCCATGGATGCAAAGGCACATGTGGACAAGCCTCACCCATGACATTTTTTTTTCTGTCTGCTTGGACACAGATGGTCACACTCAGCTTCATAGCCCTAATTAGCTAATGCTGACACAGTACTTAAAAACACCAAACACATAAAGCCGGTATCTTGTACAAGCCAATCACTGTTTTAATCTTCCATTTAACAGTTCACTGCTCAGATTTCATAGTTCAGATTTCTGCAGGTCTTGGGAAAATGGAAAATATTTTCCCCACCTACTTTTTCAGTCACCCATAAAATGACAGTCAAAAGACATTTAGGTACTCCTAATACCTTTGTCATGGCAGGCAGATAAGTTATACCTTGTAAGCTAGATCAGATATATGTTGAAGTGATTCCAACTGACTTTTTTACTCTCCTTCCTGTGGATGTATGAAGTACAGAAAATGGCTTCTCCACTCTCTTTTCAAGTTAATGTTCCCTGCAACAAGTAAGGAAAAGAGAGGAACATCTGAAACAAGATTTGTCCTCACATTTCATCAGCAAGAGCGTAAAAAAAAAGAAACAGGAGCAAGGAGGCAGAATGCTGGAAGGAATATAGCTCTCAAAGTTGATACAAGCTCAGAAGGAAATTCACAGACACCAAAAATGAGAACAAAATTGGAATGATAGTTGTTATGGTTCTGATAGTTATCAGAAGGGGAAAAAAAGCCACAGGAGACGAAAAGACATATTAAAGCGAGACAATAACAGTGTTTAAGGAAACTGATTGAAAAACTCAAAGCAACTTTGAAGCTAGAGGAAAGAAAAAGAGAGGCGTCTAAAGCACAGCACTCAGACTTGATCTGAAAATACCTCTTTCCATGCTTGCTTCCCAAAAACTCTATTTGGGAAGTGAATCTGTCATGTGTATTAATCTATCTATCTAATTAATCTAGAACACTGCTTATAAACTTCTTTTGAAATATCACATCTGAGGTTTATTTATTTGCAGAAAAAAATTACTAACAGAAGAGGAATTTCAAAGTTGATAAATCTCATATATTAATAGTATCTTTCCCATAGCAAAGACTTAAAGGAAAGCATAATGTCAATAATCAGAGTAATTGTTGCGAATACTGAAAGCTTCATATATAGTATTACTTAAATATTTAAATATGTAAATTAATAAATGAGATTACATCAGATATTTCAGGTAAAATTTTCCAAACCTGCTAAAACCTAAAGTTATAAAAGGAGATAGATAGATAGATAGATAAATAGATAGATAGGCAACATTAAACTCCCAAATTTAACTCCCGTTGACTTATAACAAATACAGGGAGAACTAAGCACTTTGAAAGGAGATGTGTGTAAACAACCTCAAAATCCCTGAGTGGTTGTGTCCTTATATTTGCAATGGATCACGTCTTTTCTTCTAGAAATCTCTAATTTGAAGTGGAAACTTCAGTCAAAATCTTCCTAATTACTGAGAATCTGTCTACAATAGTGGGAAATTTTAATCTAAATTAAATTCTTTAATGAGGACTAAGGATCACAGAATGCTGTCAGTTAATCTGGCAGAGAATAAAGATAGAAGTCCCACTGCAGAATATTCTTGCATTATTTCTCTGTTGCTCTTGAGCCCACATATGTACATAGGACACATAAGCGAAAAACCTCTTGGTGTTGCTCTAGGCAATACTGAAAGAGTTGGACCATTGAGTTAAATCAATAAAGAAATTCATATGGTTTTGAAGAAGATTGAAAAAGAAAAAAGGTTATGCTGCATATCACATAGAAATTAAATGTGAGGATGACATCCTCACAGAAAAGTTTAGATTCTGGTATTCGGTGACAGATGGAAGAAAGGGATTTGTCCTTCCTAGATTCTGCTGAAGACTTTCTGCAATGTAAGGAGTCTGTGAGTTGAGGAGGCTTAGGTAAAAACTGAAGAGGATGAAAGGAGGATGCAGATCTATCTGGAACCTTTGTCTTTCTACTGACCACCTTTCCCTGTGCAAATCTTGAATATTTTTCTATAAGAAAAGAAGAAATAGGTCTAATATTCATCTGTTTCAGAACTTCAGCAATTCATAAATGAAAGCCATTTTTTTCCCCTTCAAAATAGTATAACTACTTAACCAGAAAATTACCTCAGGTCCAGCAGGTGCACTGTAACTGAGCTTGCCCTGTGCAGAGCTCTTCTACTACTACTTGTATTTGGGACTGCATAATTGGATTGAAGTTTCTTGTTCACCTTTTTTTGTTTCCAGGTAGTTGGGTGTCTCTCAGATCTCTCTCTGTTTCCAGTACCACTTCAGCTCTTGCTTAAACATGATTTGAATATTTCTGCAGATCAAAGTTTAGGGATTCTTTCAACATGTCTTTGGCAACGAGGCCTGGAATTCACTCCTATTTCAAATAGGCAGGTTAGTGGTGTGTGATCACTTATAGTGCCTAATATAACGTGTTTGTGGCATCAGGAAGAGGTCTATACACTTAGGATACTTAAACAATGATGTTTTATGGGCATTTTTTCTTTTTTTTTAACATTTGTTATAGAGCAGAAGCCTGATCATTTACTGTTACTGTTAATGAAATTTCAGTAAGAATACTCATTCTGCTTCTGAGACTAAGAGCTTTAGGGGATGCTTTCTATCAGTCCTTCTATAGCCATTTGTTTATTTAGATTTTCCTCCTCTAGAAATCTGTAAAATAGGAAGAAATCTGTTTTTTCATGAAGCAGAAAACTTAGTGAATTAATAAATGAAAATTAATCTGTTAAAAAATTCATCTACAATATACCCTTGCCTTCGGTGGTATAAAGTAGAATCCTTCACTTTTATGTTTTCATGAACTCTGATTCATTTTTTCTCAGTTCCAGTCCAGTTTAGTTTCTTAAATGTGAGAAACGACACCATTCTACACAATTTTAAATCAACTCTAGCTTTTTAATTACTGAACTTGTTTTAACTGGGGGGCTTATCTTGTGTAGGGCTTCTTTTGGAGAAAAAATAGCGGCATTCCAAATTGCCATAACAACAGGCTGCACTACTTGAAACAGGATAAGCTGTGTGTCAAAGTAAAACTGTTGCCGTGGTAACTGGTTGCATATTTAAAGTGCAGCTTGGTTTAATCAGCCAAATTGCCCCTTTTCAAAAGGAAACCATGTAGGCATTCCTACACAAGAAATACTGAAAAGAGAGGAGAACGCAGAAATTAATCAAGAATCGGCCCTTTAATTTCTTTCTTGACTGATACCTTTTAGTTCAGAAATGTCACTTACCCTGCTTCTTTTTATGTAAGTAAGTGTGAGAATGCAGGATCCTGTTTCATCAGAGAATACTCAGAAATTCCTCTCAGCTGTTTGTGCTATACTTCCTCTGAACAGATTAATAAGATATTAGCATCTAAGCATGTAGATGCAACTTCATACAATCACCTAGTGACAATAATGCATATTTATATCCTCTTTGAGAAGACTTAAACAGCAGGTGAGCTTAAATCAACATCTCCTTAACATGAGCTTAAGTCAACATCTGCTGTTTCTATTAACCTCATGATTAGGTGGTCAAAGCTAGGCTGTTCATCTTTCTTTTGTTTTCCCATACTTTTGGCCATGAATGCGATGGGCATCAGCATCACGAAAGTAACAGTGAAGTCTCATAAGAATACAGAAAAGCAAGTATACATAGCATTTCAGAGGCTATACAAATGACCCACAATTAATAAACAGTTATTTTGAGATACAACCTGATATGGCAGAAGGTGAATATATAACCTATAAACAGCAATTGTACAAATATTACCTAACCTTCCAGTATGTTTAGGAAGTACCAATAGCTCACTTTTCCTAATAAAGTTCATGAGTGAGGGAGTCCAGCTCTCAGTCTCAGTGGTGTAATTACCTGTCCTATTTCTTCTGAAGCCTAGAGAACAATGTAGTTGCATACAGAGAAACTAAAAAAAAAAAAACAAAAAAAAAACCCACCAAAAAAACCCCAAAAACAGTTTCTGAAGATTTGGAATGGCTTCCTTCTCCTTGTGAGTGATTTTGGATTAGGAATGCAGAAGAGGTCTTGGAATGAAAAAAGCCTCTTTTAAGACCAGATTACATAAATTTAATAGACAAGTAGAATATAACAGAAGTCTTACTGCTTTTTGAGGAAAAGGTAAAAAAAAACAAACAAACACGAAAGGTAAAGCAATATATTTGTTTTTGCATTCCCTGCAGAAAGCATGAAATCTTTGTATTATGCTATTGTTCTTCTATCAGAACTATTAAGATTTACTGAAAATGAAAAAGCAGATATTCAGAGGGGCCTTGCCATTGCCTGATGCAGTATCTCTAAGCAAGATGGTACATATCTCAGAAGAATGGGAAAGTCTTCCTCTAAAAGCTGCCAGAAAGTTATTAATTTCTAACACAGGACAAATGCAGAACACAAATAATATGAGTCCAGAAATGGTTAGATTGCACTTTAAGCTCACGTATCTCATTTCTGCTATGTTATGGTTATTTGACGGTGATGTCACAACTGAGACTTTAAGAAATTAAATATAGCTATCTATCTGCTCTCTTTTCTAAGCAGCTGTCAAAACTTTTCTTTTTTTTCTTGCTCATGCTGATAAGCCTCCCTTTTCTGACACTTCTATAGCGCTGCTAAGGCACTGTGTTGTTTTTGATATATTATGGAAACTGCTAATGCTAGCTGACCAAAAGCAAATGAAAAAAATTACCTGGTGATATTACTAGACCTGAAGCTTCAGGGGTCTTTGAGATACAAGATTTGGAATCCTGGGCACCAAGAGCATTCTTCCATTTACTTTCTTGAGTGACTGTCAGCATTATTGTCTGAATGAATCACAGCACCGTCTGCTACACCATAGCACATCAGGGCTTGTGAGTTAGCAGTTTTGTTGAACAAGAAACAGGAGAAAAGAAACCAAACTTTTTTCAGAAATCTACAGTGGCCCACAAACTTAAGTGGGGAAACAAAGTAGTGACCACTGCATGAAAATAGCAACTCTCAAGAATCCTGATCTCAAACACTCATTCTCTACTTCAGGAAGCAGATGGCTTCTGAAAGCTGGCATTGAGGATATTTTTATATTGCAGCCAAGATGCAAGCACAGCTCACAAAGACAACAAGTGAATCTGAGGTAATGCAGAGCTCAGAGAAGGCTCTATGCTGTGGAAGGGATCCTTGATAAGGATGCACACAGGTATTTTATCTTGAGCTCTATGGCACCGATAATTTGCCTGAAGCTGAATGTCACCACATGCTATCTTTGCCTTAATCTTGAAGCAGAAATTTGAAACTAGCTTGGAAGCCCTGAAATGAGTAAAGGAATGATTTAACTAGAGTGTAAATGCATCTCAAGATGGAAAGCAAACTTACCATAACATTCCCAAACAGGGAGAAGAACCAACACTACAGCACTGCTTCAGACCCAGTAATCAGGTACACCTGCTTTTCAAAGGGGAGAGCTACTGCTCAGTTTTGCAGACAGGAAAATGAAGGTGACAGCAAAAATTTACACTGGGAGAAGACCTCCATGGACTCTACACTTCAATGGTCTTGCCTGGCCCAAGAAGTCCACCACAGTCCTGAATGGGAGGAAACAGAGAAGGTCTCAGCATCAGGAGTCCTGGGCTTAATCAGGGGAGATGCCCTCATCTTGATCTCTCTCTGTATTTATTTTTTTATCCCTAGCACTTTCCCATTATTTGTGTACTTATACTATTAATGGTTTATAAGATGAAGATTAAATAGCACGACAGTTTAATCTGACATTTGACATGCACTACTCTTTTCGTATCTATATATTGAAATATTATTGCTGAAATTACTGTACGGACATCATCTCACTTATTTATACAGAGAATTTTTTACCAGTGCGATCAGGAATAGATATTTGGGCCCAAATGCTCATACTTATATTTCAATAAAATATGCTCTTGTTCAGATGAAAGAACCATTGTGGTTAGTGTTCTGCTTAAATCTCAATTAGCAGTCCAGCACTGAAAAAATAATAAGCAACAACAACAACAAAAGATAAACATTAGGGAGGATCTTATCAATATGTATAAATATGTGAAAGGTGAATGTAAAGAGAACAGATCAAACTCTTTTTTGGTCATGTCTAGTGCTAAGGCAAGAGACAGTGGACACAAGAGGTTATTTCTGAGTACCTGCCAACTTCATCTGGAGCATCTCTCCAAACATCAGATGCATCTGTGCACATTGGATCTCATCTGATCTCATCAAATTTATCTCAGTGGGTAATCTTTGATGTATATGAATGTACTTTCTAATGTACCAATAAAAAATTATATGGTACGTTAGCATTCCATTGGCTATATATACACATATATATATTTAATCTCCGCAGCTATATTCAAATCCTTGCTTTTAATACAGAGCCATTTGTTTAGGATGAGCATGAGGATTCCAGTCTTTTACTTTAAACTACTGACGTGTTTGATCTTTCTGTAGCTGTTGGGGGGCACTTCTCACACATACTAGTAGCAGTCAAGCACTAAAAGAAAGTGTCAGTCTCAACTTAAATGACTGATACAACTTGCACAGATTGTTTCTGCATGTCATCCTCCTCATCACAAGACTAAAGACATGCTACAAGTGAAAAGAAAATTCTTTATATCCCAGGCACAAAGCTAACTACTTATGTGGAAGAGCTTGGGTGTTTGTGATGGCAGGCCTAGCATAAGTCAGTAGAGAAAATAAAATAGAAATCTACTCCACACTCCTAAATTCATTTCAAAATCCTCGTCTCCTGAAGGCAGACAGCACCATTTGTTCTGAGTAAGGCACTCTGCTAGCTAGATGAATACATGCCATTAAATCTGGCATGCAGTGTTTAACGTAACTACAATTGCAGAATAAATTCAACTGCAGTGTTTTTCCTCCTCCTCTTCTGCTCTTTCCCTTAGGCATTAATTAAATACAGCATTCACAAGCAAGGCCCCTTTAGGAATGATTGTTCTTTATATATTACAAATCTCAAGCTGTGAATGCATGGGATAGCTATATTAATTTCTAATCACCATTTTTAACAGGGAGCAGCTGGGCTGCATCAAGCCAGCAACAGATATCTGTAGAAATTTAAATACTTTTGTCCATTAGTATGCAAATTTAGAATCAAATAGAGTCTTATTGCTAGAATAGTGAATTTTAGTTTTTTGAAAATATGGGTAACTATAAAGAAGTTAAAATTAGACTGCAGTCCTCCTAGATAGTTATTTGGCATTTACATGTCATCTAAATGCCTCAGATGTTTGTGCAAACACATGCAAGAATTTCATACAATAAAAAAATATACATCCAAATGTGCTTGAAAAGCACATAGAAAGTGGGAAATCCATCAGAAATACATAACACCTCTGTCAGACTGACTGGGTTACAAATGCAAAAGAAAGAAGACATTCTACTTCCATAAAATAAGACTTTAAAATTATATAAATTGTATTTATATATAAGATGTGCAATTAGATAGTATTTTCCATAGCACACTTTTATTGTCAAGCTGAATTGCCTTATCTGTTCTTTCTCCATTATTTTGCCTTTATTGGTATTTGAAAGCACATTATTTATTTAGGAAAAAGTGTACTCGGTTATGTCAGTAATTTCTGTTCAATCAGCCCTTGACCTAGATCCCTACAGTTCTCAGAAATTATGTTCCTGAAGTTTTTCAGAGACTGTACTCCAAAACAGAGTGAGCTCTTGGAATGTGGTATTTAGTCAGAACTCAGTGTGTTAATCAATATTGGACAAATCTCATATTGTCCTACTCTCAAGAGCCATTTTTAATGTATTCAGTAATTGCTTCACAGCTGGCTTTAATAAAAACGAGTGCTGGAAAGAAGCCAGACTCCCTGTATTTAAATACATATTTAGCTGGAAAATAAAATGTTACTGCAGTCTGATATTTAGAGATGTCAGACAGACAGACTGATTTTTTTTTTTTGTGTGTGTGTGTGTGTGTGTGTGTGTAGTAGTAGAGAGCTCAATTAAATATACATCTCATATTTTAAGCATGCAAATAACATCATAACTCAAATTGAGTATTACCAGCATCCCATCTTTCTTCAGTGTTATGGCCAAATCAGAAGGGAGGTGTACAATCAGACTCAAAGATATGCATGAAGTTCTAGATCAGAACAAAAGTTCTTCTTGTTCTCCAAATGAACTATGATAAAAGCAAGGAAATTCTGTAAACATGTCAGTCCAAAGGAAGGACAGACTGCAGTCCAAAACTGATGAAGTATCACTGTTTCAGTGTATCTCTATTTACCATGTCCAGTGGTAAAATTTTATGCCAAAAGAGGACAGATTAGATATAGCTGAGGAGAGGACTATCTGGGTAAGAGAGTGCAATTGCTCTAAGTTGATTTTACATAAACAGTTTATGAGGCATTTGTTAATAGTGCTGCTAAGGTAAAACTCTTAATTATAACATGCTAGTTATATGTTACTCACGGCTTTCAAACAAACTAGAAGGGTAATCTGTTGTAAACTATTTCTCAGTTTAGTTTTGAACTGTAACACAACACTTCCTTCACCTGGTTTCACAGAAGAAAAGTTGACAAAACAGTGCTGTAATATCTAGACTGAACGACTTTTTACATTTTTACATTCTGCTGAAATCCCATTTCTTGGGGAAGAGACATGTTTGCCATTTCAACTTTCACCATCTCCTTCAAACAAAACTATGTGAACAGTGTGTCTCTGGAAAATACCTTCCTATTGCTTCTATTTATTTGTAGACTGGTTTTGGTTCCTTACCTATCTGATCTATCTTCCTGGCTATTCTGTTCTAAAATAGGAACTGTACGCTTTGTGTAAAGGACTCAGAGGTATTACGTATTTCAGACTAAACATAAATAGCACTGAAAGTAAAGAGAAGTAGACAATTTTGGCAAAGAACAACCCGAAATGATAATCCTCATGTATTTCAGTTTAAATAGCTATAATTTTGTCACACATTACCCAAGATGTAAAGCTTGTGTATCATACATTTTTACAGTTTACAGACTTCTGAAAAGCAGAAACAGTGCAAGAATTCTAATGAGTCTTTGCTACCATGTATTAAGAGAACTGTAAACTGCCCTATGTTTTAAGTTTGCTCTTTGGCATCACTTAACCAACAAGCGTGAGAACATGGATTATACTTATTCTACTAATTATACTTATTCTTACTAATTTCCTTGAATAAATATGTAAAAACTGTCATTCACACATGTTTCTCAGAACAAACAGCTTACAGGAAATGCAACAGAAACAGATGGCCATCATGGTAGTCTCAAGTGCTAAAAAAAATATAACAATACAGATGAGCTAGTATATATAGCTAGTTTGATGTTGAGTAATGTTGAGACCTTACTACTACAGCTTTCATTTTCTCCGTTTTTCCCTTTTCTCTTCAAAGTCACACTCACTACAGTGTTGGCGTATTACCTGACCCTGTTGTGCAGGCCATGGAAAACAAAGGAACCTCAAGTTGTGTAAACAGTAGAGGTGTTTTAAACATAGGATCTTGTCCTAGACAGCAAGTACATCCATTCTGTATCTGAAGAACAGAATTAGATGCTCAGGGTTCCACTATAAGGAGAGACTTAGAGATCTGAGAATAAAAGGAATGCAATCACCCATGTGCTTGAGGATCTGCAAGCAGGCTGATGGCAAAGCGCAGCAGACAGCATACTCCTGCCAAGTTTGGCACAAGGCATTCTCTCTACCTCCTGCTTGGCTTTCAACAGAATAATTAAAATCACTGGACCAGAGAGAATCTATAGTGTAGTGATTAGGGCACTCATCTGAGATCAGACCACGTTTCCTTCTCAACTCCAGTCAGTGCTGAAGCAATTTATGTTACTTACTCCTTGTGGCAAGAGCTGGGAGGGGGCTTTCTTAACACCCTGGGCTGAATCCAGTTAAAGGAAGCTGAAGAGTTTATCTATTCAAACTAGACCAATAACTAGCTAGGGCCTGAAGCAGAATTCTACATAGAAACATTTCTGCTGAAAATGTAGGTAACTTTTTTTTTTTTTTTCCTGTGTAGTCTTAAAACCTATTAAGAATTGAGTACATTTCTGGCTCTGTGATTTCAATTTGGGTGTATACTTTCCATTTAAAGTCTTAAAATCTGAGAAAGTAAACAAAGAAATAAAATTAAATATTTACTCCAGGAAAATATAAGACAAATTTCTGCATACTCAGCAAATACTCAAATATTAAATATATTAACTAAGCATTATACATTATTTATAAATATTTAAATTAAATATCTAATATAGTGTTGTAAATAATAACATTTTAATACAGATATCTTAGATATCTTGAGCAGCTTGAGATGCAATGATATTATGTTTCTTTATTGTATTATTTCTTTTGAGTGCTTTGAATTACTGCCAATATCAATTTCTCCTACAGCAGGTTAGCATAGCATTTTACTAGTGCAAGACTACGCAAAAAGGAAATTCATTTTAGTCTTAGAATGACAAATCTGAGAAAGACAGTATTTAATATACAACCTCTGTATATGTACTACATATAAGTAGTGTTTAACATACTTCTATAATCTGTATATCATGGTGTGATATGTACATAATCTTATATAAATGAAGAACTCAATTCATTAAGAAATGGGATAAAACTAGCTATTTTTTTTAATCAAGAAAGAATAATTAAGAAAAATAAAGGAAAGCAAACCTTCACTACATTATCAAATTATTGCAACACATGTAATCTCATCTACTCTTTGTTTCAAATATGATGAAAATGAACCAAAATCATTTCAACAGTAAGTATGTATCAATTAGTACAGGTACTCAGGGACTTATTTCAGTAGACAATTATTGTAGAACTAGAACATATTTAAAGAGTAAAGGGCTACATAAACATTTCTGTAACAAAGAAATGCACTCAGAGGTGTTTTATTTTCATATTTATAGTCATTTTCAATAGAGGTGTAATTTGAAGTACTAATGTCTTTTCAAT
This sequence comes from Coturnix japonica, assembly GCF_054131305.1. NCBI lineage: Eukaryota > Metazoa > Chordata > Aves > Galliformes > Phasianidae > Coturnix > Coturnix japonica. The sequence goes on along the minus strand of NC_140666.1, from coordinate 27,667,454 downwards.
TTTCCTTTTCACATCCATGTATGTGCATTTTTATATTTGGAAAAAATGATAAAGACAATAAGCAAGTGATGTTACAAGAAATAAGGGAAACTATATTAGCAATAGTGTCTTAGGCAAATTATGACACAAAGTCATGCTCAGATAATTACTCATAATTTTCATGTTGACTTTCCCAGCATAGCTAAAATTCCCCTTAGGGTCACAATGAGTTCTAGCTGTAAAACAATAGAAAGAAAATTCTGACTAAAATCAGATAGTAAAGTTAGTCATAATTTGACTTACTGAAATAATTTGGTAGCTTTCATTTTGTAGTTCATTAAACTTGCTTATCACTGGGTCAGAAGCATTCAAAAGCAAACAGGGGATGAAAAATGAATTATGTGCTCAAAGCAACACATGGGATAATATTAATGATGTCCTCTCTGTCTAACATTGAAATAAGAATGAAACAAAAGGAGGAGTGGAAATTATATAACATATTGAACTTTTTCATCACCTTCAATAGTCCATGGACCCTGTGCTTCAGGATAACAAACATCCAGCTGCTCATAAAATTGCTCAGCGGGATCCCTTGAGAAACTGTTCTTAAGGTATGGGTACAGAACAAATCTGTCACTGGAACAGGCTGCCCAAGTAGGTTGTGGATGCCCTATCTCTGGAGACATTCAAGGCCTGGATGGATGTGGCTCTGAGCATCCTGGTCTAGTTGTAGATGACCCTGCCCATGGCAGGGGGGTTGAAACTAGATCATCATCATAATTCTTTTCAACCCAGGCCATTCTATGCTTCCGTGTTTCAATGGATATTTTCTGTTATTTGCATTCGATTGCTACCAGTGAACTCCTCTTGTAAATGCTATTATCTTTTGATTTTGAAGTAATAATACTAACACTCCAACTGTCTACGTTCAGCTGCCCAAATGACAATGGTTATCTGGCTTATCCTTTTAACTTGTCTCTCCTCAGTACAATTCCTGAGTGGTGTTAGTGCAGCTAGCACTTTAACACTCTTCACAGTTAAAACATAGCTCTAGCTTTACTCCATCACTGTAGCCAGATCCAGTTTTAACTCAGAAATGCATGTTTCAATTAATCCACAAAATCAGGAGACAAGAGATTAGTGAATTTCTACTTATGCACCATTGAATTTGTTGCACCTAATCCACCAAGTAAGGTAGAATTCAAGATAAAATAGATCAGTGAGGTAGAGCAAGCGAAGCCTCTATGGCCTGACAGTTCAAAGCAATCAACCTGGCAAAGTGCTATCTTCCATTACTGTTCTGAGAACAGCTCTTAAGTATTACCCTGTATCTCCCACAGCAAAATATATTGATTGCCTTCGTAATAAAGGGTAGAACTGACAAAAGCGGCAGAGAAATCTAATTTTTGATTCTGATTAAATTCAGATATGAGACAGATGCCTGTAGTCAGCTTGGTCAATACTAAGATGCTGTATGTGGGAAAAAAAAAAAAAAAAGAAAGAAAACTACAGATATGAAGTGCTTTGATGAAGATCTTGTTGTATTTTTTCTTAGAAATATAAGAAGAAAATTAAGAGATAATCAGCAAAGCAAATGTACAAAACCTTATCTTTACTTACTGTATTCACATCAGTACCAGTACAGTGACACCTAAACACAGACAGCATTTGTTTTCTCTTTTGAGAAACCATGAACAATTAATTATGAATATCATTTACTTCCTTCAGCTGATAAGAAAGTCAAGTTTTATACCAGCTATGCTCTGATTACCAGAACTGTCACTGAAATATTGTTATGAGCTCAAACTTTCTGCTTTCAGCTTTGCTGAAATTCAGGAGATGCTAACTTTTGTATTTGTAAGAGAATGGGCTTCAGCCCCAGTTAGGGAGCTCACACGGCTCTTCAGTGTATCTTCATTTTTTATGTTTTCCTGTTCACTCACACTGACAACACTGAAGTTATTTGTAGACCTCATAAAGACCTACCTGTTACACTAAAAACAAGTGCACAAATAAGAGTAGTACTGTGACTCTGTGTGACAGTGTTTTCAGTGCAGCACTTTTTCATTCTCAAAGTCACAGAAAGCCACTTGATAAAATTATGTTACTAACCTGAAAGATACTGGTCTAGGATGAGCTGGATCAATTGGATTCAGAAATAAGAGATAGAAGATGTGATGAGCCCTACTGTGCAATCTGTTGATATTCAACATTTCCACTGATTAACTAAGTGAAAAAAATCAAGACAAAACACCACAGGATAAACCTTATATTGCCTTTAAATTTAACATTATTCCACAACATTCAAGCAAATATTTGGCAAAGGAAGGAATGCTAGAAGGGAAATACATATTTGACAACAGTACTTCCTATTTCCTTTTATTATTTTTTTCTCTTAATTTTTCTGTCTCCTATTCACTGCTAAGCCCATTTCTCTCAGCTCCTGTTTCTCAGTTTAAATTTATTTTTATCTTATTGATGAGTCACTTGTCGGTCTCTAGTTTAAACACATCCTGTATCTCTGTGGATGTTCTCAAATGCTTTTTATATAAAGGAAGAGGAGGACTGTGTAACGGTATCGTGACTTTTTATTCTGTTTCACTCAAAAAGGAAATTAAGATCGTATTTATTTATAGTCTGAAATATTCTTGATTTATTTTTTTTTCTATCAAAATTCACCTTAAGGTTCTTATGAGCATATTTACCCAGCTCTGCTGCTACTTTCTTCTCACTCACTTTGGTGATTGTTTGCTTATACTGTCAATCAGTTCAGCTAAAGCTGAAATCATTAAATTCTCCTAATTAAAATGATGTTATTCAAAAAACTGGAGTTAAGGTTCTGTCAGCAATTCCATTATAAATTCTTAATTTAAATGGTCTGCAATAACTCAACCATAAAATATGTTTTGAAATGAACCTTAGCATGTAAAGGTCTCAGGCCAGTAGCAACTTCCTCTTGAAATTGAGGAAACAAACAAAGTTTAAAAAAAAAGTAAAAACTCACTCTGCAATCATTTCAATAATTAAATTAATGCTTGTGAAGTTGTAGATGTACTGGTCTCAGAACTGAGATACAGTAAAATCTGCATTTATACAAGAGATGCATTACAGTTTACTTCTGTTTTGCTTCAGTCTGACTGACAAGATTCTGATCCCATGTTAGGAGAATTGCTTAAACCCTGGATAAGCTGATCTCTGCTTCAAGACTGATATTAAGAGAGTTATTGTATGACAATTTTGGTATTATATTAAGGGAGTAGTTAAAAGCATCCACATCAGCCAGCACCACCAAATTGCACTTCACACCTCTTTCAGACACAAAAGAACCATCCAGAATAATGAAAGCTGAATCCAAACCATGACCTTGTAGAGATTAAATATTTTCATTATCTTTTTTAATAGAATAATCTGGTTCCTCTGCTGCTTGAAATGCAAAATGGAAATATCAAAAGGGATGCAAAGTAGGTATTTATTATTATTATTTTTCTTATATTTTGCAGCTGGTTAAATCACACAACCTAAGCAGAGCCTCAGTCTTTATTGTCACAGTTCCCAATGCACTGTTTCCAGGTGGTATCTCACAAAATTCCACTTAATAAAAGCAAATAGCTTATTAAATTCTGTTCATATTTAGATAGCAAAAGGGTATATTAATTGACATAAAGTATAACTGGCACAGATCAAACTTCATTTAAGTAATAACGGATTGAGAATTTTCCTTTCGAATTACTCATGTCTATGCATTTCAAGTAATCTCTGCTGCTCTAAACAGAAACTTTCTGTCTCTATTGCTACCATTATCAGTCTAGATCTTTATATATTTGAGGATGAAATACAACATGATGTTTAGTCTTAACACGTATTATTTATTGCAATACTCTCTGGGGAGGACCCATAAAAGTAAATGCTGCGCTATACTTAATACTGATTATCAGATTGTAGCTGATTCATACAAGCTATTTTCATATGAAATCTCATGGAGTTACGAGAGTTTTCTTTGTTTTTATTTTTCTTCTAATTCAAATAACTAAACTTCAAAATTAACCTGATTTCATTTAAACTTGCTGCGCTGTTTTGACCCCCATCATCTTGGTTCTACATGCTGCATTTGGATATTACTAGAAGAGTCTGTAGCTTCAAAGGAAAAATATATCAGCTTTAAAAGTAATTAGCATCATGGAAAAAAAACCAACGTTTTAAAAGACTTCTAAAGTAGATGTTCCATAAAACATTCACCTTCTGATATCTAATGTCTTATGACTTATTCAGGTCCTACCAATAATAACTATAATAAAAAATAGAACTAGATCTCTTCACACTGAAAAACTGAAATTTCTTATTTCTTTACTCAGCTACTGAAGATGACATTCAAATATTTTATACTAAATGAATAGCTTTTAATCTGCAATTTTCTACATTCTTTTACATTGGTTAGCCTGCTTGTATGTTCAGTGGGAGTTTTATGTCCATCCATGTTACCTAGAACATAATACAAGCACATTCAGAATGTCCTAGTAAATGAGGAATGTTACTGTGATGCTACCTACTAAATGTGCAAGAGGAAGATAGCACTTCAGATGTTATCAGTTCACTCCTTGTTGTACAACATGAAAAAGTCCTGATATTCCTACCCAACACAGACAAGCACCACAGAGCTCCCACTGTCAGAAGTGACAAGCCATGCCAAAAGGTTTCTTAGTTACACCCATGGGGTGCACTGCTCTAGCATAGATTTGCTTTTAGGACTCAGGACAATATTTCATCAGCATCAAACTGAGTTCTCCTGTGCTGTCTGAAGGTACTTAGGGAATCTGTAGAATTCAGGTGCATTGCACATAGGTATTTCCAAAGGAAAGAATATGCAGCTGAAGACTGCTAAAATTATGAGTTGTATTTTCTCCCTTTCAAAATTTGTCTTTCTAAAACTTTCCTATGTCAGTAGTGGTGACAGTAAAAGACTGGCAATGTTGAAACCATTTAGGGCTTTCTTCCATCTCAGTCAAGACTCCTATTCTCAACAGTTTTACAGTGATGTAATTATTTGGGTAGGGTGGCCAGCTTATTGCACCTACTAAGGAGTTATGGTGCTTGTCTTAACGATATAAAAAGAAACAAGAAATGACAGCTCACTGACGTGGACAACGCCATTTTGTTCTATGAATTCTAGCATGACTGGTTTCAACAAACAATTCTATATTTGTAGGAGAATCACTCCTTCCTTTCAGAAGTTGTGAGAAGCATCATCACTTTATGACACGGTGCATGAATAAACAGCAACTTTTGCATTAACATATTAACTATTATGACTCACTACTTCAGGGGACAGCAGTATTTAAAGTTGGAAAGAAAACCTGTTATATTAAAACTTCTATTCTTTCCTACCAGCAAATGAAGGAAAAGCGACAGTACTTGTAAACAGGACAAGTAAAATGTTCAGCTCAGATGACCCGTAATACTTCACAGCGAATTAGAATTTTGTTTTTCATCATGTGTTCCCTCCACATACTTGCAGCATTTTCAAGTAGACATTGTCCCCAAACATAATAAGCTTGAAGACTTGGCTGGATCTCATGAACAGGAAAGCTCTTCAGCTTCTGTTACTGAGAACTCTTAAGGTTATTCTTGATGGAATGATAGCCTTGATTTCAGTATGAATAAATAAGTACAAACTATTCCTATGCATAACTGTGAGTACTACAGCTTGTATTATTTCTTCCTTTCCACTTTTGCTGCTTTTAACAGCTTGATTAGTCTTTGAAATATTAGCTCATGCAATAAGATCAAGCTGTCACACTTCTTCCCCACTCATAAAATTTGCCTGGACAAGGTAACTTTTATTCCCTTGTGTAATGTTCAGAATGTTCTCTCTTCAAGATGTCCAGTAAAAATGACAACAAAAACAGAAAGAGTATGAATATTTTGGAGTCTTGTCCAATCCACATATTCCTTCCAACAACTTCCTTGCAAGAGTTTTTAGTTGAATCCAAAGTTACTTATCTCCCTCAAATTTCTATTTTCTACTTCCTGCAAAAGAATCACCAGGAAACTTTTTACTGCTAATTTGATGTAATAAGAGTAAGTTCGAAGTCATCTTGGCCTAGATGTTTGTCTATGCCTTCGAGGCACAGTCTACAGCATCAGCATCTGAGTCATTGTCAGTAATCACCCATTTCATCAGCATAGGTCTGTTTTGTTACCGTATATAATTACTTTTAACCTTGTGTAACAGAACAGTGAGGACTGTCATTCCCCCTTTTGTTCAGAGCTACAGACTGCAGTAATACCTTTTATCCCTTGGGCTAGTCCCTTCAGTGTCCAGGTTGTGCCCTTTTCTGGATAGCCTCATTGCCATACCCATACCTATGTGGGTATTTAGCATATTGTTTTGGTATTTTCCATTTTAGGAAATCGCAAATAAAAGGCTTCTTATTGCCTAAATGGAGATAAATATCTTCAATCTTCATATAATCCATAACAAGAAAATGTAATGTTCTGACAAGTCCTAGAAATAAGATGAGCTTAGGCAATGTGTTTCTAAACTGTATTTAAGAACAGTATTAAAACAGGCTTTATTATTCCCCAGATTTCTCTTAGTATATAGCAGTCTAAGCAATCTAAATCACTCTGTGCAATATAACTGACTAATTTACTGAATAGTGGAGTACTTATTTCCTTGTGTTGACTCACTTCCATTATCTTCATCTAAGGCTCCTGCATACCAAACAAAGTTTTGCTAACTTAAATGTAAATAGAAGGGAACTTGTCCAGAGTCTCTCAATTTGTGATAATATTGCATAATGTAAATACAGAGTCAGAGAAGAAGCTGTATTCTGACACCCATCCAAACAGATTAATATGAGTGAGAATTTGAGAGCAGTCTGGAGAATTCTTATTGTGATTGTGCCAGTTTTGGGACAAAATAAACTTTGAAAAATGGTCAATTGCCTTTCAGCTTGCAGGAAGAAGTAAATAGCTCCTCTCTAACATTAATTCCCCAACCACTATTCTCCCCTTACATGACTACACATACGTCTTTATTTTTTCAGAGAAAAACATACAAACTCAACTTCAGAGTTTCAATTTCATGTCATTTATCCTTTGCTGCTGCTCAATAGTTTAATCTGAGTTCTTGTTGCTCTGAGACAGTGAGAAAGCTTGATGATTTGTATTCTTGCTCTAACTGAGGTTCCAGCTTACTGCCACAAAGAACACTGCCATCAACCGGTGTAAGCCTCACTTTCATTGCCTTTCCTTCAAGACACCTTTCCAACTCCTGTCTTCTATCACTGATAGAATCAGTCAAGTACCTCATCGCCACAGATGGAAATAAATTATACTGCACTCCTAAGAGAGAAACTAGGATTTGCTTACTGACACAGTAAGCGTAACAAAGAGATTTAAGAGCAATTGAAGATTAAGAATGGCTGGATGCACTTGATTATTTACTGCTTAAAAAGTAAGGCAAACACACATAGGAGACCCTCCCATAGACTCATATTGTGAAAAGTAGACCCCTTACTTTCTGAACTGCTTGAACCACAAAGGTACTGAGCTCAATAGCCTTGTGGTCCCAGACTTCATCAACTGTTTACACCTAATGGATCATACATGCACCACCAATTTAAGATGTAACCTTAGCAAAGCTAACAAAGCATACAAAAGTACAAATCTTAACAAGGCTAACAAAGCCTAAAATAGTCGCTTTTTGAGAATCTGAAGGACAAAGCATCATAACACCAAGACATAAGGAATTTCTGTAGAGGTGTACTCACAGAAGATGTCTCTGCTCAAGAGAAGCTGTTACCACACAACTAGCTGCTATACAGGGCAGCCCAAAGGGATTCACCTGCTGCTCCCTATTTATGGGATAAGGCAATTGACTCACACTCATAGGTTGCTTTTTAGGCACATGCTCAATTGATTTTCACCTGTTGAACCAGCTGTCTGCTATCAGTTCTTTTAGACCCAAAGTTTGAGACAGATTTGAGGTTGTTAATCTGTCTTAGTGAGAATGTTATTGGTCCTGTTGCTCATTGTCTGCATGTGCAAGGCCTGGTCAAAGGAGATTGTTAACAGGAAAAGAAGGTGGTAGAATGTAGTAGGGAGAACATACTGTCACAACCTTCACTTTGCCTCACTCAATCTGAATTCCCTCCCTCAAATCAATCTAACAAATCAACCCAAACCATATCCATCTCCTTAAAGCTTTATAAGGATCTTGTTGTCCAAAGGTTTTAAAAACCTTTGAAGTCTATAATCAAATACTATAAATCCAGTCTGCCCTATGCTTTGACTCAGTTAGATGCATTCTTGTTATGACTGTGCTTCTGTAATCCATTAGTGGTTTCCAGTAATTTGGAGCTCCTGCTGTAGATGAGTGCATTGCTTTTTCTTGTAAATTTCTTTGTATTCTGAAAATACACTGTGGAGATTAACATTCAAATTAAACTTATATATAGTACTGATCATTTGTGGGAATATTTTTACTTCCATTGAGAGTGTTCACACTGAACGTAGTAATATATGATGTGAATTTCTAGACTTAAAATGTACTAACTTCAAACAAAAATCAAACTGTACGTAAATAATACTAATAAGCCAAGATGACAATTTCAGTGTTATATAGGAATAAAGTTGTAGGTAGGTATTAGGAATTCTGGATTTAGCATTTACCCATAAGAGTTATTTTGTGTATTACCTTGAAAAACTGTTTAGACATTTGTATATACATTGTGCCTTTCTTTGTAAGTTGTTAATGCAGATGTAATCAGAAGAGTCATCCGGGCTGAAATCCCACCAGAAAAAGAATGGAAGGAAGCACTAGTAGGACCTGATCTCTTTCCTTGAGGTTATAGCAATAACACATTCAAAGTGCTTAACAAATCTAAGTTCTGACCCACACTCTGGTAGCCAAGCATATAGCAATGTAGAGAAAGTGATTTTAAGAGTTTTAATGTTTACTAAACTTTTGCTGCAGTTACAGGATACCAGTCTTCATTAGGCCTGTTGTCAAGCTCTGTTATAAAAGAAATAAATTTTGAGAGGCTGCTGAAGATCAAGAGACCATGAGGGACATTCTGCTTTTGTCATTACTCCCAATAAATAAATCTTCTTGCTTTATAGTTGAGCTGGGAATTGTAAAATTTGAATATTTGGCTTCTGTACCTAGTCTCTATGGGACCAAAGAAAATGGAAACTTTTTGTTACTGTCCCAAATTCTCCCTGTTTCCTTCTTTCCAAGCAGGTTTGGGTCCTTTTTTTTTCCTCTGTTCTGGTATTAAAAGGAACTCACCCTATTTTTCTTGACCACATCCAGGCTTTCAACAATGTTGTTTTTCAAAGATGGGAATTTCTAGAGTCCCCTCAGCTGTAATACAAAGATACAAATAAATATTTTGTCAAAAATGAATTAAAAAGTACTTAACTAGCTTAAGCCTTGGCAAGCAGACAGAGTGCAGTTAACATTCTCTATTAAATTTCAAGCACTTGACATAATGTGGAGTTTGAGAACTACAGGATGGGCAAATGTTTTATTCAGAAACCAGTGAGAGTGTATTGCTGTGCCAAATGACTGTCAGAAAACTGGCATAAGATGTCCTCTGTGTTCTATTCTGGGATATTGAAAACAATTAAAGTACAAGAATGTACTTCTATTTATTATTATTATTATTTTTAATACTGTTTCAACAAGTACTGGAGAATTCTGAAAAAGTAAAGACCTAATATTTAAGCTATCTTTTCATGCTTTTCTAAGATCAACACTTTTGGTTTAGCATAACGATTTTAAGATTTTAAATTTACAATTCCAATCCACTTTTTAAAGTCTAGATCCCTTGCCATAATCAATAAAGCATGTAATGCAAATCTTTCATTTCCACATAATGATTCTAAACAGAAAAACTCAATGTTTGTATCAATGTCTTCAGTCAATTCACTCCACATGTCTTATTTCTCCTTTTAAGTTCACTATTACTTCTCTCCCAGATCTGCTGCTAAGTTTCTACATTTTTTTATGCTTTGGGGACCGCTGGATTGCTCTCAGTGTGTAAACTGACTGAATTTGTCTGGACCAAACTCTGCTAGTCTCTGAGTGAACTGTGGGGGTCTTGTAAGGTTAATCTCTTGTCCTAGTGTATTTAGGCAAGACATAGGAGTAATTTAGATGATTTTGCCTCTGGAAACAGGAAACAATGTCAAATATCCAGTGTGGCTCATTGTGCGACTGAGGGAAAATAGAACAGAGCTTGGTTATTGACCATCAGGGCAATTTGCCATTCGTCTTGATTGTACAAGTACTATTTATGTTTCTTGGTAGGACTGTGTTTCCTAAATTGAAACTTCCTCATCATTGGAAAGCACACCAGTATAAGGGAAAAAATGGCAGCAATAGAGAGGGGGGAGAAATAAAAAAACTGTTTTTAAAATTGTTATTTTTTACAAATTGATTTCTCTGGATTATCTCTGAGAGATGAATTATTAATTTAAAGAATATGGAGAAGTTTAAATCAGAAATGAACATCCACTAATTCAAATCAATATTCTTCATGACTTAATTACAGTATCTGTAATTATATTCAGAACCTGACCTTCAATCTGCTTATTCTCAGATTTGCATTACAAAAGTGAAATTCTACAACCTGTATTTAGAAAAGAACTTTTCTTTCTGTCAATGTCTCCTCAATTTAAATGCTTGTACTCTGTGAATTGAGGATGCAGGAGATTCATACTTACTAATATGAGCTATAGATTAGCTACACACTAAATTAATTTGCATGAAATTACAACAGGAGTGTAAAAGTTGCATTGCACCATACAAAGGCTGATATACATACATACATATATATATATTTTCAGTGTAACTTGGTTTCTTTTGAAAATTATGGCCATTATTTATTGAGATATTTGAAAATTCTGCCTTCTGGTAAATTTCCACTGATGTGAAAACAACACATTTGAAGAAAAGCATGTGGCAACATGCTTTTATGAGTTAACAGGCAGGTTGCCTGATGCTCCTTTTTTTTTTCCCTCATAAGCACTAAGACCCACCAGCATCCACTGAAATCCACCTGAAACAGACTCTGGTGAACATAAGAATACATAATAAGAGAAATTCCACTTAAACATAGAATATTTTGTTGTACTTTGAGCATGGCTAAACTCTGGAATAGGTTGACCAGAGAGACTGTGGAGTCTCCACCTTTGAGGATACTCAAAATCTGACTAGATACAGGTCTGAGCAACTTGCTCTAGCTAACCTTGTTGAAGTAGACAGTCTCTAGAGGTATCTTGCCACCTCAACCATTTGGTGATTCTATGATACTTGCAGTAAAAACACCATTAAAGGGGCTAGATGTAATTCTCTCTGACTACCCAAAGAAGCCCAGCATTCGAAGAGCTGCCCAAAAAGCGGACTTGGCTAGTTTTAAGAGAGATGTTTTTAGCTACTTCAAGCTGGACCAGTTTATCCATATGTGAGCAAATAGGCAACTGGAAGCCTGTGGGCAATATTTCTGTGGAATAGTACTTTAGGAAGTGTTTGCTAATAGAAAGATATCACTATTTGATTTTTTTAGCTCAAATTCAATCAGACTTACTACTTTAATAAATATAGAAACATGAACAGAAATAACTGCCATAGTGACTAGATAAAGATAATAAATGTTGAGTTTAGGAGTTCAGATTTAGCTGAATAAAACATAGATGCGCAGGAAATAATTCTGACTAATTTATGTTGAAAAGGGGACAGAAGTATTTGCAAGGAGTCATGAGATCACAGAGTTTAATCAGTTTATAATCAAAGAGTACGTTGTCAATTAGAAATGTCAGCTGATAGGTTTTAAAAGCACTTCTAATTAAAAAAGGGCTAAATTAAGTGCAGCTGTTGACAAAGCAGCCAGGATCCTTGGAAGTTACTACTTTTTCCTGTATCTTAATGCTGCCATGAGATATTTAGAAGCTGTTTTGTCCTTTCTTATCATAAACATGATTTTTGCATTTCTATTGAGACAGGACCACAAGTAAAACCTTGTGGGTTTTGGCTTTGGCTCCTCACCAAACATCTTTGATTTCTCTTTTCAGCAGGTCTACTTTCCAGATTAAAATGTATCATAGATAAAAAATGAGCCATGATCTTGCAATTGTTCTCCTGCATTGTTCAAATGGCAAAATGGGGGTCACATGAGCCATCCTACTTCTGAGCCTTTAACCTTCCTTAACAACATTATTTTGACACAAAAGTCAGAGACATTTTGTGGAATTCTTGCATCCAAATTGACAGATCTATCATACAGGAAAAAGTTTTGCCCATGGATTTGACAAGCATTTTGTTATAACCAATACACAGCAAGGCTCAGGAGTCTTGGATATAGCTCTAAGTTCTGGAGGGAAAAATTGATTCCAACAATTGCCAACTCATCTGTAACTTCTTATAACCTGGTCTCTTGGTTCAATCTCTAACACCAGCCTATAGTTTCATCCTATAAATTTTGCCTTCTCTACAACAATTCTTACTCTCCTACTCTAAATATTTCAACTTCAATTCTATGTAGCTTTGGTTCTCTGACACTGCACTACTCTTTCCTCCAGTCTTATGCTTTTTTTTACCACATACAAAACATGAACTCTATCATCCTTGAGCACTTTGCTATTCTTATCACTGAACATCCAAACACTAAATTCTTTCCTTTAATCAAAATCATGTCAAAAGAAGATTCTCTGAGGTTTTGATAGTGAACAAAATCATTACTGTTAGGTATTTTTGCTGAAATACTCAAGAAGCAAAGCTGAGCTCAAAACTGTCTTAATTTTGAGAAGAAGATCAAGCTCCAGAGAAGACCAAACTTTGAAGTATTTATGCCTTGAAAGAAGTATTGTGTAATTATCACAGTAAATGGCTGTGACAGAAATATCTTGTAAATCACTGAATATGTAGATAACTAATTTTTAATTCAGTCTTTTTTGAAGGATTTTGACAACAGTCATCCAATGACTTCTGAAGTTATAACAGCAATTAACCTGCTTTATATAGCAGTAATTATACAAAAATAGCTGCTCTAAATAAACAGGATTACTACCTATCATTCATTCAAATTATATGTGGTGCATTACCTTTTAATAATTATTTTAAGATAGCCACGTTCCTTTCCCTCTTTTATTACTCTTTTTTTTTTTGTTTGCTCACCTGTTAGACATTCCATATGCTCATAGAACATGGATAGGGAGAGCTGATGCACAAGATAGTGAGAGACAGTGCTAGGGGCCACTGTTCCATGACAAGGAGCTCTTTTATGTCAACTCATATGTTCTCATATGATCTCTCTGATGGGCTGATGTCCGTTTGGTGCCACCACAGGGAGTTCTCAGGCAGCCCTGTACCTGAATTCTTCCTTTGACACTGCAGGTGCTCAGATATGAAAGTATTCATGTTTATATGTGTCCTGTATATTAAGTATATATATAAATAACATAAATATGTGTAAATATATACTTTATTTAAATATAGATATTTTCTTTATATGCTGTCATATAAATATAGATATAAATGCATGGTAAATACATTTAGCCATTAGGTATAGAGTGGATGACACATTCTTTAATAAGAGCTAATAACATAACTAATGAAAGTTTGAAAGTGAAAAGAAAGTAATGAAAATGAAGTCAGGGACTGGTTTAGAGCCCACAGATTTACCATGCCCAGAACAAAACCTGACACAACACGCTTATGGATCTTCCAGTGCAAAGGAGCCCTAAAACAGCGTGTGGGACACAGACAAACTATGATGTGCCTAAGTGTCATGGAATCCTTCAAGGTTAAGGACTGCCTGTTGCAAACCCTGCACCATGCAAGAAAGTGACATGCTGTAAGAGGCTTCAAGAGGCCCTCGTGCCTAAGCCTAGCCCAACAGGATGGTGACATAGGAGAACAGAGGCAGGCACAAGCCATTTATAGTGCTGCAGAACACAAGAAATTGCCACTTTTTTTGCGTTCAAAACAGTGGAATATTTTTCTGATTAAAGTGGTTTAAAGTTAACACTTTTGCACTTAGCAAAACTAATATATTTCCAATAGTAGTGGATACTTTCTTCATTTTGTCCATCAAAGACAATGAACACACTTATTTCATTAAAAACCTATTTAACCATCATTGAAACAACATAATAATTGGTAGTATACTTAAATTCTGAGTTACGTAGTTTCTATTTCAACTCATAGCATAACTTCACTACACTGACCTTGATTACAGCAGAATTCTTTACAAGGACACAATCGTACCTAACAATTAGGATATGCAAGAGTTTTCTGCTGGTGAATTCATCAGTGTGATTGGAGACGATAAATTCAAGTTGCTCACAAAATTTGGCTTTAAATCAGGTACATATGACTGTTTCACAAAAGCTGAAAATGATGACTGAAATTAGACCAGACATCATGCGGGGTAATGAATTTGGTTGAACAAACCAATCAAGCTTTTTGTTACTGCTGATGCACATCATTGTGTGCATAAAGGAAATGTGAATGTCTAATTTCAGCTGAGATATGATGTCTAGTAAGAAGATAAAATTCAAAGCTCTGTGGAAATCCATTTTAAAGTGAGAACTTTTCTAATCCTAAAGCTTGTCATGGTCTCATAGCAAACATGCACTAATCAGTCTATGCATGTACAAAACGGTATAGAAAGGCAGATGTTCCTTGTTTTGTTATTGCAATTTTTGCAGGTTTTTTTATACTAAATATTTAACTGAACAAGAGAGAATGAAGGGAGATTGGCTTTATAACTTGTTAACTTAGTTGTCAGGATATTCATGGATGAATGTCATTCAAGTGCCTGCTAAAATTCAGATCACAATTTCTCAGGTTGGAAAAGACCTTAAAGTTCATCAAGTCCAACCATAACCTAACTGTACTACCCTAATTCTAACAACTCTCTGCTAACTCACGTCCCTGAGCACCACATCCAAATGGTTTTTAAATGCCTCCAGGGAGGGTGAGTCAACCACCTCTCTGGGGAGCCTATTCCAGATGTATTTAAATACACTGGAACTTTTTCAGTAGAAGAGAAGGAACATAAACAAGCTTAGATTAAACACGTCTGTTCTGGTTTCAGTTTTTCAGCTTCTCATGCTGCCCTGTCAGGGAGGGGGCTAAGGGTGTCATAAGGAGACGAGAAGGGATGGAACCAGGACAGCTAACATAAATTGTTCAGAAGATATTTTATACCATATGACTTCATGTGAAAAAGAAAAAAACAGCTATAAAACTGAGGGGAGTTACCAGAGTGGCAGCTGCTGCTCAGAAGCTGGCTGGGCATTGTTCGGGGGGGGGGGGAAATGAGCAACTGAATCCTGCATCATTCCTTTCGTAAATACATTCATATATATAGTTACTATTATTTCTGCCTTCCTTTTCTGTTTTAGTAAATAGTTTTTATCTCAACACACAAGTTTTATTTATTTATTTATTTTCCCAACTCTCTCCCCATCCCACAGGGAGGGAGTGAAAGGCTGTGTATTTGTAGGCATATGTAATATCAATTTTAATAAACGTTTTGCTTTCTCACCCCCCCAGTTAAAGTCTCGAAACATTACTCAGTTCCACTTTTAAGCAATGAAATAAAGTGAAGTCCAGAAGATTATTTGGATTTCTCTGGAAACACAGAGAACTGTAAGAAAAAGTCATAGAATGGTGCTGTTTCTATCCACCCAATCATACACACCCACTATCAGAAGTTGTTCTCCCCACAATAGACCAATGTTTATGGCCAATGAGATTTTTTTAAGAGTGCTAAATACATGGAGTACTGCATTGTGCTCTTTAATTAGGAATGTAATATACTCCCATATGGAGTGACTCATTTTTGCAGTCTTCTGTGGAAGACTGAATTTTCTAGTTTCCCCAAAAGCCAAGCACATGGCAGTATATTCACTCAATTCATTTGTATTTTAGAAGCTAAACAGAGTTGTCTGAAGCTTTAGTTCTGAATGTAGGATGTCTTAATATAAGCTTTAGAAAACAAATACAAATCTATAATTTTCTTTCATAAGAGCTGCATGTAAGTGTAAGAAGTAACAAAAATAGATAACTGCACTCATCAGAGTCTTTGGTTCTGGATTTTACAGGGAATGAATAGTGAGTGAATCTGCTTTATCCTTATTCACAAATTACAAATTAAAAGGAGTGAAATTTAAATGTCAAATATTGTCTCATCCACAAGCCAGACACAGTCTAGAGACAAAAACTTTTCAGAACTATAAGGAACACATAGGTCAGCATTAAAAATGTTAACCTGGTCTAACTTAAGCCTTGCATCAAAGAACTCTTCTAAACTCTTCTAACTCTTCTACAAATCTCTCAAAGATGCAGAGCAGCTGTGCAGAACATAATTTGCAATAGCCCTGAAATGAAAGTCACTCCTTTAGAGTAAGTCAGAAAGGTGGGTCTCATCATCACTGATGTCCTTTTGCTGACTATTTGCAGAGCATGGATTTAATAGCTAAAGAAGTAGGTTTTGCTGTATTTCCAGGTCAGTTTATGTGATGAGAATAGTGCTTCTGTATTTGTGCATTTTGCAGCATTTATTTATTTTTACTGCTATTTGCTTGAGGGATTTATTTTATGATCTTTTAAGATTATGAGATCTCCAAAACAGGATTTCAGGTCACAGAGTAAAAGCAGTGATAGCAGGATATATGTGATAAAAATGGGGCAATGATTGTTCAATTAACAGATCAATAAGTCGTCTCTCACATAAATGGTTGTCAAAGACAGATGCCCAAGGGTTGGTTAAACTGCATTTCCAAAGGCTTCAATGTAAAAATCGATGTCAGAAATACACAGTGCTGAGCAGATAGAACAGCCTCTCAAATCTATGCTGTGACAATGACATGAGCCCAGAAATCATAAAAACGCATCTTGATCCTATCTGTAGGTCTTATGTGTTGCTGTGGGCCATTCCTGTTTATCCAGTCACGTGAACTGCAGAACCTTGTGCTGAATAAACAGCAACAATCTGGATGAAGAAACAAAACGGTCTTTCAAATTTCTGTTTTTCTTTTATGCTGCCAGCGCAGTGATTGCTGAAAAGGCAAAGGAAATTAGGTTGAGTGTTCAGTGAGGAGTGAGCAAAATCCGCAGTTGTGTCATTTAAATGCAAAGGATGTTGATGGGAGCCTAGCATGAATTCAGAAAGGAAGGAGAGGGCTGCAGAGCACCTTCTGTCACTACAGTCTGTTTAAAAATGTGCTCATGAAAGGGGCATTTTGATCATGGATGATTATTTTTTGCTTTACATTTAATGCATATATATACAGGCACAGCATGAAAGCTTTCCCTCTGCATTATATTGTTAGGAGAATGTATCTATTGCAGTCATCTTTACAAATTTATATAGCTGGCTGAAAATACCTCCTCCCTCTATTCCCATAATTCTGAGGGTAGGAAAAGCTTATTTTAATTACATTGATGTTTATGTATTTCTGCACTTTTATTACTTTGGAATCATATTTTACAGACTATGAGTTACTCTAAAAGTTTGGAAATGTTTTTACAGTTACAAGCAAATGTTAGATTAAAAGCTACGCATATGTATATGATTTCCCAGAACTTCTATATATAGCAAGAGTAGTCTCCAGCAGCTACCTTTTAGCTCCACAACAAAGGCATTGTGTAGGCACCTTTCTGATGATGGCTTCTACTTGCACAGCTTCTTTTTTTCCTTTCAATTTCAACAAAAGGTTCAAAAGGATTAGCAAATACCTGCCTTTGAAGATTATTTTCATCAGATTATTCTTTAAGACCACGCTTACTAAGGATAGTGGCCGTTCTGTCTTCAAGGCCACACTGAGATGATCAGATCTGTGCTATTTCTGTACAAATGCTAAAATCAAGGGAAAGAAATATGGAAGAATAGAAGCCATCCAAGTCCAATCTGTCTAGGTTCATCTTGACTTTCTGCTCTGGTTTTGAAGTTGTTCCAAAATGATCCAGGACATTTTTAATTTCCTCATGTGAACAATCAACTTTCAAGGACACTTTTAGTTTTCTCATGTGAACAATGAACTTGCATGGGATTTATAAATACATGAACTGAGACCTAAAAGTCTGAGAGATGAAGTAGAGAGGAAAAATGGAATTACAGAAAATCAAACAAAGTTTACTTTAAAGGTTTTCTTCAATAAATAAATAAACAAATTTTCAATAAGAAAATAATACCTATATATAAACAAGAATACAAATAATAGGTATCAGGTCATTTCACATTGTGATTATCATTGTCGCAGACATGAATTATTAAATAACATTGCAGCTTTGCAGCTTATACTTTGCAATTAGAGGAGAAAAATCCAAGTTCACACTTACAGCAATCTCCTTTTATGTAGAACAACATGAATTTCTTTTTAATCTTCAGAAAAGGAGGGGAAAGTGTCTATATAATAGATTTAAGAATCAGAGAACTTCAGAGAATATTAAGGCCCTTTACTGTTCTGATATATGCAGCAATCTCTTATTACTGCTATGCTGTAACTAGAAAAAAAGAAGAGGAAAACACAGAAAACAATATGTCAGAAAGGGAATGGACTTAGACCACTAATGCTGCAAAAGACGTTAGTCGATCATGATGGTAAGATGAAATGGTTTGGTTAAAAATAATAGCCCAACCCACTGATAAAGATGGTTTTACTGAACTGAAAATTTTACTCTTACCTGTCAAAAATGCACATCTCCCTGCAGTAGCTGGCATGCCAAATGGCTCTACACATAATTACTTCCAGGATTCTTCACTATCACAGTAGATTCATGACATGAATCTAGTGGAAGTCTCTTACAGATTGTCAGTTCCTGTTTCTATGGGTACACAGAAAAAATTTAAAATTTTAAGAACTCTACACTCATCTCAAAAGACTCATCAAAGCTTAGGATGTGAACTTAAGATTTCATTTATTGAGAATATATTTTGCAGCTTCTGAACTAAATTTAATTAGGCTATGTCAAACATTATTTTCCAATAACTTTAAGGGTTATGATAATAAAAAAAATAGTAGAATTTAAAGAAAATTTACTATTAAAACGAACTGTGTCTATGGATACATTTTTCTTAAATGCACAAAATAACTTGCACTATAATGTACTAGTTTTCTTGTGATGTTATTTATACATAAGGAATTTGGCTTCTGGTCCCTAGTAAAATGCTAAGCATGAAGAACCAAGAGCTAAAATAGAGCAAAAATCCTATTAGAAACAATGGATCCATGGAAAGTTTATTCCTTTATCTTTCTGGCATATGCTGCTATAGAACCACAGATGGAATAGAAAACAAAGTAGACAGCGTGGAAAAAACTTAAAGACATGAAGAAACTTAACCTGATCTCATACTCCCAAATCTTCCTGATGGGGATCAGTATCTTTCTGGGAAAGAATCCTAGGAATAAGTTCTTGTAAAATTCTAGTGTTTGTAATTATCCATAATTTCTAATAACAGACTTACTTCATTCAATTGGTTGTAAAAGGATTTGAGAATATAGTTGAAACATGTACTTGAATTTGCTTAAAATAGAAACTTCAAATTAAGCAGAACCAATGTAACAAACTCTGAGCCCAGAGGAAAGACAACACTTTGCAATGCAGTTTTTTGTTGTTGTTTGTTGATTTTGTTGCTTCTTTTTTTCCAGTTTGTAAATTACATGAATGTCTTCAGTACATTGCTCAGAAGCTTTGAGAGTAGTCAGCTTCTGACCCAAACAACAAAAGAAAGCATGATTTATATGCTTTGCTAATGATTATGTTCTCACAATTAATGGTAATAGCTCACTATAACTCATATATCATCAGTATAAAAATGTCTCCCAACAGGATTTTTTCTAAGATTAATTTGACAATTTAGAATATTTTTTGAATCACATAGATTTCCGTACAATGTATTCTAAGTCACTAATGATATCATGTTTTTCACAGAACTTCTTACTCACTTAAATAAAACTTTTGACATATTTCTGAAAACTTTAAAGAGTCAGCAAATCAAATTTTTACAACTTAATTTAAATTGAATTGTACAAAAACCAGAAATTGTCTAAAGGGTGCAAAAAGTGATATCCCAGATTTCAAGTTTCTGAAGGGGATGTTCTAGCTTACTGCAGTTTTGTCCCAGCTGCTTTGAAAACAGGGCAGCCAAATATAAGAGAGCTGACTACCCCACACCTCTAACACAAAGCTTTCTGTTTTTCTGCAGTGCTGTGAAGCTCCAGACCCAGTCAACAAGATTCTCTAGGCACAGCACAAGGAATAGGTTTCTGTGGCTTACAATTATTTCACAGTGTTGGGACATCACACAGACTATTATCTAAGTAAACTTCAAATAAGATGATGCCGAACCATGTTTCTGAATACCACTATTCCATCCCACTCATCACTCCCATTCAGTATCAGTGGTTTCTAAGAGAAATAAATATTCAGCCAGTTGGTTGTTCTACAATCTTAGCAAATCACAGGAGAAAAGAAAAATACCTACCTAAAATACATCATCTACAGATCGAAGCTTCCTTTGCAGTTAACACTGATTAATTTCTATTACACCTTATCAGTTTCAGCATTATCCTCAAAAGTCTGGAATATGACTAATTGACTGCATTAAATCTAAAACATTCTTGCTGATGTTGTCTGGCCTTTTGGTGTAACCTACTGGATGCACAGGAAGCACAGTTTTCAGCAAGACAATATCATCATAGCATTTTGGCAGTACTCACCTTTTCCTCTTGGTTTGTGCTAAGGAACATTTGTGTTTCTTCTACAATGGCTGAGAAAAAAAATCCAGTGGAGGAAGAAAAAGATGCTTTAAGTGGTCAATAGGCAAGCCAGTATTTGTTTGATGGCAAACTGTCATCACTGGTAAGTAAAAGTCAGCAGTAAAATTGGGAAAATGTTTTTCAATAACAATATTTTTCCCTAACCTTGTGCTACTAAAATAAGTTATTGAAAATTAAAAAATACAGATGATCTTTAAGGTAGTTTTTTAAAAAACATGTACTACTTTCTGTCCTGAAGGCAAAAAAAACAACAACAACCCTCGAAGTAGACCTGTCTAGAAGGCTGAGCTTGTTTGACATCCCATTTAAACAGAAGAAATGGAAATGCAGCCAAATTTTCAAATCTGTTGTATATCCCCTAAGATAATTGCAAATAACTAGGCAATAAGATTCATCAGTTTAACCTTATGTTTTCTAGGAGTGCATTTATTTTTGAAATCCTTTTTGAATTTCTGAAAATACAAAATCTCCATGTATTTATTTCCCTCTCAGTTTGATGTATCAAACATACAAAGTCACAAGGCAAGGAAATTCTGCATATATTTAAAGTCAACTATGAGGCTAAGCTCTTAATTGGATCAGTGCTGCTATACCTAATTTTCTTCTTACAGCTGGAGTTGGCCTTAGTGACCCAGCAAGAGCTCTAGGAATCAAGCTGACTTCTTTTTGTCTTGTTCATCCTCATCATTACTAGAATCCAAATTAGAGCACCATTGACAGCTGTGCAACAAACTTTGTTATCCACTCATGCCCTGTCAGCCAATGTAAGTAGTTAGGTGCAGAAAAAAACTCTTGAAGATGCACATAAGGAATAAAATCTAGTTCAGTCTAGCTGTGATGCTGTTGCAGGGCAAATGGGAACAAAAAGCATCAAACAGCTATTTTTATTTCCAGACTCAGCATTTTCAGAATATGGATAGAGACAGGTTGTTGTTGTTTTTTTTAGGGTACTTTTTTTTTTTTTCCAAGATCCAGTTTTTACCAAATCATCTTTTCAGAATAGGATGTTTCTTTTACATTTCCTCTAAGATAGCTTTGAGAAATTTCTGCCCTTTCTTCTTGCAGTCAGAGTTACTGCCAAACATGTCTAAGTTGCTGCATTATCACATGGAGACATTTCAGAGCTGTCAGCCCTAGCCTCTGTCTTCAGCTACATGGCCCATTCAATCTCCCTGGCTGTCAATCAGGTTGGGAAGAAACCAACCCTACCGGGTTGAAGACTGGGAAGATGGGCATTACAGTGACTACAAGGCCAGTGCACAATTCTCATAGGTGTCAGTCAAGCTGGGCATTCTGAGCCTCTTCATCTGAGTTGGTGGAGGAGGTATCTGAAAGTCATGGGAGTGTTTGAGAACAGCAAGGGCAAGCTTCTGCCTCAGGGGTAGGGTGCAGTGGGGACTCCCCATAGTAACAGCCAAGGGCATCAGGCATGGTAGTGGTGAAGAGACAGGTCTGAGGCCAATCTGCTGCTCAGGATCAGGGCAGTAAGAGTAACTAGGGTGAGACACAGCCTGCTCGTCAACAGACAGGTTCACAGGGATAAAGAGCAAACTAGGACACCAGCTTACATAGCTGAAATCAGCATCCTATGTTGTCCCTAAGGATAACTATATTCAATGAACTCTAGACATACAAAAACAGGTATCATTTAAGTTGCTGAAATGAATCCTGAAGAGAAGATGTTAGTGAGAACATTGTAGCTAGTTTACAGTACCAGTGAGGAATAATTTACATACTCACTGAAAATTATAATTGTTTTATTTATGTATCTGTCTCCCTGTATGCTTCAGCTACCTAAAATATCTCTTAACATCAACCATGTGATACAGACTTATTTTTTGTAGATTATGTCTGCTAAATAAACATTTTTTAAAACTCAATAGCAATAACAAAGCAATTTCATACATTCACTTGATGCCAAGATTATAAGGAACGCAAAAAAAAAAAATAAATAAATCTAAAAACATTTCAAAAATGCAGATGTTATAAAACAGATACAGATTTGCATCCGGCTAAACATTTCTATGTAATCAAATATCCTTATTCTGCTATTCTTTTCTATTTGTTTACTTCAGAAGTACCATTCACACCACACACCACACAACAATTGTGTACCTGAGTGCATCTCAAAGAGGATGGAATCCTTCACTGTTTTATCTCTGTGGGCTTTGTCCATCTTTACTCTCAACAGATGTAGGTCAAGTAGGTCAAGTTCGGGTAGACAAAAACAGTAAAAAAAAGAAAAAAAAAAGGAAAAAGAAGACAAAAAAGCCACATGGATTATTTAACTCTAAAAGGAATATAATGCCTACACTATTTCCAAATTTTGTTTATACGATTTATATATCTGTAGCTTTCTGATTTATGGAAATATCCTTCAACAGGACTCTAGTTTTATTTCCTTTTTGTTTTCCTATGGCTTAACAGAACTTGCAATTAATTCTTATGTGTTTGTGGTTTTTTTCTTGCCATGAATTAACATGTAGCCAAATAGGTATGATAGTGCTGAGTATTTTTTTTGCTCTGTATCTTTTTTTTATTTGTTTATTTATTTTTAAATCAGGACTCCTGTTAAGAAGATTGACCCACATTTTGAAACCATCTATTTCTAATGCACCAGGTGCAGACAAACCTTTGTCACACATACTTCTCTACCTTTGAAGAAGAAGGGTGAACGAAGAATTTGCTGCACCACAACAAGGAGCTGAGGCAGTCAGTGTGAAGTGTATTTGATAGAATGGAATCAGCCCTTCAGCATTTTCTGCAGTCTCTGCAATGTTCTTATTTAGCTTTCTCTACATTCAAAGAGACAAAAGTAGTTTTGCTTCTGGAATTGTATCAGAAAAATAAAAGCAGTTGTGTCAAAGACCTTCTGTGATAAAAAACAATGTATTTTCCACATTTAAAAGCTGAAAATGGAAGGATGCTGTGAAGAGAGTTTAAAAGCACTAACTTAGCCTTGGAAACACTAATTTGAATGACTAATACTTCAACAAAATTGAAATTTTACATTCTTTAGAGAGTTGATATATATTCAGCTGTCAACATGATAAGCTGTCAACCTGATAGACTGTCACAGACTGTTTTTCACAGGTGACAGAAATAAATCTTTCAGCTGTGGTCTAGACCCAGTACATTCTACAGGACTCTCTACATTAGTAAATTGAATAGAGGATGGAAGAAGTGGGTGGGAGATAAGATGAAGGACACACGACAGTCACTTTTGGTGCATATTTTCCCTGTCCTCCATTAACAACTTCAGAAAAAAATATGTTGTTCCCTATTACACTGGCAGGCCACTTTTTGCAGATCCATGTTTCAGTACATCTGCCCTGGATCATCAGTCTTATGCTGAAAAAGTAGGAGAGACAAAATAAATTAGAGCACAAAGCTATCTTATTCCAGTACCTGATTATTTGGTGTTATTCTTGAAGCTGTGGTGCATCTTCCCAAGGGAGTTTCGTGAGGACTGAAAGCAAGTTATCCAGTAAAGCAAGTAATTAGAGCTTCCTGACAGATCAAGGAAAGAGGCTGATGTAAAGACTGAAACATGATCATCTCAGCCTTCAAATTAAGAGCATATGACCTATGTGTTTTGGGATTACTTACTAACTGCTTTCAGCACTGCGCAAGGTTAATTCCTGGTAGGCACCAGTGTGCGTACTCTGAAGTTGGAAGCTTTATTGAGAACAGAATGTACGCTTTCAACAATTATCTGAATGCAATCAGTCCTTTTTTTAAAAAAAAAAAAATTATTTATTTATTTATTTATTTTCCCCTAAAAAAAGAAGAAAGAGTTCTTACAATTTAAAAGTTAAGAAAAATTGAGAGGTTCAGACTCTGTATGGGCACATATGTTACTCTGAATAAAAGAAAACCTTGTGACATTTTATTTGCAATTACAATTTTGGTTGTGTTCACCTTCGATTTCTGTGTACTTTGGATGATAAATGTCTAGAGTGAAATTCTGCAAGGCTGAAGAGAAATTTACGTGGTAGCGTTCTATTTCTAAACATTGATGTTTTAGTGGGATTCCTTGAGATTAATTTTCAGATTAAGTCCCAGGAGAATTCATGAAGGTTAATAACAATATTGACAGAAAGCATATTTTCAAAGACTCAGGAACAGATGGATTCACTGACCCTGTTTGTTACTTGGATCACTGGAAAAGAATGCCGAGAAACTCTTTAATATGTAGTCATTTCTCTGCAGTTTGATAATTCTCATTTTATGTGGCTCATTTTATTCTGTAAAAGAGTGATTTATTTCTTTGCAGAGAAATTAAGTATCTATTTTAAAACATTTCCTTTAAAAAACATAAATTTAAATAGATATTCTTCTCTTTCAGTTATATATGAGACTCCTTCACTGTCTGGCACACAATAACAGCCCTGTCCAAGTTTCTCATGTACTTATTCAGTGTTTTCCTTATGAAGAATGCACTCAATACACGAGTTGGCCATGTACTACACTTAACATAGAATTGTAAAGCACTCTGAACATCTTCCAGTCAAGCACAATGCGTTTATGATTGTTGTAGGAAAGTACTCTTGTTTAAAAGGATGTCATTAAAAGAGAGCAATAAAAAGACGATCCTTCTCTTCTGCGTGTCTACCAATAAATTTTTGGCTCAGGATTGTGCCCAAAGTTGGGAAATAAGAGACTGTGAGAGCTCCTCTGACTGGCACTGATAAATATTATTTCTTATTTTAAATATTATTACTTACCTTGGTAAGTGACTATAGCACTACCAAACCACCTAGAAAGCCTCAGAAATTGACAGAGGCATAGGATTAATGATTTTACCAATTAAGGTAACAAATACATAGAGGGATGATTTGCTTATACTAGAAATCTGTGGTCAAAACAAAAAAACAACACAGCACTTTTAAATCCCAAGCTACTTCCCCATAAAGTACATTCCCTTATTACTTGTTAGCTAAATTCTTAAGGAACAGTTTTTTGGAGGCAAAAAAGGGCACAGTGTAACTCACTCTGAGAATGCCCCAGAAATTCGGACTTCCTAAATAAGTAGCTTTTCACCTTCTTTTTGAAGCTTTCTTGTTGGGCAGCTTGTTTCATGCCTCAGTAGCAACTTTGCAGCAATACACCTGGAAGGCACTATAATAGCAGCATTATAAAGAATGTGGAGGATACAGCTTTCAGTATCTCTCTGTCCATTTTCAAATGGCTGCTTAGACAGGTTTCTGCTGTGTTATCATACAGTATCTTGCTTTCCTTAAACCTTTCTACTCTTTCCTAGGACACCGTGGAGGTATTTGTATCCTAGTAATACAACACCTTCCATGTCAAGTAAAGCAAAAATAAACACTCAAGTATGGGCATAAAAACAGAAAACATACCAATGCTTAATGGCATACCCTCAATCAGATGTTTGTGTCACATAACTGAATGTGAATGAGCAAAATGCTGAGAGCAGACCCTTTCATTTCCTTGTAAAATAGCAATTTGATGCGTGAATTTAAAACTCAGCAGGAGATCCTGTAGTAGAAGAACAATAGTATCCACTTAGTATACCCATCTGTCTCTCCTGCACTGCAAGACTACACCGAGGAGCTAGTCAGAAAGAAATAGGACTACTCATCTAGATTATCACATGGGAAGATCACTTTGGAATGTACTGCTCTTGCCCTGCAGTGATGTGCATTTTGGACTAACTTAATTCATTGCAATTTCTGTCAACTTCATTTTAAGGTGTGTTTGTATTCAGTCCCTTTATTCCATTTTTTTCCTTTCCTTCCTTTCTACTCTTAAAGAATGCAACTGACATTAATCGATGGCCACTGATGTTCTTCTGTCCTTTCTTTTCAAGTGAGATGCAGTCAGAGAATACTATACCTAATTTTTAGCACCTGTGTGTGAATTAGGAGGTTAAACTACTAGTTGCAACATCATGCTTGTTTTGTACCCAGCCAGTCAACTATAACAAATGTAACATTTGCATATTAGAGTAAATAGGCAGTAAGATTTGATAAACTAAAAAAAATTGGCTACTCTTCCTTTCTGAAAGATTTGGATGAAAATTTTCAGCCATGATGTCATATAGCAGAGGTAGCAGAAACATGTTCAATTCATTACAAAATTGGGCAGCTTCCCAAATTAACTAGATCAGTGAAACATCTAATCCTGTTTTTCCTTTGTCTCATAATCACATCTTCTCTACATACCTGTAATTTCAACTGCTCTGGTAAAGATTTTCTTTTTTGCTCCTGTTAATTTATGTCAACTATTAAACAGGCTGCACTATTTTTTATTTTTTATTTTTTAAATTAATTGCCACAAAAGTATCTACTTCTTTGCTTTTATTAACTCTGAAGTAATAAACCTAACCAGCAATTAAAAGTAAGATATTGCCATCTATATTTAGGAACAAATTTGTATCATTAATTCTAACACTTGCATTTAGACATAGTAAATAACTTTTTACAAAACTACATACAAAATGGGTTAATTAGCAGCAGAAAAGAAACACACCATGAAAGTAGAGCTATACTTACCTAAAACCTCTACCATCACATCATATTATACTGATTAGCAACACATGAAACATAAAGAATTTTGATTGTCACATCTTATTAAAATGTCCTGACCTCTCAATCCAGTAAGTACAGTAGTAGTGCAAAGAAAATAACTATTCACAATCACTACATCAGCCTGGTAGCCATTAAGCCACAGTTCCTGAACAATTTTAAACATACTTAACTCTCTGCCAAATAGAAGTATTTGTTAGTTCAGTTTCAGTATATTACTCCTAGTTAAAAATAATATGCATTTGGAAAAATTACATACTACACTCTTCCTCCTCCCCTCCCTCCCCCCAATGAAATAAAAAGGGTGATTCACTAGAGAAATCTAGGTGATTTCAGAGAATAAAATATTAAACTTTACTAAATAATAATTAGGCTGAAATCATAGAGTTATAAAGAGCACAGTTACAGAGATTGTGTTAATATGTATTTGCCATTAACTAATAATTAGTGACAGATAAGTAAATGATTTGTCATTGTGAACAGCTACAAGTGTTAGCAACTATGTCAGGGATCATCGGGTAACTCAGTCAGTTTGGTAATAATGTTGTCCTCATGATATGGCAAATAAAAGAATCTCTGGAGCACTGTAGTTTTTATTTTAGTGAAACAATAGAAGACTAAATGCAAATGGAGAGGAATTATTATGCTGCAAACTGTTTTACCCTAAATTAAACACCAGTCTCTGAAGATCAGCCAGAGCTGGATTAATGCAATGGGAACTGTTTGGATGGCATAATACACTTAGATTTCCTGGACACTCAGATTAGATCAATACATTAAACCAACTGTTAACCTGTATGCATTAAAACTGAAAGAATAATTCCTTTCCTCGTCTCTAAATACTATAAAGGTAATTTCCTTTCTGTGAAACTACACAAATGTCCACAAGTTTTGCCACAGAAACAATCAAGACAAATTATCCCAGGAGCCGAATCATTTTCCACAGTCAATATTAAGATAGTGCATTTCTACTACTAAATCTTAATCTTATTTTGTGTTATCTCTAGTAGATACAAGTGCCCTTTCCTTTAATTAATTCAGTGTTATCAACATAGTGATTTTCAGTTCTGTTATTGTAATTGATTCTGAATCTTGCACAAAACCTAGCTGAATATGGGAAGGCCACTAACAGAATTGCTGTTTCAATACAGTATGTATGGTAATAATGGCAGAAGTGGTCTAACTATTTCCATGAATCCTAAAGTAATTGAATTTACTTATAGTATTGGTTCTTTCTTAAAGTATCTGTGATTGGCAAACTACAGTGTAGAGCTGATAGATTCTTGCTAGCTTTGGTCCAGACAGCAGACAAAACACAGATGAACACACACAGCTCAAAATCACTTTATCTGTTCCTTGAAAGTTCAGCATTTACTTGGATAACTACACTGTGCTCAAAGCTATGTATGATACTGCCCTAAAAGGCTAAAAAAAAAATAATTACTGTTTGTACTGTCAGAGAGACAGAAACAAATTCTTTTCTACAAAGCCAACGTCAGAACATTAGGATGTCAAAAGGGTTGAATAATTCTGTTGGATGTGTATTGAGGAGATGGAACCTACAGCAAATTTCCTGAAGTTCTCATGGAGGCACAAGCAGCCAAATCAAACATCGCTGAAACAATAGATGAGTATTCTGACTGAGATATTTAGCATCATTTGTGCTGAATTTACTTTAAAAAAAAAAAAAAAAAAAAAGGATCATGGGAGCTGAAGATCTTGACAGGTAATCAATCCTTCATTGTAAGTGTGTAGTTAATTAATACAACATAATCCTCATTAAAAATGAGATTCTTCATTTTGCGTGCTCAACTAAGATTGATTAGATGATGACGTGGGAGAATGCCAGCATATGTGGTCCCATCTGTGCATTTCACTCAGATTTTCTTGTGCGAATATGTGGCACCAATATATACCTTTTAAGTGATGCAAGTGGTAAATCTGGCTGTTAAAAAGATAGCATATGTGGACAGAAAGTTTGTCTCCTGTGATCTCTGTAGGTCAGAAAAAAATTCTTCTCCTGTCAGCATTTGAAAAAAAGATATACTGAATGAAACTGTGTTAAAAATAAATAAAACCATGCAAGGTTTAGGGCACTAGAGGTGGCAGAAAGATAAGAACAATAATTAGACTTTTTTTGTCTGCTTGCAGACTTGATCAAAAAACCAGGATACCTTTCAGCTCTAAGTCTACTTCACTGCTTAAGAAACAATTTTGTTGAGCACAGAAACCATCAGTTCTTAACTTCGATTCTTCAGCATTTGAAAGGGCAAAAATAAGTGACTCTGTCTCTAAGTACCTGTGTCTCAATAGCTAAAGATTTATTTATTTTTTTAAACAAATTCTGATAAATGGATGGGCTTTGTTGGTTGTTCTTGCCTACTTGGCAGAGTTCAAAAGACTCTGAATGGCAGCTGTTGTCTTCAGTACATATAATGCCAATCTGGCAACATTAGAACATCACCAGGGGCCAGAGATGTCACTGGTATTTAATGCAGTTTCACTGCCTTGCATTAAAAACTTGTGGAGGTGCCTGAGTGCTCTTTCATTTATTTTCAACCCCTTTAATTTATCAGTTTTGTTGCTTCAAAAATGCCTTTGCCACTCAGATCCTTTCTTTCCTTATCTTGGGTATCTTAGTCAGGAATTATTATGTAAACAACATGAATTGTTGCAACACTAAAAAAAAAATCTAGATCTCTCAATTCACAAAATCACACATAGTTCTATATGTGTTTGCTGAGCACTGTATCAGAAGAAGTAAGTATATTGAGAATGCTTTCAGTTCTAGCAATAATCAATACTAGGGTCTATTTTCAACAGTGGTATAACAGGGTGTTAAACTGAGATAGATAAAGTAAGCCATCTCCACCTGAGGTCTAACCAGATTCTAGCTATTGTAATAGGTGACTAGATTCATGAACTTTGCACATTATTCTTATGGTAAAGATCTTTATTCTCAGGGGAAGGTCACTGCTTCCTGATTTATACTGAGAGGAGACTCTTGACATTCTTGGATGATACTGTAAGGAGCGTGGGCATATTTTACTATTCTTTGACAGGAGACAGATGGAAGAAAAATTTTCAGTCTCAAGTTGCTAGACATATCCACCAGGCAACATTCAAACTAACATAATGTCCTTGAATGCTAATACTTGCGTTATGACCTTTGTGGCCAGCCACAAGCTGTGAATATGTCCTACCTGTTACCCTATATCTGAAGAAACTGACAAGTTCCTTATGAAAAAGGAATAGCCTTTGGCTTGAACCAGTATTGATGGAGTCTCTCTTGGGATCACAAAATCTGATACAGAGCACTGTAGGTCTAAGAGCAGTATTATTTGTCACTTGTTATTTCATTATAACAGGGCTGGCAATTCAGCTATTGAACAGCAATTTAGACCAGAAGGAAGATCAATATAAAACATAAAAATTACCAAGCCTTGCCAAAAATTTAATATCTATCACAGCTGACCTGACCAATGCAGAATGCCACCTTCTCATTAAGATCAATAGTTGTGTTATCTTCTTAATGTAATTTAACATTATTAAAACAGAGAACATTCTCTGGGCACAAACTTCTGCAGAACACTAAGAGCTTAGAAAAAAATCCTGTATAACATCTACTTAAAATAATCACAGGTGAACAAATTCTCATTGACTCTCTTAAAGGCAAGGTAGCAAGTTAACTTAAAAGTGAACCCCCTATCTCACATCTTCTGAAGTTAAGGTAAACTTTAAACAGAAAAACACAAGAAAACAAAATATAAGAAAACTAAAAACAATCAACCCACACCCTAACAGGAGAAAACACAAAGGCTACATTCCTAAAAACTGTTGCTAATCTATAACAAGAGCTGTAATTTCAGAATTTAATCTGTTATGCTACAAAGGCACCCCATGTAAACAAAGCTGAGTAAACTTTCCAATGCTTGAAGGTTCAGTCTGCATAGTTTTTGTCCTAAAGCATCACTAAGTGATTTAAAATATAAAAGTATGAGGAAGTCAAGTTGTATTATTATTATTATTATTATTTTACCTTTTTAAATTGATATCAGTACTTGCACATACAATTTTTAGAGCCTGATTCATGTATTGGTATAATTATTTTGAGCGATTTTGAGTGACGCTATTTAAAAACAATTATTAATAACAACTAGATCCTACTAGAAACAGAATTAGGTGTTAATATGTCATATTTCACATGCTATGTGTCATCAATACAAGCATCAGTACTGGCAAAAGTCTTTCAGTATTACGAAAGCTGTCAGAATATGATATTTGTATATGTTTAACTGAAGTGCAGCAGCACACCTGAATCTCCTTTCTTCCCAACTCACATTTAAGAGACTGATTTTCTTCCTGAGTTTGGTAACCTTCAACTTTCCCTTTGAAGATCCTTCCTGTCTCTGGCCGCAGTCACTAGCATCAGTGCTTGTGACTACTATTCTCATTTTTTCATCAATTCTTTAAGCACTAAGTATGTTGAAAAATGCATGAAAAGCACAAGTGTGTACATAATTCCCATTTTCAAGACAGTACCTTGTAAGGACACCAGAGAAGTCAGGCTTGGAAAATGAAAAGAATATTTAAAATCCCTAAAAATGCACCCATTGGAAGTCTGCCTCTCTTTAAAGGTTAATAAGTAATTTATACATCCTGCATCAGAAAAGCAAAAGGGAAGAACAAGACAAAGGTTTGAAACAGAGACTGTAATATAGGAGGTTATTGAGAGTTGTGAATTCATTTTGACTAGGCAAGTGAAACTATGTAGTGCAGTATGCATCAGAGGCCTAGGCACAAGAAGGACTAGGGAGGCAAGAATAGTAATTGAACTGACAAAGCATCCCCAGACAGCTAAGGTATTAAGTGGCAATGGCAGCTGAGTTAATGATCAAATTTCTTGACATGTTAAGGACTGTCCATTTTCAGTATTCAGTGTTATTTTTTTCAGTCTAAAATGTACCTGTGGCCTTTCCATTTCATTATTTCAGCTTTCTCCCTTTCTTCATTTCACTTCTGCCATAGAAAATGAGGAAGAAAGCACAGAACTGAATAACAGAGAACTTCAACTCTGAATTCAGTGTTCGGGGAATGATACAGTATTTTTTAAGAAACATGATGGGAAAAGATCATTAGAGGAAGCCTCCACAGATAGTTCCCTGATCATTCATTGCTAACAGCTGTGACATCATTAAGAGTGGGGAAACTGGGATCCTTCTAGAAACCCTGATTTATCAGGAGGAAAGCTCAGTTATTTGTAGAAAGGCTTATCTCCTTTCCTTTTCCCCGTGACTCCTTTATGGGGCATTTCTTTCCTCAGAACTGTTCCATCAAAGGTTTTTCACTGACAAAGCATCTTGAAATTATGGGTTGTATAAAAAGCATAGCCTTTCATATTATCTTAAAAAACAAAAGCAAAAAAAAACAAAACAAAAAAACCCCACCAACAACAAAAAATAGGAATCTGTTGTGAAAGTAAAATAACTGCAGGAATGGATTTACTTTTTAGAAGTAAATGTAACTACATCATGAGCTGGAAAAAATGTTTCAGAATTATAAAATTCTGCTTTATATATAATTAGACAGTGTTAGGTATCACACAGAAAAGGTTTCTAATATTTATGAAATAAGCACAGACCCTTTGCTTTTCAGTAACAACAAATCTAGTTGCTATTAGAGATGGAGATATTCAGCATAGGAAATATTTATAAATATGTATTACGCAATTGCATTTTTCTAACTTAAAGGGAAAATGAAATGGCCAGAAATGCAATACCAGAATTGAGTTGTAAATAAGAAGGTTATTTCTCCATAGATCTCAGAATTAAGATGCAAATATGCACCCAACAATTCACGTACAAAATTTAAAATGTTAGTAAGCTGGGAGAGAATGAACAAGATACGGGTTGGAGTAATGAATTGGAGAACTGGTGAAACTAATATAAGCACTGTAACTTGCTACAAGTGCAAGTTCATGAAATGAAGCAATTCTATTTCCTGTTCTTATTGTTTCCAGAGAAGATGTTAGAGAACTAAATAGCAACAATAGCACTATTACTAATATAATACTAATAAGTTTTTTTTCCTACATTTTTTTTTTCCTTTTTGAAACCTACATACAAATTAAAGCAAAAAATATTTTTTTTAAAAGACAATTTTTCACCTTTCCCAGTGTATACATTGGCTGACAGAAGGAAACTTCTGAAACAGCAGGGGGAAGTATATCAGGCAGAGCCTTTTAAAGAACTGACGGATTGAATAAGGAGGCTTGAAAAAGGATCTGGTAGGCGATGGATCGTCAGGATGTGTATGCAGAATTGATGCGACGTGTTCTGTTCCCTGCATCAGTGGGAGGGAAGAGTCTGCATCAACACATCTTGGAGAGGACAGACTGCAAGCCATGGTTTCTTGATCCACAGCCAGAAGGAACAGAGAGCAGCATGGTTTTTAGTCAGATGGAAGTAATAACCGTTCAGTTTAATGGATTTTCTTATTGCACTAATGTTTACTAACACAACTATTTCGTATCTTAATTTTATGCCAAAAATTCTGAAAGGTAAGGCTGAGGGACTCTACTACTCAGCAAAGCAGAGAGTTGGCCACTGGGTTTGCCTGGGCTCTGGAAGGAAGGTTTCTGCTGATACCAAGAATGGGCATAATGCTTGCAGATGCTCTGCCAGGGGCAACTCTACTAGAAAATCTTGTCACCACCAGGTCTGTAGTGTAGTTAGACTTCAGGTTTTGTTGGATCTGTCAGCCTGAAACAAGGAGAAATAAGTATTTTCTCCCCAGTTTTCAGCCTTCATTTCATGTTGTCCTCCTCCTTACCTTGTATTCTTACAGCCACAGTGGGATGCACTCTCAAAGGATCTTTGGAGAGTCGGCCCTAAGCCCTCCTATGGTTTGCTTTCATAGAGAAGGCTGCCAAAGTATTGCTGCTTCTCACCTGTGGAAAGACCTTTCCATCTTTCCTCTGCCCTCTGTTACTTCTTCAAATTACTTTTTCTCTAAATAGGGAAATTATTTGTAACTTTCTTTTTACCAGAAGGAGGCTAAGAACTGTGTATAGCTCCTACACTGCTGCCCATCAAAAATTATTTTCAGTTCTTGAGCGTGACATTTCAAAATCATAGCTACTGTATATATATGTTCCAGCACACTCCCGTGCATGGGAAAAGAAAATAAAGTGAGAGAAGATCAGAAATAAAGGAGAAATAAAGCTTTCTTGTGTTCAGAGAACCAGAATTCAGCACTGACAGGAGTTGCTGAGAGAATGCAGTTTTTAATAGCTTCGTGGATGTAATAGAATTCACTTTTATCCCTATAAACAAACATTAAATATATGCTTAAAGACATGATGAAATGACAGAATAAAGTCAAACTCTATAAATGAGAAATGCATTTCAGCTACAGGCAAAACTGAAGGAAAACTTTAATCAACACAATCACAAGTAATTTGACAGTAAATAATTATAAAGAAGTAGAAAGATGTCAGAGCTCATCTTTATATATTTGTTCCTTCAGATTAGGTATGAAGCAGAAGATTTTGCACAATAAAATGAAACCATATATCTTAGGGGTTGATCCAAATACAGAATTTTTATATTGCACCATGAGATATCATTTAGCTCCTTGTGTTTATGAACTCCAAAGAACCCCGTCTTTCAACAAAAAGATTTAGATATATTAGTCACAGTCACTGCAAACTAAAGTCATTGGTGGACATCAGAGTAAAGAATAACCTGCTTTGGAGACATCATAAATGCAAATAACTCCCGTCCTTTTAAAAAGGAGAGAAGATCACTTAACAAATATTAAATTTGTCATTTATGTTCTTAAGCATGGATTATACTGTATCAAGTCACATAGGGCTGAGTTTATGACCTTGTCCTGCTTTCATGTGTGTAAAATTATGCTAAATCAGTAGAATCACATGAGGGTAAGCGAGGTCAGGATTTGGGTTGATTCTTCAGAGCTATAGGGAAAATTAATATGCTGTTTAATAATCAATCTGGGATAGGGTCATATTTGTGTTTTGCTTGGTGCCAGGTTTTACTACATCTGCTTTGCATATCCTAAGGCTCTGTGTTGCATAACAGGACCTTCTGCAATGCTTCCCTGAAGTAGCAACAAAAACTGGATGTAGAGACATGGCCTGGCAACAGCTGCTATGCTTTACTATTCACATTTTTTCTCTGCATTGTGTTCCCTTAGCGTTTATCACTGCGGTAGCTGAACACAGCACGTCACGTGGAGCTATTAGGTTCCACAAGCAAGGCAAGAAATTATTAACTCAAACTAGGAAACTGAGCCACTGAAGGACTGACAGACTGTAGCAGAGGAGTAACCAGAAGGGACGCCTCCTACTTTGACAGTATTGACCATCTTTCAGCAAGGTCACTGCCCATTCTGGAGTGAAAAATTATGGGAAGAACTTCTCAAATTTAACTGCTGTCAGTGTCAATCATGCTGCAGAAGGACTGGGTGATTTTGTAACTTGGCAGAGGCCTGAGAAGAGGAAGTGCTCAAGAAATTATTGCAGCTAGATGCTATGAGTTGTCACAAATCTAAGCAGGGCTGACAAGGTTTGCTCCTTGAAGATAACCCAAGAGTAATTCATAACAGTTCTGGCAAAGTGTGTGTAGGTGTTGTGCAAGAGGACAAAGTATTTCAGGATAATAATTGTGGTCACTAGGATCTAGTTATTTTGGGAAAAGGATATGTAAGGATAAACTAACACTGATAATTTCAGTGAGTAATTGGATACTACTGTTGTAAGTCCAAGGTAAGACATCACTCTATAAATGCTTCTAAAAAATAATATGATTTAAAGTGCATTCTAAATTATGTTATTTGCGCTTTTTTAGCTTCTACAGAAAGCACAACTATACAAAACAAATGAGTCTTGTATTGATTATTCTCAAAATTCTCCCAGTCAGCTACCCCTGCAGCACACAGTAAATACCTCTGCTTCTGAAGCACTCTTAAAGGCTGCTTCCCTTATCATCCAAAAGCATCTCTGTTTTGATGTGGTTGTGCCTTCCCTTGTCATACCTACAGTGCAGCCGGGATTCATGGGCTGAGCAGCTCAACAGGCTGCAGACTTCTTCAGGCTCACCCCTACACACTGCTCTTATAGCATTTAGGAACAAACAGTGACTGGGTGAGATGAATGAACAAGTACAGTTCCTGGAGCCCATCTCTCCTCCCCAATGAATAGCTTGCCAGCAACATGACATGCTGTTCCTGACCAAAGCAACATGAAGGCAAACACAGAGCAAACACCCAGAGCAGTGCTTAAGCCCCCAAAGGAGACAGCTTTTATTAAACACATTTCATTTATTTTCTTGTTAACAAAATACTGGCATCAGTGGATTCTCTTCTAATTCACCAAATTTATCATGTCTCTAGAACTCATCTTTTTTGTTTGCTTGTTTTTCCCCCCCTTGAGTGCTCAGAACTGCAGAAAAAGATAACATGGACTGGAGTTAACCCTGGTGTATTCCAACATCCTCTATCACAGTCCATGTCTATTCACCAAATAATTCAGAGATTCATTACAAAGGAAAAATAAATAAGAAAAATAAAAATCAAATTAGGTAAAATTGAAGTTTCCAGACAGCAAGAAGTTTCTTTTCAAGTATTAAGAAAGCAAAGTGAAGCATTAGAAAATGATGAATCCTTGCATTGCTACTGTATCTTTTCTAGTGGTTTTTCAAGTTGAGAAAAAATATATATATATTTTACAGAAAAGGACTGAAGTCACCACCTTTTCATCTATTTATCCTGAATTCTCTCTTTACTAGATTCAGTTGTTGTTTTTAGGCCCTCCATTAATAAGCTAAGTAATGTGTTTCTTTCCAGAAGCAGAGATTCATGCTTCTTTTTTTCTTTCAAAAACCCCTCTTTTTTCTTTTATTCTCTCCTCAGGGGAACTGTAATAATTCTTCTAAAGCTCTCTGTCTATATTTTTTGCATAACTACCTTTAGCAGAAAAAACACATTTACTTAAATAATTTTGACTGGAAGCTGAATTACGTGTTCTGTCTCTTCTAGATACAGCCTCTGGCTCATGTAACGTTCTCTTAGTTAGCTGTCAAATAACTCTGCAGATCACTTTGTTCTAACCATTTGTAGTTCAGTGTGTGATTGTTTCAACAGAAGAATCATGGACCCCTGCAGAGCAGAAAATCAAATCTCTTACCTCTACCAAACAGAATGTGAGAAACTGAAGTCTTGTACTGAAACATTCTGACACCAGTGAAACATTCTGCAGCCAGTGGCAAACCACTGATGAAATGAAAATATATGTGATGCCTTAAGGCAAACTAAGTCTGTGCACATAACTGTAGAAAAACAGGTGGATTGGCCTGCAGTGCAGTTGGGCAGTGTATACAGTGATGATATATAACTGTGTCACTCAGTAACTGACCTACTCTTCCAGAAAGTGGGAAAAAAAATTCATAGTGACTCTAGTTTCTATTGATTATGCTTTCAATCTGGAGTTGGAGATCAAAAACATATGCCACTACTACTGAAGCCAAAGTTATAGCCTCCCTTGTTGTGAGAAAGGGGACTTCTCTAAAGCACTCAGTTTGGCAGAATCATCCTTTGTTACCACACCCTAAGGGAGGGCAAAGATCAGTAAATATTAGCCTAAACCTCCAAAGATTATCTAAATTCCTAATAACACTCCAGAAATTTAATCTGCCACAAGGGATGTAATGAAATTTGGAGGCAAACTTGGAAGTCTCAGAAAACTTTGACAGATTTCCTTTTGCCTTGTAAAATAATGAAAAGAAACACAGTCAAAACACCAGAAGATTAACTAGTAATAAGCATCATTACATGGTATTTTAGGAACATTTTTGTTTAGATTATGTGCTTTTCAAATGTATATCTCAATGACTTTTTGTCTGAGTCAGAATGATTATTCTACAAGCCTTGGTAACAGAAAGCTTGTGGTTAATTCGGCGACAACCCACAACAGATATTTTGACTTCCACAAAGAGTTTCTAATCTATTTGGATTAGGATTTCTGCTGTGCTTTTTAAACTCAGGCTTGATGACACATTAGTAACACAGAAACAGTTGCATAATTTAAGTACAAAGTACAAGAAAGAAGAGACTATCTCAATTACAAGAAAATCAAGGTTCTGGTCAACAGAAAGGTCAACCCAAGGAAACATTTCTGTGCCACGAGGACAGTCAAACACTGTAAGAAGCCTCCTAGAGAAGTGATTGATACCTCATGCCTGACTGTTCAAAATGCATTTGGAATATGCCCTCGGTAGCATGCTTTAACTTTTGGGTATCTCTGTATTTCCGAGATAGTTGGGCTTGGTGATCTTTGAAGGTCCCTTCCAACAGAACGATACTAATCTGTTTTAAGATGTCTGCAGACTGCATACTTAGAAAAACCTGGTGACAGAATACCTTAAAGAAAAGGCAGAGTAGTATGTAATAAAATCACAACTAGCTCAAGAGTGATTGGCACAAATTTATTTTAATTTGCAGTACCTTCTGGCTTGTCAGCTTGCATAGGCCCTCTGCTGAACCATGGCTGTATGATCCATTTTAATTCAGGAATCACAGGCAAGATCACATAAATGTTGAAGGATTGTCACAGCTGGCAGACAGTGATAAATATGAAATGCAAAAATCTTACTAATTTTGTAGACAGTCTTGCATTTTTGCTTATTTGGCTTGCATTACTGCACTGCAATACAACAAGTGGCAGCACAATTAATCACTAGCATCACAGGGTAATTTGTTATGACAGAGAGCCATGTGTGCTAACTGAAGGCAACTTGTCTTCTACTCCTTTGTATTATGTGCCTTCCTTTGTGATTCTCATCAAGGAACCGGATTATACAATGCTGTGAAGTATCTCTAGAAATATTTGAGATAAGGGCTCATGGGTGGTGGTTCAACATACTCTGAAGTGCAAAAGGACTTTCTGAGCACCTAACCAGCTTTGCATGCAGGTGATGGAGGGCCCAGAGAACCTGTATGCTGTCCTGCAAAACAAGGATTAGAGAAATCCAAACAGGTATAGTGATAAGATCTGTGCTGTTAGTGTAGCTAACATGCCACTGCCAAGCAGTCTTGTACTGATTCCTTCAAAAACCAAGAGAGAGCAGAGAACCTCCTCTCCCCTGGCCACATCACCTCCCAGAGGATTTTATTAGCAGACAATACATGGGATATGGGCACTGAATACGTAATTTCCCCAAATCAATACGCTACTGATAAACCATTGCAGTTATTGGATGGCTTTTTGTTCTCTGGGAGGATTTTTTTTCTCACAGCATTAAGGTTGTGAGATTAAGATTTTAAGTTTTTTCTTTCCTTATAACTTCTATGGCATAGATGGTCTTGTGCACTGATCCCCTTTAGCTACCTAACTGATGACCTCATTTTCTAATTAAGCTAAATATAAGCATAAACTGTGAAAATCTAACCATTCCCCTCAAGCAGCACAGTATCCACAGACAAAAGTCGCATTCATGACACCTCACCCTGCTGCACACTTTTTTTGCAAGCTTCTTCAGCATTAAATTCTGAATGTCTAAGATAGAATTGTATATGCCAGTGATAAAGACTGGATCTGTGATGCAGATGCAGTAGCTTAGACTACTTCTAGTAAAGCATTTTCTGAGTTCAAATAAAAGTAAGTGTTTCATTGACTTAGTCTTTATTTAATTTATTTGTATGTGGTAGAAACTGAAAGAGCTACCTAAATTCTTGAATGAGCCAGTAATAGATATATTTTTCTCCTAGTTTGTGAAGAACTACACTCAGGCAGAGCTGATAAATAATACTGCCCCAAACCCATTTAATGCTAATGGGTCATAGAAAACATAATATCTCTTGGGACATATGATCTCATACTTGTAACTTGTGGAAAATATTAGGGCAGTATTAAAATATCTCTCTATTCATATTCACTAAGAAATTCTAACATTAATTACATATGGATAAACATGTTTAAGGGAAAGTAAGAAAATGTAACTTAAAATATGTACTTTCCTGTAGGAAATTTTTTAAAAATACCAAAATATTTCTTAGAACAATTCACCTTAAAGGAGAGAACATTTCAAAAGAATAGGCTTTTCAAAACTATCTTTGTACCTAATTATCCTGTGCTTTTTGTTTTGTTTTTTTTTGTTTGTTTTTTTTTATTGTGACAAATAACAGAACTCCTATTGCCTTTCTTGCGTACATATTCTCTACTATTTGTTCTTTCACTTCTAACCCACCTCTTCACAGTTTATTTTAGCATTCAAAATGTCTTATGTAGGAGCTTCAAACATACATTTTAAACAAGAAAAAAAGAAAAAAAAACACATAAAAATGAGAGACCCTCCTCCTCTCCCCACCCCCCACAAATGTCCTCTGATTATTAATGTGCTCTTTCAAAAAATATTGCTTTGACTAGGCTGATACCCACAGTGAATAATACTCTTGATCCAGTAATAGGATCAAGAGAGCATGGGATAATGGAATAACCATGTTCTTCTGAGCTACCTAGGAGAACCTTGTCCCACCAAACCACCCACCCCTTGCCTTCTAAGTCTTTAGACACTGAAGTTCTTAAAACTTTGGCAGACTCCACAGCAAAACACATTAGCAAGAAATCTGAAGGGCTCAAAGCAATACAAGTTGAAATTTTCTGTAGCTAAATGGCTACGTTATTGCCTGGAGGGAACATTGTACATTTTAACCCTTTTAAATCCTTTCATGTCTTTTGAAAGTGAGAACGATATCGGGCTCCTTTTCTTTAAAAGCTTAGTCAGATATGCTATTTTAAAGCTGATAATTAATCAAGATAGCAAGCGTTCAGTTGCTATAAAGTAGGGTTTTTTCCTCTTATTAACAGCACTAGCACCTCATACAAAAGTCTGCTCCTGTTCTCTGTCTGGTCTTTGACGTCAATGCTGATTAAACCCTAGGAAACAACTGAGAAATATAGACAGTCCTGTATTTCTCAGAGTGGATTTATGCATATTTATATAGAAATGAACAGGTGGATCCCTGAAGTCAGACACATTTCTTACAGTGGGACCAGAAGATCTGTCCTCTCCATCAAATATCACTTTTAAGCTTGTGTCCTGTCCTTGGATCACAGGTGGTATAACACAACCAAAGTTTCACAATGTGTGTATAAACATATTACAACAAAGCCTAATAATTTCTTACTGCAAAAAAACAACTTGGCATCTTCCCATCCCTCAAATTTTTAAATTCTTCAGTCAGACGCATTTACATGCACCTTCTTTAGGGTTTCATTGACAGCCCCATGCCCTTATAGGCTGGGATTCTGCATGCCAGGTTAAGCTTTAAAAGAATTTTACCAGGAAAACAAGGTATGAGAACTTATTCACGTTAAATACATATTTCATTTACTGTAATATCACAACTAAAATTTATCTTTCCTAAGAACTACATTAATAATGAATAAACTACTCCAGTACTCAAATTTGTAATTCTATTGTTTGGAGAAGAAATTAAAGAATTAATTCCTCAGTGTTTTGATATGAAATATACATTAAATTTACTTTATTTATCTGCAGAGAAGCCTTATATGGAAAGGATTATCTTAGATTATCCCTTTAATCTCAGTATTCCTGCCATAAATTACATCTGCTTAAAGGCAATTCCACAGTATTTTTGTAAGAGAATCTGACAGCTCCAAAAGTTTTGCCCAGTAAGACCAGTATATTAACATATTCGCATACAAATAGAAGAAGCACAGGTGATTTCTATATGTTTTTACATCTATCTTTCACATTTCTCATACCAAGCTATAATACTCATATTATTTTGTTGCAAGGAAAGATTAAAGTAAATGTAATACCTACGCTGCTATTACAAGGGAGGATGCTAAGATAACAACCCAAACCAATTTAAATTAAACCAATGGGAATATTGTAATCAGATCTGAGTATGGACCTTCAATATAAGCCATATTTCACCAGAAAGACAATCTCTGAGAAATCATATCCGATAAATATGAATCTATTAAATAAATTTACTTAATATTTACATAATGCTGTCATAAGAAAAATGGATTACCAGTTAGGAGAAGCCATAACCTAAAAATGGTCATTTTGGCCCCAAAAACTTTCTTTATATTTTCCCACTGCTCTTTAATTTGAGCTGTGTGAGACATAAACATGTTTGGATATACAGGGTTATAGAACAAATGTGCCATTGTAACACTATAGAAAACACAGCAGTGACAGCAGGGTTGCAAAGTCCTATGCTGCACCAAAAGAAAACCTGATTAAATGCAACAGCCACAAAAACAGAACTAAAGGAAAAAAGCTGCTTACCTTCAGAAGACCTCAGGTAGTCAGGAATCTCCAGCAAGATCCGTGCCTCTGCTGCCAACCCTTAAGTGAGGTCTGGGAAGGGGTGGATCCTGGCTCCACCCTTTCTGTCAGAAAGGTGCACTACATGCACCTGAGCTCCCCTGGGTTGGTCCTGCCTTCCCACCAGTTGCTCATCCACTGGTTCATACCATGACTTGGCATTTCTGCTACAGTAATCTTCTAGTCCTAGCTATTGTCATCAAAGAAACCAGTGTAAATATTCAAGTGCTTCTCTATCTTCTCATACCAGTCTTTGCATCCTTCTGAGTGTTTTCACTAATAGAATTCAGGTTGTACATGGTTAAATTCTCTCTTATAACAGCTGAAAAAAATGATGAGAAGGTCATTATTTAAAAACTTGAATTAAGCAATTGGCATTTTGGAGTGAATAGCAAGCGTATCTATACATGCAGATGTTTGTGTGGAAGGGAAAGAGATACATTCTCACTGGTGTCTTTTCTCTTGCTGTGGTGTAGCTTCCCACATGTCATATATGAATTACAGAAGTACTGAATAATGGGATAAGAGGAAAGTATTTGGCTATGATAATGACAGAAGAAATACCAGTGGATAAACCATTTGATTTTGATCTGTGCTGGTTGGAAAATAAAGTAATATATATATATTTTTTTTTTTTAGTTTAGTTTATTACTGAACAAAAATGAAATATATTCTATGTTGACATTTAACACCTGTTCTGTAAGTTTGCTTAGCCATGGGAACATATGCCAGGCTGTGAGGGACCTGTGCCAAAACCTTCACTGTGGTGCCCCACACTCCCTATAGGTATTTTACCAGCTGGCCACCCTGCAATTGAAAATCCTTCCTCATGAAAACAATATATCTTTGCAAAACAGATTGGCTTTGAAAAAAATCCAAAGCACATGCTGCAAGAGGACTAAGTGGAAGAATATACTTCATTTCTTTTAGACAGTGCATTAAAAGTCATTGTCAAACAGGCAGTTGGCAATTAAGAAAAATGACACTGACATGAGAATTACCAGTAAGTGCTGCCTGATACATATGACCCACCACACATCACAGACAGTTTTAGATTAACAAATACACTTCCTAAAAGTGTCAAAACTGAAGTAATAGAAAGAGATGCCAGCAGCAACCACCCTGATTCTTCAAATTGTGATTATTATAATTTCTGCACAGAAGTTATCTCTCTATTCCTGTTTTGGCTTTTTCAACAGCTTCCAGGAGGTTTTCTGCCAAAAAGTAGCTCCAAACTGATTAATATATAGTGTTTTGTCCACAACATCTCAAAGCAAAAGCTCATTAGCCCAATATCTTCATCGCCAGCACTTTTTAACTTCTGAGCATTTAAACCTGGCACAAGTTTTAGCTAGGGAAAATAGTTTTAGCCTTTGTGATAGCTTAGGTATGCACTGCCAAGTATTTTTTTCTCTTATGCAGACTGTTTTACTATAGCATTTTTGAAGATTGAGGTTAAAGCTTGAGAACA
Source organism: Coturnix japonica (assembly GCF_054131305.1). Taxonomy (NCBI): domain Eukaryota; kingdom Metazoa; phylum Chordata; class Aves; order Galliformes; family Phasianidae; genus Coturnix; species Coturnix japonica. The sequence goes on along the minus strand of NC_140666.1, from coordinate 27,623,277 downwards.
CCTAATTAGTTTTCTGTACATAAAAATAGACCTATTCAGCTGAAGGCAATACTCAAAATGCAGTGTATTGAGAACTAACTAACAGAGCAAAAAATATGCTGTAGGGACCACGTGCAAACCAGAATAATCTCTCCTTTGAAGGATGTTTTGATATCCCTGAACAGGTTGAATCATATTTCCTTTTAAAGGTCTGTGACTGATTACTGGATAAAACCTTTGAAGCCTTTCATTTTTGTTTGTCTGAGATAACAGTATCTAATCAATGTCTTGCCACACCCACTGCTGACCCTGTAATATTTGTAGCTTCAGTAGAGGGCATTCAATTGAGTGAGCTGACAGCTGGCTTAACCAAACTTGTCTAAAAAGAATTTATGAACTCACATGATGACTTGCATTCACAAGATGTTGGCTCTAGGCAGAAACCCAGAACAGTAAAACTTCCTGAGAATGTCCTCAGGAAATCTACATAAAACTTACAATTCCTGACTTTTCAACCCTAGCTTTTGAAATTAATGTTAAATATCCTTATTCATAAACTAAGTATGCTGATAATTTATAACATTATAAGAAAGCACTGTTTACTTTTAGTAGTAAAGGAGAGATCCCTTTTTACTTGGTAATACCTATTTGGTAACCAAAACAAATAACCTATTTGTTGTAGCCCCAGCTGCCTTCAGTGTTGACTTCTGAATTCAGCTTTATAATAAGTTATGTCTTTGAAGCATCAAGCAAAGAAGGCTCTGCCCTCTTAGAATCATGGTTCTCTGATATATAGTTTAGCTTTCCCTATTATGAAGGTTGTAAAAAAGGAAAATCAGGTCTGAGGATGGAGAAGTCGGCAAATATGTATATCCATCATACGAACCAACTTACGGGACTACAAGAGATCCAGGGACAGGATCACTGATAGAGCTGGCAGCTGAGATAAAGGAATGGCTGTAAAATGCTTCCTGGCCTAACATCAAAGATGTTGTTCTTTCCTCCTTTTTCTGTCAAGTCGGCATTTCAATATGGCATTTGTTCAGGAAGTGCAACCCATCTCCCCCCTCAGATATAACAAAGAATTAGAAAATCTTCCTAGGGTACATAAAACTGAACTGGAAACAAAACTGACTTGAAAGGATTTTGATATTGGGAATTTTGCTATGGAAAAATATGAAGGCTCAAAATTATCAGTCCACAGTTATGATGTCTATTTGCTACATCTCAGTTTCTAAACTCCTCATGGTGGATTATTATATATTGGAGCTGAAGTCATATATAAAGATATATGGTTAATTAAGTCTTCATCTTTCTTCAAGATTGACAATATTATCCAGCTATACAATGTCATGTCCTTTATTGTTCACCATCATCTCTTGGCTGGTTGTAACTATAGGTAACAAAACACTATAGCGGAGATTGGTATTCATTTGTTTTGTATGACAAATTAGTACATAACTTTTCTTCATGATTATGCTCTGCTTCAGTTCTTACTTTAATCTATGTTTAAAGGAAGCCTTTAACAGGAAACATATGTCTTGCTCCAGTTTATAGGAAGGAGAGGAAGCTCTTTGATATTACTATACCCACCATGAGATTAAGAAACAAGGGTTCAAGTGTTGGTTAGACCGGTTTTTTGCAAATCTTAATCAGGGAGATGGGAAGGGGAGGACTGACACTATTGAGGGTGATGGGGAAGGGAACGTGGACAATAGAAAAGATAGGAAGGAAAAAAAGGTTACTATTTGTGTTTTAATCCCTAGAAATCATAAAAATATTTCTCTTGTATACAGAGATAAAACTTCGTTGTAGCAGTCATTGATTTTAAATCTTACATCTTGGTAGTTTGGAGGTGCACTCAAGTGAGTCCTGCCACAGTATTGAAAATACTGACAAATATGATATGGGATTTTTAATGATCTGAGTACATGAGGACATTTATTAATGACGGTATAATATTCACCAGTGATCTTCACAGATACAAATCAAATGCTCACTGAACTATCTATTATACAGGCCACCAAGTAACTGAATAGTGAATGCTTCATTTCCCTGGCAACTGTATGCTCTACTTATTATCATTAGTTCTTCCAGAGGAACCATATTACACTTTTACATCAGTCAAATGTAAAAGCACTTGAGAACACATGAGGCTCAGTGGTTAAAACAAAAGAGAAAGGCGTCATTGGGACTATTGAAAAATCTAATAAAGATCAACATATCTATGCAAAGTGCAGCTCATTTCCGATGGTGTCTCATTCAAATAAAGAACTACCTAGTTTTACCAAAAGGATTAATACAGGCACATTTGAGGACAACTTAGGACTAATTTATTAACGGTAGTGTGGAAAAGAACACAAAGATCAAAAAGAACATAACAGTTAGCTACCCTAGATCCACAGACAGAGGACATGAGTTCTGTCCTGCCTGCAAACCTGTTGACTTGGGCTTGCAATTCCAGGGGGACACAGTGTGCCTTAATTTGTCCCTAGGCAGATTAATGGGCCAAATGAGTAGCACCCTGGTGCTGAAACTGGTTTAAAATCAACATGTTGAACAATAAGTGGTAAGTTTTACTTCCTATAACCTTCAGAGGCATCATTTTTTAATATATCTTTTATTACACCCATCACTTAGCTTTAAAACAATAAATCTTACAGTATATTTTTCTCTAGAAGTTGTATACTGAGTAACTGTAAATTGCCTTGAATAATCACCCAAGTCCCTTGTGGTTTAAAGTAATCAATAGGTGAAAATAATTTCTACTGGCATGGTAGCTCCCTAATCACTAAAGCTGGATGAAACATTTTATTAAAAAGAAATAACAATTTAAAAACCTTCTTTTTAACACTCTGCTAGACTTCCAGTTTTCAGGCAATGAAACACCTGTTCAGTGGATATCTGTGAGCAAGCAACTCAGTCTGGTCTGAACTCTCCTTCCTGAAGATACCCTTCCTTCTAAGTAGTAGATAAAGAATGTTGCTACAGAATCTTCATCTTTCCTTCATAGGAAGAGATAGTACAGCCACAGAACGTGATGTTTCTTCATTTAGATTACTGGAGGGGAATCTTTCTGTGCTGGTAGATAAGCAGTGAGCAATTGAAAGCACCTCTGTGGCTTGGACTGCAGCATACGTGTTCACGCACCTGTGGGATTTTCTCAGACCCTATCTTGTAAGAGTGATAAGCTGTAGGCCTTGTTACATGGATTATTCTGGTTAAACACAGGGAAAGGAAAAAATAGCACAGACCATTAGTGTTCAAAGCAACAGAAGTGGGTCACAGTAACTTCACTATGAAGAAGAAGAACCTCTGCAAGGACATCTTTGGCTTTCTGCTTCTCCCAGGACCTATAGTATGGACCAGAAATACAGTCTGATTAAGGTAAAGTGTTCACAAAGGACAGAGAAACCCTGAGAACATTTTATTGGAAAATATATTTTCTTGGATTTATCATAGAATATTAAATTCATAGGACAAGGATAAATTGGCCACAGTGTCATATTGTTTTCAAATGAAAAGATGTTAGAAAAAAAGGGCATTAAAAACAAGATCAGTTGGTAGAACAGGACTCAATACTTGGTAAATACATAGGTATTATGTAGAAGCATTCTCATTCAGATATCAGCCAGATGGCTAAAAGCTGCATGTATTTCCACCACATATAACCCTAACCCAACCTTGGCAAAGCCAGGGTAAAGAAAAGTAAGTAACAAAAGAGGAAGTAGAGAGTCCTGAGAGGTGTAGAGAAGGTGTCAAAAGGCATTAGAATGTGACAAGAGATTTGCTTTTAAATGGAGGAAAGTAGCAAGTCATCAATCCACCAGAAACCCAGTTCAATTAGTTCCCCTGTTTGCAAAACAGCTTGTTTTCTATGAAACGACTAACAAATTTTCTCATCACAATTAACAATAAAATTTCAATTAAGTATTGAAAAATTGCCCTTTCCTGAAATGTAGCTAGATGAAGATAATTTTATTGAGACTGATTAGCTTGTGCTTGAAACGCAAGGGAATTTGATGGTTCTATTCATTTGTGCATCTGTACTATTATATGCATTTTTGTACATTCATGATAAGCCTTCTTCCTACTAGTTTCTTCCCCTATAAAGATGGATGGCAAGAGTCAGAATGACAAATCCTGATTCTCTGACTCACTGCAAATAAGAATTGCAGTCAGTTATCTGCTGCAGCCTTGTTGTGGCAAAAATTATCACTCTCAGAGTTACACAGATCCTTCTGGATACGGTGCTTCAAACAGAATCTGCTGAAATAAATGAGGAGTGTCTGAAAGGTTTTGATTTGAGCCTGTTTTATCAGTTTGCTCCCTTAAGGCTAAAGAAATTTTATACTATTTCCTTTTTCTTTTTTTTTCTTTTTTTTTCTTTTTTTAATAATAATATTAATAATATGGAAACTGAATAAGGAAGAAATCTAATAAGGATGCATTTTTAATAACAATAATGCAGATGTTTTTCAAAATGGAAACAGAAACTGGTGGGAAGACTGAAAGACTTCATTATATCCCATAAATTATTGAGTAGTTATTAGACTTTGCTAGTAGGACAGGATAACCTACAATTTTCTCAGGAAATTTAAAAGTTGTTAAAGAAAATGAAAAAAAACTCAAACCCTACTTTAATAATTTGCTTATATTTAGAATTAATTGCCCTATTATGTCTGTCTGTCTGGAACAGCACATATCTGCATAATTTTTTTTACAGAAAACAGATATCAAATATAGTAATAACCTTAGAATTATCTTTCTTTTATTATATGGAAGCCTAGTGATATGTTAGAAGAAATATAATTTTCAGGCATAGTTCTATACTTCCTTTCATCTTTTGTAGGCATAAGTAACAAAGTGAATGAAAGGAAGCTATAAGCCTACCTGGATTAGAAGTACCTCATTTTGCCAATTTTCTTCAAATCTGAGTGATAAACTATCGCTAATCCAGGGGTATAGTGCACAGCTGAATTGCTTCCAAATTTATTTAAAATTTTTAGGGCTTTATATTAGGAAATTTACCTTTCTATGTTTCATGTAGTTTCCTTCTTCCTCTCTCTCTCTCTTTGTCGCTTTGGGTATCTGGATATTTTCTCTTGTAAAAGATGCAATTGCACAGTGGATGTAATCTGTAAAACGGTGAGTTTTTGCTCTCCTGATGTTAATGACAGTTAGCAGACAAGCCACAAAAGAAAGTTCTCTAATGATAGTCAGACATCTGAAATGGCTTAGTATCCTCCTCCCTTTCAGGCCTTTGTGAGGAAAGATCTATACCCCATTTCCTTTTGCAGTTGGGGAACACAGGGAAAACCCTTTGTGATTCACTTCTCATACTAGTTATGTAAGCACGAGCCAGGTTGCAAAGCTTTGTAGGTGCAGTTTCTCTCCTGCCTGGGATTCTTACAATGTTATTCACTTCTTTCATGTAGCTTAAAGCTTCTCCACAGATCCATGGGGTAGATTTATTTCTTGAAAAACAGTAGTAATAATATTTTCTGTGCAATAAAAGCCCAAAGCACTTTTGCAGAGGTCATCGGGCATCATTATCCCTCTCTTATATATTAGAAAATTATAGAGCAGATATTAAAGACTTGCCTCAAACCATAAAAAAATCAGAAGCTGACTTATAAAGTCCAGTTCTCATTTCCAAAGCCTGCCCTTGGCAGTGAGCAGTTATCTACACGAATTTAGGTTTAGAGACCTTTTAGCTGCTCATGCGTCCAGTTGCATGGGTGTGATACAATAGTAAATTCTGTGTATTATGTGCAGAAACTAATTACAAGAAATTTTATTGTTCATGGAAAGAGCTATTTAGATTCAGTCATGCATTATACATGGATTGCATATAATAGATTCATTTCCAATAGAGGAATGATATTTAAATGAACTGTTGTATGTTTAATGTAGCTTTGGTAAGTCTGGTGAACAGTTACAGCAGATTCCATGGGAATTTTGAGACAGAGGGAAAGAACAAGAGGAACAGATGCTGTGTGTAGCTTCAGAAAGATACTGAAATCAAATATAATTCTCACTGTATAACAATGGTAAGGCTCATGACTGAAAAAGAAAAAAAAAAGTGTTTTTTTTTTTCTTTTTTGACAGGTTGACAGGCAATGTACATAAGTACCAAATATGTACATTAGTACAGAACAGTACTGAGTATGCCCTTACATACTCTTAATTTAATTCAAGAGGGAAATGAGAATTTTTGAGTCAGCAGGAAGCAGAGCTAAAAAATATGTTATTTTCTTTTGCCTTTGTTTCCATTTAGATATTTAAGCAATACAGGAAAGAGAAACAAAATATTTGAAACATGTCTTAGTCATTTAATACCTTTGGGCATAAAGCAGCTGCCTTCTGCAAGCTCTGCTTGATCTTAACTTTCTGACTTTATCACCCCAAAAAAATGTAGCAGAAAAACAGAAAAGGTCAAATCCCAAATTATGGAGCAACATGACAGATTGCTTTTATTTCTGCATTTCATATATATAACTGAGCTTCAGAGTCTGCCAGGAGTGGTCTAGTAGATGACCTGCTTCTCTTAGGCTGCTACCTTGAAAAGCATCACTTCTTCCAGCAGAAAAAGACAGAGACTGCTAATAATGGGACAGAATCATGGAATGATCATAGAATCATAGCCAACCCATAGCAGAGGGTTGTTGGAGTTAGGGTACTTGGCTAGGGTGCAGTTGGACTTGATGATCTTTGAGGTCTTTTCCAACCTGAGTAATTCTATGATTCTATGATTCTAACAATTTGACTCCCATTTTGAATATCTGGTCCTTACAAAGTCAACCAAAACAAACAAGCAAACAAAAATGTCAAGCGATAGAATGGCTATTTCTTTCAGTCCTTATTAAAATAGATGAGTTTTGAGGAAGGTCTTTATCTTTGAGATCTTTAAACAGCAGACTGCACTTGTAAAAGAGATGTGGGTTTTTTTGTGGATTTTTTTTTTTTTTTTCATTTTGTTTGGTTAAGAGAAATCAGAAGCAATCAGTCTATAAACACATTTCCAAGCTCATAAACTTCATCTGGTGCACTGGCAATAGTTTAAAATGTGTCTTATTTTTATGAGTATGACTTGCTGCTGTGTGGAAAGCTAAATTGCTACTGGAACCGAATAAACACCACATGAATCTTTAAATATAGTTTCAAACATACTATGGTGAGGTGAATAAATTTCATAATTACCGTGGCAGATTAACCATAATACCCTGTTAGGATACCATTTTACACCCGTACATAAAGCATCACAGCCAAGGGCAGTTATCGTGAGCTTTATGAGGAATCTAAGCTTTGCATAAAAATCTGCATTCTGAACAATGAGTAGAAAGTAGGTGAAAATAATTTTCCATTAGAACCATTTCATGAAGTAGTCTCCAAGGCTTCCAAGTACAAACCTGTCTACAGATACAAACTGCAGTGGGACATAGGCACCCATACAGACCTCTCAACAGTAAGTGGCTCTAAAAAACCTAGCTAACCCCAATAGCTGAGGATTAAGAATTATGCATCATCATATCTTTCAATGTTTACTAGATAATGATGGCAACTGGACCCAGGTTGGCTGCTTCATAGGCACTTGCAGAACACAAGATATCACCATCATCATTAGTTTCCATACATTCACATTCTTTCTTAACATAACTTTCTTAAAAGCACCTGAGCTGGGCCACCTTTTGGGTGGGAGTAGCCCTAATAACTCTTGACCATACACAGGAATCTATAGCTTCACACCAACCCTTGTGTTCTTCCTACAAAAAGGTGAGTCATCTTCCTCCTTCACCAGGGCACAAGACTGTGGGACCTTATTAGCACATCACCCCCCATGAGCACTGGCATGCTACATACATATTCCAGTGACTCTAGTTACACTCCACTCCCCTTCATAATGAATTTAAAGATCTACCAATGAACCTTACCAACTTCCATCATAAGACCACTTTCCACTGGTGGGAGAAGCTGCTCCTACTGGTTACCAGCAGGCCTGGTCTCATGTAAATCAAGCAGATGTCAAAAACCCCAAACCTCTGCTGAGTACGCCAGGCTTGGAGCCAGGTATTAATCCGCTGACCCATCATGTTCAGCCCCTCATCATTCTCTATTACCAGAGGGATAGAGTAGAACACAACTTGTGGTCCCAAACGCTTGACCTGTTGCCCCAAGGCTCTAAAGTCCTTTTTCCTAGTCCTTAAGGAAGTTCCTCCCATACCATTGCAGCCTATCTGAAACAACAATAGGAAATGGCAATCTGAGGGACAACTTCATGTGTCATTTGAGGCCTGCTTCATGCATCAAAGCATAATGTCAGCATTAGCATTTTATTTTGATGCAATAACAATTCTTGAAATCATCCTGAAAAGATAACGAACTGCATGTTCAAAGTAGTACAACTGCTACCTTGAAAACAATCAACTCTTGGAAAGTTTTGCTTCATTGAGCATTGGCAATGCTTAAATGATCAGTGTTATATTACCCAGTTTCCAAACCAAGGCTACATTTCTGAGCTAATGACTACAAAAACATAAAGAGGTTTGTTGTCTACTGTAAAAAAGTTAAACATGCACAAAGAAATATTGTTCTCTATTAATAACCTAGAAACATATCCTCATTGAAATATAGACAATAACAACATAAAATTTGCATGGGGCAACAGTATTTCCTATAGCAATAATATTTTTCCTTATGTAAGACGAGAAAAAGACTTTTTTCACCATTATGAACTACTGTCAGAACAGAAGCTATTTGGTAGTTATTTTATGAGCACCTGTGCTTTCTCTATCCAAATAGCTTCAGGATTTCATAAAGCTTGGATGCTACTGGGTATCTTGAATTATTCCTGAGATTTTTGTGCTAAGGTACTATCACACTGGAAATGACTTGAGTATTAGAATCTACCAAAACACAATATATTCTATCCACCACAAATATTCAGTGAGGTAACTTTCTAGAAAAATAGTAAAATTGAGATGTCTTCATAGCATATCACCTTGCAGCAACACATTTGGGAAAGACTCAAATGATGTAGAAGAGATGGGTGGTAGGAATAATAATTTCAGCAAAGCAGACACAAAGGAAGTGCCAGATACTAGAGATAACCTTCCAGCCCTAGTCAAATCTAAAAAATCCATTCTGAAATCATGTATATTCATGGTCTTGTATTTAGGATGTATTTATTCTGAAGAAGCCCTTGGCAGGTGCTCATTCTCTCCCGAAGTGATGCAGTATAACTGGAAATGTCCTTGAGCTAGTGTGTGTATGTCTGTTGTGAGAATGATCTAATACAGATCTGAGGCTGGAAATTAGTCATTTATAGTCACGGCAGAACTTTTTTCTGCCACACCTCTTCAAAAAAAGATTACTATACACTAAAAGCTTGTACATAGCTAACAACACTGAGCAGAGCTTTTCTGAAATGGCTGCTGATACTTTCTGATTTACCACCAGAGAAAATATTTCTTTTACACATCTACAGCCAAACTTTCAGCTGCTAAACAGTCAAACATTTTAAATTCTGAGGAATACTTTTAAAAGATACTATGACACTTGTCCTTGTTCATGTATGAAAGAATCTACTGCTACCCCGAATGCGTTCAATAAATAGATTCTGATTTACCTCCTGTGTTACATATGGATTAAAAATCTTTTCTGTTTCTCACAAGGGAAGATCCAGAAATGATCCTTCTAAATGCCTTTCCTTTGTCTTTCTTTTGTGTCCCGCTCTTTTCTTATTCTTCTCTTCATACCTTCTTATCTCCCTGTTACGCATTTTCTGTCTCTCTTTTCTCCTACCACACTTTTTCTTTCTTCTTTTTTCTTCCTTCCTTCCTACTTTTTCTTCTCTTCTTCCCTTTATCCCTTGTTCCCTCCCTCCCTCTCCCTTTCTTCCTTCTTTTCTCCCTCACTCTGTCCCTTCCATCCTTCAGCTTGTTTCTTTGCTTTTTTCTTTCTTTTTGACCTTCTTTCTTCTTTCTGTCTTCTAGTTATTCCTTTATTTGTTCTTTTTCAGTGTTCCTCACAGAGGAAAAAAGAAGCCAAGACTTGGATGAAATTAGCATAATTGAATAATCCTCATTTGTCTCATTATCCTCTTGGCAAAAGAAAGACTGCATCACTTGAGGTTAGAGATTCTCTGAGTTGTTCTACTACTGCTGTAATTAAAATATCAAGTCTGGTACTGCTTCTGAAAGTTTTTTTTAGATATTTGTTAAGAAAAAGACTGAGGAAGACTCTAAATAATTTTTCAGTGATGTGGGAAAAAGCTATTCTTCTTTATATGTATACCCAAGATAGGAGACGAGACAGGCAGTGAATATCTGTAACAGTTCACATATGTTTTCTAGCAATTCTGTGGCCTTTCCTTATCCCAAAGACTGTCTTGATGAGGTCATAGGAAGTGTTTTTGAGCATGTAAATGGGCAAACAATAATTTTAATGTAATTATTATAAATCACCAAAGGTGAAAGATAATTTTCATGCACAGAGCATTTAAACAAAAGAAAAAGAGAGAGGCAACTGAGAGCTATGGTGTATTCCCTTGTTACCAAGGGAAATAAAGAAAACATAGTGAAGCTAACAAATAATATCTTTTTTTACTGCTTACTGCATGGATTTTGAAGCAAATATGCTCTGTGCAGAAGTCACCTCTTCTCACAGAGAGTAAAATGTAGGTCTTTAACAAACAGCTGGAGACTGACCTTTAGAAGCACATGTTGCCTCTGATGACATCCTTGTTTAGAGGCGGGGGCTTCTGTGACCTGACACTTGACAGTGACTGACGGACTGCATACAGACAAGCAGGAGCCTCCAGAGCCACCTGCTCTGCCTGCCACACCTCAGTTGTCATCCACACCTGAAATGCAGGTATCAGCAAGATTCCCAAAGTGGACCTGAGGTACTGTTCTTCACTGAGATGTTGCCATATGTTGTTCCCCATGCATAGGAATTAAAAAACCCAAGGTCTTGAAAAGGCAACCAGGCAGAATGTAACTGGAGAGATGCTGTAACAAACAATATAAAACAATCTTCAGATTTCTCTGGGTTTTATAGGTCAGTCTTCATACAGATAGAATCAAAGAATGGTCTGGGTTGAAAAGGACCTCAAAGAGAAGAGAAGGCTCTGGGGAGACCCCATCTGTGGCTTTCCAGTAATTGAAGGGAGCATACAAACAGGAGTGCAAATGACTGTTTCCGTGAGTTAACAGTGACAGGACAAGGGGGAATGGTTTTAAACTGAGACAGGGGAGATTCAGGTTAGATATTAGGAGGAAGTTTTTCACACAGAGGGTGGTGAAACAATGGAACAGGTTGCCCAGAGAGGTTGTGGATGCACCATCCCTGGAGACATTCAAGGACAGTCTGGATATGGCTCTGGGAAGCCTGGTCTAGTGGTTGGCAACCCTGCCTATGGAAAGGGAAAGGGCAGCTAGATGATCTTTGAGGTCCTTTTCAACCCCGGCTGTTCTATGATTTAAGGATGAAATTACTTTGATTCTTTTCCATATATAATGCAGTAACAAGAGCACATATTTTTCTTATAATGTTCTGTTTTTAAGAAATGGTCAGAAAATCTAGAGAAAAACTTGCATCTAAACAATTAATTACCATAAATACCCAGCTTGCTGAAAGCATAGCTGCAAACTTAACTTGAAATTGCTTGAATTAATGCATCACTAAGGAAAATTCCAGATGTTAATGAAATACTTTCACCTGTTTGTTGGAATAAGATGGTCAAGAGATTTCAAATGAGTCAGTGAACCACCATCATTAACTAAGAGGTCAGCAGTATACAGGTGAAAAACATATAATGGCTTTTGAAGTATCTACCCTCCCTTGTGCCTTGTATGAAACAAAGATAATGTATCTTTTTTGCCCCATTGACTGCAAAAATGCTTCTAAAGTTAGGACTTTAGAAGTCCTCTTCCAACCTTAGCAATTCTATAATTCTATGATTCCTTTCAGGACTCACAGAACATACTTTTGTGTACCTGTATGTAGATACTGTAGTTATTACTATAATTTAGGCAATTGCATTTAATACAACAACAACAAAAATCTGAGATTAGTAAATAACTTTCTAAGGTAGCAAAGTGGTCCATTTAATATAAATAAACCCATTGTTGCTCTTCCAGGTTTTTATTCTGTTCTTACTTGCATAATGTGAAAGAATTGTTACTATTAGTAAATAATAATTGTATCTGCTCATTTTCAGAATGACTACAGCAGTACAAATATCTAGAAGAAAGAGCTGCAGAAAATTAAGAAATGCATTATTTTGATATTTTACTTTAAAATGCTGATTTTTTTTCTCCTTCTGTTAGCTTTAAGGGATATCTACCTTTCAGTATTTAGTACTGCTGTTTATCTGCTTTTTCCAATTGCAGGGTTCTCTTATTTCAAGTTGAACATGGCACACATGCTTGCTGGGGATTCAGAGCAATCCTTTCCATCTGTACACCTCCTTCCCAAGTTGTCTTCATCATTTGTTCGTGTGGAGGAAAAGCAGAAGAGGTGGTATAGCCTGCTAGAAAATAAACATCTATTTGCTTAAAACTTCCATAAATGCTGAAATTAGAGGAAAACAGTTTGGTGGAGTAAAGAGGCAAGATCTATAAAAAGATATTAGATTGAGCTGTTGGATCAATCTAGTAAAAAAATTACATGAGGAACCTATTAAAAGTGTCTTCAAGCAATCAAACAAATCCACCTGAGTGCAGTGTGATGTGAATATGAAACAGGGATCAGCTTAATTGTACAGAGAGGCTCTTTTTGATCCACAGATGTCTTCTGAGCCTCTTTTCCTGCAGGTTATAAAAGAGGAGTAAGTATTAGGAGACCATAATCATTCTCTGTGCATACCTTCTTGGGTACCAGCATGACCAGTGCAATCTTCAGTCCAGAGAGCTGACTCTGCACTCTGTGAAAGATTTTAGGGTTAGGTTTTTAGTTCAGCATTTTGCACCATATGAGAGATGTTTCTGCAATAATAATGGGAAAACAAAATAATGTCAGTGACAGAGTTTGAATTATATTAAATTGACATGCCTAGCTATAGAATGTACCTTTTTATTTTTCCACATCATTAATATAAAGTACAACCGGCTCTTGATAAACAGAAATATCCATTACTCAGTGGAAATACTTTAGGCTATGTGAATGACTGCTCTGAGTTCAATTCTGACTGTTTCAGTAACAATATTTGAGGAATATACCACTTTTGAGATAAACTGACCCCTCAAAAGTGAAAGTGCTTCACTGTCATGTTTGTGAAACATCATATCATGCAAGTTCTCTGTTTTTTTAATTTGTCCTTAGGCATCACCATGGTCACAGTTAGAGACAAGATATTGGATTAGAAGGGCATTGAATATGATTCAACACTACCTTACATTCTTATGACATTTTAACATTCCTAGCTTTGAAAGTCTGAAATGTAAAAAATGAAAAGGACATTTTTGAAAGAATGTAAAATTTTTTTTTTAGTGCTTTTGAAGCTACTTTGTCAAGAACTTTTTTTTTAAAAAATTCTAGAATATGCACATAATAAAAGATGATTCATCCCACATATTTTATGTCACAACTAGAATTCTTACTTCTTAATGGAAAATAGAAACAAAATTTCTTTTTGATTTTATTGTTTTTTTTTCATTAAGACTAGTTATTGAAGAATGGACTGTTCAGTGGATTAAGAATTGTTTGGCTGGTCACAGCCAAAGGGTTGTGATCACTGCTTCTATGTCAGGGTGGAGGCCGGTCACAAGCCATGTCCTTTAGGGATTGGTCTTCGAACTTTCTACAGTTGCACAGTGACAGTAAACACAAGTGCTAATTATTTTTTAATAGACTGGAAATACTACTTCAAATGCAGAAGTACTCAGAAAAAAAAAACCTCTCCTACCCCATAGTCTAGCCAATCAATATCCTGTTGGGAATGAAACTCCATTTTTAAATCTTCAGGAAGCAAAACTCTTGTGTCTTCTTTCTTACCTCCTTCCACTTGCTAGCACTTGGTTTTCTCACCTTGAGGAACTTTGCGGTTGCATAGTTTCACCTGTTCCCAGACTGTTTCCATGTCTTTGCATTTTTTTTTTTCTCTGGTGACCACCATCTTTTAGAGCTTTACATTCTACTTTCCTACTTGGCAAACAAGGAAAATTATAACAGCGCTGAAAAAGGCTGGGCAGATCCTATATCTCAATATACGGTTCATCAGGAGCTTGTCAAGTCTCGACATGCTCTGTGTCATTCCAATTACTGGGGGCTGGCAGACTATTGGCATCAGTTTGACAGAATCTTACTGTATTCCTTTTCCTTACTCCATACATACTCAGCCTTATGTGAACCTTCTGTGGTGTTGTGGGAATCCTTCTGTCAGTCCCTGAGGTTGCTACACCTCTATGGACTCTGCCCCAAGGACCTCCTCGGTGTGCTGGGTGTGAGAGTTTGAAGAAAAGGTAGTTCTTCAAAAAGCTCCAAAATGGATTATGAAATCGGTCACTGACTCATTCTTTTCTTGCTTTTGTGAAACTGTGTTTGCTCAAAAATCATACTGCAGCAAGCATGAAATATTTATCTAGCCCTTCTTTACTGTGCCCAGTTTCATCTGTGTAGCCAGGAGGCTTCTGGGCAGGATAATATCCTCTCTGGCAGGTTTTCATAGATGGAGAATATTAACCATGAGCTTGACAGTATAAAGGGGAAATGAGCATCAGAAGGAGATGCAGGTAAGCCCTAGTTAGGCTGATGAGGTTGATTTCTTCAGGCAAACAACTGAGAAGCATAAAGCATGTACTGAGCACACCCTGATCCTTCTTGATGAAAGTGGAAGAAAGAACAGTGCATGCTAGACCAAATCTGAAGTGTCCTTCACATTCTACAGTTTTGTTGGCAGACATCAGACCCCCATGAGGGATCTTCTGGAAAATACTGGCTCAGATATGCCCATCCTGTTTCTTGGTTGCTTGCACAAACACAAGGAAAAAGCTTGATAATCTTGAATGTCTTTTCCAACCTTAGCAATTCTATGATTCTATGAAAGCTGCCCTTCATGGGTGGCATGGCAAGAGAGATGTAGCTGCCAGTTTTAAAGCAGTATTGAACACCAGCCAGCACTTTCTGTGTTTCTTTACTCTTCCCTGTGTTTACTCTATCATGTAATACTGTGGGAAAAACATAATGTAAAAACTGTAGTATAATAAATTCATATGTAATATCTCCTGGGTTAGTTTATAGTCCTACTTATTGCTCTGTTAGAGCCCTCTTAAAAATCTCACAGAGCTTTAAAACCACTGATGTATGGAAAATATGTAACATCTGTTAGGATCATATTTTTACTCTACTCTTGGAACAAAATCTGACATTTGGGCCACCTTTTAAAAATAAGTGCTCATTTTTTAGACATCTCATCTTTACCACCCAAACTTGACATAGTGTTGGCCCAGTTTCCAGAAGATGCTGAGCTGCAGCTGAGATCAGATCTGTGGTTAGAGCTCAAGCTGGGCAAAAAAGAATCCACATCACAGCATGCTTTGGAAAATGTTGACACTATGTAGTTAGTAGGTGTCTTTTAGCTCCATAGTGGACTTCTTCATAGTCTAAACTGCTCATAGTCTAGCTGTTTTGCAAAATCTCTGACACAGATCAGATGTGACGTAAACTTCAAAAATATTCCAAAGAGCCACATTCAAAGATGGGTTTTAAGTTTTTGTATTAAAAAAGCCTCTCCAATGGCAATGAAAAAAAAGAAGTTCTAGTGCTGAAAAAGTATTATCATAAACCATGCAGGCCTAAAGCGGAAGAAGCTTATATATTTCTTTGCCTTAAAGACAAAATGTAAGAGAATAAGTGACAGTGTAATAGTATTAATAAAATAACAGTCTGAAAGACTATCTGCCTTTTCCTGTTGATAATATCTAAAAGAATAAAAATGTTAGTTATTTCACGTGGATCTTTTTGGAAGCACTTCTTTGATTGCTGCCAGAATTTTCACTGCAACTTGGCTTGTAAAATGGAATAACTGCTTTGCCAACAGCAGTCATAAATAATGCTATATAGGGAGGTCAGAACCCAGTAGACATTGTTGTCTATTACATGATTGCCTTGTAAGGGTTTCAAAGGCAGACAATCACAGTTCCTTTATTAAGCAGAGGTTACTCCATGTCATCATTATAGTTATTTGCTGTTTTGTATAATAGTGTACCTAAAACTTCTCCAGTGCTTTCAAGTAATCATTTAACCTTTTCTTGCCAAACAAACATATTTTAACAATAACAAAGAAGGGAATAGTGGCTCCTCTAGCAGAAATTATATTTAACAATATTGCTAATAACAAGAATGATTACAGAAAATTGATATAGCAATTAACTTGTATTTTCTTTCCCAAAGGAAGGCATACATCAACATCATGGGCAACAGCAAAAGTGTCCTCTTTATTTTGTCTTATCAGACTTATTTTTGTCCAAGATTAAAATTTCATTTTGAAGATTGTGTAAATTATCCAGTTTGACCAAGGTATTTATATTCATCCTGTATGTGTTTTAGTTTGTTTTACCAAAAGCTCAGTTCATCTCCATTTACCTCCCTGAAGGGCTTCCCAGGCTTCCTGGGAGAATCAGCAGCATGCTGGCTTTCAGTCATGTACTCTATCTTTGCAATTAGTAACTCTGTAATCTAAAATAATTCCTAAATATTGAGAAAATATGAAGAGCTTGGAGTGAACCTAGCAGTGCTGGTATGTGCATAAGGCTAGTTTGAGTACTGATCCAATTGCTAGTACCTGGGTAATGTAAAGTATGTTGTATGCAAGTAATTTCTGAAATAAAAAATGTGTCTGTATCTGGAAAAAAGTTCTTACCTTTTCTTGTAACCTTGTATAAAATGGGATCACAGCTATTTTGCAAGAATAATCAAGAGAGAGCTGGGTGTAACTGAAAAAAAAAAAAGGTATGAATAATATCAGTTTGATTTTTCTCTTAGCTCCATATCACTCTCTTGGGCAGCACACTTCACTTTTACTGTACCACAAGGAATTGCAAGCAGCAGAGTTCAAGACTTAAATTTGTCTAAGTACTTTCCAAATGCTTTTCTATTTTAAAAAAGGTAATAGTACCAGGATGTGCTTACTTAAAAATAAATGTATGCTAGTCACATCTCTTCTGGCTTGTACCTTACATAGACAATCTGCAATTCTAATGAAAAATGAAAATGTTGAATTAATCATAGAATCACAGAATCATCCAGGTTGCAAAAGACCTCCAAGGTCATCCAGTCCAACCATCCACCTACTGCCAATATTTACCACTAAACCATATCCCACAGTATAACATCTAAATGTTTCTTGAACACTTCTAGGGAGAACAATTTAACCACCTCCCTGGGCAGCCTGTTCCAGTGCCTGATCACTCTTATCAGAGAAGTAATTTTTTCCTAAGTCCAATCTGGAAGAAAGGAATAAAGGTAGTGAGACATAATAAATATAAAAAATGCTGCAGCAGCATATTTGAAAAGCATGCCAAAATAAACTAATTCAGTTTTCCCCAATAGGTATGGAATAACTAGTGTTTTATAAATGAAACTATCAGAAACCATAGAATTGCGTGGGTTGGAAGGGACCCCAAATATCATAAAGTTCCAACCCTCCGGCCACTAACACCTCCAGATCTAGTACTAGACCAGGCTGCCCAGGGCCCCAGCCAACATGGCCTTGAACACCTGCAAGGATGGAGCATCCACAGCCTTTCTGGGCAACATGTTCCAGCACCTCACCACTCTCTCTGTAAAAAATATGGTGTAGTGATCAGTGGCAATTTTTTCCATCTCACCTAGCAAGGTATTGGCCAAGTGAAATGAATAACAAAATCCAAAGTTTTCTCTGTTATCACTTAAAATGCTCAAGAATTGACATATTTATATAAAAGAATTATTCTCTTCCACACCCACAAGTGCTTAGAGAAGCACCTGACCTCATCAGCACAAAGTCAACAACACTGCGACACAATGTTTCTGAGAGGATGGCAAAGAAGGAAGAAAGAACTGCCTCTCAACATCTGCAGGAACTTGTAGAAAGACTACAAGACTATAATATACATATATATATATATTTATATATATACACACACACAAACATATACATATACCCATTTTTCTAACATACTGAAGTTTACTGAGAGTACCACCGTGATAGTTAGCAAATGCATGCTACATACAGGCATGTAACACCTGCCAATTACCTCTGCAGCACGAAAGTACTTTTTCACTCTTGTAAAAAAAAATAATCAGAAATTCCTATCATCTTTGAAACATCCCATTTTCATTCTCTTTCTTTCTCTGCTCCTCCTTGTCTGCCTTTCATTTCTCTGCAGTGGAAGAAAGAGCTAGGAAATAAATAATTTATGAGAAAAAAGAAAAATCAGAGTTTATTTATAAGGAACAATAGTTTAATACATGAAGCAGTCCTTAAAATGTCTCAGTCTTGCAGTCAGTCATGCTGAAATCTTACTGGGCTGGGCAGAGAGCCAATATAATAAAGACCTCTTTCTTCAGTTAAAAAATATCTATAAAAGGGGATTTTGACACAGACACTTTCTGGGCTCAAAGTTTTCCTTCAGACAAGCTTCCCTTTTCTTGCTATTAGCCTGGATCTTCCAGTATCTCAACCCCCTATATGCCCCTGCTCCAGCTCACACCTCCCCATGCTGCTAGTGCCACATACAGTGCATGTGTCAGAAGTGCTATGTTCTGCCAGTCAGCAAAACGTCAGACCTTTAATAAGGATTGTTCCTATTCTGTTCTGGATTGCTTTCAAATAACAGGAATAAATGGATGCCAAAGGTGTGCATTTAGTGGGTACACTGAAAGGCCGATAATATTTCATGTGGCTCGAGCAGATTTCTTTGTTTCTCTGCATCAGTATTGCTTTGTCAGTTGTGTATCGATGCAGTTGCCATCCCCTGTGGGGACTGCATCCCTCCTGTGATGGGAAGGGATGCTCTCTACCTCCAACCCTCAGCTACTTGCACTCCACCTTCCCACTCCCCCTCCCAGCAACAGCTCTCTATTTATACAGACCAACTGAGAATGGTGTCAAGAATCAATTAGTGGGGAAGTTCTGAATGCAGAAAGTTACTTGTTGCCTAGCAGCAGCCCAGCAAACCAGGGCTCAACTTTGATTCATTTAACCCCAAACAAACCAGTGCTGCTGGATTCTTCTTCCACATCACCTTCCAGTGTGGTGCTGGCCAGGCTGGAATGAAGTGCTCAAAGGCTTTCCTAGACATGCAGACAGGGCCTCACCACCCTGTAGCTGACCAAAACATCCAGCTGATGGAATCTGTGAAACCCCACACGAGGCTTATCAGGGTACGCTGCCTCAGCCTTGGAAGCAAGGAACATGATGGAAGTCCCACTCAGTCTAGGGAGTCAAGATGGAGAGAAACTGCTACAGGAGGACAGGCAGAGTCCGCCAGGACTCCTTGAGATACACGTTAGCTGAAAGTTCACGTCTCAGTCTCTGTTTTCTTCCTTAATAATTAATTCCATGGAGAGGAAAAGATTGATCATTTGCATAACTAAATTTTTCAGACATAGTGATCAGCCTATTAATAGAAAGCCATCCATTTGTCCATCATCATTGTACACAAAGCACTCTGTTGTTTATAAGACGTGATATTTTGAAGGACAGTAATTCATAAGCAATGAGTATAGAGGCAGACACTCTATACAGCTTAACCCCAGTTCAGAATGCACTCAGACCTTGTATTATACCTGTCAGTCGAGGAAGTCGAATCTGTGCTTTACTCTTCAGCACTACAGGAAAGTTTCCAGGAAAATGCTGGGTATATTGACAATAAAATTCATATCAAGAGGAAAAAAATTACAAGGAAATGTCAAACCACTATGTAACTGATGCACAGCAAAATCAGTGCTGTTTCATCAAATTATTAAGCTACCACACTAAAATACCTTACTAATACAGGGAAAGGATTTATGTGGAAAATACAGATATATCACTTACATTCACAAGCTGCATGAACATGAAAAACATCACCTATTCAGTCCCTGTTGTCTTCACCCGTACTTGAACTTCAGACAGAAATATTTCAATTATAGCCCCATTTTCAATTAGAGATATGAATAGTCAGTTGTTCCACCAGAACATGCATGCTTATTATTTGTCTAATTATGATCTGTGGCAGGAGAAAAAGTCTGAGCAGCACCTATTCAGATGTTTTAAGCTTTCAGTACTGTTGAAATTGCACTTTTTTCTTCTCTCTTTATAAAACTGGATTCATCTGCTGAAAGATGGCAACCAGTGTCTCTGTCTTCATTTTTAGTTTTAACAATACCATTTATATTGAGTGCTGCACATAAGAAATGGCCCTAAATACAGAAAGGAAACCCAGTTCAAATAAATAGCATGCTGATCTGAAGTGAAGCATTTCTAGAAGCTTTCTGGCCTTTCTGCAGGGTGTCAAGACAGGTGATACCAGACTCACTCCTCACTCACAACCTGTTTGTTCCACCCTCAAATACCAAGAACCAATGATTTTTGTGGGGATTTCCTGTTTTCAATATGGTTTACATGCAAAGCAACAGGAAACAGGGGCGCTGGCAGGATATATATAGGAAGGCAGATCAGAGCCCAGGAGCCAAAGTCTGAAATGCATAATAAACACAGTCCTGCCTTGGGAAATCTTTAGTGGAAATAAGCACAATGAAAAAAAACCAACACAAAACCAATTGAAAAAAATAACTACTGAGCCTGCCCTGAAGATCTCTAATACGATTTTAAATTAATAAAGTCTGAAAAGCCTTTATGTATAAACTTGATGACTGTCACTATTTAATACTCTTGCTTTAGAAGAGCAAAATCAGTTTGCTGTTTCTTGACAGTTGGCTACAGCCACACAGAAGTAACACATCATAAGAAATTCACAAGAAGCAAACATAGCCTGTTGGGTCCCAGCAGCAGAGAAATTATTAAGATGCTGAGCACAGAAGCTTCAAATGACCTTTTAAAACCAGTATGATCACACTGATCAATCCAATTTCACACCAATATGTGTAACAGTAAGACAGAGAGCACTGATGTAGTGCAGTCTTTTGCTTTTTAGTAAGGAGGAATGAAACCCTGCAGTCAGAATTCATTTTCTTGATCAAAAATAGCAACACAATTTAGTTAAAATGTCTGGCGACTAGTGAAAAGAAGCTAAGAGATATTCAATTCTTTTCTGCCTTCTGCCACTTCTCTTAAACAACAGCTTTCAGAACAGATTTCTAATTGTTAATACATGGAAATACATCAGTACCATGCTTTTCCCACCTAGCAGTGAGGTAAGAGACATAAATTGTTTCCAGCATTGCCATAGGCACAGTGACTCTAGGCATTTCATTTTTCACCTTTTTTTTCTGTCCTTCACAAAATCAGGATAACAGCACTTAGGAGAGCGGTGTTAGGAAGCTACGTTAGCCAGCATCTCCATGTGGTTGGAGAATGTGGGAGAACAATGCAAAATGCAAAGTACTACTCAGTGGATTTCCAACCTCATTCTGCTGCCATAACTGCCACCAGCAATGCAGAACAGAGCTCTCCGTGTCTTACTGAATGCAAGTGTTCAGTGAATAATTTTTTTCCCCAGGATCTTTTCCTGTCCCAGCAGTGTTCTCTTATCTTTCATCTGTGCATATTTCCCTAGATTTGTTTTGCCATAATTTTTCTCCCATACACATTATATATTTTCCAGAGTTGTTTTGATACTGAATCCCTGAATTAAACATTTTGAATAAAAAAATTCTTGTTTATTAACTATAAAAAGAAAAATCATGGAATCGTGCAATAATGGCATCATAAAGGTTCAAAAAGACCTCTAAGATCATCAAGTCCAACCATACACCTACCACCTAATCATCTCCATTTCTTTCTTGTTTCCTAACTAGAGTGTGTGTTTATATATAGAGAGAGGCACAACAACCCATTTGTGAATAAATTGCCATAAATGACAAGAGCAGAAAGACAGCCAATAAATAAATAAATAAATAAAATAAAGGAAAAAAAATAGGTTCTGATATCCACTTCCATATCTTTGCAAAATCTTTTGCAAAGATTTATATCCACAGCACACAATTTTCTCTCGTCAATACATTTTTTCAATCCGGACATGTGGAATTACACCCACTCTTTCTGAGTCATCTTTAGATCTAAGTGGCATTAATTTCAACTAACTTCAGGAGGACTTGTGCTTACTAATGCAGCCCAAATGCTATCAGTAACTGGTTAGGAAGAGATTTCATTCATTTCAAAAGCTCTGGGCTCCTGGTAGGCATTTCCTGCATATTCATAGTTAGTAACAAGATCTCCAATTAGCACTAGAGGGCATTGGAAAAGAAAAAAAGAGTTAGTGTGCACTGAGATGCAAATGCTTTTTAGCAGTGAAAAGGAGCAATTTCATGCCAGCATGCACTGACAAGAAGCTTTTTAAAAGTTATTTTTCCCTGTTAGAGATTTGCATTTTGAGTTGAAGGCCTGAAATGTTAGTAACATAGTTACATAATCATTGTCAGTAATGGATCTACTGGTAGTTCTGATCATCATCTAACTAGTAACAAGTCATATTTTGCAATTCCATGTCAGAAATCATAGAATAGAATCACTGAATGGCTTGAGTTGGAAGGAACCACAAAGATCATCAAGTTCCAACCTCCATACCAAAGACAGGGCCACCAACCTCCAGATCTGACAGTAGAACAGGTTGTTTTAGAAATGGGGCATTGAAAATCTGAAAACCTCGGTCATACAGAATAACACAGTCCCTCTGACTGTACCAGGATACCCATTTACAAGAAGGGATTGATCTGATACTGCACATCTTGTGATGACACCCTGAGTTTTGAGATGGCCCCCAAATGGAGCAGGATCGACGAAGCCATATGAAGTTCAAGAACACTTGAGCCTGGGCATCTCTCTTCTGTGTCTACAGCCTTCTGTGTATGCACATGCCCAGAGAAACTGGGGGAAAAAGTGACAAGCCTCAAGCTAAGTCCTTACTTCTTCTAATTCATCTCTGTATCCCCCTGAAGCAATGTCTGCAGCTGCCTCTTCACATTTTTTTTTTAATCTATGGCGCAGATCTTGATAGAGGTCTTTGGAAAATAAAATTATAATCATCAATGAGGTCTCTCCTTAAAAACATTTTAGCTACATAGCATGTAAGATAAAAATATAGCTGTTTAAAATCGAGTGAAAATGTTGAATTAGTTTCATTTGTTTTTGAACTGGATTCTAATCCAGCTGATTCACTGACATGGATGAAGATTCATTTCAGAACTACAGCTGAAATCAAAAGGTTTCCAGGGGTGTTTATCGACTCACAAGATGCATCTACAATAAATTGTCTTAATACCCAGAGCATGCAAGTGGGAAGCAAGTTACCTATTAGAGGTTCAGTGAATCTTACTGTAATCACACATAACAGCCCTTAAGTAGCAATAACATTTGCAAACCACTCACATATTTGCTATTCATCATAGTATTTCTGGACAGTAAATGTCAGTTGACTAACATTCCCACTTTACAGGATGGAAGAGCAAAACAGAACGACTCATAAGGTTTGTCAAGCAGTAAAACCGTGGTTAAAACTAATTCTCACAATCTGCAGCTAAAACTTGGTGCAGTCTCACATGTTCAGTCACAGCTGCTTGCACAGAGACATGAAAAGCAAAATTTATTTTAACTACTGTTTCACTTCCAGGTTTATTTGGGGAATATATGACTGCAACATTTCATTGAATAAAACTTATGTTTTAGACACTGCCCAGCTAACTAATCTGAGGAGTTGTAAGCTTTTATTTTAACAAGATTTGACCAGTGATTTTCAAAGCACCTTTTGCCCTCACCCTATTTTTCTTCTTGAATGGTAAGTTCATAAGATTTCACGTCTCTTTATGCTTGGACACGAAATACTTTCTGACTTCTTCAGGAACAAGCATGAAAATATTCTGACCATTCCCACTCAGGTCAAGCTTTTACTTTAGTGAAAGCAAATATTATGCTTTAACAGGTTTATTTTGAGGCCTGTATCCAAAAAGAAGAAAAAATATATTTTACAGTTTGATGGAAATAACTTATTTTTAAGATACCGTAAATGATCAATAACTAGAAAGGTCTTACACTGATATTGAAAATTTTGCTTGCTGCTGAAATACCACGGTTTGGCTAAACAATGATTGATTATTTTTTTTATGCTCTAATGAACAGTGAAACAATTCGGACCTCAGGATGAAGTTAAATCACTTTTATGAATAGAACACAGTGTTTATTACTCTTGTCCAGTTACTGTTTCAAGAAGGAATGAGAAAGGGAGAGATTGGCAAGTTCTTGTTGTGATGTTTCCAATTTATGCTGGCAGATTCAGGTCATTCGCTTTGTACTGGTATGCATTCTGTCAAACTCACTGGTTTTATGAATTTTTACAATCTACAAAATATGGAAGTTGGTTTAAAAAAAAAAAAAAGCTACACTGCATACAGAGTCAGAATGAAATAACTTTTGGTCACTAGTGAAAGTGAAATAGTATGTCTGCAAGATAAAAGAAAAATAAAATGTTTGGGTATGCAATTGGTCTGAAAAAGTCTTTTAAGCCTCTGCATGAGTCTGACCATGGATTTAATTCCCCATTTAAGAACTCCAGAAATTCCTCATACAGATCAGTTTTGCTTCATCATAGTGATAGCACAGAAAGAGGACTGCATTCTTTATTTCTTTTGAAGGTACATAGGTTGCTCTGAAAGTAATGTTTCCTATTTATTTTCATGGAAACTACAACAGCTACAAAGAACACAGTGACACTATTTGGTACAGTAAATTCTCAGCTACTATTTTTCAGCAGAGTCACACCACTAACTGTGCATTTTTGCTAACAATGAATGACATTCTTCCTGCTGCAGTCAAAAACCTTCACAGCTGACAGGAACATGGCTTGTCTTTCACATCACTGACTCTACTGTTTAAATGCTCCACCCAGCACCACACTGTACGATCTCCACCAGCATCCAGCAAGATTCAAGGAATATCAGTGGATACCATTTTTTTCCACATGGAGGAATTCCATGGTACACCTTTACTTCATGCACACATCAGATACCACTTAGTCAGACTGCCCCTCTGCCACCATCTGTCACACAGGAGCATCATTTAATGGAATATTGGTTGGAAAGTTCAACCTCTACTGTTATATGTACCAACATGTGCTTCAGATGTCATGAGGCAACTTAATAAAACAGGAGACATTACTTTAGGAGCAGCCCACTTAAAATACATAATATAGTTTATACATATTGGTAAAAGAAAAAAAAAATAGTATTTTTTATAAAAGCAAAAAAAAATGGAGAGCAAAAAAACCATAAAAACTAGTGGGACCTTTGACCTTGTTTCCTTGAAACTAAGGCATTAGTCCTGTTCAAATGATAGTAGCTACACTTCTTAGCTATCTCTCAAGGTGTTCATCAGAGATTTTGGATGCAATTTTATTTTTCTTCTGTTTCATCCTTGAAGACAGTTGTTCACAAAGGTGTGGACTGCCAAAAGGAATGATGTGAACAAGACGTGATTGCAAAATAAGGGATATTTCTCTCTGCTAAGACAGGGCTTATAGAAATCCAGTAGAGAGACATGATCAGATTTCTGAGTTGAATACCTGATTGCAACTCCATACATTCCAATTAAAAATTTGCAGGACATGTATTTTTGTTTACTGAAAATAGAGTTGCAAATATACAAGAAAGTGAAATACTGATTCTGGTGTTTCCACATGACTAAAGCCAGTTTAGCAACTTGACATTAAGACATGAGATCTTAACATTCTATTATAATGTGCTTGGATGACCAGAAATCTCATTCAGGAGAAGCTCAAACTATTCTCTCGGAAGCCACTGTAAGAGAATATAACCTGTGACAGCTCAGGCACATCCTCAAGTTGCTCTTGTCTGGCAAGGTATTTTTTGAATTTGAGTATTGGTCAGAACCAGATGGATGGCCAAGAAAAAACAGACAAATAGACACTGGCTACAAATAAGTGAACATCCTTCCATCCTTCTGGTTTGACCCCCTTTCCCCAACACTTCATTCTGTTATGTTAAGCTTGAGCATCATGTAAAGTCCTCACTTTCAATATTTGCAAGATATACATTTGTAGGTAGTTTAAGGGCAACCCAATATACCTTTGAGTCTATAAAACCTAGAGACCCTCTCACTGATTTGCCCTCCATATCCCACATCCTTATCCTACAAGGACCAAGGGGACAGGGATGCGAGGCAAGCAAGTGCCTTAAAACCTGTGGCCCGTAGCAGAGTCACACTGGTAGAGACTGTGCACAGTACACATGCTTAAGTTAGTGTTTGTGAGAAAGCATTGAAAGGACCTTGCTGAGATAGTTAGCCCTAATAGCCATGATGGTTCATGGGAAAGGGATGAAGCTGTTACCATCTGCGGGAAGAGAAATATGGCAATATAATTAATTTGATTATAACACTGTTTGAAGGGCAGATGCTGAAGAGCCCTCACAGGGGCTAGCACTCTGCAAGGACCACTTCATCTCCACTAAACATCCTCACAGAGCAAACTGAGTGGAAAGAATTTCCTCTAACAGAGCAGCTTTCAAAAACACTAAGTCAAATAAGCAAGATAGCACAACTGTCTGATCTATTTATTTTGCTGATCCTCTTCTGAGGTCACCTTTGCTTATTTTTGCATCAGTGGAAAAAAATACCTTAGTATACTAGACAAGGTTGGTATAAAAATGTGTGCATTATTTATATGTAAACATTCTCTAATGAAACTTCTGGTTTAAGCAGGCTTATTGTTTCCCCAGCTTTTTCCTTAACTTTATTGTTTACTTAGTCGTTAAGATGAAAACCAATAGTACATTTATAGAATTCTAATCCATGTCAGATTTGCACACAACTTTTGGCTGTGTAAAGCTAAAAAAAAAATAATAATAATTTAAAAGCTGGTAAAAGTGTGCTTAATAATATAGAGTTAAAATAAATAAATAAATAAATAAATAGAATAAATAAATAAAAACACACCTCTACCAAAATGCAAATGCAAATTGTCAGCACATTCATACCTCTTTTGTGCTATATTGTCTTTGAAGGAAACTTATGCAATAGGTATTGAAAAGATTATTTCACCTCCCATAACAAACAAACATAATATTTACAATTTTTACCTTGATGGATATTTTGTCTAAATTGTTTTCTCATTGTATTGACTCCTGTTTGCATAACAGTGTTCTCTTAGTGGAATATCTAACCAGGTGTTATTTCTAAAGAATGGGAGATTACTGGTATTATTCAACACTGCAAGATTCCTATTTCCTACCTAAACTTCTCCTAAATTCGTCATTTAATCTATTATTCTTCCTTTCAGATCTGCTATGTGTCTGTATCTTTTTTACTTCTCCTTTGAAGGTGTGCTGGGTTACTTTTTCAATGACAACTCCATATAAAGTAACATAGATTTTAGACTATATATATTCACTAAAAACATTTTAGATTATGCTGTTCTCTCTCCCAAGTCAATAATACTATAAAAAAAGCTTAAAGAGATCACAGCTTTTAGATCATGGACTCAACATATGAATAGCTAGAAGAAAGTCATAAAAATTATTTTAGCTCTACAATATTTCCCCCACACACAATATAAACAACCAACAATGTTTTTCCTTATCCTGGCTTAGGCTTCCTCACTGAATTCATTCTCATTATTCCCTTTTGGGAACATGCCACAGAAGTACAAATTAAGAGCTAACATAATGAAAGGCTTTGTCTGGGAGAACTGAACAGTGTGCTGATTTGCTGGCCACACCTTTGCATTCAGCTGGCTCTCACACTCAGCTGAGTAATTCCTAACACAGTTAATTCAGTGGCAGTATCAACAATGGATTTTGCTTGGGAGAAAAGTTATACTAAATTAGGTCTGTATTAAAATATTAAAATATTCAATCTCATGTTTTGTGAGATGTGGATCAGGGGGTTTTGTTTCTATCTCCATAAGAGACTTAAATTGATCAAAGCCTGTTTCCTCTAAAATTTCTTACAGAGATTAAATTTGAGTTTAGACCAAAAAAAACACTTTTGACATCAAGAAATATTTATATTAGTGGAATGTGTGTGAAGCATTTGCAAAAATTACAATAATAATAAATTATTATTTAATTTAGAAAGTATCAGCTTAAGTGGCCAAAAAAATTTTACACAAGGTAAAAATCAGTGCCTTTAATTTATCATGTTTAAGCAAAAGACCCTGCAGAATGCCTTAGGGCACATTCTAGAGCTCAAAACCAGACTCTACCATACAAGTTTTTGGAATAAATTCTCAGTTTGAGCTTTTGCTAAATTCTGTGTTCAGTTTAAATTTAGACTTTGTTCGCTCATATAATAACCTCCGTCTGACAATCAAGGAAACAAGGAAATAGGTAAAAACAAAGCCATGAAAAATACCACTTTATCCACACTTTCCCCACACTAATTTGAATCAGGAATAATTACTACTTGGGATTTTTTTTTTTTTTTTTTTTTTTTTTTTTTTTTTTGCTACATTCAGAAATAAGTTAGAGGCCAGTACAAATGACAAATCACAACCACAACCTACTAGGAAGACTTATTGCTCTGTGTACAAGGAGCTACAGAATAAAACAGCTTAAGTTTTCTTTGGCAATTCAATATTTAAAGCCCAGGAAAGTACATTGCAGCAGTACTCATACCAAGGGAAAGGTTGCAGGAACCCTAAGGTGAATGAAAAATGACAGACTTTTTCTTTTATTTTTTTTCCCCCCATGGGCTAAATAAATACACAGATTAGGTGAAGACAGAAATAACTTATGCAACTATATGTCTATTTGTATAGGTCAGCTTCTAGAGAAAGAATCTTCAGAAGGAATATTTGGGAGCAAGTGCTATCGATGAGAGAGAAAATTAGATAACCAAGATTCTGCATGTTTGTTTTATCTTCTTATCTGCAAATAAACTGACTAGACCTTGCAGTCTCTTCCATCCTCATCACAGTACTATAAATAACTAGTGGACTACAGCATCCCAAACAAGAGATTTTATATTTAAAATATTGAACTTATAGGCTTATAACCAACTGTGTTCTGCATGTGTGCTTTTTCTTCAGGCCCAGCAACATGTCATCATCACAGAATCACAGAATCACAGAATCACAGAATTACCCGGGTTGGAAGGGACCTCAAGGATCATGTAGTTCCAACCCCCCTGCCTAGCAGGGCCACCAAACATACACCTCTACTAGATCAGGTTGCCCAGGGCCCCGTCCAACCTGGTCTTGAACACCTCCAAGGACGGGGCATCCACAACCTCACTGGGCAGCCTGTTCCAGGACCTAACCACCCTTCTAGTAAAGAACTTACCCCTAACATCCAACCTAAATCTTCCCTCCTTCAACTTAAAACCATTTCCCCTAGTCCTGCTATTATCAGCCCTTTCGAAGAGTTTACTCCCCTCCTGGGAGTAAGTTCCCTTCAGGTACTGAAAGGCTGCAATGAGGTCACCCCGCAACCTTCTCTTCTCCAGGCTGAACAAACCCAACTCCCTCAGCCTGTCCTCATAGGGGAGGTGCTCCAGCCCCCTGATCATCTTTGTGGCCCTCCTCTGGACCCTTTCCAAAATTTCCATATCTTTTTTGTACTGAGGGCTCCACACCTGGACACAGTACTCCAGATGGGGCCTCACAAGAGCAGAGTAGAGAGGGACGATCACCTCCCTATCCCTGCTGACCACCCCTCTCCTGATGGAGCCCAGGATCCCATTTGCTTTCCGGGCTGCCAGAGCGCACTGCTGGCTCATGTTAAGTTTCTCATCTATCAGGACCCCTAGGTCTTTTTCAGCTGAGCTGCTCTCAAGGACAACTCCTCCCAGCCTGTACAGGTGCCTGGGGTTCTTCCGGCCCAAGTGCAAAACCTTGCACTTTGCCGTGTTGAACCTCATTAGGTTCACCCGAGCCCAGCTTTCCAGCCTGTCAAGGTCCCTCTGAATGGCATCTGTTCCCTCCACCGTATCAACTGCACCACTCAGCTTGGTGTCATCAGCAAACTTGCTGAGGGTGCACTCCATTCCCTCATCGATGTCATTAATAAAGATGTTAAAGAGCACCGGTCCCAAGACAGACCCTTGAGGGACGCCGCTCGTTACCGGCCTCCACCTGGACATAGAGCCATTGACCACCACCCTCTGTCTGCGGTCTTTCAACCAATTGCTTATCCATCTAGTTGTCCACCCATCAAATCCACCTCCCTCCAATTTGGAGATGAGGATGTGATGGGGGACCATGTCAAAGGCCTTGCTCAGGTCCAGGTAAATGACATCGGTCGCCTTCCCTTTATCCACCAACGCCGTCACTCCATCATAGAAGGCCACAAGATTAGTTAAGCATGACCTTCCCCTGGTGAAGCCGTGCTGGCTGTCTCGGATCACATGCTTGTTCTTTATGTGATCAAGCATGTTGTCCAGGAGGATCTGTTCCATAATCTTCCCAGGCACAGAGGTGAGACTCACCGGCCTGTAGTTACCCGGGTCGTCCCTGCTCCCCTTCTTGTAAATGGGAGTGACGTGACCCTTCCTCCAATCATCCGGGACCTCACCTGACAGCCACGACTTCTCAAATATGATGGAGAGCGGCTCAGCAACCACCTCAGCCAGCTCCTTCAGGACCCTGGGATGCACGCCATCTGGCCCCATAGACTTATACACATTCAGTCTAAGGAGGCACTCTCGGACTTGCTCTACCCTTACAGTGGGGAGGGATTTACCTCCTTGGTCCCCACATGGAGGGATGGGGGTGCAAGACTTAGGGACGTGAAAAAGACTAGAATCCTGGCCACCAGTGAAGACCGAGGTGAAGAACTCATTCAGCACCTCAGCTTTCTCTTCATCTGTTGAAGCCATTTCTAATCATCCTAATAAAAATGTGGCAATATTCATTTTAAAAGCAGTTGTGCTTTTAAATAATAATAAAGGAACTGTGTTATTAAACACAAAAACTCAGAGCATACTGGCATAGGAACTGCTCAGTTCCTCCTCCCTGACAACTGGCAGAGCTACTAGCAGCACTTCCTTGCCCCCAAAATCAAGTGCTGTATACAAAGGTTCCACCTAGGGGGCTGAACAGTTTGAATAGAGGCAAATTAAGGCACAGCTCCAGATTAAATGGGAAACACAAGCATGATCACAATTTGGTACCTCAGAGTAGGGTAAATAACTGTGTCCCAGACTTCTGTCTTTAGTAGCTGAGAAAAACACAGATGTTTTGAATCTGATTCTGTTTCTATCTCAAAACAACCTTCCCACGGGTAAAAGTGCAAACAACCTTTCTCAGTACGTTGCAAGTGGCCCCAGGTGATGAGAGCAAAGAAAACTAGGTTTTTTAGGATGCCTCAGTCATACGGTAACTGAAAGACTTTTCCTAAACACCCAATTCCACCACTTTAAGATATTCATTT
This sequence comes from Coturnix japonica, assembly GCF_054131305.1. NCBI lineage: Eukaryota > Metazoa > Chordata > Aves > Galliformes > Phasianidae > Coturnix > Coturnix japonica. The sequence goes on along the minus strand of NC_140666.1, from coordinate 27,591,774 downwards.
ACAGTAATTTTTCTTAAATAGAGCTTAAAAGGGTTGTAATGACTGCTGTAACTACAGCTTCATGTTTCAGTGAATACTGGCTTTGTCTTGTTCCATATTCAGTCTCTCTGGATGAAAAGTTTTATTATACGCATTGAGAGAAGTCAATGCCTGTTTGTTATTTCAGTTTTATATGTTACCAAGCTTGAACACAGAGAAATTAAGTTGTTAGCTCTATTATGAGGCAGTTTGAATGTGAAAAAAAGAAGAGAGAGAAAGAAAAATGGGACAGAAAAAAGTCCGAACAAAAATACGTAGCAACAAGCATTAGGAGACTGACTGTAGCCCCAAGAAAGAACAAAATTTGTAATGCAAAAGAAAGGGGAGGAAGCTTTATAGGAGCACTAATTTTGAAGCAAATACTTGCAGGATAAGGAATTAAAAGTCCTGAAGAGCTTCTGGGACAAAATAAAGAGAAACATTGAGTGTCAATCTTCATCAGATTCAAACATGTTCAGAAGAGGGGTGAAGGAAATAGGCACTAGAGATGGCCAGCACTGACATATGCCATACAAACAGAGACCCCATTGCAGAGCTGGACACCTGGCTGCAGGAATAGCACAATTCTCTCCTTCTCAAACACAGGAGTTATGACAAAGGCATGTGGAGCAAATTGAAAAGGTTCCTGAGACAAGCAGGTGAGAAAATACTGCAGCTAAGCAGTACTAATTGTCCAATAGGTGTTAATAGGTGAGGTTGGACAAGAAGAAGTTATCATCGCTATTACTTTTTTTTTCTTTTTTTTTTTTTTTTTTAGGGAACAGAACATATTTCTCAGATTCTACACAGCCAATATATAAACTTGTAACTCCAGTTACATAGCACTTCCAGTGCTATGCAAAGTCCGTGGCCTGCAGTGAAACATGAAGAAACTTCTGCATCAGACATTGAAGGAAAAACAAAGAGAAGGCACCCTTGAAAAATATAATCTGAGAAGAATATAGGAAGGATAAGAGGTCCCTGCAAAACAAGATAAAGAAAAAGCTGAGAAGACGAGTTTCAGTCACAAGCATCTGGTCAAATACCAGGTTTTTCTGGCACAGAGAGAGAAATTAAAGCTGAAAAATGCAATCTTCCTTTCCTTCTTCTACAGATAAAACACTCAGGAAGGCTGTGCATGCAGGTAGTCTCCTAATGACACCTACAAACCTGAAAGTCTCTTGGCAGTGAACTGCTATTGCAGGGTGCTGGGCCTTGGAGAATAGGGCTTCTTCAGCTTGCCAATGGAGGACCAGAGCCTACATGCAATTTGAGCACCCCACATTGTCTTGTCCATTCAGCTCAGTACCATGAGGCAGAAGCAAGGATCACTCTGGGCTGGATGGTGGCAATGGGCTTTTTTCCTGTTTGAACAGTATTCTGTAACTCCTAGGACACCGGGTAATTCAGGATGCATGATTTTGTGGACGATGTGCTCCTAGCCATTCAGAAAACCTGCCTGTTTATCTGTACCATGCAAATAGAAGATTTACTTGTAAAGAAGTATTACTTAACAGATTTTTATTTTAAATATTGTAAGCTTCACAGAGATGTAACACTTCAGTGAAGGCTTTTTGATAACCTGCATACCCCACTAAGTAGACCAACTTTGTTAGAATGCTGAGGAACAAAAGGAACAAGGGAAATATTATCTTACACCATATGCTGAAAGACTTACTGAGTGTATTCATGAAGGCAGAAGGCGATAGCTCACAATTTGCACATTTAAAAATGCAGCTGTGAAACTAGGGTCCATTTTTTATTCTAGCTGGTGCTTTTCCAGGAAGAGGATGCTGAGGGACTGCAAATGTTGCACCAATACTTCAGTGTCTGATAAAGAGGAAAAGCCCTCTGAAAGTGTAGATCAGATTTCCAGGAATTCTAGCAGGCATTGGCATTTGCTATTATCATCCAACCTCTTCACTTCTGGTAAATGAGCCATTGCAGGAAATATAAAAATATCACCTATCAGCTAGCTATGGCATTCGAACAATACATTTACTTTCATAAAAGCCGTTTTGTGAAATAATTTCCATTCAGTACAGCCGTTAAGGTACAAAAGGCTACAGATATTACTCATGTTCCAATAGAATTACATTTGGAAATTAAAAGTCTGATGTATGAGAAAGACAAGCTACAACTCTTCCTCCCCCCTCCAACAAACAAACAAAAACAATATCCAAAAAACAAGCAACCAACAACCAACACATTTATTAGGTGTAAATAAACAGAAGGGATAAAATGCTATTGTCCCAGTGATTTACTACTATCATGTATCCAATAAAGTATGCTGTGTGATAAAGTCATCCACCATCAACTGATAACAACTAAGCTGTGTTAGTTTTATACAAATCTTTCTTCTCTTAGACCTTGCAGACAGATTTTTTCAACATATTTTAACCTTTGTGTGTTCTCCTGTTGAATGTGTCCTAAAGGAAATATTTCAAAGAGCTTTGCAGTAAAGCTCAGAAGAAAAGAACAAAGAATAGGAGCATTTCCATTTCCTTCATTTTTAAATAAGCATCTGTGATGGTAACTATGTTTTCTCTGGAAATAAACACAAAATATATGTAAATGCGGAGTATGGATGGGAAGCTTTTTATTCAACTAATGAAAAGTTTTTTTTTCAAATTCTGCTGTTCTCTGTGCCCATACTGAGATTAAATCATTCATAAAGCGTGTAGTGAAAATTGATTTAGGCATGCAAATAAAACAAAGATGAAGAACTGTAGGTGAAACAAGAGGTAGACCTCAGTACAATAACCCATCCCTAGGCAAGTCATTTTCATTATGTGGATGCAAAACTCAGCATGCAACCAATAGACAGGATGGCCAGCCACTGTTGCTCTCATAGGGTCTGCATTAGTAGAAAGTCTCAGATACCACATCTCACCACACACCTTTCTCAGACATACGTTCTCATACTGACATCTGATTCTTATTGCAGTGGTTCTACAGGTGAAAGAGGGTAAGAACATTATTTTGTCCTCATTTTCCAATGCTTTGTAAAAAGCAAGTGGCTGAGACTGAGGGAACCTTTCCAGAATATTTTCTCCCTTTAATCAGCTAATAGGTGCATACCTTTACCCTGCACTGCAAACCCTGGCAACCAGAGCAAGAAAAACATGCTGCCCATTTCATCACAAATCTAAAAATTCCAGCACTATATCAGGATACCCTCCTCCATCTGCTGACCCCAACTCATTGTAAAATCAGAGAGTTGCTCAGGGAGGGTATGTTTTGGTTCATGTGTGCTGCCACTTGGAGTACACCCAAGTTACAGACCAAATTCCTGAATTGTCTTGCAGCTGTGGTGATTGTAACTCTGGCCACATTCACATTTTCACCACTGTTCTGCTCCCTTGCTAGGAAAACACATTTCCCAGTGACATATTTTAAGGATCCTACCATTAATAGATTACTATATTTTAGCACATACATTCCAAATGTATGCTCATTATTTTGGGGGGGAGGGGAAAGGCAATGCAGGGCAGATTTTCACACAACAGTAACTTTGCAAGAAATTCCTCTGAAAAAAATAATAGCAGTATGTTCTCAGTGATGATCACACAATATTGCAAGCATAAAAACATCAATACCTTTCAATAATTCTTTCAGCAGCTGTAAAGAAATGGCATTGGTACGTATTTATCTGGGGAGGCGAGCTTTTTAAGATCTGATGAAACTGAAGAGTTTATCTAAAAATAACCCAAACTTCATAGTTCACTACATCACCAATTTTAAAATAAAGGTTTTCTTTTCCCACACAACACCCACACCTTTAATTCTCAGATACTGCCTTCATCATGTCAAGCTCTTATATAAATCTTTTCTCAATTGCATTTTTTTCCTCATTTAACTTTAAACAACTACTATCCTATGTTTCTGATATATTATTTTTCGGCCAAAGAAAGGATGGAATTATGATACTAACTGTCCAAGCCAGACTTTTTTTTTTTTTGCCACATTGGAACAATGAACAGATGTGTCACAAAGGTTCACATCACCAGACTCACTTCAAATAGCTCAAGAAATCCCTACAGTCACAAATGGAGGTATGCTGTTAGGGGTCTCTGTCTCTTTTCATGAAGAATGGCAAGTCGATCATGTGGGTAGAACAAGAAGTCCTCAGAAGGGTAAAATAAAAAGCACAACACTCATGCATGACATGAAAAGCCAGAAAGTATGGCAATGTTTAAATTCTTCAAAGAAAATGCCAAAGAAAGAAAGAGTACATTGACAAAATCCATTATCTGATTATCACAGTTATAATGATTTGTATAAAGCATGCCTTAAAATAAGCTGGCTTTTTTATTGTGCTGAAGTATATAAAGTAATTGCTTTAACTTCACTGTCATCATCCTCTCTCTGTTTCAGCCATAAGGGTTCATGGAACAGCATTTGGAAGTTGCTGTGTCAAGCAGAAATACTTCAAAATATCATAGAATTTACTATGATTTGCATATAGTTTTTAAGATGTAAATGTCATATGTTAATTTGCAGCATAATTAGACTCATACCAGTTGTAATTGGATAGCAACTATGGAATAAAAAAAAAAAAAAAGGAAGAATGATGAAGCAAATTTCATGCAAATTGATATTGATTTATAGAAGCTAATGTCTATTCCCTTGATTAGGACCCTTGAATAAGAAGAGGGAAGAGGTTATATATATGTTAACACAAAGGGATTGATACAGCTTTCTCTGGTCCCAAGGTGCAGAATACTACTGACCTGTAGTTATAGTTTTATCCTTAATACTCCTTGATGTTTTACTTTTTGGCATTCTGAACTTCCAGAATAGATGGTTGCAAACAGAAACCATTGCAAAATTGACCACGAGGAAGTCTGCTACCATTTCAGCTGCACATAGAGTAGGAAACAATGAAAACCTTGGAGCAGGTTTTCAAGTCTGTAGAACAACATTTCAAAATTGCTGACAGCTCTTCATAAAGAAATTAATGCCAGAACAAGAACAAAAGAAATCATAATGAGAGCTGTAAGTGACACTGCAAAGCAATAGGCTTCTTTTGACACTCAGAGTTAGCTGGCACTGTGATAGAAGACAAAAGCATACGCGTGACACAAAAGAATTTCAGGATTCTGTAAATCTGCAATTGACTTCTCACGGCTGTTTTGAAGGAAGAGACTAGGAAATAAAAACATGTGAGAGAATTCCTGAATGTTATTTTTAAAAACTTGTTTACTTGGTTGGTTGATGGGTTTTGTTTCTGTTTTTAAATATTAGTGATCTTTTTCCCACTTCTTGTTTCTTCTCTAAGATACCTACAGAAAAGTGTATTGATTCTGAAATAGTCGCTCTGGATTTGTCTTGGTATAAAAGAAGAGCAGGATTTTGTTCTCTGCTTTCAGTCATATGACTGTAGCCTCATGCTGTTAGCTTCTTTTCCGGTAATACTGCATGAAAGCCAAGTGAAGTGGCTTGAAGCTTTTTGAAATGGTTAACAATACAAGAAAGGAGATAAACCTAAGCAAGAGAAAATTATTTTCTTCCCTTTGTATTTCTAGTTTCATTTCAAAGAAGAAAGACATTTTCTTCCACCAGGAGGGAAATTGCTTTGTGACTAACATGGCATTAGACTGTCTCCTGTGTATTTTCTCAAACGCAATAGCAAAAAAGAGCAAATAAATGCTGCTATGTGAATTGACTTAAAAAATAAAGCAGTTTACTCTTTATATGTTAGACTTTGGACCCAGATAGAACTGTTAGGTCTGCACACAAGCCCATACATCTTTCCTTAATTACTGTTTAATTAAAATGTAATAAAAACTACCACCAAGTGCTAATTGTTGAAGTATTAACAATTTGGGACCACCTGTATCATTTGCTAAGTAATTCCAAAGGCAATTACCCTCACTGTCAAAAATCCACACTTGATTTCCAGCTTGAATTGATCCAGCCTCAGCTACCATCCAGTGGGATTCATTACACCTCTGTCTGCTGCCTGGGGAGTCTGCTGTAATCAGAGACAGTCCCCAGGGCTCTGAAAGGCCGGGAGCAAATCTCACTTTATTCACAATAAGCATATTTTTTTTTCTCTGCAAAAGGATTAAAACCTCCATTCATGTAGATTACGAGAGCAAAGGTGAAAGTATTACTTTGAATATTTGAGTCTAACAGAATAACGTGAAGGGGGAGGGTTTTTATTCATGCTAGCTGTAGAATGAGGTAGGCATACGGTCCTTTGGTTTTATAAGCAGCAATAACACACAGAGGGACCAGATCAGTTTCAGACCAGCATTTTTAAACTATGCAAGAACAGCCTCAACAAATCTTTGCTTGTGAGCAGAGGCAAGTCAGATTGCTGCATTGGAGAGCATGTTGGAAGGCAGCGGTGGCAATGGAAACAGCTCAGCCCTGCGCATATATGCTGATCCATGCTTCATATGGATTGAGCCCTTTGCACATTTCTGGCAAGCTTTTGACAAATTGTACAAAAATAGCTTTCATTAACCTTTCTGACAGAAGTAGCAGAGTAAATTGGACTCCACCAGGTAATCCAGCCTGGAGCTCCTTGCAAAGGCTAATGTTGGTAAAGGAGAAAGTAGGATTAGAATCGATGAAAACAGGACATTTGACCATAGTAAAAAGCTAAATCTGCCCTTGCTGGTACCTAAAAAGGTCCCCAGGATTTCAAAGGATCCATATAGTTGGGGTTAAAGTGGATGAGACTCTGTAATCAGGTTTGCATATAGTTTCTCACAGCATGCTGAAAAATGCACGTTCAAGGAAACTTCTGATTTTTAGTTTCCCATCTCTGTGGCTGTGACGGAGAACTGCATACTCAGGTCAATATAAATTCGATTTCTTCATAATGCTCAAATCCCTTTCCTAATCTTATCATGAAAAGTATATCAGAAAAATGTACCTTTCATGGCCAAAATGCAGAACCTGACCAAGGAACCATCTAAGTTACATAATCATCAGTTAAAATAATACAACTAATTGGAATTCATTTCACCCAACCCAGACAGCAAGTATTTCTATCTTTTATGTGATATAGTAAAAAAGATTATAGTATTGCAATAGTAAAAGTGGTAATAAAAGTGTCATCTGACCCAGGTGACTGCATAGTTTAAACTACACATATGAGAGAAAAGGGTGCAGTGGACACCAAATCCCATCACATACAACTTCCAGACATCCTACCTAATTCTCTACTGAGGTGACAAACTGATTAGGGAAACAATTATATATATAATTCCACATTGTTAGAAAAATCTTGTCCAGGCAAGATAGACAAATGTCTTGTCCAGACATAAGACAAAGGTGATGAATACTAACTACATCAGCAATAAGAAGAAACATAATCAAGTATAGCAAACACCGAAAGTGCTAAGATGAAAATAGTTCAAATACCCACTCAAGGTTGGCTGTCTAATATGGATTTTGTATAAATATCTATTTAGAAGCAATGAAAGAGCAAAATTTTGTAGTTGTATTATAAATAGCTAGAAATAGCCTCTTCTTTTATAGCCTCTTCTTTTATACTGTGTCAAAGTGTAGGTGATAACATGCTTTTAAATTGCTCTTCATAGGACAATTAGTTGTCATAAGTAAAGCAATATGCTGTGAAAATATTCCTCACCCATACCCACAAGACTTCTGCATTTAAGACAACGTACCATCTTTGCACGCTGTGTGGAAGAAACCATTTGATACTGATCTGGATCTTCCTACAGCAGTTCAGTCACCAGAGCTTTGGGAGATTCACATGAATCTCTTACTATTAATAGGATTGACTATTATCTAATTTCTATTTTGGTAAGAAAATGGTCTCGGGAACTGCTGTTAGCTACAATAGATGCATAATAGGCCTTCTAAAGTACTTACTCCCACAGCTGGATGTCAGTTGAAACACACTCATTCATTACTTTATAGCTTGTCCTTCTTTCACACAAAGAAACAAATCTCTCTTCTAACTAAACAAATGCAGATGGAAACCCTGGGACAAGTCACTGTGTCAGTTATGAGAAAAAGTTTGTTTTTTAAGTGAGAAAAATTGTAAAAAAAAAAAAAAAAGGCTGTTCTTAGATGAGGACACTAGCTTTTACTAATGTTAAATACTTCTAAGCTATTTACCTTCCCATTCAACTATGAGCTCTGCTCCCATAAAACTGTTAAATAGAGTAAAGAGTTTCATTTCAGTGTTGGTTTTGGCATTTGCTTGGGAAAACTCAACCAAGCTCTCTGCCTACTTCCACACCCTTCTATTTTGGAAAGATACTGTACTTTCAATATGAAGTAGTTGCAGTAGGAAAGCCAAACAAAATGCAAGTGTCTTCCTGAGTAGCCCTGACTGAAATGGCAAAGACAGAAACTGTTCTTGTTCGTCTAATACCTAACAATTTTTCATATCTTTTTTCTTCCATTAAAGTATTAGAGATGCACTTTTATAATGGAAGAGCTAACAACAAAAATCTGGTATTCAAACAGCATGTCATCATTTGATATTATTTGATTTTGTGCCATAAATGTATTATTCCTTTATTCAAACATTTACCTAAGGAATGGCATCTTACATGAATAAAAAGCAGGATAGATAAAATGCATAAATATATGCTACAGTCATCAACTTTGTCATATGCTATATGCTTTGTCATTAGTTGGATCAACAACAAAAAGTTAGCTTTTCTTTCTATGTAAATTTATAAAATACTTCTCAGTTGGTACTTATTTGACTAGCTTGGACGAACACATGCAAATGAAAAGGCTGGTCTATTCTGACTGAATAACATGTCACATTAAATTAAGAATGTGATCTGCTGTAGATGAAACATTAATTAAATCAAGAACTATGAGCTCAGACTTGGAATTTGTTCGGAAATGCTCTAGGGAAAAAAAAAAGACAAAAGAATCCCATCTTAAACTATATTCAGAAAGTCATAGCTGGAAGCAGACAGTCATAGTTAGAAATCACACATTTGATACTGATTAGATAGCAAGTTACTACTAAATGAATGTTGTGTAATGTTTACAATTTCAAGGTAAGTCTTCTTAATGAAACCTGATAATCAGCTTAAAAATTAATTGATCCAAATATTTTAAAATGTAACGTATGAAAATCATTAGATACATTTACTCCACAATTTAATGATATGCAAAATGGGAAACACCAGGCTTTTAGTTTCTTGGCACATTTTATTTTACCTCTCCCATGTTTCCATAGCTCTAACATAGCAATTCCTTTAGAGATAAACAACAGTATCAGAGATCCATATCTGATTCACGCACATTGTTCAGAGTAACACCAGTTTTGCTTCATGCTACTACCTAAACAGATACCACTTCATAGCTTTGTATTTCGGGTCCATAATTACATAGAAGAAAAAAACTGAAAGAGGGGAAGCCAAGCAAAGAGAACTTAAGTAACAGATTTCCCAGCTTTATTTCAAGCATCAATAATATTAATTAAATAACAAATCATATGTTCTTTTCCATTTGGGAAAAAGAAAAGCAAAAAATAAATAAATAAAAATACAGATAGCCTTAGGGAAAATTAACAACTAGGAAGTGAACTGGATACTTGTGAAAGAATAAGCATGCCATTAAGGTGGCTAACAGTGAAGCTCATACTGGGGGGAAGGTGAGGAGGGGAAGCAAGGAATCTCTACATTACTCTGCCAATGCTTAGCAGAACCCTGAAGTTTAGGTAGAATGCATATGTAAGTGTAGATCAGAATACAGTTTATATCTGTCCTTCAAAACAAGTAAAGACTACATAAATTAATGGCTAGGGATATTAGGACATATGCAACGGTGTTTGAAGGTCTGTTATGGCACTCCATAACACATAGCTACAGTTACACGTGGTTTGTACTATAGCATTCATGACAGATGAATATTTCCCCAGCAGCACTCCCATACTGCATGAACCTATCTTGCTACCCAAGAATACAAGGCAATATTAGAATAATGCAATGACCACCCTTCCTGAAGAGCACTCACCCAAATATATGGTGAAATATATATGAATATATATATATATATATATATTCAAATATATGAATCTACTGAATGCTAAGCATTTCACAGATGATGACCTGCAAGTATTTCTGGAAATTTTACAGAGTTATGTTGATGAAAACCTGAATATATTTTTTTTAATCTAAAGCAAATAAAACTGAAAACCCTTAGAGAAATGATCTTTGCTCCTTTCCCTTTGTAGTTAGGTTGCTATTTAAAGAAAAGTTGTCTGTTTTCAAACAAGCTCCTGTTGTCAGCATAACTCAGAAGGACTGGCACATTACAGTCAGTGTAATGAGGAAAGAAAATGATTTATGGGATGTGAAGAATGATTGACTGTGTTGTTTTACCAAGCATATGCATGGAACAAAGCATAGTCACAGGGCCATATGAAAAGATCTTGAATTATCCCTCATATGTTTAAGGAGTTCTCTCTTTAGAGAGCATAGGCAGAAAGTAATAGTTAAACAACCGACCACCACAGGCTTAACTTAAAGGTAGAGTTCAAAGATTAGCACTCTCAGCCAGCATATAACTGAGCTTAAGGCTGATATGAACTTCACAATTCAATCACAAGTCATGAAAGAATTGACCAATATTCAGTTTTCACTATAAAATCATCGCTCCAAACCTTGACTTTTTTGTTTGTTTGTTTTTAAAGCAAGCAATCTTTAAAGCGTTTTTGGTCTCTTTTGTGGTGCTAGACAAGTAAATACCAGAAAAAAATTAAGTTACTTTCACTAAATTGCGAAAAAAAATAGTGTCTGAAAATCTATTTAATCAATATTACCTTGAATTAAACCTTTGAGCTTTTATAAGTCAGCAACCCAAATTTTAACCAAATGCTATGATAAAAATGCCAAAAATGAATTTTGTTATGTAATAAAAGAGCACATCCAGTAGAGTTTTACTGTAAAGCCTGTACGTTGCTGTTCTGCACAAACTCCTTCTGAAGGAGTCACTCACAAGCAGGCTTCCAAAGTTTTCAATATTATTTTGAAATATTTTTTGTGTTCCTTAAGATTTCTCCCACCGTTGTTATTAATTTAAGTGAGTGGATACAGCAATTGTAAAAATTCTTCTCCTCATAACTATTTTCATTAACACTAAATAAAAGGAGTAGATTCATACATAAAGCCAAGGGGAACAAGGAAGTTAAAAAACTCATTTTTAACAGCCACATTTTCCAATTGTCTCTGCTCTTCTAAGTCCTCCAGGCAAAGATCTTTGACAGGAGAAGTAAAAGTAGCAACTTTTCATACAGCTTTTCCTATCTACTGCATGTATCAGTTTATTACTGTACATGGAGTGGAAGTAAAGGTTCTAGTGCTGAAGGAAAATAACGAGTGGGTACAGGCCAGAACTAAGCATGGCCAGAGGCAAGAAACCATGCTACATGGCTGAAAACAATAGGAAGGGTACAGATCTCGAAATTCCTAGGAAGCAAAGTTGACCTTGTGTCACAGAAAACATACAAATGATAGTTAAACTGGAAACTGAAATAGAATCCTTAAGGCTGGAAAATTCCTCTAAGGTCTAACGTTGGAAAAGACCTCTAAGATCAAATCCAACTGCCCACCTACCACCAATATAGCCCACCAAATCATGTCCCCATGTGCCACATCTACACTATTCTGGAACAGCTCCAAGGATGGTAACTCCATCATCTTTTGACAGCCTGTTCTAGTACATTACCACTCTTTTGGAGAAGTTTTTCCAACTATCCAACCAGAACCTCCCCTGGAACAACTTGAGGCCACTAACTTTCATCCTTGGGAGAAGAGGCCAACCTCAACCTTGCCACATCTTTCCATGGTCACCATAGAGAACAGTAAGATATCCCCAAGCCTCCTTTTCTCCAGGCTACACAATCCCAGTTCCCTCAGCTGCTCCCCATAAGGCTTGTACAGTACATTAAAAACAGAAGACTTACTATTTTATAGGCTGTATTAGAAAGTTGTGAGCATCATGGAAGACTTTGCTGATTTTTGTTTCAGAGAAACCAGAAGCTCTGATTCTGTAGTAATTTTTTGTAGTTAAGGCTTAGAATGTATCCCTTGCTCATAGGGTGGTTTGGGTTGGAAAGAGCTTGAAAGATCAACCTTAAAATCTCTCAGACCTAAGGCTTTAGAAACAGATACGGCTGCCACACACACCTTGAGGCACCCATGACAATGGATAAATGCGCTTGTGAGAGGTAATAGCCATCCATGCTCCATACCAAGAAACATCTCATCACTTCTGCCCTGCTGAAATACCTGTGCACAAGGCAAGGAGTCCAGGCAACCACTAGCAGCATGCTGCTGCTTCCATAGGTCATGTTTCCTGGCTTAGGCCAAATTTTTATGCACATGCAGAGAACACAATGTGCAAAACAAGTAACCTGCTGCTATGAGAAGGGATCAAGTTCATCCTTCTGAGAAATGATTAAAAGGATTGCCTAGTTTCGAGGAAAAAAGGGCAAGGAGGAGAGGAGTTGCACACAGACAGCAATGTAAGTAAGGTTGCAGGCGACTACAGAAGTACCAGTGATTCTGTTATCTGAGAAGAAAAACACATTGTTTCTGCACTGGGTAAAGTATACAATACAAAATTAAGTTTGTGACACAACACATGCTGGAATAGCTTCATACAACTCCTAATAAGAAAACCATGCAAGTCCAAGGGTATAGAACATTTGCTCTTGAAGTAAAACTTGCAGATTGAGGGTAATGGGAATGACTGTGAAACTCACGTGAACATAGACTTGAGTGACCGTGGGCCAAAGAGGAGGAAAAAAAAAAAAAAAAAAAAAAAAAAAAGCTAAGAATTTTGAAGAGATCATTCAAAGAGGGAGGCAGGGAACTGACAAAGCTTTTGGACCAGAAAAAAATTAATTATTTTGGAAATAATTTTACCCTTTCTTAAATACACAAAGAGCATCAAAGATTTATTCCATCTCCACTACATTACTGAAAGTCATAGAAATATAGTGGCTCTGGGATAAAGTCTCTGGAATTTGTTGAAAAATCCAGTGATTCAAATAATCCATGTTATAAAAAAAGATGTTTGTGCAATGAGTGATGTTGCCTTCAGTGAAAAGGGAGTAAAATCAGTCCCTTAATACTTGGAAAAACACTCCAATAGTTGCAAATCCTCTAATGCCACATTTTTCACTTCCCTGCCTAAAAACACTCTTGCAGCTGTTTCATTCACTCTGCAGAAAGCCTCTTCTCCAGATGGCATGGATAGCCTACCGGAGACTGATGCCAAATCAGACCCTGTTGTAGGAGGTCCAGGGCTGAGAAAAAACGAAAGAAATGTTGGATTTCACTGAAATGTGGAACGCCCTTGAGGAAGACTCAGAGCACCGTTACTATTTCAGGGAGTTACTATTTTAGGTTGGAAAATAAAAGCACCAGTGAAGAGCCGCAGCACTTAATTTCCTCTTTGCTCTTTGGAGTTTGCTAACTACTTACTCCCATTAGATTAAATGAACTAGAGTTGAAAAAGATGAAAATTATCTAGCTTTTCTTTAGAGTCACTTTGCCTACAGGGATAAAACCGCTTGGCTTCGCTTGACATATTGGGGTTGATTCTCTGCTAACCCGTATCCTGCGCCACAGCACTGAAGTCAACAACACCCAAGGAGGAGGGAAGAAAGGGACATTTGACACATTGTTACGCAATACCCTTGGGGAGACTTTTCATTTACCATAGCATGCACAGCTGGGAAGGCCATTCATTAACAGCATTTCTTTCAGGATCCCTCTGAACCCAGGATGTCTTTTCTTTCTGGAGCACTGAAAAAACAAGTGCACTATTATTGCACTTGTTGACACTGTCTTTTATTGACGTGAATACAGATTATTTGGACAGCAATGGCAAATGATGTGCAGTAAATCAATCAGGCCAAATTGGCAGAGATTATTAGCTAAGAATACAAAAGTGTTTTTCATTTGAAAATAAACATACATAATGCAGCAGCTATTGTCATTGTTCGCATGGGGCAAATCTTTTCATGGGTTTGATCCGCTAATTTGAATAGGGGGAAACACTTAATTGTGGGGTGTCTTTTATAGAATACACATTTAGAACCACAAACATTTCCCCTGGTGTATCAAGAGAAGGATTATTTCTTCATGTGCCACTAAATGCTTTAATAAAAAAGCCCTGGTTTTCTGCTATAAAACATGACACTAATTAATTTTGCAGCTCCTTGACTTTAGGTCCTAATGTTTTTTAGTATATCACACAGAATCCTATATTTTGTTTATTGTTCCAGTGCTCTAATGCTGAAGGATTTGGAGAACATACCACAACACTAGCACTGTACTACCAACCTCTCCCTTCAGGAAATGAAGGATTTACTGGAAAAGAACTTGTCAGCATCCAGACTATTTAGCATCTAATTAGCACTGCTGGTTTCTCTCTTCTGACTTTCCCATGGAATGATACCAGCTTGACAAAACTTAAACATTCTTGTAGCAGATAATTTAACTGCGTACTACTTTGAAATACTGACCACAAAAGAATGCTTCAGATTTTTTTTTGTGTTGCACTTAAGCTAGCTGTAGCAGACTAACTGACTTATTAATAATGAGGTCTAGTGTCACTAACAATATCTTATCAATACATGAGTGAAGCAACCCAATCTTAACCTCCTACCAATCATATGCTATGGCTTCTGATTAACCTATCAGAAGAAGGACTAGTTATCATTATAGTTCATCCATCTCTCTGAATCTAAGAAGCTGTGCTGCAATAAGCATTTCTTTAGTAACATATTTTTCTATTGTCCGTGGTTAATCAAGCAACTCTTTACATATTGCTCAGAAATGCAGTTCTCTTGCAACAGGTTCAGGGATGTAGCGGGTCTGAGGAGTTAATGCTACAGCTGAGGGGAGAGTCCCAAGTTAAAAGCAATGCTTTGAGATGCACAGCTAACTCCTCTGCCAACAGCTTTCCTGCAGAATATATCAAGTTACCTTCAGAAGGTAATGCAAACAAAGCATCTGTTTAATTATCTTTACAACTGTTAGGTAGATATACACCAATATATAAATGAACAGACTCATTACACTGCACTAACATTAAGATAAATGGCTGTTCTGCAGTTTTAATGCACTACTACATTCAGTGAGTGCTCTATAAAACCACTCTTTTAATTTTCAGCTCAACTTCAGAGCAATTAATTCAAAGCTATTTTCTGTTCTGGGAAACAAGTCTGTATAATGGTGCATTTTCTTCTTCCTGCCAGGCACTTAAAAAATATTCATTTTTTCTTTTTTTTATTAGATTGTTTTTTCTCCTATACTTTTAAATTACTAATAATACTTTCATTCAGCTCCACACCTCAATACACACTGCTAAAGACGTTCAGAGATTAAATTGCCCATTTATTTCTGAAACCAAGATTCCAGTAACACTGGAATTCCAGTTTCACTCTCATTCCAGCAAAGAATAGCAGTGACAGAAAAAGTTGTCCAACGAAAAATTACAGAGGAATTCTTTCTCAGTATTACCACATTTCTTAGTTACAAGCTCATCAGGATTCAACTTTACAAAAATGAAATGCCTACTGAGTAAATTACTTTCTCACTATGCAGATCAACAAAAAAGAACAACAACAAAAAAACCACAACCCACAAACAACAGCACATAAATGAAAAACTTCAAGTAAACATTCACATAATCAGCCACTGATTCTTAGGAGATAAAGTTAAAGACAATACTATATTTAAGATATCTGAAGCTATTATGGAAAATAAAAGCTAACAATATAGAGATTTCAGTTTTGCTTTGACACTTTCTGTAATAATGGTAACCTATCATGTCTTTGTCTCTGAAGCACACCCGCCTCCTAAACCATTCATATAAGTTTTTCCCCATATTGAAGACCAGCCACAACTGAATAGGGAATGTAATTACTATTTTCAGACACAAGAGAAACCACTTGAGTCATTGCTCCTGAACAGTAGCTTTCAGCTAGGAAATAAGAACCACATTAAATCAAAAAAACTTACAGAATCAGCCCATGAAGCAGAATCTTCTCTTCAAATTCTGACTACTCCTTTGTAAAGAATTTAAGTAAGCCACTATTCAAGTAAATGTAAACAAGCTTGATTTAAGGGAGGGTATCATCCCTCAGCTGTTCTCTATGCAATCTGTAATATATGCTGGGTGCCCACCTGTTGGGAGCAGGTGGATGCTGAGCTGTTTGAGTTCCTTGTAGGTGGCAACACCAGTTGTTTTCCCCCAGTGGCCAGGCTGGTGGTGAATTCCCTGCATGATTTCCTAGCCCGTGTTAAGTGGAATTAACTGTTGTTAAACAGCCTTTTTGGATTGGTACTTTACTAGTGAACAACCAGCCATGTGTATAAAACAGTATCCATCCCTACCACACTGATGCAGGGGAAAGAGCACATTTGTCAGGTCTTCCTGAACTATTTTATTTTATTTTATCTTTAGACAATATCAACAGTGTTTACAGCTCCAGGAATTTCAGCTGCTGGCAACGCTAGCCTAGGTCTGAAGGTCTCTGCTGTAAGTGATGCGTTTTCTCACAGCTGCCAGCTGCAGCCTTGCAGCACACCTCCTTCACAATAACAATGCGTGGATGTCATGTAGCAAGGCACTATATTTTCCAGACATACACATCTGCAGCTAGTGTTTATCTCCAGATATGTTGTGGCTTGGCATGGTTCCTTCTTAAGTCCTCAATTTCAAACATCAGTGATGTCATTCCTTTTAGGCCATGCATAATGTGTTTACTATCTGTATGTTTTAGCCGTGGAATTGCATGTTCCCATCATAATCCCATTTTAGTGAAAGACTGGCTTTGGAATAACTTCTAAACAATCATTTTTTAAATTTAAGGTCTGATTGTGGATGGAGAAAATGCAAAAGCACTTTTTATTTTCTATCTGGAGAGAGAGAAAAAAAGCAGATACGAGTTTCTGTTTATTCTTTTTTTTTTGTAATTCAGCACAATATTTCTGTAGGATAAAATCTATTCTCCATCAGCTATCTGAGGTCTTAACAATTGAGAAGGGGCAAATATTTTAATAACACATAACATGCACTTAAGTAGCTATGTTTTCTGAAGCTGATTTAGAAAATGGCTGCTGCTATAGCCATATTACCCACCTGGATGTTCCTGTCTATACAGCAAATACTTTATACAGTTTTTTTGTTTGCTTCAGTGTAGAAACAAAACAACAACCCCTTAACATTCTTCTTCCCCCTCTTCCCCCCCTTCTTTTTCTTTTCTTTTTCTGTAGGTGGTCTGTCAAGTCTCTTTCATGTCAGAGTTTGTATTTTTACTTTCTTTCATCTACCAAGCAGAACAAAACCTCTCAATATTTATTTCTTTATGGTAAGGTCACAGACTGTTTTCCTTAATGGGATACACTTTATACACATTAAACATTATAACAAGGAATCTATTGGTACAAATGTTCAATGAAAAAAAAAAGGGGGGTGGGAGGGGCATTTTTTCCTCTGTGGTATTAGCATGAAAATATCCAGAATCTCATTGTTTATAGTGAATTAAATTACTTTATGTTATCAGATGATCTTGAATCTGAAACAGTAGCCCTATAAATTACCAGACTGTGTGATTAGCTTAATATCTCCTGTGTTATGATATTCCTTTAAGTCCTTTGGAAGAATGTCATAGTATCAACCTAGGTTATTCAAGCTCCCAAAATTGTAACTCCATTAGAGCAAAGGCTTTGAAAAGGAAAAAAAAATCAGCAACAACAACAAACAGAGCACATATTTGTCACAGTATTTTTCACATGTCCTCAGCTTCATTTCATGTTTTCAGCTGTCAGAGAAAAAATGTCAACTCTTAGAACAAAACATGTCAAAATTTCTTCAGAAATATTTCAGAACAATGTTTCAGAATTATGCAGAAACCTCATCAACTGCTTAGTGAGTTGCAAGATATTAGAAATTTATCTCTTGAAATGAAAATATTCATCATCAGCTAAGAATTTAGAAGCTCAAAACACTCTGGAGCATTATGTAATACTGATAACATCTTGGCAACAAAATTGTTTCTGGTATTTCAGTACTGAAAGTGGATAAAATTAATGAGATAAAAGTTAAAGCTAACATTTCAATAGCTGGAAACAGGATGCATTGGAGATATTATAATCTACAACACCTAAAAAAATCTAGTATGTTAAAAGAAGTTCATGAAGAGCCAGCCACAAATTGTGTTCTCCAACCAATAAAGAATTCATCTTGAAGAGGTTCTGATTAGTTTCTTACAACACTTTAAAAAGCGATTAATTTTTATTATTATTATTAAATGAAAGTCATTATGGTTTGTACCTTCTCTGTAAGAATAAATCTATCTCAATCCCCTTACAGCACAATTTCACATTGCAAAATGAGTTAATAATGATGAAAACAACTATTGATGGTTTCACTGGGTAGAAAAAGTCAACTAATTTACAAAGGAATTCATACATTCTCTAGTATATTTCCATTTGGTGTTACTGCTCTCAGACTGTTATTTTTCACTGAATAGCTTTTCATTAAAATTATTATTCCCTGAAACATTTTGTCTGCTTTCCCCTTCTGTAGACTGATAGAAATCTATAAACTTACATTTTCAGAAGTAATTTCAGCCTCCTAAGACGATATATTTAACTTTATGTTGCCTTTGGTTCAAGATTTTAAGTGTGATTATCACCTGCAGTAAAATAACTTACTTCTTATACCTTATACCCTCCTTAAATGGTTTAAATCAAATTTAATAGAGTATGTTAATGCACAGATTTTTTTTATAATTACACTAATAAGTGTCTGGGTTCAGAAAGAGCATATTAGCTTAAGAGAAAACAACTTCCTTCCTGAGTATCTCTTGCAACTTATAAAAAAAGTGCCATTAAAATTGGCTTTACCTTAAAATGTCTGATCTTAGTCCAATCTTTAATGGTTTTCAAGATTTACTGTGATTAAAACAATACTGGAAAAGTTTGGTTTCATATTTTAATAATCAGTAATCTGATGGTATTATGTATCAGAGGAAAATTTTAGTAATAAGGAAATGAAAATGAATGTAAACCCTAGTGATGCAGAGAAAATATAACTTTAGCTGAAAATAGCAGGACTAGGGGAAATGGTTTTAAGTTAAAAGAGGGAAGATTTAGGTTGGATGTTAGGGAGAAGTTCTTTACTAGGAGAGTGGTTAGGTCCTGGAACAGGCTGCCCAGGGAGGTTGTGGATGCCCCATCCTTGGAGGTGTTCAAGACCAGGTTGGACAGGGCCCTGGGCAACCTGATCTAGTAAAGGTGTATGTTTGGTGGCCCTGCCAGGCAGGGGGGTTGGAACTACATGATCCTTGAGGTCCCTTCCAACCCGGGTCATTCTGTGATTCTGTGATTCTGTGAAATATTAGTGTTTGCTTTGAGAATTCAACCACAGGTGAAAGAAAGAGCTAAAAACAAGCCAAGGCTACATGGGAGCCAAGAAAAAATGTTCATTTTTCCCTGCTTTCTATTAGCATGTGATGTTCAGCCACATCTTGGGACACGAGAGCTCAGTGTGCATAGTAGGTGTTTGGGAGGACAGACTTTTCATGACAAGAGCCTCCGCTTATCATTTCCCTTTTATTGCTGAGTGTGACACCATACAGTACGGAATATCTCTTTGGTGGGTTTAGGTCATCTGCCCCAGTGATGTCCCCTCCCAACCTCTTGCCCTCAGCCTCCTGGCTATGGGGCACTGGAGGGAGCCTTGGTGCTGTGCTAGGGCTGCTCAGCAAGATTCAAAGTATTGCTGTGATATCAATGAAGTTCTAGCACTATATGGCTGCTCTGGGAAAAGCTAACACCATGTCAGCCAGATGCAGTACACAATAGAAGATGTCTTTGTAGTGTCATTCTTAGGTCTACAGCCAGACTGATTTAAAAAGAAAAAGACCTGACAACTTATCTTTTCTTATCTTCTTCTCCTTAGTTACCTTTCCAAAAATGGGAAAAAAATGTAGAACAACCCTCCAAATGAGTAGGTGATTGAAATTGCTATGCTGTGGAAGTGCCAAATACTTAAATAGAGCCATGAAGTTCATGCAGTGTTGGAAATTTTCATATTGGCCCAATGACAAATGGCAGGCAGAGATTAAAAAGAATGCTAACTTCTCCTGGCAACTTGCCTCATCCCCAATCAGCACCAATTGACTTATGTTCCTTTACAAGAAATCAACTACACTGGAACCTGTCCTGTGGCTACACTGGGGTTTTTACAAGCTAAGACCTCAGATATCGGTAATATATTCATAATGTTTGTTTACAGGGCATTTTATAAAGTCATAAAAGAAAATGTGTGTACCATGGCAGAATTGCAAGGTTTTACTCTGACAGGTAATGTGCTGCAGTGCGAACCATAACTCATTTCTGGAAAAGGTTTAAAAGAATTCCCTGTAGTTTACTAGAAAGTTTCCTAAGATTAGAATTTTATGACACTAAAAAGTTAAATTGCACATCTTCTATGAGCTATTCAAATTTGCAAGCTATTCATTGCATACATTATTCAGAAAGTCCACAGGATATGATTTAAAACAGCCATAAAGAGCAATTCTCCTATTTTTCATTCAGTTCCACATAATCCTTTTATCTTTCCTCCGAAATTCTACTCCACCAGATAGAGGCAGTGCTTCTTGGAGGTGAGAAATGTCATGCTTTCAAGAATCAGGAGCTGGGATTTTACTGTCAAAACCTGCTGGTGGTGCAGCAGTGTGTTAGAGGGGGAGGGATTACACAGATGACATTGTTTTGGTGATCAGTGGCATAGAAAAATATGAATTAACTTTCCAAAACCTTGAAGTTTTGTAGGAGTTGGACACACAAAATACATGGGAGCTCAGTGTAACACATCTTACACACCAGCTTTTCAAGCACCTTTCTTCTCTGCTCAACATAGCAGAAATTCAGATACAGAGCAATATCACCAGGTTTATGTGTCTTCACAACTGAAACACAGTGAGGCTCTGTTTGATGCTGAAGTTCCTTTATGAGCTAGAAACCATACCAAAAAATTAAAAGAATGATTCTATGTAACATGCATACTGTTGAGAATACCTCCAGGGACAGCAACTCCAGAACCTCCAGAACCTCTCTGGGCAGTCTGTTTCAGTGCCTAACCACTTTTTCTGAATATAAGTTCTTCCTAATATCTAGCCTGAACCTCCCCAGCACAACTTGAGGCCATACCCTCCTGTCCTATCAAACACTGTTGTGGTAGCAGTGGTTTCACTTAATCCTCGCTTTAAGCAAAGTATACCTTTGTTTTTTGCTGAATAAATGCAGCTGGAGTAAGAAGTGCATTTCTGACAAGGATCTTTGAGACACCAGGAGCAGTGACAGACTGGGAGAGCTGTGCATATCTTCTGTTAGTTGCGTAGAGCAGAGCCACCCCTATGGTTGATTATCACTTACAAATGCTTTAAAAATCTTAGAGAAGAACAGAATTATTTAAAGCCTTTGCACTGCCCATGTCTGGGCAACAGTGTCATGCAGTGCTTGCATTTATCAAATATACTCATCTACACTACCTGTTATTTTTTTGTGACTAGCTGTAACATTTGACTTTTCACAGCACTCTCAGACATATGTTTTACATTCAAACAGTTAGAGAGAGTTATTTCTCACTGTGTTCTCAAATGAAACCTACCACAAGCTTAAAAATGCTTACAGCAAAAACCTGTATGAGTGAGAGATCCGAGAATTCACACAGTGGCAGCTGCAGCATCTGTCCTTCACTGCTGTTGTGTGCTGACAGAAATGGGGCTAGCAGAAGCTATGAAGTCTGAGATATGCAAGAGTGTATCCTGAAATTAGGCCTGAGGGTATAACTTTAAGATTGATTGTTTTGGACATTTATCTATCATTTAGGAATCCAAAACTGCAGGGAACCTGCTTTGGCAGGGGGGTTGGACTTGATCTCTGGAGGTCCCTTCCAACCCCTACGACTGAATTCTGAAGCCAAGAGGGGTCTTGTTGCAGTTAGAGGCAGAGATGTTCACGTAGTGGTGACTCAGAAAGTCATTGTTAAGGACAGCATAGGTTGTTTCTTTTAGGAAGAAATGAATCCACTTTTTGCTGTATTTTGCATCTATGAATAACACTAGTAGAGAAAAAAGGAAGATGGTAGTTGTGAGTAATGATTTTCTATGAGCGTTAGAAGGATGAGGAGCTTGTGAAATTGTTGTTCTATGTATTAATAGTTGAGCAATCTATGCTTCCCTAATTAATGGGTGAGAAGCCAGACTGAGTGCACCTGCAAATACTACTGGCTTGTTGCATATGTTCAGGACATTGGAAAGTCTGGCCCCTGGGGGTGTGCAGAGCAATCTGAATTTCAATGTTAACGCAGCAGCTTCTGGGCTAATTTATATGAGAGGCAGTAGGCAAAAAGATCTCAGTTGTCCTCAGATATTCTGTACAAAATATCTCTGTGACAGTGCTGTGGAAAAAAATGTTCATCACCCACAGAGCAATGCACAAGTCCAGTTTTTATTATAATAATAAATGATGCAAATTGGAGGAAGCTCTCCCCAAGGAAAGGGACTTACATGGTTGTGCCACTGACACGTGGAAGAGTCAAATCAAGTCTGACAAAAAAGCCAGAGTGAAATTAGCTACCTGATTCAGTTATCAGTAGCTTGCTAATTAGCAAGCCATTTAAAAAGTCTCTTTTCACCAGAGAGAAAACAAAATAGGTGCAGAGGTATAGCTTCAGTTTTACAATGAGAAAGGAGAAAAACAAAAACCAAGAAAGCTGCTTAAATTCAGGTTGTGTAAACCAGGCTATGGCAATACAAAACTTAAGTGTGGTCTTAAATGGCAGTAACTACTTCCTTCCTCTTTAATTATGGAAGAATTAACTCAGACAGAAGCAAGTACTTAATGTAACCATATGGTGTAAAGGATAAGAAATACAATGCGATGAAGTGCTGAAAACCTCTTTGAGGAATTAGTATACTTCTTATCAAAATGCCTTGTTTTTTTTCCAAAAGCAAAACTGCAAACACTTCACCTACTTTAATAAGGCAACCATAAAAATCAAGTAAACAACTTGCTATTTCCATATTTGCTTACTGACTATTTTGACATTTACATTTAAATGCTCCATGCATACTGCTGTCTCAGTGTATAGTGGAGTTTTTGAAAACCTCAATCAGCTAGCACGTATTTCTAATGAATTCAAGATTCTTCTATTAAAATATAGTGCTCCCCTATATTTTGTTCTTATTCCTCAGCTGCAGGATCACGATAACAAAAATCTAATTTTAGACTCTACAGCTAAAAAAAAAAAACAACCAACACACCAAGAGCTGAATGTGATCATCTAATTCATATCACATAGTACCCTTCCCTTAAAGACTACTTTTATGTAGATTTCTGCCAACTTTGCCATTGAAAATCTACTTTTAAATTCCTGTCAGGTGCTTTCTGCTTGAAGGGCTCCAGTGTGTGGGTGGCTGTTTTTCTTGTATGTGCAAAGATGAGTCTCCTCCATGGAGAGCTGGGGGAGAGGGGAGTGTTTTTTCTCTTTTTGTTTCATACCACATTTGTAAAATGAGACAGAATGTTCTGCCTCCCCACCCCCCACAACAAAACATGTCCTGGAAAATTTTAATGCACCAGGAAGAAAAGCAATCTAGTTTACATGCTGCTATTTAATACCCTCTACCTAATTTGCTATTAGCAGCTTGGTAATTTAGATTGTTGCCTAAAAATCTGTTTATGTAGGGAAGCTGAAAGAATGCAGTTTGCTCTTGTGTAGCTGGAGATCTCAAGGCAATATTCTCTGGCTGTAGCTCTAGATAGAAAAAGACTCTGTTTTAAAAAAATCTGTTGAGAAACTGACAGTTCTTAAAGCCAGATCATGTATAGTTTTCTCAATAAGCAGTTGTTACCTTCTTGGTTTCATTTTGGCTTTGTGATACACTAGGTGCCCTGGTAATAGGCTGCATAGATTCCATTTAGCAGAATTTTCTCTAATAATGTGACCTTTAAAGGGAGTATAAATGAGCACGCCAAGGAAGATACGCAACTAGAAATTTTAAAGACATGTTTTCTATGTTTTTATAAAGAAAAAAATACATATGCTGTTTTGAGATGAGAGGTGATGTGCACAGCCCTCTATAGAAGCATATACACATCAGAGGTCTTTTCTGGCTAGCAGGAGTCAGACTTCACAGAATACATGTCTGTGTGGATAGGGGCAAGGGAATCTGTGTATTCATAGCAAACTGACATTGTAAAGGCAAGTGTTTAAAGGCTGGGAAAAGACTGAAATTGCTTCTGCCATTTTTGTCCAGTGCATTTGTGCATCTCCAATAAGAAATGCTCCTTAATCATATAAGATGTATTTCCTCAGGGCTCCAAAAGGCCAAATTTTAATGTTCTGAGTGAGTGAAGGCACCTGGGGTAAGTTCTTAGTGTACATGCAGCCCTAAGATTGCCACTTAACATCATATCCTGCATTTTCCCTTTCCATGGCTGTAAGTATCCTATACAGTGGAAATAATACAAGTATAGTGTTGTACAGCTGAAAGTATAGCATACAGCTGGAATAATACAAATTTAGCTGGAATAGATAGCCAGAGGGTATCTAAGGAAAAGAACTCACCAACTCTGAGGCCTTCAGTCAAGAAAGGGCGCTTGCCAGTGTCAAGGCTCACCAAAGAACACAACAAAGGAGCAATCTCCAGAAAGAGATACTACTTTAGTGGTGGTCAGCCCTTAAATGGGATCTGGGAGAGGTGGAGTCAAGCTCTACCCTTTCCAGGAGCACAGCTCAATTACCTTCACCTGTGCTCCCACAGCTGACTCATTGCTTGCCTCAGATGGTTAATCAAAGGTTCAGGCTGTGATCAACTGTTTCACTTACATAAACATAATCATCTAAATATAAAGCAAAATACTATGTTTTCCTGCATTTAACTTTGAAGTGTGATAATGTAAAATAATAGACGTAATTGATCTTAAAATGCTACCATAAAACCTGCACAGACCAGGGGTGTCCCACCATTGCTACCACAAGCCATTACACCAGGCAGCTTCACTTTACACTCATGTTGTTTGCATGCACAGACTCTGAAGAGGGAGCATGCTTGCAAAAATACTAGGAATGATAGGTTGGGAAAGACCTTCAAGATCATCAAGATCAGCTATCAAACTGACCTACTGAGTCCCAAAGCTCTCTCCCCTACTTCCCATACAAGCCTGGTTCCCTTGTTGGCAATAACTTGGTCTCAAATGGCACATGGAAAGGGCAGTCAGTCACAGGGTCATATCAGGTGTCACTCTAAAGATGAGTATGTAACCATCATTTTCTGCCAGTTTCAGGAACAGCCTTTGCACTGAACAAGGTTATGTGTTGCCTCTGCCTGTTGCTGGGTCACTGTGTTTAATTTGATTAGCTGCTAGTCAGATAGCTTAACAGTTCAATTTGTTTAATGCGTAACATTTGCTGCAAGAATTAGATTTGTTACATGATCTGGTATATAAATTATAATAATATCCACTTAGGATGACACTTTCCTCTGGCTTTTACAGAATTAGTAAAAGTACTTGTGTCACACTAAATTTGCAACATTACTGTTCCCAACATTGTATTAACACTATCTTAATGAATGTTTCCCTCCATGTCTTTTCTATCATGGTGACATATTTCAAGCTAATGAGTTAATGGTGCAGAAGAAAAATAATTCTCAAAAATGTCAAACACTAAAAGGCAAAAAAAATCACGTACTTTGTGAGTTCTTCTGGTTCATAAACAGAAGCCACTTTGAGTTAGCTGTGTTACCACCTTCACCTCTACTGACTCTGAATAGTGGGTACTTGTTCATCAGGAAACACTGTTAAGAGCTGTCTGGGTTTGATGAGCTGTTAATGCAACAAAAGGTTGATGCACAGTTCTCTTCTGCTCATAAGGATTCAGAAAAAAAGATTTTTTGAGTTTTGAAGCCATGTGAGCCTTGATTGTCACCATTAGTAACTTGATACTGCTATCAAAGAAAAGTAGTCAATTTAGGCCAGCTGTTCCATGTCATCTTCACATTGCATTTCATCACACTACTCTGTCAGCCCAGCTGGCTCATTCTCTAGCTGACTCCTGGCCAGAGGGTTGGAGGCTTGCAGAGCCTTATCTGTCCTTATGGTTTTACCACACAGCACATATCCAGAACAAGACCTTACACAGATTTTAATTCTAGAACAGATTCAAAGTGAAATCCAGACGTGCAATTTGCCACTTTTTATGGCATGCTTTTAAATATATGGTCTGCTCATGACAAACATGAGAAGGTTCTGGATGGCTTCCCTTCCTTCAAAAGTATTGATTGCACCACTCAACTTGGTGTTATTCACAAACTTGCTGAGGGTGCACTTGATGCCATCATCCATGTTATTGATGAAGATGTTGAAGAGCACTGGTCCCAGGACTGACCTCTGAGGGGCACCACTTGAGACCGGCCTCCACCTTAACACAGAACTATTAATCACAATACTTTGGCTGTGACCAGCCAACCAGTTCTTAATCCACTGAACAGTCTATCCTTCAAATCCACACCTCTCCAAATTAGAGATAAGGATGTGGTGAGGGACCATATCAAAGGCTTTGCAGAAGTCCAGGTTGGTGACGTAGCAGACCCCAAACACTAGATACTCCTTACTGGACCAATCCCTGATCTTCACCCATAAGCTCTCAAGATAATTGTGGCTGTTCCTCAGACACAGCTCTTCGCAATCTACCCACTTCCTAACATAGAAGGCAACTCCTCCTTGTCTATCCTTTCTGAAAAGCCTGTAGTTCGCAATCAGATTATTCCAATTGTGAAATTCATCCCACCATGTTTCTGTGATAGCAATTAGGTCATACTTTCCCAATTGTTTCTATCTCCTGTTAATTTCCTGTGCTGTGTGCACAATAGATATGTTTAAACACAGCAGACTATATTAATATGTGAGAGATCTGTGGCACTAGATAGAGGTTCATAGGTTCTCAATTTGATGCTGCTGAGGAAGGCATAAATAATGTAGGCATACTATAAGTCTCTTGCTGAATACTTCTTCAACAAGGAGAGGGGTTGTCCAGGTGAGCTGAACTAGAAATACCTGTGCATTTACTCAATCTTTCCAGCTTCTCTAATTTGGGACAAAGTAGAAGTAGATCAGAAATTTCACTACCACTTACATGCACGTATATATACACGCACGTAAATACATATATACTTTTTGTATGCATGTGTTTGCATATGAATATGTGTGTCTTCCTGAATTTCTGTTCTGTTGCAGTGCAGCAAGCAGACAGCTTGAGTTCTGCTTCAGGGCTGCAAAAAGGACATTGTGTACTCAAATTATTCTGTCTGAGGTAACATAAAGAGTATACTCTCACCTCTGCAAGGAAATTTCCTCCATCTTACCTGTAATAGAGTGTCTTACACGTTCCTGGTCTGACATGACTGGCTCTAGTTCTAATACCATGCTTCAAATTCAAAATCAAATCTGATATGTTTTTTCTCTCCTGGAAGTCACAGAATGCTTACCCTGCTAGCACAGAATCATAGAATGGCCCAGGTTGGAAGGGACCTCAAGGGTCACTAAGCTCCAACCCGGGGCTTCCAACCTCCACATTTAATACCAGACCAGGCTGCCCAGTGCCCCATCCAACCTGGCCTTGAACACCTCCAGGGACAGGACATCCTAAACATTTCTGGGCAGCATTTTCCAGCACATTACCACTCTCTTGGAAAAGAACTTCTCCCTGACATCCAACCTAAATCTTCCCCCCTTCAACTTAAAAGTTGAAGATAATCCTTGTTCTGCCATTATATACCTTTGCAAAGAGTTGACTCCCCTCCTGTTTGTAGGCTCTCTTTAGGTACTGAAATGCTGCAATGAGGTCACCCCACAGCCTTCTTTTGTCCAGGCTGAACAAGCCCAGCTCCCTCAGCCTGTCTTTGTTGGGGAGGAGCTAGCCCTCTGATCATCTTTGTGTCCCTCCTTTGCACCCTCTCCAACAGCTCTATGTCTTTCTTGTACTGGGGACCCCAGACCTGGATGCAGTACTCCAGATGTGGCCTTACAAGGGCAGAACAGAGAGGGACAATCACCTCTGTCTCCCTGCTGGACACTCCTCTTTTGATGGAGCCCAGGTTACCATTTACTTTCTGTGCTGCAAGAACACCCTGCTGGCTCATGTTAAGTTTTTCATTCACCAGGACCCCCAGGTCCTTCTCTGCAGGGCTGCTCTCAAGGACTGCTCCTTCCAGTCTGTATATATGCCTGGGATTCCTCTGGCCCAAATGCAAAACCTTATACTTTGCTGTGTTGAAACTCATTAGATTCACCCGGGCCCACCTTTCAAGTCTGTTGAGGTCCTTCTGAATGGCACCCCTTCCTGCCACTGTGTCAACCGCACCACTCAGGTTGGTGTCATCAACAGATGCTGAGGGTGCACTCACTTCCATTGTCAATGTCATTGATAAAGAAGTTAAAGAGCATTGGTCCCAAGACAGACCCCTGGGGGACACTGCTTGTTACCAGCCTCCAACTGGACATAGAACCATTAATCACCACTCTTTGTCTGCAGCCTTTCAACCAATTTATCCATCGCACGGTCCACCTATCAAATTCACATTTTTCCCATTTGGAGATAACGATGTGGTGGAGAACTGTGCTAAAGGCATTGTACAAGCCAATTCATCAAATCCTATGAAATACATTTCAAGATACAGATA
Source organism: Coturnix japonica (assembly GCF_054131305.1). Lineage (NCBI taxonomy): Eukaryota > Metazoa > Chordata > Aves > Galliformes > Phasianidae > Coturnix > Coturnix japonica. The sequence goes on along the minus strand of NC_140666.1, from coordinate 27,563,024 downwards.
AGATGCAGACCACACGGATAAGCTAACTACAAGTATTCCTGCTTGGAGGTCTGATTTAACTGTATTTTTCTTAGTTCTGAGTGGATTAATAGCTATGATAATCATTAAATAAATAATTGTTCTAGATACTGCTCACTCCTTTTCTGACTAGCTCCCCTTTAACAGTAATAGACCTTTGAAATAAAGTCTATCCTCAATTCACTTAGACTAAAAGCATGTTAAATGTTCTTCTATGCCCAGGCTCTGTTACTTGTATATACTTACAGCTACTATAAAATAATCTGCCTCTTAGTGTGTATACATAAATAAATATAAAACAAACATTTCCACACATGTTGAGATGTGAAATTCTAAAAATAATATAAGAACAGACAAATAGGAAGATAAATTGTTACCCAGGAATCACAGGATGTCATCTACCGGTGTGTATGCACTGATTTAGTTTGCAATATTTAAGGTTAGCAGAGAAGTTACAAACTTGCTTAGCAGAAATATTATTTGCAGTATATTTCATTCTGTAGCTAATGAGAGTTTCCAATATAAATCAATGCTCTTTAAACGTTGCATTTTTTTCTCATATGTCATCCTTTCCCTGGACGCTCTCAAAACACAGCCAAAAATCTGGCCTACTCTAATTATCCATGATCAATCCCTGGAAAATATTTCCATTTGGTAGAATGTCCCAAAACAAGCAAGCCAGAAGGCAGGATCAAACAAATTAATATTATCTTGAGTACTGACTAAGTTTTATTTAAAAGCATTTCTACACAGCAGTAGAGCGAACATTTCATTATCTGGAACCTCATGCTGAATCTAGGCAGACTTCCTGAAACATTATCTTAATGGTCACACAAATGTAATTACTGCAAAATCAATATTTTGTATTCAAGCCTAATTACAGTACATGAATTAGAATGCTCCTCAAGAGATGTGCAGTTGGCTTGTTAGTAGATTTACTTGGATGATATTAAAACTGACAGAGAATCTCAGTTTTGGCTGCCCTGCTTTGAGTACACAGTGTTAGAACAGACTTTGCTGGCTCTGATAATTTTCACATGTATGGCAAGTTTATGAGGAGCTCCCAGTACTACTGTCCCAAAATAAGTTTTCAAGAAAAATACGACTTTTTCAGCTAGCAATCAAATTCTGAAAGGAGTAATTATCTTTATAATAAATCAGAGACTGATTAAGTATTTTTTTTCCACAGAACTCAGACATGGGAATAAGACATTGAGATAACCTCCGCATCTTGAATAGATTTTCAATGGAATGATTAGGAAAAGATTTAGGAAAATGAAGTAGGCTGAGGTTTCTTTGATTTTTCTGTGATCTCCATATAGAAATATGGAGAAATACCAGGCATTTCATGTGTATTAGTTTTGCTGATCATTGTCATACCATGAACATGAACATGAAGAATATCTAAGAAACAAGGTGACTGATATTCATGTTGAACAAGAACAGAGAAATGACATTATCTACGCCTAAAACAATTTTACAAGCAACATCAACAAAATTTAGACAATAAAATTAGAAGTGCACGAGCAAATTTTAAAATGACTATTCTGTCCAGTGAAAAACTAAATGAATGGCTACAGCACCTCAGGTGAAATTAAAGATGCAAGCAAGTCATGATCCATGAAACGAAAATATCTTGTTGGAGCAGACTTTTCAACCCAGCCATCTCAGCTATTCAAGAGGCAAGAGCCAGTGCTCAAGCAAGAATTAGGTTGCAGTGTATTAGATAAAGTGAAGTTAACAGACTCTCAGAGGAGATTATGACTGTGTGAAGTTTTCTGCTTTAAATAAGCTTTTGCTCAAGAGAGGATATTTCTTCAAGCAGCATGCTGAGCTGGTTCAGTATTCAAATCTCCAAAGTTGATGCAGGAGTTAAGAGTAAGTAAACAGAAGTTACTTATAGCCTTGAGATCCATGAGTCTTCTTGAAAGAGAAATGTAGATTTCTAGCACAAATATAGAGGACAGTTATTTTCTAACTTCAGACTCCAAGTTCGTTGCCAAATGCAATTTCTGTTATATATGTGTTTTATGAGCTAATCCAAGAAATGTGGTAGGGATCTGTTTTAACCCACCAAACACTGTATTTCCTTCCATTTTTATGTTGTTTTTTCTTGGTTTGTTTCCTTTCTGAATGCAGGAATTGTGCACTCATTTCTGTTTGTTTCACTGGGTAAATGCTCACACTTCAGAAACTTTTTTCCTGTCACCTACTCTTGAGTGACTCATAGTCCAATAAGGAAGCAAATTAAAATTCATATTAATTTGCTAAATGTCAGCAATCTGAGGAATTCACGGGTCTATTTCTATGCCACTGCGACTTGATTATGAATCACTAGCAAAATGAAATGCATTTTTTCGCCTACGTATCCAGTATGATTTTATGCTTCTCACTGAATATGTCCTTAGGACAGAGATGATTAATAATTCTAAAAAAGCTGGTTTATTCCTCTGGAAAAGCTATCGTGTCCTCTTTGTAGAGCACTGCCAGTCTTCAAGTCTTTATTTTTACTTCCTGCTTTAGCAGCACTACTTTACAATTTTTCATAGGTATGCTTTTAAGTACAAACACATGTTCTGAATGCAATTGGTTTCTTTAAGATTAGTACAGCCTGCAACATAAAGGAAAACCAAGGTCCTCAGCGATGTTACGTAAATAAATACCACTGTTAAAACCTATCTGGTGCACATCCAGAGAAGCCTGAAGCACTGTTTCTTCAAAGAAGCACTGATTCTCCTCATTCTTCAGCAAATACCAGAACAGATCGACAGCGACAGTCTCTTGGTTCACGCTGTAGAGCTTTCAAAACCATGTCTTTCTTTGCAATAGGATGAGATATCTAGGCTTCCCCTTGCCAGCTAAGCATTTTGGCAGCAACAACTCTCTTTTTAGAATAAAATACCAGTAATCAAGGTTGAGCAGCTTTAGTTTTTATACTTTTTTTTTTAATTTTTTTTTTTTAATATATCTGAAATGGAAGATTTCATATTTAAAACTGAAGAATGGAGAATTTCAAACATCTGCAATGCCAAATCACATGCCTGGCATAGGATATTCTATTTCAGATAATTCTTCCTATACTTCTTTCCTCCTATTCTGCAAGATTCCTCCATCAGCACATCAGGTACAGTCTCTTTATTCAGAAAAAAATCATGCAGACCATGAGTCCCTAGCAAGGTTATTCTCACAGACCTCAGTATGAAGAGAAAGGCTACTCATACCTCATTTGTAACATACTGAGCCAACTCATGCTGATTTCAAAGAATTTAACAGGAGAATCTCTCAGCTTGATCTGTAGGAAGTGTCTACATCTAAGACTTAAAGCCTCACAACCTTTTGGCAATCAGCTATCACCCATCCCAGAAGCTGTTTAGGTTTTTCTAAGCATCTGGGAGCTTCAACTTCTTGTGCTCTGGACATAGTGCAAAATAGGTGAATCTTAATTGATCCAAACTTCAAGACTTTCAGTTTAAATCTAAGCTGGTAGTCACACTTTTGGAGGTGTTTCCTTTCTCTTGGTGTCACTATAAGAAGATCCTTCTCAAAGTATCATTGCCAAGTTCACTTGCTTTGGAACTGCAGGCAAAGCCAACGCTGTTCCCCTAGGAGCAGGGGACACAGGAGCAGGACACCTAAGTTACATTCCATTCTTCTCCATCGTAACCCCTTATCTGCACAACCCCAACTCTTTGGAGTACACCCATCCCATCCTGGAAGCCTGTATTAGGAACTGAAGCCTGATTCACATTTAAATGCTTCAAGGACACAGCCATTCAGAACAGCCTAAACATACAAACCGTGCAAGATGATCATGCTGCATCTACAATGCCTGTCAAAATGAACAGTAGAGCCAAGCTATTTCTTAAACAGGGCCTGTGCTTTCTCTCTGAGGGAAATATCTGGCTTGTTACAGACAGAAATCAGAAACAAACATGGATGCAGTTGGGCAACGAAAGCATCAGAGCCCCAGAGCAAAGCGGAGAATAATCCACACTGACAGGATATCTGCAGCTGCTCCAGTTCTTGTGGAGAGCTTAACTCCCTCTTGCACAAATCCTAGAGTAAAACCTGAAGCCTCACACTACACGATGCCTGTATGAGAGGCAGGCTCTTGTTTCTGTTCTTCTTTTGCTGAGAACATGAAGAATTTTCTCATCTCTCCTTAGAACAATTGGGATAGGTTTGGCTCTGGCATCTCTTCATTCAGAATCCTCCCTGCACCAATCCTATCCAGTGCTGGTTAATTGTGAATTGCAAAAAGGATCTGGCTTTGTAGGAAATATTTCATCTCTGAAAAAATACTGTAGCATTAGAGATGTAAGTTTCCCATGCTGGATGTCAAATAGATTTTTCATAAACTTTTTCATATAATAGAAAGGGTGAAACCAAGATTTCCTGTACTCAAGCAAGTTATTTTTGTGTTTGCTTGTTTAAAATCACTTTTAATAATGGACCTAGCAGACACAAAGGCATGATGTGCCTTCCTGTCTTTCTTCAAAATGACTAGCATACATAGACAGTTAAATCTAGGTGACCACATGGGAGTTTGAATCTGGGTGAGAACAAAGAAAGAGCTCCTCTGCAGCCAAATCGTGTAGGAAGGGACATCCTAGGGAGCTGGATCCCATTAGCAGTTCTCACACATGACAGAGCATGACTTTGCTCATAGGGTGAGCTAAGAGCATATATTTTAGCTCTGAACCATTGTCTGAAATTATCGACATTCAACATTCCACTGAGAGAGGTCTATTGTAAAATCACTGTTCCATAGCCGTGCCACAGCCCTCTGACCCAACTGCTGAGATGATCTGCTGCTCTGCAACTACTAAGTTTCACAATCCACCCTGAATTTATGCCTTGCCAATTTTATCACCCATTTTTCTGGGGCCACCATTGCTTTTTAGATCTAAGCAGCTCACTCCTGGGACAAAGCTCCTCTTTCACTTCCACTTTGTTATGTGAAAGAGGGAAAGCTTTGAGTTTCTTTCAATACAACAGCTCACAAGCTTCTCAGTTCAGAGTGGGGATCAATGAGAAACTGGTAATTGCATTTCATACTAGGATGCAACAAAAGTCATTACCGGATAACATGTTAAAGACAAAGGAGAAGAAAGAAAGAAAAGTGAATCTCTACATAATGTTTAGTTAAACCATGACAATTACTGACTAGGGATCTTGTGGTTTGCAAAAACTGAGTTGAGTTCAAAGTGATTAGATGAGTTGCTGGGAAGGATAAAAAATACAAGAATACCATCTGTGTCTATGGGAGAAAATCAGAACACAACTGAACCACAAGCTGCTGGAGGCCACAAGGGTATTCCAGCTAAATACATCACGTGCATGATCTCCTGTCTTCGCAGTAGTTTGCTACTCACTGACACTGGAAGCATAACAATGTGTTTGCCTACCTTTAATCTGCTGTTGTGTTATATTTTTTTTCCATGTGTCTCAAGTGCTTTTCATTTTATGTCATTCAGACTTATTTCTATAACTCCAGTCCTCAAGTACCTCCCATGTTTCACTGTTTCATCTTCATTTTTATCTTAGTTTTGCACCATCAAGCTAATTTTGCCAGGATTCTCCTTGTGTAAGGGTCACACATTAGAACACAGCTATTCCTAATGCTGATCCTTGAAAAACAAAATTGAACTTCCTATTCCATTGTAATATTCCCTCGTGTAATGTTATATCCACCTTCCTACTTTACAACTCCTTCGTGGAAGAAACCTTCTGCAACTTACTCACCAGACTTCTTTGCCAAAACTGAAGCAAAATATGCAAGGACTTTTTGAATTACCACTAAACCAGTACTAATCACCAGTGAATGGCAAATCCTCAATTTCACTTGTGAGAGAAATGCTTTTTCTTAATCTGTTTTTACTCAGTCTGGCTTCTGTTAAAAATTCTTCATATTTCAAGCCCTGTTTCTTTAGGTATTTCTGACAATCTCTTCATTTGCCCACATGCATCTCCTAATGTGAATACTATACTACCGAGGACTGGACCAAAGGTTTAATGAAAGATTTCAGCCAGGTGTAACTTGTTTGTCAAAAGACCTCCACAAAATCTAAGACTCTGCACACTTCCATTCACCATAATGACTTTCCACAGGTGACATCCATATCACTAAACTAAATGCCTATGAATATTCCCATGTGCTCAAGGTAACAAGCATAGAATAACTTCCCTCCATCTAATTCAGTAAACCTTCCTAGACCTCAAAAATGATGCAACATGAAATACTGATAGAGAATACTCACTGTGAAACTCCTAAACTACTTCTGTGAATTGACTGGGAGCATGCCTGGCTCATTACTTACTAAAATTAATGCTTTAAAATCATCACCTAATTGTGATTCACTAATTTGTTGGAAATGATGCAGAGGCCATTAATGCAAAGGTGGCTTTTTTTTTTTTTTTTTCTTCTTTTTTTTTTTGGTCCCTGACCCCTTCTGTTTCATTTCCCATTGATCGTGAAAAATCACCCTCAAGCTGTCTCAGAAGACTGCTGTTCCAGGTGTGCTGCCAGCCATTGGTAGCACAGATCACCCTGTAGGATGTCTTAAACATGCTCATGTCAGTGTAAGATTCTTCCTTATAGAAATCTTTTGATGAGATTTGGAACTCGCCATGAAAATCTTAATTGACAAAGGCATGTGGAGGACAGATCCAATAAATGGCTTATAAGAGATTTTTGCTCTTTGATTTAGATACCGGTCACATTGAACTTTCAAAAGATGAGAAGACAATCCATATTAAACACTATGCAGGATCTTTTCACCAACCCAATCTGCTTTTATGTGCCATGAACTGCACCTGAACTGAGGGTTTGTGTTTTTTTTCCAGCGTAAGAAGATTAGTGGCCTTCTTTTCAATTTTTTTTCCTATAGAACCTGCAGAGAAAAATGAAACAGATAAATGGATAGACAAATGAATACAGGAATGGTTCTAAGTTTGTATCTTACATTTCTCAGCACTAAACACAAGCATTTTACTTTGTGTTAAGCAAATGGTTCAGCCCTTATCCTTCTTTCACTGTTTTTTTTACAATCTGTTGAATCCTACACAGATCACTCTGCCTTTAAACTTCAGTGTCTGGAAGCAGGAAATCTCCTGAACTCAGTGCCAGGATATTTCTCACTTCAAAAAATGGTCTTGTTTTCATGGGAATCTGTTATATAAAAGTGATAGTCATCCATCCTGGCACTACTGGCATGCAATTTACTTGTGCAGAAGTACATCTTAAAGAAAATTGGTAATGGTGGTAAAGAACAACAAGTTGTATTTTGTGCAGATACAAAAATTGTAATCCAAAGGGGAAAAAAAACACAACATTCTTAGTATAACAATACATTATCTTGCTCATTTTTACATCAGATCATACACGCTTTTGAGGTGAAATTGATGCAGACTGTAATGCAGTAGTATACGTGGGTTTTGGAGTTCATAAAACTCCAAAGTGAAATTTAGATTGAATAGGTGGGTAAATAGCTTCCATCAAGAGGAATGGCAGCACACTGTCCATAATTTTCTATCAAGAACTCTTCTAAGGAATATCATGGTTAAACCAGGTCACAAGTCTGAAGCAACTTGAAGGAACAACAAAATGATTAACTCCATGATTAGTGAATGCTACATAATTTATTTAATATAGTCTGCAAATAAACATGGAAATTACAGGCCTGACTACAATTGAATGTATCTGAAATAAGACACTGTACATGACTGATTGAACACGAGCACACAGACAAATGGAACTGGAAAGGTTTTTAATATGGAAATTTAAAATTTTATGGTTCTTATTATCATTTATAACAATCACTAACACGTAAAACAACACAGAGGGCAATCCACCTTGTAGACAACATAGAAGCTGCTGAGCTCAGTCATGGCAAGAAACGAATTTTCGTACATCTAAGTGTCACAGATTGATTTACTTGATTTCAGAACTCAAATGCTATCAAAATGTACTACCCCCTCAAATTCAGAGTGGAAAAGTGGAGAAACATACAAGGAACACCTATCTGGCAAAGACAGAACCATTCTACAAATTTCAGTCACTTGCTTAATAAGCATTTTATGTTTACAGCTGCCTGTCTTCCTGAAAGTTAAATGACGAGCTTCCAAAAGGAAATTACAGACATATTATAATGAGCTAGACAAAATCAGTACTATAAGATGCTTGTGGGAAAATAATTTATTTTCCTCAGTTATCACCACCAGAATAAAAAATATTCTAGCTAGGATGTAATATCACCAGGTAGAAGTTCCAGGATATGCTTTTATACCCTATTCCACTATTGTGAAAACAAGTTAGAATCAAAGATGTTTGCCCTAGCATTAAAGACAAAATAGAGTATATGTTTACATCAACACAACTGGCCTGCACTGTCCCACAACTGTTTATCCTATATCTTTGTTCACTATCGTCTCTTATCTTCAGTATTTGAATACTAGTTTGCATGCTTAAGTCTCCACTTTAGAGTGCCATGAATATTAAATTATTTCTAAAACACTTTGTAATCCTCAAGGTATTGTATAAATTAAAAGTTGTATTTGAATGACATCATTAACCGTTGGTTAATGGCCACCTAGGGAGTATTAACAGGTTAACAGGTTACAAAACAGGTTTCCAGCATAAAGACAGATTTAAATCTTATCAGCCACTAAGATCTAAGAGGACTAATGGCAAGCAATGGTCAAATATCTAGACATAAAAATGACAGTATCTGCAGAGGGTTACAGAAATATATCTGTAGTATCCCACACACATCTTTTTGTTCCTAGAAGGGAGAAAAACAGTGTGCAAAATGTTCCAGTCACAAAGACAATAATGGACAAAAATTAACATTAAAATCGAGTAACAATACTATCCTTTTTCTAAGCCAGATTTCGAACTGGGAGAGAAGTGGAAAGAAAAAAAAAAACAAAAACGAACATTATCTTCTTTTTCTTTACACAACTCAGAATATACCACAAAATGGTTTGAAATGAGCAGGTGGGGGAAGAATTCTGAATGATTCAGTAACACTTCCTTGCGTCAGGCTTTTCTTAGATTTTACTTATTTAATTTTATTTGTTAGACTAATAAATACTTTTATTAACACAAACAACATTCTGCAGGCACTTTGACAGCAGAACTTCTGTACATTCTTTAGAAGATGAAATAAAACACAAATTAACTCAACTTCGATGAGGAAATCTACTGTAGATTTGGTCATATTGAAAGTTACAAATGGTATGCAATGGTGATGGAATTCTAACTTAGGAAGAGACAGAGCATTAAGTCACATGTACTGATCCAAAAATAATAACTATAATCATTAAAACACTGATAATGATAGGTTTGATGATGTAACTGAAAGGCAATGGATCATGCTAATCTGCTTTTTAAAGAAATGTCCTTTCTGAATTTCATTGCATGCTCAATATCAGTACTTACATTTGTGTACAGAATTCAGTAATTTAGGGATGATTCTGCAAAGTATGTCTCTACACAGACTCTTGGCCTTCAGAACAGTATTTTCTGCTTAGAGGAAGACAATTTCATGACAGAGAAGCCACTTAATTTCCTGTCTCATTAAAGGATCCTCAGAAGCAAGTCAGTTTGTTTTTAAACACATGTTTTTCAAATACCTTTCTGCAGAGATTCTTCAGGAGTATTTTGTCATATTCTGCACTATTCTTTTGAGAAATACCATGTTTACGTTATTTTCTCTACTGGTTTCCATGTCCGCAGATGTGTTCCGAAAAATAATAAAGAAAAACACTGTACAGAAAAAGGGAACAGTCCTATTCACATAGAAATGAAATTAGACAGAAAACATCTATTCTTATATTGGGGAATTCTACCATCTATCTACTCCAACATGGGTATATTGCTCAAGGTACCCAGCTAGCTTCACTGATGCCAGCCATTGAGATCAGAGTGTGTTTAAGAATAATTACAGAGAGATGACTGATTTGCTTTTCCTTACAAAACAAAACAAAAACAGCTACAAAACTGTAGCAATAATATACAAGTAAAAGGATAAAGCTTGTTTAAATGTAAGCCATGCAAACAAAATCTCACCCAAGTTCTCTTGCAACAATTCCTTGTATCTTTCTTCTCTGCTACAGCTTAAATAATTCTATATTTTCGGAGTTATAAAAAAAAAAATAAATAGAAAACAAAACCTGACTTGACTGGTAATCCACATATCTCCATGGTAAACACCATCAATCAACTTCACTGAAAAGCTTTTAAAGATCCAAAGAATATCACCAGCAATAAAAGTAAAGAAAATAATTACTCCAATTATCTGATGAAATGTTGGCTTTAAAACACAAGCAAGCCAATTGAAAACAAACTCACTCTTTATTTGGAAAGAAAATGTTCTGTTTTACTCCCAGATCTGAAGATGATTTAATGCAGGCAGCCAGAATGTAATTGGACTTAGCTTATCTGTATATCAGTATACATATATTAGGTTATCAGTAATCTGGCTCACAACAATTTCACAAAGGGTAAAATAGCTGATACATGGAAGGTAGATGGGTATAAGTGTTAAATGTAAAAGGCCATATCCGATGTCTACACTCATCATAACTCATTCTAAGTTTCAGGTCCACCACAGAAGTGTACTGTTTATCTTCTAACCTTCTAAACTCAAATGAGAACATAAGTTCCACTGGATTTCTTAATAAACATAGTCTTTTCAAATCACAGCTTCAAAATCCCATCTTAGAGTCACTTATGTGTTTGTTTTGCATTCTCTTATTCAGTCTTGTTTAGTCTATTCCACATAGCAAGATGCAGCGTTTTCACCAGATCACCAACTGAGGGACTTGGGCAATATCTCAAAACAGCAAGCAACCTACACAAGGATATTCCATGTTCCTTGATGTACTAAAAATCTCTACAAATGATAAAAGGTCAAAAAGTAAAAGTAAAAAAGTAAATTAGAAAACTACGAAGAACTCCTTTAGAAGGTAGCTTACAAGGTGGACTAAGCAAAACTCATAAACCCCTCTCACATCTATCTGGATCTGCAGCACTAGAAAACTATATAAATAGCACACCATTAGTGTCTCTAGAAGGAAAAAGAACACAGACTGAGAAAGAATGAAAACTGTTCCTGTGGAAAACAAGTACTGTAGATAAGCATAGTCATGTTGAGTAAAGTTCTGCTCTCTAATAAAGATACTGGCTTAAAAAACAGTTAATCTCATTTTTTACATTAAGCTGGTGCAGGCTTCGTGAACATGACAATGTCACAGATGCAACCACTAAGTAGAAATTTTCTTAAAACTGGCTGCCAAGCTTGCTTTGTGACAGCGAATTCCTAGAGTTTATACTACTTTGTCTTTGCCAGTATAAAATAATACAAAACGTGGACAGAATTCTTCCACAGCACCACAGCAGTGTATATTATTGCACAGTGCTCAAAGTAGGTAGTGTAACACCCATGCCCAGTATTCTCTTTTCCTGGAGGCATCAACATCCTTCAGAGATTTTTGTTCAGAAAAAATCTAGTAATAGCTTACAAAGAGGTATGTTTTATTTGTTCTTGTTCATTAGATTTAACTAAATCTGAGCCTCTCTAATCATGCATTTTTAAATAGGCAAAACACTTTAAATAGAAAAAAAAAATATGCACATATACATACACGCATAAATCCATTATCCCTGCTCATGAAGTTAGAGACAATATGCCTCTTTGGGTAGGACTAAATTAGTGAGGGACACGCTCATTTTTTTGCACAGAAATGTCATAGAACTTAATCATCTAAGTTAGAACAAAAATCTTTTTGATGTTACAGAATTTGTTCCTGATGAAGCCCTCATGGGACTAACACACTGTCTTAAAGAAATATGAAATTCCAAATTTCTTCATGCTAAAGGCAGTAAGGCACTTGATTATAAACCTTGTTTACAACTTTCTTGTTACTGGCCCTACTATGAATTATTGCTATACTTATCTTTTTTTAAAGTATACATCTAAGTTGAAATCTTGGCTTTATCAAACTTGGCAATGGTTTAACTACTTCATTTTCATAGCTGTGTTTAGATACGTATATATATTCATATACATCCATAACCTTCTTTGTCATGTAGCAGCAACTCCACCTGCTAACACATTAAATGGAATGGTTACTTCCCAATATAGGTATATTCTATCAGCTGCCACTGATATATTCTGAAATATTCTTCCAATAATGTTGTGAAATTATTAAAAATAACAATAATATGTAGAAGCAAGCGCCTGAGTAAAAATCACTAAGGTACTTTGTATCATTGCATCTTCAGTCAATACAAAGGCATAAAAAATATCTGCTCCTTCGAAAACATATTCACATAAATACTTTTTTACTCTTTAGGAATATGAGGTAACGCAACAATTGCTTGCAATTTAAATACGGAAGTCAAATACTGAAAAAATCTATTTTATTGGTAAAGCATACTATTGAATGAAAGCTTAAGAACTGTTTGAGATTTTCTCTCATCTAAGAGAACACAGTGCTGAAGGACAAGCAGTAACAACACAACTTGAAAACTGGGTAAAAAAGTTGCCATGTAAAAACTTCCAAATATATTTTTAACAAAATACTTATGATTCTGTAGAGGATGTACAAGAAGGACCCTTTTATGAAGCTATCTCATGTAAGCATTGCTGACAGTAAATGAGACTCTGGAAACAAGATTTATTTTCCAGTTTTAAAAACTGTTTACAGTAAATCAAAACAGAATTTCATCTCAAAATCTCATTAACAGTGTTTGTTTCTTTTTGTTTTGTTTTGTTTTGTTTTGTTTTGTTTTTAAATAAGAGAAAGAACTAGCTGTGAGTATATTTTTTACCTTTTGATAACAGGACTAAATCCTTTCCTGGATCATCTGGATGCTGCTTTGCCTATTAGAATGGAGGAGGGACAGAAGAAATGACACAAAACTTCCACTTGACTTCTATCTCAGCTTTGCCAACCTGCTTCCCATCTGTGCATGAGGTCCCACACTGTCCAAGGCACACAGGGTCCACATGGAACCCATTTCTTTGTAGCATTTCCCCCACCACCAGAAGGGGAATGACTAAACACAATTTCAAGCGGTTGTTATAGGCACTGAAGTTTAGCAGCCCTTTACTATTATATAAACTATGTGTGTTTTCAAGATTAGGTTTGGAATCTTTAAAGCATGTAAATCCTATTTTCCTATTTTAATTTAAATATATACTTCAATTGTAGTTCTAACAGAAATCCTAGTAGGAATAACTAACACAGAACACAGTCTTTGAAAGTCAGTATATGTTAAAAGTAATGACAAACCAAGTAGAAACGGTTCTTTTTTTTTTTTTCTTTTTTTTTTTTTTTAAATGCCGGCAGCATGCAGCAATAATCCTCTCCTTTTGAGTCAGAGTTATAAGTGTATTGTGAGGAGGAACTTTGGGCAAATGTTAGAAAGCCATTCATTGGGCAGCTTTGTGGAGTTAACTGGGAACATGTTTTTCTTTCAGGTACAAAGTATTTTTTTACCATTCAAGTAAACAAAGTGCTGAAATGCCTACAGAGGTGGCCAAATCTTCATATTCATTACCAGTAAGAGATGTACAAAGGAGACTGATACTGGAATGGTGCAGTGGATGATATCCCTTCAACTATGGCTTTAACCTAGATGATTCAAGAAAGCTTTCCCACATTTATCATCACCGCTTCTTTGCTAAAGACATATGCAATCAGCTATAAAAAAATGTTTGAATGAATCAATTGAAAAAAGTATAGTCAATATTATCTATTACCTATCTACTGAGTTTAAAAGAAAAACAACAAAACCAGTAACAAAAAGAATGCATTAGAACTAACTGCATGTGTTGATACAAGAGGGAAAGAAAGCAAGCACATCATGGAACATCCTGACAAAGTGGTTAGGGATTGTGGGAAAATCTCATGACATGTAACAGCCACAGGTGAGGGAGAATTCTCAGAATTTTTGTATTTTATCTCATTATGTTCTATTTTTTTTGGCCCTTGCTTAGAAAAATCCAACTTTAAAGAGTTTTTTTTTTTTTTGGTTTGTTTTTTTCAAAGATAAAAATTCAATACATTGTATGTTATAAAACACCAAACAATTAAATCTGAAGTAGTGATTACCAAGGCAATATTCACTACATAAGGGAAATTTTAAAAATACTTCTACTTTGTAGCTCATGTCTTCAGACTAACTAAATGTCCGCAGGAACTGAGAATCATTGTCATCAAGGTCCTGTAGATCCCCAGGTATTAGATGTAGACATATTTATAACTCTGTGCCTTCAGGGCGAGAGGAAAAATAACGTTCAAGGCAGAAAGAAAGAAAAAAATGTAGGGTAGTTTTACCATGGAATTTTACACAGTCCAAAGTTTAGAGAATTAGGAGTAGCAAGAGTGAAATTTCAGGAAAACCTGTAGTACTGAATAAAATTTGTCAGGTAAGTGCCACTGTTGTATACAATTCTCTAATTCTATTAGTGTATATATGGACATGTAGTATCCTCTTTTTTTTTAAACTTATAATAAAGTATCAAGAACAAACTGATACTGAAGAAAAAGCTTAAAGTTAAATGCACACTTAATTTTTAAGATCCAATGTAAGGACAGAAATGAAATGATTTAATAATTAATGAAAACATGTTCTGAAACAGGTCTAAGTATCCACTATAGGTATCACCTACAATAGCTGCTGATGACTATTTTGCTGGTGAGTACTATTTTCAAATAACTAACTGTAACAAGAGACAGAGGAAATAAAATTTATATTTTAAAATACAGTTATCTGTACACTGTTGTTCAAATCTATCAGCCAAAGAGTAGGCTGGTAGTCCAAGACATAACACAGTTAGAACTGTGTAACACATTAAAAAAACAACAGTTGAGCCTTTCACATCACAAGTCTTCTATTTCTTTGTTGTAAGAGCCAATTCTTTCCCATTTAACAGGATTTTTGGCAGCAATACTACTAATATATAGCTAAAATACTTGCCATTTCTCAGGACTCAGCTTAGACAACAATCAGTTGAAGCAAAAAGTTACTTATCCAAGGAATAGCTGACAATATTTAAGTAGAGTTATTGAATAAATATTTAACTTACTATCATATCATCCTGACACAATGACATTGTAAGTATGATCAAGAGGATTACATTCCACAACTAAAATTGTTTTAGTGGCAAGAAATGTACATTTTTCAATTTAGTGATATGAACCCATGAGCAACAAGATGATTTGGGGGCAGATGTATCTTCTCTTTGCAAACTCATCAAGAAAACTCATGTATGTGGAGAGAAATAGCTTCGCTATATGTAAAACCTCAAGAAAATACATTTATAACAAATAATTAACCAAATTTCAATAATACTAAACAGACATAAAAAAGTCTTTTGCCTTTTTTAAGAAGATTCTTTTATGTATGATTGAAATTTATACAACACTCCAGAAAAGCCATCACGTGTCAGACTGAAAAATAAAATCAGAAGCATTTTCTGTCAAATACATGAAAAAACAGGAACGTTAATGTCTTAGAAAGTGTATGTCTGGCTTTGTACTGTTACTCATTTAACAAAGCAGAAAATAAGATACCGTACTGTAAACAAAAAGCTACAGTAAAGGACATTTTGAAATTTACACAAGTTTGAATTCATAAACATTTTGGTTGCTCCATAACAGTTTTCATATAAAATGAATAAAAAACCCTTGGACAGCTTTCATCACTCTTGACTACTTTTCACTTAAATGCACACAGACATACTTTATATAGCAATATACTGATGTACTGTAACATGGATATTAAACTATGATTACTGCTTTTTAACCGAGTTGTGTATTACCCAATCCATAGTATCTGTAATTGAAATAATCTTACACTATGTATTCCCATCATGTTGTTAATTATAAAAACATGAAAATATAACTTTACATTATTTCAGTTATATACATGAGTTCAGGCTTGACAAAGACTTTGTACGCTACGGTTTTTAGAGGAATAAGCCCAGAGGTACAATAAATAGCTTTCCACTGTATGGTAATGGAGCTCTACTTTTTTGTTTGTTTGTTTGTTTAGATTACCATATGAATGTCATTTTAGTTTGGTCATTGTAGCACTGAACATTAAAAATCAGAGTGCATTCCCCAACATTCCTGATGAGGAGTAATGCACAGAACACATATAAATTCTAGATGAATCCAGAAATAGTTTAATTACAGGGAAGCTTTGTCTCATATTGAACATACTGTATATACCTCTTTTTGTTTACTGCATTGAGAGTATACACTGTACTCGCAGAAACAGGTTCAGAGCTTGTACCACAAGAAGGGATGTAGATTTAGAGAAGTGCTCTGTCTTCTGTAGTGTTCAAGAAATATTTTACTTAAGCCTAAGAAATGGATTCAAAATAAAACTGCAGGTCATGTATCAAATCTTACTTAAGTAAGTCCAGACTAAAATACAGATTTATTGAGACTGCATGAGGCAATGTATCCACAATGCAGAAAATTGTAAGCTTTTCAACCAAATGTATGGTTATTTTATCTACAGGGAAAGCTAGAGAAATATTCTGTTACTTCCATCTGCATTAGCATTTGAATTAATGTTATTGCATCCCTCTAAAGATTCCTTTTTGCTTTGTAAACAGAGCTATCATCCTTAAATATATATAATTAAAAATGTACGGTAACTCCAGATTGCAAAGAATAATTATGATTAAGATTATTGACAATTTTTATGTTTTCTTATCACTACAGATTTGCACTGAATCTGTTGCCATTGTCCGTAATTTAAAAAGACATTGCCAAGGTTTTTGTTTGTTTGTTTCTCTTAACACAGAACTTTACTAGCTACTGCTTAGAAGTACCTTTTCAGAGTTTGAAAACTGCTTCCCTCAAGAAACAATTTTGAGATGTTCTTGTTTCACACTTAAAAAAAATAATATATATTTAACACTCTTGTTGCTTGCAATTTATCCATTTTTCTTTTACCAATAGTCTTCTCTGTCTGTACAGATACTTATTAACAAAAATGTACAAAAGTACAGATAGATATGAACCAAATCTTTGGATCATAAGTCCCTGCACGTCAGAGTTAAGAGGAGCTGGATTCTGAATCAGCACCTGTCTGACTCCTCATGTGCTGGTATGAAGTACCAACCAAGTCTCCAACCCAGAGCAACCTCGTTCTTCAGAGTTCAAAATGTGTATTAGAGCATCACAGCATAGGTTCATCCACAGGAAAAAAAAGCTGAGCTGATTCGAATAAGCTGGGAATAGTGACACTGTCAAAATCTAAAACATTAACCCAACCTTGACAGTGTCCTTTTACATTTTAGACTCTTTATAATCTAACTGTAGCTAGTAAAATTAATGGAACACTTGCAAATAAAACCATATAAAAAAGTTTATTTCAAATGTCAAGCATTGCCAAGTAATTTGATATTAACACCAAATGTTAAAGAATAGGATATACAGCAAAATTTTAATAACAATACTAAATTACAAGATTTGAACCTCTTAATTATTATTTCTTCTCTTCTCAACATTACATATTTGGCTTTGAAAAATATGGAACTGATGCCTTAAGCCTTGCTTCGATATTCCACTTCCCCGCAGTCTAGATTCCTTTGTTTCTTTTTATCTGTCATACGTAACCATTATGGAAGCAAATTTATTTAAAAGCCAGTTTTTGTTTGTGAAAATACCTAAAAATATTTTTTTTTTCCATTTTTAAATGTTTCTTTTTTCTTATAAAACATGTCACATCTTGATGCAGTTGATGTCAAGTGTGCTTAAGTCAGTATGAACCAAGGGACTAACAACGGTGGCTGCAGAAACTGGTGTGTTGCCTGTACAACGACTTCAGTTAGAATACAGTACTTCCATGTTAGCTGTGCATGTCAGTCAAGCTTCATCTTGAAGTTGTGTAGAAAATGGTGTTGTGTTTTGAATTAATCATTCATTACAATCCAAGATGAACTCCACAAATGTAAGAATTCTTGGCTGAAAGAA